>NC_079493.1:56029190-57355856 GCF_030052815.1 Hevea brasiliensis
CTTTTGTGGAAATTGAAGTGAATTACTAATTGTGTTGCCATTTTGTGAATGAAATTATAACTTTGAAATTTATTGGATTCTTACGATAATTTGAATAAAATGTTTGGAATTGTTTTGACTCACAATTGGCATGACATCGATAATATGTTTCTCCTCCATTAATGGGGTGAGTGTGATTATTCCTCCTCTTTGACTTATTAGTCCGGGTGAGTATGATTATGTTCCTCCTCTTTGACTTCCCAAATTGAGGTGAGTATGGATGAGTTCTCATTATATAGCTAGCTTCCTCCTCATTGATTTCGATTATTGGGGTGAGTATGTCTTGTCGTGGTGTACAACACGGCATATATGGAAAATTGTGTCATGGCCTAAATTGTGTTATAGATTGGCAACATCGATTCTTGAATATTTGATCGAATTGTGTTATTATGTATTGTGAGATTGTGAAATTGATTTAAACTTTATTGATATATACTGCCTATTGAATTCAACCATGATCGACTTATTGAAAATTATTGTGATATTAATAAATGGAGTTTAAATTCTTGTTGACATTTATTGTCTTGAATTTAACTATGGTTTTAAGTATCCACTATTGATATGATTTATGAATTGTGATTTAAAAATTGTATTTGGTAAATGTTGTGCCACTCGAGACATTGTCTCAAATGATAGCTTTATTGGTCACGGTAGAGAGACAGACAGCGTGAGCTAGGGTGCTAGTATCGCCAAATGAGATTTTTGGGTATAGTGAGTATACCACATGTGGCATTTTGTACTGTAATGTATATTCACCGTATGTATATTTGTTCTTGGTTTTGAGCAGTTGTAAATTTAAGTTGTACAGTAAAGTTGTAAAATAATTATGAGTTATTTGGCTTGTAAAAATTGTGTTATATCTTTGTATCTTAGTCTTTGAAAATCACTGTGGATTTGACTTGAGAAATGTGTTGTGTTGATAAAAATGTTGGAGTTGAGATTTGAAAATATATTGAAGTGCTTTTGTGAGTTTTCAAGAACTGCTTTGTCCAAAATACAAATGGCACTTTGCCAAAATTTTTGAGATATTCCAAATAAATCAAATGAGTTAGTTGTTTCACTTCACCACCAAAGTCTTTCACACCTGTAAATAGTGCTCACCACTGTAAAAGAAGTAAGAAAAGTTTTTAAAATCCATTGTAGTGTATTTAATGGATTATCAGTAGACGGAGTTGGTAATTCATTAGGTATACTACGGGATCATGTTATGCCTTACAGAGGGGTAGGGTGTGACATCTCCTAGGGGTAAACTGTGGCCTGGGCCCCTGAGGCTGACCCTGACCTTGTAGCTGACCCGAACTCTGTGCAGATGGATCTCTGAACTTCTTCCCAGGTGCAGGAGATGAACTAGACTGACCTGGTCCCCTCTTCTGCTGTCTCTCCCTTCTGGTTTGCTCACTGATTCTCACTTTTTCAACCCTTATTGCAGCTTCCACTAACTTGCTAAATTCTGTGATTCCCAAGGCAGTGAGCTGAATCTTTATGTTGTCATTTAGTCCCTCTTCAAATCTCTTACATCTTTCACTTCATTAGGACTATCTCCCTTCCATAGCAAATTAATCTGACGAATTCCTTCTCATACTCGCCACGACATACTCTGCCTCGTGTTAATAAACTCTCTTCTTCTCTCTTCCGTATACAAGACCTACATATTTCTTCTTGAATTCGAGAGAAAGAAGTCCCAAGTTATAGCTTCGGCAGCACTTCACCGACATCGTGTCCCACCATTCATAGGCATCACTTGCAGAGATATGGCAGCCTCTAGGTTTTGCTCGGGTGCAATGGAGTTATTTTAGAACTCGCCTGCTTGCTCAACCAATTCTACCGCAATGAGTCATCTTCTCTCTTCAAAAAGTCCACCGCTCCAAACTTTCTTACCCATTCCAGGTGTGATTTCTGCTGTGGAGCTGGTGGTGGTGGAGGCATTACTCCAGCCATTTGTCTAAAGAAATCAGCCATTTGTCGGAACATGGCTCGTGGAGGAAGCAAGCTCGCTTGAGCCGGTGGAGTAGGTTCTCCCCTACCCCGCCTCACCGCAGTGGAGCATGACTCTCCACTTCCTCCTCGACTGCTCTTTGAGATGAAGGGTCGATATCCTATTTAACAAAGACAAACAGATTTGCATTAGTGTCACCTCGACTCTTACAAATGCAATGCATGGTATGGACTCAATCTAGGCCTGAACGCCTAAACGTGCTCGATACCACTAAATGTGACACCCCATACCCGTGTACAGTATACCCGAGTAAGCAATGTCACATGGTGTATCGGCACACTCTAATATACCTTAATTAATTTTTATCATGCTTTTGAATATAACTTATGAAATATAATGTATTTGAGCCATTTAGAGAAATTATAATTTATTTGAGGTTCTGAAAATTTTAAAGAAAATCCAGCAGAGTACCGGCTAAAAATGGAGAAAACAGTTCTTCGGAACCTGTGAAAAACACTTCCAATAATCGTATTCACCATTCTCAAACTCCAATGTCATTACAAACTCAATATTTTTCAATTCCAGTTCTCAATCATCATTTCTCAAGGTACTCATATATAAACAATAAATAAATACTCAAATTACTTCCATACATAACCATAAATCTTCATTATTTATATGAACCTCAAAATACATTACATAAGTTCATTTACATATAAGAAAATAGAAATTTAGTTACAAAATACCAAAATGACACCTAGTGTCCTACCAATGCACTACGTGGTTGAGGTGACACTGACATCGTGTAATTGTAGGATGGACTCACCCACCTGGCCCACTGGCTCACGATCCGTATTTCTAGAACCTACGCGTGGCAAAAGCAACGCGCTAAGCAATAATGCTTAGTGGTGCAATAATAAAATAAAAGAAAATAGCAGAAAATAAATATGTATTTAATGTATGTCTTATTTGTTTTGTATCTGTTATATTAATTTATTTCTTTAACTTTGTCCATTTTCATTCATTTGCTGCCCAAGTAACCTATACTAGACGCATCGGATCGATAAACGGGTAACCGCGGGTATCAAGTACTCGAGCCGCCACACCATCGGCCACATATGTATCTCCCGTGCAGTAATGTAACAGCTAACAAGCTATAAATAATATTAGGCACGAGGCCACATCTCAATACAAGGTCGAATGGCTAAAAGCCATGAAATCACTGCACGGCATATTGCCATGTGCGATCGCTAATCGAACCCTATTGGCATGCCAAACTATCCAAACGAATCTTGCTATGTATACTAGGGCATTTTAAACTTTTAAATTATTCAATTTGTGAATTTCAAGTTTTGGTGTTACTATTCTACTAATTGGTCAACAAAAATGTTGACTTTTTGATAGAAAATATGTACATTGACTTTGTAACTCCCAACATATCACATTTGGCATTTAAGACTCGTTGGAATTGGTCACCATTACCATTTCTCAACTTAAATCTAAGAGGGCAGAAATTTAAGTTTTTATGACCCAACTTTACTGTTCCATTGGGCCCTGTTGCAGTGGGAATTTGAGGAAATGATAAACATGAAAGTTGTTCCTTATTTTGTCTAGTTGAATTTCCTTTTTTTAATCACTCCATTTGGAGTTTTGTAGCTCTAGATATGGTCCAAGAACCACAGCTGGCCGGATTTCCAAAACTGCAGAATTACCAAATCTATAGCATCATGAATAGTATCGTGACTGCCATTTGGGTTAGGTTCTGGTCATAATTTGGGGTATGTTTCTTCATGAAAGTTGTTTTTCTATGTCTTAAATTGTTGCTGTAAAAATTTCAGGTCAATGGACCATATCCACAGTGAGTTATGGCCAAATGAACAGCCATCGCTCATTTGGTCATTTCGCAGTGTCGCAGGTGGTATCCAGATTGGGGTCAACTTTGGTCCACTTGCTTTGGTCTTTTGGGCATGGTTTCTTCAGCAAAATGTGCCATTATAAACCTAGTTTCATTTCCAATTGGAACACCAATTGGACCTACACAGCCAAAGTTATGGCTATGTAAGTGGTCGAATCTCACCACCATGTCATTGCCTTTAGGCAAATTTTACCATTCCACTTTGCCATGCCATTTTTCAGTCCAATTTATGGTCAACATACCTCAAATGGTCACTAATTGGCCATTAAAATGTTCTTTAACCATTTCATAAGCCAAGTCAAATTTTCATTCCTAAACCCTAGCTAAATTTCAAAGTTTTCACAATTTCCCTAATTAACTCTTTCATTCTATATATATATATGTATACACTTTAAACCTAAGCTCTAGTTCACTCTAAGTCCATCAAAACAATCAAACTCATCCTTCCTTAGGGCTGTCGAAAATTGAAGATACCCTAACATATATAATTTTCTTCAAATTTTTACAATTTCTTAACTTAAAGTGATGCTCTAACAAAGATTAAATGAGTGAGAGTGGAAGTATAGCACTAACCTCTTTGCTCAACTTATTGAGCTTGTGAAAACTCTAGAATTCCTCCTCTTTGTGGCTGCCTAGAGTTACCTTGTGATGTGGGGATAAGTTTTAGTGAATGGAGTAGGAAAATTTATGGTGAAATAAGGAGAGAACTTGAGCTTTGGTTGAAGGATTAATGGAGGTTTAGGGCAAGCAAAGTTTCGGCTGGAATTGGAGAAGAAGAAGGCAGCTGCATTTTTAATTCTTTTGTCTTGGTTTGTCTCTTTTATTGGTTAGTTTAAAGGGTTGTTTAATTTTGATTGGTGGAAGTTTTTAAATGACATCCTAATGATGTCATATTTGGCTTTTTTATTGATTTTTCTTTTCTTTTCTTTTCTACTAACTTCAAATTAATTTTTCATCAACATTAATTCATATTTTGTGTCATATTAATTATTTACTCAACTAGACAAGTCGGCCAAAAATCACCTCTGATGGCGAAATGACCAAAATGCCCTCTGTTTGGCTTAACGGGTCAAAATTGTCTGTACCGATTAAAAAATTTTTCTAAGTACTTTCTTGGCATTCTAATGTCATGGGAACCTCAATAACCCTTCTCTGGAGTCCCAAAAATTATTTTATGAATTTTTCCCCGGGTCTAGGGCTCCTCGTTGTGAGAACCGCAACTTCCCTCTGGTTACCCATCGCTTGGGCACCGGCTCGTTTAACTTGGATGTATTTTATTTCTAAAATTTTTTCTAAATTTTTCTTATTAATATTTGAGTTAATTATGGGTCATGACTTGAGTTTAAAAATTTTTCCGTACGTTCTAGTCTCGACCGACACCGCCACCGAATGAGAATGTGCACTGCTACCGGGAGGGTGTTACATTGGAAGCCTACCTACTATCCAGAAAGTGACATGAAAATTGACCAAATCTGGATTGATAACATTTCAAACCTGAAAATTGACCATTTGAATAGCAGTCAGTATTTTGTCCATAACTCACTCAAAAAAGGTCCAAATGACCTGAAATTTATATGGTTGGAAAACTTAGACATAGGGCAACAATTTTGGTTGAGACCACCAAACCCAGAAATGACCATAAGCAAGTCAAAATGCTTGCACAATTTCGGGTATAAAAACTACCAGAATTGGAAATGACCTAAAAATGACCTAAGTTTGCCATTTTAGTGCAACCTGTCCAGTATTGGTAAAATGACCATAACTTGGTCTAGTAAACTCCAAATGGCCTAAAATTTGTGGCAAAAGTTCAATGAGACATAGACCTATAAGTTTGAAATTCTAACCAGAACCTAGAAACTGAGGGAACTAGGTTATTCGGCTAGGTCAAAACAGCATACCAAAATCTGATAAATTGCAATAAAATGCAATACACTTGAAAATGAAATTGGTAACATATACCAACACTAAAGGATTATAAAATGTGACATATTGGTAAAATTAAAATTTATTCCCCTAGAGTGCATTAAAGGTTAACATTATAGGTTGACTAATGAAAGCAATAGTATTAAATAAATTTAATTATTGAACCTTATTGTTAGAAATAATTTAACTGAGTACTGAAACACTTTAAATTGTGTGTTTCAGTTAGCAAAGACTTAGATAAGGGGAAAGAACCACTGAGTCAAGGCCAAGAGGCTACTCATCTGAGGTTTGTACACAACAGTTATTTCTTTTGAATTTTCAATTGAAATAAATTATGACAATTTGTATGTTATTGCTTAAATTGTGGAAAATCTGTTTGAATGAAATTTGATGGATACTTTGTAACACCCCTAAGTTCGGTAGTGCTCTCATCGTTTCGTGACCTGTTGTCCTGGACAAATAGGATGCCTAGAACTACACTTCGATATGAGTGAGGATATATAAAATAATGAAATACAAGAAAAGAAAATACAAGAAAAACAAATGAAAAATAATAGTAAAAAAATGTAACCAAGTTAAGCGAGCCGAGAACCCTAGCGATGGGTAACCGCACCGGGAAGTCACGGCGTGGACCGTTGACTAGCCTTGGACCACAGGGAAACCTGTAAAATATTTTTTGGACTTAAATAGACCCCTATTGAAGTATAAATTCCATTAGATATATCAAAGAAAAATTAATTAATTAGTACAAATAAAAGTGAGAAAACGAAAAACGGACAAAAATTGGTGTTACCAAAAATCTGAATACAACTCGAATAGGGGCATTTTGGTCATTTGACATCTAGAGTTGACTTTTGACCTAAATGTCCATGAAAACATTATTAGTGTTAAAATTTTGAAAATACCATAAAAAAAATGAAATGAAATGAAATTAATGTATAAAGTGTCATTAAGGGAAATAAAGAGGGTATAATTAGAAATACTAAAACTTGATTATTATAATAATATTACCATTATTAGTGTGCATATAAATATATATGTTAAGGCAGATTTCTCCACTAACTAACTCATTTCCTTCAAGCTTCCAACAATGGCCGATTGTCACTCCCAATTCTCCATGGAAAATTTTCCATGCAAAGCTTAATTCTCTCCCATTTTCAACATAAAACCATAAATTCTCTTAATTAAACTTGGTACTGGGCAGATTATAGGAAACAAAAAGGAAGAAATTTGGTGAAGTTTTGTCAAGCTCAAATCAAGGTTAGTGTTAATTTTCCTTCCCTTTCTTAATTAATCTTTGAGTTAATGTTGTAATGAGTTGATTTATGGAGAAATTTGAAGCATTGGATGGGTAATTGGTGGACTTCAATTTTGGCAGCCATGGTGATTAAAAGAGTTTGGTTTGTTTTTACATGTATTTATTGGGGAATGATGTTTATTCGAGTGTTTAAATGTATAAGAGTTTGATTACCATAGGTATAGTTTGAATTGTGTATGTGAAGTGAGGTTGTGAATTAAAATTGGAAGCTTGATGTATATGTGTACATTTGGACAGCTTTGGGACAGCCTTGATATGATTAGGAAGACCTTAATTTCATGTATATTTTATGTTGATTAAGAACAATGGGTTGTATGTTATTGATCTTGGTTAGTTGGATTAGGTTTGAGCAATTGAATTGTTGTTAGATATGGATTTGATTAATTGAATGTGATGGAGACTTACTTGAGTTGAATTGGTATTTGGACATTGATTAAATTGCTCGACACTTGATTAAGTATATTGTGGATGGATATTGGTCGTATTAAAGTATTGTTGGACAATTGACCTAGATACAATGTCTATGGTGTCCATTAGAAATGTAAAATTTTAATGCAAAGTGTAGTTAGTAAGGGCAGTATGCATTGTAGGTTATGAATGAATTTTTGTGGCTCCAATTGGTATGAGACCAATTGGAGGTGAAACTAGGCACAAAATGTGCCAACTTTCATGAAGGAAGCTTACCAAAATTCTGCTTGTAAGATAACTTGAAAAGTGACCAAATTCGGATTAGTGCAATTAAGGCCTGAAAATTGACCATTTGGGCAGCAGTTAGGGTTTTGGCCATAACTCACTCAACACAGGTCCAATTGACCTGAAATTTTAACCATGAATAGTTAAGACCTATATCTACAAGTCTTATGAAGACATCAAAGCCCAGCAATGACCATAAGCAACTCAAACAGCTTGCATAAGTTCAGGTCCAAAAACTGGCCAAACCTAAAATGACCTAAAATGACCTAAAGTGACCAATTGTGATGCATCTTGACCAGCAATAGTAAAATGACCATAACTTGGTTTACATAACTCAAAATGACCTGAAATTTTGCCCCGCGTGCAATAAGACATAGATCTACAAGTTTGTAGTTTCGACTGAAACCCTAAAACTGAGGGAACTAGGTCGTCCGACTAGGTCAAACTAGTATCCCGGAATCCAGCAAATTGCAATAAAACGCAAAATACATGGAAATGAATTTGGTAACATGTACCAACCCTAAAAGTCTATTGAATGTGAAATATTAGTAACATTAAAACCTAATTTACCTAGAATGCATCGAGGGTCGACATATTAGGTTCGCTAAGCAAATAATAGAATTTAGTGAATTAATTATCTAGCATTACCATTAAAGACAGTTTAAATGAGTACTGAAACACTTCAAATTATGTTTCTCAGTTAGCAAAGACTCAGGAAAAGAGAAGGAAACACTGAGTCAAGGCGAGGAGACAGTTATCAGAGGTTTGTGCACAATAGTTATTTCTTTTGAATTTTTCAATTGAAATAAATTATGACTATTTGTATATTATTGTTTTCAATTATGGAAATGTGTTTGAATGGATACTTATTACTTGAAAAGCATTGTAAATGGTTTGAAACTGTGGAAAAATTGATTTAGTGTGATTTGTGAAAATTGAAGTTAATTATGAATTGTGTTGCCATCTTGTGAATGAAATTATGACTTTGGAAATTTATTGGATTTCTCACGAATCATTTGAATAAAATGTTTGGAATTGATTTTGTGTTCACACTTAGCATGACAGTATCACATTATTCCTCCTCCATTTATGGGGTTGAGATCGTTTATTTTCCTCCCTCTCTAGCTTGCCAGTTGAGGTTGAGATCGGATGAGTACTCATTATATAGCTAGCTTCCTCCCACATTGATTTCGATTAGTGGGGTTGTAGATTGCTTTGTCGTGGTGTACAACGCGGCATTGATTGGAAATTCGTATCATGGCTTAAGTTGTGTGTGAATTGGCAGCACTGTGTTCTTAAACCATTTGACTAAATTGTGTTATTATGAGCTTTGATAATTTGTGAAATGGAGTTCAAATTCTTTATGACATTCATTGTCTTGAATTTAACTATGGTTCAAGTATCCACTATTTATATGACTTGTGATTTGTGATTTAAAGTTGTATTTGGTTAATGTTGTGCACCACTGAGACATTGTCTCAGAAATAGCTTTTCATTGCTGTCGTAGGTAGACAGACGGACAGGGCAGCAGATTAGACTGCTAGTGCATTCAGCGAGAGATCATCGGGTATATTGAGTATACCACATTTTTCATTTTACACTGTAATGTATGTTCACTGTATGTATATATTGTTTTGGTTTTGAGTAGCTGTAAATTAAAATTGTACATTGAAGTTGTAAAATAATTATGAGTTATTTTGACTTGTAAAATTTGTACTATATTTCTTTTATCTCATCCTTTTAAAATATTGAAAAGTTATTATGGATTTGAGTTGATAAATATATTGTGTTGATTAAATTTTAGAGTTTGAGATTGGGAAATATATTTGAAGTGTTTTTTATAGGTTTTTGAAGAACTGTTTTATTCAAAATACAGAGGGTACTCCGCCAAAATTTTTACAGAAATTCCTAATAATTCAAATGTGTTAGCTCGTTCCCTTCAGTTCAAGAAAAATTTTTAACACCTGTAAATAGTGCTCACCACTGTAAAAAGAAGTAAGAAAAGTTTTAAAATCCCTTGTAACGTATTTAATGGGTTATCAGTAGACGAAGTTGGTAATTCATTAGGTATACTACAGGATCATGTTATGCCTTATAGAGGGGTAGGGTGTGACATGTTTCAGTGGTATCAGAGCTAGTTTTTAAATTATGTTTTCACCTGTAACTTGAATATTCTTTATTCATAGTACAACTGCTCATTATCATTGTTTGATACATACAGTACATTACATTATAAATATGCACTAACGGGAGGAAATCTACTCGTGTTATTTGTTCAGGAGGTTTAAGATCCTTGCATTGACTATGGAAGAGGGTGATCGTTCAGTCGATCAATCGATAGAGGCTGAGGTGCAAGGGGATGCCCCAGCCCTACATAATGTCAGTGGTTCAACAACACTAGCTCCCGCAGATCGCGCTTTCTCGTCAGCTTCACTCGCAGATGGTCGCAATGTTCCAACAAATGGTCGGTAATGTGCCTAGTCAAGTCCCAATACGACACCAGTGGTACAACCACGCCTTCGCTAGACAAGATGACAAATTGATGAAATATGGGGCTACAGAGTTCAAGGGATGAGATCCTCTAGAGGCGTAATGCTGGTTAGAGAGGATGGATAGGGTATTCAAGAAGCTACATTGTACAGAGGAGCTCAGATTTGAATACTTAGTATCTCTGCTACAGGGGGATGCTTATAACTAGTGGAAAACCATTCCCACAAATGCAGTAGAACTGCAGCTAACATGGAATGACTTTCTCAGGGAATTCAGGCAAAAATATGTCCCTGATGCTTATGTATGTTAGTAGTATGCCTTAGAGCATATCATTTAGTATGTCTCTTGTACATATTTTTATTAATAAAAGGCATTTTCACTTTTCCATTTACATAATATATTTATGTGTAATAGAAAAAGTCCATTGATATTTTGTTAGAAATATTATTCTTAAGTTGTTAAGAATATGAGTGACAATATTTCTAGCATAAAGTATCATAAATAGGTTCACAATCGAGGATACTTCATAATAAGGACATGACTTATCCAGAAAGATTGTATTCATGTTTGTTCCCAAGTTATTTATATGAGATATAAATAAGATGGAATGGTGAGTCTCATGCCATATAACAAACATGATAGGCACTTATAAATGATAAGTAGGTCAACTGCTGACACTTATGACAAGCACATGGAGTTTACTCTTGTCAATGTTTTATCATAAATCATATCAGTGCATATAATCTTTAGACCTGAGATAGCACAGTTATCTTGTATATAGGTAGTTTGAGTTTGATACTGTTTCATACTTGTACTGTGTATGGGTATATGGGCATGTGTTGGCTCCTACTAGTTATATATGGAGGTAGGTGTTGATCAAGATGGAATCTGTTCCTCTAAGTAAATAGAGATAAAATCCTATGTTCATTTAATTGTTCTTGATGTTTCAAGTTCTGGCCAGACAGATAGATTTATTCGTAAAAGAGTTTCGATGAGAAAATCTTTTTAATCAAGAACTGGAATTAAAAGAGAACATAATATTCATAGCAAATGGAGTTTAACATAAACCATGACTCCAGCTTGAGTTGGGATTTTGTAACAGAGAGATTCTAGTGCATGGTAACATATGATTATAGGTTCATTTAAGGTAAACCTTATTACTAATTGGGTGGCCATGGCATGCTATGCTAGGTGTTAACCATGGTCTATGAGGTTCATAAAATGATTTAGAGAAATCATTTATGGTAAGAAAGAGTTCGATGATATTAAGAGTTGATATCATGTCTCATTGCCAATTAGTGATGAGCCTAGTAAGTCACACACATACACAAGTTATCACCTAATTAAATATGATTTAATTAATTAATTAAAGAGTTTAAATTGATTAATTAAATAGGTTTGGTTTGCAATTAGATTGCAAAGTCCCTAGCATGACTTGAAACCAAATCTAGATTATTCGATGTATAATATAAGTTAAATTTATATTTAAAGTGTTTAAATATGAATTTAATTAATGAGAAATTAATTAATAGAGATTAATTAATTAATTTATATTTGATATAAATTAATTAGAAGAAGAAAATAATTATTTTGGGTTAAGACCTCAAAATTAAGACATGTGGGCATTTTGGTCATTTTATAGCAGGACACGTGGCACCATGAGATGGTGACACATGGCATAACACATAAGCTTACAAATGTTTTTAATCATATAAGATGATTAAAATCAAGATTAAATATAGGTTTGAAACTTGGCACAATGTGATTGGGTCACTTAAACCTAGAGCTAATCAAAGGGTGACATGTGGCAAGGGTTTAATGTGTTAACCTAGCTATTTAAGTGTTGTTATGAGAAAATAAAACACAACCAGCAGCCACACTCCTTTGTCACGCCACTTTGAGGGTTTTTATCTCTTCTTCTTCATCTCTTATCAATTCAAAGAGATTAGCCATCAATCTCTTGAATTAAGAACACTAAAAATTGTTTCTAGTGTAATTTTTACATCTCTAATATCTTAAAAGGAAGAACTTGATTTTGTAATTAATAGATAAGTCTTTAGAAGCTGTTCAAGGGCCGCCATAGGTGTTCTTGGTGTGGATGCTAGAGGGACAACATCCGTGTCCTCAAGACGAATCTCAAAGGCGCAGACGCCGCAAAGGCATCAAGAGGTTAGTGTAATCGTTCTTGATTTAATCTAGGTTCTAAAATTAACTGATTAATTTTAAAATCTTAAATGGCAAATACAGATCCAAAAACATATTAAAAGAGCTTTAATATGTTGTTTATCATTGAAATCAAATAGATAAAAATAAATCTTGCATGATGCATGTGACCCTAGGTGAAAATTTTTGAATTCAATGGTATAAACTTGTGTTTTTCACGCTTCCGTTCCTTCAATGTAGACCAGAAGCTGCAAGAGTTCCTAAGTCTGAAACAGGAGAGTAGATCAGTGGCTGAATATGAAAGGGAATTTTCCCACCTGAGCCATTATACAGTAAGTATACTTGCTACCAGCAGGGAGAGATGCAAGAGATTTGAAACCGGCTTGAAACCCAGTATCAGATTGCAAGTGGTCGAACACACTAACTTTTCTGAACTTATTTCTTAAGCCCTAGAGTTAGAAAGAATTGAATCTGAAGCAGCTCCTGAGAAAAAGAAATCAGAGAAGACAGAGAAAGAGGGAAAATCAGTAGAACAGAGTTCCAGTGGTCCTACTGGAAAGAGGAAGAACCATGGGGGACACAGCAGAGGTGGCAAGAAGTCTGGTAAGGGAAGATATTCAGGACAGAAACCTCCTCTATTTGGTCAGCAGAGTACCAGAGGTTCCTACCCTCCCTGCCAATGTGAAACTTGTGGAAGATATCATAGTGGAATATGCTACAAGGCTATTGGAGCCTGTTATAACTGTGGAGGCACAGGTCACTTTGCCAAGGACTGCACCAGTACTCGCAGAGTTGGACCACCTCCTACTACTGCATAAGGGTCAGTTCAAAGCCCTGTCACCAGAAGTTCACAACCACCCAGCAGAGGTAGAGGCAGGGGTAGAGGTAGCCCAGCAGGCAGCCAAGGCACAGTGAAACAATCAGAGTAAAATAGTGCTCCGGTTAAAGTCTATGCAATGAGACAGAGAGAAGAGGTCGAGACTCTGATGTTGTGGCTGGTACCTTCTCAACCTTTAATCAAGATGTGTTTGTATTATTTAATCCGGGTTCTACCCATTCTTATGTGAGTGCTAGCATCATTGATTGCGTTGCTGTTCCATGTACAAAAATGGACTTTGAGGAGCTAGTAACAAGTCCGCTAGGACAGGAGGTCAGGGTTAATAGAATGTATAGGGATTGTCCTTTGGTGATCCAAGGACACACTTTTCTGTCTGATCTCAGTGAAATGCCCTTCAGAGATTATGATATCATTTTGGGCATGGATTAGTTAGCCAGGCATCATGCCATGATTGATCAGAGGTCAAGATAGCCACTTTTGGTCTCCTCAAGATGTTGATGTGGTAATACATGGGGAGAGGCATATTACTATCAAACATCATTTCGGCACTAGCCGTAAAAATGATCGTAAAAGTGTGTGAAACATACTTAGCACATGTGGTAGATGCCAAGTGGGGAGTCCAAAGATTGAGGGACATCCCTACAAGATATGACTTTCGCATGTGTTTCAAGAATTGCTGTGATTACCTCCGAAAGAGAAGTGCGCTTGAAATTAATGTTATGCCTGGTGTGGATCCAATCTCCATAACACTATACAGAATGGCACCAGCAGAGTTGAAGGAGTTGAAGGTACAATTGCAAGAACCACTTGAAAAGGGCTTTATCCGCCCTAGTGTGTCACCTTGGGGAGCGCCAGTATTGTTTGTTAAGAAGAAGGATGGCACTCTTCGCTTATGTATTGACTACCATAGCTTGAATAAAGTGACAATAAAGAACATATATCCATTGCCTAGCATTGATGATCTGTTTGATCAGTTGAAGGGTGCAGCTGTATTCTCCAAAATTGATTTGGATCTGGTTTTTGTCAGTTAAAGGTGCAAGAGCAGAGTGTTCCAAAATCGCTTTAACTCGATATGGCCACTATGAGTTTCTAGTAATGCCATTCGGGTTAACAAATGCTCCAGCTGCTTTTATGGATCTGATGAACACTATCTTCAGACCATATCTCGACTAATTTTGTGGTGATGTTTATTGATGACATTTTGATATATTCGAGGAATGCAGAGGAGCATGGCGTATATCCATGGATTGTAATCACAGACTTTAAGGAGAAACAATATATGTCAAATTGTCGAATGTGAATTTTGGCTGAAAAAAATCTCCTTTTGGGACATGTTGTGTCACCAAGGGATCAAGGTAGATTCTAGCAAGGTAGAAGCTATGCTTAATTGGAAGCCGCCAGAACATCACGTAAATTCACGCTGGTTTAGCCGATATTACCGCGGTTTGTGAAGGGGTTTTCTATGTTATCTTCTCCACCACCAAGCCGCTTGAAAGATGTAAAATTTCAAAGGACTGATAAATGTCACAGAGTTTTGATGAGTTGAAGAGGTGTTTGATCAAGCTCCACCCTCACTTTACCTATTCCGTAAAGAATACACGCTTATAGTGATGCTTCTCACTATGGGTTGGGTGTATCGATGCAAGATCGAAATGTCATTGCTTATGCATCACGCCAATCAAACCGCATGAGAGGAACTACCTAACACATGATTTGGAGCTAGCAGCCTATTGTTTTCGCTCAAGATCCGAGACACTATTTGTATGGGGAGAAATGCTACATTTACATAGATCACAAGAGCTTGAAATACTTAGGCACCCAGAAGGAATTGAATTTGAGGCAGAGGAGATGGTTAGAACTCATTAAAGATTATGATTACTTAATAGACTATCAGCCAGGGAAAGCAATTGTGGTGGCTGACGCCTTAAGTCGCAAGACTATGGCAAGTCTCAGAGTTTCTCCTTTGTCCATGGTATATGAATTGAAAGCACAGCATGCCAGTTTAGAGATTGATGATGAGGGACAAACAGTAGTTGCATGGCATGTACAACCAGTGTTGATTGATCAGATCAGAATGGCTACTCAGAGTGATTATAAATATCAGAAGCTACTGAAAGAAGTCCAGCAGGGCAAAAAACCTGAATTTTCTGTGAAAGATGACGGTTTATTGCTACATCAGGGCAGAATGTGCGTTCCTAATGATGTTGAATTGAGACAGATCATTATAAAGGAAGCACATGAGTCTCCTTTTGCTATGCACCCTGGTGGAACTAAAATGTACAAAGGGCTAAAAGAGCATTACTGGTGGATGGGTATGAAGAGAGATATAGCTGAATTTGTTTCCAAATGCCTAACTTGTCAGCAAGTAAAGGCAGAACATCAAGCTCCAGCTGGTTTGTTATATCCTTTGTCAGTACCAGAGTGGAAATGGGAACGGATAACTATGGATTTTGTTACAGGACTTCCGAGGACACAGAATAGTCATGATACAGTATAGGTTATAGTTGATAGACTACCCCTCACCCGAATACAGTGTAGCCGAGCGAGGCGTGCCACATTTAGTGTCGGAGCACCCTATCTTAATTTACTTTATTCCTTTAATAATTTGATCTCGTTATATTTTAATATCAATTAATTTTCTATGGAAAAACCAGCGAAGTTTTCCCTATTTTATTATCAGTTGACGTATTTCACTATTCACCTACTTGAAATTTTCAATAATATTTTAGAATAAAAATATCATTCATTCTTATCATATTCATCTCAAATTCAATTCTTGTAATTCACATACTCATTTGTACAAATCTATTCATACTCAATTCATATGTAAACATTCTCAAATTACATAAGCAAAATTTTCAAATTTCCTTAATTTACATAATTTACAAAATAATTACATAATTTCATAATTTACATGATCTACAAATTAATTATAGTTCCATAACCTATATTTCAACATACAATTCATAGTTCACAGTACAAATAATAACTAATTATAATGTACAAAATACATAATATGATCTATATGGACCCTATCTACATGCATTGCTGAGGAGGTGACAACCTTGTACACTTATGATACTTTCGTAGATCCGACTCTAAATTCTCCAGTCTAATGTCCACTAGGTTTTTATCTTCAGTACCTGCGCGAGGAAACAAATCTATCGCGCTAAGCATTGCTACTTAGTGGTGCAATAATATAACAAGAAATAATGTATACAGATAAAAATAATTGGAGCATATTTTCTATACTCAAGAATTTTATTGGGTTCATATGAAATTTGCCATACATTATATTTTTTGTCATTTATGTTGCTCTCTAGAATCTCTTCTGTCATAAGTTTGCAATAATCATTTATATAATGTACAAATAAATCTAAATTTATACTTATACTCTTATGAAAGTCACATTTGTAATATTATTTAAGTTATAATTCTTCTACTAGTCTTTTTATCACTTCCTTGATACTTTCTAGTTGTTTACAATCATTTCGTAATATTTAAAATTTTTAGAACTAGTTTAATTTACTTCAAATCATTCTAAGGAACAAAATTTTGAAACTAATCTAATTTATTTCAGAACTTCTTCTCATTTATTTACTTTTTAGTATTTTTAATTGCTAATATTCATAACTTATTTTAATAAATTAGACTGCCCAAATAATCTACGACAGGCTGACTAAACTAGATAACGGGTCGTTGGCACTGGACACGGTGGTGCCTCAGGCCGTCATACCATGGGACACGTAACGCCAACCACGATAAATTAGTATGGCTAAAAAGCCATGATAACACATAATCGGGTATAAAGCCATGAATGCGAGCATAAAGCCATGAATATAGGCATAAAGCCTTTCGCAATATTGCTAAAACAATACCCTATTGGCATGCTAATCTATCCAATCTGACACACATGTCTAGGTAATACATGGGCATATAATATCTTTAAATATTAATATATTGTGTTTTATGACTTTATTATTTCATGACAAATTCCATAATTTATACATTCATCATAATATTCGTACATTCCTTACATTATTCATATTGATCACAATTCACATTCAAAACATCTTTCCTTTCTCTCTTGATGGGAACCTAAATCACAAATGACACTTTTATCATATTTATTCATTCAACAATCTATTCATGTAAAGTACATTCCAAACATCAAGTTGTATTGCTAATATATTATGAACTCCATTGTTGTTGGGAGTATAAGTCTCAACAATCCATCTAGGTTAATTTCATTTCATATTTAAGAGGTATCATTCATGTTTTATTAGACCTACTAGTAATGGGAATACAAATCTTAATTATATATTCACATAACTTAAATGTTCATTAAGTCATTTAGGTAAATTACTATTTCTATTCCAAGTAATCCATGAACATTTCATGGATTCCAAATTTCATACCTTAATTTCCTCTACCAATTTAGTTCTTACACTTTGTGTCTTTGTACTACTATTCACATTACTATTCACTTAAATTGTTGACTTTTTAATACATAATAAATTTATTGAACCTGAGTTCACCAAGATACCACATTTTGCATTCTAAAGTTGTTGGCATTGGTTCACAATACCATTTCAAAGCTTAGTGTTGGTTACTTTACAATTTTCAGATTTCAAGCACTAAGTTTACTGTTCCATTGGTCATTTTTACAGTAGGAATTTGACAAAATTGTCTTCATAAAAGTTGTTCCTTATTGTTTCTAGTTACATTTTCTTTTTTTGAATCACTCCATTTGTAGTTTTGTAGCTCAAGTTATGGTCATTTTACCATAACTGGCCGGATTGACCTGTACCCAGAATTTCTGGGCAATTTGGTTCTACCAGATTTGGTGACCTAAGTATGGTTGGTAATTTAACTAGGTTATGGTCATAATGTGGATTTGTGTTCTTCATTAAAGTTGTAGGGCTATGTCTCAGCTTTCTTCTGGTAAAATGTTAGATCAATTGAACTTTTCTACACTGAGTTACGACCATTTGAACAAATACTGTTCATTTGGTCATTTTCCAGGGACAGCATGTTGGTCATCCATCTTAGATTAGGGTAATTTTTAGATCAACTTGGTTTAGTTTTCTGGGTAGGGTTTCTTCACAAAAGTTATGCCATTATGCGTCTAGTTTCATATCCAATTGGACTTGCACTAATTGAACCTATACAACTCCATTTATAGCTGCCCAAACTTGCTGGACTCACATCCAGACCTGCAGTGCACACTGGACAGTATACATAACCTCAATTCTAAAGTCATAATTCACTTCATTTCCTCATTATACACAGCCAAATGGTCACTAATTGACCATTAGAACTTCCATTCACCAACACATAAGCAAACCCTAGGTTTGCTCCAAACCCTAACTCCAAAATTCCAATTTACTCAAACATCATGCTATCAAATGTTCTAATCATCAATTTCAAGTTCAATTGCATCAATTCACAAATATAATTCACTAGAATCATTGAAACTATAAAGTACCCTAGGCTACCAAAATTGAAGGTTTTTCATACCTACATAATTTATTTTCTTTCTTCCAAAACTAACACTCAATTCATAATCTACACAAGGTAAACTCATGGATTTATGGAAGAAGTAGCACTAACCTTGACTTAGCCAATTCCCAAGGCTTGAAAACTCCAATTTTTCTCTTTCTTTTTGCTGTCCAAGCCTTGCTCTAGGTGTGAGGAGAAGTTTTTTTGAAGGGAAGGTAGGGTTTTGAGGTGGTTTGGGGGTGGAACACAAGCTTGAAGTGTGCTCCAATGGAGGTTTCTCTCTTCTCTCTTTCTCTTTTTTTCTTTGGTGCAGGACTAGGAAGAAGAAGGCTGCTGGAATTGTTTGATTTTTATCTCATTTTTATGTCATTTTTATCCCTTTTAATTTGCTTGTCAAATAGTGATTGGGTGGAGCTTTTTAAATGACATCATGTGAAGTCAAAATTCTAATTTTCTTCATTTTTCTTTTCTTTTCTTTTCTACTCATTTCCAATTCAATTTTTAGTAATATTTATTTATATTTTAGATCATAATAATTATTTACTTAACTGGACAATTCGGCAAAAAATCATCTATGAAGACGAAATGACCAAAATGCCCTCCGTTTGACTTATTGAGCCAAAATTGTCTATACCGATCGAAAAATTTTTCTAAGCCTTTTCTTGGCATTCTAATGTCATAGAAACCTCAATGACTCTTCTTTGGAGTCTCAAAAATTATTTCATAAATTTTTCCCTGGGTTTAGGGCTTCTAGTTGCGAAGACCACAACTTCCCACTAGGTTACCCATTGCTAGGGCACCGGCTCATTTAACTTGATTTTATTTTATTTCAAAAATTCTTTCTAAATTTTTCTTATTAATATTTGAGTTATTTATGATTCCTCACTCTAATCTAAATATTTTTTTTCAAACGTTCTAGCTGTCCGGACTGACACCGGTCACTAGAACAGTAGCATGTACGAAATTGCTACAATGAGGGTGTCACAATTTTTCCCCTCTAATTTAAATTTCATCCTCAAATTTATCGTGTAGGTATCTGAGATAATTCCTTTACCTTTTTATTACTCCGTCTGTCTACTCTTTTTATATATATGGTATTATTTAGTCTTTTCGAATCTATCATTATGCACTTAGGCGTATTATAAAGGAAGAATAATTTACCTCAAATTCACATTTGGGGCTTCTTGCTCAACTCTGACTTAGGTGACATTTGGAAGTGGTGTTACTGTTGTACTTGGTCCTTCCATGACCTCTTTCTGGGTTCGTGGTAAATTCCTCTTAGGACAATCTTTCAGACGATGGTCTATGGCCCCACATCTATGATTGGCTCCAGTCAATCCCCTACATTCACCTTTATGCCACTTGTTACAATGGCTACATTTTCTTGCTAGTCCTGATGCACTCACTACAAGTGTTTTTGGTTGATCTCTTCTGGGTAAAGGCCTGGGTCTAGATCTCCTACTTTGATCAAATATCTGACTTAACTGTTCTCTCGGCCTCTTATTACTAGACTGTCCAAATTTCCTCTTTTGCTGATCATAACTCCTCTTTTGTTCCTCTTCATGAACACAGCTAATATATTTCTTTCTGAACTCTATCAGAAAGAATTTCCAAGTTACATTCACTAGTGGTACTACCTTGGTTATAACATTCCACCACTGATATGCGGCTTCTTATAATAATGAAACTGCACACTCCAAACTCTATTATGGTGTGCAATGGAGCTGCTGCAGGACTCTTTCAGTCCTTTCTAACCAATACTCAGCCGCTGAAGAATCGTCTTCCTTTCTACCATTGAAATCTATAGCCCCATACTTCCTAATTTTTCCTAGAGGTGATTTCCACTGAGGTGGTGGTGAAATAACCTCAGTCATCTGTTGAAAGAATTTAGTCATCTGCTCAAACAAGGCCTGTTGGGGTTGTACAAGCACCTCTTGCACTGGTGGAGCAGGATCTCCCCGATTTCCAATATTACTTCCAGTCGGGATATGGCTTACTACTTCTTCTTCTACTACCCTCTGTGATTCTGAACCATACCTTAACCTAAAATAACCAAGAAAACAGATCTGCATTAGTGTCACCTCGACTCATATGAATGCAATGCATGTTATGCACACTATCCCTTTCCATCTATCTATGTCTAGGAACGCCTAAATCAAGGCTCGATACCAATAAATGTAATACCCTCACCCAACTATAGTGTAGCCGAGGCATGCTACATTTGGTGCCGGAGCACCCTATCTTATTTTACTTTATTCCTTTAATAATTTGATCTCGTTATATTTTAATATCAATTAATTTTCTACGGAGAAACTAGTGGAGTTTCCCCTATTTTATTATCAGTTGACGTATTTCACTATTCACCTACTTGAAAATTTCAATAATATTTTACAATAAAAATATCATTCATGCTCATCATATTCATCTCACATTCAATTCTTGTAATTCATATATTCATTTGTATAAATCTATTCATACTCAATTCATATGTAAACATTCTCAAATTACATAAGCAAAATTTTCAAATTTCCTTAATTTATATAATTTACAAAATAATTACATAATTTCATAATTTACATGATCTACAAATTAATTACAGTTTCATAATCTATATTTCAACATACAACTCATAGTTTACATTACAAATAATAACTAATTATAATGTACAAAATACATAATATGATCTATATGGACCCTATCTACATGCATTGCTGAAGAGGTGATAACTTTGTACAGTTCTGACACTTTCGCAGATCTGGACTCTAAATTCCCCAGTCTAATGTCCATTGGGTTTTTATCTTCAGTACTTGCGTGAAGAAACAAATTCATCGTGCTAAGCATTGCTGCTTAGTGGTGTAATAATATAACAAGAAATAATGTATACAAAAAAAAATAATTAGAGCATATTTTCTGTGCTCAAGAATTTTACTGGGTTCATATGAAATTTGCCATATAGTATATTTTTCGTCATTTATGTTGCTCTCTAGAATCTCTTCTGTCATAAGTTTACAATAATCATTTATATAATGTACAAATAAATCTAAATTTATACTTATACTTATATTCTTATGAAAGTTACATTTGTAATGTTATTTAAGTTATAATTCTTCTACTAGTATTTTTATCACTTCCTTGATACTTTCTAGTTGTTTACAATCATTTCGTAATATTTAAAATTTTTAGAACTAGTTTAATTTACTTCAAATCATTCTAAGGAATAAATTTTTGGAACTAATATAATTTATTTCAGAACTTCTTCTCATTTATTTACTTTCTAGCATTTTTAATTGCTAATATTCATAACTTATTTTTATAAATTAGACTGCCCAAGTAATCTACGATAGGCTGACTAAACTGGATAACGGGTCATTGGCACTGAACACTGTCGTGCCTCGGGCCGACATACCATGGGATGCAGAACGTCAATCACGTATGCAGTCAATATGGCTAAAAAGCCATGATAACACATAATTGGGCATAAAGCCATGAATGCGGGCATAAAGCCTTTCGCAGTACTGCTAAAAGAATACCCTATTGGCATGCCAATCTATCCAATCTGACACATATGTCTGGGCAATACAAGGGCATATAATATCATTAAATATTAATATATTGTGTTTTATGACTTCATTATTTCATGACAAATTCCATAATTTATACATTCATCATAATGTTCATACATTCCTTACATCATTCATATTGATCACAATTCACATTCAAAACATCTTTCCTTTCTCTCTTGATGAGAACCTAAATCCCAAATGACACTTTTATCACATTTATTCATTCAACAATCTATTCATGTAAAGTACATTCCATACTTCAAGTTATATTGCTAATGTATTATGAACTCCATTGGCATTGGGAGTATAAGTCTTAACAATCCATCTAGGTTAATTTCATTTCATATTCAAGTGGTATCACTCATGTTTTATTAGACCTACTAGTAATGGGAATACAAATCTTAATTATATATTCATATAACTTAAATTTTCATTAATTCATTTAGGTAAATTACTATTTTTATTCCAAGTAATCCATGAACATTTCATGGATTCCAAATTTCATACCTTAATTTCCTCTACCAATTTAGTTCTTACACTTTGTATCTTTATACTACTATTCACATTACTATTCACTCAAATTGTTGACTTTTTAATACATAATAAATTTATTAAACCTAAGTTCACCAAGAAACCACATTTTGCATTCTAAAGTTATTGGTATTGGTTGCCAATGCCATTTGCCAATACCATTTCAAAGCTTAGTGTTGGTTACTTTACAATTTTCAGATTTCAAGCAGTAAGTTTACTGCTCCAATGGTCATTTGTACAATAGGAATTTAATAAATTTGTCTTCATGAAAGTTGTTTCTTATTGTGTCTACTTACATTTCTTTTTTGACTCCATTTGGAGTTTTGTAGCTCAAGTTATGGTCATTTTACCATAACTGGCCGGATTGACCTATACCCAGAATTTTTAGGCAATTTGGTTCTGCCAGATTTGATGGCCTAAGTTTGGTTGGCAATTTGACTAGGTTATGGTCATAATGTGGATTTGTGTTCTTCATTAAAGTTGTAGGGCTATGTCTCAGATTTCTTATGGTAAAATTTTAGATCAATTGAACTTTTCTACACTGAGTTATGACTATTTGAACAAATACTATTCATTTGGTCATTTTCCAGGGACAGCATGTTGGTCACCCGGATTAGGGTAATTTTTAGGTCAACTTAGTTTGGTTTTCTGGGCAGGGTTTCTTCACAAAAGTCGTGCCATTATGTGTCTAGTTTCATGTCCAATTAGATTTGCACCAATTGAACCTATACAACTCCATTTATAGCTGCCCAAACTTGCTGGACTCACATCCAGATCTGCAGTGGACACTGGACAGCATACATAACCCCAATTCTAAAGCCATAATTCACTTCATTTCCTCATCATACACAGCCAAATGGTCACTAATTGACCATTAGAACTTCCATTCACTAACACATAAGCAAACCCTAGGTTTGCTCCAAACCCTAACTCCAAAATTCTAATTTACTCAAACATCATGCTATCAAATGTTCTAATCATCAATTTCATGTTCAATTGCATCAATTCACAACTATAATTCACTAGAATCATTGAAACTATAAAGTACCATAGGTTGCCAAAATTGAAGGTTTTTCATACTTACATAATTTATTTTCTTTCTTCCAAAACTAACACTCAATTCATAATTTACACAAGGTAAACTCATGGATTTATGGAAGAAGTAGCACTAACCTTGACTTAGCCAATTCCCAAGGCTTGAAAACTCCAATTTTTCTCTTTCTTTTTGTTGTCCAAGTCTTGCTCTAGGTGTGAGGAGAAGTTTTTTTGAAGGGAAGCTAGGGTTTTGAGGTGGTTTTGGGGGGTAGAACACAAGCTTGAAGTGTGCTCCAATGGAGGTTTCTCTTCTCTCTTTCTCTTTTTCTTTAGTGCGACTAGGAAGAAGAAGGCTGTTGAAATTGTTTGATTTTTATCTCATTTTTATGTCATTTTTATCCCTTTTAATTTGCTTGTCAAATAGTGATTGGGTGGAGCTTTTTAAATGACATCATTTGATGTCAAAATTCTAATTTTCTTCATTTTTCTTTTCTTTTATTTTCTACTCATTTCCAATTAAATTTTTAGTAATATTTATTCATATTTTAGATCATAATAATTATTTACTTAACTGGACAAGTCGGCCAAATATCATCTCTGAAGATGAAATGACCAAAATGCCCTCCGTTTAGCTTATTGAGCCAAAATCATTTATACCGATCGAAAAATTTTCCTAAGCCTTTTCTTGGCATTCTAATGCCATAGAAACCTCAATAACTCTTCTTTGGAGTCTCAAAAATTATTTTATAAATTTTTCCTTGGGTTTAGGGCTTCTAGTTGCAAAAACTGCAACTTCCCACTGGGTTACCCATCTCTAGGGCACCGGCTCATTTGACTTGGTTGTATTTTATTTCTAAATTTTTTTCTAAATTTTCTTATTAATATTTGAGTTATTTATAATTCCTCACTCTAATCTAAATATTTTTTTTCCAAACGTTCTAGTTGTTCGGACTGACACTGGTCATCGGGACAGTAGAATGTACGAAATTGCTACAGTGAGGGTGTTACAAGGAGGTATAATATCCTCTAGTTGACTATGGAAGAAGGGGACCGTTCAGTTGATTAATCAATAAAGGCTGAGTTACAAGGGGAAGCCCCGGCCCTTCACAATGTGAGTGGATCAGAATCACTTGCACCCTCAAGCACTACGCCTCGCTCAATTTGCTCAGCAGATGGCTGCAATGTTCCAACAAATGGCTGGCAACATTCCTACTCAAGCCCCACTATAGACACTAGTGGTACAACTACAACCTTTAACTAGGCAATATGATAAGCTGATTAAATATGGGGCTACTGAGTTCAAGGGGACAGTAGATCCACTAGAGGCAGACCAATGGTTGGAGAGAATAGATAGAGTGTTCAAGAAACTGCACTGTACAGATGACCTAAGATTTGAGTATTCAGTGTCACTACTACAGGGGGATGCATATGATTGGTGGAAAACCATTCCTCATAGTTTGGTGGAACCTCCAGTGCTAACCTGGGATGATTTTCTTCGAGAGGTCAGACAAAAATATGTCCTAGATGCCTATGTGGACTAGAAGCTACAGGAGTTCTTAAGTCTAAAACAGTGAAATAGATTAGTGGCAGAATATTAAAGGGAGTTTTCCTGCCTGAGCCACTATGCAGGAAGTCTCCTTTCTATCAGCAGGGAAAGATGTAAGAGGTTTGAAACCAGCTTGAAACCTAGTCTCAGACTATAAGTGGTCAGATTAAAACATAATAACTTCTCTGAGCTCATTTCTCAAGCACTTGAATTAGAAAGAATTGAGTCAGAAGTGGCCCCAGAGAAAAAGAAATCAGAGAAGACAGAAAAAGAGAAAGAGGGGAAGTCAGTAGATTAGAGTTCCAATGGTCCTACTGGAAAGAGAAAAAACTTTGGGGGACATAACAGGAGTGATAAAAAGTTTGGTAGGGAAAGATTTTCTAGACAAAAACCTCCTCTATCTAGTCAGTAGACTACTAAAAGTTCCTACCCTCCCTGTCAATGTGAAACTTGTGGAAGAAATCATGGTGGGGTGTGCTACAAGGACACAGGAGCCTGTTATAACTGCGGGGGTACAGGATACTTTGCCAAAGACTGCACCAGTGCCCATAGAGTTGGGCCACCTCCTACTACTGCAGAAGGGTCAGTTCAAAATCCTGCCACCAGAGGTTCACAACCACCTAGCAGAGTTAGAGGTAGGGCTAGAGGTAGTCCATCAGGCAGCCAAGGCATAGTAAATCAGTTAGAGCAAGGCAGTGCTTCAGCCAGAGTCTACACAATGAGACAGAGGGAAGAGGCTGAGACATCTGATATCATGGCTGGTACCTTCTCAACTTTTAATCAAGATGTGTTTGTGTTATTTTATCCGAGTTCTACCTGAAGGAGCGAAAGCGTGAAAAACACAAGATTATACCATTGAATTCAAAAATTTTCACCTAGGGTCACATGCACCATGCAAGATTTATTTTTATCTATTTGATTTCAATGATAAACAACATATTAAAACTCTTTTAATATGTTTTTGGATCTGTATTTGCCATTTAAGATTTTAAAATTAATCAGATTAATTTTAGAACCCTAGATTAAATCAAGAACGATTACACTAACCTCTTAATGTGCTGCAGTGTGTCTGCGCCTTTGAGATTCATCTTTAGGACACCAGATGTTGTCCCTCTAGCTTGTCCACACCAAGAACACCTATGGCAGCCCTTGAATGGCTTCTAAAGCCTTTTCTATTAATTAGAAATTCAAGTTCTGCCTTTTAAGAGATTAGAGATGTAAACAGACACTAAAACAATTTCTAGTGTTCTTAATTCAAGAGATCGATGGCTAATCTCTTTGAATTGATGAGAGATGAAGAGAAATAGCTGGAGAGGCTCAAAGTGGCATGACATATGAGAGGAGAGGCTGTTGGTTATGTTTTCTTTTCATAACCACACTTAAATAGCTAGGTTAACACATTAAACCCTAGCCACATGTCACCTTTTGATTAGCTCTAGGTTTAAGTGACCCAATCACATTGTGCCAAGTGTCAAACCTATATTTAATCTTGATTTTAATCATCTTACATGATTAAAAAAAAACATTTGGCAAGCTTATGTGTTATGCCATGTGTCACCATCTCATGGTGCCACGTGTCACAATCGTGAAATGACCATAATGCGACTGTGTCTTATTTTTGAGTTCTTAACCCAAAATAATTATTTTCTTCTTCTAATTAATTTATATCAAATATAAATTAATTAATTAATCTATATTAATTAATTTCTCATTAATTAAATTCATATATTTAAACACTTTAAATATAAATTTAACTTATATTATACATCTAATAATCTAGATTTGGTTTCAAGTCATGCTAGGGACTTTGCAATCTAATTGCAAACCAAACCTATTTAATTAATCAATTAAACTCTTTAATTAATTAATTAAATCATATTTAATTAGGTGATAACTTGTGTATGTGTGTGACTTACTAGGCTCATCACTAATTGGCAATGAGACATGATATCAACTCTTAATATCATCAGAACTCTTTCTTACCATAAATGATTTCTCTAAATCATTTTATGAACCTCATAGACCTTGGTTAACACCTAGCATAGCATGCCATGGCCACCCAATTAGTAATAAGATTTACCTTAAATGAACCTATAATCATATGTTACCATGCACTAGAATCTCTCTGTTACAAAATTCCAACTCAAGCTGGAGTCATGGTTTATGTCAAACTCCATTTGCTATGAATATTATGTTCTCTTTTAATTCCAGTTCTTGATTTAAAAGATTTTCTCATCGTAAACTCTTTTCAATAAATCTATCTGTCTGCCAGAACTTGAAACATCAAGAACAATTAAATGAACATAGGATTTTATCTCTATTTACTTAGAGGAACAGATTCCATCTTGATCAACACCTACCTCCATATATAACTAGTAGGAGCCAACACATGCCCATATACCCATACACAGTACAAGTATGAAAGCAGTATCAAACTCAAACTACCTATATACAAGATAACTGTGCTATCTCATGTCTAAAGATTATATGCACTGATATGATTTATGACAAAACATTGACAAGAGTAAACTCCATGTGCTTGTCATAAGTGTCACTGGTTCGGCCCACTTATCATTTATAAGTGCCTATCATGTTTGTTATATGGCATGAGACTCACCATTCCATCTTATTTATATCTCATATAAATAACTTGGGAACAAACATGAATACAATCTTTCTGGATAAGTCATGTCCTTATTATGAAGTATCCTCGATTGTGAACCTATTTATGATACTTTGTGCTAGAAATATTGTCACTCATATTCTTAACAACTTAAGAATAATATTTCTAACAAAATATCAATGGACCTTTTCTATTACACATAAATATATTATATAAACAGAAAAGTGGAAATGCCATTTATTAATAAAATATGTACAAGATACATACTAAATGATATGCTCTAGGGCATACTACTAA
This sequence comes from Hevea brasiliensis, assembly GCF_030052815.1. Classification (NCBI taxonomy): domain Eukaryota; kingdom Viridiplantae; phylum Streptophyta; class Magnoliopsida; order Malpighiales; family Euphorbiaceae; genus Hevea; species Hevea brasiliensis. The sequence goes on from NC_079493.1 coordinate 56,057,603, forward strand.
CACTACCCACTCTTATGTGAGTGCTAGCATCATTGATTGCATTGTTGTTCAGTGTACAAAAATGAACTTTTAGGTGCTAGTAACAAGTCTGCTAGGACAGGAGGTCAGGGTCAATAGAATGTATGGGGATTGTCCTTTGGTGATCCAAGGACATATTTTTCTATTTGATCTCATTGAAATGCCCTTCAGAGATTATGATATCATTATGGGCATGGATTGATTAGCCAGGCATCACGCCATGACTGACTGTAGACTAAAGATAGTCTTTTTTGGTCTCCCTCAGTATAGTGATGTGGTAATACACGAGGAAAGGCAGCTATTGCTATCAAACATCATTTCGGCTACACTAGCCAGAAATATGATTAGAAAGGGGTGTGAAGCATACTTGGCACATGTGGTAAACACCCAAGTGGGGAGCCCAGCATTGAGGGACATCCCTACAGTATGTGTAACACCCTCGTTTGTATAGCCTGGTATATTTTACTGTTCCAGTGACCGAAGTCAGTCCGAACAATTAAGGATATTAGAATCACACTTAAGACAACTAGATAAGCCATAAACACAAATAATTAGTAATTGTTAATTAGTTAAGTATAAATAAGAAAAACAGAACATAAGAAGTTAAACGAGCCGAGAGTCACTACGATGGGTGACCTTATCGGGAAGGACTGTGAAGTCATTTTAAACTCAAATTTCAAACTGTAAAATGTGACGCCACAGTGCTTAGGACCCTTATAAACACACTGGAAAAGAGAAAATCACGAAAAAGAACTGTTAAGCCAGTCAAATAATTAGGTCAGAGAGCCGAAAGAAATATGGAATTAATTGCAAACCGGGATGAACTGGCGAGGGGCAATTTGGTTAATTGACCCCGAGAGCTGACTCTTGAACTAACTGTCAAATAAAATCAGAGAAAAGAAAATTTCGGAATCGAGAATTAAATTAAAAAACTAATAGAAAAATAAATAGAAAAAAAAGAAAGAAAAAAGAAAAGAGAAAATGGAAAAGTAAAAAAGGTGATGACATCACGCATGACCTCATGCATGATGCCATAAAGAATAAAATTAATTTATTTACTTATTTGGATTTTTGGTCTTCCTAAAGAGATAAAATACAAAAGAAAAGAAAAGAAAAAAAAATAAATAAAAGCCTCATCTTCCTCAAAGTGCCGCCTCCCATCCTTCTCTCTCCCTCACCATTGCAAATCTCATTTAAAGCTTGCTTCAAGCTTTGAAACTATCATTAAACCCCAAATCCTCCCATACTTGCTTCATAAAAACTTGATTTAATCACTTGAGAGGAAGATTGGTCATCAAAGAATTGAAGAAAATTAAGAGGAAGTGAAAGTTCAAAGACACCTAACAAGGTTAGTAATTCAAACATCAAGTTTTTAGTTTAATTAGTGTATGTATAGCATCAAAAACATAGAAACAAACTTAAAATGAAAAGAAAAATTAGTTGAGGGACTAAATTGATTTTCAGCCAGCTTGGTTATGAGGATGATTTGCATGAATTGAATGGTTTGAAAGGGGTATATAAACCTTAGTTAGTTGAATGACTATGGTTAAAGGCATGGAATTAAGTAAATGCAAAAATTAGTGTGAATTAGCGTTTGGACATTAGGGTTTAGGGACCAAAAATGTGAAGAAGAGCTAAATGATGTCTTTGACATAGTTTAAGGAGAGAAATGGTCATTTGTGACCTAATTAAGTGTGTTAGAAGTGTTTGAATCAAAGCCAAATATTGGGTATGCACCATGACCAAAAGTCAACTTTGAGGGACCAAAAATTGAATTTTACAAGTCCAATTGGTATGGGACTAATTGGGAATGAAAATAGGCACTAAATGACACAATTTTCATTTAGGAAGCATGCCCAAAAAGTGACTAAAACCTAGTGAACAAATTGACCAAAGTTGAAAAATTGTGGGCTGCCTTGTATAAACTGACCAAATGAACAGTGTTTGTTCATTTTGTCATAACTCGAGCTAGGCAGATCAAAATAATCTGAAATTTTACCATTGGTTATATGAGATATAGACCTAAAACTTTCATGAAGAACACAAATCCAAATTATGCCATTAACCCAATCAAATTATTGAGCAAATTTGAGTTACTGAATCTGCAAAACTGCAGATTTGCCATATGAACAGTAAAGTTTCAATGCTCTAACTCTCTCTAGAAAACTCCGATTTAGGTGATTCTTGAACCGATAGAAACCTAAGACATAGTAGAACATTTCATATGAAGAAACGTAGACCAAATTATGGACTTAACTTGATCAAATTACTGAACAAAGTTGGATCAATAAATATAGTAACCGTAATTTGAGTATAAATTGAGCTACAAAACTCCAATTGGAGTGATTCAAAAAGGAGAATAAACTTAAGACAATAGAGAACATTTTCTATGAAGAAAGTTTTGCCAAATTCCAACAGAAAAGTGACCAATGGAACAGTGCAACCTTAGACACCAAAAACTGAAAATTGATAATTTTGCCTAAAAGACTTAAGTGTTGAGAAAATGACCAAAACCAACAAGTTTGGTGACCAAAATGTGGTATATGGGTAAAGTTAGAATTCTCATACCTATTAAGCCTTAGAAAGTCAATAATTTGACTTGAATAGTATAGTGAATAGTAACCCGAAACACAAAATTTCAAGAACGTCGAATTTAACACGTTAGAGCTAGGTAAAAGTGAAGTTAAATTTATTTTTGGATTTATGCTAAGTTATGGTACTGAAACACTGTGAAATTGTGTGTTTCAGTGGAAAAGAATACTGGGACAGAACCCGAGGAGTCAAGTAAAGGCCAACAGACGACTCGTTTGAGGTTTGTGCACAACGTATACTTTTTATAATCATCTTTTGCATACTATTTTGAATAATGTGAAATATTGGATTATGGCATTCTTATGATGTTTGATTTAAATTGTTGAAAGTTATTATGTATATTTGAAATGACAATGTTTAGCAAATTATTAAGATAAGTTTTAAAACCACAGTGTCATAACCATATATTTGAACACCTTACTAGCACGACTAATGGGGGTAATTAGTTTCGAATTTTGATTCCTTCTCTGGAGAAGTGTTGAGGTGTGCCAGTAGAAGAGGATGTGAATGGATATCCATATATTTGAGCTAGGTAGCCTTGTGATATGATTTCTCTTTAGCCTCTAGCTATTGAGAAATCTGTTTCAAATGGCATGATCTAACTATGGGTTTTATGAAATGTGTTTTGATACTTTGAAATGAACTTGGTTTGCATTAAAATCTCATAATTCATGTTTTGTGTTTAATGCTCATGTTTAGTCAAATTTTTTGAATAAATGTGGTTTATATTTTGCATAAAGATTATTTTAATATGTTATGCACCACTGAGTCCTAGTACTTAGCGATAGCTTTTATTGCTGCCGCAGATATAGAGACTAGAGGAGCAGCAGACTGAGCTGCTAAGGATTAAAGATCATTCAGCTTAAAGTCATCGGGTATAATTTATACCCTAATTGTAAATATTTCTTTTGATGTTTGTATTGCATATAAATGTATGGACATGTAAATGGGTCTTGAGCAGCTTGTACAAAATTTGTATGAAGTTTGTAATAAAGTTTAGTTTGTATTTCTTTTGATGTAAATTTTGTAAGGATGTATATAAATTGTTTTGTCTCTAATGAAATATGAGTACAACTATTTTATTTAATTTGAATGAAATGTATTGCTAGTATTTTGAGGATTATTGAATTTTGGAAATTGAGAAATGTTAATTGTGGAATCTTGAGATTTGAGATTGTTTGAGAATTTTAAGTAGTGGTTGAGAAAAATTTTTAGAAGTGATTTTTACAGGTATTTGAAGAACTATTTTCTCAAAATACAGATAGAACTTTGTCAAAAATTTATAAAATTTGCATAAAAATAAAATGGGCCAAAAGTTTTAACTAGTTTTTAATTTCAATTAAATGTTTTAAATACCTATTAGAAAATGCTCACCACTTGTCAAAAGTAAGAAAATTGTTTTAAAATCCCTTGTAGGGTACTTAATGAGTTATCGGTAGGTGAAGTTCGGTAGTTCATTAGGTATTCTACGATATCATGTTATGCCTTATAGAGGGATAAGGTGTGACAGTATGTGACTTTCCAGATGTGTTTCCTGATGAATTGCCAGAATTACCTCCGGAAAGAGAAGTGCAGTTTGAGATTAATGTTATGCCTGGTGTGGATCCAATCTCCATAACACCATATAAAATGGCACCAGCAGAATTGAAGGAGTTGAAGGTACAATTGCAAGAACTACTTCAAAAGGGCTTCATCCGCCCTAGTGTTTCACCTTGGGGAGTGCCAGTATTGTTTGTTAAGAAGAAAGATGGCACTCTCCGCTTATGTATTGACTACCGGCAGTTGAATAAGGTGACAATAAAGAACAAATACCCATTGCCTCGCATTGATGATATGTTTGATAAGTTGATGGGTGCAGCTATGTTCTCCAAAATTGATTTGCGATCTGGTTATCATCAGTTGAAAGTGCAAGAGTAGAGTATTCCAAAAACTGCTTTTAGAATTCGATATGGCCACTATGAGTTTCTGGTAATGCCATTCGAGTTAACTAATGCTCCAGCTGCTTTTATGGATATGATGAAAACTATCTTTAGACCATACCTTGACTAATTTGTGGTGGTGTTTATTGATGATATTTTAATATATTCGAGGAATGCAAAGGAGCATGACAGACATCTACAGATTGTACTACAGACCTTAAAGGAGAAACAGTTATACACAAAGTTGTCGAAATGTAAATTTTGACTGAAAGAAATCTCTTTCTTAGGACATATTGTGTTAGCTGAAGGGATCAAGGTAGATTCCAGCAAGGTATAAGCTATCCTTAATTGGAAGCCACTCAAGAATATCACTGAAATTCGCAGTTTTCTGGGTTTAGCTGGATACTACCGTTGATTTGTGAAAGGATTCTCTATGTTGGCTTCTCTACTGACCAAGCTGCTTCGAAAAGATGTGGAATTTCAATGGATGGATAAATGCCAGTAGAGTTTTGATGAGTTGAAGAGGTGTTTGACTGAAGCTCTAGTCCTTACTTTACCTACATTGGGTAAAGAATATACAGTTTATAGTAATGCTTCTCTCAATGGGTTAGGTTGTGTACTGATGCAAGATCAGAATGTCATTGCTTAAGCATCATGCCAGCTAAAACCGTATGAGAGGAACTATCTGACACATGACTTGGATCTAGCAGCTATTTCTTTCGCTCTGAAGATCTAGAGACATTACTTATATGGGGAGAAGTGTTATATCTACACAGATCACAAGAGCTTGAAGTACTTGGGCACCCAGAAGGAATTGAACTTGAGATAGAGGAGATGGTTAGAACTGATTAAAGACTATGATTGTCTAATAAACTATCAGCTAGAAAAAGCAAATGTAGTGGCTGACGCCTTAAGTCGCAAGACTATGGCAAGTCTCAGAGTTTCTCCTTTGTCCATGGTACATGAGTTGAAAGCACAGCATGCCAGTTTGGAGGTTGATGATGAGGGACAGACGGTAGTTATATGGCATGTATAGCCAGTGTTGATTGATCAGATCAGAATGGCTGCTCAGAATAATGAAAAATATCAGAAGCTACTAAAAGAAGTCCAGCAGGGCAAGAAACCTGAATTTTCTGTGAGAGATGATGGTTTACTACTATATCAGGCCAGAATGTGTATTCCTAATGATGTGGAATTGAGACAGATCATTTATGAAGAAAGCACATGTGTCTCTTTTTGCTATGCACTCTGGTGGAACTAAAATGTACAGAGGGCTAAAAGAGCATTACTGGTGGATGGGTATGAAAAGAGATGTAGCTGATTTTGTCTCCAAATGCCTAACTTGTCAGCAAGTGAAGGCAGAACATCAAGTACTAGCTGGTTTGTTACATCCATTGCCAGTACCAGAGTGGAAATGGGAACGGATAACTATGGATTTTGTTATGGGACTTTCGAGGACATAGAATAGTCATGATGCAGTATGGGTTACAGTTGACAGATTGACCAAGTTTGCTCATTTTCTACTAGTCCAGATGGACTATAGCCTGGAAAGATTGGTCAGATTGTACATAGATGAGATTGTAAGATTGCATGGAGTGCCAGTATCGATTGTATCTGACAGAGATCCTAGGTGCACTTCTAGATTCTGGGGTAGTCTTCAGAGAGCACTAGGAACTAGATTAAACTTCAGCATGACATTCCACCCAGAGACAGATGGCCAGTCTGAGAGAGTAATTCAAATCTTGGAGGATATGCTACGAGCTTGTGTGATTGAATTTGAAGTTAGTTGGGATACACATTTGCCTTTGATTAAGTTTGCTTATAATAATAGCTACCAATCAAGTATTGGGATGCCTCCATATAAAGCTTTGTATGGCAAAAAGTGCATAACTCCCCTATGTTGGGATGAAGTAGGTGAAAGAAAGATGATTGGCCTAGAAATTGTTCTGCAGACAGAGGAAAAGATCAGATTGATCAAAGATCAACTCAAGGTTACATCAGACCATCAGAAGTCCTATATTGATCTGAAGAGAAGAGATATTGAATATGCAGTGGGTGGTAAGGTATTCCTCAAAGTTTCTCCTTGGAAGAGAATTATGAGATTTGGCAGAAAGGGGAAACTGAGTGTGACACCCCTTACCCGTGTACAGTATATCCGAGTAAGCAATGTCACACGGTGTATCGGCACCCTCTATTTTAACTTAATCAATTTTTTTTTCATAGTTTTGAATATAGTTTATGAAATATAATTTATTTAAGCCATTTATCGAAATTATTATTTATTTGAGGTTTCGAAAATTTTAAAGAAAATCCGGCAAAGTGCCGGCTAAAAATGGAGAAAACAGTTCTTTGGAACCTGTTAAAAACACTTCCAATATTCATATCTCATCACTCTCAAACTCCAATATCAAAATCTCAATATTTTTAAATTTCGTTTCTCAATCATTCAGCTCATGTGGTAATCGTGTATAAAACACAGATAAACATTCACAAACACAATTCTCATTATTTACATGAACATCAAAATACATCCATAAGTTCATTTACACATGAAAAAAAATAAAAGTTAGTTACAAAATACCAAAATGAAACCTAGTGTCCTACTAATGCACTGCGGATGGTGAGGTGACACGGACACTGTGCGAGTCACAGATGGACTCACCCACCGGGTCGACTGGGCTCACGATCAGTATCTCCAGAACCTACGCATGGCAAAAGCAACGCGCTAAGCAATTATGCTTAGTGGTGCAAAATAGAAAAAAATAACAGAAATAAATATGCATTGAATGTATATATCTTATTTGTTTTGTATTTGTATATCCATTTATTTCGTTAACTTTGTCCACTTTCATTCATTTGGTTGCCCAAGTAACCTATACTGAACGAATGGACTGGATAAACGGGTAAACTGGCACTGGGTATCAAGTACCTTGGGCCGTCACACCATCGGTCACATATGTATCTCCCAGGCAATGTAATGCCTAACAAGTCAGAATAATATTAGGCACGAGGCCAAGTCTCAACACAATATCATAATGGCTAAAAGCCATAAAATCACAGAATGGCATAATGCCATGTGCAGTACTGCTAACCGAACCCTATTGGCATGCCAAACTATCCAAACCAATCTTGTTAGGTATACTAGGGCATTTGATACTTTTGAATTCTTCAAATTTTGAATTTCAAGTTTTGGTGTCACTATTCACCTCATTGGTCAACAAAAATGTTGACTTTTTGATAGAAAATAGGTACATTGGTTTTGACACTCCCAACATACCACATTTTGCATTCAAAACTTGTTGGCATTAAGCATTAATACCATTTCTAAGTTTAAACCAAGGGAAGCAGAATTTTCAGTTTTTGTAACCCAACTTTACTATTCCATTAGTGACTGTTACATTGAAAATTTGAGGAAATGGTAAACATGAAAGTTGTTCCTTATTTTGTCTAGTTGAATTTCTTTTTTTGAATCACTCCATTTGGAGTTTTGTAGCTCCAGATATGGTCCAAAAACCACAGCTGGCCGGATTGCAAAACTGCAGAATTTACCAAATCTACAGTACAATGAACAGTGACTGTCACTGTCTTTTTGGATAGGTTCTAGTCATAATTTGGGGTAGGTTTCTTCATAAAAGTTGTTTGTCTATGTCTTAACTTGTTGCTGTAAAAATTTCAGGTCAATTGACCATATCTACAGTGAGTTATGGCCAAATGAACTTACTGTTCATTTGGTCATTCTGCAGAACCTGTTTGCAGGGTATCCGGATTGGGGCCAATTTTTGGTCCACTTGCTTTGGTCTTTTGGACATGGTTTCTTCAGCAAAATTGTGCCATTATAAGTCTAGTTTCATGTCCAATTGGCCAAACACCAATTGGACCTACACAGCCAAAGATATGGCAGTCCAAACAGGCTGGACTCACAGCCTCATTGCTGCTGTCACTAGGCAGCCTACCAATTGGGTTTGTAACACTTTAGTTCACTTCAAATTATGAATAACTTGCCTCAAATGGTCACTAATTGACCATTAGAATGTCCATTAATCATTTCATAAGCCAAGTCCAATTTTTCACTCCCAAAACCCTAATTTCCCATTTCAATTCACCCATACACCTAGTTAAACACTTTCATTCATCATATATGTGTATATACACCTTAAACATAATCTCTAATTCATTCTAAGTTCATTAAAACAATCAGACTCATTCCTTCCTTAGGGATGCCAAAATTTATGATACGCATACACATGAGTTTTAGTTCATTTAACTTACAATTTCATACTAAATTCAAGTCCTTAACATGGAAATAAAGGAATATTAACATAAGTAAGCACTAACCTCTTGGCTCAACTTATTGAACTTGTGAAAACTCTATAATTTCTCCTCTTTGTGGCTGCCTAGAGCTTCCTTAGGGTGTGTGGATTAATTTTAGTGAAGATGACTTAGGGTTTTGGGGAGAGGTTTAAGAGATTTTTAAGCTTGATTTAAGAAGAAAAATGGAGGGTTCTTGGTTATGGTGGTGCGGCTGAATGAGGAAGAAGATGGCTGAAAATTTTTTTTAATTCTTTGGTCTTTATTTATCTCTTTTATTAGTTAGTTAATTGGTTGTTTAAATTTGATTGGTGGTAGCCTTTAAATGACATCATCATATGTCATAAATGAGCTTTTTTTATTTTTCTTTTCTTTTCATCACTACTCATTTTCAATTTAATTTTTAGTAATGTTTATTCATATTTTATGTCATAATAATTATTTACTTAACTGGCCAAGTCGGCCAAAAATCACCTCTGAAGGCGAAATGACCAAAATGCCCTCCGTTTGGCTTAATGGGTCAAAATTGTCTGTACCAATTGAAAAAATTTTCTAAATATTTTCTTGGCATTCTAATGCCATAGGGACCTCAATGACCCTTCTCCGGAGTCTCAAAAATTATTTTATGATTTTTCCCCCGGGTCTAGGGCTCCTAGTTGCAAGAACCGCAACTTCCCTCTGGGTTACCCATTGCTAGGGCATCGACTCGTTTAACTTGGTTTATTTTATTTCTAAAATTTTTCCTAAATTTTTCTTATTAATATTTAAGTTAATTATGGTTCCTCACTTTAGTTTAAATATTTTTCCGGACGTTCTAGCTGTCCGGACCGACACTGGTCACCGAAACAGTAGAATGTACGGAGTTGCTACCAGGAGGGTGTTACACTGAGTCCTCGTTTCATTAGACCATATGAGATTCTAGAAAAAGTGGGTCCTTTGGCATATCGGTTGGCATTACCTCTAGAGCTAGAAAGGATACACAGTGTCTTCCATGTGTCCATGTTAAGGAGGTACAGATCTAACCCATCTCATGTTCTATTAGTTGAAGAGATTGAGCTAAATCCAGACCTTTCATATGAAGAAGAACCCATAGAGATTTTGGCATATGAGGTGAAACAACTATGAAACAAACAGATACCCCGGTGAAAGTGCTGTGGAACCATTATTCTGGCTAGGAAGCTACTTGGGGACGTGAAGAGAACATGAGGAGACAACACACACAGCTGTTCAGAGATTAAAACTAGATAAAATTTCGAGATGAAATTTATTTTAAGGTGGGAAGAATTGTAACACCCCTATGTTCAGTAGTGCGTTCTACTGTTCTTGTAACTAGTGTCTATCAGGACAGCTAGAATGCCTGGAACTACACTTAAATGTTAGTGAGGAGACATGAAATAATGAAATAAAATAGAGGAAAATACAAGAAAAACAAAGGAAAAATAAAAGCAATGAAATGTAACTAAGTTAAACGAGCCAAAAACTATAGCGATGGGTGACCGCACCGGAAAGTTACGGCGAGGACCGTTGACTAGCCCTGGAAAACATTTTTAAGACTTAAATAAACATCTATTGAGGTATAATTTACTTAGAAAATGTCAAAGAAAAATTAATTAACTAGTACAAAAAAAAAACGAAAATTAAAGAAATCGGTGGGTCAAGAAGTTAATCGGTAGCATCGAAAAATTTAAAATAAAACCCGAAGAGAGGCATTTTGATCATTTGACATCCCAAGTTTCCTTTTGACCTAAATCTCCATTAAAAATAAGTGACATTAAATTTTGAAAACCCCATGAAAAATGAAATTGTAAATGAAATGTATAATAAAGAGAAATTAAGGGGTAGAATTTGAGATAATGAAGAACATTGATTATAATATCATAAATTATGGTTAGTGCTCGACTAAGAGGGATTAGTGGACATATAATATATCATATATTGGGAAGAATCCACTTCATCTTCAATCTCTCAACAACTAGCCGAAAACCTCCCAAAGGAATTCCTCCATAGCCAAACCTCATGCAAACCTTCATGCACTCCATTCTTATAGCCATTTTCTTTGTAGATTTCTTTACTAAAGTTGATCACCACACCTTGGGTAGCATTTAGGGAGCAAGAAAGAAAGGTTTTGATGAGTTTTTAACAAGCTTCAAATTAAGTAAGTGCTCATTTCCTCTACCTTTCTTCATTAATGTTTGTCTTGGTGTTGAGATAAGTTAATTTATGGAAGAAATGTTGAGGTTTTGATGCTTTAGGGTGGTGTTCCATTTTCAGCAGCCATGGAAGTTCAAAATGTTTAGCTTATTTTTACATGTAAATGGTAATTTGAGGTGTTGATTTAAGTGCTTAAATGTATAGGAGTGATTTACTATGTATATAGTTTGAATTGTAAGTTTGAAAATTGAAAAGGGAAGCTTGATGTATATGTGTAACTTGGGCAGCCTTATGGTGGAGTTAGAAGTGTTTAATTGCATGGAATGATTTGTTTAATTATGGTACTAAAAGTGGCAAAATATATATATGATATAGTAGTGAATATGTATGTAATTTAATAGTGAATTTATATGTAATGGTTAGGAGGGTTATGTGTATATATTGTTTAGAATTAGATATTGTGAATTGGAAGTGTAATTGGTACATGGTCAATTGGTTATATACTACCCAAAGTGACTATTATGTGAAGTGATGAATGGTTGTGGTATGATACAAATGCATAATTGGGTTTGGGAAGTGAAGTTATAGCTAGTTGAATGTGTCATTGGTTGGTGCTTCAAAAATGTGTTAAGGGCAGCATGTGTTTTAGGCTATAAATGGAATTGTGTGACTCCAATTAGTATGAGGCCAATTGGAAGTGAAACTAGGTACAAAATGTGCCAACTTTCATGTTGGAAGCCTACCTAAATTCTGTCCAGAAAGTGACATGAAAATTGACCAAATCCGGATTGGTAACATTTCAAACCTGAAAATTGACCATTTGAACAGCAGTCAGTATTTTGGCCTTAATTCACTAAAACAGGTCCAAATGACCTAAAATTGATATGGTTAGAAAGCTTAGACATAGGGCTACAATTTTGGTTAAGACCACCAAACCCAGAAATGACCATAAGCAACTCAAAATGCTTGCACAAGTTCAGATATAAAAACTGCCAGAATTGGAAATGACCTAAAAATGACCTAAGTTTGCCATTTTAGTGCAACCTGTCCAGTATTGGAAAAATGACCATAACTTAGTCTAGTAAACTCCAAATGACATAAAATTTGTGGAAAATTTTCAATGAGACATAGACCTACAAGTTTGTAATTCTGACCAGAACCCAGAAACTGAGAAAACTAGGTCATCCGGCTAGGTTAAAACAACATACCAAAATCTGATAAATTGCAATAAAATGCAATACACTTAAAAATGAAATTGGTAACATATACCAACTTTAAAGGACTATAAAATGTGATATATTGGTAAAATTAAAATTTATTCCCCTATAGTGCATTAAAGGTTAACATTATAGGTTGACTAATGAAAGCAGTAGTATTAAATAAATTTAATTATTAAACCTTATTGTTAGAAACAATTTAACTGAGTGCTGAAACACTTTAAATTGTGTGTTTCAGTTAGCAAAGACTCAAAGTAGGGGAAAGAATCACTGAGTGAAGGCTAAGAGGCTACTCATCAAAGGTCTGTGCACAACAGTTATTTCTTTTGAATTTTCAATTGAAATAAATTATGACAATTTGTATGTTATTGCTTAAATTGTGGAAAATTTGTTTGAATGAAATTGGATGGATACTTATTGCTTGAAAAATATTGCAAATGATTTGAAACCACAGCTATCATATATATTTGATTGGATTCCCTCTCTGGCTGAAGTGTTGAGGTGTGTGTCAGTTGAGGATGAATATGTTAGTAGTATGCCCTAGAGCATATCATTTAGTATGTATCTTGTACATGTTTTTATTAATAAAAGGCATTTTCACTTTTCCGTTTCCATAATATATTTAAGTGTAATAAAAAAGGTCCATTATTTTTTTGTTAGAAATTCTATTCTTAAGTTGTTAAGAATATGAGTGATAGTATTTCTAGTACAAAGTATTATAAATAGGTTCTCAATCGAGGATACTTCACAATAAGGACATGACTTATCTAGTAAGATTGTATTCATGTTTGTTCTCAAGTTATTTATATGAGATATAAATAAGATGGAATGGTGAGTCTCATGCCATATAACAAGCATGATAGACACTTATACATGATAAGTAGGTTGAACCAGTGACATTCATGAAAAGCACATGGAGTTTACTCTTGTCAATGTATTGTCATAAATCATATCAGTGCATATAATCTTTAGACTTGAGATAGCATAGTTATCTTGTATATAGTTGGTTTGAGTTTGATACTGCTTTTATACTTGTACTATGTATAGGTATATGGGCATGTGTTGGCTCCTACTAGTTATATATGGAGGTAGGTATTGATCAAGATGGAATCTATTCCTCTAAGTAAATAGGGATAAAATCCTATGTTTATTTAATTGTTCTTGATGTTTTTAAGTTCCTAGCCAGGACAGATAGATTTAATCAGAAAAGAGTTTCTGATGAGAAAATCTTTTTAATCAAGAACTAGAATTAAAAGAGAACATAATATTCATAGCAAATGGGGTTTGATAAAAACCATGACTCCAGCTCGAATTGGGATTTTGTAACAGAGAGATTCTAGTGCATGGTAACATATGATTATAGGTTCATTTAAGGTAAATCTTATTACTAATTGGTTGGCCATGGTATGCTATGCTAGGTGTTAACCATGGTCTATGAGGTGCATAAAATGATTTAGAGAAATCATTATGGTAAGAAAGAGTTCTGATGATATTAAGAGTTAATATCACATCTCATTGCCAATTAGTGATTAGCCTAGTAAGTCACACACATACACAAGTAATCCCTAAATTAAATATGATTTAATTAATTAGTTAAAGAGTTTGATTGATTAATTAAATAGGTTTGGTTTGCAATTAGTTTGCAAAGTCCCTAGCATGGCTTGAAACCAAATCTAAGTTATTGGATGTATAGTATAAGTTAAATTTATATTTAAAGTATTTAAATATGAATTTAATTAATGAGAAATTAATTAATAGAGATTAATTAATTAATTTATATTTGATATAAATTGATTAGAAGAAGAGAAATAATTATTTTGGGTTGAGAACTCAAAATTAAGACACAGGGGTATTTTGGTCATTTCACAGGGTGACATGTTACACCATGAGATGGTGACACATGGCACTACACATAAGCTTGCCATATGACTTTTAATCATGTAAGATGATCAAAGTCAAGATTAAATATAGGTTTGCCACTTGGCACAATGTGATTGGGACAATTAAACCTACAGCTAATCAAAAGGTGACATGTGGCAAGGGTTTTAAGTGGTGACCTAGCTATATAAGTGTTGTTATGTAAAAGAAAAATTACAAGCTGCCATTCATCTCTTTGTGCTGCCACCCTGGCTGCTCTCTCTTCTCTTTTTCTTCATCTCTCATCAATTCAAAGAGATTAGCAAACAATCTATTGAATTAAAAATACTAGAAATTGTTTCTAGTGTCATGTTTACATCTGTAATCTCTCAAAAGGCAAAACTTAGTTTTCTAATTCATAAAAAAAGCTTTAGAAGCTGTTCAAGGGCCGCCATAGGTGATCTTGGTGTGGACAAGCTAGAGGGACAACATCTAGTGTCTAAAAGATGCATCCCAAAGGTGCTAAACACACTGCAGTGCATCAAAAGGTTAGTGCACTTGTTCTTGATCCAATCTAGGGTTCTAATGGACTAATCTGTTAATTCTAAAATCTTAAAAGGCAAATGTAGAGCCAAAAATATATTAAAAGAGTTTTAATATGCTATTTATCATTGAAATTAAATAGATAAAAATAAATCTTGCATGATGCATGTGACCCTAGATGAAAAATTTTGAATTTCAATGATCTAAACTTATGTTTTTCATGCTTCCGCTCCTTCAATTGGTATCAGAGCCACAATATTTGTCATTTAGATTGTTGTTTATATGATTTAATTGTGTGCTATGATCATGAGATGATAGATCCATTGCTGGTTGCAAAGAAAGGTGGCGGCTTGGTGATGAACACCATTGGTGCGCACACTTTATGGTCACCATTGGTGTGCGCAAGGTTTGTCTTTTTAATTTACAATTGTTGTATGATCTAAAAGCTCATCTTATATCAAATTAAATTGTTTACTTAGAGTTTTAATCACACAATTAAATTTTGATCCAAATCTGAATTTTAAAAATTGTTTGAATGTGATTCAAATATGAATTTTTAAAGTTGTTTGAATGTGATTCAAATCTGAATTTTTAAATTTATTTGAATCATATTTAAATCTGGATTTTTAAGTTGAATATGAGATATTCAATTTAGTTTAAGTATGTATGTTTTATTTAATTGTTAAATAGTGATATGCATGATGGATGACCATGGACTATAAAAGACCAATGTGATTGGATTTATTTCTTTTATGTTTCTTTGGGTTGTAAATTAATTAATTTATTTTAATTTATTTTTGGGCATGTATTATTTTAGGTTGTAATTTCATTTATTTAATTCTTGTAAATTCGCCTTGGTATGCCAAGGATTATTATATAATATTGGATTGCAATAAGATCAAGGAGGTCAAGAGCATTGTGTTAGTAGTATGCCCTAGAGCATATGTATCTTGTACATATTTTTATTAATAAAAGGCACTTCCACTTTTCCGTTTATATAATATATTTATGTGTAATAGAAAAGGTCCATTGATATTTTGTTAGAAATATTATTCTTAAGTTGTTAAGAATATGAGTGACAATATTTCTAGCACAAAGTATCATAAATAGGTTCACAATCGAGGATACTTCATAATAAGGACATGACTTATCCAAAAAGATTGTATTCATGTTTGTTCCCAAGTTATTTATATGAGATATAAATAAGATGGAATGGTGAGTCTCATGCCATATAACAAACATGATAGGCACTTATAAATGATAAGTAGGCCGAACCAGTGACACTTATGACAAGCACATGGAGTTTACTCTTGTCAATGTTTTGTCATAAATCATATCAGTGCATATAATCTTTAGACCTGAGATAGCACAGTTATCTTGTATATAGGTGGTTTGAGTTTGATACTGCTTTCATACTTGTACTGTGTATGGGTATATGGGCATGTGTTGGCTCCTACTAGTTATATATGGAAGTAGGTGTTGATCAAGATGGAATCTGTTCCTCTAAGTAAATAGAGATAAAATCCTATGTTCATTTAATTGTTCTTGATGTTTCAAGTTCCTGGCCAGGACAGATAGATTTATTCAGAAAAGAGTTTCTGATGAGAAAATCTTTTTAATCAAGAACTGGAATTAAAAGAGAACATAATATTCATAGCAAATGGAGTTTGACATAAACCATGACTCCAGCTTGAGTTGTGATTTTGTAACAGAGAGATTCTAGTGCATGGTAACATATGATTATAGGTTCATTTAAGGTAAACCTTATTACTAATTGGGTGGCCATGGCATGCTATGCTAGGTGTTAACCATGGTCTATGAGGTTCATAAAATGATTTAGAGAAATCATTTATGGTAAGAAAGAGTTCTGATGATATTAAGAGTTGATATCATGTCTCATTGCCAATTAGTGATGAGCCTAGTAAGTCACACACATACACAAGTTATCACCTAATTAAGTATGATTTAATTAATTAATTAAAGAGTTTAATTGATTAATTAAATAAGTTTGGTTTGCAATTAGATTGCAAAGTCCCTAGCATGACTTGAAACCAAATCTAGATTATTGGATGTATAATATAAGTTAAATTTATATTTAAAGTGTTTAAATATGAATTTAATTAATGAAAAATTAATTAATAGAGATTAATTAATTAATTTATATTTGATATAAATTAATTAGAAGAAGAAAAATAATTATTTTGGGTTGCGAACTCAAAATTAAGACACAGGGGCATTTTGGTCATTTTGCAGTGTGACACGTGGCACCATGAGATGGTGACACATGGCATAACACATAAGCTTGCCAAATGTTTTTTTAATCATGTAAGATGATTAAAATCAAGATTAAATATAGGTTTGACACTTGGCACAATGTGATTGGGTCACTTAAACCTAGAGCTAATCAAAGGGTGACATGTGGCAAGGGTTTAATGTGTTAACCTAGCTATTTAAGTGTTGTTATGAGAAAATAAAACACAACCAGCAGCCACACTCCTTTGTCACGCCACTTTAAGGGTTTTCATCTCTTCTTCTTCATCTCTTATCAATTCAAAGAGATTAGCCATCAATCTCTTGAATTAAGAACACTAGAAATTGTTTCTAGTGTCCTGTTTACATCTTTAATCTCTTAAAAGGCAGAACTTGATTTTCTAATTAATAGGAAAAGCTTTAGAAGCTCTTCAAGGGCTGCCATAGGTGTTCTTGGTGTGGACAAGCTAGAGGGACAACATCTGGTGTCCTGAAGACGAATCTCAAAGGCGCAGACACGCTGCAGTGCATCAAGAGGTTAGTGTAATCGTTCTTGATTTAATCTAGGGTTCTAAAATTAATCTGATTAATTTTAAAATTTTAAATGGCAAATACAGATCCAAAAACATATTAAAAGAGTTTTAATATGTTGTTTATCATTGAAATCAAATAGATAAAAATAAATCTTACATGATGCATGTGACCCTAGGTAAAAATTTTTGAATTCAATGGTATAAACTTGTGTTTTCACGCTTCCGTTCCTTCAATTGGTATTAGAGCCACTATATTTGCCATTTAGATTGATGTTTATATGATTTAATTGTGTGTTTGATCATGAGATCAAGAGTTTATTGCTGGTTGCAAAGTCGAAGTGGCGGCACAAATGATGAACACCATGGTGTGCATGGTTGATGCATCACAATGGTGTGCAAAGGTAAATGGATGGTGAATGTGCAATTGTTGTATGATTTAAGATCCATTTTATGTCTAATTAAATTGTTTAATTAGAATTTTTATTACACAATTAAATTATGATTCAAATCAGAATTTTAAAAATTGTTTGAATGTGATTCAAATCTGAATTTTAAAAGTTGTTTGAATGTGATTCAAATCTGAATTTTTAAAGTTGTTTGAATCATATTTAAATCTGATTTTTTAAAATTGATTGAATAAAATTCAGATTTGATTTTTTAAAAAATGTTTGAATGTGATTCAAATCTGAATTTTTAAAGTTGTTTGAATGTGATTCAAATCTGAATTTTTAAATTTGTTTGAATGAGATTCAAATCTGAATTTTTAAATTTATTTGAATCATATTCAAATCTGAATTTTTTAGTTGAATATGAGATATTCAATTTAATTTAAGTATGTATGTTTTATTTAATTGTTAAATAGTGATATGCATGATGGATGATCATGGGCTATAAAAGACCAATGTGATTGGATTTATTTCTTTTATGTTTCTTTGGGATTGTAAATTAATTAATTTATTTTAATTTATTTTGGGCATGTATTATTAAGTTTGTAATAATTTTTGGGTTGTAATTTCATTTATTTAAGTTCTTGTAAATTCGCCTTGGTATGCCAAGGATTACTATGTAATATTGGATTGCAAGAAGTTCAAGGAGGTCAAGAGCATTGGTGGGACCAGTGGGAGGAATTCAAGATCAAGTGTTGATTATGTACTCCTTCAGCAACTCTTGTAAAATGAATGAATGAAATGCACCTAGGAATGCCCTGATTCAATTCTTGGTGGCTCAGAATTGAATCCCTTAGAAAGTCCATGATCATAATATTTACTACTTATCCATGAATGCATGAGATGTATGGGAATGTATGCAATTATATGATATATGCATGCTAAATGGATAATGTGCAAAGTGAGACCTTAATAGTAAATAGAATGACCATAAAATCTTCCAAACAAATGATTAAGTTAGAAATGCTATAATTAAAGTAATTATAACATAGGCCCTCCATTGGGGCAATTATTTTAAGAAATTTTAAATAGTTGCATAAGATGCAATTTATTTAAGAGATTTTCTTAAGAATAATTGTTAAGCATGAGATGTTGTAAATATGTAAATGGTTTGGTGGCCAATATTGGAAGTACCTGAGGACATTAAAATTATTAGCATAATTACTGGCTCAATGGGATCAACTTAACTAATGCAAGATAAGTCAATATTGGATGTACCTGAGATTTTGAGTATTAGGTGCTAGGTAAAGGATTGAACCTCACATGAGATGTGATGAATAAGGAGTTGCTCACTTATAGTTTATTGTAATTCCAATAATGGATGTACCTGAGGATGATTAACAGAATTATAATAATTCAATCACCCACTAGAAATCCATCCAACTAGAATTTCCATTTTCTACTTTGGAAGTGTAGGATTCGCTAAGTTAGTGGGAGGACCAATTTGATTAAAAGACCATAATCATTTTGGTTAATTACATGATACATTTACTAATTAATCTAGTTATTTTCTGCAGTTAATTTTCTGATAACAATGAGCACAGAATAACCACCACCATCCAATATTCTTGCAAGCATACTTGATCGAAATAGGTTGACAGGGCCTAATCTGTCTGATTGGCTAAGAAATTTGAAACTTGTCCTGAACCTTGAACATATAGGATATGTTCTAGATTCAAATGTTCCTGGTCCCTTACCTCCAGAGGCCACACAAGAGGAACATGAAACTTTGGACAAGTGGAAGGAGCATGATATGAGAGCTAAGTGTTACATGCTTGCTTCCATGAGTAATGAGTTACAGAAGCAACATGAGAACATGCAGAGTGCGAGTGAGATCCTCCTTCACCTACAAGAGTTGTATGGTGAGCACAGCAGGAATGCTAGGTATGAGATATCTAGGCAGCTGTTCCGCATGAGGATGTCTGAGGGGCAGAATGTTGGGGATCATGTCCACAAGATGATTCGGCTGATTGAGCAGTTGGAATATCTTGACTTCAACATGGATTTCCAACTACAGACGGATTTGATCCTTCAGTCCCTTCCTGGGTCTTTTGGGAAATTTTGTGACAAATTTCCATATGACTCAATTGGAATGCACCTTAGCTGGTTTACTCAACATGCTGGTTATTGCCCAAAAGAATATGCCAGGCAATAAAGGAAAAGAGGTAGCTTTGGTTGCATCTTCTTCTGCTGGAAAGTCTAACAAGAAGAAGGGCAATAAGAAAAAGAAACCTCAGATTCCTGGTCCTTCTAAGAAAATAGCTAAACAGAAAAAAAAGACTAAAGTTGATGAAGGCAAAGGAAAGTGTTTCCACTGCCAACAGGAAAGTGTTTCCATTGCCAATAAGAAAGTGTTTCCATTACCAGTAAGAAAGTGTTTCCACTGGCCAGAGTATAGCAATCTAAATGAAAGCAATGCCGTAGAAAAACAACTCAAGTTCAAAATATATTTGGCACTTAAGGTTATGTCATGTTGCGAAGATAGGATTACAAAATTGGAGAAAATGGGGATTCTATCCTTATTGGACTCTGAGCCTACTCCCACTTGTCAATCTTGCCTTGTGGCAAAATGACTAGATCACCCTTTGTTGGACAGGCTAAGAGTGAAAATATTTTGGAGATAATACATAGTGATGTATGTGGTACATTTAAAGAAATGGCTAGAGGGCTTTCATTATTTTATTACCTTTACTGATGATAAATCAAGGTTTGGGTATTTGTATTTGATGAAATACAAACATGAATCTTTTGAAAAGTTTAAAGAATTTAAATCTGAAGTAGAAAATCAAACAGGAAAGAGTATTAAAGCTCTTCGATCAGATCGTGGAGGTGAATTTTTTAGTACTGAATTTGATGAATACTTGAGAGAGCATGGCATTGTTTCTCAGCTGACTCCTCCAGGAACACCACAACTGAATGGTGTATCTGAAAGGAGAAATCGTACACTATTGGATATGGTACGTAGTATGATGAGCTATACTGATATGCCAATCTCCTTTTGGGGATTTGCATTAGAATCAGCTTTGTATATTCTGAATAGGATTCCATCAAAATCAGTTTTTTCCACACCTTATGAGATATGGTATGGAAGAAAACCAAGTCTTAAGCATGTTAAGATTTGGGGTTGTCCAGCTTATATCAAAAAGCTGAACACTGATAAATTGGAGACCAGATCAGAAAAAGGTCGATTTGTTGGATATCCAAAAGATAGTTTTGGATATTATTTTTATTTGCCTACTTCACAAAAGGTTGTGATAAGTAGAGATGCCACATTTCTTGAACAACAGTTTGTTCAAGAAGGAGGCAAAGGAAGGAAAATAGAGTTAGAATTAGAGAATTCTTACCAACCAACATATCAAATGGATATAGATCCATCTAGTCAACCTATACCCGTTGATGAAACATCTACAGCTGTTCCTCGTAGAACAACCAGGGTATCTCACCCACCAGTGAGATATGGTTTTCTTCATGAAGAAGAACAAGAGTTGTCTACTCATGAAGAAGTAGATCATGGAGATGATCCACTTACCTATGAAGAAGCTATATCAGATATAGACTCTTCAAAATGGATTGATGCTATGAAATCCGAGATTGATTCCATGTATAAGAATCAAGTTTGGGATCTTGTTGACCCACCTGAAGGTATTATACCTATAGGGAACAAATGGGTTTTCAAGAAGAAAATTGGTTCTGATGGAAAGGTAGAGACCTATAAGGCAAGGCTAGTAGCGAAAGGGTTTCGCCAAAGGCAAGGAATCGACTATGAGGAGACTTTCTCGCCTGATGCCATGCTTAAATCAATTAGGATTTTATTAGCAATAGCTGCGTACTATGATTATGAGATTTGGCAGATGGATGTCAAAACAGCTTTTCTCAATGGATACATTGAAGAAAACATTTTCATGGAACAACCTAAGGGATTTGAATCCCAAGATGGTTCCAAGGTATGCAAGCTAAAGCGATCCATTTATGGGTTGAAACAAGCTTCGAGGAGTTGGAACATTCATTTTGATGAAGCCATTAAATCCTTTGGTTTTATCAAAAATGAGGATGAGCCATGTGTATATAAGAAGGTTAGTGACAGTGCTATCACTTTCCTTGTCTTATATGTGGATGACATACTGTTGATAGGTAATGACACAGGTATGTTGATGACTATAAAGGTATGGTTGTCAAATACATTCTCCATGAAAGACTTAGGGGAGGCAACCTATATTCTTGGGATTCGCATCTATAGAGATAGAGCGAAAAGAATAATTGGTTTATCCCAAAGTCTATACTTGGAAAAGATGTTAAAGAGGTTTAACATGCTTGATTCCAAGAGAGGATTGTTACCAGTGAGACATGGTATCCATCTTTCTAAAGAGATGTCTCCAAAGACACCTGAAGAAAGAGATAAGATGGCCAGGATTCCATATGCTTCGGCTATTGGAAGTTTAATGTATGCAATGTTGTGTACTAGGCCGGATATCGCATATGCTGTTAGTTTGACTAGCAGGTATCAATCCAATCCAGGTTTGGAACACTGGATAGCTGTCAAGAATATTCTTAAGTACTTGAGAAGAACTAAGGATTTATTCTTGATTTATGGAGGTGGAGACTTGCAATTGGATGGTTATACTGATTCTGATTTCCAATCAGATATCGATGATAGAAAGTCTACCTCTGGATATGTGTTCATTTGTAATGGAGGTGCAGTCAGTTGGAAGAGTTCCAAACAGAGCACGACTGCAGATTCCACTACTGAGGCTGAGTATATTGCTGCATCAGATGCTGCAAAGGAAGTTGTTTGGATAAAGAAGTTTGTGACAGAACTTACAGTAGTTCCTTCCATTGAGTCAGCAGTTCCACTACACTGTGACAACAATGGAGCAGTCATACAGGCTAAGGAACTAAGGTCTCACCCAAAATCCAAACACATAGAAAGGCACTACCACATTATCAGAGATATAGTTGGGCAAGGCGATTTAGCCATGCAGAAAATAGCATCAGCTGAAAATCCAGCTGATCCATTCACTAAGCCTATGTCACAGACTCAGTTAGACCGACATCTTGAGAAGATAGGTCTAAGATATTGTAATGAATGGCTCTAGTGCTAGTGGGAGATTGTTAGTAGTATGCCCTAGAGCATATCATTTAGTATGTATCTTGTACATATTTTTATTAATAAAAGGCATTTTCACTTTTCCGTTTATATAATATATTTATGTGTAATAGAAAAGGTCCATTGATATTTTGTTAGAAATATTATTCTTAAGTTGTTAAGAATATGAGTGACAATATTTCTAGCACAAAGTATCATAAATAGGTTCACAATCAAGGATACTTCATAATAAGGACATGACTTATCCAGAAAGATTGTATTCATGTTTGTTCCCAAGTTATTTATATGAGATATAAATAAGATGGAATGGTGAGTCTCATGCCATATAACAAACATGATAGGCACTTATAAATGATAAGTAGGCCAAACTAGTGACACTTATGACAAGCACATGGAGTTTACTCTTGTCAATGTTTTGTCATAAATCATATCAGTGCATATAATCTTTAGACCTGAGATAGCACAGTTATCTTGTATATAGGTGGTTTGAGTTTGATACTGCTTTCATACTTGTACTGTGTATGGGTATATGGGCATGTGTTGGCTCCTACTAGTTATATATGGAGGTAGGTGTTGATCAAGACGGAATCTGTTCTCTAAGTAAATAGAGTTAAAATCCTATGTTCATTTAATTGTTCTTGATGTTTCAAGTTCTGGCCAGACAGATAGATTTATTCGTAAAAGAGTTTCGATGAGAAAATCTTTTAATCAAGAACTGGAATTAAAAGAGAACATAATATTCATAGCAAATGGAGTTTGACATAAACCATGACTCCAAACTTGAGTTGGGATTTTGTAACAGAGAGATTCTAGTGCATGGTAACATATGATTATAGGTTCATTTAAGGTAAACCTTATTACTAATTGGGTGGCCATGGCATGCTATGCTAGGTGTTAACCATGGTCTATGAGGTTCATAAAATGATTTAGAGAAATCATTTATGGTAAGAAAGAGTTCTGATGATATTAAGAGTTGATATCATGTCTCATTGCCAATTAGTGATGAGCCTAGTAAGTCACACACATACACAAGTTATCACCTAATTAAATATGATTTAATTAATTAATTAAAGAGTTTAATTGATTAATTAAATAGGTTTGGTTTGCAATTAGATTGCAAAGTCCCTAGCATGACTTGAAACCAAATCTAGATTATTGGATGTATAATATAAGTTAAATTTATATTTAAAGTGTTTAAATATGAATTTAATTAATGAGAAATTAATTAATAGAGATTAATTAATTAATTTATATTTGATATAAATTAATTAGAAGAAGAAAAATAATTATTTTGGGTTGCGAACTCAAAATTAAGACACAGGGGCATTTTGGTCATTTTGCAGTGTGACACGTGGCACCATGAGATGGTGACACATGGCATAACACATAAGCTTGCCAAATGTTTTTTTTAATCATGTAAGATGATTAAAATCAAGATTAAATATAGGTTTGACACTTGGCACAATGTGATTGGGTCACTTAAACCTAGAGCTAATCAAAGGGTGACATGTGGCAAGGGTTTAATGTGTTAACCTAGCTATTTAAGTGTTGTTATGAGAAAAATAAAACACAACCAGCAGCCACACTCCTTTGTCACGCCACTTTAAGGGTTTTCATCTCTTCTTCTTCATCTCTTATCAATTCAAAGAGATTAGCCATCAATCTCTTGAATTAAGAACACTAGAAATTGTTTCTAGTGTCCTGTTTACATCTTTAATCTCTTAAAAGGCAGAACTTGATTTTCTAATTAATAGAAAAAGCTTTAGAAGCTCTTCAAGGGCTGCCATAGGTGTTCTTGGTGTGGACAAGCTAGAGGGACAACATCTGGTGTCCTGAAGATGAATCTCAAAGGCGCAGACACTGCGAGTGCATCAAGAGGTTAGTGTAATCGTTCTTGATTTAATCTAGGGTTCTAAAATTAATCTGATTAATTTTAAAATCTTAAATGGCAAATACAGATCCAAAAACATATTAAAAGAGTTTTAATATGTTGTTTATCATTGAAATCAAATAGATAAAAATAAATCTTACATGATGCATGTGACCCTAGGTGAAAATTTTTGAATTCAATGGTATAAACTTGTGTTTTCACGCTTCCGTTCCTTCACATTGGTGGGACCAGTGGGAGGAATTCAAGATCAAGTGTTGATTATGCACTCCTTCAGCAACTCTTGTAATATGAATGAATGAAATGCACCTAGGAATGCCCTAATTCAAATCTTGGTGGCTTATAATTGAATCCCTTAGAAAGTCCATGATCATACCATATTTGCTGTTTATCCATGAATGCATGATATGTATGAGAATGTATGCAAGTATATGATATATGCATGCTAAATAGATAATGTGCAAAGTGAGCCCATAATAGTAATTAGGACGACCACAAAATCTTCCAAATAAATGATTAAGTTGGATATGTTATAATTAAAGTAATTATAACATGGGCCCTCCATTGGGGCAATTATTTTAAGAAATTTTAAATAGTTGCATATGATGCAATTTATTTAAGAGATTTTCTTAAGAATAATTATTAAGCATGAGATGTTGTAAATATGTAAATGGTTTGGTGGCCAATATTGGAAGTACCTGAGGACATTAAAATTATTAGCATAATTACTGGCTCAATGGGATCAACTTAACTAATGCAAGATAAGTCAATATTGGATGTACCTGAGATTTTGAGTATTAGGTGCTAGGTAAAGGATTGAACCTCACATGAGATGTGATGAACAAGGAGTTGCTCACTTATAGTTTATTGTAATTCCAATAATGGATGTACCTGAGGATGATTAACAGAATTATAATAATTCAATCACCCACTAGAAATCCATCCAACTAGAATTTCCATTTTCTACTTTGGAAGTGTAGGATTCGCTAAGTTAGTGGGAGGACCAATTTGATTAAAAGACCATAATCATTTTGGTTAATTACATGATACATTTACTAATTAATCTAGTTATTTTCTGCAGTTAATTTTCTGATAACAATGAGCACAGAATAACCACCACCATCCAATATTCTTGCAAGCATACTTGATCGAAATAGGTTGATAGGGCCTAATCAATATGGTTGGCTAAGAAATTTAAAATTTATCCTAAACCTTGAACATATAGGATATGTTCTAGGTTCAAATGTTCCTGGTCCCTTACCTCTAGAGGCCACACAAGAGGAACATGAAACTTTGGACAAGTGGAAGGAGCATGATATGAGAGCCAAGTGTTACATGCTTGCTTCTATGAGTAATGAGATACAGAAGCAACATGAGAACATGCAAAGTGCGAGTG
Organism: Hevea brasiliensis; assembly: GCF_030052815.1. Classification (NCBI taxonomy): domain Eukaryota; kingdom Viridiplantae; phylum Streptophyta; class Magnoliopsida; order Malpighiales; family Euphorbiaceae; genus Hevea; species Hevea brasiliensis. Next base: position 56,083,825 of record NC_079493.1, read on the forward strand.
AGATCCTCTGTCACCTACAAGAGTTGTATGGTGAGCACAGCAGGAATGCTAGGTATGAGATATCCAGGCAGCTATTCCGCATGAGGATGTCTGAGGGACAGAATGTTAGGGTTCATGTCCACGAGATGATTTGGCTGATTGAGCAGCTGGAACATGTTGACTTTAACATAGATTTCTAATTGCAGAAGGATTTGATCCTTCAGTCCCTTCCTGATTCTTTTGGGAATTTTGTAACAAATTTTCATATGACTAAGCAGGAATGCACCTTAGCTGGTTTACTCAACATGCTGATTATTGCCCAAAAGAATATGCCAGAAAATAAAGGAAAAGAGGTAGCTTTGATTGTATCTTCTTCTGCTCAAAAGTCCAACAAGAAGAAGGGCAATAAGAAAAAGAAACCTCAGATTCCTGGTCCTTCCAAGAAAATAGCTAAATAGAAAGGGAAGACTAAAGCTCATGGAGGCAAAGTAAAGTGTTTCCACTACCAGAAGGATGGGCACTGGAAAATGAACTGCCCAAAGTATCTTGCTTCTCTGAAGGACAAGAAAGATAGACCTTCAGAAGGTATGTCCATATCTTCTTATTTAGATTCTGATGATACTCATAGTTCATCTATAGCTCGGGTTTTAGATACTGGTGCCAGTTCTCACATTTCTTATGATATGCAGGAACTAGCAAATAGTAGCAGCTTGCGTTCTCGAGATGCTAGAATCCGGATTGGTAATGGCTCAACTGTTGAAGCTTTAGCCATAGGATCTAAATCTTTTTACATGTATGGACATGTTTTATGTTTGGATAATATTTTATATGTACATGATGCTTTTAAGAACATCATTTTTACATATAGTTTGACTAGAAATGGCTATGAATTTCAGTTCACATATGATGTTTGCAATATTTATATTTGGTTCGGGTTATATGAATGATGGTCTTTATTGTTTGGATAATAATGACAAACACAAAATGAATGCAAGTGATCTAAATGAATGCAATGCCATGGTGAAAATCAACTCTAGTTCAAAATATATTTGGCACTTAAGGTTATGTCATGTTGCAGAATATAGGATTGCAAAACTAGAGAAAATAGGGATTTTATCTTCATTGGGCTCTGAGCCTACTCCAACTTGTGAATCTTGCCTTCAGGGCAAAATGACTAGATCACCCTTTGTAGGACAAGGGCTAAGAGCTGAAAATATTTTGGAGCTAATACATAGTGATGTATGTGGTCCATTTAAAGAAATGACTAGAGGCAGTTTTCATTATCTTATTACCTTTACTGATGATAAATCAAGGCTTCGGTATTTGTATTTAATGAAATACAAACATGAATCCTTTGAAAAGTTCAAAGAATTTAAATCTGAATTAGAAAATCAAACAAGAAAAAGTATTAAAGCTCTTCGATCATGTAACACCCCTATTTGTAACACCCCTATTAAAGCTATTTATTTTCACTATTCCGGTGACCAGAGTCAGTCCGGACTACTAAGGGGATTAGAACTATACTTAAGACAATTAGATAAGCCCTGAACATAAATAATTAGTAATTGCCAATTAGTTAAGTATAAATAAGAAAAACAGAACATAAGAAGTTAAACGAGCCGATAGTCACAACGATGGGTGACCTTCTCGGGAAGGACTGCGAAGTCAATTTAAACTTAAATTTCAAACTGTAAAATGTGACGCCGCGGTCCTTACGACCATTACGAACACAGTGAAAAAGAGAAAATTACGAAAAAGAATTGTTAAGTCGGTCAAATAATTAGGTCAGGGATCCGAAAGAAATATTGAATTATTTGCAATCGGGTTGAACCGGCGAGGGGCAGTTTGGTCAATTAACCCCGAGAGCTGACTCCTGATCTAACGGTCAAATAAAATCGGAGAAAAGAAAATTTTGGAATCGAGAATTAAATTAAAGAACTAATAGAAAAATAAAAAAAAAGAGAAAATGAAAAAGGTGTAGGGAGATGACATCATGCATGACAAAATGCATGATGCCATAAAGAATATAATTAATATATTTAATTATTTAGATATTTTGGTCTTTCATAAGACAAAATACATAAAAAGAAAAGAAAAGAAAAAAAATTATTGGTCTTCTTCCTTTCTCCCATGCCGCCCTCACTCTCCCTCTCATCTCCATGAATTTTCCTCCATTAAAGCTTGCACTCAAGCTTTAAAATCCTTACTAAACCTCAACTTCTTCCATGATTGCTTCATAAAAACTTGTTCTAGTCACTTGAAAAGGAGATTGATCATCAAAGAAAGAAGAAAAGAAGAGAGAAATTAGAGAATTCAAATTCAAGTGAGGTAAGCACACCAATTTGAAAGTTTGAGATTTAGTAGTTGTGTTTATAGCTTGAGTTACTTAGAAATAAACTTGAAATGAAATAAAAACATGTGTGGAGGACCAAACTGAATTTTGGCCAGCAGGTGTATGGGAGTATATTTGTATGGTTTGATGGATTTGAATGAGTTTATGGACCTCCATTAGTTGAATGATTATAGTTAAAAGCTTTGAAATTAGCTAAATGCAATAATTTAGTGTGGTTAGGGTTTGGACTTAGGGTTTAGAGACAAAAAATGTAAGGAAGTGGTAAATGATGCTTTTGACCTAATGTGAAGTGAGAAATGGTCATTTGTGACCAAATGAAGTGTGTTGAATGGTTGGAGTTAAGGCCAAACTCGGATTGAGTGTGGTCATGTTGCCAGCAGCATGACCAAGTTACCTTTGAGGGACCAAAAATGAAATTTTACAAGTCCAATTGGTATGAGACTAATTGGGAATGAAAATAGACACTAAATGACACAATTTTAATTTAGGAAGCATGCCCAAAAAGTGACCAAAACTTAGTGAACAAATTGACCAAACTTAAAAAATCACAGTCTGTTCTGTACAAACTGACCAAATGAACAATATTTATTCATTTGGTCATAACTTGAGCTAGGAACGTCTAAATTACCTGAAGTTTTACCAGTGGTTAGATGAGATATAGACCTAAAACTTTTATCAAGAACACAAACCCAAATTATGCCATTAACCAAGTCATTTGGCCACGCCAAGTTGGTGACCCAAAACTGCCAGCACCAAAAATTGCCCAGAATTTTGGGTTGAGTTCAATCCGGCAGCCATAGTTCAAATGGCTATAACTTGAGCTACAAAACCCCAATTGGAGTGATTCAAAAAGGAGAATAAACTTAAGACAATAAGGAACATTTTCTATGAAGAAAGTTTTGCCAAATTCTAACAGTAAAATGGCCAATGGAATAGTGCAACTTAAGACACCAAAACTAAAAATTTACAATTTTGCCTAAAAGACCTAAGTTTTGAGAAAACAACCAAAACCAACAAAATTGGTAACCAAAATGTGGTATGTGAGTGAAGTTGGAGTTCTCATACCTAATAAGCCTTATAAAGTCAACAAATTGACTTGAATAGTATCATGAATAGTAACTCCAAAATGAAAATTTTCAAGAATGTTAGTTTAAGTATATTTGGGCTAGAATTAAGTATTTATGAATTAATTATTAGATTTATTGTGAAATAAGAAACTGAAACACTATAAATTTTGTGTTTCAGTTGAAAAAGACCCGGAAGGCCTAGAGCGATTAAGTCCAGGTTTGTGCATAAAAATTTTTAAATTATAGTTTTCATAATGGAAATTGATTTGTTATACATTGTGAATGTTTTTTTTTATTCATTATGAATTTCGAGAATGTTGTGTTGCCTATTTTACAATGAAAATTTAGAATGAAAATTATTTATTGATTTGTATGAAATATTTGAACAATATGGTTTTGAATTTAGTTATGGCTTTGAAAATCTTATTTGAAAAATAGTGTGTTGCCTACTTTGTAAATGAAAAGTTTGGAATGGAATATGATTTGTGAATTGTATGAAATGTTTGAATAACTTGATTTAAATTGTTTGTAATTCACACTTGGCATGGCAATATTAATATGTTCCTCCTCCACTTGTGGGGTGAGTTTGATATTTGACTATATTCCTCCCTCTCTGGCTTCCCAGTCTAAGGGGTGAGTTTGGATAAGTACTCATTAGCTAGCTAGCCACCTCCCTCATTGATTTCGATTAGTGGGGTGAGTTTGCCTTGTCGTGATGTACACACGACATGTTCAGAAATTTTGTGTCATGGCCTAAGTTGTGTTATTGTTTGGCAATACTATGTTTATTAAATTGTTTGATCAAGTTGTGCTATATTAAGCTTTGAAAATTATGATTTGTTATAAATGTGATTTGAGAAAAAAAAAATTGTGAAATGTGATTATGAGATTTTTGAATGATGATTTGTTATAAATGTAATTTGAGAAAAAAAAATTGTGAAATGTGATTATGAGATTTTTGAATGATGATTTATTCATAAATGTTTTATATTATGCTTTATTGTGCACCACTGAGTATTTATATACTCAGCGATAGCTTTAACTTGCTGTCGCAGATAGAGAAAAGGATATAGCAGCAGAGCGAGCTGCTACAGTTAGAGAGGAGTACAATTGAAGAATTTTTGTACGGGTATTTGTCTATACCCTGGTAGTTTAGTTTGATGTAAATATGATAGTATGCATATATATTTCTGTAATTTGAGCAGTTGTACAGATAAAATTGTAATAATATTATTTTTGAGATTTTGCATCTGTAAATTAACTTATGATTGTAAATTAATGATTTAAAATATAATGTGCATGAGTTATGAAATGTTTTGAGATATTAATTATTGATTGGAAATTTGGATTTTGAATTGAAGTGTTGCTATTGCTGTTGATTTGAAGTTTGGTGGTTGCAATTGGAGTTGTGATTGAAAAATATATTGGGAGTGTTTCTATTTTCAGGTTTTGAAGAACTGTTTTCTCAAAATACAGATGGCACTCTGCCGAAACTTTTGTAAAAATTGTGGAGATTTTAAATATCCAAAAATTTGATTTATGGTTGGACTCTAAATGAAGGTTTTTAAAATTTGAAAAAATTTTACCCACCAATTCCAAAATGAACAAAAATTTTTTTAAAATCTATTGTAATATATTTAATGGATTACTGGTAGGTGAAGTACGGTAATTCATTAGGTGTACTACGGGAACATGTTACATCTTACGAGGAGTAGGGTGTGACAGATCAGATCATGGAGGTAAATACTCGAATACTGAATTTTATGAATACTTGAGAGAGCATGGCATTGTTTTCTAGCTGACTCCTCTAGGAATACCACAGCTGAATGGTGTATCTGAAAGGAGAAATCGTACCCTATTGGATATGGTGCGTAGTATGATGAGATATACTGATATGCCAATCTCTTTTTGGGGATTTACGTTAGAATTAGCTTTGTATATTCTGAATAGGATTCCATCAAAATTAGTATCTTCCACACCTTATGAGATATGGCATGGAAGAAAACCAAGTCTTAAGCATATTAAGATTTGGGATTGTCCAGCTTATGTCAAAAAGCTGAACACTGATAAATTGAAAACTAGATCAGAAAAGGGTCGATATGTTGGGTATCCAAAAGATAGTTTTGGATATTATTTTTATTTGCCTACAACACAAAAGGTTGTGGTAAGTAGAGATGCCACATTTCTTGACTAGTAGTTTGTTCAAGAAGGAGACAAAGGAAGGCAAATAGAGTTAGAATTGGAGAATTCTGACCAACCAACAAATCATATGGATACAGATCCATCTAGTCAACCTATACCTATTGATGATACATCTACAGCTGTTCCTCATAGAACAACCAGGGTATCTTATCCACCAATGAGATATGGTTTCCTTCATGAAGAAGAACAAGAGTTCTCTACTAATGAAGAAGTAGATCATGGAGATGATCCACTTACCTATGAATAAGCTATATCAGATATAGACTCTTCAAAATGGATTGATGCAATGAAATCCAAAATTGATTCCATGTATAAGAATCAAGTTTGGGATCTTGTTGACCCATCTGAAGGTGTTGTACCTATAGGGAACAAATGGGTTTTCAAGAAGAAAATTAGTTTTGATGGAAAGATAGAGACCTACAAGGCAAGGCTAGTAGTGAAAGTGTTTCGCCAAAGGTAAAGAATCATCTATGAGGAGACTTTATCACCTGTTGCCATGCTTAAAATAATTAGGATTCTATTAGCAATAGTTGCATACTATGATTATGAGATTTGGCAGATGGATGTCAAAACAGCTTGTCTCAATGGATACATTGAAGAAAACATTTTCATGGAACAACCTAGGGGTTTTAAATCCCAAGATGATTCCAAGGTATGCAAGCTAAAGCGATCCATTTATGGGTTAAAACAAGCTTCGAGGAGTTGGAACATCCGTTTTGATGAAGCCATTAAGTCATTTGCCTTTATCAAAAATAAGGATGAACCATACGTACATAAGAAGGTTAGTGATAGTGCTATCATTTTCCTTGTCATATATGTGGATGATATTTTATTTATGGGTAATGACACAGGTATGTTAACAACTGTAAAGGTATAGTTGTCAAATACATTCTCCATGAAAGACTTAGGGGAGGCAACCTATATTCTTGGGATTCACATCTATAGAGATAGAGCGAAAAGAATAATTAGTTTATCCCAAAGTCTATACTTGGAAAAGGTGTCAAAGAGGTTTAACATGCTTTATTCCAAGAGAGGATTGTTACTAGTGAGACATGGTATCCACCTTTCTAAAGAGATGTCTCCAAAGACACCTGAAGAAAGAGATAAAATGTCCAGGATTCCATATGCTTCAGCTATTGGAAGTTTGATGTATGCAATATTGTGAACTAGGCTGGATATTGCATATGCTATTAGTTTGACTAGTAGGTATCAATCCAATCCAAGTTTGGAACACTGGATAGCTGCCAAGAATATCCTTAAGTACTTGAGAAGAACTAAGGATTTATTCTCTATATATGGAGGTGGAGACTTGCAATTGGATGGTTATACTGATTCTGATTTCCAATCAGATATCGATGATAGAAAGTCTACCTCTGGGTATGTGTTCATTTGTAATGGAGGTGCAGTCAGTTGGAAGAGTTCCAAACAGAGTACGACTATAGATTCTACTACCGAGGCTGAGTATATTGCTGCATCAGATGTTGCAAGGGAAGCTGTTTGGATAAAAAAGTTCATGACATAACTTGTAGTAGTTCCTTTCATTGAGTCAGTAGTTCCACTTCACTGTGACAACAATGGAGCAGTCATACAGGCTAAGGAACCCCGGTCTCACCAGAAATCCAAACACATAAAAAGGCGATACCACATTATCAGAGAAATAGTTAGACGAGCCGATGTAACCATATAGAAAATAGCATCAGCTGAAAATCCAGATGATCCATTCATGAAGCCTATGTCACATACTCAGCTAGACCGATATCTTGAGAAGATGGGTCTAAGCTATTGTAATGAATGGTTCTAGTGCTAGTGGGAGATTATTAGTAGCATGCCCTAGAGCATATCATTTAGTATGTATCTTGTACATGTTTTTATTAATAAAAGGCATTTTCACTTTTCCGTTTATATAATATGTTTATGTGTAATAGAAAAGGTCCATTGTTTTTTTGTTAGAAATTCTATTCTTAAGTTGTTAAGAATATGAGTGATAGTATTTCTAGCACAAAGTATCATAAATAGGTTTACAATCAAGGATAGTTCATAATAAGGACATGACTTATCCACTAAGATTGTATTCATGTTTGTTCCCAAGTTATTTAGATGAGATATAAATAAGATGGAATGGTGAGTCTCATGCTATATAACAAACATTATAGGCACTTATACATGATAAGTAGGCTGAACCAGTGACATTTATGATAAGCATATGGAGTTTACTCTTGTTAATGTATTATCATAAATCATATCAGTGCATATAATCTTTAGACTTGAGATAGCACTGTTATCTTATATATAGTTGGTTTGAGTTTGATACTGCTTTTATACTTGTACTGTGTATGGGCATATGGGCATGTGTTGGCTCCTACTAGTTATATATGGAGGTAGGTGTTGATCAAGATGGAATCTGTTCCTCTAAGTAAATAGGGATAAAATCCTATGTTCATTTAATTGTTCTTGATATTTTCAAGTTTCTGGCCAGGACAGATAGATTTAATCAGAAAAGAGTTTCTGACGAGAAAATCTTTTTAATCAAGAACTAGAATTAAAAGAAAACATAATATTCATAGCAAATGGAGTTTGACATAAACCATGACTCCAGCTCAAATTGGAATTTTGTAACAAAGAGATTCTAGTGCATGGTAACATATGATTATAGATTCATTTAAGGTAAACGTTATTACTAATTGGGTGGCCATGACATGCTATGCTAGGTGTTAACCATGGTCTATGAGGTGCATAAAATGATTTAGAGAAATCATTTATGGTAAGAAAGAGTTCTGATGATATTAAAAGTTAATATCATGTCTCATTACCAATTAGTGATGAGCCTAGTAAGTCACACACAGACGCAAGTAATAACCAAATTAAATATGATTTAATTAATTAATTAAAAAATTTGATTGATTAATTAAATAGGTTTGGTTTGCAATTAGATTGCAAAGTCCCTAGCATGGCTTGAAACCAAATCTAGATTATTGGATGTATATTATAAGTTAAATTTATATTTAAAGTGTTTAAATATGAATTTAATTAATGAGAAATTAATTAATAGAGATTAATTAATTAATTTATATTTGATATAAATTGATTCGAAGAAGAGAAATAATTATTTTGGGTTGAGAACTCAAAACTAAGACATAGCAGTATTTTGGTCATTTCATAGGGTGACATGTGACACCATGAGATAGTGACACATGGCACTACACATAAGCTTTCCATATGTCTTTTAATCATGTAAGATGATCAAAGTCAAGATTAAATATAAGTTTGACACTTGGCACAATGTGATTGGGTCAATTAAACCTAGAGCTAATTAAAAGGTGACATGTGGTAAGGGTTTTAAGTGGTGACCTAGCTATATAAGTATTGTTATGTAAAAGAAAAATTACAAACTGCCATTCATCTCTTTATGCCGCCACCCTTGGCTGCTCTCCCTTTTCTTCTTCTTCATCTCTCATCAATTCAAAGAGATTAGCAAACAATCTCTTGAATTAAAAATACTAGAAATTGTTTCTAGTGTCCTGTTTACATCTGTAATCTCTCAAATGGCAAAACTTGATTTTCTAATTCATAGAAAAAGCTTTAGAAGCTGTTCAAGAGCTGCCATAAGTGATCTTGGTGTGGACAAGCTAGAGGGACATTATCTGGTGTCCTAAAGATGCATCCCAAAGGTGCCAAATACACTGTAATGCATCAAGGGTTAGTGCACTTGTTATTGATCTAATCTAGGGTTCTAATGGATTAATCTGTTAATTCTAAAATCTTAAATGGAAAATGTAGATCCAAAAATATATTAAAAGAGTTTTAATATGCTATTTATCATTGAAATCAAATAGATAAAAATAAATCTTGCATGATGCATGTGACCCTAGATGAAAAAATTTGAATTTCAATGATCTAAACTTGTGTTTTTCATGCTTCCGCTCCTTCAGAATAGGATAAGTACTCATATAATTGCTAGCTAACTATGTTATTCCTCATTAGCCATTGGCCTCTGGGACGAATTGGACTTTGGAAACATGATTAAGCTGTGTGTGTGATTTATTGATATTTATTGAGATATTGTGAAATAGAGTTTAATTCTTTATGACATTCTCTGTCTTTTGAATTTAACTATGATTTTAAGTATCCACAGTTCATATGATTTATGGTTTATGGTTTTAAATTGAATTTTCTTAATGTTGTGCACCACTGAGACATTAGCTCAGCGATAGCTTTTTCATTGCTGTCGTAGGTAGACAGACAGACAAAGCAGCAGAGTAAGCTGCTTGTGCTATACTTTGGGATTTTACCAGGTATATTGAGTATACCACCTCTTTGTAATTTTTATTGTAATGTATGTGGACTGTATGTATATATTGTACTTGATCTTGAGCAGTTCTAAACTAAAGTTGTAATATATTTCTCTTATCTCAGCTTTTGAACTACCCAGTGATTTTGTGTTCTATCTTTGGAAATACTGAAAATTGATGTTGAATTGAGTTTGACAAATATTGAGAAAATTGATTTGTGTTGAGCCATATTGGAGTTTGGGATTGAACAAATATATTGGAAGTGCTTTTTATATGTTTTTTAAGAACTGTTTTATTCAAAATACAGACGGCACTCTACCAAAATTTTTATAGAAATTATTGATACTTCATATTTGTTATTTGGATTCACTTCAGTTAAAAAAAAAAAAAAATTCTAACACCTGTCTTCTCACACCTTATCCCTTGTAAGGCACTACATGTTCCCGTAGCATACTTAATGATTACTGAACTCTAACTACCGATAACCCATTAGCTATGCTACAAAGGATTTTAAAACAAACCATATCTTTTTATCTTATCAATTCTTTTGCGAAAAACTGTATGAGAATAGTTAAAATTCCATATAGACATTCATTAGAAATAATGATAGACTAAATATTGCAAAAGTTACATTTTCATAAGTCTCAAAATAAAATACAAATAGTTACAAACTCAAAATACTTTAGTAATGCAATACTTTTTAATACAAACTACTCAATGTCTGTGCATCCATACATATAAGTACAAAATACATCCAAAGGAATCACAAGGGTATACCTAACATAAATACCCACCATCAATAGCAAAATGCTGCTTCCAAGTCTCTCACTCGGCAGCCTTCTCTTTTCCCTTACCTGCGATAGCATAAAGAAGCTATCGCTGAGTATATCACTCAATGGTGTACAACTAATAACTTTAAAACTTAAGGTAAAACACAATTTGTCAAAGCATAATAAATCACATTTTTCTTAAGCATGAAAACTTCACAATAATTCTAAGTCCATAAGGGCCATTTATTGGAATAACATTTCAAATGAGAAATCACACTTCATAAATCACAATTCACAAAGCATTAGAATTGCCAACATCAACACACAGTTTAGGCCATGACACAAAATTTTACGATCAGTGTCATGTTGTACACCACGATAAAGCAATCTCAACCTCACTAACCGTTATTAATAAGGGAAGGGCTAGCTAGCTAATCAGTACTCATGTAGTCTTACCCCACTAACCATTATTAATGGGAGACATAATCAATATCAATTGTCAACCCCAAGTAGCCATTACTATTGGAGAGTTCCAAAAGGGACTGTCATGCTAACTGTGATTTTAAAGCAGTTTCCAAAAATTTCCCACTCAACAATCACGTTTATATACCAATAAACACATTTAAATTCATCATAATATCCATATAAAGGTGGTAACACTCAAATTTCTTAAATGCAAGAGAAAAACCATATTTCAGTCAAAGTAAACTTGTTCAAAGCAAACTCATTCAATTTAACACATTCCAAGCAATTTACAAGTTTAAAAATGAAGAAAAGGTTAGCTGTACACAAATCTTCAATAATTCTCCTTCCTTGTTACCTACTTCTCCTTGTCTGTTCCAACTTATTTTTTTACTGAAAATACACAAATAAAATACCTCAATACCAATCTTAATTGCTGCCAAGAACTCATTACATACATGTCTAATGCATTCCAAGTTAGCTTTGAAAATGTTAGAATATTTTGGTTTTGGGACAGCTTGGCGCCCCAATTTTTGAACCCAATTTTTACCTAGTTTCAATCATAATTTGGTGTGGTGTTCTTCATGAAAATTGTTCACTTAAGTCTTAACTTTATTTTTCTTTTTGAATTGCCTAATTCAGAGCTGTGTAGCTCAAGTTATGACTAAAACACGATTACTGATCACGTCACTGTTCATCCTGCAGATTCAGTTCTAGTAGATTTATCGATCCAAATTCGTTCAGCAATTTGATCAAGTTAAGTCCATAATTTGCTCTAATGTTCTTCACACAAAATGTTCTACTATGTCTTATGTTTCCATTGGTTCAAGAATCGATTAAATATGAGTTTTCTAGAGAGAGTTATGGCCATGGAAAATTTACTGTTTATATGGCAAATCTGCAGATTTCTAGATTTCTGTAAATTCGGTGATTCAAATTTGCTCAGCAATTTGATTGGGTTAAGTCCATAATTTGGCCTCAAGTTCTTCATATGAAATGTTTTACTATGTCTTAGGTTTCTATCGGTTCAAGAATCACCTGAATCGGAGTTTTCTAGAGAGAGTTATGGCCATGCAAATTTTACTGTTTATATGGTCAAATTCTAAAGGTTCCAGAATTTTGTCTCTAAGTTCAAGGCTCATTTCAGATAGCTTAAGGTCATTTTCAGGGTAGGGTATCTTCACAAAAATTCTATCCCTATGTCTTAAGTTTCATTTCCAATTAGTTTCACACCAATTGAAGTTGTGTAGCTCAATTTATGGGCTGTCAAACACACTGAACACAGTGTACAAATTCTGCCCTAGGTTCAAAATTTTCATTTCTTCAATTATTCCCACTAACCAACCTCAATTCACATTTAATTCACCCAAAATGACTATAATTTAGCATTGACACACCAATGGCACTTCCTAGCACAAACCCCACAATTTTCAAACACACAATTTTCAAACACCAAATTTTACAATTTTCGTTAATCCTAGCATTTCATTACCTCCATTCATCAACCCAATGTCAATTCAAACTAAATAAACCTCAAATGACCATAATTTAATACTACACATACTAATTTCACTCTCTAGCACCAAAACTCCAATTTTTCCATGAACCCTAATCTCCCATAATTAAATTTATACACATTTCATGCAATTTCTTTGCCCCAATCATGTATACTACATCAACTAAGCTTAATCTCATCATAAATTTCATTCAAAGACATCAAACCCTAACTTTTCTCTAATTTGGCCAAAACCCTAGTTTAGATTCCACACATGTTTTCTTTCATTTTCTTATAAAATTTCATGCTTTCTCATGTAAATTCATCACACCCAAACTTGATTCAAAGCATATTTGGTTAATCAAGCATGAAAGAGAGAGCTTGCCTCACTTGATGATTTTTCCCACTTCCAATCTCTTCCAAATCTTGCTCTTCTTGTTTTTAATCTCTCAATCAAAGATCTCTTTGATATTTTCTTTTAGTGGACTTTGGAATTTATGAAGGGAATTGAAGTGAATCAAGACTTGGAAGGCAAAACAATGGTGGAAGAAGATTGGAGAAGAAGAGAAAAGAAAAGAGAGAGAGGGAGAGGGAAGATGGGTGGTGGCATGGAAGAAGGGAAAGAAGGAGACTTATCTTCTTTTATACTTATTTATTCCTTTTTAATTAAATAATTAAGTTTAATTGTCAAAAGCCCATAAGTCATTAATTTTAATTAGGTAAAAAATGGAATTTAAATTCTAGATTTTTGCCTCTTTCATTTTCTTTCCACTTTTACTCTAATTTTTTCCTCAATATTTCTTCATAATTCAATATTTTATTTTCATTCAATTAAATTGACATTTTGGTCAAAATTTAACTCTTAAAGTGAATTGACCAAAATGCCCCTTATCGGGTCATAATCCCTCTTTTACAATATACTCGGTGAGTCCTTATATTTTTGGGTCACTTAAATTTTTATTGTGTCTATCTCAATTAATTTTCTAATTTTTTTGGTCCTCAAGGTGTCTTTGAATAGTAATAGTCATAACTCGGAGGTTCGGGGTGTTACATGTCTAAAGTGCTCACCACTGTAAAAAGGAATAAGAAAAGGTTTAAAATCTCTTCTAGTATATTTAATGGGTTATCGGTAGACGAAGTTTGGTAATTCATTAGGTATACTACGAGATCATGTTATGCCTTACAGAGGGGTAAGGTGTAACAACTCTTGCAGGTGAAGGAGGATCTCACTTGCATATTGCATGTTCTCATGCTGCTTCTATAACTCATTACTCATAGAAGCAAGCATATAACACTTGGCTCTCATATCATGCTCCTTCCACTTGTCAAAGTATCATGTTCCTCTTGAGTGGCCTCTGGAGGTAAAGTACCAGGAACCTTTGAGTCTAGAACATATCCTATATGTTCAAGGTTCAGGATAAGTTTTAAATTTCTTAGCCAATCTGAAAGATTAGGTCCTGTCAACCTATTGTGATCAAGTATGCTCGCAAGGATATTGGATGGTGGTGGTTGTGGTGTGCTCATTATTATCAGAAAATTAACTATAGAAAATAACCAGATTAATTAGTAAATATATCATGTATTTAACCAAAATGATTATGGTCTTTTAATCAAATTGGTCCTCCCACCAACTTAGCGAATCCTACACTTCCAAAGTAAGAAATAGAAATCCTAGTTGGATGGATTTCTAATGGGTGATTGAATTCTTATAATCTTATAGATCATCCTCAGGCACATCCATTATTGGAATTACAATAAACTGTAAGTGAGTAACTCCTTGCCCATCACATCTCATGTGAGGTTCAATGTCACACCTTACCTCTTTGTAAGGCATAACATGATCCCGTAGATACCTAATGAACTATCGAACTTCACCTACCGATAACTCATTAAGTACCCTACAATGGATTTTAAAAATCATTTTTTTACTTTTTGAAAGTGGTGAGCATTTTCTTACATTTAATATAAGTTTAAAAGCTAGCTAAAATTTTTGTCCATTTTTATTTTTACACAAATTTTGGAAAAATTTCGACAGAGTGCCGTCTGTATTTTAAGAAAACAGTTATTCACAAACCTGTAAAAACACTTCCAATAAATCTTTTTCATCAAACTCAACACTACTACAACACGATTTCTCAATTTAATTGTCATAAAAAATAGTACTCAATAATTCCATTCATTTCTCATCAAAATAAAATCAATTTACATACATCAATCCAAAATTTACATTAGAAAATCTAAAATAATATTATTACAACTTTATACAACTGCTCATAATCAGTTTTTACATAAACATACAGTCACATACACAAATATAAACATTACATTCAGGGCATAAATTTATACCTGACCAAACTGAAGGAGCGGAAGCATGAAAAACACAAGTTTATATCATTGAATTCAAAAATTTTCACGTAGGGTCACATGCATCATGCAAGATTTATTTTTATCTAATTGATTTCAATGATAAACAATATATTAAAACTCTTTTAATATGATTCTGGATATATATTTGCCATTTAAGATTTTAGAATTAATCAGATTAATTTTAGAACCCTATATTAGATCAAGAACAAGTGCACTAACCTCTTGATGCACTGCAGTGTGTTTGGCACCTTTGGGATGCATCTTTAGGACACTAGATATTGTCCCTCTAGCTTGTCCACACCAAGATCACCTATGGCAGCTCTTGAACAGCTTCTAAAGCTTTTTCTATGAATTAGAAAATCAAGTTTTTCCTTTTGAGAGATTAGAGATGTAAACAGAACACTAGAAATAATTTTTTGTATTTTTAATTCAAGAGATTGTTTGCTAATCTCTTGGAATTGATGAGAGATGAAGAAGAAGAGAGAATGGCAGCCTCAAGGGTGGCAACACAAAGGGAGGCAGCAGCTGGTTGTGTTTGTTCTTTCATCCTTACACTTATATAGCTAGGTCACCACTTAAAACCCTTGCCACATGTCACCTTCTGATTGACTCTAGGTTTAATTGACCAAGTGACATTGTGCTAAGTGTCAAACCTATATTTAACCTTAATTTTAATCATCTTACATGATTAAAAGACATTTGGCAAGCTTATGTGTAATGCCATGTGTCACCATCTCATGGTGCGACATGTCACCCTATGAATTGACCAAAATGCCCTTGTGTCTTAATTTTGAGTTCTCAACCCAAAATAATTATTTCTCTTCTTCTAATCAATTTATATCAAATATAAATTAATTAATTAATCTCTATTAATTAATTTTTCATTAATTAAATTCATGTTTAAACACTTTAAATATAAATTTAACTTATACTATACATCCAATAATCTAGATTTGGTTTCAAGTCATGCTAGGGACTTTGTAATCTAATTGCAAACCAAACCTATTTAATTAATCAATTAAACTCTTTAATTAATTAATTAAGTCATATTTAATTTGGTGATTACTTGTGTATATGTGTGACTTATTAGGCTCATCACTAATTGGCAATGAGACATGATATCAACTCTTAATATCATCAGAACTCTTTATTATCATAAATGATTTCTCTAAATCATTTTATGCACCTCATAGACCATGGTTAACACCTAGCATAGCATGCCAAGGCCACCCAATCAGTAATACGGTTTACCTTAAATGAACTTATAATCATATGTGGTATACACTAGAATCTCTCAGTTACAAAATCCCAATTCAAGCTGGAGTCATGGTTTATGTCAAACCCCATTTACTATGAATATTATGTTCTCTTTTAATTCCAGTTCTTAATTAAAAGATTTTCTCATCAAAAACTCTTTTTTGATTAAATCTATCTGTCCTGGCCAGGAACATGAAACATCAAGAACAATTAAATGAACATAGGATTTTATTCCTATTTACTTAGAGGAACAGATTCCATCTTGATCAACACCTACCTCCATATATAACTAGTAGGAGCCAACACATGCCCATATACCCATACACAGTACAAGTATGAAAGTAGTATCAAACTCAAACCACCTATATATAAGATAACTGTGCTATCTCAGGTCTAAAGATTATATGTACTGATATGATTTATGACAATACATTGATAAGAGTAAACTCCATGTACTTGTCATAAGTGTCACTGGTCCGACCTACTTATCTTGTATAAGTGTCTATCATGTTTGTCATATGGCATGAGACTCACCATTCCATCTTATTTATATCTCATATAAATAACTTAGGAACAAATATGAATACAATCTTTCTGGATAAGTCATGTCTTTATTGTGAAGTATCCTTGATTGTGAACCTATTTATGATATTTTGTACTAGAAATACTGTCACTCATATTCTTAACAACTTAGGAATAGAATTTCTAACAAAATATCAATGTACCTTTCCTATTACACATAAATATATTATGTAAACGGAAAAGTGGAAATGTCTTTTATTAATAAAAATATGTACAAGATACATACTAAATGATATGCTCTAGGGCATACTACTAACAATCTCCCACTAGCACTAGAGCCATTTATTACAATATCTTGACCCATCTTCTCAAGATGTCGGTCTAGCTGAGTATGTGACATAGGCTTAGTGAATGGATCTGCTGGATTTTCAGCTGATGCTATTTTCTACATGGCTACATCGCCTCATCTAACTATTTCTCTGATAATGTGGTAGCGCCTTTCTATGTGTTTGGATTTCTGGTGAGACCGGGGTTCCTTAGCCTGTATGACTGCTCCATTGTTGTCACAGTGAAGTGGAACTGCTGACTCAATTAAAAGAACTACTGCAAGTTCTGTCATGAACTTCTTTATCCAAACAGCTTCCTTTGCAGCATCTGATGCAGCAATATACTCATCCTCCGTAGTGGAATCTGTAGTCGTGCTCTATTTGAAAGTCTTCCAACTGACTGTACCTCCATTACAAATGAACACATACCCAGAGGTAGACTTTCTATCATTGATATCTGATCGGAAATCAGATTCAGTATAACCATCCAATTGCAAGTCTCCACCTCCATAAATCAAGAATAAATCCTTAGTTCTTCTCAAGTACTTAAGGATATTCTTGACAGCTATCCAGTGTTCCAAACCTAGATTGGATTGATACCTGCTAGTCAAACTAACAGCATATGCGATATCAGGCCTAGTACACAACATTGCATACATTAAACTTCGAATAGCCGAAGCATATGGAATCCTGGCCATTTTATCTCTTTCTTCAGGTGTCTTTGGAGACATCTCTTTAGAAAGGTGGATACCATGTCTCACTGGCAACAATCCTCTCTTGGAATCAAGCATGTTAAACCGCTTTAACATCTTTTCCAAGTATAGACTTTGGGATAAACCAATTATTCTTTTCTCTCTATCTATATAGATCCGAATCCCAAGAATATAGGTTGCCTCTCCTAAGTCTTTCATGAAAAATGTATTTAACAACCATACCTTTACAGTTGTCAACATACCTATGTCATTACCCATCAACAGTGTGTCATCCACATATAAGACAAGGAAAGTGATAGCACTGTCGCTAACCTTCTTATATACACATTTCTCATCCTCATTTTTGATAAAACCAAATGATTTAATAGCTTTATCAAAACGGATGTTCCAACTCCTCGAAGCTTGTTTCAACCCATAAATGGATCACTTTAGCTTGCATACCTTGGAACCATCTTGGGATTCAAAACCCCTAGGTTGTTCCATGAAAATGTTTTCTTCAATGTATCCATTGAGAAAAGCTGTTTTGACATCCATCTGCCAAATTTCATAATCATAGTATGCAGCTATTGCTAATAGAATCCTAATTGATTTAAGCATGGCAACAGGCGAGAAAGTCTCCTCATAGTCGATTCCTTGCCTTTGGAGAAACCCTTTAGCTACTAGCCTTGCCTTATTGGTCTCTACCTTTCCATCAGAACTAATTTTCTTCATGAAAATTCATTTGTTCCCTATAGGTACAATACCTTCAGGTGGGTCAACAAGATCCCAAACTTGATTCTTATACTTGGAATCAATCTCAAATTTCATAGCATCAATCCATTTTGAAGAGTCTATATCTGATATAGCTTCTTCATAGCTAAGTGGATCATCTCCACAATCTACTTCTTCATGAGTAGACAACTCTTGTTCTTCTTCATGAAGGAAACCATATCTCACTGGTGGGTGAGATACCCTAGTTGTTCTACGAGGAATAGCTGTAGATGTTTCATCAATGGGTGTAAGTTGACTAGATGGATCTATATCCATCTGATCTATTGGTTGCTCAGAATTCTCCAATTCTAACTCTATTTGCCTTCCTTTGCCTCCTTCTTGAACAAACTGTTGTTTAAGAAATGTGGCATCTCTACTTACCACAACCTTTTGTGAAGTAGGCAAATAAAAATAATATCTAAAACTATCTTTTGGATATCCAACAAATCAACCCTTTTCTAATCTAGTTTCCAATTTATTAGTGTTCATCTTTTTGATATAAGTTGGATAACCCCAAATCTTAACATCCTTAAGACTTGGTTTTCTTCCATGCCATATCTCATAAGGTGTGGAAGAAATTGATTTTGATGAAATCCTATTCAGAATATACAAAGCTGATTCTAATGCAAATCCCAAAAAGGAGATTGGCATATCAGTATAGCTCATCATGCTACGTACCATATCCAATAGGGTACGATTTCTCCTTTTAGATACACCATTCAACTGTGGTGTTCCTAGAGGAGTCAGCTGGGAAACAATGCCATGCTCTCTTAAGTATTCATCAAATTCAGTACTCAAATATTCACCTCCACGATCTGATTGAAGAGCTTTATTACTCTTTACTATTTGATTTTCTACTTCAGATTTAAATTCTTTGAATTTTTCAAAGGATTCATGTTTGTATTTCATCAAATACAAATACCCAAACCTTGATTTATCATCAGTAAAAGGTAATAAAGTAATGAAAACTGCCTTTAGCCATTTCCTTAAATGGACCACATACATCACTATGTATTAGCTCCAAAATATTTTCAGCTCTTAGCCCTTGTGCAACAAAGGGTGATCTAGTCATTTTGCCTTGAAGGCAAGATTCATAAGTTGGAGTAGGCTCAGAGCCCAATGAGGAAAGAATCCCCATTTTCTCTAGTTTTGCAATCCTATCTTCTACAACATGACATAACCTTAAGTGCCAAATTATTTTGAACTTGAGTTGATTTTCACCATGGCATTGCATTCATTTAGATCACTTGCATTCATTTTGTGTTTGTCATTATTATCCAAATAATAAAGAACATCATTCATATAAGTCGAACCAATATATTTATTTCCAAAATAAATATTGCAAATATCATCTGTGAACTAAAATTCATAGCCATTTCTACTCAAACTAGATATAGAAATGATGTTCTTAAAAGCATCAGGTACATATAAAATATTATCCAAACACAAAATATGTAACATCCTCACTTCAGCTAGTCCATACAATCTACTGCTTCGGCGACCAATGTAGATCTGGGCAGCTAGAATATTTGAAATTATAAATAGACTAGAGTGAGAAGTTATAAATAAACCAAATAATGCTCATAAAAATCAAGGAAAATTTATAAGAATGAAATACACTAAGGTTAAACGAGCCGAAACCCCATGGATGAGTAACCCGAAGGGGAAGTGACGGTGAAGGCCATTAGCAACCCTAGACCCAGGAAAAATTTATAAAATAATTTTTGGGACTCCAGAGAAGGGTCATTGAGGTTCCTATGGTATTAGAATACCAAGAAAATGCGTAGAAAATTTTTTCAATCGGTACACACAATTTTGGCTCGTTAAGCCAAACGGAGGGCATTTTGGTCATTTCGTCTTCAGAGATGATTTTTGACCAACTTATCCATTTATATAAGTGAATTATATGACATAAAATATAAACAAATATTGATGAAAAATTATTTAAAAATGAATAGGAAAGGAAAGGAAAGAAAAAGAAAGTAAATTAGATTTATTACCTAATGCTTATGTAAGCCTGAGGTAATTAATTCCTTTGGCCAATCAAATTTATGAAACACAATTAAAATACATAAAAGTGGGTAGAAATCTGGAACAAACCAGCAGCCCTCTCCCTTCTTCAAAACGTCACCCATGCTCTCCCTCGCTCCTCCATTAACAAGCTTGCAAACCTTCATTTTCCCTAGTTTTCTTTCAACAAAAACCCTAAGTGTCAACATAAAACATTGATATTTTATCTTGGTGAATCTTTTGGGAGTATTAAAACTAATGTACCTATTGTCTATGCAAAAGTCAACATTTTTGTTGACTAATGAAGTGAATAGTAACACCTAAACTTAAATTTCAAGAATTGTATAACTTAAGAGTGTAACATGCCCTAGTACACCTAGCAAGATTGGTTTGGATAGGTTGGCATGCCAATAGGGTCCTATTAGTAGTACTGCATATGGCTTCATGCCATTTTGTATTTTATGGCCTCACGTGCCATTCTGTGACATAATAGCCTTTGGCTATGTTGATTGAGTTGTTATACTCGGGTTTTTATCCCTGATAATTATTACAGCTTATTAGTTATTCTGTTGCACATCAGGAGACACAATGTGACCGATGGTGTGATTGTCCGAGGTACTTAGTACCCAATGCCAGTTTACCCATATATCCAGTCCAGTCAACTAGTAGGGGTTACTGGGTAATGATAATGAATCTTACAAAATTTTAATCAAATGTCTGAAATTAAGTCTACCTAAAATGTGAACATACATTCTGCATATTTATATTATTTTAGTTATTTTATTTTATATTGTCACCACTAAGCAGAATTACTTAGCGCGTCGCTTTTGCCACGAGCAGGTACTAGAGACATAGCTAGGGAGTCCAGCAGACCTCATACTGGGTGAGCTTTCAGATCTGCACACAGAGTTTAGAGTCACCTCACATTGCAGTGCATTTGGTAGGACATTAGGCCACTTTTGATATTTTGGTATTTTGTATTTTGTAAACTTTTGTAATGTATATTATAAACTCATGTAATTATGCTTTTGATGTAATTATCTATGAACTATGTTCAGTAATAAATGTGAGCATTTCTCATTGAATTGAGTGTGATATGAAATGAATTGAATTTTGAGATACTGAAGTGATTTGAGAAATTGTTAAAAATATGTTGGTGGTTGACTGAGATTAAAATTATAATTATATTGAAGTGTTTTTAACAGATTCAGAAGAACTGTTTTTCCAATTTACAGCAGGCACTCTGCCGGATTTTCTATAAAATTTGCAGAAAATTCAGATTAATTAAAAATTTAAAATAAATGACTAAAAAAAAGGGTAAATTGAATTGAAATATGATTTGGTGCACCAGAACACTGTGTGGCATATCTTGCTCGACTACACTGTAGACGGGTAAGGGGTGTCACAAAACATGTCCAGACATGCTAAACCAGACTCTAACATCTCAAGAACGCAAGCTGCTACTATTTGCTAGTTCCTGCATATCATAAGAAATGTGAGAACTGGCACCAGTATCTAAAACCCAAGCTGTAGATGAACTATGAGTATCATCAGAATCTAAAAAACAAGATATGGACATACCTTTCGAAGGTGTATCCTTCTTGTTCTTCAGAGAAGCAAGATACTCTGGGCAGTTTCTTTTTCAGTGCCCATCCTTCTGGCAGTGGAAACACTTTCCTTTGCCTCTATCAGCTTTAATCTTCCCTTTCTATTTAGCTATTTTCTTGGAAGGACCAAGAATCTGAGGTTTCTTTTTCTTATTGCCCTTCTTCTTGTTAGACTTTCCAGCAGAAGAAGATGCAATCAAAGTTGCTTCTTTTCCTTTATTGCCCGGCATATTCTTTTGGGCAATAACTAGCATGTTGAATAAACCAGCCAAGGTGCATTCCTGTTTAGTCATATGGAAAGTTGTCACAAAATTCCCAAAAGACTTAGGAAGGGATTGAAGGATCAAATCCGTCTGTAGTTAGAAATCCATGTTAAAGTCAAGATGTTCCAGCTGTTTAATCAGCTGAATCATCTTGTGGACATGATCCCCAATATTCTGTCCCTCAGACATCCTCATGCGGAACAGCTGCCTAGATATCTCATACCTAGCATTTCTGCTGTGCTCACCTTGTAACTCTTACAGGTAAAGGAGGATCTCACTCGCACTCTGCATGTTCTCATACTGCTTCTATGACTCAATACTCATGGAAGCAAGCATGTAACTCTTAGCTCTCATATCATGCTCCTTCCACTTGTCCAAAGTTTCATCATGTTCCTCTTAAGTGGCCTCTGGAGGTAAGGGACTAGGAACATTTGAGTCTAGAACATATCCTATATGTTCAAGGTTCAGGACAAGTTTCAAATTTCTTAGCCAATCAGACAAATTAGGTCCTGTCAACCTTTTGCGGTCAAGTATGCTTGCAAGGATATTGGATGGTGGTGGTTGTTCTGTGCTCATTATTATTGGAAAATTAACTGCAGAAAATAACCAGATTAATTAGTAAATGTATCATGTAATTAACCTAAATGATTATGGTCTTTTAATCAAATTGGTCCTCCCACTAACTTAGCGAATCCTACACTTCCAAAGTAGAAAACGGAAATCCTAGTTGGATAGATTTCTAGTGGGTGATTGAATTCTTATAATTCTATTGATCATCCTCAGGTACATCCATTATTGGAATTACAATAAACTATAAGTAAGCAACTCCTTGCCCATCACATCTCATGTGAGGTTCAATCCTTTACCTAGCCCATAATGCTCAAAATCTCAGGTACATCCATTATTGACTTATCTTGCATTAGTTAAGTTGATCACATTGAGCCAGTAATTATGCAAATAATTTTAATGTCCTCAGGTACATCCAATATTGGCCACCAAACCATTTACATATTCACAATATCTCATGCTTAATAATTATTCTTAAGAAAATCTCTTAAATTAATTGCATCATATGTAACTATTTAAAATTTCTTAAAATAATTGCCCCAATGGAGGGCCCATGTTATAATTACTTTAATTATTGCATTTCCAACTTAATCATTTGTTTGGAAGATTTTATGGTCATCCTAATTACTATTAAGGTCTCACTATGCACATTATTCATTTAGCATACATATATCATATACTTGCATACATTCCCATACATCTCATGCATTCATGGATAAACAGTAAATATGGTATGATCATGGACTTTCTAAGGGATTCAATTCTGAGCTATCAAGAATTGAATCAGGGCATTCCTAGGTGCATTTCATTCATTCATTTTACAAGAGTTGCTAAAGGAGTACATAATCAACACTTAATCTTGAATTCCTCCCACTGGTCCCCCCAAAGCTCTTGACCTCCTTAATCTTCTTGCAATCCAATTATATAGTAATCCTTGGCATACCAAGGTGAATTTACAATAACATAAATAAATGAAATTACAACCCAAAATTATTACAACCTTAATAATACATGCCCAAAATAAATTAAAAAAAAATTAATTAATTTACAATCCCAAAGAAACATAAAAGAAATAAATCCAATCACATTGGTCTTTTATAGTCCATGATCATCCATCATGCATATCACTATTTAACAATTAAATAAAACATACATGCTTAAATTAAATTGAATATCTCATATTCAACTTAAAAACCCAGATTTGAATATGATTCAAACAAATTTAAAAATTCACATTTGAATCACATTCAAACAAATTTAAAAATTCACATTTGAATCACATTGAAACAATCTTAAAAATTCATATTTGAATCACATTCAAATAATTTTTAAAAATCATATTTGAATCACATTCAAAAAATTTTTAAGAATTCAGATTTGAATATTATTCAAACAACTTTAAAAATTCATATTTGAATATGCATTCAAACAGCTTTTAAAATTCAGATTTGAATCACATTCAAACAATTTTTAAAATTCTGATTTGAATCAAAATTTAATTGTGTGATTAAAACTCTAATTAAACAATTTAATTAGACATAGGATGAGCTTTTAGATTATACAACAATTACAAATTAAAAAGCCAAACCTTGCACACACCATGGGAGGAGCCAAACCATGCGCACCCATGGTGCACTCCACCGTGCCGCCACCTTGTTCATTCCAACCAGCAATGAATTGATTAACTTTTGATCAAATCACGCAATCGAATCTCATATTGAATAATCCAAAAGGCAAATATAGTGGCTCTGATACCAATTGAAGGAGTGGAAGCATGAAAAATATAAGTTTATACCATAGAATTCAAAAATTTTCACCTAGGGTCACATGCATCATGCAAGATTTAATTTTATCTATTTGATTTCAATGATAAACAATATATTAAAACTCTTTTAATATGTTTTTGGATCTATCTTTGCTATTTAAATTTTTAAAATTAATCAGATTAATTTTAGAACCCTAAATTAGATCAAGAACAAGTGCACTAACCTCTTGATGCACTGCAGTGTGTTTGGCACCTT
This sequence comes from Hevea brasiliensis, assembly GCF_030052815.1. Classification (NCBI taxonomy): domain Eukaryota; kingdom Viridiplantae; phylum Streptophyta; class Magnoliopsida; order Malpighiales; family Euphorbiaceae; genus Hevea; species Hevea brasiliensis. The sequence continues at coordinate 56,108,845 of NC_079493.1, forward strand.
TGGGATGCGTCTTTAGGACACCAGATGTTATCCCTCTAGCTTATCCACACCAAGATCACCTATGGCAGCCCTTGAACAGTTTCTAAAGCTTTTTTTATGAATTAGAAAATCAAGTTTTTCCTTTTGAGAGATTAGAGATGTAAATAGAACACTAGAAATAATTTCTAGTATTTTTAATTCAAGAGATTGTTTGCTAATCTCTTGGAATTGATGAGAGATGAAGAAGAAAAGAGAATGGTAGCCTCAAGGGTGGCGGCACAAAGGGAGGTAGCAACTGGTTGTGTTTTGTTCTTTCATCCTTATACTTATATAGCTAGGTCACCACTTAAAACCCTTGCCAGATGTCACCTTCTGATTGGCTCTAGGTTTAATTGACCCAATCACATTGTGTCAATTGTTAAACCCATATTTAATCTTAATTTTAATCATCTTACATGATTAAAAGACATTTGGCAAGCTTATGTGTAATGCCATGTGTCACCATCTGATGGTGCCACATGTCACCCTGTGACATGACCAAAATGGCTCTGTGTCTTAATTTTGAGTTCTCAAACCAAAATAATTATTTCTCTTTCTCTAATCAATTTATATCAAATGTAAATTAATTAATTAATCTCTATTAATTAATTTCTCATTAACTAAATTCATATTTAAACACTTTAAATATAAATTTAACTTATACTATACATCCAATAATCTAGATTTGGTTTCAAGTCATGCTAGGGACTTTGCAATCTAATTGCAAACCAAACCTATTTAATTAATCAATTAAACTCTTTAATTAATTAATTAAATCATATTTAATTTGGTGATTACTTATGTATGTGTGTGACTTACTAAGCTCATCCCTAATTAGCAATGAGACATGATATCAACTCTTAATATCATCAAAACTCTTTCTTACCATAAATGATTTCTCTAAATCATTTTATGCACCTCATAGACCATGGTTAACACCTAGCATAGCATGCCATGGCCACCCAATCAGTAATAAGGGTTACCTTAAATGAACCTATAATCATATGTTACCATGCACTAGAATCTCTCTGTTACAAAATCCCAATTCAAGCTGGAGCCATGGTTTATGTCAAACCCCATTTGCTATGAATATTATGTTCTCTTTTAATTCCAGTTCTTGATTAAAAAAATTTTCTCATCAGAAACTCTTTTCTGATTAAATATATCTGTCCTAGCCAGGAACTTCAAATATCAAGAACAATTAAATGAACATAAGATTTTATCCCTATTTACTTAGAGGAACAGATTCTATCTTGATCAACACCTACCTCCATATATAACTAGTAGGAGCCAACACATGCCCATATACCCATACACAGTACAAGTATAAAAGCACTATCAAACTCAAACTGCCTATATACAAGATAACTGTGCTATCTCAGGTCTAAAGATTATATGCACTGATATGATTTATAACAATACATTGACAAGAGTAAACTCCATGTGCTTGTCATAAGTGTCACTGGTTCGACCTACTTATCATGTATAAGTGCTTATCATGTTTGTCATATGGCATGAGACTCACCATTCCATCTTATTTATATCTCATATAAATAACTTAGGAACAAACATGAATACAATCTTTCTGGATAAGTCATGTCCTTATTATGAAGTATCCTCGCTTGTGAACCTATTTATGATACTTTGTACTAGAAATACTGTCACTCATATTCTTAAGAACTTAAGAATAGAATTTCTAACAAAATATATGTAACACCCCTATTTGCATAGCTTGGTATATTTTACTATTTTGGCTACCGGTGTCGGTCCGAACAATTAAGAGAATTAGAACCACATTTAAGACACCTAGATAAGCCCTAAATACAAATAATTAGTAATTGACAAATAGTTAAGTATAAATAAAAAAAACAGAATGCAAAAAGTTAAATAAGCCGAGAGTCACAGCGATGGGTGACCTTCTAGGGAATGAATGCGAGGTTAGTCTAAACTCAAATTTCGAACTGTAAAATATGACGCTGCAGTCCTTAGGACTATTGCAAACACAGTGGAAAAGAGAAAATCACGAAAAAGAATTGTTAAACAGGTCAAATAATTAGGTCAGGGATCCAAAAGAAATGTCGAATAACTAGAAAACCGGATTGAACCAGCGAGGGGCAATTTGGTCAATTCACCCTTAGAACTGACACCTGACCTAACTGCTCAATAAAATTGGAGAAAATAAAATTTTGGGATCAAGAATTAAATTAAAGAAGTAAATGGAAAAGAAATGAAAAATCCAAAAATCAAAAAGTTATGACATCATGCATGACATAAGCATGATGCAATAAATCTAATATTTAATAAATTTAAATTTGTGGGATAATTATGTATTAAAAGAGCATAAAATAACAAAAAGAAAAGAAAAAAAAAATTACACTTCTTCTTCCATTTCCATCACCCCTTTCTCTCTCATCTCTCTCATTCCTTTCCACCATTAACATCCATCTCAAGCTTTCAAAAGCTTGATTTTATTCTATAAATTCCCTAAGTCCTTTAAGTAAATCTTGTTCTTGGATCTTGACAAGCATCTTGTGAACAAAAAGGAAGAGGAAAGTGGAGAATTGAAGATTTAAGGAATTCACAAATTGAGGTAAGTGTAACTTCAAGCTTAGATTTTTATCAAATGCATGAATTTAAGTTTAGATGTGATGAAATTTCATTAGAAATAAAGAAAACTATGCTTGAATAATGGGAGTGAGAATTCGGCAGCCATGGGGTTAGGAGATGTTGAAGTGTTTTAGTTCAATTAATTATGTATGTAAGCTTGATTAAGCATGTAAAGATGATTAGAACATTTTAATTATATGAATTATGAAGAATTTAGAAAATTAGGGTTCTTGACTTAGGGTTTGGGAGAAAAAAATTGAAGAAAAATTTGAAAATTCGCCAAATGATGTCATTGACCTTATTTGAGTTGAGAAATGGTCAATTATGACCATTTGTAGTGTGTGTGAATTGTTGGAACCAAGTTCCAATTCGGATTGGAGAGGATCAATCTGCAGGCAGCTTGACCTAGGTCCCTTTCAGGGACGAAAACTAAAAATTTACCAACCCAATTGGTGTGAGGCTAATTGGGAATGAAACTAGACAAAAATGACACATTTTTCATTTAGGAATCATGCTCAAAAAGTGACAATAACTTAGTGAACAATTAGGCCAAATCTGGAATTGGCAAACGGACCTGTACAAAAATGACCAAATAAACAGTAGAGTAAATGACCATAACTTGGTCTAGGAAGGTCCAAATGACCTGAATTTTTATCAGTAGAAAGTTGAGACATAGCCCTACAACTTTCATGAAGACAAAAAACCCAAAAATTTGACCATAAGCTATCCAAAAAGTCACCTGCAGTTAACTCACAAAAACTGCTATTAACTAGTAAATGTCCAGAATTCTAGGTAACACAAAATCTGGCCAGCCATGTTCAAATGGCCATAACTTAGGCTACAAAACTCCAAATGGAGTGATTCAAAAAGAGAAATAAAGTTAAGACAATAAGGAACAACTTCTATGAAAAAAATTTAGCCAGATTATCACAGCAACATGACCAATGGAACAGTGCAAAGCTGAACACCAAAACTGAAAATTTGAAATTTGTGCCTAAGAGACTTGAAGTTTGAGAAAACAATGAAAACCAACAAGTTAGGTAACCAAAATTTGCTATGTGGGTGAAATTAGAATTCTCATACCTATTAAGCATTAGAAAGTCAACAAATTGACTTTAATAGTGTCATGAATAGTAACCCTAAAATACAAATTTTAAAGAACATCAAGTTAAACATATTAAAGTTAAATATAAATAGATTTGAAATTATTTTTGGATTTATGATAAATTATGATAGTAAAACACTGTGAAACTGTGTATTTCAGTGGAAAAGAATACCGGAAAAGAACCTGAAGCATCGAGTCAAGGCCAAGAGGCGACTTGTATAAGGTTTGTGCACAACATTAATATTCTTTAAAATTTATTTGTAAAGTGCATGAAATGAATTACTTATATTGCAAAATGTTTATTATACTTTTGACTTAAATAGTTGAAAGTTTACTTGTATGTGTTTCAAATGGCAATAAATGTTTAGTAAATTGTTAAGATAGTTTTGAAACCACAGTGTCATGACCATATATTTGAATACCTCACTAGCATGACTAGTGGGAAGAAACAGTTTCAAATTTTGATTCCCTCTCTGGCTGAAATGATGAGGTGTGTGCCAGTAGAGGAAGAAATTGAATGGGTACCCATAGTTTGAGCTAGCTAGCCTTGTGATTTCTCATAAGCCTTCAGCTATTGAGATGAAAATATTTTGAATGCCATGATATAACTGTGTGTTTTTATGAAATTGTTTTGAGACTTCCTAAATGAAATTGTTTAGACTAAAAGTTTACAAATCATGTTTTGTATTTGTCTTTCATTTTCAGTACTATGTTTGAATAAGTATGATTTGAATTATGCATAAATGTTATTTTTATATGTTGCGCACCACTAAGTCATAGTACTCAGTGATGGCTGTTATTACTGTCACAGATATAGAGACTAGAGGAGCAGTAGAGTGAGCTGCTGAGGATCCTGGAGCCACCTTTCCTGAAGTTTTTGTTAGTAGTATGCCCTAGAGCATATCATTTAGTATGTATCTTGTACATGTTTTTATTAATAAAAGGCATTTCCACTTTTCTGTTTACATAATATATTTATGTGTAATAGAAAAGGTCCATTGATATTTTATTAGAAATATTATTCTTGAGTTTTTAAGAATATGAGTGACATTATTTCTAGCACAAAGTATCATAAATAGGTTCACAATCGAGGATACTTCATAATAAGGACATAACTTATCCAGAAAGATTGTATTCATATTTGTTCCCAAGTTATTTATATGACATATAAATAAGTTGGAATGGTGAGTCTAATGCCATGATAAGTAGGTCGAACCAGTGACATTTATGACAAGCACATGGAGTTTACTCTTGTCAATGTACTGTCATAAATTATATCAGTGCATATAATCTTTAGACCTGAGAGAGCACAATTATCTTGTATATAGGTGGTTTGAGTTTGATACTGCTTTCATACTTGTACTGTGTATGGGTATATGGGCATGTGTTGGCTCCTACTAGTTATATATGGAGGTAGGTGTTAATCAAGATGAAATCTGTTCCTCTAAGTAAATAGGGATAAAATCCTATGTTCATTTAATTGTTCTTGATGTTTCAAGTTCCTGGCCATGACAAATAGATTTAATCAGAAAAGAGTTTCTAATGAGAAAAATCTTTTTAATGAAGAAGTGGAAATAAAAGAGAACAAAATAATCACAGCAAATGAGGTTTGACATAAACTATGACTCCAACTCGAATTGGGATTTTGTAACAGAGAGATTCTAGTGCATGGTAACATATGATTATAGGTTCATTTAAGGTAAACCTTATTACTTATTGGGTGGCTATGGCATGTTATGCTAGGTGTTAACCATAGTCAATGAGGTGCATAAAATGATTTAGAGAAATCATTTATGGTAAGAAAGAGTTCTGATGATATCAAGAGTTGATATTATGTCTCATTGCTAATTAGTGATGAGCCTAGTAAGTCACACACATACAAAAGTAATCACCAAATTAAATATGATTTAATTAATTAATTAATGAGTTTAGTTGATTAATTAAATAGGTTTGTTTTGCAATTAGATTGCAAAGTCCCTAACATGGCTTGAAACCAAATCTAGGTTATTAGATGTATAGTATAAGTTAAATTTATATTTAAAGTGTTTAAATATGAATTTAATTAATGAGAAATTAATTAATAGAGATTAATTAATTAATTTATATTTGATATAAATTGATTAGAAGAAGAAAAATAATTATTTTGGGTTGAGAACTCAAAATTAAAACACAGAGGTATTTTGGTCATTTCACAGGGTAACATGTGACACCATGCGATGGTGACACATGGCACTACACATAAGCTTGCCATATGTCTTTTAATCATGTAAGATGATTAAAGTCAAGATTTAATATAGGTTTGACACTTGGCACAATGTGATTGGGTTAATTAAACCTATAGCCAATCAAAAGGTGAAATGTGGCAAGGGTTTTAAGTGGTGACCTAGCTATATAAGTGTAAGGATGAAAGAACAAAAACACAAGCTGCCATTTATCTCTTTGTGCTGCCACCCTTAGCTGCTCTCTCTTCTCTTCTTCTTCATCTCTCATCAATTCAAAGAGATTAGCAAACAATCTCTTGAATTAAAAATACTAGAAATTGTTTCTGGTATCCTGTTTACATCTGTAATCTCTCAAAAGGAAAAACTTGATTTTCTAATTCATAGAAAAAGCTTTAGAAGTTGTTCAAGGACTGCTATAGGTGATCTTGGTGTGGACAAGCTAGAGGGACAACAACTGGTGTCCTAAAGATGCATCCCAAAGGTGTCAAACACACTGTAGTGCATCAAAAAAGTTAGTGCACTTGTTCTTGATCTAATCTAGGGTTTTAATGAATTAATCTGTTAATTCTAGAATCTTAAATGACAAATATAGATCCAAAAATGTATTAAAAGAGTTTTAATATGCTATTTATCATTGAAATCAAATAGGTAAAAATAAATCTTGTATGATGGATGTGACCCTAGATGAAAAATTTTTGAATTTCAATGATATAAACTTGTGTTTTTTATGCTTACGCTCATTCAGTTTTATCGGGCATAAATTTATACCCTGAATGTAATATTTATATTTGTGTATGTAACTGTATGTATATGTAAAAACTGGTCATGAACAGTTGCATAAAGTTGTAATAAAGTGGTTGATATAAATCATTTTGGATTTGCTAATATAAAGTGGTTGATAAATGTAATTTGATTTTACTTTAATGAAAAATGAATGGAAATATTGAGTTGTGAATTATTAATTTGAATTTTGGAGTTTGAGAAATGATGTTGAAACTTGTTGTGGTAGTTGTTGAATTGATGAAACAAATTATTGGAAGTGTTTTCACAGGTATTTGAAGAACCGTTTTATTAAAATACAGACGGCACTCTGCCAAAATTTTTCTAAAATTTGCGGACAAATAAAAAATGGATAAAATTTTTGACTAATTTTGAAACTCTAATTAAATATTTTTAATACCTATTAGAAAATGCTTACCACTTCTAAAAAGTAAGAAAATTGTTTTGAAATCCCTTGTAGGGTACTTAATGAGTTATCGGTAGGTGAAGTTCAATAGTTCATTAGGTATTCTATAGGATCATGTTATACCTTACAGAGAGGTAAGGTGTGACATGTTTTAGTGGTATCAGAGTGAATTTTTAAAGTATGTTTTAACTTGTAAATTTGTGTCTTTTCTTTGATAAGTACTGTAACACCCCTATGTTCGATAGTGCATTCTGTTGTTTCGGTGACAGTATCTGTCCAGAAAGCTAGGATGCTTGGAATTATATTTAAATATTAGTGTGGAGATATAAGGTAGTGAAATACAATAGAGGAAAATACAAGAAAAATAAAGGAAAAATAATAGCAATGAAATGAAACTAAGTTAAACGAGCCAGCACCGCAGCGATGGGTGACCGCACGAGGAAGTTACAGCGCAGGCAATAGCCAACCCCACGATTGCAAGAAACCCTCATAATTTAGTTTCAAGATATAATTAAAGACTTATTGAAGTATAAATGTCATTAGAAATATCAAAGAAAAATTAATTAATTAGTATAAAGAAAAATAAGAAATCAAGAAAACGATAAAACTCGGTGTTGCCAAAAAATTGGGAATACAACCCGAATAGGGGCATTGTGGTCATTTGACACCTATAGTTGGCTTTGGACCTAAATGTCAATGAAAAATAAATGGTATTATATTGGGAAAATCAAATGAAAAATGAAATTAAAGATAAAATGTAAATTAAGAGAAATTAAGGTTAAAATTGTAATTTTTGAAACCTTAGATTATAATATCATTAATCTAGGTTTAGTGGAGCACTAAGTGGATACATTAATACTTAAAATGTGGGCAAAATCTTCCACTCACTTCATCATCCTCACCAAGCTCTCGCATGGCCAAAAATGGTGTCCCAACTTTCCTCTATGGAAACCACCCATGCAAGCTTGAGATCACCTTCATTTCAAGCTAAATTCTTGAACTTCCTTCATTAATCTTTGCCTACACACCTTGGGCAGCAATAAGGGAGTAAGAAAGATAAGTTTTGGTGGAGTTTTGAAGAAGTCCAAAAGAGGTAAGTGGTTATTTTCAAATTCTTCTTTCATTAAAAGTGTAACTAAGGTTGTGGGTAGTTGAATTATGAAAGAATTTTTGAGGTCTGATGAATTCTTGGTGATGGAGCATTTTGGTAGCCATGGAACTTCATCATGTACAGCTTGTCTTTGCATGTAAATGGTTATTGAGATGTTAAATTAAGTGTTTAAATGTATTGGAGTTGGTTTTCATGTATAAAGTTTGATTTGTAAGCTTGAAAAGTAAAAATGGAAGTTGATATGTATGTGTAATTTTTGGGCAGTCTCAAAATGGAAATTGGTAAGGTTCAAATTCATGAAATGTTGTTGAAACATTGTACAAAAGAATGGCAGCATATATGTGTGTGGAATAGTAGTGATAGGTATGTAATTTGATGATGGAAGTTTGTGTGATAATTAGAAGTATTTATGTGTATATATTATTGGGATTGAACTTGTGAATTGTGATTGCATTTGGTGTATTTTGGAAGTGGTTATATTCTGTCCAAGTTGACCTATAATATAGAGAATTGAATAGTTTTGATTAGTGCCAAATGCAGAATGGTATGGAGAAGTGAGGAGGTAGTTACTGAATGTGTGTTGGTTTGGTGTTTGGAAAGCATATAGAAGGCAGTGTGCAAATGGACCTATAACCCTAAGTGTGTGACTCCAATTGGTATGAGGCCAATCGGAGGTGAAACTAGGCACAAAATGTGCCAGATTTCATGAAGAAAGCCTACCTAAATTCTGTCCAGAAAGTAACTTGAAAAATAACCAAATCCGAATTAGTGACTTGAAAGCCTGAAAATTGACCATTTGGGCAGCAGTTAGTTTTTTGTCCATACATTACTCAAAACAGGTCCAAATGACCTGAAATTTTTACCATGAATATTTTATGCATAGATCTACAATTCTTATGAAGACACCAAAGCCCAGAAAGGGCCAGAACCAAGCCAAATAGCTTACACAAGTTCAGGTACCAAAACTGGCTGAACCAAAAGTGACCTAAAAATGACCTAAGCCTATCATTTTAGTGCATTCTGTCCAGCATTGGTAAATTGACCATATCTTGGTCTATACAACTCAGAATGACCTGAAATTTTTCCCCGCGTGCAATAAGACATAGACCTATAAGTTTGTAGTTTGGACCGGAAGCCAAAAACTGAGGGAACTAAGTCATCCGGCTATGTCAAAATAGTACACCGAAATCCAGTAAATTGTAATAAAATGCAATACATTTGGAAATGAAATTGGTAATATATATTAACACTAAAGGATTATAAAATGTGACATATTGGTAACATTAGAATTGACTCACTTAGAGTGGATCAAGGGTCAACATGATAGGTTGACTAATGAAATGAATTGAAGGGAATAGTACCAAAAAAATTTAAATATTTGATTTTATTGTTAGAAATAAATTAATTGAGTACTGAAATACTTTAAATTGTGTGTTTTAGTTAAAAAAGATATTGAGAAGCATAAGGAAGATTGAGTCAAGGCCTAGAGGCGACTCAAACCAAGTTTGTGCATAATACTTTTTATATTCACTACTTTTACTAGAAAATTTATTTGGAGAAATGAGTTATGAATAATTTTTTATTGTTTTGGCTTTGGGAATTTTATTTGGAAATTATTGTGTTTCCTATTTTGCAAATGAAAATTTTGAGATAAAATATGATTTGTGGTTTGTATGAAATGTTTAAATATTGTGATTTGGAATTGTTTTGATTCACACTTGGCATGACAATATTACTATGTTCCTCCTCCATTTATGGGGTGAGTGTGATTATATTCCTTCCCCTTTGACTTGCCAGTCTGAGGTGAGTGTGGATGAATACTCATTATCTAGCTAGCTTCCTCCCTCATTGATTTTGATTAGTGGGGTGAGTGTGCCTTGTCATGATGTACACACGGCATGTTCGGAAAATTTTGTGTCATTACCTAAATTGTGTTATTGATTAGCAACACTGTGTTATTCAATTATTTGATCAAATTTGTGCTATATGAGCTTTGAAAAATTATGAATTGTTTGGATTGTAAATTGTTAATAAAAGTTTTACATACCACATTTTAAATTGTTATTGTGCACCACTGAGTAAATTTTACTCAGCGATAGCTTTTTCATTGCTGTCACAGGTAGACAGACGGACAGAGCAATAGAGTAGGCTGCTTGTACCACATTTTGAGATTTCACTGAGTATATCGAGTATACCATATTGTGTAGTTTTTGTTGTAATGTATGTGCACTGTATGTATATATTGTACTTGGTCTTGAGCAATTGTAAACTAAAATTGTAAATTATTTTGGCTTGTAAGAATATTGTGACATATTTCTTTTATCTCATCTTTTGGGAACATTGGAAAATTGATTGTTAAACTGAGTTGATAATGTTGAGAAATTTATTGTGTTGAACAAATTATTGGTGTTTGGGATTGAGAAATTATATATTTGAAGTTCTTTTTACAGGTTTTTGAAGAACTGTTTTATTCAAAATACAGATGTCATTCTGCCAAAATTTTTACAGAAATTGTTAATACTCAAATTTGTTATTTTGTTTCACTTCAGCTAAAAATTTTTAATACCTGTCAAAAGTGCTCACCACTGTAAAAAGAAGTAAGAAAAGTTTTAAAATCCCTTGTAGTGTATTTAATGGGTTATCAGTAGACTAAGTTGGTAATTCATTAGATATACTACGGGATCATGTTATGCCTTACAGAGGGGTAGGGTGTGACATGTTTTAGTGGTATCAGAGCAAGTTTTTAAACTCTGTTTTGACCTATAATTTGAATATTCTTTCTTCATAGTACAACTGCTCAATGTCATTGTTTGATACATACAGTACATTATATTATAAATATGCACTAACAGGAGGAAATCTCCTTATGTTGGTTGTATAGGAAATAAAAAATCCTGTGAAAAGATATGGAAGAGAAAAATGAGAAAATAGAACAGTTTGTGATAGCAAAAGTATAAGTTGAGGCCCCAGCTCCACAAAGTGTCAAAAGCCCGACTGTACTAGTTTTACCTTTATAAATTTGTGACACCCCTTACCCGACTACAGTGTAGCCGAGCAAGTTATGCCACTCAGTGTGCCGAGCACGCTATTTTATCTTAATTCATTTTTATTCTTCCTTTTGAATATAACTTGTGAAATATAATTTATTTAAGCCTTTTTTTTTTGAAATTATAATTTATTTGAGGTTCCGAAAATTTTATAGAAAATTCGGCAAAGTACCGGCTAAAAATGGAGAAAACCGTTCTTCGGAACCTGTGAAAAACACTTCCTATATTCTTATTCATTCATCTCAACTCCATTTATCAAGATCTCAATATTTTTCAACCATTCATTTCTCAATCATTCATCTCATTTGTTAATCATGTACAAGTCATAAATAGACATTCACTCTTCCTTTCACAAACACAATTTTCTTAACAATTCCTCTATTTGTCATTCATTCATTTCACATCATCATTAGACTCAAATCATAAATAAATTCTCACATGTGATTTATAATCACAAATTACAAGTACTTACATTAATACAAAATTATATTACATTTGTTTCAAATACACATGATAAAATAAGAGTTTAATTACAAAATTTACAAAAAACTCAAAATACAAAATGGGACCTAGTGTCCTACCAATGCACTGTGGATGGTGAGGTGACACGGACACTATGCAGAACTGTGAGCTGCCTTACCGAATCTGTGGTCTACTGAGCCCTCTGTCCAAATCTTCAGTACCTACGCGTTGCAAAAGCGACGCGCTAAGCATAAAGCTTAGTGGTGCCAATAATACAAGAAAATATAATATGCAAATAAAAATAATAATTTCCTTGCTATTGTGTTCATAAGAGATGAATAATTACTGACTTATTGTTTAGTCGAGGGCTAATCATGTTTTATGATATTAACTTCTTCATGCATTTCGTTAATTATTTTCTTCATGATCTTGAGCTTCTTTGTATTTTTGGTAATCATTCCTGATACTTAATTTTCATATTTTCTTTAATAATCAGTTCAATCACAGTTATACTTTTCCATGCCCAAGTAACCTATACTGGACGACTGGACTGGATAACGGGTCGTTGGCACTGGACACCGCGGTGCCTCGAGCCGTCGTACCATGGGACGCAGAACGTCAACCATGTATGCAGTCAGTATGGCTAAAAAGCCATGATATCACATAATCGGGCATAAAAGCCATGCATACGGGCATAAAAGCCATGAATACGGGCATAAAGCCATGAATACAGGCATAATGCCTTTCGCAGTACTGCTAAAACAATACCCTATTGGCATGCCAAACTATCCAAACCAATCTTGTTAGGTATACTGGGGCATTTGATACTTTAAAATTCTTCAATCTTTGAATTTTAACTTTTGGTGTCACTATTCATTTCATTGGTCAACAAGAAAGTTGACTTTTGCATAGAGAGTAGGTACATTGACTTTGGCACTTCAAACATACCACATTTTTCATTTAAAACTTGTTGGAAGTGATCACCATTACCATTTCAAGGCTTAAACCAAGGGAAACAAAATTTTCAGTTTTTGAAGCTTAACTTTACTATTCCATTAAGCACTGTTACAGTGGGAATTTGAGGAAATGGTAAACATGAAAGTTGTTCCTTATTTTGTCTAGTTGAATTTTTTTTTTGAATCACTCCATTTGGAGTTTTGTAGCTTAAGTTATGGCCAAAATAAGTTTACTGTTCACGGGTACTGTTCCTGCTCAAATTTTGGGTTTTGGCAGATTTTGGTCCAACTTTGGTCAGTAATTTGACCAAGTTAAGTTCATAATTTGGTCTAACTTTCTTCATATGAAATGTTCTACCATGCCTTAGGTTTCCATCGGTTCAAGAATCGCCTAAATCCGAGTTTTCTAGAGAGAGTTATAGCCATCCAAACATTACTGTTCAAATGTAAATCTGCAGAGTTGCAGGTTTGATAACTCAACTTTGTTCAATAATTTGAATGGGTTAATGGCATAATTTGGGGTAGGTTTCTTCATGAAAGTTGTTTGTCTATATCATATCTTATTACTGTAAAAATTTCAGGTCAATTGACCATATCTACAGTGAGTTATGGCCAAATGAACAGTTACTGTTCATTTGGTCATTCTCAGTGTCATGCAGTGGTATCCGGATTGGGGCCAACTTTTGGTCCTCTTGCTTTGGTCTTTTGGGCATGGTTTCTTCAGCAAAAATGTGCCATTATAAGCCTAGTTTCATGTCCAATTGGACCTACACAGCCAAAGTTATGGCTGCCTAAGTGGACTGAAATTTCAGTCATCATTCTGCACCCTCTAGGCAGCACACTCATTCCCTTTGCCATGCTTTATTTCAGTCGCAATTAAGGTCAAATTCCTTCAAATGGTCACTAATTGACCATTAGGATGTTCTTTAACAATTTCATAAGCCAAGCCAATTTTCACTCCCCAAAACCCTAGCTTCACATTATAATTTCTACAAGATGCCTTAGTTAGCATACCAATTCATCATCCATATATATATATATATCCTAAACATCATTTTTAGTCTACTCTAAGACCAACAAAACACTTATTCCTATACCTTCAATAGGGCTGCCGAATTCTCTAATGGACATACACATGAGTTTGGTTCATTTCATTCACAAATACTTGTTGGTTTCAAGTCCCTAACATAGAAAATAAAAGTTTTAAGTAGATAGGTGCACTAACCTCTTGTAGGGCAGAATTTTCCAAGCTAAAACTTCACTTTCCTTCACTTTCTAGGCTGCCAAACACTTTCCAAGAGGTAGAGACAAACTTTTAGTGAAGGGACTTAGGGTTTTATAGTGCAAATTCATGGGAAAATGGAAGTAATTAAAGAAAACTTCCATGGAGGGTTATGGAGGAGAGGATCACGTTTTGAAGAAGAAGATGGCTGCTTGTTTTTGGTCTTCCTTGGTCTTTATTTATCTCTTTTATTAATTAGTCAAATGGTTACTTAATTGTGATTGGTTATGGCTTTTAAATGACATCATCAAGATGTCATAAATTGCTTTTTATTTCATTTTCCTTTTCTTTTATCCACTACTCATTTCCAATTTCATTTTTAGTAATGTTTATTCATATTTTATGTCATATTAATTATTTACTTAACTGCACAAGTCGGCCAAAAATCACCTCTGAAGGCGAAATGACCAAAATGCCCTCCGTTTGGCTTAACGGGTCAAAATTGTTTGTACCGATTGAAAAATTTTTCTAAATATTTTCTTGGCATTCTAATGCCATAGGAACCTCAATAACCCTTCTCTGGAGTCCCAAAAATTATTTTATGAATTTTTTCCCGGGTCTAGGGCTCCTCGTTGTGAGAACCGCAACTTACCTCTGGTTACCCATCGCTTGGGCACCGGCTCACTTGACTTAGTTGTATTTATTTCTAACATTTTTACTAAATTTTTCTTATTAATATTTGAGTTAATTATGGTTCCTGACTTTAGTTTAAATATTTTTCCGGACGTTTCTAGTCGTCCGACCGACACCGGCCACCGTAATGAGAATGTACGGAGTTGCTACGGGGAGGGTGTTACAAAATTACTGCACAAATGGCCCAGCAAATGGTCACTTTCTTTCAACAAATGGCTGATACTCTATCAGCTCAAGCTCAAGTATAGACCCAACCCCCATAAGGGCAACATGAAATAGAGAAGAGCGAGAAACCTATGGGTCAGAGCTCGAGCAGTAATTTGGGGAAGAGAAAAGAATTTGAGGAGCCCCGAGCTCAGAGATATGACAGAGGCAGATCATCAGGGCAGAGAACACCAAGCTCTAGTCGTCGAACAACCAGAAGTTCCTATTCTGCCCGTTTCTGCCATGTTTGTAGTAAGCTACATGGAGGTATTTGTTGTAAGGCCTCTGGAGCCTGCTACAATTGTGGAAAGCTTGGATACTTTGTTAGAAATTGTACTAGAGTAATTCGATCTGCTCTCGAAAGTTCACAGACAGTCAGTAGAGGTCGAGATAGAAATAGAGTTGGTACTCCTCATAACCATAACATATTGAATCAACCTGAACATAGTATGTCATTAGTTAGAACGTCCACTATGCGCTAAGGGGAAAGAGCAGAAACTTCGAATGTAGCTATTGGTAAGTTCTTAATAAAAAAAAATTATTGTTTGATCCCAGCACTACTTAGTTGTATGTTAGTGTTAGAACTATATGTTCTGTTGTTATTCCTTTACATGGGAATAAATTTTGATGCATTAGTAATTAGTCCTTTATGATAAGGATTGTGATAATAAGTGAAGTTTGTTTTGGAAGAGTTTATCGGTGAAAAATATTTTCTAATACACCATAAATTATAAAGCTAATTGGCGAGCCTACTTAATATAAGGCAAGAGGACATAAAAGTAAGTTGCGGTAATAGAATTGCTCTAGATGAGGGCAAAGATGTTACAGTTAGTAATTGTCAGTGGATATTGTAATCAGAATAAGTTTCGGATATTAGTGAATTCGAAAAGGATAAAAGATAGGAAAGTTTGATCTATTGGAATGTATCATAGTAACTATGCAATGTTCTTGATGTTTATACTGTAAGCTACAGATTATAGTATTGACTTGAGATTATTGTGTAGAGCTATGTACTACTGATAGTACACCAAGATGAGAATAGTTGCCAATGGCATCTGTATTGGTATAGTTATCCCAGGACAGGATTTTATTGTTGGAAATGAGTTTAGAAATCCTACTTAGGGATTTAAAACTAAAAAATTAGATTATCGAAAGGTTATAGTTCAGTACAAAAGGAAGTAAGTTATAGAATATTAATAGATAAAAAGAGTTGTGGAAGTAAAAATTTGAACAACTGGTTCAGATATAACAAAGAAATGTTATGAATATGTGTAAGATTGTTGACTAGAATGGTCAAAGGACCTATGATTAGATAAGTAATTCTAACATGACCTCAATGGTCTTTCAAAAAGAGAACATGAATCGAAATAGTAGATGGAACGATAGTAAGAAAAGATTAGTGCTATATAAACAAAGTAAATGTTATATTAGATTGTTAAAAGTTTTACACAAATTCAGAGGAAAAAAGATTATACGATCATATAGAAAGGAGAAAATAAACGTGTGAATATTGTAAGACGACCATTGGGTAAAATTTTGAGTACGAAATTTATTTTAAGTGGTGAGAATTGTAACAGCCCTATGTTTGGTAGTGCATTCTACTATTCCGGTGACAGTGTCTGTCTGGACAGCTAGAATGCTTAGAATTATATTTAAATATTGGTGTGGAGATATAAGATAGTGAAATACAATAGAGGAAAGTACAAGAAAAACAAAGAAAAAATAATAGCAATGAAATGAAACTAAGTTAAATGAGCCAACACCACAGCGATGGGTGACCGCACTAAGAAGTTACAGCGCAGGCAATAGCCAACCCCAGGACTGCAGGGAACCCTCAGAATTTAGTTTCAAGATATAATTAAAGACTTATTGAAGTATAAATGTCATTAGAAATATCAAAGAAAAATTAATTAATTATTACAAAGAAAAACGAGAAATCGAGAAAACGACAAAACTCGGTGTTATCGAAAAATCGGGAATACAACCCGAATAGGGGCATTGTGGTCATTTGACACCTAGAGTTTCTTTTGACCTAAATGTCAATGAAAAATAAATGGTATTACATTTGGGAAAATCAAATGAAAAATGGAATTAAAGATAAAATGTAAATTAAGAGAAATTAAGGTTAAAATTGCAATTTTTGAAACCTTAGATTATAATATCATTAATCTAGGTTTAGTGGAGCACTAAGTGGATACATTAATACTTAAAATGAGGGTAGAATCTTCCACTCACTTCATCATCCTCACCAAGCTCTCCCATGTCCGAAAATGGTGTCCCATCTTTCCTCCATGGAAACCACCCATGCAAGCTTCAGATCACCTTCATTTCAAGCTAAATTCTTGAACTTCCTTCATTAATCTTTGCCTACACACCTTGGGCAGCAATAAGGGAGCAAGAAAGATAAGTTTTGGTGGATTTTTTAAGAAGTCCAAAAGAGGTAAGTGGTTATTTTCAATTCTTGTTTCATTAAAAGTGTAACTAAGTTTGTGGGTAGTTGAATTATGGAAGAATTTTTGAGGTTTGATGAATTGTTGGTGATGGAGCATTTTGGTAGCCATGGAACTTCATCATGTACAGCTTGTCTTTGCATGTAAATGGTTGTTGAGATGTTAAATTAAGTGTTTAAATGTATTGGAGTTGGTTTTCATGTATAAAGTTTGATTTGTCAGCTTGAAAAGTAAAAATGGAAGTTGATGTGTATGTGTAATTTTTGGGCAGCCTCAAAATGGAAATTGGTAAGGTTCAAATTCATGAAATGTTGTTGAAATATTGTACAAAAGAATGGCAGCATATATGTGTGTGGAATAGTAGTGATAGGTATGTAATTTGATGATGGAAGTTTGTGTGATAATTAGAAGTATTTATGTGTATATATTATTGGGATTGAACTTGTGAATTGTGATTGCATTTGGTGTATTCTGGAAGTGGATATATTCTATCCAAGTTGACCTATAATGTAAAGAATTGAATGGTTTTGGTTAGTGGCAAATGCAGAATGGTATGGAGAAGCGAGGAGGTAGTTGGTGAATGTGTCGGTTTGGTGTTTGGAAAGCATGTAGAAGGCAGTGTGCAAATGGACCTATAAACCTAAGTGTGTGACTCCAATTGGTATGAGGCAAATTGAAGGTGAAATTAGGCACAAAATGTGCCAACTTTCATGAAGAAAGCCTACCTAAATTCTGTCTAGAAAGTAACTTGAAAAATGACCAAATCCGAATTAGTGACTTGAAAGCCTGAAAATTAACAATTTGGGCAGCAGTTAGTGTTTTGACCATAACTTACTCAAAACAGGTCCAAATGACCTGAAAATTTTACTATGTATAGTTTAGACATAGATCTATAATTCTTATGAAGACACAAAAGCCCAGAAAAAGCCAGAACCAAGCCAAATAGCTTGCACAAATTCAGATACCAAAACTGGCCGAACCAAAAGTGACCTAAAAATGAGCTAAGCCTACCATTTTAGTGCATTCTGTCCAGCATTGGTAAATTGACCATATCTTGGTCTATATAACTCAGAATGACTTGAAATTTTGTCCCGCATGCAATAAGACATAGATCTACAGGTTTGTAGTTTGGACTAGAATCCGAAAACCAAGGGAACTAGGTCGTCCGGCTAGGTCAAAATAGTACACCGAAATCCGATAAATTGCAATAAAATGCAATACACTTGGAAATGAAATTGGTAACATATACCAACACTAAAGGGTTATAAAATGTGACATATTGGTAACATTAGAATTGACTCACTTAGAGTGCATCAAGGGTCAACATGATAGGTTGACTAATGAAATGAATTGAAGGGAATAACACCGAAAAAATTTAAATATTGGATTTTATTGTTTGAAACAAATTCATTGAGTACTTAAACACTTTAAATTATGTGTTTCAGTTGAAAAGGATATTGAGAAGCATAAGGAACATTGAGTTAAGGCCTAGAGGCGACTCAAACAAGGTCTGTGCACAATACTTTTTATATTCACTGCTTTTACCAGAAAATTTATTTGGAGAAATGAGTTATGAATAATTTTTTATTGTTTTGGCTTTGAGAATTTTATTTGGAAATTATTGTGTTGCCTATTTTGCAAATGAAAATTTTGAGATAAAATATGATTTTTGGTTTGTATGAAATATTTAAATATTGTGATTTGGAATTGTTTTGATTCACACTTGGCATGACAATATTACTATGTTCCTCCCCCATTTATGGGTTGAGTGTGATTATATTCCTCCCTCTTTGACTTGCCAGTCTGAGGTGAGTGTGGATGAATACTCATTATCTAGCTAGCTTCCTCCCTCATTGATTTCGATTAGTGGGGTGAGTGTGCCTTGTCGTGATGTACACACGGCATGTTCGGAAAATTTTGTGTAATGACCTAAATTGTGTTATTGATTAGCAACACTGTGTTATTCAATTGTTTGATCAAATTTGTGTTATATGAGCTTTGAAAAATTGTGAATTGTTTGGTTTGTAAATTGTCAATAAAAGTTTTACATACTGCATTTTAAATTATTATTATGCACCACTAAGTAAATTTTACTCAGCGATAGCTTTTTCATTACTGTCGCAGGTAGACAGACGGACAGAGCAGCAAAGTAGGCTGCTTGTACCACATTTTGAGATTTCGCCGGGTATATAGAGTATACCATATTGTGTAGTTTTTGTTGTAATGTATGTGCACTGTATATATATATTGTACTTGGTCTTGAGCAGTTGTAAAATAAAATTTTAAATTATTTTGGCTTGTAAAAATATTGTGACATATTTCTTTTATCTCATCTTTTGGGAACACTAGAAAATTGATTGTTGAATTGAGCTGATAATGTTCAGAAATATTGTGTTGAACAAATTATTGGAGTTTTGGATTGAGAAATTATATATTTGAAGTGCTTTTTACAGGTTTTTGAAGAACTGTTTTATTAAAAATATAGATGGCACTCTGCCAAAATTTTTACAGAAATTGTTAATACTCAAATTTGTTATTTTGTTTCACTTCAGTTAAAAATTTTAATACTTGTCTAAAGTGCTCACCACTGTAAAAAGAAGTAAGAAAAGTTTTAAAATCCCTTGTAGTGTATTTAATGGGTTATCAATAGACGAAGTTGGCAATTCATTAGATATACTACGGGATCATGTTATGCCTTACGGAGGGGTAGGGTGTGACAAGTACAACTACTCAATGTTCTTATTTGTTACATATAGTGCATTACATCATAAATATGAACTAACGGAGGGAAATCTCCTTGTGTTATTTGTTCAGGAGATATCTTAACTCCAATTTAAAATGGAAGAAGGGGATCACGCAGTTGATCAGTCGATAGAGCCTGAGGCCCAAGGGGAAGCCCCAGCTCTCCAAAATGTCAGTGGGTCAGTGGCATCGGCCCCACAAATGCCACAATTTCCAGCACAGTTTGCCTAGCAAATGGCTACAACATTCCAAAAGATGGCTGTGGGTATTCCTACTCAAGCTCTACCTGTAACACCCTCCTTATAGCAACTCCGTACATTCTACTGTTCCGGTGATCATTGCCGGTCTGGACAGCTAGAACGTCAGAAAAAATATTTAAACTAAAGTGAGGAACCATAATTAACTCAAATATTAATAAGAAAAATTTAGGAAAAATTTTAGAAATAAAATACAACAAAGTTAAATGAGCCGATGCCCTAGCGATGGGTAACCTAGTGGGAAGTTGCGGTTCTCGCAACTAAGAGCCTAGACCCAAGGGAAAATTCATAAAATAATTTTTGAGACTCCAAAGAAGGGTCATTGAGGTTCCTATGGCATTAGAATGCCAAGAAAATGCTTAGAAAAATTTTTCAATTGGTACAGACGATTTTGGCTCAATAAGCCAAACGGAGGGCATTTTGATCATTTCGTCTTCAGAGATGATTTTTAGCTGACTTGTCCAATTAAGTAAATAATTATTATGACATAAAATATAAATAAATATTGCTACAAATTAAATTGAAATTGAGTAGAAAAGAAAAAAAAAAGAAAATGAATTAAATAAGAAATTATGACATCACATGATGTCATTAGTGTGCCTCCACCCAATCACATAGTGACACATGGCTATAACTCACTTAAAATAAGTTAAATGGGCATAAGTGAAAGAAAAAATCAGATTTCTTTTTTCCTTTCTTCTTCCATCCGTAGCCTTGCTTATCCCTTCCACCCAAACCTCCATGAAAGCTCCACCAAAGCTTCATAACTCACCAAATCTCACCCCAAAACCCTAAACACCCTTCACAAAAATTAATCTCCACATTAAGAGCAAGGTTTTGATTATCATAAAGTGAAGAAATTCCAAGGTTTATACAAGACAATATAGAGACCAAAGAGGTTAGTGCATGTTAATCTTGTTTATTTATTAAAATTTAGTTTGAATATGAACAAATAATTAAGAAATTGAGATAAATCATGTGTGAAATTGAGAATGGAATTTTGGCCAGCTTTATGGGAGTGGTAGTTGATGGTTTTGATGGATTTAAAATGGCTTAGAAATGGTGTTGATGTGTAGACATAAATTGAAATGGATTAGTATGCCTAATTGACATGTGTTGTGTGAACCTTGAATTTGAGCTAGGGTTTGGACGCAAAAATTTAGATCTTATTCATATGTTGGTGAAAGAAAATTTTAATGGTCAATTAGTGACCATTTGGTTATGTGTAAACAAGAAATGAAGTGGTTTGTGTAGTGGGAATTGAGGTTAGTATGGCTGCCCTTGGTGACCTGCAGGATTGGGCATGAGTCCAGCAGATTTGGGCAGCAATAACTGGAGTTGTATAGGTTCAATTGGTGCAATGCCAATTGGACATGAAACTAGATACATAATGGCACAATTTTGTTGAAGAAACCTTGCCCAGAAAACCAAACCAAGTTGGCCTAAGAATTGCCCTAATCCGGGTGACTTGCATTCTGCCTGGGCAAAATGACCAAATGAATAGTATTTAGTCATTTGGACATAACTTAGTGTAGAAAGGCCCAATTGGCTTGAAATTTTACCAGAAATAAGCTGAGATATAGACTTAAAACTTTCAAGAAGAAAACTAACCCAAATTATGACCATAACATACTCAAAAAGTGACCTGCATTCACTGCTCAAAATACTGTAGATTTGATCAATCCAGAAAATCAGGAAAATTTGTAATCCGGCCAGTTGTGGTTTTTGGGTCATAACTTGAGCTACAAAACTCCAAATGGAGTGATTGAAAAAAAGAAATGTAACTAGACAAGAAAAGGAACAACTTTCATGTTGATCACTTTGCCAAATTCCCACTGCAAAAATGACTAATGGAACAGTAAACACAAAGCTTGAAATCTGAAAATTTTGAACAATTAACATTAAGCTTAAAAATGGTATTGGCAACCAATACCAACAATTTTAGAATGCAAAATGTGGTATGTTGGGACTATTAAAACTAATGTACCTATTGTCTATGCAAAAGTCAACATTTTTGTTAACTAATAGAATGAATAGTAACACCTAAACTTAAATTTCAAAAATTGTATAAATTAAGAGTATAACATGCCCTAGTACACCTAGCAAGATTGGTTTGGATAGGTTGGCATGCCAATAGGGCGTACTGCACATGCCATTATGCCATTCTATGATTTCATGGCTTTTAGCCATTCTGACACTATGTTGATACTTGGCCTTACGCCTAATGTTATTACAGCTTACTAGTTGTTCAGTTGCACACCGGGAGATACATATGTAAACGATGGTGTGACGGCCCGAGGTACTTGATACCCAGTGCTAGTTTACCCGTTTATCCAGTCCAGTCGTCTAGTATAGGTTACTTGGGCAACCAAAAAATGAAAGTAAATAAATTTAATGAAATTATGAATATAACAAGTACAAAAATAAATAAGATTACCAATAATGATCGAAAAATTATCTGCATAAGACATCAGGACATGCACTGTATATTTATTTTCTGCTATTTCTTTTTATTTTATTATTGGCACCACTAAGCATTATTGCTTAGCGCGTTGCTTTTTGCCACACGTAGGTTCTGGAGAGATCGACCGAGAGCCCAGTAGACCATAGACTGGGTGAGACCTTCTGCAGCTCTGCATAGTGTCCGTGTCACCTTACCGTCATCAGTGCATTGGTAGGACACTAGGTTTTATTTTGATATTTTGTAATTAACTTTTACTTTCTCATGTGCAATTGAAACTCATATAATGTATTTTGGTATTAATGTAAATAGTGAGAATTAGGTTTATGAATGAAAAAAAATTGAATATTTATGTATGACTTGTATATGAATTTCATATGAAATTAATGAATGAGAATGGGATTATATATGAGAAATATTGGGATTTTGTTGATGAAATGAAGTTTGAGAATGATTGAAAATTTTGGAAGTGCTTTTCACAGGTTCCGAAGAACTGTTTTATCCATTTTTAGCCGGTACTCTGTTGGATTTTCTATAAAATTTGTGGAACCTCAAATAAATTATAATTTCAATAAATGACTTAAATGAATTATATTTCACAAATTGTACTTCATAACTATAAAAAAAATAAATTAGGAAGAATAAAAATGATTGAATTAAATAGGGTGTTCCGGTACATTGCATGGCATATCTTGCTCGGCTACACTATAGACGGGTAAGGGGTGTCACATTTAGTGGTATCAGAGCACGATTTAGGCGTTTCTGGGCTTAGATCGAGTCCATACCATGCATTGCATTTGTAAGAGTCGAGGTGACACTAATGTAGATCTGTTTATCTTTGTTATTTTGATTAGGATATGGACCCCACATCTCAGAGGGTAGTTGAGGAGGAAGTGGAAAGTCATGCTCTACCTGCAGCAGCTGAGACTGAGAATAGGGGAGAACCTACTCTGCCAGCTCAAGCAGAGCCTGCTCAACCTCCACAAGCCATGTTCCAGCAAATGGCCGAATTCTTCAGACAAATGGCTGGGGTAATGCCACCACCACCACCACCTCCACAGTAGAAATCACACCTAGAAAGACTGAGAAAATTTGGAGCAGTGGACTTCTTTGGCAAGAGAGATGATGATTCTGTTGTAGCTGAGAACTGGTTAAACAAAACAGGAAGGGTTTTAAAATAACTCCACTGCACTCCAGAGTAAAATCTACAAGCTGCTGTATCTCTGTTGCAAGATGATGCCTACCAATGGTGGGATACAGTGTCTAGTGAAGTGCAACCAGAAGTAATAACTTGGGACTTCTTCCTCTCAGAATTCAAGAAGAAATATGTGGGTAGTGTATACTTGGAAGAGAGAAGAAGAGAGTTCATTAACCTGAGGCAGAGATAGCCGACAGTGGCCGAGTATGAAAAGGAATTTGTCAGACTAAGCCACTACAGAAGGGAGATAGTCCCTAATGAAGCAGAAAGGTGTAAGAGATTTGAAGAGGGATTAAATGACAATATAAAAATCATGATTACTGCCTTGGGAATCACAGACTTCACCAAGTTAGTGGAAGCTGCTATAAAAGTTGAAAAGGTTAGAATAAGTGAGTAGACCAGAAGAGAGAGACAACAGAAGAGGGGCCCGGGTCAGTCTAGCTCATCTCTTGCACTTAAGAAGAAGTTCAAAGGTCCACCTGCACAGAGTTCAGGTCAACCTCAAGGTCAGGATCAGTCTCAGGGGCCCAGGCCATAGTTCACCCCTAGGAGAGGTCAGTCCACACCATCAGTGGGCGGCTCTCCAGGGACGAGGTTCAGGGGACCAGCCCCAGCATCTTCTGCATGTCCGCATTGCCTGAAATGGCATAAGGGGGAGTGTTGGAGAGTAACTGGTGCCTGCTTAAGGTGTGGGTCGACAGAGCATCAATTAAGGAACTGTCCACACAGAACTACTACAACTGCTCCAACACAAGCAGACAGACCTGCTCCTGCACCACAAAGGGGTAGGAAATCTGGCAAATCTGAGGCAGTGGGACCATCACAGAGGCCTGCATCTGAGCCAACAGAGAGGCCTGAGGGCAGACCACCTGCCAGAGCCTATGCCATGAGAGCTCAGGAGGAGCAAGATGCGCGGACGTCATTAAGGGTACGTTATCCCTCTACAATACATCTGTGCATGCATTGGTGGATCCAGGATCCACTCATTCATACATCTGTATCAACCTACCCATAGAAAGGGGGATACTAGTAGGGGAGAGTGACCAAGACATTCTGGTCACTAATCCATTAGGCCAAAGTGTAGTGGTGAACAAAGTATATGAAGGTTGCCCGTTAAGGATTCAGGGGTATGAATTCTTGGCAGACCTGATTAAGTTGCCTTTCCATGAGTTTAACATGATTTTGGGAATGGACTGGTTGTCACGTCATCAGGCAATGGTTGATTATAAATTGAAGAGGATTTCTTTGAAAACTCCTGAGGGTAATGAGATCACAGTTGTGGGGGAAAGAACAGATTTCATGTCCAATGTCATCTCAGCCACAGTTACAAGAAAACTGATGAGAAAAGGCTGTGAAGCATACCTAGCACATGTGGTAGACACTAGGCAGGCTAAGCCAGATCTGTGTGACATACCCATAGTAAGAGACTTCCCAGATGTGTTCTCTGAAGAATTGCCTGGTTTGCCACCAGAAAGGGAAGTTGAATTTGCTATTAAGATACTGCCGGGTACAGCACTAATCTCTATTGCTCCTTATAAGATGGTACCCACAGAATTAAAAGAACTGAAAATCCAGTTACAGGAGTTACTAGATAAGGGGTTCATACACCCTAGTGTGTCAAAATGGGGAGGTCCAGTGCTGTTTGTGAAAAAGAAGGATGGGACTTTGAGGTTATGCATCGATTACTGGCAGTTGAATAAAGTAACTGTGAAGAATAAATATCCATTGCCTAGAATTGATGATCTGTTTTATTAGTTGAAGGAAGCAAGAGTATTTTCAAAAATTGATCTCAGATCAGGGTATCATCAGTAGAGGGTGAAGGATGCAGATGTGCCAAAGACTGCATTCAGGACCCGATATGGGCATTATGAGTTCCTAGTAATGCCTTTTGGCCTAACAAATGCACCAGCAGCATTCATGGACCTTATGAACCGTATCTTCCATCCATACCTAGATCGGTTCGTAGTGGTCTTTATTGATGATATTTTGGAGTATTCTAAAACTAGGGAAGAACATGATGAACATTTGAGGATTATTCTGCAAACCCTGAGAGAAAAGAAACTATATGCTAAGTTGTCAAAGTGTGACTTCTGATTAAATGAAATTGCATTCCTTGGACACCTAGTGTCAGCTGATGGGATTAGAGTGGATCCCAAGAAAATAGAAGCAGTGATGGAATGGAAGCCTCCTAGGAATACAACTAAGGTCAGAAGTTTCTTGGGGCTAGCTGGGTATTACAGAAGATTTGTGAATGAATTTTCCTTAATAGCTACTCCAATGACCAAGTTGTTACACAAGAATATCAGATTTGACTGGAACGATAAGTGTCAGACCAGTTTTGAGAAGTTGAAAGCTATGTTGACAGAGGCACCAGTGTTAACACAACCAATGTCGGGAAAGGACTTTGTGGTCTACAGTGATGCCTCGCATAATGGGTTAGGGTGTGTATTGATGCAAGAGGGGAAGGTAGTCACTTATGCTTCCAGGCAGCTAAGGCCACATGAATAGAATTACCTTACCCATGATCTAGACCTTACAGCAATCATCTTCGCACTGAAGATATGGAGGCACTACTTGTATGGTGAAAAGTGCTACATTTACATAGACCACAAAAGTCTGAAATAATTGCCAACCCAGAAGGAGCTCAACCTTAGACAGAGGCGATGGATTGAGTTCTTGAAGGACTATGATTTGTAAATGATTACCATCCTGGGAAGGCAAATGTAGTTGCTGATGCTTTGAGTAGAAAATCCATCACTGCTTTGAGATCATTGAATGTCCGTCTATCTTTAGCTAGAGATGGAGCTATTTTGGCTGAGTTGCAAGTGAGGCCAAGCCTGTTACAGCAGATTTTAGAGGGGCAGAAGGTAGATGTGAAGCTAAAGGCTATTATGAGCAAAATCCTAGAAGGGAAAGAAACTGACTATGAAGTGAAAACAGTTGGGTGTCTGTACTACAAAGGAAGACTATGTGTACCAGATGATGGGGAATTAAAGGCCAGTATTCTAAAAGAGGCACACACCAATGTTTATGTTATGCCCCCAGGAAGTACAAAAATGTATCATGATCTAAAGCTTCAATATTGGTGGCCTGGTATGAAGAAGGACATAGCTGACTATGTGACTAAATGCTTTACATATCAGCAAGTCAAGGCAGAACATCAAGTTCCATCGGGTTTGCTA
Source organism: Hevea brasiliensis (assembly GCF_030052815.1). Lineage (NCBI taxonomy): Eukaryota > Viridiplantae > Streptophyta > Magnoliopsida > Malpighiales > Euphorbiaceae > Hevea > Hevea brasiliensis. The sequence goes on from NC_079493.1 coordinate 56,135,968, forward strand.
CAGCCTCTATGCATACCTGAATAGAAATGGGATCGGGTCACCATGGATTTTGTAAGTGGTCTACCTCTCACCCAGAACAAACATGACACAGTATTGGTGATAGTAGATAGATTGACGAAGTCAGCACACTTTTTGCTAGTTAGGACTGACTACTCACTTTAGAAGTTAGCAAAATTGTATATCAGTGAGATAGTTAGACTGCATGGAATCCCACTTTCCATCGTATCTGATCGAGACCCAAGGTTTACATTGAGATTTTTAAAGAAGTTGCATGAATCCTTGGGTACACAACTCCACTTCAGCACAGCTTTCCATCCTCAGACGGATGGGCAATCAGAAAGAGTAATCCAGGTAAACAATTGAAACCAATTGAACTAATACAAATATTGAATTGAAATGATAATAATAACGTGAAATATATGTTAGGTCCTTGAGGATATACTGAGGTGTTGTGTCATTGAGTTTGAGGGAAGTTGGGATAGATACCTCCCACTGGCAAAATTTGCATACAACAATAGCTACCAAGCTAGCATCCAAATGGCCCCGTATGAAGCATTGTATGGGAGGAAATGTAGAACTCCAGTGTGCTGGACTGAATTGGGTGAAGATAAACTAGTAAGGCCAGACCTGGTGAAACAGACTGAGGAGAAAGTAAAACTAATCAAAGCCAATCTGAAGGTTGCCTCAGACTGTCACACCCTACTCCTTCGTAAGGCATAACATGATCCCGTAGTATACCTAATGAATTACCAACTTCGTCTACTGATAACCCATTAAATACACTACAAGGGATTTTAAACCTTTTCTTACTTCTTTTTACAGTGGTGAGCACTATTTACAGGTGTTAAAAAATTTTTTACTGAAGTGAAACTAGATAATACATTTGAAGAATTAATAATTTCTATAAAAATTTTGGCAGAGTGCCATCTGTATTTTGAATAAAACAGTTCTTAAAAAACTTGTAAAAAAAGCACATCCTATATTTTGTTCAATCCCCAAACTCCAATATTTAATCAACATAATATGTTTCTCAACATTTGCCAACTCAAATCCATAATAATTATTCCAGTGTTTTCAAAAGCTAAGATAAAAGAAATATATCACAAATTTTACAAGCCAAAATAATTCACAATTTATTTTACAACTTCAATATACAATTTTAATTTACAACTGCTCAAAACCAAGAACAATATATACATACAGTGAACATACATTACAATACAAAATACAAAGTATGGTATACTCAATATACCCGATGAACTCTCAATGAAGCACTAGCAGCCTAGTATGCTGCCCTGTAAGTCTGTCTACCTGTGACAGCAATGAAAAGCTATTGTTGAGCTAATGTCTCAGTGGTGCACAACATTAACAAAATGCAACTTTAAATCACAAATCATAAGTCATATAAATAGTGGATACTTAAAACCATAGTTAAATTCAAAGACAGTGAATGTCATAAAGAATTTGAACTCCATTTCACAATATCACAATAATATCAATAAATCACACACACAGCTTAATCATGTTCCAAAGTCCAATTCATCCCAAGGGCCGATGGCTAATGAGGAATAACATAGCTAGCTAACAATAATATGAGTACTCATTATATTCGTCCTCAACAGGCACACAGCTCAACACTTCAGCCAGAGAGGAAATTCAAAGTCAATTCATCCCACTAGACAAGCTAGCGAGGAATTCAATCAATATACATGATAGCTGTGGTTTCAAACCATTTACAATATTTTTCAAGCAATAAGTATCCATCAAATATCATTAAGACAATTTTTCACAATTTAAACAATAATAGACAATTTGTCATAATTCATTTGAATTGAAAATTCAAAAGAAGAAACTGTTGTGCACAAACCTCTAATTAATATCTCTTGGTCCTGACTCAGTGTTTCTTTCCCCTTCCCTGAGTCTTTGGTAACTGAAACACACAATTTGAAGTGTTTCAGTACTCATTTAAACTGTCTCTAATAATAAGGCTTAATAATTAATTTATTGAATTCTATTATTTTCCTTAGTGAACCTAAAATGTTGACTCTCGATGCACTCTAAGTGGATTAGGTTTTAATGTTACCAATATGTCACATTTTATAGCCTTTTAGTGTTGGTACATGTTACCAAATTCATTTTCATGTATATTGCATTTTATTGCAATTTGCTGGATTTTGGTATACTAATTTTACCTAACCGGATGACCTAGTTCTCTCGGTTTTCGAGTTTCGGTCCAAACTACAAACTTGTAAGTCTATGTCTTATTGCACGCGAGGCAAAATTTCACGTCATTCTGAGTTGTGTAGAACAAGTTATGGTCAATTTACCAATGCTGGACAGAATGTACCAAAATGATAACTTTAGGTCATTTTTAGGTCACTTTTGGTTCGGCTAGTTTTTATAGCCTTTTAGTGTTGGTACATGTTACCAAATGATAACTTGCTTATGGTCATTTCTGGGTGTTAGTGTCTCCATAAGAATTGTAGATATATGTCTAAACTATTCATGGTAAAAATTTTAGATCAATTGGACCTGTTTTGAGTGAGTTATGGCCAAAACACCAACTACTGCCGAAATGGTCAAATTTTAGGCTTTCAAAGCACTAATTCGGATTTGGTCATTTTTCAAGTCACCTTCTAGGCAGAATTTTAGTAAGCTTCCTTCATGAAAGTTGGCACATTTTGTGCGTTGTTTCACCTTCAATTGGTCTCATACCAATTGGAGTCGTACAATTCCATTTATAACCTAAAATGTATACCATTTTTACTTACCATACTTTGCATCGAACATTGGCACTTCTAATGAACACCATTCACATTTCTTTTTGGTCAATTGTCCAACCACAACTCAATTTGTCAATTTTTCTAGCAACAACTCAGTTTAATGAAATGAAATGTCTAGAAATTACACATTCACTCAATTCAACTAGATTAAATGTCCAACAATATACACAAATCTCAAATAACCAACTCCAAACCCTAATCCAATTGATCAAAATCAACAATACACTTTCATTAACTCATTAATCAATATTGACATACAGGAAATAATGCTATCCTAAGTACATCAAAGCTACCCAATTGGTACATATGCACCAAACTTCCATATTCATTTTACAACCCTACTTCAAAGTGTCCATTTCAAGCACACACGTGACAATTAAGCTCTAGTGCATGTAAGCCCTCCAATCAACCTCACTAATCACCATATACATGAAAGAACAAATCATATTCCCATGGAGTTTAAGGCTGCCAAAATTGAACACATTAACTACTCATCAAATCCTTCAATTTTCTCAACCAATCAATTCACCATAACCTTAATTCAAAGTTTAATTAAACAAGAAAGAGAAAATGAACACTTACCTTAACTTGAGCTTAACAAAACCTTGAAATTTTCTCTCCATTTTGTTAACTATATGTTTGCCAAGATGTGTAGGCAAAATTTAGTGAAGGAAAATGCAAGGATCGTGGCTTGAAGATGGAAGAGTGGAGCCTACATGGTTGGCCGTGCATGGAGGATTTGAGAGCATTTCAATTCGGCAAGGTGAGTGAGGTTGAAGAAGATGAGTGAAGTGGCTATCCTTTTGTCCTCACATGCCTTATATAGCTCCACTAACCCTCCACTAACCTTAGTTTAAACATTATAATAATTAAAGTTTAATTAATTCTAATTACACCCTCATTTTTCTCTATTCACATTATGTGCCACTATTTTAATTTTTTATGACATTTCCCAAATGCAATAGCATTTATTTTTAATCGAAATTTAGGTCAAAAGACAACTCAGGGTATCAAATGACTACAATGCCCCTGTTCGGGTTGCATTCCCAATTTTTCGATAACACCGAGTTTTGTCGTTTTCTCAATTTCTCGTTTTTTTTTTTTACTAATTAATTAATTTTTCTTTGATATTTCTAATGATATTTATACTTCAATAAGTCTTTAATTATGTCTTAAAAATATTTTTTAGGGTTCCCCATAGTTCAGGGCTAGTCAACGGTCTACGCTGCAACTTCCCGGTGCGATCACCCATCGCTATGGTTCTCGGTTCGTTTAACTTGGTTACATTTTATTGTTATTATTTTCCTTTATTTTTCTTGCACTTCATTATTCTATGTGTCCTCACCCATATCTAAGTGTAGTTCTAGGCATCCTAGTTGTCTGGACAACAGTGGTCACCAAAGTAGTAGAACGCACTACCGAACATAGGGGTGTTACAATTCTCCCCCCATTAAAATAAATTTCGTCTCGAAATTTTACCTTGCATCAGTTTCTGAACAGCTGTGGGTGCTGTCTCCTCATGTCCTCTTCACGTTCCCAAGTAGCTTCCTAACCTGAATGATGGTTCCACAGCACTTTAACTAGGTGTATCTGTTTATTCCTCAGCTGCTTCACCTCATATGCCAGAATTTCTATGCGTTCTTCCTTATATGAGAGGTCTAGATTTACCTCAATCTCTTCAACTGATAGTACATGAGATGGGTCAGATTTGTACCTCCTTAACATGGACACATGAAAGACACTGCGTATCCATTCTAGCTCTGGAGGTAATGCTAGCTGATATGCCAAAGGACCCACTCTCTCCAGAACCTCATATGGTCCGATGAAATGAGGACTTAGTTTCCCCTTTCCGCCAAATCTCATAATCCTCTTCCAAGGAGAAACTTTAAGGAATACCTTATCACCCACTGCATATTCAATATCTCTTCTCTTCAGATCAACATAGGACTTCTGACGGTCTGATGCAGCCTTAAGTCGATCTTTGATCAATCTGATATTTTCCTCTGTCTGCTAAACAATTTCCGGCCCAATCATCTTTATTTCACCTACTTAATCCCAACATAGGAGAGTTTTGCACTTCCTGCCGTACAAAGCTTGACATGGAGGCATCCCAATGCTTGATTGGTAGCTGTTGTTATAAGAAAACTCAATCAAAGGCAAGTGTATATCCTAACTACCTTCAAACTCAATCACACAAGCCCGTAGCATATCCTCCAATATCTGAATTACCCTCTCAGACTGGCCATCTGTCTGTGGGTGGAACGCTGTGCTAAAGTTCAATTTAGTTCCTAGGGCTCTCTGAAGACTACCCCAGAATCTAGAAGTGAACCTAGGATCTCTGTCAGATACAATCGATACTGGCACTCCATGCAATTTTACAATCTCATATATGTACTCTGGCCAATCTCTCCAAACTATAGTCCATTCGGACTGGCAAAAAGTGAGCAGACTTGATCAGTCTGTCAACTATAACCCATACTGCATCATGACTATTTTGTGTCCTCGGAAGTCCCGTAACAAAATCCATAGTTATTCGTTCCCATTTCCACTCTGCTACTAGCAATGGATGTAACAAACCTATTGGAACTTGATGTTATACCTTTACTTACTGATAAGTTAGGCATTTGGAAACAAATTTAGCTATATTCCTCTTCATACCCATCCACCAGTAATGCTCTTTCAGCCCTCTGTACATTTTAGTTCCACCAGGGTGCATAGTAAAAGGAGACTCATGTGCTTCCTTCATAATGATCTGCCTCAATTCCACATCATTAGGAATGCACATTTTGCCCTGATGTAGCAGTAAACCATCATCTCTCATAGAGAATTCAGGTTTCTTGCCCTTCTGAACTTCTTTCAGTAGCTTCTGATATTTATCATCACTCTGAGCAGCCATTCTGATCTGATCAATCAACACTAGTTGTACATGCCATGCAACTACTGTCTGTCCCTCATCATCAATCTCCAAACTGGCATGCTGTGCTTTCAACTCATGTACCATGGACAAAGGAGAAACTCTGAGACTTGCCATAGTCTTGCGACTTAAGGCGTCAACCACCACATTTGCTTTCCTTGGTTGATAGTCTATTAAGCAATTATAGTCTTTAATCAGTTCTAACCATCTCCTCTGCCTCAAGTTCAATTCCTTCTGGGTACCTAAGTACTTCAAGCTCTTGTGATCTGTGTAAATATAGCATTTCTCTCCATACAAATAGTGTCTCCAGATCTTCAGAGCAAAAACAAATAGTTGCAAGCTCCAAATCATGTGTTGGGTAGTTCCTCTCATGCTGTTTTAGCTGGGGTGATGCATAAGCAATGACATTTTGATCTTCTATTAATACACAGCCTAACCCATTGTGAGAAGCATCGCTATAAACTGTGTATTCTTTACCCGGAGTAGGTAAAGTAAGGACTGGAGCTTCAGTCAAACACCTCTTCAACTCATCAAAACTCTTTTAGCATTTATCTGTCCACTGAAATTTTACATCTTTTCGAAGCAGCTTGGTTAGTGGAGAAGCTAACATAGAAAACCCTTTTCACAAACCGATGGTAATATCCAGCTAAACCCAGAAAACTGCAAATTTCTGTGACATTCCTGGGTGGCTTCCAATTAAGGATAGCTTCTACCTTGCTGGAATCTTCCTTGATCCCTTCAGCCAACACAACATGTCCCAAGAAGGAGATTTCTTTTAGCCAAAATTCACATTTCAACAATTTGGGGTATAGTTGTTTCTCCCTTAAAGTCTGTAGTACAATCCGCAGATGTCTGTCATGCTCCTCTGCATTCCTCGAATATATCAAAATATCATCAATAAACACCACCACAAATTGGTCGAGATATGGTCTGAAGATAGTGTTCATCAGATCCAAAAAAGCAGTTGGAGCATTAGTTAACCCGAATGGCATTACTAGAAACTCATAGTGGCCATATCGAGTTCTGAAAGCAGTTTTTGGAATACTCTGCTCTTGCACCTTCAACTGATAATAACTAGATCGCAAATTAATTTTGGAGAATACAGCTGCACCCTTCAACTGATCAAACGGATCATCAATGCGAGGCAAAAGATATCTGTTCTTTATTGTCACCTTATTCAACTGCCGGTAGTCAATACATAAACGAAGAGTGCCATCTTTCTTCTTAAGAAACAATACTGGCACTCCCCAAGGTGACACACTAGGGCGGATGAAGCCCTTTTCAAGTAGTTCTTGCAACTGTACCTTCAACTCCTTCAACTCTGCTGGTGCCATTCTGTATGGTGTTATGAAGATTGGATCCACACCAAGCATAACATTAATCTCAAACTGCACTTCTATTTCTGGAGGTAATCCTAGCAATTCATTAGGAAACACATCTGGAAAGTCATATACTGTAGGGATGTCCCTCAATGCTGGACTCCCCACTTGGGTGTCTACCACATGTGCCAAGTATGCTTCACACCCCTTTCTGATCATTTTTCTGGCTAGTGTAGCCGAAATGTCGTTTGATGGCAATAATTGCCTCTCCCCATGTATTACCACATCACTGTACTGAGGGAGACCAAAAGTGACTGTCTTCAGCCTACAGTCAATTATGGCGTGATGCCTGGCTAACCAAACCATGCCCAAGATGATATCATAATCTCTGAATGGCATTTCAATGAAATCAAATAAAAAAGTATGTCCTTGGATCACCAAAGGATAATCCCTATACATTCCATTGACCCTGACCACTTGTCCTAGCGGACTTGTTACTAGCACCTCAAAGTCCATTTTTGTACTTGAAACAGCAATGCAATCAATGATGCTAGCACTCACATAAGAATGGGTAGAATCCGGATCAAATAATACAAACACATCTTGATTAAAAGTTGAGAAGGTACCAGCCACAACATCAGATGTCTCGACCTCTTCTCTATATCTCATTGCGTAGACTCTTACTGGAGCACTGCCTTGCTTTGATTGATTCACAGTGCCTTGGCTGCCTGCTGGACTACCTCTACCCCTGCCTCTACCTCTGCTAGGTGGTTGTAAACCTCTGGTGACAGGACTCTGAACTGACCCTTCTACAGTAGTAGGAGGTGGTCCAACTCTGCAAGTACTGGTGCAGTCTTTGGCAAAGTGCCCTGTGCCTCCACAATTATAACAGGCTCCTATGGCCTTATAGCACACCCCACTATGATTTCTTCCACAAGTTTCACATTGGCGGGGAGGGTAGGAACTTCTGGTACTCTGCTGACTAGATAGAGGAGGTTTATGTCCTGAAAATCTTCCCCTACCAGACTTCTTACCACCTCTGCTGTGTCCCCCATGGTTCTTCCTCTTTCCAGTAGGACCACTAGAACTCTGTTCTACTAACTTTTCCTCTTTTTCTATCTTCTCTGATTTCTTTTTCTCAAGGGCCACTTCAGATTCAATTCTTTCTAATTTTAGTGCTTGAGAAATAAGCTCAGAGAAGTTGTTATGTTTAAATCCGACCACTTGTAATCTGATACTAGGCTTCAAGCCGGTTTCAAACCTCTTACATCTCTCCCTACTGGTAGAAAGTAGACTAACTGCATAATGGCTCAGGCAGGAAAATTCCCTTTCATATTCAGCCACCGATCTACTCCCCTGTTTTAGACTTAGGAACTCTTGCAGCTTCTGGTCCACATAAGCATCAGGGACACATTTTTGTCTGAACTCCCATAAAAAATCATTCCATGCTAGCATTGAAGGTTCTACCAGACTATGGGGAATGGTTTGCCACCAGTCATATGCATTCCCCTGTAGTAGAGACACTAAATATTCAAATATGAGCTCCTCTGTACAATGTAGCTTCTTGAACACCCTATCCATTCTCTCTAACCACTGTTCTGCCTCTAGAGGATCTACTATCCCCTTGAACTCAGTAGCCCCATATTTCATTAACCTGTCATATTGGCTATCAGAAGACTGTAGTTGTACCACTGGTGTCTATAGTGGGACTTGAGTAGGCATGTTACCAGCCATTTGTTGTAACATTGCAGCCATCTGTTGAGCGAACTGAGCAGGAAACTACGGTACTAAGGGGGTTGGCGCGGCTGATCCATTGACATTGTGTAGGGCTGGGGCATCCCCTTGTAGCTCAGCCTCTATCGATTGATCGACTGAACGATCCCCCTCTTCCATAGTCAATTTGAAGATCTTAGACCTCCTAAATAAATAACACAAGGGGATTTCCTCCCATTAGTGCATATTTATAATGTAATGTACTGTATGTATCAAACAATCACATTGAGCAGTTGTACTATGAAGAAAGAATATTCAAATTATAAGTGAAAACAGAATTTAAAAACTAGCTCTGATACCACTAAAACATGTCACACCCTACCCCTCCGTAAGGCATAACATGATCCCATAGTATACCTAATTAATTGCCAACTTCGTCTACTGATAACCTATTAAATACACTATAAGGGATTTTAAACCTTTTCTTATTTCTTTTTACAGTGATGAGCACTATTTACAGGTGTGAAAATTTTTTTAACTGAAGTGAAACCAGATAATACATTTGAAGAATTAATAATTTTTGCAAAAATTTTGGTAGAGTGCCATCTAGATTTTGAATAAAATAGTTCTTCAAAAACCTGTAAAAAAAGCACTTCCTATATTTTGTTCAATCCCCAAACTCCAATATTTAATCAACACAATATGTTTCTCAACATTTGCCAACTCATATCCACAATAATTTTTCCAGTATTTTCAAAAGCTAAGATAAAAGAAATATATCACAAATTTTACAAGCCAAACTAATTCACAATTTATTTTACAACTTCAATGTACAATTTTAATTTACAACTACTCAAAACCAAGAACAATATATACATACAGTGAACATACATTGCAATACAAAATGCAAAGTATGGTATACTCAATATACCTGATGAACTCTCAATGAAGCATTAGCAGCCTAGTCTGCTGCCCTGTCAGTCTATCTACCTACGATAGCAATGAAAAGCTATTGCTAAGCCAATGTCTCAGTGGTGCACAACATTAACAAAGTGCAACTTTAAATTACAAATCATAAGTCATATAAATAGTGGATACTTAAAACCATAGTTAAATTCAAAGACAGTGAATATCAAAAAGAATTTAAACTCCATTTCATAATATCACAATAAATATCAATAAATCACACACATAGTTTAATCATGTTTCAAAGTCCAATTCATCCCAAGAGTCGATGGATAATGTGGAATAACATAGCTAGCTAGCAATAATATGAGTACTCATTCTATTCGTCCTCAACAGGCACAGACCGCAACACTTTAGCCAGAGAGGGATTTCAAAGTCAATTCATCCCACTAGACAAGCTAGCTAGGAAATCAATCAATATACATGATAGCAGTGGTTTTAAACCATTTACAATGTTTTTCAAGCAATAAGTATCCATCAAATATCATTAAGACAAATTTTCACAATTTAAACAATAATAGACAATTTGTCATAATTCATTTCAATTGAAATTCAAAAGAAGTAACTGTTGTGCACAAACCTTTGATAAATATCTCTTGGTCCTGACTCAGTGTTTCCTTCCCCTTCCCTGAAACACAATTTGAAGTGTTTCAGTACTCATTTAAACTATCTCTAATAATAAGGCTTAATAATTAATTTATTGAATTCTATTATTTCCCTTAGTCAATCTAAAATGTTGACCCTCGATGCACTCTAAGTGGATTAGGTTTTAATGTTACCAATATGTCACATTTTATAGCCTTTTAGTGTTGGTACATGTTACCAAATTTATTTTCATGTATATTGCATTTTATTGCAATTTGCCGAATTTCGGTATACTAATTTGACCTAATCGGATGATCTAGTTCCCTCGATTTTTGAGTTTCGGTCCAAACTACAAACTTGTAATTCTATGTCTTATTGCATGTGAGGGCAAAATTTCAGGTCATTCTGAGTTGTGTAGACCAAGTTATGGTTAATTTAGCAATGCCGGACAGAATGTACCAAAATGGTAACTTTAGGTCATTTTTAGGTCACTTTTGGTTCGGCCAGTTTGTATACTTGAACTTGTGCAAGCTATTTGACTTGTTTATGGTCATTTCCGGGTGTTGGTGTCTTCATAAGAATTGTAGATATATGTCTAAGCTATTCATGGTAAAAATTTCAGGTCAATTTGACCTGTTTTGAGTGAGTTATGGCCAAACCACCAATTGCTGCCCAAATGGTCAATTTTCAGGCTTTCAAAGCACTAATCCGGATTTGGTCATTTTTCAAGTCACCTTCTAGGCAGAATTTTGATAAGCTTCCTTCATGAAAGTTGGCACATTTTGTGCCTAGTTTCACCTCCAATTGGTCTCATACCAATTGGAGTCACACAATTCCATTTATAACCTAAAATGTATATTATTTTTACTAACCATACTTTACATTGAACATTGGCACTTCTAATGAACACCATTCACATTTCTTTTTGGTCAATTGTCCAACCACAACTCAATTTGTCAATTTTTCCAGCAACAACTCAGTTTAATGAAATGAAATGTCTAGAAATTACACATTCACTCAATTCAACTAGATTAAACATCCAACAATATACACAAATCTCAAATAACCAACTCCAAACCCTAATCCAATTGATCAAAATCAATAATACACTTTCATTAACTCATTAATCAATATTGACATACATGAAATAATGCTCTCCTAAGTACATCAAAGCTGCTCAATTTGTACATATGCACTAAACTTCCATATTCATTTTACAACCCTACTTCAAAGTGACCATTTCAAGCACACATGTGACAATTAAGCTCTAGTACATGTAAGCCCTCTAATCAACCTCACTAATCACCATATACATGAAAGAACAAATCATATTCCCATGGAGTTTAAGGCTGCCAAAATTGAACACATTAACCACTCATCAAATCCTTCAATTTTCTCAACCAATCAATTCACCATAACCTTAATTCAAAGTTTAATTAAATAAGAAAGAGAAAATGAACACTTACCTTAACTTGAGCTTGACAAAACCTTGAAATTTTCTCTCCATTTTGTTAACTATATGTTTGCCAAGATGTGTAGGAAAAATTTAGTGAAGGAAAGTGCAAGGATCATAGCTTAAAGATGAAAGAGTGGAGCTTGCATGGTTGGCCGTCCATGGAGGATTTGAGAGCATTTCAATTCGGCAAGGTGAGTGAGGTTGAAGAAGATGAGTAAAGTGGCTGTCCTTTTGTCCTCACATGCCTTATATAGCTCCACTAACCCTCCACTAACCTTAGTTTAAACATTATAATAATTAAAGTTTAATTAATTCTAATTACACCTCATTTTTCTCTATTTACATTATGTGCCTCTATTTTAATTTTTAATGACATTTTCCAAGTGTAATATCATTTATTTTTAATAGAAATTTAGGTCAAAAGACAACTCGGGGTGTCAAATGACTACAATGCCCCTGTTCGGGTTGCATTCCTGATTCTTTGGTAACACCGAGTTTTGTCGTTTTCTCGGTTTCTCATTTTTTTTTGTACTAATTAATTAATTTTTCTTTGATATTTCTAATGATATTTATACTTCAATAACTCTTTAATTATGTCTTAAAAATATTTTTCAGGGTTCCTCGCGGTCCAAGGCTAGTCAACGGTCCACGCCGCAACTTCCCAGTGCGGTCAGCCATCGCTATGGTTCTCGGCTTGTTTAACTTGGTTACATTTTATTGCTATTATTTTTCCTTTATTTTTCTTGTATTTTCTTTTCTTATATTTCATTATTCTTTGTGTCCTCACCCATATCTTAGTGTAGTTCTAGGCATCCTAGCTATCCGGACAACACTGGTCACTAGACCAGTAGAACGCACTACCGAACATAAGGGTGTTACACAGACAGACAAAAATCCTATGCCGACCAGAAGAGAAAAGAAATAGAATATGCGGTTGGCAACAAAGTGTTCCTCAAGGTGTCACCGTGGAAGAAGTTATTGAGGTTTGGAAGAAAATGTAAGTTAAGCCGTAGGTTCATTGGCCCATATGAAGTCATTGAACGTGTGGGTCCAGTGGCCTATAGGCTAGCTTTACCACCAGAGCTGGACAAGATCCACAATGTGTTTCACATATCTATGCTAAAAAGATACCGCTCAGATCCTTCACATGTCATCTCCATGGAAGAAATTGAAGTACAATCGGATTTGACATATGAAGAAGAACCCATACGGATCCTAGCTCGGGAAGTGAAAGAGTTGAGAAATAAACAGATTCCACTGGTGAAAGTGCTTTGGAGGCACCATAACACCGAGGAGGCAACTTGGGAAAGTAAAGAGACGATGAGACAACAGTTCCCTCAACTGTTTGCATCAGGTAAATTTGGAGGATGAAATTTAAATTAGAGGGGAAGAGTTGTAACACCCTCCCTGTAGCAACTCCGTACATTCTACTATTTCAGTGACCAATGTTGGTCTGGACAGCTAGAACGTCCGGAAAAATATTTAAACTAAAGTGAGGAACCATAATTAACTCAAATATTAATAAGAAAAATTTAGAAAAAATTTTAGAAATAAAATACAACTAAGTTAAATGAGCCGGTGCCCTAGCGATGGGTAACCTAGGGGGAAGTTGCGGTTCTCGCAACTAGGAGCCCTAGACCAGAGGGAAAATTCATAAAATCATTTTTGGGAATCTAGAGAAGGGTCATTGAGGTTCTTATGACATTAGAATGCCAAGAAAATGCTTAAAAAAATTTTTCAATCAGTACAGACGATTTTGGCTCAAAAAGCCAAACGGAGAGCATTTTGGTTATTTCGTCTTCAGAGATAATTTTTGGCCGACTTGTCCAATTAAGTAAATAATTATTATGACATAAAATATGAATAAATATTGCTATAAATTAAATTGAAATTGAGTAGAAAAGAAAAGAAAAGAAATAAATTAAATAAGAAATTATGACATCACGTGATGTCATTAGTGTGCCTCCACCCAATCACATGGTGACACATGGCTATAACTCACTTAAAATAAGTTAAATGGGCAGAAATAAAAGAAAAAAATTAGATTTCTTTTTTCCTTTCTTCTTCCATCCGTAGCCTTCCTTATCCCTTCCACCCAAACCTCCATGAAAGCTCCACCAAAGCTTCTTAACTCACCAAATCTCACCCCAAAACCCTAAACACCCTTCACAAAAATTAATCCCCAAATCAAGAGCAAGGTTTTAATTATCATAAAGTGAAGAAATTCCAAGGTTTATACAAGCCAATAAAGAGACCAAATAGGTTAGTGCATGTTAATTACTTAATCTTGTTTATTTCTTAAAATTTAGTTTGAACATGAACAAATAATTAAGAAATTGAGATAAATCATGTGTGAAATTGAGAATGGAATTTTGGCTAGCTTTATGGGAGTGGTAGTTGATGGTTTTGATGGATTTAAAATAGCTTAGAAATGGTGTTGATGTGTAGACATAAATTTGAAATGGATTAGTATGCCTAATTGACATGTGTTGTGTGAACCTTGAATTTGAGCTGGGTTTGGGCACAAAAACTTGGATCTTGTTCATGTTTTGGTGAAAGAAAGTTTTAATGGTCAATTAGTGACCATTTGGTTATGTGTAAACAAGAAATGAAGTGGGTTGTGTAGTGGGAATTAAGGTTAGTATGGCTGCCCTTGGTGACCTGCAGGACTAGGCATGAGTCTAGTGGATTTGGGCAGCAATAACTGGAGTTGTAGAGGTTCAATTGGTGCAAGGCTAATTGGACATGAAACTAGACACATAATAGCACAATTTTGGTGAAGAAACCTTACCCAAAAAACCAAACCAAGTTGACCTAAAAATTGCCGTAATCCGGGTGACTTGCATTTTGCCTGGGCAGAATGACCAAATGAACAGTGTTTAGTTATTTGGCCATAACTCAGTGTAGAAAGGTCTAATTGACCTGAAATTTTACCAGAAACAAGCTAAGATATTGACCTACAACTTTTAAGAACAAAAAATTATGACCATAACATATTAAAAAAGTGAACTGCATTTACTACTCAAAATACTATAGATTTGGTCAGTCCAAAAAATCTGGAAAATGTGTAATTCGGCCAGTTGTGGTTTTTGGGTCATAACTTGAGCTAAAAAACTCCAAATGGAGTGATTCAAAAAACGAAATGTAGCTAGACAAAAAAAGGAACAACTTTCATGTTGATCACTTTGCCAAATTCCCATTACAAAAATGACTAATGGAACAGTAAACACAAAGCTTAAAATCTGAAAATTTTGAACGATTAACATTAAGCTTAGAAATGGTATTGGCAACCAATACCAACAATTTTAGAATGCAAAATGTGGTATGTTGAGAGTATTAAAACTAATGTACCTATTGTCTATGCAAAAGTCAACATTTTTTTGACTAATGGAATGAATAGTAACACCTAAACATAAATTTCAAGAATTGTATAAATTAAGAGTATAACATGCCCTAGTACACCTAGCAAGATTGGTTTGGATAGGTTGGCATGCCAATAGGGTTCAGTTAGCAGTACTGCACATGGCATTATGCCATTCTGTGATTTCATGGCTTTTAGCCATTCTAATACTATGTTGATACTTGGCCTTGTGCCTAATGTTATTACAGCTTATTAGCTGTTCAGTTGCACACCAGGAGATACATATGTGACCGATGGTGTGACGGCCCAAGGTACTTGATACCTAGTGCCAGTTTACCCGTTTATCCAGTCCAGTCATCCAGTATAGGTTAATTGGGCAGCCAAAAATGAAAGTAAATAAATTTAATGAAATTATGAATATAACAAGTACAAAATAAATAAGATTACCAATAATGATTGAAAAATTATCTGCATAAGACATCAGGACATGCACTGCATATTTATTTTATGTTATTTCTTTTTATTTTATTATTAGCACCACTAAGCATTATTGCTTAGCACGTTGCTTTTTACCACACGTAGGTTCTGGAGAGACTAACTGAGAGCCCAATAGACCACAGACTAGGTGAGACCTTCTACAGCTCTGCACAGTGTCCGTGTCACCTCACCGTCATCAGTGCATTGCTAGGACACTAGGTTTTATTTTGATATTTTGTAATTAACTTTTACTTTCTTATGTGCAATTGAAACTCATGTAATGTATTTTGGTATTAATGTAAATAGTGAGAATTGTGTTCATGAATAAAAAAAATTGAATATTTATGTGTGACTTATATATGAATTTCATATGAAATGAATGAATGAGAATGGGAGTATATATGAGAAATATTGGGATTTTGTTGATGAAATGAAGTTTGAGAATGATTCAAAATTTTGTAAGTGCTTTTCACAAGTTTCGAAGAACTGTTTTATCTATTTTTAGCCGGCACTCTGCCTGATTTTCTATAAAATTTGCGAAACCTCAAATAAATTATAATTTCAATAAATGACTTAAATGAATTATATTTCATAAATTGTACTTCATAACTATGAAGAAGATAAATTAGGAAGAATAAAAATGATTGAATTAAATAGGGTGTTCCGGTACACTGCATGACATATCTTGCTCGGCTACACCGTAGACGGGTAAGGGGTGTTGTCACACCCTACTCCTCCGTAAGGCATAACAGAATCCCGTAGTATACCTAATGAATTACCAACTTCGTCTACTGATAACCCATTAAATACACTACAAAGGATTTTAAAAATTTTCTTACTTTTTTTTACAATGGTGAGCAATATTGACAGGTGTTACAAATTTTTTTTAACTGAAGTGAAACCAAATAACACATTTGAAGTATTTATAATTTCTGTAAAAATTTTGGAAGAGTGCCATCTATATTTTGAATAAAATAGTTCTTCAAAAACCTGTAAAAAGCACTTCAAATATATAATTCTTCAATCCCAAACTCCAACAATTTGTTCAACATAATAAATTTCTCAAAGATTATCAACACAGTTCAACAACCAAATTCCCAGTGTTTCCAAAAGCCGAGATAAAAGAAATATATCATAAAATTTACAAGCCAAAATAATTTACAAATTTAGTTTACAATTTTAATATACAATTTTAATTTACAAATTTAATTTACAACTGCTCAAAATCAAGAACAATATATACATACAGTGAATATACATTACAATACAAAATACAAAATATGGTATACTCAATATACCCGATGAACTCTCAATGTAGCACTAGCAGCCTAGTCTGCTGCCCTGTCAGCCTGTCTACCTGTGACAGCAATGAAAAGTTATCGCTGAGTAAAATTTACTCAGTGGTGCACAATAACAATTTGAAATAAGATATATAAATCTTTTATTAACAATTCACAAATCAAATAATTCACAATTCCATTTCACAATTTACAAAGTTCATATAACACAAATTTGATCAAATAACTGAATAACACGGTTTTGCCAATCAATAACACAATTTGATCAAATAACTGAATAACACAGTGTTGCCAATTGATAACACAATTTAGGCCATGACACAATTTTTTCGCACATGCCGTGTTGTACACCATGACAAGACACACTCACCCCAATAATCAAAATCAATGAGGGAGGAAGCTAGCTAAATAATGAGAACTCATCCACACTCACCTCAGACTGACAAGTCAAACAGGGAGGAATATAATCACACTCACCCCATAAATGGAGGAGGAACATAGTAACATTGTCATGCCAAATGTGAATCAAAACAATTCCAAATCACAATATTTCATACAAACTACAAATCACATTTTATCTCAAAATTTCCATTTGCAAAGTAGGCAACATAATAATTTCCAAATAAAATTCCCAAAGTCAAAACAATAAAAAATTATTCATAACTCATTTCTCCAAATAAATTTTCTGGTAAAAGCAGTGAATATAAAAAGTATTGCACACAGACACAATTTAAAACTATAATGTTCAAATAAATTTTTAAGTAGAAAATAAGAAATCAAAATTATTATGCACAAACACAATTTAAAACAGTAACATACAAATAATCATAGTTTATTTCAATTGAAAAATTCAAAAGAAATAACAATTGTGAACAAACCTCTGATATATGCCTCTTGGCCCTGACTCAGTGTTCCTTATGCTTCTCAATATCCTTTTCAACTGAAACACACAATTTAAATGTTTCAGTACTCAATGAATTTGTTTCTAACAATAAAATCCAATATTTAAATTTTCTTGGTACTATTTCCTTTAATTCATTTCATTAGTCAACCTATAATATTGACCCTTGATTCACTCTAAGTGAGTCAATTTTAATGTTACCAATACGTCACATTTAATAGCCTTTTAGTGTTGGTACATGTTACCAAATTCATTTTCAAGTATATTGCATTTTATTGCAATTTGCCAGATTTCGGTGTACTATTTTGACCTAGCCGGACGACCTAGTTCCCTCAGTTTTTGGGTTTTGGTCCAAACTACAAACTTGTAGGTCTATGTCTTATTGCACGCGAGGCAAAATTTCAGGTCATTCTGAGTTATGTAGACCAAGTTATGGCCAATTTACCAATGCTGGACAGAATGTACCAAAATGGTAACTTTAGGTCATTTTTAGGTCACTTTTGGTTCTACCAGTTTTGGTACCCGAATTTGTGCAAGCTATTTGACTTGCTTATGATCATTTCTGGGTGTCGGTGTCTTCATAAGAATTGTAGATATATGTCTAAAATATTCATGGTAAAAATTTTAGGTCAATTGGACCTATTTTGAGTGAGTTATGGCCAAAACACCAACTGCTGCCCAAATGGTCAATTTCAGGCTTTCAAAGCACTAATCCGGATTTGGTCATTTTTCAAGTCATCTTCCCCGTAGAATTTTGGTAAGCTTCCTTCATCAAAGTTGGCACAATTTGTGCCTAGTTTCACCTCCAATTGGTCTCATACCAATTGGAGCCACACACTTAAGGTTCTAAGCCAAAACATACACTGCCCTCTTACACGTTGTTCATCACTCATCAATTACACATCCTATGCTTACCAAGTTAACTCTTCCATGTTATTTCTGTTTTGTACCTTACCATTAACACATTTAACAACAAATTTTTGGTCATTTTGGCAGCTTATAACCATTGTCAATATGCACACTATAACCCAGAATTTTCCAAGTCCAATTACAACAATTAAACACATGAATGCACCTCATTTACATGTCCAAATTCAAACCTTTATACACACATACATGCTGCCATCCATAACAACATAATTCAACAATATAATTCCATAAACCAAACCATGAAACAACACATTTTGATCTTCTTCATAAGGCTGCCACAAGTTTACACATGCCCATCAATTTCCACTTTCACTTTTCAAGCTTGCAATTCAAACCTTACGCATGGAATTCAACTTCAATACAATTAAACATTTAAATCATCATTCAAACCACTATTTATATGCAAGAATAAGTTGTTCTTATTGAGGTTCCATGGCTTCCAAAATGTACATTTCCACTAATTCATCAAACTTCAAAAATTCTTCCACAAATCAACTACCTACAACATCCACTCAAAGTTTAAGGAATAAAGGGAGAGAAAATAAGCACTTACTTAATTTGAAACTTGTTAAAAACTCATCAAAACCCTTCCTTCTTTCTGCCAATCTCTTTACCAAGTTGTGTAGGCAAGCTTTAATGAAGAAGTTGAAGTGAAATGAGGGCTTGAATGGAGGTGCATGGTGGTTCTTCATGTTTCGGCCATGGAGTTTCCATGGAGTTCCATTCGGCCATTGTTTTGAGAGGTTGAAGATGAATTCATCTTCTGTCCCAAATAGCTTTTACATCTGTCCACTTAAAGGTTTATTTAATCCCATAGTGCTCCACTAATCATCCTAAGCATTATAATAATCAACTTTAGTTAATTTCAATTACATCCCTTATATTTCCTTCATTTATTCTATGTAATTGACTTCTAATTTTTATGGCATTTCCTAAGTGCAATATCATTTATTTTTAATGGACATTTAGTTCAAAAGGCAACTCAGGGTGTCAATTGACCACAATGCCCTTATTCGGGTTGCATTCCTAATTTTTCGATAACACTGAGTTTTATCGTTTTCTCGCTTTCTCGTTTTTCTTTGTACTAATTAATTAATTTTTCTTTGATATTTCTAATGATGTTTATAATTCAATAGATGTTTATTTAAGTCTAAAAAATATTTTCCAGGGTTCCCCGCAGTCCAGGGCTAGTCAACGGTCCTTGCCACAACTTCCCGAGGCTGTTACCCATCGCTACGGTTTTTTGCTCGTTTAACTTGGTTACATTTCATTGCTATTATTTTTCCTTTATTTTTCTTGTATTTTCCTTTTTTTATTCTTCTCACTAACATTTAGATGTAGTTTTAGGCATCCTAGCTGTCCGGACAGACACTAGTCATCGGAACAGTAGAACGCACTACCGAACATAGGGGTGTTACAATTCTCCCCCCACCTTAAAATAAATTTCGTCCATGAAATTTTACTTAATAGCCGTCTTACAATATTCACACGTTTATTTTCTCATTTTTATATGATCGTATAATCTTCTTTCCTCTTAATTTGTGTAAAACTTTTAACAATCTAATATAATATTTACTTTATTTATATGGCACTAATCATTTCTTACTATCGTTCTGTCTAATATTTCGATTCATTTTCCCTTCTTGAATGACCATTATGGTTGTATTAGAATTATTTATCTAGTCATTGGTCCTCTGACCATTCTAGTCAACAATCTTACTCACATTCGTAACATTTCTTTATTATATCTGAACCAACTGTTCAAATTTTTACTTCCACAACTCTTCTTATTGATTAATATTCTATAACTTGCTTCCTTTTGTATTAAACTATAACCTTTCGATATTCTAACTTTTGAGTTTTAACTCCCTAAGTAGGATTTTCAAACTTATTTCCAACAATTAAATTCTGTCCTGGCATAACTATACCAAAACAGATACCGTTGGCAACTATTCTCATCTTAGTGTACTATCGAGTAGTATGTAGCTCTACACAATAATCTCAAGTCAATACTGTAATCTGCAGCTTACAGTATAAACATCAAGAACATTGTATAGTTACTACGATACATCCCAATAGATTAAACTTTCCTATCCTTTTATCCTTTTCGAATTCACTAATATCCAAAACTTATTCTGATTACAATATCCATTAACAATTACTAACTGTAACATCTTTGCCCTCATCTAGAGCAATTCCATTACTGTAACTTAATTTTAGGTAACTAACTTTTTTTTTTTTAATATGAGGGACAGCAGGAAGGCAAACAATACTGGTACTAACATAAAAGTATGCAGACCCCAAGTCAAACAATACATATATATATATTAGTTACTAGTTTAGAGAGTACTAGCAATGATGTCAAAAGTCTCAGCCTCTTCCCTCTGTTGTATAGTGTATACTATAGCTAAAGCATCACCCTGTTCTAGCTAATTCACAGTACTCTGACTTCTAGGTGTACTACCCCTACCTCTACCTCTGCCTCTATTAACTGATGGTAAACTATTTGGGGTAGAAACTTGGGTTGACCCCTCTGGTGTAGTAAATGATTCAGAACGACGTGGATTTATACAATCCCTAGCAAAATGACCAATCTCTCCACAATTAAAACATGCTCTTATGGCTCTATAACATAACCCACTATGTGGTTTACCACAAGTTTCACAAAGTCGATCTGACAGCGCATTTCTGGGTTTCTGTTGTATTTGCTGATCGGATCGCGGTGGTTTCTGTCCAGAAGATCTATCTCTATTGGACTTCTTACTACCTCTGTTGTGTCCCCTAAAGTTTTTCCTCTTTCCAGTAGGACTACTGGAACTCTATTCTACTGACTTTCCCTCTTTTTCTATCTTCTCTGATTTCTTTTTCTTAGGGGCCACTTCAGATTCAATTCTTTCTAACTCTAATGCTTGAGAAATAAGCTCAGAGAAGTTGTTATGTTTGAATCTGACCACTTGTAATCTGATACTAGGCTTCAAGCCAGTTTCAAACCTCTTACATTTCTCCCTACTGGTAGAAAGTAGACTTACTGCATAATGGTTCAAGCGGGAAAATTCCCTTTCATATTCAGCCACCGATCTACTCCCCTGTTTCAGACTTAGGAACTCTTGCAGCTTCTGGTCCTCATAAGCATCAGGGACACATTTTTGTCTGAACTCCCATAGAAAATCATTCCATGTTAGCATTGAAGGTTTTACTATATTATGGGGAATGGTTTTCCACCAGTCATATGCATCCCTCTGTAGCAGAGACACTGAATATTCAAATCTGAGCTCCTCTGTGCAGTGCAGTTTCTTGAACACCCTATCCACTCTCTCTAACCACTGTTCTGCCTCTAGAGGATCTACTGTCCCCTTGAACTCAATAGCCCCATATTTCATCAATTTGTCATACTGTCTAGCAGAAGACTGTGGTTGTACTACTGGTGTCTGTAGTGGAACTTGAGTAGGCACGTTACTAGCCATCTGTTGGAATATTGTAGCCATCTACTGAGCGAACTGAGTAGGGAACTGCAGTACTCAGGGGGCTGGTGCGGCTGATCCATTGACATTGTGCAGGGCTAGGGCATCCCCTTGCACCTCAGCCTCTATCGATTGATCGACTGAATGATCACCCTCTTCCATAGTCAATTCGAGGATCTTAGACCTCCTTAACAAATAAAACAAGGAGATTTCCTCCCGTTAGTGCATATTTATAATGTAATGTAATGTATGTATCAAACAATGACATTGAGCAGTTGTACTATGAAGAAAGAATATTCAAATTATAGGTGAAAACAGAATTTTAAAAAAAAAACTTGACACCCTACCCCTCCATAAGGCATAACATGATCCCGTAGTATACCTAATGAATTACCAACTTCTTCTACTGATAACCCATTAAATACACTACAAGGGATTTTAAAACTTTTCTTACTTTTTTTTACAGTGGTGAGCAATATTGACAGGTTTTACAAATTTTTTTTAACTGAAGTGAAACCAAATAACACATTTGAAGTATTTATAATTTCTGTAAAACTTTTGGCAGAGTGCCATCTATATTTTGAATAAAATAGTTCTTCAAAAACCCGTAAAAAGCACTTCAAATATATAATTCCTCAATCCCAAACTCCAACAATTTGTTCAACACAATAAATTTCTCAAACATTATCAACACAGTTCAACAACCAATTTCCCAGTGTTTTCAAAAACCGAGATAAAAGAAATATATCACAATTTTTACAAGCCAAAACAATTTACAAATTTAGTTTACAATTTTAATGTATAATTTTAATTTACAACTGCTCAAAACCAAGAACAATATATACATACAGTGAATATACATTACAATACAAAATATAAAATATGGTATACTCAATATACCCAATGAACTCTCAATGTAGCACTAGTAGCCTAGTCTGCTGCCCTGTCAGTCTGTCTACCTGTGACAACAATGAAAAGCTATCGCTGAGTAAAATTTACTCAGTGGTGCACAATAACAATTTGAAATGCGATATATAAATCTTTTATCTACAATTCACAAATCAAATAATTCACAATTCCATTTCACAATTTACAAAGTTCATATAACACAAATTTGATCAAATAACTGAATAACACGGTTTTGCCAATCAATAACACAATTTGATCAAATAACTGAATAACACACTTTTGCCAATTAATAACACAATTTGATCAAATAACTGAATAACACAGTGTTGCCAATTGATAACACAATTTAGGCCATGACACAATTTTTCCGCACATGTCGTGTTGTACATCATGACAAGACATACTCACCCCAATAATCGAAGTCAATGAGGGAGGAAGCTAGCTAAATAATGAGAACTCATCCACACTCACCTCAGACTGACAAGTCAAAGAGGGAGGAATATAATCATACTCACCCCATAAATGGAGGAGTAACATAGTAACATTGTCATACCAAGTGTGAATCAAAACAATTTTAAATCACAATATTTCATACAAACCAAAAATCACATTTTATCTCAAAATTTCTATTTGCAAAGTAGGCAACATAGTAATTTCCAAATAAAATTCCCAAAGTCAAAACAATAAAAAATTATTCATAACTCATTTCTCCAAGTAAATTTTTTAGTAAAAGTAGTGAATATAAAATTTATTGTGCACAGACACAATTTAAAACTATCATGTTCAAATAAATTTTTAAGTAGAAAATAAGAAATCAAAATTATTGTGCTCAAACACAATTTAAAACAATAACATACAAATAATCATAGTTTATTTCAATTGAAAAATTCAAAAGAAATGACAATTGTGCACAAACCTCTGATACATGCCTCTTGGCCCTGACTCAGTGTTCCTTATGCTTCTCAATATCCTTTTTAACTGAAACACACAATTTATAGTGTTTCAATACTCAATGAATTTGTTTCTAACAATAAAATTCAATATTTAAATTTTCTTGGTACTATTCCCTTCAATTCATTTCATTAGTCAACCTATAATATTGACCCTTATTTCACTCTAAGTGAGTCAATTCTAATGTTACAAATATGTCACATTTAATAGCCTTTTAGTGTTGGTACATGTTGCCAAATTCATTTTCAAGTATATTGCATTTTATTGCAATTTGCCAGATTTCGGTGTACTATTTTGACCTAGCCGGACAACCTAGTTTCCTCAGTTTTTGGGCTTTGGTCCGAACTACAAACTTGTAGGACTATGTCTTATTGCATGCGGGGTAATATTTCTGGTCATTCTGAGTTGTGTAGACCAAGTTATGGTCAATTTACCAATGTTGGACAGAATGTACCAAAATGGTAACTTTAGGTCATTTTTAGGTCACTTTTGGTTCGGCCAGTTTTGGTATCCGAACTTGTGCAAGCTATTTGACTTACTTATGATCATTTCTGGGTGTTGGTGTCTTCATAAGAATTGTATATATATGTCTAAACTATTCATGGTAAAAATTTCAGGTCAATTGGACTTATTTTGAGTGAGTTATGGCAAAACAACCAACTGCTGCCCAAATGGTCAATTTTCAGGCTTTCAAAGCATTAATCCGGATTTGGTTATTTTTGAAGTCATCTTCTAGGCAGAATTTTGGTAAGCTTCCTTCATGAAAGTTGGCACAATTTGTGCCTTGTTTCACCTCCAATTGATCTCATACCAATTGGAGCCACACACTTAAGGTTCTAAGCTAAAACATACACTGCCTTATTACACGTTGTTCATCACTCATCAATTACACATCCTATGCTTACCAAGTTAACTCTTCCATGTCATTTTTGTTTTGTACCTTACCATTAACACATTTAACAACAAATTTTTGGTTATTTTGGCAGCTTATAACCATTCTCAATATGCACACTATAACCCAGAATTTTCTAAGTCCAATTATAATAATTAAACACATGAATGCACCTCATTTACATGTCCAAATTCAAACCTTTATACACATATACATGCTGCCATCCATAACAACATAATTCAACAATATAATTCCATAAATCAAACCATGAAACAACACATTTTGATCTTCTTTATAAGGATGCCACAAGTTTACACATACCCATCAATTTCCACTTTCACTTTTTAAGCTTACAATTCAAACCTTACACATGGAATTCAACTTCAATACAATTAAACATTTAAATCATCATTCAAACCACTATTTACATGCAAGAATAAGCTGTTCTTATTGAGGTTCCTTGGCTGTGAAAATGTACATTTCCACTAATTCATCAAACTTCAAAAATTCTTCCACAAATCAACTACCTACAACATGCACTCAAAGTTTAATGAAGAAAGGGAGAGGAAATGAGCACTTACTTAATTTGAAACTTGTTAAAAACTCATCAAAACCCTTCCTTCTTGCTACCAATCTCTTTACCAAGTTGTGTAGGCAAGCTTTAATGAAGAAGTTGAGGTGAAATGAGGGCTTGAATGGAGGTGCATGGTGGTTGTTCATTTTTCGGCCATGGAGTTTCCATGGAGTTCCATTCGGCCATTGTTTTGAGAGGTTGAAGATGAATTCATCTTTTGTACTAAATGGCTTTTTCATCTATCCACTTAAAGGTTTATTTAATCCCATAGTGCTCCACTAATCATCCTAAGCATTATAATGATCAACTTTAGTTAATTTCAATTACATCCCTTAGATTCCCTTCATTTATTCTATGTAATTGACTTCTAAATTTTATGGCATTTCCTAAGTAAAATATCATTTATTTTTAATGGAAATTTAGGTCAAAAGGCAACTCGGGGTGTCAATTGACTACAATGCCCCTATTCGGGTTGCATTCCTAATTTTTCGGTAACACTGAGTTTTGTCGCTTTTTCAATTTCTCGTTTTTCTTTGTACTAATTAATTAATTTTTCTTTGATATTTCTAATGATGTTTATACTTCAATAGATGTTTATTTAAGTCTAAAAAATATTTTTCAAGGTCCCCCGCAGTCCAGGGCTAGTCAACGGTCCTCACCGCAACTTTTCGATGCGGTCACCCATTGCTACGGTTTTTGGATCGTTTAACTTGGTTACATTTCATTGCTATTATTTTTCCTTTATTTTTCTTGTATTTTCCTTTCTTGTATTTCATTATTTTATGTCTCCTCACTAACATTTAGATGTAGTTCTAGGCATCCTAGCTGTTTGGACAGACACTGGTCACCGAAACAGTAAAACGCACTATCGAACATAGGGGTGTTACAGGTGTCACACCACCCCAAACTTCTGTGGTGCAACCTCAAGCTCTAGTCAGACAATATGACAAGCTGTTGAAGTATGGGGAGAATTCAAGGGTACAGTAGACCTTTTAGAGGCAGAGCAGTGGCTAGAGAGGATGGACCGAGTGTTTGTCACACCCGACCCCTCTGTAAGGCATAACATGATCCCATAGTATATTTAATGAATTACCAAACTTTGCCTACTGATAGCTCATTAAATACACTGCAAGGGATTTTAAAACCTTTTCTTATTTCTTTTTATAGTGGTGAGCACTTTTGACAGGTATTAAAAATTTTTAACTAACGTGAACAAAATAACAATTATGAGTATTAATAATTTCTATAAAAATTTTGGCAGAGTGCCATCTGTATTTTAAATAAAACAGTTCTTTAAAAACCTGTAAAAAAAGCACTTCCAATAAGTTTGTTTAATCCCCAAACTCCAATAAATTTGTTCAACACAATAAATTTCTCAACATTATCAACTCAGTTCAACAATCAATTTTCCAGTGTTTCCAAAAGCTGAGACAAGATAATTATATCACAATATTTTTACAAGCCAAAATAATTTACAATTTTAGTTTACAACTGCTCAAGACCAAGTACAATATATACATACAGTGCACATACATTACAATAAAAACTACACAATATGGTATACTCGATATACCCGGCGAAATCTCAAAATGTGGCACAAGCAGCCTACTCTGCTGCTCTCTCCGTCTGTCTACCTGTGATAGCAATGAAAAAGCTATCGCTGAGCCAATGTCTTAGTGGTGCACAACATTAAGAAAATATAATTTAAAACTATAAACCATAAATCATATGAACTGTGGATACTTAAAATCATAGTTAAATTCAAAAGACATAGAATGTTATAAAGAATTTAAACTTCATTTCACAATATCACAATAAATATCAATAAATCACACACACAACTTAATCATGTTCCAAATGTCCAATTCGTCTCAAAAGCCAATGGCTAGTGAGGAATAACATAGCTAACTAACAATAATATGAGTACTCATTCTATTTGTCCTCAACAGGCACACACCTCAACACTTCAGCCAGATAGGGAACTCAGAGTCAATTCGTCCCACTAGACAAGATATCGAGGAATTCAATCAATATACATAATAGCTGTGGTTTCAAACCATTTGCAATATTTTTCAAGTAATAAGTATCCATCAAATTTCCATTCAAACAATTTTTCACAATTTAAAACAATAACATACAAATTGTCATAATTTATTTCAATTGAAAAATTCAAAAGAAATAACTGTTGTACACAAACCTCAGATAAATGCCTCTTAGCCCCGACTCAGTGTTTCCTTCCCTTCCCTGAGTCTTTCCTAACTGAAACACACAATTTAAAGTGTTTCGGTACTCATTTAAATTGTCTCTGACAATAAGGTCTAATAATTAATTTATTTAATTCTATTATTTTCCTTAGTCAACCTATAATGTTGACCCTCGATGCACTCTAGGTGAATCAGGTTTAATGTTACCAATATGTCATATTTTGCATTTCAATATGCTATCAATATAGTGCAACTTACCATTTTTACAAGTTGGCATTCATTGCCAAATTATTTCAAGCATCATTCTATGTAAATGTCAAGTTCTCAATTTTTGTGTGCTAGATTGGTCTAGCTTAAAGTTCTATTTTTCTTGGTTTTTAGCTTCTGGTCAAAGAAGCAAAATTGTAGCTCTATGTCTTATTGCACTTGAGATAAAATTTCAGGTCATTCTAAGTTGTATAGACCAAGATATGGCCAATTTACTAAAGCTAGATAGATTGCACTAAAATGGTAACTTTAGGTCATTTTTAGGTCATTTATGGTTCTAGCAGTTTTTTTACCCAAACTTGTGCAAGCTATTTGACTTGCCTATGGTCATTTCTGGGTTTTGGTGTCTTCATAAGAATTGTAGCTTTATGTCTAATCTATTCATGGTAAAAATTTCAGGTCATTTGGACTTGTTTTGAGTGAATTATGGCCAAAACACTAACTGCTGCCCAAATGATCAATTTTCAGGCTTTCAAGTCACTAATCCGGATTTGGTCATTTTTCAAGTTACTTTCTGGACAGAATTTAGGTAGGCTTTCTTCATCAAAGTTGGCACATTTTGTGCCTAGTTTCACCTCCAAATGGCCTCATACCAATTGGAGTCACACACTTAGGGTTATAGGTCCATTTGCACACTGCCCTCTACATGCTTTTCAAACAACAAACCAAACACATGTTTACTAATTACATTTTCACTTCTCATACCATTCTGCATTTGGCACTGACCAAAATCATTCAATTCTCTACATTATAGGTCAACTTGGACAGAATATAACCACTTCAAAATACACCAAATGCAGTCACAATTCATAAAGTTCAATCCCAACAATATATACACATAAATACTTCTAATTATCACACATACTTTCATTAACAATTTGCCTAACTTATCACTATTATCCACACACATATATGCTGACATTTTTTTATACAATATTTTAACAATATTTCATGAACTCAAACACTTCAATCTTCATCATGAGGCTGCCAAAAATTTACACATACACATCCACTTCCATTTTCCCTTTTCAAGCTTAACATTTAAACTTCACACATGGAATTCAACTTCAATACAATTAAACATTTAAATCAACATCTCAAACAACCATTTACATGCAAAGATAAGCTGTACATGGTGAGGTTCCATGGCTGCCGAAATGGTCCATCCCTAACAATTCCTCAAACTTCTTCCATAATTCAACTACCCACAACCTTAGTTATACTTTTAATGAAACAAGGATTGAAAATAACCACTTACCTCTTTTGGACTTCTTCAAAACCTCACCAAAACTTATCTTTCTTGCTCCCTTATTGATGCCCAAGGTGTGTAGACAAGGTTTAGTGAAGGAACCTAGTGGAAAAGGTGACTTGATCAAGGTTGCATGGAGGTCCTTCCATGGCCGGCAATGGTGGTTTGGAAGGGATTTTCAATTCAGCAAGGTGAGGACTTGAGGAAGAAAGAGTATTGTAGAATCTTAGTGGGACAAATTCTGGTTTTTTAATGCTTTAGATATTCCATAGTGGTCCACTAAGTGATTAAAGAATCTAAGTTAATGTTAAACTTTCATTTATTCTACATTATACCCATAATTTTTCTTATTTATACAACACATAATATTTCATTTTTTTCATGGCATTTTCAAACTTTATTACCATTTATTTTTAATG
Organism: Hevea brasiliensis; assembly: GCF_030052815.1. Lineage (NCBI taxonomy): Eukaryota > Viridiplantae > Streptophyta > Magnoliopsida > Malpighiales > Euphorbiaceae > Hevea > Hevea brasiliensis. The sequence goes on from NC_079493.1 coordinate 56,165,597, forward strand.
GACATTTAGGTCAAAAGGCAACTCGGGGTGTCAAATGACCAAAATGCCCCTATTCGGGTTGCATTCCCTATTTTTCGGTAACACCGAGTTTTGTCATTTTCTCGATTTTCTTTGTACTAATTAATTATTTTTTTTTTGATATTTTTAATGATATTTATACTTCAGTAAGTCTTTAATTATGTCTCGAAACTAAATTTCAAGGGTTTCCTGCAGTCCTGGAGTCGACTATTGCCTGTGCCGTAACTTCCCTGTGCGGTAACCCATCGTTACGGTTTTCAGCTCGTTTAACTTGATTACATTTCATTGCTATTATTTTTCCTTTGTTTTTATTGTATTTTCCTTTATTGTATTTCATTATTTTATGTCTCCTCACTAACATTTAAATGTAGTTCTAGGCATTCTAACTATCCGGACAACACTAGTCACTGGAACAGTAAAACGCATTACCAAACATAGGGGTGTTATAGTGTTTAAGAAGCTGCACTACCCGGATGAACTAAAATTTGAGTATTCAGTGTCTTTGTTGCAAGGAGATGCGTATGACTGGTGGAAGACCATCCCCCACATTTTGGCAGAACCACCGGTATTGACCTGGGATGACTTCATTAGAGAGTTCAGACAGAAATATGTCCTAGATGCTTATGTAGATCAAAAATTGCAAGAATTTCTAAGTCTGAAGCAAGGCAACAAATTAGTGGCAGAGTATGAGAGGGAGTTCTCCCGCTTAAGCCACTATGCTAGGAGTCTCCTTTCTACCAGCAAGGAAAGGTGCAAGAGATTTGAGACTGGTTTAAAGCCCAGTTTGAGGATGCAAGTAGTGAGATTCAGACACAGCAACTTCTCTGAGGTTAGAATGCAGTTGAACCGAACCAACGGTAACCGAGTCGGAATGAGATCAAGCTTGGAGAATAATATGCTAATATTAGGGTGATGAAGACGAAACTGAACAAAAAAATGGTACCGCAGAGTAATGAATAGACTGATAATGAAGAATTTCAGGGTCCAAAACTTCTTTAATGGAGATACTTAAGAAAACTGGTTTCTGAAGTCTCTCGATTTTATGAAAGCTTAGAACGGCAAAGTACAAGATTGAATTAAATTTCAGAGCCTTTCCACTATAATTACCACCACCTTTTTTCGTCCGTCCCTTCTACAGTATTGCATGTAGGTATTTATAAGGAACGGGTGCTCTTAATGAAGAGTCAGGATCTCCCTGGGGGAGACGGAGGGTTTGGATTCAAAGGTACATGATCCGATGTCTAAGTGTGACACCCCTTACCCGTGTACAGTATATCCGAGTAAGCAATGTCACACGGTGTATCGGCACCCTCTATTTTAACTTAATCAATTTTTGTCATAGTTTTGAATATAGTTTATGAAATATAATTTATTTAAGCCATTTATCGAAATTATTATTTATTTGAGGTTCCGAAAATTTTAAAGAAAATCCGGCAGAGTGCCGGCTAAAAATGGAGAAAACAGTTCTTCGGAACCTGTGAAAAACACTTCCAATATTCATATCTCATCACTCTCAAACTCCAATATCAGAATCTCAACATTTTTCAATTTCATTTCTCAATCATTCATCTCGTGTGATATCATGTATAATCACAGATAAACATTCACTTTTCCATTCATCAACACAATTTTCATTATTTACATGAAAATCAAAATACATTACATAAGTTTCATTTACACAAAGGAAAATAAAAATCAATTACAAAATACTAAAATGAAGCCTAGTGTCCTACCAATGCACGGTAGATGGTGAGGTGACACGGACACTATGCAGAGCTGCAGGATGGACTCACCCAGTCTGCGGTCTACTGGGCTCACGATCAGTATCTCCAGAACCTACGCGTGGCAAAAGCAACGCGCTAAGCAATGATGCTTAGTGGTGCAATAATAAAATAAAAGAAAATAGTAGAAAATAAATATGTATTGAATGTACATGTCTTATTTGTTTTGTATTTGTTATATTTATTTATTTCTTTAACTTTGTCCATTTTCATTTATTTAGTTGCCCAAGTAACCTATACTGGACGACTGGACTGGATAAACGGGTAAACTGGCACTGGGTATCAAGTACCTCGAGCTGTCACACCATTGGTCACATATGTATCTCCCGGCAGGCAAATGTAATGACTAACAAGTCAGAATAGTATTAGGCATGAGGCCAAGTCTCAACACAATATCAAAATGGCTAAAAGCCATAAAATCACAGAATGGCATAATGCCATGTGCAGTACTGCTAACCGAACCCTATTGGCATGCCAAACTATCCAAACCAATCTTGTTAGGTATACTAGGGCATTTGATACTTTTGAATTCTTCAAATTTTGAAATTTCAAGTTTTTGTGTCACTATTCACCTCATTGGTCAACAAAAATGTTGACTTTTTGATAGAAAATAGGTACATTGGTTTTGACACTCCCAACATACCACATTTTGCATTCAAAACTTATTGGCATTAAGCATTAATACCATTTCTAAGTTTAAACCAAGGGAAGCAGAATTTTCAGTTTTTGTAGCACAACTTTACTATTCTATTGGGTACTGTTGCAGTGGGAATTTGAGGAAATGGTAAACATAAAAGTTGTTCCTTATTTTGTCTAGTTGAATTTTTTTTTTTTTCACTCCATTTTTGTTTTTGTAGATATGGTCCAAAAACCACAGCTGGCCAGATTTCAAATCTGCAAAATTTACCAAATCTACAGTACCATGAATAGTGACTGCCACTGTCTTGTTGGATAGGTTCTGCTCATAATTTGGGGTAGATTTCTTCATGAAAGTTGTTTTTCTATGTCTTTAACTTGTTGCTGTAAAAATTTCAGGTCAATTGACCATATCTACAGTGAGTTATGGCCAAATGAACGATTCATCGCTCATTTGGTCATTCTGTAACCTGCTTGTGGTATCCTGATTGGGGCCAACTTTTGGTCCACTTGCTTTGGTCTTTTGGGCATGGTTTCTTCAGCAAAATTGTGCCATTATATGTCTAGTTTCATGTCCAATTGGCCAAACACCAATTGAACAGCCAAAGATATGGCAGTCCAAACAGGCTAGATTCACAGCCTCCTTGCTGCTGTCCCTAGGCAGCCTACCATTCCACTTTGCCATGCTATATTTCAGTCCAAATTATGGTCAACTTACCTCAAATGGTCACTAATTGACCATTAGAATGTTCTTTAACAATTTCATCAGCCAAGTCAAAATTTTACTCTCAAAACCCTAATTCCCATTATGAGTTTTCACAACATACTTTAATTAACTAACTAATCCATTATACTTATATTTACATACTTTAAACATAATCTCTAGTGCACTCTAAGTCCATAAAAAACACTCAATCTTGTTCCTTCCTTAGGGGCAGCCGAAATCCATGGGCTACATACACTTAACTTTTATTCATTTGGTTCACAAATTCACACTTATTTTGAGTCATTAACATGGAATAAGAAAGATAGGTGTATAAATAGGCACTAACCTCTTTGCTCAACTTATTGAACTTGTGAAAACTCTAGAATTTCTCCTCTTTGTGGCTGCCTAGAGCTTCCTTAGGGTGTGTGGATTAGTTTTAGTGAAGATGACTTAGGGTTTTGGGGTGAGGTGTGAGAGATTTTTAAGCTTGAATGGGGTGTTAATGGAGGTTTAGGGCAAGGCATAGGTTTGGCTGGTTTGGGGAGGAAGATGGCTGATGGCATTTTTAATTCCTTTGGTCTAATTTTATCTCTTTTATTGGTTAATTAATTGGTTGTTTAGTTATAATTGGTGGAAGTTTTTAAGTGACATCATAATGATGTCATATTTGGCATTTTATTGATTTTTCTTTTCTACTAGCTTTACATTAATTTTTCATCACCCTTAATTCATATTTTATGTTATAATAATTATTTACTCAACTGGACAAGTCGGCCAAAAATCACCTCTGAAGGCGAAATGACCAAAATGCCATCCGTTTGGCTTAACGGGTCAAAATTGTCTGTACCGATAGAAAAAATTTTCTAAATATTTTCTTGGCATTCTAATGCCATAGGAACCTCAATGACCCTTCTCTGGAGTCCCAAAAATTATTTTATGAATTTTCTCTTGGGTCTAGGGCTCCTAGTTGCGAGAACCGTAACTTCCCTCTGGGTTACCCATCGCTAGGGCACCGGCTTGTTTAACTTGGTTGTATTTTATTTCTAAAATTTTTCCTAAATTTTTCTTATTAATATTTAAGTTAATTATGGTTCCTCACTTTAGTTTAAATATTTTTCCGGACGTTCTAGCTGTCCGGACCGACACTGGTCACCAGAATAGTAGAATGTACAGAGTTGCTACCGGGAGGGTGTTACACTGAGAATTAAAGGGAATCAAAATGGAGGGCTGGGATCCTATTCAGAATATCTGTCCTTTCTTCTTTTAATCGAACAGCTCAGGGTTTTGCCTACAAGATGGATTCGAGGGCTGGGAATAAAAAGCACCGATCCTGTCATCTACCTTTCGATCTAAGGGCTCTGGATTTATCCTTACAAGTATGATCAATGGTTGAGATTAAGGTGTACAGGACTGTCATAATTGTTTTGGCGTCTATCAGCTAGGTGGGCTTTTCTGTAGATGAGGCGAGTGGTGAAGATTTGATTCGCCTGCAACGCTTTAACTAACTCGGCACTGATTATGAAGAGAGTTGATTGGAGGTTATTTTATCCTCTTCGTGCTTTTCGATCTCAATTCCTTCCAATCTCTCTATTATGGCTCTTTCCTTTTTCGATCTTCCTAACATCGGGTCCCCCATCGCTTCCTGATCTCTCCCATTCTAGATTCTTCCTCTTTATCCGTCCTGCCTTGGTCAAAGCAATTAATTCTTCGATTACCAATGCATCCTCTTCGGTTTCTGTATGCAATAAATGCTCAGGCCCTGTATATATGCACCTGCGAGAAAGCCCCTTCACACTTGACTTCTCCTTCAATTTCTCGATTTCTCTGATTCTAATTTCTCCAGTAATAACTCCGACTATGGTAATTGCTTTTGATCTTTTTCCGACTATTTTCTTTGCCCCTCGCTTGAAAATTTATGATCCCGGCGATTGGAGAATCATGAGAATAATATCCGATGATAGTGAGGGAACCGGACTAATTTACCTATCAAGATCGAAAATGATGATCATGCGGATCTCGAATCGGTCCACCAGTATAATTGGTGAACTGATCTCGGGCAAGAGTACTGTTAATTTCAATCTTAATTTCGGTGACTGCCTCTTGAAGTTCATTTGGCTCCTCATCACATCAGGCGTCCCGACTACAGCTCGGTTCTGTACGATGACTTCTCTTACCATCATGAGAGTCATAGTCACCCTATCTGAGCTGCACATCTATCCAATTCTTGTGGCCGGCTTTCTGATCAAACACATCTTTTGATTTAGCCACATGACTAGGCTTTGACATAGGCCGCTACTAGGTAAGATGTAGTGCTGATCTTTCGAGATCGCTCAAATGATGTAATCTGATCTTTAAAGGTTCTCTTAACGATGTAATCCGATCTCTTGAGATCGCCCAAATAATGTAATCTGACCTTTTAAAAATAAAATGAAATTCTATTTGAAAGTTATTATTTATTTATTGCATTAGTTATTTTCTGATCTTTGATGTGCATATCCGATCTAATCTCTAACTAAATCGTCATTAGCTGATCTGTGGCTCTAAAAATTTCCCCAATCCGATAATCCTAACTAACCGATCTCATTTATTCAATTTTATTATTGTATTTCTGGAACCTTCCCGCGACGTGTCAGGAAACCAAGCCGATTCCGCTAACAGATGCGCCGCTTGGGACTTTGTAAGCATTAAATGCTCAAACGGGTATAAATAAGGGGAGGGTCAATCAGTTGCTCTCTTATGTCATTTTAAGAACTTTGCTAGCAATCTCAACATTCTCTCGTTTCTTCATGTTTTTTCGGCACCAATCACATTCCGGTAAGGATTTTGATTCTTTTTCTCTGTTAATTTCTTTTGCTTTTCTGAAAATGAGTGGCACCGAGGGTCAGAGAGCAATGAGCCCGCCTTTCGTCCATGTTTCATGAAGCTCGGAGGAGGGCAATGTGATTAGATCAGGTGGTCGAACCAGCACGGCCATCATTCCGGTTACTAGACCGGCTACTGGATAGAGGCAAGGGGCATATTTGAGGAGAGAAAACTTGCCAATTGATGAGTTGCCTTCAGTTTTGATAGAAACTGATCTCCAATCTATAAGTCAGGAGTACAATCTGCGGATCGACTCATTTGAACTGATCAAATGCCACGGCGATCATCGGGCCGATCACTTCTTCGATGAGAGCGATCTCATCATGGTGTATGAAGAGCAGTTGAAGGCCAGGCTTTGTTTCCCTTTGGACGAATTTTACAAGGTGGTCCTAAAGTTCTGAAGGAACGGAAGCGTGAAAAACACAAGTTTATACCATTTAATTCAAAAATTTTCACCTAGGGTCACATGCATTGTGCAAAATTTATTTTTATCTATTTGATTTCAATGATAAACAACATATTAAAACTCTTTTAATATGTTTTTGGATCTGTATTTGCCATTTAAGATATTAAAATTAATCAGATTAATTTTAGAACCCTAGAATAAATCAAGAACAAACACACTAACCTCTTGATATACTGCAGTGTATTTGCGCTTTTGAGATGCATCTTCAGGACACCAGATGTTGTCTCTCTAGCTTGTCCACACCAAGAACACCTATGACAGCCCTTGAACAGCTTTTAAAGCTTTTTCTATGAATTAGAAAATCAAGTTCTGCCTTTTAAGAGATTAAAGATGTAAACAGGACACTAGAAACAATTTTTAGCATTTTTAATTCAAGAGATTGATGGCTAATCTCTTTGAATTGATGAGAAATGAAGAAGAAGAGAGGGGAGAGCCTTGGGTGGCGGCACCAAGGATGAGGAGCTGCTGGTTATATTATTTTAATTCATAACAACACTTATATAGCTAGGTCAACACATTAAGCCCTTGCCACATGTCACCTTCTGATTGGTTCTAGGTTTAATTGACCCAATCACATTGTGCCAAGTGTTAAACCTATATTTAATCTTAATTTTAATCATCTTACATGATTAAAAGACATTTGACAAGATTATGTGTAATGCCATGTGTCACCATCTCATGGTGCCACATGTCACCCTGTGAAAAAGACCAAAATGCCCTTTTGTCTTAATTTTGAGTTCTCAACCCAAAATAATTATTTCTCTTTTTCTAATCAATTTATACCAAATATAAATTAATTAATTAATCTTTATTAATTAATTTCTCATTAATTAAATTCCTATTTAAACACTTTAAATATAAATTTAACTTATACTATACATCCAATAATCTAGATTTGGTTTCAAGTCATGCTAGGGACTTTGCAATCTAATTGCAAACCAAACCTATTTGATTAATCAATTAAAATATTTAATTAATTAATTAAATCATTTTTAATTAGGTGATAACTTGTGTATGTGTGTGACTTACTAAGCTCATCACTAATTGGCAATGAGACATGATATCAACTCTTAATATCATCAGAACTCTTTCTTACCATAAATGATTTCTCTAAATCATTTTATGCACCTCATAGACCATGGTTAACACCTAGCATAGCATGCCATGGCCACCCAATTAGTAATAAGGTTTACCTTAAATGAACCTATAATCATATGTTACCATGCACTAGAATCTCTTTGTTACAAAATCCCAACTCAAGTTGGAGTCATGGTTTATGTCAAACTCCATTGGCTATGAATATTATGTTCTCTTTTAATTCCAATTCTTGATTAAAAAGATTTTCTCATCAGAAACTCTTTTCTGATTAAATCTATCTGTCCTGGCCAGGAACTTGAAACATCAAGAACAATTCAATTAACATAGGATTTTATCTCTATTTACTTAGAGGAACAAATTCCATCTTGATCAACACCTACCTCCATATATAACTAGTAGGAGCCAACACATGCCTATATACCCATACACAGTACAAGTATGAAAGCAGTATCAAACTCAAACTACTTATATACAAGATAACTGTGCTATCTCCGATCAAAAGATTATATGCACTGATATGATTTATGACAAAACATTGATAAGAGTAAACTCCATGTGCTTGTCATAAGTGTCACTGGTTCGACCTACTTATCATGTATAAGTGCCTATCATGTTTGTTATATGGCACGAGACTCACCATTTCATCTTATTTATATCTCATATAAATAACTTGGGAGCAAACATGAATGCAATTTTTCTGGATAAGTCATGTCCTTATTATGAAGTATCCTTGATTGTGAACCTATTTATGATACTTTGTACTGGAAATACTGTCACTCATATTCTTAACAACTTAAGAATAAAATTTCTAACAAAATATCAATGGACCTTTTCTATTTCACATAAATATATTATGTAAACAAAAAAGTGGAAACGCCTTTTATTAATAAAACATGTACAAGATATATACTAAATGATATGCTCTAGGGCATACTACTAACAATCTCCCACTAGCACTAGAGCCATTCATTACAATATCTAAGAACCATCTTCTCAAGATGTCGGTCTAGCTGAGTCTGTGACATAGGCTTAGTGAATGGATCAGCTGATTTTTAGCTGATGCTATTTTTTGCATGGCTACATCACCTCGTCCAACTATTTCTCTGATAATGTGATAGTGCCTTTCTATGTGTTTGGATTTTTGGTGAGACCGAGGTTCCTTAGCCTGTATGATTGCTCCATTATTGTCACAGTATAGTGGAACTGCTGACTCAATGGAAGGAACTACTGCAAGTTCTGTCACAAACTTCTTTATCCAAACAGCTTCTTTTGCAGCATCTGATGCAGCAATATACTCAGCCTCAGTAGTGGAATCTGCAGTCATGCTCTATTTGGAACTCTTCCAACTGACTACACCTCTATTACAAATGTACACATACCCAGAGGTAAACTTTCTATCATTAATATCTTATTAGAAATCATAATCAGTATAACCATTCAATTGCAAGTCTCCTCCTCCATAGATCAAGAATAAATCCTTAGTTCTTCTCAAGTACTTAAGGATATTCTTGACAGCTATCTAGTGTTCCAAACCTAGATTGGATTAATACCTGCTAGTCAAACTAACAGCATATGCGATATCCGGCCTAGCACACAACATTGCATATATTAAACTTCCAATAGCCGAAGCATATGGAATCCTGGCCATTTATCTCTTTCTTTAGGTTTCTTTGGAGATATCTCTTTAGAAAGATGGATACCATGTCTCACTGGTAACAATCCTCTCTTTGAATCAAGCATGTTAAACCTCTTTAACACCTTTTCTAAGTATAGACTTTGGGATAAACCAATTATTCTTTTCTCTCTATCTTTATAGATGCGAATCCTAATAATATAGGTTGCCTCCTCTAAGTCTTTTATGGAGAATGTATTTGATAACCATACCTTTACAGTTATCAACATACCTGTGTCATTACCCATCAACAGTATGTCATCCACATATAAGACAAGGAAAGTGATAGCACTGTCACTAACCTTCTTATAGACACATGGCTCATCCTCATTTTTGATAAAACCAAAGGATTTAATGGTTTCATTAAAACGGATGTTCCAACTCCTTGAAGCTTGCTTCAACCCATAAATGGATCACTTTAGCTTGTATACCTTAGAACCATCTTGGGATTTAAAACCCCTAGGTTGTTCCATGAAAATGTTCTCTTTAATGTATCCATTGAGAAAAGCTGTTTTGACATCCATCTGCCAAATCTCATAATCATAGTATGCAGCTATTGCTAATAGAATCCTAATTGATTTAAGCATGGCAACAGGCGAGAAAGTCTCATCATAGTTGATTCCTTGCCTTTGGCGAAACCCTTTCGCTACTAGCCTTGCATAAATTATAGGTCTATACCTTTCCATCAGAACCAATTTTCTTCTTGAAAACCCATTTGTTCCCTATAGGTACAATACCTTTAGGTGAGTCAACAAGATCCCAAACTTGATTCTTATACATGGAATCAGTTTCAGATTTCATAGCATCAATCCATTTTGAAGAGTCTATATCTGATATAGCTTCTTCATAGGTAAGTGGATCATCTCCATGATCTACTTCTTTATGAGTAGGCAACTCTTATTTTTCTTTATGAAGGAAACCATATCTCACTGGTGGGTGAGATACCCTGGTTGTTCTTTGAGGAACAGCTGTAAATGTTTCATCAACAGGTGTAGGTTGACTAAATGGATCTATATCCATCTGATCTATTGATTGGTTAGAATTCTCCAATTCCAACTCTATTTGCCTTCCTTTGCCTCCTTATTGAACAAACTGTTGCTCAAGAAATGTGGCATCTCTACTCATCACAACCTTTTGTGATGTTGGCAAATAAAAATAATATCCAAAACTATCTTTTGGATATCCAACAAATCAACCTTTTTCTGATCTGGTTTCCAATTTATCAGTGTTCAACTTTTTGATATAAGCTGGACAACCCCAAATCTTAACATGCTTAAGACTTGGTTTTCTTCCATGCCATATCTCATAAGGTGTGGAAGAAACTGATTTTGATGGAATCCTATTTAGAATATACAAAGCTTATTCTAATGCAAATCCCCAAGAGGAGATTGGCATATCAATATAGCTCATCATACTACGTACCATATCTAATAGGGTACGATTTTTCCGTTCAGATACACCATTCAGCTGTGGTGTTCCTAGAGGAGTCAGCTGGGAAATAATGCCGTGCTTTCTCAAGTATTCATCAAATTCAGTACTTAAATATTCACTTCCACGATCTAATCGAAGAGCTTTAATACTCTTTCCTGTTTGATTTTCTACCTCAGATTTAAATTCTTTGAACTTTTCAAAGGATTCATGTTTGTATTTCATCAAATACAAATACCCAAACCTTGATTTATCATCAATAAAGGTAATAAAATAATGAAAGCCACCTCTAGCCATTTCTTTAAATGGACCACATACATCACTATGTATTAGCTCCAAAATATTTTCAGCTCTTAGCCCTTGTCCAAAAAAGGGTGATCTAGTCATTTTTCCCTGAAGGCAATTTTCACAAGTTGGAGTAGGCTCAGAGCCCAATGAGGATAGAATCCCCATTTTCTCCAATTTTGCAATCCTATCTTCTATAACATGACATAACCTTAAGTGCCAAATATATTTTGAACTTGAGTTGGTTTTCATCATGGCATTGCATTCTTTTTTATTGCTATACTTTAGGCAATTCCTTTTCCAGTGCCCATCCTTCTGGCAGTGGAAATACTTTCCTTTGCCTCCATCAGCTTTAGTCTTCCCTTTCTGTTTAGCTATTTTCTTAGAAGGACCAAGAATCTGAGATTTCTTTTTCTTATTCTTTGTCATGAGGTGTTTCTTGATCGCACTGACGATCACCGAAGTGGGAAAAGTGAGGAGTCACCACTTTAATTTTGAGGGAAATTAAAGAAAACCATTGAAAGTAAGTTAAAATAAAACCACTTTAAAAACATAGATTCTAGGTTCGGGGTCTGTAAACGGGTGGGGAAGGTGTTAGGCACCCCACCTAGTCCCTCAACGAGGGTAAGCAGATTTAACTTCACGTTTTTCATAGTTAGGAGGGTTTGAATAGAAATGTTAATCCTTTTGACCGAAAGGAATATTTGATTTTTCACTAATCCGGATTACCCAGATACATAAGTAAATGAGACAACCTTAGCGAGTTGCTGTTGCGTATTAATTTTACTTCAGGGGGAATCATCTTACGTATTTGTTAAAATTTAATTTGGGGATCGGATAAGAACTCTCCTCCGATCTCCTTTAAATATTTATTAAAAATTTTTAAGCTTGAGAATCGGATAAGAACTCTCCTCTGATCTCTTTTTAAATATTTGATAAAAAGTTTTAAGCTTGAGAATCGGATAAGACCTCTCCTCCGATCTCTTTTTAAATATTTGATAAAAATTTTTAAGCTTGAGAATCGGATAAGAACTCTCCTCCGACCTCTGTTAAATATTTATTAAAATTTTAGGTTAGGATCGAATAAGAACTCTCCTCCGATCTCTTTTTAACTATTTGATAAAAATTTTTAAGCTTGAGAATGGGATAAGAACTCTCCTCCGACCTCTGTTAAATATTTATTAAAATTTTAGGTGAGGATCGGATAAGAACTCTCCTCCGATCTCTTTTTAAATATTTATTAAAATTTTTAATCTTGAGAATCGGATAAGAACTCTCTTCCGATCTCTTTTTAAATATTTATTAAAATTTTTAATCTTTAGAATCGGATAAGAACTCTCCTCCGATCTCTTTTTAAATATTTATTAAAATTTTTAATCTTGAGAATCGGATAAGAACTCTCCTCCGATCTCTTTTTAAATATTTATTAAAATTTTTAATCTTGAGAATCGGATAAGAACTCTCCTCCGATCTCTCGAGGTTTAATTACAGTTACGCATCATAAGAACCTGAGACTAAGAGTTCCGGCATTCAAAGATGCCAAGGGTTGGACTAAGGCTTCTTTTAACTTGTTGGTACCTTGTGACCAGACATAGGATACCCGACTAAATTTTACCGATCTCCTATGTAATTACCTTACCAACACCTTTTTATACCTAATCCGTTCTGTTTATTTATCTGAAATTTAGTTTCATTCTACTTTATGACGTCATACTAAATCACCTTCTATGTTAGCCTAGTGATTCAACTCTATTATTTTCTTGACGTATTATTCAGACCTTCTATTTTGAAGAAACACTTAAGACACGGCTACCTACATTTTATCAAACTATTTATACGCTACTTGAGATGAGGACTCTCGCATTTAGAAGTAGCAAAGCTTAACAAAAAGAATGGACCAGTTGACAAAGATAGTAAACTTCGGGAATAACCTTCATTACACCATATAAATTTGGTGAAGATTACAAACATAAAAGTAAAGGGAATGCGTAAAATAAAGAGAGCTTTTAGTGAAACAGAGATATAAACACTCACCTGTAAGGAGCCGAACCTACTAAACTAATCGCAAAACGTAATAGGAGCGCGAGCTGTTTAGCTTGAAGGCTGAAGCTCGCCTAGAAATGAAGGATGCTTAGCTAAACTGCAGTGAGGTTTAAACTACCAAGTTGAATGGAGTTGAGCTTGGAGAATGAGAATGGAAATAAAGATGACAAAGAACTGAAAGTAAGGGCGTCACAGGATAATGAAAGAACTGAAAATGGAGAGTTCCAGTATTTCAAGAATCCCTTTTGCAAGAAAGCACTTCAGAAAACTGGTTTCAAAAGTTTTTCCTTATCAAACGCTTAAAAAACAACAGAGTAACGAACTGAATTAAATTTCAGAGTTCTTCCGCTATAGTAACCATCTCTCTTTTTTTGCCCGTTCCTTGAACAGTTTTCATGCAGGTATTTATAGGAACCCGGTGCTTCCCTGAAGGGTCAGGATCTATTTTGAGGGAGATGGAGGGTCAAGATTTCGAAGGACATGATCTGAGGCTCAGGAATTAAAGAGGATCAGAATGGACGGCCGAGATTCCCTTCAGAATATTTGTCATTTTCTTCTTCTAATCTGACAGTCCCAAATTCTCTTGTTCGGGGCGATCCGAGGGCTGGGAGTGAAAGGCGCTGATCTTGTCATTTTCTTCTTCGATCCAAGGGCTCCAAGCTCGTCCTTACAAGTAAGATCAACGGTGGAGATTAGGATGTACAGCGCTGTCCTGACGTACTCTGGCGCATGTCAGTAATGCGGGCGATTCTGGGGCGTGCGATTGAGATTTCTCCTGCAACGCTTTAACTACCTCGGCTCTGATTATGACGATAACTGGCAGGAGCTGTCTTATTCTCTTTGTCTTCCGACCTCCCCTCTTTTCTGGTCTTTTCAACGTGACCCTTTTTCGATCTCTCATACCGGGTTCCTCTCTTTCGATCTTTCATGTCGGTCTCCCTTCTACCGATCTTTAAAGATCGCTCTTATGATGTAATCAGACCTTTAATGTAGTCCGATCTCTAGAGATCGCCCAAATGATGTGATTAGACCTTTAATGTAATCCGATCTCCCGAGATCGCCCAAACGATGTAATCAGATCTTTTCGGAAATAAAATTTATTTTGACAACTGTTGTTTTATTATTATTGCATTGATTATTTTCCGATCCCTGAAGTATTTATCCGATTCGACTCTTAATTTGAATGACACTTATCCGATCCGTAATTCAAAACACCTTAATCTGTCGCTCTACAGTTAACCGATCTCTTTATGGAATCTCCGGAATATTCGTGAGACGTGTCAGAACAGCTGGCGAGTCCCGCTATCCGATGCACTACGTAAGCATTAAATGCTCGGACGAGTATAAATAGGGGTGGGGTTAGCCAGTTGCTCCTTTATGTCATTTTCAGTCTCTCGCAAACAACTTCCAAATTCTCTCGTTTTCTCAAGTTCCTCCGACACCGATCAAGCTCCGGTAAGGGTTTTGATCTTTCTTTTAGTTTAAATTTTCTGTTTCCTTTAAAAATGAGTAGTGCCGAGGGTCAGAGCGATGGCCCCCTTCCATTCGGTTCGTGGTCGTCCGATGAGGTAGAGGTGGTCGGACCAAGCGCGCAGCCTGAACTTCCTAGGGTCTCCGTTCCAGCTCGGGGACAACCAGCACCATCAAGGCATGTGCCTTCTTCGGGGAGGGAAAATCTTCCCATAGACGAGCTGCCATCAATCTTGCAAGAAATTGACCTGCAGTCATTCAGCCAGGAGTACAACATTCGGCCTGATTCTTGCGAATTGATTAAGTGTCATGGTGATCTTCGCGCCGATCACTTCTTCGAGGAGAACAATATGATCGTGGTCTACGAAGAACAATTAAAGGCCGATCTGCGGTTCCCTTTGGACGACTTCTTCAAGGAAGTTTTGAAATATCACCAAGTGTGCATCGCTCAAGTTCACCAGAACTCGTGGCGGATCTTGGTAGCTTTCCGAGGCCTATGCCGAGCTAAAGGGCTCCGACCCACGGCTAAGGTGTTATTTGGCTGCCAGGCTAACTCGTCGCAAGGACGATGAGTATTGGTTCTTCCAGGCGAAACCCCATTGTGGGCTTTTTACCGATCTACCTTCCTCCTTGAAGAATTGGAAGAATCGCTTCTTTATCCTGAGGAGCAAAATTCCGAACAGCTTTGAGGGCTTCCCCCGTAGCTGGCTGCATCAGGGTCCTTTGCTTACGAAGCACATCGCCCTAAATAGGGAAGAGGGTGCAATGGTGATGGAGTTGAAGGAACAGGCGTCCCGAGAGAAGTTCTCTTGTTTGGATGCCGTGACGGCCGAGCTACACCATTGGACTATGCAGTTGGTCACCGGTCAAGATTGCGGGCATCAGCTCTCTGATCTCGGCATCGGTATTTTCTATATCTAAGATCTTTGGACCTTAGCGATCTCACTGACCTCTTCTTTGTGCAGGTATGGCAAGCGGCAAAGCCTCTAAGGAGAGCCGGAAGCGGAAGAGAGAGATCTCCCGGAAGGTACGGGAGATGAAGCGCTCTGAGCTGCTTCAAACACCTGGTCATGAACCCGGGGAAATACAGGAAGGCTCGTCTCAACCTTCCGGACCGCCGATCATAGAAGTGGGCTGATCTCCTCCTCGCCGAGAAGAGCCGCCTCCACCTCCTCCAGTCGCTTCGAGTGCGGAAGGGGGTCCTTCCCAGCCTGCCCCAAGGACTCTCTCCTGCAGTGCCCAATTGCTGATCCACTCATTGGAGAAGAACCGCACGGTTCGAGAGAACCCTGGTTTCGCTAAGGTCTTGGCGTCCTCCATCTGCCTTCGAGAAGATCGGGATAGGCTGTCTCCGGATAACCTTGATGACATCTTGACCAGATCTATGAGCCTGAACGTGGAGTGTTTGGTGAACCAGCACATGGTCCGGGAGAAGGCTCATCGCCTGGGTAAGGAAGTCGAGAAGATGGGTCATGAGGTGTCTTCTCTCCGATCCCAACTTTCGTCCGCTTAGGATTACATATCTCAAATTGAGGGACGAATGAAGTTCTATGAGGACAAGCTGGCCGAGCAAGCTCATGTTCTGGCCGAGCGAGATCGTGTTCTTGAGGAAGTTCAGGCGCTCCGAGCTGATGAAGCTGCTCAACTCGCTCATCTTGCTGAGGAGCTCAAGGCAAAAGAAGAAGAAGTGGTGACCGGAGTGGCCAGCGCTTATGTGAATGCTCACAGAGATCTCCTGGCTGAGCTCAAGAAGCGTTATCCCGAGGAGGACTTCTCCTGGATGGCCAACCTGGCTCCTGAGGACGAAGGTGAGGATAGCAAAGAGGAGGCTGAAGGTGAGAGAGAAAATGAACAACATATAGTTCAGGCTGGGGGCGATCTCCCAGCCGAATGACTTGTATAAATTTTGAAATGAAATGAAAGTTCCCCTTTTGTTCAATGATTGATTGTGATCGGAAAGTTTCTAAATTGCATAAGCACTTGATTGTTTGAACATATTAGAATGATACAACTGAAAGTGATTATTAATCTAAGTATAGGAGATCGGAAAACACAATATGCATGAGATCAGTTACGAAACGGGACTTAATTAAAATTAGAAATTTGGCTTTGAACACTTAAGACCGGGATCATCTTTAAACCGAGTCGAAACTTTCATCATTCTCAAATTTTAAATGAGAGACCGGCAATAAGACTGGTGGTACGAAGGCCTTATGTTGGTTTAATCTTATTTGACAAGAAAGATCGAAAATATAATTAAATGATCAGGGGACTCGAGAATTGGTTTGAGGGATTGGTGAGGCTTTAAATGACCTGGAGACTTGGTATTAATTAAATTCCTTTTGAGGGGAGATCGGAAGTGTGGTCGGTTGGCAAAGGGGACTGTGTTGGGGATCGGTTTCAAAGTTTATAAATTTCAGGGGATCGACCAAAATATGGTGTCGACAATTGCCTTTCTTCTTGTTGGACTTCCCAGTAGAAGAAGATGCAATCAAAGCTACCTCTTTTCCTTTATTGCCCGGCATATTCTTTGGAGTAATAACCAGCATGTTGAGTATATTAGTAGTATGCCCTACAGCATATCATTTAGTATGTATCTTGTACATGTTTTTATTAATAAAAGGCATTTCCACTTTTCCGTTTATATAATATATTTATGTGTAATAAAAAAGGTCCATTGATATTTTGTTAGAAATATTACGCTTAAGTTGTTAAGAATATGAGTGACATTATTTCTAGCACAAAGTATCATAAATAGGTTCACAATCGAGGATACTTCATAATAAGGACATGACTTATCCAGAAAGATTGTATTCATGTTTATTTCCAAGTTATTTATAAGAGATATAGATAAGATGGAATGGTGAGTCTCATGCCATATGACAAACATGATAGGCACTTATAAATGATAAGTAGGTCGAACCAGTGACACTTATGACAAGCACATGGAGTTCACTCTTGTCAATGTTTTGTCATAAATTATATCAGTGTATATAATCTTTAGACCTGAGATAGCACAATTATATTGTATATAGGTAGTTTGAGTTTGATACTGCTTTCATACTTGTACTGTGTATGCGTATATGGGCATGTGTTGGCTTCTACTAGTTATATATGGAGGTAGGTGTTGATCAAGATGGAATCTGTTCCTCTAAGTGAATAGAGATAAAAACCTATGTTCATTTAATTATTCTTGATGTTTCAAGTTCCTAGCCAGGACAGATAGATTTTTTCAGAAAAGAGTTTCCAATGAGAAAATCTTTTTAATCAAGAACTGGAATTAAAATAGAACATAATATTCATAGCAAAAGGAGTTTGGCATAAACCATGACTCCAGCTTGAGTTGGGATTTTGTAACAGAGAGATTCTAGTGCATGGTAACATATGATTATAGGTTCATTTAAGGTAAACCTTATTACTAATTAGGTGTCCATGGCATGCTATGCTAGGTGTTAACCATGGTTTATGAGGTGCATAAAATGATTTAGAGAAATCATTTATGGTAAAAAAGAGTTCTGATAGTATTAAGAGTTGATAACATATCTCATTGCCAATTAGTGATGAGCCTAGTAAGTCACACACATACACAAGTTATCACCTAATTAAATATGATTTAATTAATTAATTAAAGAGTTTAATTGATTAATTAAATAGGTTTGATTTGCAATTAGATTGCAAAATCCCTAGCATGACTTGAAACCAAATCTAGATTATTGGATGTATAGTATAAGTTAAATTTATATTTAAAGTGTTTAAATATGAATTTAATTAATGAGAAATTAATTAATAGAGATTAATTAATTAATTTATATTTGATATAAATTAATTAGAAGAAGAGAAATAATTATTTTGGGTTAAGAACTCAAAATTAAGGCACAGGGGCATTTTGGTCATTTCACAGTATGACACATGGCATTACACATAAGCTTGCCAAATGTCTTTTAATCATGTAAGATGATTAAAATTAAGATTAAATATAGGTTTGACACTTGGCACAATGTGATTGGGTCACTTAAACCTAGAGCTAATCAAAGGGTGACATGTGGCAAGGGTTTAATGTGTTAACCTAGCTATATAAGTGTTGTTATGAGAAAAATAAAACACAACCAGCAGCCACTCCTCCCTTGTCATGCCATTTTGAAGCTCTCCCTCTCTTCTTCTTCATCTCTCATTAATTCAAAGAGATTAGCCATCAATCTCTTGAATTAAAAATACTAAAAATCGTTTCTAGTGTCCTGTTTACATCTTTAATCTCTTAAAAGGCAGAACTTGATTTTCTAATTAATAAAAAAAGCTTTAGAAGCTGTTCAAGGGCTGCCATAGGTTTTCTTGGTGTGGACAAGCTAGAGGGACAACATCTGGTATCCTAAAGATGCATCTCAAAGGCGCAAATACACTGCAGTGCATCAAGAGGTTAGTGTGTTTGTTCTTGATTTAATCTAGGGTTCTAAAACTAATTTGATTAATTTTAAAATCTTAAATGGCAAATACAGATCCAAAAACATATTAAAAGAGTTTTAATATGTTGTTTATCATTGAAATCAAATAGATAAAAATAAATCTTGCATGATGAATGTGACCCTAGGTGAAAATTTTTGAATTCAATGATATAAACTTGTGTTTTTCACGCTTCCGCTCCTTCAATTGGTATCAGAGCCACTATATTTGCCATTTAGATTGTTGATTATATGATTTAATTGTGTTTTTTATCATGAGATGATTTATCCATTGCTGGTTGCAATGGATATGTGGCGGCATGCTTGAAGAACACCATCAATGGTGCGCATGGTTTGGCTTCATGGGTAGTGCAAAGGTTTGGCTTTTTAATTTGCAATTGTTGTATGATTTAAAAGCTCATCCTATGTCTAATTAAATTGTTTAATTAGAATTTTAATCACACAATTAATTTTTTATTCAAATCAGAATTTTAAAAAATTGTTTGAATGTGATTCAAATCTGAATTTTAAAAGTTGTTTGAATGTGATTAAAATCTAAATTTTTAAAGTTGTTTGAATCATATTTAAATCTGATTTTTAAAATTTGTTTGAATAATATTCAGATATGAATTTTTAAAAATTGTTTGAATGTGATTCAAATCTGATTTTTTAAAAATTGTTTGAATGTGATTCAAATCTGAATTTTTAAAGTTGTTTGAATGTGATTCAAATCTGAATTTTTAAATTTGTTTGAATGAGATTCAAATCTGAATTTTTAAATTTATTTGAATCATATTCAAATCTAGATTTTTAAGTTGAATATGAGATATTCAATTTAATTTAAGTATGTATGTTTTATTTAATTGTTAAAAAGTTATATGCATGATGGATGATCATGGACTATAAAAAACCAATGTGATTGGATTTATTTCTTTTATGTTTCTTTGGGATTGTAAATTAATTAATTTATTTTAATTTATTTGGGCATGTATTATTAAGTTTGTAATAATTTTTTCTTGTAATTTCGTTTATTTAAGTTCTTGTAAATTCACCTTGGTATGTCAAGGATTACTATGTAATATTGGATTGCAAGAAGTTCAAGGAAGTCAAGAGCATTGGTGGGACCAGTGGGAGGAATTCAAGATCAAGTATTGATTATGTACTCCTTCAGCAACTCTTGTAAAATGAATGAATGAAATGCACCTAGGAATGCCCTGATTCAATTCTTGGTGGCTCAAAATTGAATCCCTTAGAAAGTCCATGATCATACTATATTTACTATTTATCCATGAATGCATGAGATGTATGTGAATGTATGCAATTATATGATATATGCATGCTAAATGGTGAAAAGTGACACCTTAATAGTAATTAGGATGACTATAAAATCTTCCAAACAAATGATTAAGTTGGAAATGCTATAATTAAAGTAATTATAATATGGGCCCTCCATTGGGGTAATTATTTTAAGAAATTTTCTTAAGAATAATTGTTAAGCATAAGATGTTGTAAATATGTAAATGGTTTGGTGGCCAATATTAGATGTACCTAAGGACATTAAAATTATTTGCATAATTACTGGCTCAATGGGATCAACTTAACTAATGCAAGATAAGTCAATAATGGATGTACCTGAGATTTTGAGCATTAGAGGCTAGGTAAAGGATTGAACCTCACATGAGATGTGATGGGCAAAGAGTTGCTCACTTATAGTTTATTGTAATTCCAATAATGGATGTACCTGAGGATGATCAATAGAATTATAATAATTCAATCACCCACTAGAAATCAATCCAACTAGGATTTCCGTTTTCTACTTTGGAAGTGTAGGATTCGCTACGTTAGTGGGAGGGCCAATTTAATTAAAAGACCATAATCATTTTTGTTAATTACTTGATACATTTACTAATTAATCTGGTTATTTTCTGCAATTAATTTTCTGATAATAATGAGCATAGAACAACCACCACCATCCAATATCCTTGCAAGCATACTTGATCGTAATAGTTGAATAGGACCTAATCTCTCTGATTGGCTAAGAAATTTGAAACTTATCTTGAACCTTGAACATATAGGATATGTTCTAGATTCAAATGTTCCTAGTCCCTTACCTCTAGAGGCCACTCAAGAGGAACATGAAACTTTGGACAAGTGGAAGGAGCATGATATGAGAGCTAAGTGTTACATGCTTGCTTTCATGAGTAATGAGTTACAGAAGCAGCATGAGAACATGCAGAGTGCGAGTGAGATCCTCCTTCACCTACAAGAGTTGTATGGTGAGCACAGTAGGAATGCTAGGTATGAGATATCTAGGCAACTGTTCTGCATGAAGATGTCTGAGGGACAGAATGTTGGGGATCATGTCCACAAGATAATTCGGCTGATTGAGCAGTTGGAACATCTTGACTTCAACATGGATTTCCAACTACAAATGGATTTGATCCTTCAGTCCCTTCCTAAGTCTTTTGGGAATTTTGTGACAAATTTTCATATGACTAAACAGGAATGCACCTTAGCTGGTTTACTTAACATGCTGGTTATTGCCCAAAAGAATATGCTAGGCAATAAAGGAAAAGAGGTAGCTTTGATTGTATCTTCTTTTATTGGCAAAGTCCAATAAGAAGAAGGGCAATAAGAAAAAGAAACCTCAGATCCTGGTCCTTCCAAGAAGATAGCCAAACAGAAAAACAAAGATCAAAGTTGACAAAGGTAAAGGAAAGTGTTTCCACTATCAGTAGGAAAGTGTTTCCACTGCCAGCAGGAAAGTGTTTTCACTGTCCAGAGTATAGAAATCTAAAAGAATGCAATGTCATGATGAAAATCAACTCAAAATTCAAAATATATTTGGCACTTAAGATTAGGTCATGTTGCAGAAGATAGGGTTGCAAAATTGGAGAAAATAGAAATTTTATCCTCATTGGGCTCTGAGCCTACTTTAACTTGTGAATCTTGCCTTCAGGGCAAAATGACTAAATTACCCTTTGTTGGAAAAGGGATAAGGGCTGAAAATATTTTGGAGCTAATACATAGTGATGTATGTGATCCATTTAAGGAAATGGTTAAAGGCGATTTTCATTACTTTATTACCTTTACTGATGATAAATCAAGGTTTGGGTATTTGTATTTGATGAAATACAAACATGAATTCTTTGAAAAATTCAAAGAATTTAAATCTGAAGTAGAAAATTAAACAGGAAAGAGTATTAAAGCTCTTCGATCAAATCGTGGAGGTGAATATTTGAGTACTGAATTTGATGAATACTTAAGAGAGCACGGCGAGCACGGCATTGTTTTCCAACTGACTACTCCAGGAACACCACAGTTGAATGGTGTATTTGAAAGGAGAAATTGTACCCTATTGGATATGGTACATAGTATGATGGGCTATACTGATATGCCAATCTCCTTTTGGGGATTTGCATTAGAATCAACTTTATATATTCTGAATCGGATTCCATCAAAATCAGTTTCTTCCACACCTTATAAGATATGGCATGGAAGAAAACCAAGTCTTAAGTATGTTAAGATTCGAGGTTGTCCAGCTTATATCAAAAAGCTAAACACTGATAAATTGGAAACCAGATTAGAAAAGGGTCGATTTGTTAGATATCCAAAAGATAGTTTTGGATATTATTTTTATTTGCCTACATCACAAAAGGTTGTGGTGAGTAGAGATGCCACATTTCTTAAACAACAGTTTGTCCAAGATTGAGTTAAAGGAAGGCAAATAGAGTTGGAATTGGAGAATTCTGACTAATCAACAGATCAGGTGGATATAGATCCATCTAGTCAACCTATACCCATTGATGAAACATCTACAGCTGTTCATCGTAGAACAACTAGTGTATCTCACCCACCAATGAGATATGGTTTCCTTCATAAAGAAGAAAAAGAGTTGTCTACTGATGAAGAAGTAGATCATGGAGATGATCCACTTACCTACGAAGAAGCTATATCAGATAAAGATTCTTCAAAATGGATTAATGCTATGAAATCCGAGATTGATTCCATGTATAAGAATCAAGTTTGGGATCCTGTTGACCCACCTGAAGGTATTGTACCTATAGGGAACAAATGGGTTTTCAAGAAGAAAATTGGTTCTGATGGAAAGGTAGATGAAGGAACAGAAGTGTGAAAAACACAAGTTTATACCATTGAATTCAAAAAATTTCACCTAGGGTCACATGCATCATGCAAGATTTATTTTTATCTATTTGATTTCAATGATAAACAACATATTAAAACTCTTTTAATATGTTTTTGGATCTGTATTTGCCATTTAAGATTTTAAAATTAATCATATTAATTTTAGAACCCCAGATTAAATCAAGAATGATTACACTAACCTCTTGATGCACTACAGCGTGTCTACGCCTTTGAGATTCGTCTTCAGGACACCAGATATTGTCCCTCTAGCTTGTCCACACCAAGAACACCTATGGCAGCCCTTGAACAGCTTCTAAAACTTTTTCTATTAATTAAAAATTCAAGTTCTACCTTTTAAGAGATTAGAGATGTAAACAGGACCCTAGAAACAATTTCTAGTGTTCTTCATTCAAGAGATTGATGGCTAATCTCTTTGAATTGATGAGAGATGAAGAAGAATAGATGAAAAGCCTCAAGGTGGAGTGAAAAAGGAGAGGAGTGGCTGCTGGTTCATTTTCTTTTCATAACAAAACTTAAATAGCTAGGTTAACACATTAAACCCTTACCACATGTCACCCTTTGATTAGCTCTAGGTTTAAGTGACCCAATCACATTGTGCCAAGTGTCAAACCTATATTTAATCTTGATTTTAATCATCTTACATGATTAAAAAACATTTGGCAAACTTATGTGTAATCCTATGTGTCACCATCTCATGGTGCCACGTGTCACACTGTGAAATGACCAAAATGCCCATGTGTCTTAATTTTGAGTTCTTAACCCAAAATAATTTTTTTTCTTCTTCTAATCAATTTATATCATAAATTAATTAATTAATCTCTATTAATTAATTTCTCATTAATTAAATTCATATTTAAACACTTCAAATATAAATTTAACTTATACTATACATCCAATAATCTAGATTTGGTTTCAAGTCATGATAGGGACTTTGCAATTTAATTGCAAACCAAACCTATTTAATTAATCAATTAAACTCTTTAATTAATTAATTAAATCATATTTAAATAGGTGATAACTTGTGTATGTGTGTGACTTACTAGGCTCATCACTAATTGGCAATGAGACATGATATCAACTCTTAATATCATCAAAACTCTTTCTTACCATAAATGATTTCTCTAAATCATTTTATGAACCTCATAGACCATGGTTAACACCTAGCATAGCATGCCATGGCCACCCAATTAGTAATAAGGTTTACCTCAAATGAACCTATAATCATATGTTACCATGCACTAGAATCTCTCTGTTATAAAATCCCAACTCAAGCTGGAGTCATGGTTTATGTCAAACTCCATTTGCTATGAATATTATGTTCTCTTTTAATTCTAGTTCTTAATTAAAAAGATTTTCTCATCAGAAACTCTTTTATGAATAAATCTATCATCTGGCCAGAACTTGAAACATCAAGAACAATTAAATGAACATAGGATTTTATCTCTATTTACTTAGAGGAACAGATTCCATCTTGATCAACACCTACCTCCATATATAACTAGTAGGAGCCAACACATGCCCATATACCCATACATAGTACAAGTATGAAAGCAGTATCAAACTCAAACTATCTATATATAAGATAACTATGCTATCTCAGGTCTAAAGATTATATGCACTGATATGATTTATGACAAAACATTGACAAGAGTAAACTCCATGTGCTTGTCATAAGTGTCACTGGTTCGGCCTACTTATCATTTATAAGTGCCTATCATGTTTGTTATATGGCATGAGACTCACCATTCCATCTTATTTATATCTCATATAAATAACTTGGGAACAAACATGAATACAATCTTTCTGGATAAGTTATGTCCTTATTATGAAGTATCCTCGATTGTGAACCTATTTATGATACTTTGTGTTAGAAATATTGTCACTCATATTCTTAACAACTTAAGAATAATATTTCTAACAAAATATCAATGGACCTTTTCTATTACACATAAATATATTATGTAAACGGAAAAGTGGAAATGCCTTTTATTAATAAAAATATGTACAAGATACATACTAAATGATATGCTCTAAGGCATACTACTAACAGTAGAGAGGTAAGGCAAGGCTAGTAGCGAAAGGGTTTCGCCAAAGGCAAGGAATCGACTATGAGGAGACTTTCTCGCCTGTTGCCATGCTTGAAATCAATAGCTGCATACTATGATTATGAGATTTGGCAGATGGATGTCAAAATAGCTTTTCTGAATGGATACATTGAAGAAAACATTTTTATGGAACAACCTAGGAGTTTTGAATCCCAAGATGGTTCCAAGGTATGCAAGCCAAAGCAATCCATTTATGGGTTGAAGCAAGCTTCGAGGAGTTAGAACATCCGTTTTGATGAAGCCATTAAATCCTTTGGTTTTATCAAAAATGAGGATGAGCCATGTGTATATAAGAAGGTTAGTAACAGTGCTATCACTTTCCTTGTCTTATATGTGGATGGCATACTGTTGATGGGTAATGACATAGGTATGTTAGCAACTGTAAAGATATGGTTGTCAAATACATTCTCCATGAAAGACTTAGGGGAGGCAACCTATATTCTTGGGATTCGCATCTATGGAGATAGAGCGAAAAGAATAATTGGTTTGTCCCAAAGTCTATACTTGGAAAAGGTGTTAAAGAGATTTAACATGTTTGATTCCAAGAGAGGATTGTTACCAATGAGACATGGTATCCATCTTTCTAAAGAGATGTCTCCAAAGACACCTGAAGAAAGAGATAAGATGGTTAGGATTCCATATGCTTCGGCTATTGGAAGTTTAATGTATGCAATGTTGTGTAATAGGCCGGATATCGCATATACTGTTAGTTTGACAGTAGGTATCAATCCAATCCAGGTTTGGAACACTGGATAGCTGTCAAGAATATCCTTAAGTACTTGAGAAGAACTAAGGATTTATTCTTAATCTATGGAGGTGGGGACTTGCAATTAGATGGTTATACTGATTCTGATTTCCAATAAGATATCGATGATAGAAAGTCTACCTCTGGATAGGTGTTCATTTGTAATGGAGGTGCAGTCAGTTAGAAGAGTTCCAAACAGAGCACGACTGCAGATTCCACTACAGAGGCTGAGTATATTCTTTGCATCGAGATCTTGCAAAGGAAGCTATTTGGATAAAAAAGTTCGTGACAGAACTTACAGTAGTTCCTTCCATTTGAGTCAGCAGTTCCACTACACTGTGACAACAATGGAGCAGTCATACAGGCTAAGGAACCAAGGTCTCACCAAAAATCCAAACACATAGAAAGGCGCTACCACATTATCAGATAAATAGTTGGGCGAGGTGATGTAGCCATACAGAAAAATAACATCAGCTGAAAAATTCAGCTGATCCATTCACTAAGCCTTTGTCACAAGCGCAGCTAGACCGATATGTTGAGAAGATGGGTCTAAGATATTATAATGAATGGCTCCAGTGCTAGTGGGAGATTGTTAGTAGTATGCCCTAGAGCATATCATTTAGTATGTATCTTGTACATGTTTTTATTAATAAAAGGCATTTCCACTTTTCCGTTTACATAATATATTTACGTGCAATAGAAAAGGTCCATTGATATTTTGTTAGAAATATTATTCTTAAGTTGTTAAGAATATGAGTGACATTATTTCTAGCACAAAGTATCATAAAGAGGTTCACAATCGAGGATACTTCATAATAAGGACATGACTTATCCAGAAAGATTGTATTCATGTTTGTTTCCAAGTTATTTATATGAGATATAAATAAGATGGAATGGTGAGTCTCATGCCATATGACAAACATGATAGGCACTTATAAATGATTAGTAGGTCAAACCAGTGTCACTTATGACAAGTACATGGAGTTTACTCTTGTCAATGTTTTGTCATAAATCATATCAGTGCATATAATCTTTAGACCTGAGATAGCACAGTTAGTTATCTTGTATATAGGTAGTTTGAGTTTGATACTGCTTTCATACTTATACTGTGTATGGGTATATGGGCATGTGTTGGCTCCTACTAGTTATATATGGAGGTAGGTGTTGATCAAGATGGAATCAGTTCCTCTAAGTAAATAGAGATAAAATCCTATGTTCATTTAATTATTCTTGATATTTCAAGTTCCTGGCCAGGACAGATAGATTTATTCAGAAAAGAGTTTCTGATGAGAAAATCTTTTTAATCAAGAACTGAAATTAAAATAGAACATAATATTCATAGCAAAAGGAGTTTGACATAAACCATGACTCCAGCTTGAGTTGGGATTTTGTAACAGAGAGATTTTAGTGCATGGTAACATATAATTATAGGTTCATTTAAGGTAAACCTTATTACTAATTGGGTGTCCATGGCATGCTATGCTAGGTGTTAACTATAGTCTATGAGGTGCATATAATGATTTAGAGAAATCATTTATGGTTAAAAAGAGTTCTGATGGTATTAAGAGTTGATATCATATCTCATTGCCAATTAGTAATGAGCCTAGTAAGTCACACACATACACAAGTTATCACCTAATTAAATATGATTTAATTAATTAATTAAAGAGTTTAATTGATTAATTAAATAGGTTTGGTTTGCAATTAGATTGCAAAGTCCCTAACATGACTTGAAACCAAATGTAGATTATTGGATGTATAGTATAAGTTAAATTTATATTTAAAGTGTTTAAATATGAATTTAATTAATGAGAAATTAATTAATAGAGATTAATTAATTAATTTATATTTGATATAAATTAATTAGAAGAAGAGAAATAATTATTTTGGGATAAGAACTCAAAATTAAGGCACAGGGGCATTTTGGTCATTTCACTATGTGACACGTGGCACCATGAGATGGTGACACATGGCATTACACATAAGCTTGCCAAATGTCTTTTAATCATGTAAGATGATTAAAATTAAGATTAAATATAGGTTTGACACTTGGCACAATGTGATTGGGTCACTTTAACCTAGAGCTAATCAAAGGGTGACATGTGGTAAGGGTTTAATGTGTTAACCTAGCTATATAAGTGTTGTTATGAGAAAAATAAAACACAACTAGCAGCCACTCCTCCTTTGTCATGCCATTTTGAAGCTCTCCCTCTCTTCTTCTTCATCTCTCATCAATTCAAAGAGATTAGCCATCAATCTCTTGAATTAAAAATACTAGAAATCGTTTCTAGAGTCCTGTTTACATCTTTAATCTCTTAAAAGGCATAACTTGATTTTCTAATTAATAGAAAAAGCTTTAGCAGCTGTTCAAAGGCTTCCATAGGTGTTCTTGGTGTGGACAAGCTAGAGGGACAACATTTGGGTCCTGAAGACACATCTCAAAGGCGCAAATACACTGCAGTGCATCAAGAGGTTAGTGTGTTTGTTCTTGATTTAATCTAGAGTTCTAAAATTAATCTGATTAATTTTAAAATCTTAAATGGCAAATACAGATCCAAAAACATATTAAAAGAGTTTTAATATGTTGTTTATCATTGAAATCAAATAGATAGAAATAAATCTTGCATGATACATGTGAACCTAGGTGAAAATTTTTGAATTCAATAGTATAAACTTGGGTTTTTCACGCTTTCGCTCCTTCAGAGTAAACCAGCTAAGGTGCATTCCTATTTAGTCATATGGAAATTTGTCACAAAATTCCCAAAAGACTCAGGAAGGGACTAACGGATCAAATCCGTCTGTAGTTGGAAATCCATGTTGAAGTCAAGATGTTCCAACTGCTCAATCAGCCGAATCATTTTGATGAGAATCAAGCTACATCCACGACAAAGGATTTCATCCAAGGTCCAATTACTAGAGCTAGAGCTAAATCACTTCAGAATTTAATTTGTGAAATCATAAGGAGCAAGGATTATAAGCTGGAATGGCATGAAGAAAAATATAAAGGATTAAATTTGGTGAAAATTATGCTTAGAAGTGACCAGGTGTCATGTGGAGCATTAGATTACATGGAATAACCTATGGACATGCATGCACCAGATCCAACCCATGTACATGTATCTGCTGGCACCTTTTTCAAGGAATATTCCTTGCTGTTATAACCACCTCTCTTTTGGACTTAAATGCCCTTATTTGCTGCTGTATTAAATTCACTTTTTGTTAGGAGTTTTTAGTCTTTTGATAGATTAATTTTTGTTTGGACTTAAAGCCCCTTACAGCTGTTACTAAAGTAGGGATATTTTTGTCTTTAGCTTTGAAGCCAAGAGGCTATAAATACAAGTGTAATGAGAGGGTGGAAGACACACTTTGAATATTAATGAAAGATTGTTTCTGCTCCTTTAGTGAGTAAATTGGCTGTTGCGTTTGTTCTTGTGAAGCTCATTAACTTGCTGAGATTTCTATCTTGCAAGGTTTAATGTACATAATATTCTTGGTTTATTCATTCTCCATATGAATTAGGTCAAGAATCCCATTTCTGATATTTTCTTTGAATTACACAATAATCTGATTATGCTGGTTCAAAGATTCAAATTCATACATCTTGATTTGGTGCTTTCCATATTGTTCATTTAATTCTTGAATGTGGGTTTTCAAGTTACCAATTACTTGAAGGTTCACATTAGTTTTGGTATCAGAGCAAAGGGATGTCCAAACAAGGTAGATTCTCTATTTGCTTCTTATTCTTTTTGTTTGTTACCTTTTTCATATTTGCTGTTTGGCTCTAGTTCCATATTTGTTTCTTCTTCTTCATCTTGCATCTGGTTCTTTCTTGCTAAACCTTGTTTTGCTTCTTTATTGTGTTTCTGTTATTCACATTTTTGTTCATTGTATGCTTGACCGAAATTGGCTCTTGGGGTTTAGTATAACTTGTTTTTTTAAAAATTTTTTTTGTTGAGTTTGTCTTAGAGTTTTGGGTTAATCAAGCCAAAGCCATTATTCTAGCTATCCATCTTGCTTCCTTCATTTTGATATCAAGAATGAGAGATTATTTGGGCCATTGAGTTCGACTTACCTATTAGGCCTGAAACTTTACCAACATTATTTGGGTGTGTTTAAGACGTTGGGTGTAAATTTTGGGGGTTGTTTGATATTGTTTGCCTACTGAACCAAAATTTTACGGCAGATTCGATCAAATTAAGTTCACATAGCAAATAGACCCAGAAATTCTTGAAAATTTACAGGGTGTTTATACCCCACTTTGGTAGTTCCCAAAATAAATTTCAGCTTAAAATTCAACCATATGTATGGGGAACCAAAATTTTGTGGCAGAATCGATCAAAAAAAGTTCACATAGCAAATGTACCCAGAAATTTCTGAAAATTTACCGGATGTTTATACCCCATATCAGTAGTTCCCAAATTAAATTTTAGCTTAAAATTCATCCGTTTGTGTGGGGAACCAAAATTTTGCGGCAGACCCGATCAAATTAAGTTCACATAGCAAATCAGCCCGAAAATTCCTGAAAATTTGCAGGTTGTTTTTGCCTCATTTGAGATATTCTCAAATTAAATCTCAGCTCAAAATTTAACCGTTTGTGTGGGGAACAAAATTTTGCGGCAGACAAGATTAAATTTGGTTTACATAGTAAACCTGTCAAGAAAAGCCTGAAATTCTAGCAGCAATTAGTCAGTATTGGGTTGCATTTGCCTACTCAATTTCAGATCAAAATCACTCGTTTGCTTGGTGATCCTAAATTTATGCAATTCTTGGTGTATTGTGTGAATTGCTGGTAATTGTGATAAGTTGGTGGCAAACTTGGATATTTAAGCTTGATATCACTTCTTTAGGTTGTCACTTTTCCAACTTATTACTCTTTTATTTTGGTGTCTTCTTTCTTGATTCCTTATTGCATTACATTTCCAAGCTTGAACTTTTCTTTTCTTGACTTCTTGAGTCACATTATTACTTTCTTGATTACTCGTTTTAATCCATCTCATTCAAGAATTTTATTGTGTGTTAAATTTTTTGTGAGTACAGTCTTGGTTTGAGTTACTTGAGTTTGATAAGAACTTGTGGACATAGCCAAGAGAGGTAAAAGGCACAGAGTGGTGAGTTCATAAGAGGGGAAAAGTCTTGTTGAGTTAAACACGAGTGGAGTGTCCCCTGTTGAGTATAAACACGTAAGGGAGTGAGTGAAGTGTTTTCTTTACACTAACCATTTTCTTGCAGGTGTGAAAACATGTCTAGAAGGGGTGATGGTAGTGAGGGGGAAGGTGAAAATCCATTCTACATGCAGGCTGTCAGACAACAATTTGAAAGAATGAATGTTGTGTGCAATAGAATCATAGATAGGTTGGAAAGATTGGAGCAAAGAGATAGGCAAAATGAGAGAAGGCCAAATAGGAGGGATCTTGTACCTCCCGTAGTTGAATCTGATGAAGATGAGGTTGATAACTATGATTTTGAGGTTGAAAGACCTAGGAGGGGTAGGTATGAGAGAAGAGCTGAAGATAGGAGGAATGGGGATAGGAGGATAAGAAGAGAGGAAAGAGAGAGGAATAGGTGGATGACAATATCAAAAGTATTAAAATGAGCATCCCTTCTTTCCAAGGGAAAAATGATCCGGATGTGTATCTTGAATGGGAAAGGAAGGTAGAAGCTGTGTTTGATTGTCATCACTATTCAGAGGAAAAGAAAGTAAAGTTAGCAGCAGTAGAATTTACTAATTATGCTTTGGTATGGTGGGATCAAGTGTTGATTAGTAGAAGGAGAAATTATGAGCAATCAATTGCAACCTGGGGTGAGATGAAAACTATAATGAGGAAGAGATTTGTTCCTAGTCATTACTATAGAGAGCTACATCAGAGGTTACAAAGATTGACTCAAGGTTCTAAAAGTGTTGAAGATTATCATAAAGAAATGGAAATTGCTATGATTAGAGCAAATGTGGAGGAGGATAGAGAAGCCACCATGGCTAGATTCTTGAATGGGCTAAACAAGGAGATTGCTCATATTGTTGAGTTACATCACTATGTTGAGTTGGAGGATATGGTCCACATGGCTATGAAGGTAGAAAGGCAACCTAAAAGCAAGTCAAAATTTGGAGAAAATGTAGCTACTTCTTCATTTTGGAAGTCTAACTGGAAGAAGGAGGATAGAGAAAATGCTATTAGCAAATATAAGAGAAATGAGGAAAAGGAAAAAAAGGTGGAGAAGAAATTTGTAGAAAGTAAAGGAAAGGAGGTTGCAACTACTACCCGAAATAGAGATGTGAAGTGTTTTAGGTGTTTGGGCAGTGGACACATAGCTTCTCAATGCCCTAACAAGAGAGTTATGGTCATGAGAGAAAATGGTGAGATAGAAACGGAGGAGGAAATTGTGAGTGATTCCACATCTTCAGGGGAGGAGGATGCAGAGGTAGAATACGCTGCTGAAGGAAGTGCTCTAGTGATTATGAGAGCATTAAATACTCAAGTAAAGGAGGATGTTGGTGATGAATTGCAAAGAGAAACAATTTTTCATACAAGGTGTCTTATCCAAGACAAAGCTTGTAGTGTCATCATTGATGGGGGAAGTTGTGCCAATGTTGCTAATACTATTTTGGTGCAGAGATTAGGGTTGAGGACTTTGAAACACCCTAGACCCTATAAATTGCAGTGGTTGAATGAATGCGGTGAGGTCAAAGTAACAAAACGAGTGCTGATTTCCTTTACAATAGGAAAGTATCAAGATGAGGTTATGTGTGACGTGGTTCCAATGCAAGCTGGCCATTTATTACTTGGCCGACCATGGCAATTTGATAGAAAGGTGATCCACGATGGGTATAAAAATAGGTATTCTTTTGAAATGAATGGAAGGAAAATCATTTTGGCACCTATGACACCAAAACAGATTTATGAAGACCAAACAAGGCTTAAGCAAGCAATGGGTGAGGTAAAATCAAGAGTGGCCGAAAAGAGAGCAGAGAAGAAAAGAAGGAGTGAAAAGAAATTGAGTGAAAATGTTGTGAGTGAGCAAGACAAGGGTAGTTGTGAGGAAAGAAAAGACAGTAAAGAAAACATTCCAAGAGTGCTTGAAAAAGGTGAATCTTCGGCGCAAAAGGAGAGCTGTGCAGAAAGAGGGGAGAGAAAATTAAGCTTGTATGCTAAAGAAAGAGATGTGAGGAATGCCTTGTTTTCCAACAAGAAAATGTTATTAATTGTGTTTAAGGACTCTTGTTTATCCACATCTGACCTTGACCCCAATTTGCCTAGTGTTGTTGTCTCCCTTTTACAGGAATATAAGGATGTGCTACCTGAGGAGATGCCAGCTGGACTACCACCTATTCGAGGGATTGAGCACCAGATTGATTTTGTACCTGGAGTAGTTATTCCCAACCGTCCAGCCTATAGAACTAACCCTGAAGAAACCAAAGAATTACAAAGGCAAGTTGAGGAATTGCTAGCTAAGGGTTATGTGAGAGAAAGTATGAGCCCTTATGCTGTACCCGTCCTTTTGGTACCAAAGAAAGATGGCACATGGCACATGTGTGTGGATTGTAGGCCGGTTAACAAAATCACTGTAAAGTATCGCCACCCTATACCTAGATTGGATGATATGTTGGATGAACTTTGTGGTGCTTGTGTGTTTACCAAAATTGACTTGAAAAGCGGATATCATCAAATTCGCATGAAAGTAGATGATGAATGGAAGACTGCATTTAAAACAAAGCATGGACTATATGAGTGGTTAGTGATGCCTTTTGGGCTAACTAATGCTCCTAGCACTTTTATGAGATTGATGAATCATGTGTTGCGTGCTTTTATTGGAAAATTTGTTGTTGTTTATTTTGATGATATATTGGTTTACAGTAGAGGCATGAATGAACATATGCATCATTTAAGAGCTGTATTCGATGTGTTGAGAAAGGAAAAATTATATGCTACCTTAAAGAAATGTTCATTTTGCATGGAAAAGGTTGTCTTTTTAGGATTTGTCATTAGTGCTAGTGGTGTTGAAGTCGATGATGAAAAAATTAGAGCTATTAGAGACTGGCCCACTCCAAAGTCTGCATCTAAAGTGCGTAGTTTCCATGGACTAGCTAGTTTCTATAGAAGATTTATTAAGAATTTCAGTACCATTGCAACACCATTGAATGATCTTGTCAAAAAGAATGTTAATTTTGTTTGGGAACAGAAACAAGATGATGCTTTTCACAAAATTAAAGACATGTTATGTTCCGCTCCTGTGTTGGCTTTACCTTATTTTTCTAAGACTTTTGAGATTGAGTGTGACGCATCAGGTATAGGTATTGGAGCCATTTTAATGCAGGAAAAGAGACCAATAGCATACTTTAGTGAGAAGCTTAATGGAGCAGCTTTAAACTATTCTACATATGACAAGGAGTTGTATGCATTGGTACATGCCTTGGAAACATGGCAACATTACCTTTGGCCAAAGCAATTTGTCATCCACACAGATCATGAGTCAATGAAGCATATCAAGGGGCAAAACAAGTTGAGTAGGCATCATGCAAAATAGGTTGAGTTCCTTGAGACCTTCCCATATGTGATTCAATACAAACATGGGAAAGAAAATGTGGTGGCTGATGCCTTATCTCGAAGGTATAACCTTCTTGCCCTTCTTGATGCAAAGTTATTAGGATTCGAATATGTGAAAGAATTATATGCTGAAGATGATGACTTTGCTAGAGTGTATGCAGCTTGTGAAAAGAATGCTTTTGAGAAGTTTTATAGGCATGATGGATATTTGTTTAGAGAAAATAGATTGTGTGTGCCTAAGAGTTCCATGCGTGAATTACTTGTGAATGAGTCTCATGCTGGTGGATTAATGGGTCATTTTGGTGTTGCCAAAACTTTAGATGTATTGAAAGAACATTTTTATTGGCCGAATATGAAAAGAGATGTTGAAAGAGTATGTGTTAGGTGCATTGTGTGTGCTAAGGCTAAATCTAGAGTTTTGCCACAAGGTTTGTATACACCTTTGCCTACCCCTAGTGATCCTTGGGTTCATTTGTCTATGGATTTTGTGTTGGGATTACCTAGGTCTAAACAAGGCCATGATTCAATTTTTGTTGTTGTTGACAGGTTTTCAAAAATGGCACATTTTATTCCATGCCATAAAACTGATGATGCTACAAATGTTACAAATTTATTCTTTAGAGATATTGTTAGGTTGCATGGCATACCTAAGAGTTTAGTTAGTGATAGGGATGTTAAATTCCTCAGTCACTTTTGGAAGGTTTTGAGGGGAAAATTGGGCACCAAGTTGTTATTTTCCACCACTTGTCACCCACAAACCGATGGTCAAACTGAAGTAGCAAATAGGACACTAACTACTCTTTTGCGTGCTGTGGTTAAGCAAAATTTGAAGTCATGGGAAGATTGCATTCCACTTGTTGAATTTGCATACAATAGAAATATGCATTCTTCTACTGGCTATTCTCTATTTGAAATTGTGTATGGTTTCAATCCTTCAACTCCTTTGGATCTTTTACCTTTGCCTGTGAACGAGCTTGCTAGTTTAGATGGAAAAAGAAAAGCAGAATTGGTGAAGAAAATCCATGAACAAGCCAAGCTTCAAATTGAAAAGAAAAATGAAAAATATGCTAGTCAAGCCAACAAAGGAAGGAAGAAAGTCACATTTCAACCTGGAGATTGGGTATGGGTTCACTTGCGCAAAGAAAGGTTTCCCTCTCGAAGGAAATCAAAATTACAACCAAGATGTGATGGACCTTTCCAAGTGCTGACCAAAATTAATGATAACGCCTACAAAATAAACCTGCCCGGTGAGTATAATGTCGTGCCACCTTCAATGTTGCTGATTTATCTCCTTGTGTTGATGCAGGAACAGATTCGAGGACGAATCCTTTTGAAGCGGAGGGGAATGATGAGAATCAAGCTACATCCACAATAAAGGATTTCATCCAAGGTCCAATTACTAGAGCTAGAGCTAAATCACTTCAGAATTTAATTTGTGAAATCATAAGGAGCAAGGATTATAAGCTGGAATAGCATGAAGAAAAATATAAAGGATTAAATTTGGTGAAAATTATGCTTAGAAGTGACCAAGTGTCATGTGGAGCATTAGATTACATGGAATAACCTGTGGACATGCATGCACCAAATCTAACCCATGTACATGTATCTGCTGGCACCTTTTTCAAGGAATATTCCTTGCTGTTATAACCACCTCTCTTTTGGACTTAAATGCCCTTATTTGCTGCTGTATTAAATTCACTTTTTGTTAGGAGTTTTTAGTCTTTTGATAGATTAATTTTTGTTTGGACTTAAAGCCCCTTACAGCTGTTACTAAAGTAGGGATATTTTTGTCTTTAGCTTTGAAGCCAAGAGGCTATAAATACAAGTGTAATGAGAGGGTGGAAGACACACTTTGAATATTAATGAAAGATTGTTTCTGCTCCTTTAGTTAGTAAATTGGCTGTTGCCTTTGTTCTTGTGAAGCTCATTAACTTGCTGAGATTTCTATCTTGCAAGGTTTAATATGCATAATATTCTTGGTTTATTCATTCTCCATATGAATTAGGTCAAGAATCCCATTTCTGATATTTTCTTTGAATTACACAACAATCTGATTGTGCTGGTTCAAAGATTCAAATTCATACATCTTGATTTGGTGCTTTCTATATTGTTCATTTAATTCTTGAATGTGGGTTTTCAAGTTACCAATTACTTGAAGGTTCACATCACATTTTGTGGACATGATTCGCAACATTCTGTCCCTCAGACATCCTTATGCGGAATAGCTGCCTAAATATCTCATACCTAGCATTCCTACTGTGCTCACTATACAACTCTTATAGGTGAAGGAGGATCTCACTCGCACTCTGCATGTTCTCATGCTGCTTCTGTAACTCATTTCTCATGGAAGCAAGCATGTAACACTTAGCTCTCATATCATGCTCCTTCCACTTGTCCAATGTTTCATGTTCCTCTGGAGTGGCCTCTAGAGGTAAGGGACTAGGAACATTTGAGTCTATAACATATCCTATATGTTCAAGGTTCAGGACAAGTTTCAAGTTTCTTAGCTAATCAGAGAGATTAGGTCCTGTCAACCTATTGCTATCAAGTATGCTTGCAAGGATATTGGATGGTAGTGGTTGTTCTGTGCTCATTATTATCTAAAAATTAACTGCAGAAAATAACCAGATTAATTAGTAAATGTATCAAGTAATTAACCAAAATAATTATGGTCTTTTAATCAAATTGGTCCTCCCACTAACTTAGCGAATCCTACACTTCCAAAGTAGAAAACGGAAATCCTAGTTGGATAAATTTCTAGTGGGTGATTGAATTCTTATAATTCTATTGATCATCCTCAGGTACATCCGTTATTGGAATTACAATAAACTATAAGTGAGCAACTCCTTGCCCATCACATCTCATGTGAGGTTCAATCCTTTACCTAGCCCCTAATGCTCAAAATCTCAGGTACATCCATTATTGACTTATCTTGCATTAGTTAAGTTGATCCCATTGAGCCAGTAATTATGCAAATAATTTTAATGTCCTCAGGTACATCCAATATTGACCACCAAACCATTTACATATTTATAACATCTCATGCTTAACAATTATTCTTAAGAAAATCTCTTAAATTAATTGCATCTTATGCAACTATTTAAAATTTCATAAAATAATTGCCCCAATGGAGGGCCCATGTTATAATTACTTTAATTATAGCATTTCCAACTTAATCATTTGTTTGGAAGATTTTATAGTCATCCTAATTACTATTAAGGTCTCACTTTGCACATTATCCATTTAGTATGCATATATCATATAATTGCATGCATTCCCATACATCTCATGCGTTCATGGACAAGCAGTAAATATGGTGTGATCATGCACTTTCTAGGGGATTCAATTCTGAGCCACCAAGAATTGAATCAGGGCATTCCTAGGTGCATTTCATTCATTCATTTTACAAGAGTTGCCGAAGGAGTACATAATCAACACTTGATCTTGAATTCCTCCCACTGGTCCCACAAATGCTCTTGACGTCCTTGAACTTCTTGCAATCCAATATTACATAGTAATCCTTAACATACCAAGGCGAATTTACAAGAACTTAAATAAATGAAATTACAACCCAAAAATTATTATAAACTTAATAATACATGCCCAAAATAAATTAAAATAAATTAATTAAAAGAAACATAAAAGTAAAAGAAATAAATCCCAAAGAAACATAAAAGAAATAAATCCAATCAC
This sequence comes from Hevea brasiliensis, assembly GCF_030052815.1. Lineage (NCBI taxonomy): Eukaryota > Viridiplantae > Streptophyta > Magnoliopsida > Malpighiales > Euphorbiaceae > Hevea > Hevea brasiliensis. The sequence goes on from NC_079493.1 coordinate 56,203,748, forward strand.
ATTGGTCTTTTATCCATCATGCATATCACTATTTAAAATTAAATAAAACATAAATACTTAAATTAAATTGAATATCTCATATTCAACTTAAAAATTCAGATTTGAATATGATTCAAATAAATTTAAAAATTCAGATTTAAATCTAATTCAAATAAATTTAAAAATTCAAATTTGAATCACACTCAACCAACCTTAATAATTCAGATTTGAATCACATTCAAACAATTTTTAAAAAATCATATTTGAATCACATTCGAACAATTTTTAAAAATTCATATCTGAATATTATGCAAACAACTTTAAAAAATCATATTTAAATATGATTCAAACAACTTTAAAAATTCAGATTTGAATCACATTCAAACAACTTTTAAAATTCAAATTTGAATCATATTCAAACAATTTTTAAAATTCTGATTTGAATCAAAATTTAATTGTATGATTGAAATTCTAATTAAACAATTTAATTAGACATAGGATGAGCTTTTAGATCATACAACAATTGTAAATTAAAAAGCCAAACCTTGAGCCACCCATGGAAGCCACAAACCTTGCGCACCATGAAGGTGTTCTCTTGCATGCCGCCACACATCCATTACAACCAGCAATGGATAAATCATCTCATGATCAAAACACACAATTAAATCATATAATAAAAAATCTAAATGGAAAATAAAGTGGCTTTGATACCAATTAAAGGAACAGAAGCATGAAAAACACAAGTTTATACCATTGAATTCAAAAATTTTCACCTAGGGTCACATGCATCATGTAAGATTTATTTTTAGCTATTTGATTTCAATGATAAACAACATATTAAAACTCTTTTAAAATGTTTTTGGATCTGTATTTGCCATTTAAGATATTAAAATTAATCAGATTAATTTTATAACCCTAGATTAAATCAAGAACAAACACACTTACCTCTTGATGCATTGCAGTGTATTTGCGCCTTTGAGATGCATCTTCAGGACACCAAACGTTGTCTCTCTAGCTTGTCCACACCAAGAACACCTATGGCAGCCCTTGAACAGCTTCTAAAGCTTTTTCTATGAATTAAAAAATCAAGTTCTGCCTTTTAAGAGATTAAAGATGTAAACAGGATACTAGAAACAATTTCTAGCATTTTTAATTCAAGAGATTGATGGCTAATCTCTTTGAATTGATGAGAGATAAAGAAGAAGAGAAGGGAGAAACTTGGGTGGCGGCACCAAGGATGAGGAGCTACTGGTTATATTATTTTTAATTCATAACAATACTTATATAGCTAGGTCAACACATTAAACCCTTGCCACTTGTCACCCTCTGATTGGTTCTAGGTTTAGTTAACCCAATCACATTGTGCCAAGTGTCAAGCCTATATTTAATCTTAATTTTAATCATCTTACATGATTAAAAGACATTTAGCAAGATTATGTGTAATGCCATGTGTCACCATCTCATGGTGCCACATGTCACCCTATGAAAAGACCAAAATGCCTCTGTGTCTTAATTCTGAGTTCTCAACCCAAAATAATTATTTCTTTTCTTCTAATCAATTTATATCAAATTAATTAATCTTTATTAATTAATTTCTCATTAATTAAATTCCTATTTAAACACTTTAAATATAAATTTAACTTATACTATACATCTAATAATCTAGATTTGGTTCCAAGTCATGCTAGGGACTTTGCAATCTAATTGCAAACCAAACCTATTTAATTAATTAATTAAACTCTTTAATTAATTAATTAAATCATATTTAATTAAGTGATAACTTGTGCATGTGTGTGACTTACTAGGCTCATCACTAATTGGCAATGAGATATGATATCAACTCTTAATATCATCAGAACTCTTTCTTACCATAAATGATTTCTCTAAATCATTTTATGCACCTCATAGACCATGGTTAACACCTAGCATAGCATGCCATTGCCACCCAATTAGTAATAAGGTTTACCTTAAATGAACCTATAATCATATGTTACCATGCACTAGAATGTCTCTGTTACAAAATCCCAACTCAAACTGGAGTCATGGTTTATGTCAAACTCCATTTGCTATGAATATTATGTTTTCTTTTAATTTCAGTTCTTGATTAAAAAGATTTTCTCATCAGAAACTCTTTTCTGATTAAATCTATCTGTCCTGGCCAGGAACTTGAAACATCAACAACAATTAAATTAACATAGGATTTTATCTCTATTTACTTAGAGGAACAGATTCCATCTTGATCAACACCTACCTCCATATGCCCATATACCCATACACAGTACAAGTATGAAAGCAGTATCAAACTCAAACTACTTATATACAAGATAACTGTGCTATCTCAGTTCTAAAGATTATATGCACTTATATGATTTATGACAAAACATTGACAAGAGTAAACTCCATGTGGTTATCGTAAGTGTCACTGGTTCGACCTACTTATCATGTATAAGTGGCTATCATGTTTGTTATATGGCATGAGACTCACCATTCCATCTTATTTATATCTCATATAAATAACTTGGGAACAAACATAAATACAATTTTTCTGGATAAGTCATGTTCTTATTATGAAATATCCTCGATTGTGAACCTATTTATGATACTTTGTACTACAAATACTATCACTCATATTCTTAACAACTTAAGAATAGAATTTCTAACAAAATATCAATGGACCTTTTCTATTACACATAAATATATTATGTAAACGGAAAAGTGGAAACGTCTTTTATTAATAAAATATGTACAAGATACATACTAAATGATATGCTCTAGGGCATACTACTAACAAGTTCCACCACGTCTCGGTAGCTCAAGTGCATCCGAACTCCTGGCAGACTCTTATAGCTTTCCGGGGCCTCTGCTGAGCTAAGGGACTGGAACCCACGGCCAAAGTCTTTGTCGAGCTACATAGGCTTACCCGAAGGAAGGATGATGAGTTTCTGGTTCTTTTATGCTAAGCCTAACTGCTCCCTCTTTATCGATCTCCCTTCTTTATTGAAGAATTGGAAGAACCGATTCTTTATTTTGAGGACCAAAATCCAGAACGGCTTTGAGGGTATCCCACGGAGTTGGCAACACCTGGTTGCTCCTATCCCAAAGAAGATTGCCTTAAATAAGGATGAAGACGCCATAGTGAAAGAGTTAAAATCACAGGCGTCTACCAAAAATTCTCGTGCTTAAACGTGGTGACGGCCGAACTGAAGTATTAGATGATGCGGCTGATCACTGACGAAGAATACGAGCTTCAGCTCTCTGGCCTCGGCCCTGGTACTACCCATATCTCTGGTCTCTAAATCTTAGCGAACTCATTGACTTCTTCTTTGTGTAGGTATGGCAGGCGACGATGCTTCTAAGGAAAGCCCCAAGCAAAAAAGGGAGGTCTCTAGAAAAGTGCAGGCGATGAAGTGGGCCACCATTGCTGATATTCAGACCCCTCGTCGTGAATTAGCAGAGATACCAAGCTCTCCTCCCTGATCTCAGGAGCAACCGATCCCTGAGGTAAAGGTCTTTGCTCCTGCACCTCAGTAAATCGAGCTTCCACCTCCCCCTCCTCCTTCGATCTCTTCCAATGTGGAAGGGGAGTCTTCCAGTCCTACGGTCAAGACACTTTCCCGGGGTGCTCAACTCCTAATCCAATCGCTAGAAAGGCAATCACTAGAAAGGAACCGCTCCACTAGAGGGAATCCCAGCCTGGCCAAAGTCATGGGAGCTTTCATTTGCTTCCAAAAAGATCAGAACAAGTTGGCAGAGGAGAGCCTTGATGATATCTTAGCTCAGACAATGAGCTTAGGCTTAGAGGCCATTGCAAACCAGCCCATACTCAGAGAGAAAGCCCATGCCTTAAAGAAAGAGATCTTTAAGGTGGTCTAAAATGCCTCCGCTGCACAAGCTCAGCTCTCCTCTGCTAATCACTACATTGCCAGAATGGAAGACCGGATGAAGCATTATGAGAAGAGGATAGTGGAGGTGGAATGAGAACTTGAAGACTCTCGAGTTGGTTGGTCTGCTGATCTCACTCGTTATGCTGAAGACCTTAGGGCGAAGGAGGAAGAGCTTCGAGCCAAGGATGAGGAGCTCCAAGCTAAGGAAGAGGAGAGCACCACAAAGGAGGCCGGGGCTTATGTGAACGCCCATAATGACCTTCTGGCTGAGCTAAGGAAGCGGTATCCTGAAGAGGACTTCTCCTGGATGAATGAGCTCGCCCCAGATGCCAAAGAGGAGAGCGACGAGGAGCTAGAGAGAGAGAGAGAGGGAGAGAATTAGAGGGAGGATGTATCTAGGGAACAGGCTAGGGGAGACCCTCCAGCCGAATGACTTGTAAATTTTATTTTAAAATGCAATGAAGTCCTTTTTGTTCAATTTCTTGATGAGATCGGAGAATGTCCAAATTGTATGAGTACCTAATTGCTTTGAACGTGTTGGACAGTAAACTTAAAAACAACCATTAACCTAAGTATAAAAGATCAAAAAAACAGTATACATAAGCTTGAGATCGGACTAAGCCACGACCAAGCACCGGATAAGACTTTAAAACATTGGAATTGGAAAGTTTAGACATTGATTTGAATTCTAAAGATCGGGATCGTCATTAGACCGGATAAAGACTTTAACTTCACTTTAATTCCTGGGGCATTCAAGTTAGAACCGAATCTTGACATTAGCCAAATGAAGTTCCATAATATTTGTAAGAAGAGATCGGAAAACTATGAACTAAGAATGGAATCGATTTATTTCATGGTCGAGCAATCGGTGAGTTCGGAAAAGTCATTTATGATCAAAAGACATCAGCTGAGAGCGGCTTTAAAGTCCCATGACTTTGGTGATTGGCCAAAATATGGTGTCAACATGTGATATCATTTATTTTTAATGGACATTGAGGTCAAAAGGCAACCCTAGGTGTCAAATAACTAAAATGCCCCTCTTCGGGTTGTATTCCCGATTTTTTGGTAACATCGATTTTTGTTTATTTCTTGATTTTTCATTTTTCTTTGTACTAATTTATTAATTTTTATTTGATATTTCTAGTGTCAATTACATTTCAATAAACCTTTAATTATGTCTTGAAATTTAATTCCGAGGGTTCCCTATAGTCCTGGGGTCGGCAATTGCCTTCGCCGGATCTTTCCAGTGTGGTCACCCATCGTTACGGTGCTGGCTCGTTTAACCTAGTTTCATTTTCTTTCTTTTATTTTTCTTTAATTTCTCTTATATTTTATTTTTATTTAGTTCATCATCATATGTCTATTCACTATCACTGAAGTGTAGTTTCAGACATCCTGACTTGCCCGGACTGACATTAGGTCACTGGAGCAACAGAACATACAGAATACGTACAGGGAGGATGTTACAACTCTTCCCCTCTAAATAAAAATTTTGTTCTCGAAATTTACCTGATGTGAAAAGCTAAGGGAATTGTTGCCTCATTGTCTCCTCGCTCTTCCATGTTGCCTCTTCCGTGTTGTGATGCCTCCATAGGATTTTCACTAATGGAATTGTCTTGTTTTTGAGCTCTTTTACCTCTCATGCCAAGATTTTAATTGGTTCTTCTTCATATGTCAGGTTAGGTTGTACAACAATTTCTTATGCTGAGATGACATGTGAAGGATCTGATCTATATCTTTTGAGCATCGAGACATGGAACACATTGTGTATCTTGTCCAGCTCAGGTGGTAAGGCTAATTTGTAGGCTACTGGTCCCACACGTCCAATAACTTCATATGGGCCAATGAACCTAAGGCTTAATTTTCCCTTTTTCCTGAATCTCAACACTGTCTTCCACAGTGATACTTTGAGAAATACCATTTCGCCAACTTCATACTTAATGTCCTTTCTTTTCAAGTCAGTATAAGATTTCTGTTTGTCCAAGGCAACTTTCAAATTTACCTTTATCAGTTTCACCTTTTCCTCTGTCTGTTTTACCAGGTCTGGTCCCACTAGCTTATCTTCACCCAATTCAGTCCAACATACAAGCGTTCTACATTTTCTCCCATACAGTGCTTCATAAGGTGTCATTTGTATCCTAGCTTTATAGCTATTGTTGTATGCAAATTCTGCCAGTGGAAGGTATCTGTCCCAGCTTCCCTCAAACTCAATAACACAACTCCTCAGTATATCCTTGAGGACCTATCACATATGTTTGATTATTATTATCATTATCAGTTCAATTTATTGTTTGCAATAACTCATTGAGTTTCAAAATTTACCTGGATTATTCTTTCTAGCTGTCCATCCATCTCAGGATGAAAAGCCATACTAAAATGGAGTTGTGTGCCCAAGGATTCTTATAATTTCTTGCAAAATCTAGATGTAAACCTTGGGTCTCTATCAGATATAATGAAAATTAGAATTCCATGTAGTCTAACTATCTCACTAATATACAATTCTGCTAGCTTTTCCTGTGAGTAGTCAGTTTTGACTGGCAAAAAATGTGCTGATTTGGTCAACCTATCCACAATCACCCATACTGCATCATACTTCTTCTGAGTGAGAGGTTGACCATTGACAAAGTCCATAGTGACTCGGTCCCATTTCCATTCAGGTATGTTTATAGGCTGTAACAAACCTGATGGAACTTGATGTTTTGCTTTGACTTGCTGACATGTCAAGCATCTAGTTACATAGCCAGCTATGTCCTTCTTCATATCCGGCCACCAAATCGAAGTTTTAGATCATGGTACATTTTTGTACTTCCTGGTTGCATAGCATACACACTGTTATGTGCTTCTCTCAGGATACTGGTTTTCAACTCTTTGTTATTTGGTACACATACTCTTTTTTTATAGTACAGGCACCCATTTTCTTTCACTTCATATTCAGTTTCCTTTCCCTCAGTGATTTTGCCCATAACAACCATTAATCTCTAATCTGTCTTCCGCCCATCCTATATCTGTTATAACAGATTCGGCTTCACTTGCAACTCAACCAAAATAACTCCGTCATGAGTTAAGGATAGTTAGGCATTCAGAGATCTTAATGCTACAATAGATTTTCTACTTAAGGCATCAGCGACTACATTTGCCTTCCCAGGGTGGTAGTCAATCACACAATCATAATCTTTCAGGAATTCAACCCATCGCCTCTATCTCAAATTAAGTTCCTTCTGAGTTGGCAGATACTTCAGACTCTTATGGTCTGTGTATATGTAGCATTTTTCTCCATATAAGTAATGCCTCCATATCTTCAATGCGAAGATAATTACTGCTAACTCCAAATCATGAGTAGGATAATTCTTTTCATGTGGCCTTAACTGCCTGGAAGCATATACGACCACTTTTCCTTCTTGCATGAGTACACACCCTAACCCATTATGTGAGGCATTACTGTAGACTACAAAGTCTTTTCCAGACATTGGTTGTGTTAACACTGGTGCCTCTGTTAACATAGCCTTTAGCCTCTTAAAACTTGCTTGACACTTGTCATTCTAGTCAAATTTCATATTCTTGTGTAGTAATTTGGTCATTAGAGCAGCTATCAGGGAAAATCCTTTTACAAATCTTTTATAATATCCAGTTAACCCCAAGAAACTTTTGATCTCAGTTGTATTTCTGGGAGGCTTCCATTCCATCACTGCTTCAATCTTCTTGGGATCCACTCTAATCCCTTCAGCTGATACTATATGTCCTTTGAATGCAATCTCATTCAACTAGAACTCACACTTGGACAATTTAGCATACAGTTTCTTCTCTTTTAGAGTCTACAGAACAATTCTTAAATGCTCATCATGTTCTACTTTATCCTTGGAATACACCAGGATGTCATTAATGAAGACCACTATGAACCGATCTAAGTATGGATGGAAGATACGGCTCATAAGGTCCATGAATGCCACAAGAGCATTTGTTAACCCAAATGGCATCCCCAAGAATTCATAATGCCTATACCGAGTTCTGAATGCAGTCTTAGGCACATCTGCATCCTTAACCCTTAGGTGATGATACCCTGATCTATGATCAATCTCAGAAAACACATCGGCTCCCTTCAACTGATCAAACATATCATCAATTCTAGGTAATGGATACTTGTTCTTCGCTGTTACTTTGTTCAATTGCTGGTAATCAACACATAACCTTAGTGTCCCATCTTTCTTTTTTACAAACAATATTGAAGCTCCCCACGGTGAGACACTGAAGCATATGAACCCCTTGTCTAATAATTCTTGCAGCTAGATTTTTAACTCTTTTAATTCAATAGGTGCCATCCTATACGGAGCAATTGAAATAGGAGCTGTACCCAGCATAATCTCAATAGCAAATTCAACTTCCCTTTCTGGAATCAAACTAGGCAATTCCTCAAGAAATACTTCAGAGAAGTCCCTTACTATGGGTATGTCAGACAAGTCAAGTTTACCCTGCCTAGTGTCAACCACATGTGCCAGATAAGCTTCACACCCTTTTCTCATCCATCTCCTTGCAACTGTAGCTGAGATGACATTAGACAAGAAATCTGTCCTTTCACCCACAACTGTTATTTCTTCATTCTCAGCAGTTTTCAGAGAGATTCTCTTCGATTTACAATCTACCATTGCATGATGATGGGATAACCAGTCCATTCCCAAAATCATGTCAAACTCATAGAAAGGCATTTCGATTAAGTCTGCCGAGAACTCTTTCCTTTGAATCTTCAATGGACAGCCCCTATATTGTCACACCTTACCCCTTCGTAAGGCATAACATGATCCTGTAGTATACCTAATGAATTACTAAAGTTCGTCTATTGATAACCCATTAAATACACTATAAGGGATTTTAAACCTTTTATTATTTCTTTTTACAGTGGTGAGCACTTTTGACAGATGTTAAAATTTTTTTAATTGAAGTGAAATCAAATAACAAATCTAAAGTATCATTAATTTCTGTAAAAATTTCGACAGAGTGCTGTCTATATTTGGAGCAAAACAGTTTTTCAAAAACCTGTAAAAAGTACTTCCAATATATTTGTTCAATCCCAACTCTAATATGGCTCAACTCAAATCAGTGTCCTCAATACAGTTCAAACTCAATTCAACATCATTTTCAGCAATTCCAAAGATAAAGTGCAAAATAAATGAGTATTTCAAAAGCTGAAATAAGAGAATTGTAATACAACATTTTAACAAGCCAAAATAATTTACAACTTTATTTTACAACTGCTCAAGACCAAGTACAATATATACATACAGTTCACATACATTACAACAATATTTGCTAGGAAGTGGTATACTCAATATACCCGGCAAAATCCCAAAGCGAAGTTACAAGCAGCTTACTCTGCTGCTTTATCTGTCTGTCTACCTGCAATAGCAATGAAAAAGCTATCGCTGACTAAAATTTACTCAGTGGTGCACAATAAAAATTTAAAATGCAATATATAAAACATTTATTAACAATTCACAATTCAAATGATTCACAATTTCATGTCACAATTTTCAAAGCTCATATAACACAAATTTGATCAAATAATTGAATAACACAGTGTTGCCAAACAATAACACAACTTAGGTCATGACACAAATTTTCCGAACATGCCATGTTGTACACCACGACAAGACAAACTCACCCCACTAATCGAAATCAATGAGGGAGGTGGCTAGCTAGCTAATGAGTACTCATCTAAACTAACCTCAGACTGGCAAGCCAGAGAGGGAAGAAAGTGATCAAATATCAAACTCAACCCCACAAGTTGAGGAGGAACATATTAATATTGTCATGCCAAGTGTGAATCCAAAATCAATTTAAAACAAGTTATTCAAATATTTCATGCAAAACACAATTAAATTCCAAAGTCAATTTTTCATTAACAAAGTGGCAACACAGTAGTTATTGAAACCCATAATTAACATGATGCATACTAATCAAGTTTTCAATGGGAAAACGATAATTTAAAGTTATTGTGCACAAACACAATTTAAAACTATAATGTTCAATTGTAATTCAAGCAACAATCAAACAAACCACATTTTCAAATTTCCATTTCTAAAATAGGCAATAAACTTTTCTCAAACAAATTTTCCCAAGTCATAAATTCACAACTCATTTCTCCAAATAAATTTTCTAGTAAAAGCAGTGAATATAAAAAGTACTATGCACAGACCTAGTTTGAGTCGCCTCTAGGCCTTGACTCAATGTTCCTTATGCTTTTTAATATCCTTTTCAACTGTCAGTACTCAGTTAAATTGTTTCTAACAATAAGGTTCAATAATTAATTTATTTTGTACTATTGCTTTCATTAGCCAACCTATAATGTTGACCTTTGATGCACTCTAGGGGAATAAATTTTAATGTTATCAATATGTCACATTTTATAGTCCTTTAGTATTAGTACATGTTACCAATTTCATTTTCAAGTGTATTGCATTTTATTGAAATTTATCGGATTTTGGTATGCTGTTTTGACCTAGCCGGATGACCTAGTTCCCCCAGTTTTTGGGTTCCGGTAACTTGTAGGTCTATGTCTTAGTGAACTTTTGCCACAAATTTTAGATCATTTGGAGTTTACTAGACCAAGTTATGGTCATTTTACTATTGCTGGACAGATTGCACTAAAATGGTAAACTTAGGTCATTTTCGATTATGGCAGTTTTTATACCCGAAGTTGTGCAAGCATTTTGACTTGCTTATGGTCATTTATGGGTTTTGTGATCTCTACAAAAGATGTATCCCTATGTCTAATCTTTCCAACCATATAAATTTTAGGTCATTTGGACCTGTTTTGAGTGAGTTATGGCCAAAATACTGACTGTTGTTCAAATGGTCAGTTTTCAGGTTTGCAATGTCACTAATCCAGATTTGGTCAATTTTCATATCACTTTCTGGACAGAATTTAGGTAGGCTTCCAACATGAAAGTTGGCACATTTTGTGCTTAGTTTCACATCCAATTAGCCTCATACTAATTGGAGTCACACACTTAGGGTTATAGACTTATTTGCATACTGCCCTTAACTCATTTTTGAGGCATCAACCAATCACACATTCAACTAACCATACTTCACTTCTTAAACCTAATTCTGCATTTGGTACTAACCATAACCATTCATTAGTTTACATTATAGTAACTTTGGGCAGAATATAACCAATTGGCAATGCACCATTTCTTGGAATCAAGCATGTTAAACCTCTTTAACACCTTTTCCAAGTATAGACTTTGGGATAAACCAATTATTCTTTTCGCTCTATCTCTATAGATATGAATCCCAAGAATATAGGTTGCCTCTCCTAAGTCTTTTCATGGAGAATGTATTTGACAACCATACCTTTACAGTTGTCAAGATACCTGTATCATTACCCATCAACAGTATATCATCCACATATAAGACAAGAAAAGTGATAGCACTGTCACTAACCTTCTTATATACACATGGCTCATCCTCATTTTTTATAAAACCAAATGATTTAATGGCTTCATCAAAACGGATGCTCCAACTCCTCAAAGCTTGCTTCAACTCATAAATGGATCGCTTTAGCTTGCATACCATGGAACCATCTTGGGATTTAAAACCCCTAGGTTGTTCCATGAAAATGTTTTCTTTAATGTATCCATTGAGAAAAGCTGTTTTGACATCCATCTACCAAATCTCATAATCATAGTATGCAACTATTGCTAATAGAATCCTAATTGATTTAAGCATGGCAACAGGCGAGAAAGTCTCCTCATAGTCGATTCCTTGCCTTTGGCGAAACCCTTTCGCTACTAGCCTTGCCTTATAGATCTCTACCTTTGCATCAGAACTAATTTTCTTCTTGAAAACCCATTTATTCCCTATAGGTACAATACCTTAAGGTGGGTCAATAAGATCCCAAATTTGATTCTTATACATGGAATCAATTTCGGATTTCATAGCATCAATCTATTTTGAAGAGTCTATATCTGATATAGCTTCTTCATAGGTAAGTGGATCATCTCCATGATCTACTTCTTCATGAGTAAACAACTCTTGTTCTTCTTCATGAAGGAAATTATATCTCACCGGTGGGTGAGATACCCTGGTTGTTCTACGAGGAATAGTTGTAGATGTTTCATCATTGGGAGTAGGTTGACTAGATGGATCTATATCCATTTGATCTGTTGGTTAGTCAAAATTCTCTAATTCTAACTCTATTTGCCTTCCTTTGCCTCCTTCTTGAACAAACTGTCGTTCAAGAAATGTAGCATCTCTACTCACCATAACCTTCTGTGATGTTGGCAAATAAAAATAATATTCAAAACTATCTTTTGGATATCCAACAAATCGACCCTTTTCTGATCTGGTTTCCAATTTATCAGTGTTCAGCTTTTTGATATAAGCTGGACAACCCCAAATCTTAACATGTTTAAGACTTGGTTTTCTTCCTTTCCATATCTCATAAGGTGTGGAAGAAACTGATTTTGATGGAATCCTATTCAAAATATACAAAGCTGATTTTAATGCAAATCCCCAAAAGGATATTAGCATATCAGTATAGCTCATCATACTACATACCATATCCAATAGGGTATGATTTCTCCTTTCAGATACACCATTCAACTGTGGCGTTCCTAGAGGAGTCAGCTGGGAAATAATGTCGTGCTCTCTCAAGTATTTATCAAATTTAGTATTCAAATATTCACCTCGACGATCTGATCGAAGAGCTTTAATACTCTTTCCTGTTTGATTTTCTACTTCAAATTTAAATTCTTTGAACTTTTCAAAGGATTCATGTTTGTATTTCATCAAATACAAATACCCAAACCTTGATTTATCATCAGTAAAGGTAATAAAATAATGAAAACCACCTTTAGCCATTTCTTTAAATGGACCACATACATCACTATGTATTAGCTCCAAAATATTTTCAGCCCTTAGCCCTTGTCCAATAAAAGGTGATCTAGTCATTTTGCCCTGAAGGCAAGATTCACAAGTTGGAGTAGGCTCAGAGCGCAATGAGGATAAAATCCCCATTTTCTCCAATTTTGCAAACCTATCTTCTGCAACATGATATAACCTTAAGTTCCAAATATATTTTGAACTTGAGTTGGTTTTCACCATGGCATTGCATTCATTTAGATCACTTGCATTCATTTTGTGTTTGTCATTATTATTCAAATAATAAAGACCATCATTCATATAACCCGAACCAACATATTTATTTCAAAAATAAATATTGCAAACATCATCTGTGAACTGAAATTCATAGCCATTTCTAGTCAAACTAGATATAGAAATGATGTTCTTAAAAGCATCAGTTACATATAAAATATTATCCAAATACAAAACATGTCCAGACATATAAAAAGATTTAGATCCTATGGCTAAATCTTCAACAGTTGAGCTATTGCCAATCCGGAGTCTGACATCTCGAGAATGCAAGCTGCTACTATTTGCTAGTTCCTGCATATCATTAGAAATGTGGGAGCTGGCACCAGTATCTAAAACCCAAGCTGTAGATGAACTATGAGTATCATCAGAATCTAAATAATAAGATATGGACATACCTTCCAAAGGTGTATCCTTCTTGTCCTTCAGAGAAGCAAGATACTCTGGGCAGTTCCTTTTCCAGTGCCCATCCTTTTAGCAGTGGAAACACTTTCTTTTGCCTCCATCGGCTTTAGTCTTCACTTTCTGTTTAGCTATTTTCTTAGAAGGACCAGGAATCTGAGGTTTCTTTTTCTTATTGCCCTTCTTCTTGTTGGACTTTCTAGTAGAAGAAGATGCAATCAAAGCTACCTCTTTTCCTTTATTGCCTGGCATATTCTTTTGGGAAATAACCGGCATATTGAGTAAACCAGCTAAGGTGCATTCCTATTTAGTCATATGGAAATTTATCACAAAATTCCCAAAAGACTCAGGAAGAGACTGAAGGATCAAATTCGTCTGTAGTTGGAAATCCATGTTGAAGTCAAGATGTTCCAGCTGCTCAATCAGCCGAATCATCTTGTGGACATGATCCCCAACATTCTGTCCCTCAGACATCCTCATACGTAATAGCTGCCTAGATATCTCATACCTAGCATTCCTGCTGTGCTCACCGTACAACTCTTGTTAGTAAAGGAGGATCTTACTCACATTCTGCATGTTCTCATGCTGCTTCTGTAACTCATTACTCATGGAAGCAAGCATGTAACACTTAGCTCTCATATCATGTTCCTTCCACTTGTCCAAAGTTTCATGTTCTTCTTGAGTGGCCTTTGGAGGTAAGGGACCAGGAACATTTGAATCTAGAACATATCCTATATGTTCAAGGTTCAGGACAAGTTTCAAATTTCTTAGCCAATCAGACAAATTAGGTCGTGTCAACCTATTGCGATCAAGTATGCTTGCAAGGATATTGGATGGTGGTGGTTGTTCTGTGCTCATTATTATCGGAAAATTAACTGCAGAAAATAACTAAATTAATTAGTAAATGTATCATGTAATTAACCAAAATGATTATGGTCTTTTAATCAAATTGGTCCTCCCACTAACTTAGCGAATCCTACACTTCCAAAGTAGAAAATGGAAATCCTAGTTGGATGAATTTCTAGTGGGTGATTGAATTCTTATAATTCTATTGATCATCCTCAGGTACACCCATTATTGGAATTACAATAAACTATAAGTGAGCAACTCCTTGCCCATCACATTTCATGTGAGGTTCAATCCTTTACCTAGCCCCTAATGTTCAAAATCTCAGGTATATCCATTATTGACTTATCTTGCATTAGTTAAGTTAATCCCATTGAGCCAGTAATTATGCAAATAATTTTAATGTCCTCAGGTAAATTCAATATTGGCCACCAAACCATTTACATATTTACAACATCTCATGCTTAACAATTATTCTTAAGAAAATCTCTTAAATTAATTGCATCTTATGCAACTATTTAAGATTTCTTAAAATAATTACTCCAATGGAGGGACCATGTTATAATTACTTTAATTATATCATTTCCAACTAAATCATTTATTTGGAAGATTTTATGGTCATCCTAATTACTATTAAGGTCTCACTTTGCACATTATCCATTTAGCATGCATATATCATATAATTGCATACATTCCCATACATCTCATGCATTCATAGATGAGCAGTAAATATGGTATGATCATGGACTTTCTAAGGGATTCAATTTTGAGCCACCAAGAATTGAATCAGGGCATTCCTAGGTGTATTTCATTCATTCATTTTACAAGAGTTGCTGAAGGACTACATAATCAATACTTGATCTTGAATTTCTCCCACTGGTCCCACCAATGCTCTTGACTTTCTTGAACTTCTTGCAATCCAATATTACATAGTAATCCTTGGCATACCAAGGCGAATTTACAAGAATTTAAATAAATGAAATTACAACTAAAAAATCATTGCAAACTTAATAATACACGCCCAAAATAAATTAAAATAAATTAATTAATTTACAATCCCAAAGAAACATAAAAGAAATAAATCCAATCACATTGGTCTTTTATAGTCCATGATCATCCATCATGCATATCACTATTTAACAATTAAATAAAACATACATACTTAAATTAAATTGAATATCTCATGTTCAACTTAAAAATCTAGATTTGAATATGATTCAAATAAATTTAAAAATACAAATTTGAATCTCATTCAAACAAATTTAAAAATTCAGATTTGAATCACATTCAAACAACCTTAAAAATTCAGATTTGAATCACATTCAAACAATTTTTAAAAAATCAGATTTGAATCACATTCAAACAATTTTTAAAAATTCAGATATGAATATTATTCAAACAAATTTTAAAAATCAGATTTAAATACGATTCAAACAACTTTAAAAATTTAGATTTGAATTACATTCAAGCAACTTTTAAAATTCAGATTTGAATCACATTCAAACAATTTTTAAAATTATGATTTGAATCAAAATTTAATTGTGTGATTAAAATTCTAATTAAACAATTTAATTAGAAATAGGATGAGCTTTTAGATCATACAACAATTGCAAATTAACAAGCCAAACCTTGAACCACCCATGAAAGCCAAAATTGGCGCACCAAAGATTGTATTCTTCAAGCATGCTGCCAGACATCCATTGCAACCAGCAATGGATAAATCATCTCATGATCAAAACACACAATTAAATCATATAATCAACAATCTAAATGGCAAATATAGTGGCTCTAATACCAATTGAAGGAGCGAAAGTATGAAAAACACAAGTTTATACCATTGAATTCAAAAATTTTCACCTAGGGTCACATGCGTCATGCAAGATTTATCTTTAAACAATATATTAAAATACCTTTAATATGTTTTTGGATTTGTATTTGCCATTTAAGATTTTAAAATTAATCAGATTAATTTTAGAACCCTAGATTAGATCAAGAACAAATACACTAACCTCTTGATGCACTGTAGTGTATTTGTGCCTTTCAGATGCGTCTTCAGGACACTAGATGTTGTCCCTCTAGCTTGTCCACACCAAGAACAGCTATGGTAGCCCTTGAACAGCTTCTAAAGCTTTTTCTATTAATTAAAAAATCAAGTTTTGCCTTTTAAGAGATTAAAGATGTAAACAGGACACTAGAAATAATTTCTAGTATTTTTAATTCAAGAGATTGTTTGCTAATCTCTTGGAATAGATGAGAGCTGAAGAAGAAGAGTGGGAGAGGAGCCTTTGGGTGGTGGCACAAAGAGGAGCAGCTGCTGGTTGTGTTGTTTTCTTTTCATAACAACACTTATATAGCTAGATCAACACATTAAACCCTTGCCACATGTCACCTTCTTATTGGTTTTAGGTTTAATTGACTCAATCACATTGTGCCAAGTTTCAAACCTATATTTAATCTTAATTTTAATCATCTTACATGATTAAAAGACATTTGGCAAGCTTATGTATAAAGCCATATGTCACCATCTCATGGTGCTACATATCACCCTGTGAAATGACCAAAATGCCCCTGTGTCTTAATTTTGAGTTCTCAACCCAAAATAATTATTTCTCTTCTTCTAATCAATTTATATCAAATATAAATCAATTAATTAATCTTTATTATTTAATTTCTCATTAATTAAATTCATATTTAAATACTTTAAATATAAATTTAACTTATATTATACATCCAATAACCTAGATTTCGTTTCAAGTCATGCTAGGGACTTTGCAATCTAATTACAAATTAAACCTATTTAATTAATCAATTAAACTCTTTAATTAATTAATTAAATCATATTTAATTAGATGATAACTTGCGTATGTGTTTGACTTACTAGGCTCATCACTAATTGGCAATGAGATATGATATCAACTCTTAATATCATCAGAACTCTTTCTTACCATAAATGATTTCTCTAAATCATTTTATGCACCTCATAGACCATGGTTAGCACCTAGCATACATGCCATGGCTACCCAATTAGTACTAAGGTTTACCTTAAATGAACCTATAATCATATGTTATCATGCACTAGAATCTCTCTGTTATAAAATCCCAACTCAAGCTGGAGTCATGGTTTATGTCAAACCTATTTGCTATGAATATTATGTTCTCTTTTAATTCCAGTTCTTGATTAAAAAGATTTTCTCATTAGAAACTCTTTCTGAATAAATCTATCTGTCCTGGCCAGGAACTTGAAACATCAAGAATAATTAAATGAACATAGGATTTTATCTCTATTTACTTAGAGGAATAGATTCCATCTTGATCAACACCTACCTCCATATATAACTAGTAGGAGCCAACATATGCCCATATACCCATACACAGTACAAGTATGAAAGCAGTATCAAACTCAAACTACCGATATACAAGATAACTGTGCTATCTCTGGTCTAAAGATTATATGCACTGATATGATTTATGACAATGCATTGACAAGAGTAAACTCCATGTGCTTGTCATAAGTGTCACTGGTTTGGCCTACTTATCATGTATAAGTGCCTATCATGTTTGTTATGTCACACCTTACCCCTCTGTAATACATAACATGATCCAGTAGAATACCTAATGAAGTACCGAACTTCACCTACCGATAACTCATTAAGTACCCTACAAGGGATTTTAAAACAATTTTCTTACTTTTATAAGTGGTGAGCATTTTCTAATAGGTATTAACACATTTAATTAAAGTTGAAAACTAGTTAAAATTTTTGGCCCATTTTATTTTTCCGTAAATTTTATAGACATTTCGGCAGAGTTCCGTCTGTATTTTGAGAAAACAATTCTTCAAATTCCTATAAAAAGCACTTCCTGTAAAAAGCACTTCCAATAATTTGTCTCAATAACTTCTTCAAATTCACAACCATCCCAATCAATTTCAACATCATTTATCAATTTCCAAAAATTCAAATCCACAATTTCTAATATTCAACAATTATCAAAATACCATTAATCATTTTTATTCAATTTAAAGTAAAATACTTCCATTCATATTTCATTAAAGATAAAAATAATTTATATACATCATTACAAAAATTTACATTAAGAGAAATTCAAACTAAAATTTATTACAAACTTTTATACAAACTGCTCAAGACTAGTTTTACATGTCCATACCTTTACATACATTACATACATCAAAATAAATTTTTACAATCAGGGTATAAAATATACCTGATATAACTTCAAAGCAGGTAGCTCCTCAATCCTCAGTAGCTCAATCTGCTACTCCTCTAATCTCTATATCTGCGACAACAATAATAGCCATCGCTGAGTACTAGGACTCAGTGGTGCACAACATACTAAAATAAACTTTATACGGAATTTAAATTACATTTATTCAAAAATTGGACTGAACATGAGAATTAAATACAAAACATGAATTATGAGATTTTAATCCAAACAATTTCATTTCGAAGTGTCAAAACCAATTTCATAAAATCCACAGTTATATCATGCCATTCGAAACAAATATAATCTCAATAGCCAGAGGCTAAGGAGAAGTCACATCACAAGGCTAGCTAGCTCAAATATATGGGAACCCATTCTTTTTCTTCTTCTACTGGCACACACCTCAACACTTCAACCAGAGAAGGAATCAAAATTCGAAAATGATTTCCCCCACTAGTCATACTAATGAGCTATTCAAATATATGGTCATGACACTGTGGTTTCAAAACTTATCTTAATAATTTACTAAACATTTATACCATCTCAAATATACACAAATAACTTTCAACAATTTAAATCAAAAGCATAATAAGTATTTCATCACAATGATGTCACAATTCAATATTTCAAATTATTCAAAACAATATGCAGAAGAAAATTTACAGAAATTCTACATTATGCACAAACCTTATATGAGTCGCCTTTTGGCCTTGACTCGACACCTCAGGTTCTTTCACGGTGTTCTTTTCCACTGAAACACGCAGTTTCATAGTGTTTTAGTATCATAACTTAGCATAAATAAAAAAATAAATTTAAATTCACTTTTACCTAGCTCTAATGTACTAAACTTGATGTTCTTTAAATTTGTGTTTTGGGGTTACTATTCACGACACTATTCAAGTCAATTTGTTGACTTTCTAAGGCTTAATAGGTATGGGAATTCCAACTTCACCCACATACCACATTTTGATTACGAAATTTGTTGGTTTTAGTTGTTTACTCAAATTCTATGTCTTTTAGGCAAATTTGTAAATTTTCAGGTTTGGTGTCTTAAGTTGCACTGTTCCATTGGTTATTTTACTATTAGAATTTGGGAAAATTTTCTCCATAGAAAATGTTTTCTATTGTCTTAAATTTATTCTCCTTTTAGGTCTATAACTCAACTTTTCACTGGTAAAATTTCAGGTCATTTAGACCTGCCTAGCCTAAGTTATGGCCAAATGAACAAACAATATTCATTTCGTCATTTTTGGTACAGGTCAAATTGCCAATTCCGGATTTGATCAATTTGTTCACTAGGTTTTGGTCACTTTTTGGGCATGATTCCTAAATGAAAAATGTTCCATTTTGTGTATATTTTCATTCCCAATTGACCTCACACCAATTGGACATATAATTTTTTAGTCTTGGTTTCTGAAAGGGACCTTGGTCCTGCTCCTTGCAGCATGACCCTAAGCAATCCGAATTTGCATTTGGTTCCAAGACTTCTAACCATTTCTTACCTCAAACCAAGTCCAACACACCATTTAACACATTCTCACATTTTTGTCTTCCAAACCCTAGGTGCCAAACCCTAATTCATCTATTTGTTGCATTTAACTAGTTAAACACATATACATATGCTTCCTTAACTCATTCAAACTTACCTACACTATTTATTCAATCAAATTCATATATTATCATCACAAGCCCTAGCTGGCCAAATTTTCCTCTAGTCCTCCAGCAATTATTTTCTTTTAATTTTAAGTTAAAATCTAAGCTATTTGAACCAAAATTATAGAAATTAAACTAAGAAATGGAGGTTTGCTCATTAACCTTAACCTTTGATTTTTAATCTTCAATTCCCTTCTTCTTTTCTTCTTTCTTTCTTGCTCAAATGTCTTTTCAAGTTGCCAAAACAAGTTTTAAGTAATAAGATTAGGGAAATCTAATGTTACTTTGAAGGTTTGAAAGCTTGAATTTAAGCTTTCATGGAGGATTTTGAAAGAGAGAGCTTGGGAGAGAGAGAGACGGCAAGGAATGGAAGACAGCCTTTTTTTTTCGTTTCTCTTCTTTTTCTTTTTTTTATGTCTTTAGGAAGACCACAAATTTAAATTAAATAAATTTTAATTATAATAATTATTACATCATGCATGAGGTCATGCATGATGTCATCACTTTTTACTTTTCCTTTTTCTTTCTCTTTTTATTTATTTTTTTATTAGTTCTTTAATTTAATTTTTGATTCTGAAATTTTCTTTTCTCCGATTTTATTTGACAGTTAGGTCAGGAGTCAACTCTCGGGGTCAATTGACTAAATTGCCCCTCGCCGGTTCGACCCGGTTTGCAAATAATTCAATATTTCCTCTAGATCAATGACCTAATTATTTGACTGGCTTAACAGTTCTTTTTCATGATTTTCTCTTTACCACTATGTTCGCAATAGTCCTAAGGACCGCGACATCACATTTTACGATTCGAAATTTGAGTTTAAATCGACTTCGCAATCCTGCCCAAGAAAGTCACCCATCGCTGTGACTCTCGGCTCATTTAACTTCTGTTTTTCTTATTTATACTTAACTAATTGGCAATTATGAATTATTTGTGTTCAGGGCTTATCTAGTTGTCATAAGTGTGGTTCTAATCCCCTTAATTGTCCAGACCGACACCGATCACCGAAATAGTGAAATATACCAGGCTATGCAAATAGGGGTATTACAATTCTCTCTCCCCCCCCCCCCCTTAAAATAAATTTCATCTTGAAATTTTACCTGGTATCAATCTCTGGACAGTTGTGGGTGCTGTCTCCTCATGTCCTCCTCTCGTTCCCAAGTAGCTTCTTGGCCCGAATGATGGTTCCACAACAGTTTCACTAACGGTATCTACTTATTTCGTAGCTGCTTCACCTCATAAGCCAGAATCTCTATGGGTTCTTCCTCATATGTGAGGTCTAGATTCACTTCAATTTCTTCCACTGGTAGTACATGAGATGGGTCTGATCGATACCTCCTCAACATGGACACATGGAAGACATTATGTATCTTTTCTAACTCTGGAGGTAGTGCCAACCGATATGCCAAAGGACCCACTCTTTCCAGAACCTCATATGACCTGATAAAATGAGGACTTAATTTCTCATTTCTACCGAATCTCATAATCCTCTTCCAAGGGGAAACCTTGAGGAATACTTTATCACCCACTGCAAACTTAATATCCCATCTCTTTAAATCAACATAGGACTTCTGACGGTCTGATGCAGCCTTGAGTCGATCTCTAATCAATCTGATTTTCTCTTCAGTTTGCTGAATAATTTCTAACCCAATCATCTTTCTTTCACCTACTTCATCCCAACACAGGGGAGTTCTGCATTTTCTGCTATACAAAGCTTCATATGGAGGTATCCTAATGCTTGATTGGTAGCTGTTGTTATAAGTAAACTCAATCAAAGGCAAGTGTTTGTCCCAACTGCCCTCAAATTCAATCACACAAGCCCGTAGCATATCCTCCAAGATCTAAATTACCCTTTAAGACAGGCCATCTGTCTGGGGGTGGAATGCAGTACTAAAGTTCAATCTAGTTCCTAGGGCTTTCTGAAGACTACCCCAGAATCTAGAAGTTAACCTAGGATCTCTGTCAGATACGATGGATACTGGCACTCCATGCAGTCTCACAATCTCATCTATATACAACTTAGCCAATCTTTCTAAACTTTAGTCCATCTGAACTTGTAGAAAATGAGCAGACTTGGTTAGTTTATCAACAATGACCCATACTGCATCATGAGTCTTTTGTGTCCTCAGAAGTCCCATCACAAAATCCATTGTTATTCTCTCCCATTTCCACTCTGGTACTGGTAGTGGATGTAACAACCCAGCGGGTACTTGATGCTCTGCCTTCACTTACTGACAAGTTAGGCATTTGGAAACAAATTCTACCACATCTCTTTTCATACCCATCCACCAGTAATGTTCCTTTAGCCCTCTATACATTTTCGTACCACCAGGGTGCATGGCAAAAGGAGACTCATATGCTTCCTTCAAAATAATCTGCCTCAAATAAACATCATTAGGAACACACATTCTGCCCTGGTGTAGTAATAGACCGTCATCTCTTATTGAGAATTCTGGTTTCTTGCCCTGCCGGTCTTCTTCCAACAGCTTCTGATACTTTTGATCATTCTGAGCAGCCATTCTGATCTGATCAATCAACACTGGCTGTACATGCCATGCAACTACTATCTGCCCCTCATTATTAATCTCTAAGCTGGCATGTAATGATCTCAGCTCATGTACCATAGACAAAGGAGTAACCCGTAGACTTGCCATAGTCTTGCAACTTAAGGCATCAGCCACAACATTAGCTTTCCCCTGGCTGATAGTCTATTAAACAATCATAGTATTTTATCAACTCTAACCATCTCCTTTGTCTCAAATTCAACTCCTTCTGAGTGCCCAAATACTTCAAACTCTTATGATCTGTGTAGATGTAACACTTTTCCCCATACAAATAGTATCTCCAAATCTTAAGAGCGAACACAATAGCTGCAAACTCCAAATCATGTGTCAGATAATTCCTCTCATGCGGTTTTAGCTAGCGTGATGCATAGGCAATGACATTTCGATCTTACATCAACACACAGCCTAACCCATTGTGAGAAGCATCACTATAAATTGTGTATTCTTTACCCGGAGTAGGTAAAGTCAGGACTGGAGCTTCAGTCAAAAATTTCTTCAATTCATCAAAACTCTGTTGGCATTTATCCATCCACTAAAATTTCACATCTTTTTGAAGTAGCTTAGTCAATAGAGATGCCAACATGGAGAATCCCTTCACAAATCGACGGTAGTATCCAGCTAAACCCAGAAAACTGCAAATCTCCGTGATATTTCTGGGTGGCCTCCAATTAAGGACAGCTTTTATCTTACTTGGATCTACCTTGATACCCTCTACTGATACTAAGTGCCCCAAGAAGGATATTTCCTTCAGCCAAAATTCACATTTCGACAATTTGGCATATAGCTGTTTCTCCTTCAAAGTCTGCAGTACAATCCGCAGATGTCTATCATGCTCTTCTGCACTCCTCGAATAGACCAATATATCATCAATGAATACCACAACAAACTAATTGAGATATGGTCTGAAGATAGTGTTCATCAGTTCCATAAAAGCAGTCGGAGCATTAGTTAACCCGAATGGCATGACCAAGAACTCATAATGGCCATAGCAGGTTTTGAAGGCAGTTTTAGGAATACTCTACTCTTGTATTTTCAGCTGATAATAACCTGATCTCAGGTCAATTTTTGGAGAACACAGCTGCACCCCTCAATTGATCAAACAAGTCATCAATGCGAGGCAATGGATATCTATTCTTTATTGTCACCTTATTCAACTGCCGATAATCAATACATAAGCGAAGAGTGCCATCTTTCTTCTTAACAAACAACACTGGCGCTCCCCAAGGTGACACTAGGGCGGATAAAGTCCTTGTCAAGTAGCTCTTGCAATTGCACTTTCAATTCTGCAGGTGCCATTCTATATGGTGTTATGGAGATTGGGTCCACACCAGGCACAACATCAATCTCAAACTGCACCTCTCTTTCTAGAGGTAATCCTGGCAATTCATCAGGAAACACATCCGTAAAGTCACATACCGTAGGGATGTCCCTGAGTGCTGGGCTCCCCACTTGGGTGTCTATCACATGTGCCAAGTATGCTTCACACCCCTTTTTGATCATCCTTCTGGCTAGTGCAACCGAAATGATGCTTGATGGCAGTAAATGCCTCCCCCCATGTATTACTACATCACCGTATAGAGGGAGATCAAAAGTGACTGTCTTTAGTCTACAGTCAATCATGGCATGATGCCTGGCTAACCAATCCATGCCCAAGATAATATCATAATCTCTGAAGGGCATTTCAATCAAATCTGACAGAAAAACATGTCCTTAGATCACCAAAGGACAGTCTCTATAGATTCTGTTGACCTGAACCTCTTATCCTAATGGACTAGTTACTAGCACTTCAAAACCTATTTGGACACATGGAACAGCAAGTGAACTGACTATGCTAGCACTAACATACGAGTAGGTTGAACCCGGATCAAACAACACAAATACATCTTGATCAGAGATAGAGAATGTACTAGCTACAACATCAGAAGTCTCAGCCTCTTCTCACTGTCTCATTGTATAAACTCTGGCTGAAGCACTTCCTTATGCTGACTAATCAACAGTACCCTGACTGCTAGAAGTAATGCCTCTACCTCTGTCTCTTCCTCTACCAACTGATTGTGAACCTCTGGGAGCAGGACTCTGAATAGATCCTTCTACAGTGGTAGAAGCTGGACCGAATCTAGGAGCACTAGTGCAGTCTTTAGCTAAATGGCTCTTGCCTCCACAGTTAAGCAGGCTTCTGTTGCCCAATAGCATTCTCCCCCATGAATCTTGCCACAAGTCTCACAGGGGCAAGGAGGTTGTGAACCCCTACTTGACTGTTGACCAGACCAGGGGGTCTCTGTCCAGAAAATCTGCCCCTTCCAAACCTTCCACCTCGACCTCTGCTAGGTCCACCAAATTTCTTCCTCTTTCCAGAAGTACTACCAGAACTTAGCTCTACTGACTTTTCCCCCTTATCTTTTTCTGATTTCTCAGTTTTCTCTGATTTTTCCTTTACTGGGGTCGCTTCTGTTTCAATTCTCTCCAACTTAAGTGCTTGAGAAATGAGTTCTAAAGAATTATTGTGCCTGAATCCCACTACTTGCATCCGTAGGCTGGGCTTCAAACCTGTCTCAAATCTCTTGCACCTTTCCTTGCTAGTAAAGAGGAGACTCCCAGCATAATGGCTTAAACGGGAGAACTCCCTCTCATATTCTGCCACTGTTCTATTGCCTTGCTTCAAACTCAAAAATTCTTGTAACTTTTGATCCACATATGCATCTGGGATGTATTTTTGTCTGAATTCTTTGATGAAGTCATCCTAGGTTAGTACTGGTAGTTCAGCTAAGCTGTGGGGGATGGTCTTCCACCAATCATATGCATCCCCTTGCAGTAGTGACACAGAGTATTCAAACTTCAACTCATCTGGGCAGTGCAGCTTCTTAAACACTCTATCCATCCTTTCAAGCCATTGCTCTACCTCTAAAGGGTCCACTATACCCTTAAACTCTATAGCCCCATACTTTAATAACTTATCATACTGTCTGGCTGGAGGCAGTAGTTGTACCACAGGTGTTTGGGGTGGAGCATGAGTAGGCATACCCCTAGCCATTTGTTGGAACATCAAAGCCATCTGCAGTGCGAACTGTGCAGAAAACTACGGCATTTGCGGGGTTGGTGCTACTAATCCACTGACATTTTGTAAAACTGGGGCTTCCCCTTGTGCCTCAGCTTCAACAGATTACTCGACTAAGCGATCCCCTTCTTCCATTTCAGTCTGAAGTTAGGGTATCTCCTGAACAAATAATATAAGGAGATTTCCCTTCGTTAGTTCATATTTATGATATAATGCACTGTATGTAACAAATAAAGATATTGAGCAGTTGTACTTAGAAAAAAAAAGACAAAAATTCATAAGTTAAAATGTACTTCAAAAATTTTGCTCTGATACCACTAAAACATGTCACACCTTACCCCTCTGTAAGGCATAATATGATCCCGTAGAATACCTAATGAACTACCGAACTTCACCTACCGATAACTCATTAAGTACCCTACAAGGGATTTTAAAATAATTTTCTTACTTTTATAAGTGGTGAGCATTTTCTAATAGGTACTAAAACATTTAATTAAAGTTGAAAACCAGATAAATTTTTGGCCCATTTTATTTTTCCGCAAATTTTATAGAAATTTCGGCAGAGTTTCGTCTGTATTTTGAGAAAACAGTTCTTCAAATTCCTGTAAAAAGCACTTCCAATAATTTGTCTCAATAACTTCTTCAAATTCACAACCATCCCAATCAATTTCAACATCATTTATCAATTTCCAAAATTTCAAATCCACAATTTCCAATATTCAACAATTATCAAAATACCATTAATTAATTTTATTCAATTTAAAGCAAAATACTTCCATTTATATTTCATTAAAGATAAAAATAATTTATATACATCATTACAAAAATTTACAATAAGAGAAATTCAAACTAAAATTTATTACAAATTTTATACAAACTGCTCAAGACCAGTTTTACATGTCTATACTTTTATATATATTACATACATTAAAATAAATTTTTACAATCAGGGTATAAAATATACCCGATATAACTTCAAAGCAGGTAGCTCCTCAATTCTTAGCAGCTCAATCTACTGCTCCTCTAATCTCTATATCTGTGACAGCAATAATAGCCATCGCTGAGTACTAGGACTCAGTGGTGCACAACATACTAAAATGAACTTTATGCGGAATTTAAATTACATTTATTCAAAAATTGGACTGAACATGAGAATTAAATACAAAACATGAATTATGAGATTTTAAACCACACAATTTCATTTCAAAGTGTCAAAACCAATTTCACAAAACCCACAATTATATCATGCCGTTCGAAACAAATATAATCTCAATAGCCAGAGGCTAAGGAGAAGTCACATCACAAGGCTAGCTAGCTCAAATATATGGGAACCCATTCTTTTTCTTCTTCTATTGGCACACACCTCAACACTTCAGCTAGAGAAGGAATCAAAATTCGAAACTGATTTCCCCCACTAGTCATGCTAATGAGGTATTCAAATATATGGTCATGACACTGTGGTTTCAAAACTTATCTTAACAATTTACTAAACATTTATGCCATTTCAAATATACACAAATAACTTTCAACAATTTAAATCAAAAGCATAATAAGTATTTCATCGTAATGATGTCACAATTCAATATTTCAAATTATTCAAAACAATATGTAGAAGAAAATTTATAGAAATTCTACGTTGTGCACAAACCTTATATGAGTCACCTTTTGGCCTTGACTCGACACCTCGGGTTCTTTCTCGGTGTTCCTTTCCACTGAAACACGTAGTTTCACAGTGTTTCAGTATCATAACTTAGCATAAATCCAAAAATAAATTTAAATTCACTTTTACCTAGCTCTAATGTGCTAAACTTAACGTTATTTAAAATTTGTGTTTTGGGGTTACTATTCACAACACTATTCAAGTCAATTTGTTGACTTTCTAAGGCTTAATAGGTATGGTAATTCTAACTTCACCAACATACCATATTTTGGTTACTAAATTTGTTGGTTTTAGTTGTTTACTCAAATTCTAAGTCTTTTAGGCAAATTTGCAAATTTTAAGTTTTACTGTCTTAAGTTGCACTGTTTCATTGGTCATTTTACTATTAGAATTTGGCAAAATTTTCTTCACAGAAAATGTTCCCTATTGTCTTATCTTTATTCTCGTTTTTGAATCACTCCAATTGGAGTTTTTTAGCTCAAGTTATAGCCATTTGATTCATAGCTGCCGGATTGGACTTAACCCAGATTTTTGGGCACCAAACTGGTTCTGGAAGTTTTAGGTCACCAACTTTGGGTGGCCAAATGACTTGGTTAAGGGCATAATTTGGATTTGTGTTCTTCATGAAAGTTTTAGGTCTATAACTCCACTTTCCACTGGTAAACTTTCAGGTCATTTAGACCTGCCTAGCCCAAGTTATGGCCAAATGAACAAACACTATTTATTTGGTCATTTTTAGTACAGGTCAGATTTCCAATTCCGGATTTGGTCAATTTGTTCACTAGGTTTTGGTCACTTTTTGGGCATGATTCCTGAATGAAAAATGTTCCATTTTGTGTCTATTTTAATTCCTAATTAACCTCGCACCAATTGGACATGTAAATTTTCAGTTTTGGTTCCTGAAAGGAACCTTGGTCCTGCTACCTGCAGCATGACCCTAAGCAATCTAAATTTGCATTTGGTTCTAATACTTCTAACATACTCCAATTTGTCACAAATGACCATTTCTTACCTCAAACCAAGTCCAACACACCATTTAACACATTCTCACATTTTTTTCTTCCAAACCCTAGGTGCCAAACCCTAATTCACCTATTTGTTGCATTTAACTAGTTAAACACATATACACATGCTTCCTTTACTCATTCAAACTTACCTACACTATTTGTTCAATCAAATTCATATATTATCATCACAAACCCTAGCTGGCCAAATTTTCCTCTAGTCCTCCAACAATTATTTTCTTTTAATTTTAAGTTAAAATCTAAGCCATTTGAACCAAAAACATAGAAATTAAACTAAGAAATGGAGGTTTGCTCACTAACCGCAACCTTTGATTTTCAATCTTCAATTCCCTTCTTCTTTTCTTCTTTCTTTTTTGCTCAAACTTCTTTTCAAGTTGCCAAAACAAGTTTTAAGTAATAAAATTGGGGAAATCTATGGTTACTTTGAAGGTTTGAAAGCTTGAATTTAAGCTTTCATGGAGGATTTTGAAAGAGACAGCTTGGGAGAGAGAGAGACGGCAAGGAATGGAATACCACCTTTTTTTTTCTTTTCTTTTCTTTTTCTTTTTTTATGTCTTTAGGAAGACCACAAATTTAAATTAAATAAATTTTAATTATAGTAATTATTACATCATGCATGAGGTCATGCATGATGTCATCACTTTTTACTTTTCCTTTTTCTTTTTTTTTTTATTTATTTTTTATTAGTTCTTTAATTTAATTCCCGATTCTGAAATTTTTTTTTCTCCGATTTTATTTGACAGTTAAGTCAGGAGTCAGCTTTCAGGGTCAATTGACCAAATTGCCCCTCGCTTGTTCGACTCGGTTTGCAAATAATTCAATATTTCTTTCGTATTCTTGACCTAATTATTTGACTGGCTTAATAGTTCTTTTTCATGATTTTCTCTTTACCACTATGTTCACAATAGTCCTAAGGATTGCGGTGTCATATTTTACATTTCAAAATTTGAGTTTAAATCGACTTCGCAATCCTTCCCAAAAAGGTCATCCATCGTTGTGACTCTCGACTCATTTAACTTCTTATGTTCTATTTTTCTTATTTATACTTAACTAATTGGCAATTACTAATTATTTGTGTTCAGGGCTTATCTAGTTGTCTTAAGTGTGGTTTTAATCCCCTTAATTGTCCGAACTGACATCGGTCACTGGAATAGTGAAATATACCAGGGTATGCAAATAGAGGTATTACATGTTATATGGCATGAGACTCACCATTCTATCTTATCTATATCTTATATAAATAACTTGGGAACAAACATGAATATAATCTTTCTGGATAAGTCATGTCCTTTTTATGAATTATCCTCGATTGTAAACCTATTTATGATATTTTATACTAGAAATACTGTCACTCATATTCTTAACAACTTAAGAATAGAATTTCTAACAAAATATCAATGGACCTTTCCTATTACACATAAATATATTATGTAAATGGAAAAGTGGAAATGCCTTTTATTAATAAAAACATGTACAAAATACATACTAAATGATATGCTCTAGGGCATACTACTAACACCATTTACACTTCCATTTCACAATATCCAATTTTAACAATACATACACATGAATACCTCTCATTAACACATATAATTTCCCACCAATAATTACATACACATGCTGCCATCCTTAGTACCATAATTCAGTAAATTATTTCATGCATTTAAACACTCTACCATGCATCACAAGGCTGCCCAATTGCTCATATACATCAAGCTACCCAATTTCAATACATAATCTCACTTTACATTTATAATTCACACATACAAGAGGATTAAATTGCTAGCACTTCGAATGGACTCAACCAACACTAATTCCCATCGATTCCCACCAATTTAATGTAAGAAAAACTCAAGCAACTCACCTCCCATGGCTGCCAAAAATGGACAGTCCATAACTCAACCATTTCTTCAAATTTCTTCACCAAAATACTACCCATAACCTCAACACAAGTTTTAATTAAGGAAGGGATGAAAATAAGCACTTACCTCTTATTGGAGCTTGCTAAAACTTCTCCAAATCTTTCTCTTTCAGCTGCCAATATCCTTCCCCAAGTGTGGTGATCAACTTTAGTGAATAAAGCAAGTGGAAAGGAGGTGAAATGCATGGTTGCATGGTGATTTTAAAGCTTCGGCCATGGGAGGGTCTCTTTGGGAGGTTTTGGCTGGTTCAATGGCTTAAGGTTGAAGATGAATTCTGCTTTCCTAAGTGTCTTTTATAGGTGGCCAAATCTGTAGTAGTGGAGTACTAAAATCGTTTTTAATGTTTTTTTATTCAAGCTTTCATAAATTACATTTTATGCACCAAACTTCCATCATTTAACGTAGTCCGTACATTCGACTACTCCGGTGACCTAATATCGATCTGGACAAGTCAGGATGTCAGGAACTACACTTCAGTGATAATAAACAGGCATAAAATGATGAAATAAATAAAAAGAAAATACAAGAAAAATTAAAGAAAAATAAAAGAGAGAAAGTGAAACTAAGTTAAATGAGCAGGCACCGTAGCGATGGGTGATCGCACCAGAAAGTTACGGTGAAGGCAATTGCCGACCCCAGGACCATGGGAAACCCTTGAAATTAAGTTTCGAGACATAATTAAAGACTTATTGAAGTATAGTTAACATTACAAATGTCAAAGAAAATTAAAGAATTAGTACAAAGAAAAACAAAAAATTCAAGAAACTGATAAAAATCGGTGTTATCGAAAAATCAGGAATGCAACATGAAGAGAGGCATTTTGATCATTTGACACCTGGAGCTACCTTTTAACCTCAATGTCCATTAAAAATGAGTGATAGCACACTTTGAAAATGTTATGAAAATTTAAAATTGTGGTACATAATATAAATGATGAAAGAAATGGGATATAATTTGAATAATCAAACTTTAACATATAATATTAATTAAATAAACTTTAGTGGAAGGTTAGTGGGGGCTATTTACACTTAAGTGGATAGCCACTTCATTTCAGCAGATTTATCTTCTTCATTCACTTACCATTGCCAAATTTAAGAGCTTCGAAACCATCCCATGGCCAACCAAATGCATGGCACACTCCACCCATTTTCAAGCTGAATTTTTTTACTTGTCTTAATTAAAGTTGATCACCACGTCACAAGGAAGAAATTGATGGTAATTTGAAGAGGAATAATTGAGGTTTGATCAAGCTCCATAATAAGGTAAGTGTTCAAATTCCTTTCCTTCTTAAGTAAAGTTTGTGGGAAGCTTGAGATAAGTAAATTAATGAAGAAATTTTGAGGTTTTGATGAGTTATTATAATGTACTAATTTTGGCAGCCATGGTGAACTAAGAAGAGTGTTAAACTCCATGAATTAAATTAGTGAATATTGGTATTAATAGATTCATGGAAGTGTATAGTAAATTATTGGTTGGAATTCCATGTAATTGTTAGGTACAATCATGTATACTATGTTGATTTTGACTCTGTGAATTAAGATTGTATTTGGTGTATTGAGGACTTGTATATACTGCTCCATTTGACCATAATGAGATGTGATAAATGATATTAGTACATTATAATTCCAAAATTCAAGTATGGGAGTGAAGGATTAGGGCTTTGAATGTGTAATGCTTGTGTAATTGAAAATTTGTATAAGGGCAGTATGCATTTAGGGCTATAACCTAAATTGTGTGACCCCAATTGGTATGAGGCTAATTGTAGGTGAAACTAGGCATAAAATGTGCCAACTTTCATGTAAGAAGCCTACCCAAATTCTGCCTAGAAGTGACCTAAAAAGTTTGACCAAATCCGGATTGGTGACTTTGCAAACTGAAAATTGACCATTTGAATAGCAGTCAGTATTTTGGCCATAACTCACTCTAAACAAGTCCAAATGACCTGAAATTTATACCATGGAGAGCTTAGACATGGAGCTACAACTCTTATGAAGACACCAAAGCCTAGAAATGACCAGAAGCAAGTCAAAATGCTTGCACAAGTTAGGTTACAAAAACTGGCCGAATTGACTTTGACCTAAAAATGACCTAAACTTTGCAATATAAGTGCAACTTGACTAGCATTAGTAAAATGACCATAACTTGGTCCATAGAACTCCAAATGACATGAAATTAGTCCCAAAATTTCAATAAGACATAGATCTACAATATTGGTAATTTGACCAAAATCCAAAAATAAAGGGAACTAGGTCAATTAACTTGACTAATTTGGCACACTAAATCTAGAATTAGCACATTTGACTATAAAATCCAGAAAATTCAAATAAGCATATCTCCCACCAGAAGTGTCCAATTTAAATGAGCCATACCAATCTGGAAAGCTAAGAAAGAGACCTAAAACATTGTTTTAGACAACTTCCTCAAATTATAAATGTATAAGGTCAGAATTTAAGGTCAAGCCATTGACCTAATTGAGGACCATGCCAATATAGGACCTTTGAGTGCAAGTTAACAATTTGTCTATAAAGAATTCTATAAGACTTGAAAAATGGTAATCAAAATTTCTGGTTGTCCCTAAGACATAGGGCAACAATACTTATGAAGAATGCTAGGCCTCAATGTGATTACAAATAGTCCAAATAAATTAGTAAAATCATAACCGAAAATGTCAAAAAAGAAAACTAAACTTTAGATTTGACCTAGTTATGGTTAATTGACTATAACTTGAGCTATACAACTCCAAATGGAGTGATTCAAAAAGAAAATCAAAGAAGACACATTGAGAAACAATTTAATGAAGAGAAATCTATTAAATTTACATTGTAGCCTAGTCCAATAGACAGTAAACATTGGCCATGAAATTTGGAAAATGGCAATAAAATACAATAAGCTTTAAAATGGAATTGGTAACATATACCAACACTTAGAGACTATAAAATGTGACAAATTGGGAACATTAAAATTGAATCACTTAGAGTGCATCAAAGGTCAACATTATAGGTTGACTAATGAAATGAATTGAAGGGAATAGTGCTAAGAAAATTTAGATATTGGATTTTATTGTTAGAAGCAATTTAACTGAGTACTGAAACACTTTAAATTGTGTGTTTCAGTTGAAAAGGATATTGAAAAGCATAAGGAACATTGAGTCAAGACCTAGAGGCAACTCAAATCAGGTCTGTGCACAATACTTTTTATATTCATTGCTTTATTAGGAACTTTAATTGGAGAAATGAGTTATGAATAATTTTTTATTGTTTTGGTTTTGGAAATTTTGAGATAAATTGTGTTTAGTGGTATCAGAGCAAAGTAGGGACGGAGATACGTAACGCCTACGATTCCTGGGAACTCTCACGCGTGAACTCAGGAGCTTGCAGGGACGGCGATACGTAACACCTGAAAGTGCTCTGATAGGTACACTATATTCCTCCTCCATTTATGGGGTGAGTATGACTATATTCCTCCCTCCTTGACTTGCTAGTCTGAGGTGAGTATGGATGAGCTCTCATTAGCTAGCTAGCCACCTCCCTCATTGATTTTGATTAGTGGGGTGAGTTTGCCTTTTTGTGGTGTACAACACGGCATGTTCGAAAAAGTTTATGTCATGACCTAAGTTGTGATGCTGATTAGCAACACTATGTTATTAAATTGTTTGATCAAATTTGTGTTATATCAGCTTTGAAAATATTGACATAAAATTGTGAATCATTTGAATTGTGAATTGTCGATAATTGTTTTACATACCGCATCTTTAATTGTTATTTGTGCACCACTGAGTAAATTTTACTCAGCGATAGCTTTTTCATTGCTGTCATAGGTAGACAGACAGATAAAGCAGTAGAGTAGGCTGCTTGTGCTATATTTTTGGGATTTTGCCGGGTATATTGAGTATACCACTTCCTTGTAAATATTATTGTAATGTATGTGCACTGTATGTATATATTGTACTTGGTCTTGAGCAGTTGTAAACTAAAGTTATAAATTATTTTAGCCTGTAAAAATGTTGTACTATAATTTTCTTATCTCAGCTTTGAAATACTTAGTCATTTTGCATTCTATTTTTGAAACTACTGAAAGTGATGTTGAATTGAGTTTGACTTATGTTTGAGAAAATTGATTTGTGTTGAGCCATATTGGAGTTTGGGACTGAAACAAATATATTGAAAGTGTTTTTCTACAGGTTTTTGAAGAACTATTTTGCTCCAAATACAGATAGCACTCTGCCAAAATTTTTATAAAATTTGTGGCTATTTCAGACCTAATATGTAACACCTTTATGCTCAGTAGTGCGTTCTACTGTTTCGGTGACCAGTGTCTGTCCGGACAGCTAGAATGCCTAGAACTACACTTAGATATAGATGAGGAGACATAAAATAATGAAATACAAGAAAAGAAAATACAAGAAAAACAAAGGAAAAATAATAGCAATGGAATGTAACCAAGTTAAACGAGCCGAGAACTATAGCGATGGGTGACCGCACCGGAAAGTCGCGGCGTGGATCGTTGACTAGCCCCGGACTGCGAGGAACCCTAGAAAATATTTTTAGGACTTAAATAAATATCTATTGAAGTATAAATACCATTATAAATGTCAAAGAAAAATTAATTAATTAGTATAAAGAAAAAGTGAGAAATCGAAAAACGACAAAACCCGGTGTTACCGAAAAATCGAGAATGCAACTCGAACAGGGGTATTGTGGTTATTTGACACTCTGAGTTGTCTTTTGACCTAAATGTCCATTAAAAATAAATGATATTATACTTGGAAAATGTCATGAAAAATTAAATGGGTGGTACATAGTTTAAATAGCAAAAATTGGGAGCTTAATGTGGGAATAAGAAAAGTTATGAATAAACAATCATTAAATATCACTTAGTGCTCCACTCACACCTAAAGTGGACCACTTACTCTTCATTTTGGACAGCAGAATTTACCTTCTTCAACCTCTCAAAATTCCAGCCGAAACCAAAGAAAATGGAAGAGAGAAAAATCCTCCATGGCCATCCATGGCCAAGCTCCATGCAACCATGATCCAAGCCATTTTTCCACTAGCTCCCTTCACTAAAATTGCTCTACACCACATGAGAAGTAGATAGGCAGCAAGAAGATCAAGTTTTGGTGAGGTTTTGAAGAGTTTCCAAAGTGGTAAGTATGTGTTTTTGATAATTGCTTCATTCAAGTTTGTGAGGATGTTATGGGTACTTGAATTATGGAGAGATTTTTGTAGTTTAATGTTTAAAAGGGAGATGTGTATTTTTGGCAGCCATGGAAATTCCTTAAGGGCAGTTTATTCTTACTTGTAAATGGTAGATTAAAGGGTTGATTAAGTGTTTAAGTGTGCAAGAATTAATTTGGGTGATGTATACTAAGTATATGTGAATGTGTACTTGAATTTGGAAGCTTAGAAATTAATGGAGAGTGATGAGCAGCTTGAATGGTGAACCATAAAAATGTTATTTCATGTTTGGTTTATGGAGTATTAATGTTGAATTGTGGTACTTGTTATGGCAGCTTGTGTATATGTATGAAGGTGTGAGGTTGGACATGTAAATGAGCTAGGTTAGGTGATTGAATTGTTTGTAATTTGAGCTTGAAAATTTTTGTACTATATGGTGCATATTGAGTGTGATTATAAGCTGCCAAAATGACCAACAATATGTTGTGAAATGTGTTTGTGTTATGGTACAAAACAGAAATGGCATGAATGTGCAACTTGGTAAGTGTTAAAAGTGTATTTGGTATGTAATAAAGAGTGTTGCTATAGGCAGTGTGTATTTTGACTTAGAAACTTAAGTGTGTGGCTCCAATTGGCATGAGACCAATTGGAGGTGAAATTAGGCACAAAAAGTGCCAACTTTCATGAAGGAAACTTACCAAAATTCTGCTTGTAAGGTAACTTGAAAAATGACCAAATCCGGATTAGTGCAATTGAGGCCAGAAAATTGACCATTTGGGCAGCAGTTAGTTTTTAGGCCATAACTCACTCAAAACAGGTCCAATTGACCTGACATTTTTACCATGAATATTTGAGACATATATCTACAAGTCTTATGAAGACACCAAAGCCCAAAAATGACCATAAGCAAGTCAAACAGCTTGCACAAATTCGGCTCCAAAAACTGGCCAAACCAAAATTGACCTAAAATGACTTAAAGTGACCAATTTTTGTACATTCTGACCAGCAATAGTAAAATGACCATAACTTGGTCTAGTAAAGTCATAATGACCTGAAATTTTGCCCCGCTTTCAATAAGACATAGATCTACAAGTTTGTAGTTTTGACCGAAACCCGAAAACTGAGGAAACTAGGTCATCAGGCTAGGTCAAATTAGTATACCGGGATCTGGCAAATTGCAATAAAATGCAATATACATAGAAATGAATTGGGTAACATGTACCGACCCTAAAAGGCTACAAATGTGACATATTGGCAACATTAAAACCTAATTCACCTAGAATGCATCGAGGGTCGACATCTTAGGTTGACTAAGGAAATAATAGAACTCAATGAATTAATTATTAAGCATTATCGTTAGAGACAGTTTAAATGAGTACTGAAACACTTCAAATTATATTTCTCAGTTAGCAAAGACTCAGGGAAAGGGAAGGAAACACTGAGTCAGAGCCAAGAGACAGTTATCAGAGGTTTGTGCACAATAATTATTTCTTTTGAATTTTTCAATTGAAATAAATTATGGTTATTGAAAAATAAATTATGATTATTTGTATGTTATTGTTTTAAATTGTGTTTGTGCACAATAGTTATTTCTTTTGAATTTTTCAATTGAAATAAATTATGATTATTTGTATGTTATTATTTTAAATTGTGTTTGTGCACAATAATTTTGATTTCTTATTGTCTACTTAAAATTTTAATTGAACATTATAGTTTTAAATTGTGTCCGTGCACAATACTTTTATATTCACTGCGTTTACTAGCAAATTTATTTGGAGAAGTGAGTTATGAATAATTTTTTATTGCTTTGGTTTTGGGAATATTATTTAGAAATGATTGTGTTGCCAACTTTGCAAATGGAAATTTTGAGATAAATATGATTTGTGGTTTGTATGAAATATTTAAATTTTGTGATTTGGAATTGTTTTGATTCACACTTGGCATGACACTGTTATTATATTCCTCCTCCATTTATGGGGTGAGTGTGATATATTCCTCCCTCTTTGACTTATCAGTCTGGGGTGAGTGTGATTATTTTCCTCCCTCTCTGGTTTACCAGTTGAGGTTGTAGATCGGATGAGTACTCATTAGCTAGCTAGCCACCTCCGTCATTAATTTCGATTAGTGGGGTTGTAGATTGCTTTGTCGTGGTGTACAACACGGCATTGATCGGAAATTTTGTGTCATGGCTTAAGTTTTGTATGAATTGGCAACACTGTGTTTATTAAATTATTTGAATCAAAATTTTTCTATAATGAGCTTTGATAATTTGTGAAATGTAATTGTGCAACATTTTAATTGTGTTATTGATTTGCAAAATGGTATTATTCAGTTGTTTGATCAAATTGTGTTATTGATTGGCAAAACTGTATTATTCAGTTATTTGATCAAATGGTATTATTGATTGGCAAAACTGTATTATTCAGTTATTTGATCAAATTTGTGTTATATGAACTTTGTAAATTGTGAAATGGAATTGTGATCTATTTGATTTGTGAATTGTCAATAAAATATTTATGTATCGCATTTTAAATTGTTATTGTGCACCACTGAGTAAATTTTACTCAGCGATGGCTTTTCATTGCTGTCGTAGGTAGACAGACTGATAGGGCAGCAGACTAGACTGCTAGTGCTTCAGTGAGAGATCATCGGGTATATTGAGTATACCATATTTTGCATTTGTATTGTAATGTATGTTCACTGTATGTATATAATATTCTTTGTTTTGAGTAGTTGTAAATTAAAATTGTACATTGAAGTTGTAAAATAAATTGTAAATTATTTTGGTTTGTAAATATTGTGATATATTTCTTTTATCTCAGCCTTTGAAAATACTGAAAAATTTTTGTGGATTTGAGTTAAGAAATATATTGTGTTGATTAAATGTTAGAGTTTGAGATTGAGAAATATATTTGAAGTGCTTTTTACAGGTTTTTGAAGAACTGCTTTATTCAAAATACAAATGGCACTCTGCCAAAATTTTTACAGAAATTCCTAATAATTCAAATGTGTTAGCTGTTTCACTTCAGTTTAAAAAAAAAATTTTGACACCTGTAAATAGTGCTCACCACTATAAAAAGAAGTAAGAAAAGTTTTAAAATCCCTTGTAGTGTACTTAATGGGTTATCAGTAGACGAAGTTGGTAATTCATTAGGTATACTACGGGATCATGTTATGCCTTACGAAGGGGTAGGGTGTGACATAATATGTGATTTAACTTTGACAAAAAAAATTTTAACACCTGTCAAAAGTGCTCACCACTGTAAAATGAAATAAGAAAAGGTTTAAAATCCGTTGTAGTGTATTTAATGGGTTATCAGTAGATGAAGTTTGGTAATTCATTAGGTATACTATGAGATCATGTTACATCTTACGAAGGCATAGGGTGTGACATGTTTAGTGGTATCAGAGCAATGGTTTTAATGTAAAATTTAAACTGTGAATTTGAAATCTTTTTATCGGTAAATGCAACTGCTCAAATGTTTCATACATACAATACATTACATCATAAATATGATCTAATTGAGATAAATCTCCTTGTGTTGGTTGTATAAGAAATAGAAAATCCTGTGAAAAGATATGGAAAAGAAGAATAAGACAATAGAACAGTCTGTGATGGCGAAAGCACAAGGTGAGGCCCCAGCCCCTCAGAGAGTCAGAAGTTCGACTTTATCAGCCCCACCTGTATAAATTACTAAACAAATGGTCCAGTAAATGGTCACTTTCTTTCAACAAATGGCTAATAATCTATCAGCCCAAGCCCAAGTACAAACCCAACCCCATAAGGGCAACGTGAAATAAAGAAGAGGGAGAACCCTATGAGTCAGAGCTCGAATAGTCATCTGGGAAATAAAAGCAAGGCATAAAAGAACACTTTTCTTTTAGGAAATAGGGCCAAACAGTGGCCACAAACTGTCCAAAGTGATATGCAAAGTTAAAATCTCGAAATTGAAACTAAAGAAAGGTTCTTGAAAAACATTATTGGCTTATCCCTATTAAGTAGTGTATACTAAATTACTTGAAACATGTATGTGGGACCCACTTTCCCATTGTACATTGACATGGAAATTTCATTATCACTACATGCTAAATCACATGAAATAGTGATGTGGGACCCACCTTTTTCCACAATACATGGACATGAAGATTTTGTTAAACAATTGATAATGCTTAATTGCTCAAAGTAAACCTAGGCTTATGTATATTGTATGGATCGATTGGTTTACCAATTAGGGATTACAGATAGCAGTATTACCGACAAGGAAAGTCATGGATTCACAATATATGGTTGATATGATTTTAAAAGACAATGAATATCGATAATGCTTAATTGCTCAAAGTAAACCTAGGCTTATGTATATTGTATGGATCGATTGGTTTACCAATTAGGGATTACAGATAGCAGTATTACCGACAAGGAAAGTCATGGATTCACAATATATGGTTGATATGATTTTAAAAGACAATGAATATCGATATTAGGGGGCTTGCAGGGATGG
Organism: Hevea brasiliensis; assembly: GCF_030052815.1. NCBI lineage: Eukaryota > Viridiplantae > Streptophyta > Magnoliopsida > Malpighiales > Euphorbiaceae > Hevea > Hevea brasiliensis. The sequence goes on from NC_079493.1 coordinate 56,243,776, forward strand.
CAATACGTAACGCCTGCAAAGTGCTCTGATAGGTACCACCCAAGGGCTTGCAGGGACAGCGATATGTAACGCCTGCAGGTGCTTTGATAGGTACCCTTAATTGCCACCAAAGATAAAGAAGGTGATGTGAACCTTCAAGTAATTGGTAACTTGAAAACCCACATTCAAGAATTAAATGAACAATATGGAAAGCACTAAATCAAGATGTATGAATTTGAATCTTTGAACCAGCACAATCAGATTGTTGTGTAATTCAAAGAATATCAGAAATGGGATTCTTGACCTAATTCATATGGAGAATGAATAAACTAAGAATATTATGCACATTAAACCTTGCAAGATAGAATCTCAGCAAGTTAATGAGCTTCACAAGAACAAAGGCAACAGCCAATTCACTCACTAGAGGAGCAGAAACAATCTCTCATTAATATTCAAGTGTGTCCTCCACTCTCTCATTACACTTGTATTATATAGCCTCTTGGCTTCAAAGCTAAAGACAAAAATATCCCTACTTTAGTAACAGCTGTAAGGAGCTTTAAGTCCAAACAAAAATTAATCTATCAAAAGTCTAAAAACTCCTTACAAAAAGTAAATTTAATACAGCAGCAAATAAGGGCATTTAAGTCCAAAAGAGAGGTGGTTATAATAGATGGAATATTCCTTGAAAAAGGTGCCAGCAGATACATGTACATGGGTTGGATCTGGTGCATGCATGTCCACAGGTTATTCCATGTAATCTAATGCTCCACATGACACCTGGTCACTTCTAAGCATAATTTTCACCAAATTTAATCCTTTACATTTTTCTTCATGCCATTCCAACTTATAATCCTTGCTCCTTATGATTTCACAAATTAAATTCTGAAGTGATTTAGCTCTAGCTCTAGTAATTGGACCTTGGATGAAATCCTTAACCAAAATTTTACGGCAGACCCGGTCAAATTAAGTTCACATAGCAAATCAGCCCCAAAATTTTGGTTAAGGATTTCATCCAAGGTCCAATTACTAGAGCTAGAGCTAAATCACTTCAGAATTTAATTTGTGAAATCATAAGGAGCAAGGATTATAAGTTGGAATGGCATGAAGAAAAATGTAAAGGATTAAATTTGGTGAAAATTATGCTTAGAAGTGACCAGGTGTCATGTGGAGCATTAGATTACATGGAATAACCTGTGGACATGCATGCACCAGATCCAACCCATGTACATGTATCTCAGGCACCTTTTCAAGGAATATTCCATCTGTTATAACCACCTCTCTTTGGACTTAAATGCCCTTATTTGTCAGATTAAATTTACTTTTTGTAAGGAGTTTTTAGTCTTTTGATAGATTAATTTTTGTTTGGACTTAAAGCTCCTTACAGCTGTTACTAAAGTAGGGATATTTTTGTCTTTAGCTTTGAAGCCAAGAGGCTATAAATACAAGTGTAATGAGAGAGTGGAGGACACACTTGAATATTAATGAGAGATTGTTTCTGCTCCTCTAGTGAGTGAATTGGTTGTTGCCTTTGTTCTTGTGAAGCTCATTAACTTGCTGAGATTCTATCTTGCAAGGTTTAATGTGCATAATATTCTTGGTTTATTCATTCTCCATATGAATTAGGTCAAGAATCCCATTTCTGATATTTTCTTTGAATTACACAACAATCTGATTGTGCTGGTTCAAAGATTCAAATTCATACATCTTGATTTGGTGCTTTCCATATTGTTCATTTAATTCTTGAATATGGGCTTTCAAGTTACCAATTACTTGAAGGTTCACATCACAGGATGTCTAGAACTACACTTCAGTTATAATAAACAGGCATAAAATGATGAAATAAATAAAAATAAAATACAAGAAAAATTAAAGAAAAATAAAATAGAGAAAGTAAAACTAAGTTAAACGAGCAGGCACCGTGGCGATGGGTGACTGCACCAGGAAGTTACGGCAAAGGTAATTGTCGACCCCAGGACCATGGGAAACCCTCAAAATTAAGTTTTGAGACACAATTAAAGACTTATTGAAGTATAATTAACATTAAAAATGTCAAAGAAAATTAAAGAATTAGTACAAAGAAAAACAAAAAATTCAAGAAACAGATAAAAATCTATGTTATCAAAAAATCAAAATGCAACCTGAAGAGGGGCATTTTGGTCATTTGACATCTGGAGCTACCTTTTGACCTCAATGTCTATTAAAAATAAGTGATTGCACACTTTGAAAATGTCATGAAAATTTAAAATTGTGGTACATAATATAAATAATGAAAGAAATAAGATATAATTTGAATAATCAAACTTTAACATATAATATTAATTAAATAAACTTTAGTGGAGGGTTAGTGGGGGCTATTTACACTTAAGTGGGCAGCCACTTCATTTCAGCAGATTCATCTTCTTCATTCACTCACCATTGCCGTATTTAAGAGCTTCCAAACCCTCCCATGGCCACCCAAATGCATGGCACACTCCACCCATTTTCAAGCTGAATTTTTTTACTTATCTTAATTAAAGTTGATCACCACATCACAAGGAAGAAATTGATGGTAATTTAAAGAGGAATAATTGAGGTTTGATCAAGCTCCATAATAAGGTAAGTGTTCAAATTCCTTTCCTTCTTAAGTAAAGTTTGTGGGAAGCTTGAGATAAGTAAATTGATAAAGAAATTTTGAGGTTTTGATGAGTTATTATTTTGTACTAATTTTGGCAGCCATGGTGAACTAAGAAGAGTGTTAAACTCCATGAATTAAATTAGTAACTATTGGTATTAATAGATTCATGGAAGTGTATAGTAAATTATTGGTTGGAATTCCATGTAATTGTTAGGTACAATCATGTATACTATGTTGATTTTGACTTTGTGAATTAAGATTGTATTTGGTGTTTTGAGGACTTGTATATACTACTCCAATTGACCATAATGAGATGTGGTAAATGATATTAGTACATTATAATTCCAGAATTCAAGTATGGGAGTTAAAGATTAGGGCTTTGAATGTGTAATGCTTGTGTAATTGAAAAATTATATAAGGGCAGTATGCATTTAGGGCTATAACCTAAATTGTGTGAGCCCAATTGGTATCAGGCTAATTGGAGATGAAACTAGGCACAAAATGTGCCAACTTTCATGTTGGAAGCCTACCCAAATTCTACCTAGAAGTGACCTAAAAAGATTGAACAAATCTGGATTGGTGACTTTGCAAGCCTGAAAGTTGACCATTTGAACAACAGTCAGTATTTTGACCACAACGCACTCAAAACAGGTTCAAATGACTTGAAATTTATACCATGGAAAGCTTAGACATAGAGATGCAACTCTTATGAAGACACCAAAGCCTAGAAATGACCAGAACAAAGTCAAAAAGCTTGCACAATTTGAGTTACAAAAACTAGTCGAATCGACTTTGACCTAAAAATGACCTAAACTTTGCAATATAAGTGCAACTTGACTAGCATTAGTAAAATGACCATAACTTGGTCCATAGAACTCCAAATGACATGAAATCAGTCCCAAAATTTCAATAAGACATAGATATACAATATTGGTAATTTGACCAAAATCCAAAAATCAAGGAACTAGGTCAATTAACTTGATTATGTTAGCACACTAATTCTGGAATTAGCACATTTGACCATAAAATCTAGAAAATTTAAATAAGCATATCTCTCACCAGAAGTGTCTAATTTAAATGAGCCATACCAACCTAGAAAGCTAAGCAAGAGACCTAGAACATTGTTTTAGACAACTTCCTCAAATTATAAATGTATAAGGTCAGAATTTAAGGTCAAGCCATTGACCTAATCGAAGACCATGCCAAGATAGGACCTTTGAGTGCAAGTTAACAATTTGTCTATAAAGAATTCTATAAGACTTGAAAAATGGTAAGCAAAATTTTTGGTTGTCCCTAAGACATAGGGCAACAATACTTATGAAGAATGCTAGAACTCAATATGATTACAAACAGTCCAAATAAATTAGTAAAATCAGAACTGAAATTGTCTAAAAAGAAAACTAAACTTTAGATTTGACCTAGTTATAGTTAATTGACCATAACTTGAGCTATACAACTCCAAATGGAGTGATTCAAAAAGGAAATCAAAGAAGACACAATGAGAAAAAATTTAATGAAGAGAAATCTATTAAATTTACACTGTAGCCTAGTCCAATAGATAGTAAACTTTGGCCATGAAATCTGGAAAATGACAATAAAATACAATAAGCTTTAAAATGAAATTAGTAACATATACCAACACTTAGAGACTATAAAATATAACAAATTAGGAACATTAAAATTGACTCACTTAAAGTGCATTAAAGGTCAACATTATAGGTTGACTAATGAAATGAATTGAAGGGAATAGTACTAAGAAAATTTAGATATTGGATTTTATTGTTAGAAGCAATTTAACTGAGTACTGAAACACTTTAAATTGTGTGTTTCAGTTGAAAAGGATATTAAAAAGCACAAGGAACACTGAGTCAAGGCCTAGAGGTGACTCAAACCAGGTCTATGCATAATACTTTTTATATTCACTGCTTTATTAGAAACTTTATTTGGAGAAATGAGTTATGAATAATTTTTTATTGTTTTGGTTTTGGAAATTTTGAGATAAATTATGTTTAGAGGTATCAAAGAAAAGTAGGGACAGCAATACGTAACGTCTATAATTCCTGAGAAATCTCATGCATGAACTTAGGAGCTTGTAAGGACGGCAATACGTAATACCTGCAAGTGCTCTGATAGGTACATTATATTCCTCCTCCTTTTATGGGGTGAGTATGACTATATTCCCCCCTCCTTGACTTGCAAGTTTGAGGTGAGTATGGATGAGTTCTCGTTAGCTAGTTAGCCACCTCCCTCATTAATTTCGATTAGTGGGGTGAGTTTGCCTTGTCGTGGTGTACAACACGACATGTTCGGAAAAGTTTGTGTCATGACCTAAGTTGTGATATTGATTGGCAACACTGTGTTATTAAATTGTTTAATCAAATTTGTGTTATATGAGCTTTCAAAATTGTGACATGAAATTGTGAATCATTTGAATTATGAATTGTCGATAAATGTTTTATATACTGCATTTTAAATTGTTATTGTGCACCACTGAGTAAATTTTACTCAGCGATAGCTTTTTCATTGCTATCACAGGTAGACAGATAGACAAAGCAGCAGAGTAGGCTGCTTGTGCTATACTTTTGGGATTTTGCTGGGTATATTGAGTATACCACTTCTTTGTAAATATTATTGTAATGTGTGTGCACTGTATGTGTACATTGTACTTGGTCTTGAGCAGTTGTAAACTAAAGTTATAAATTTTTTTGGCCTGTAAAAATATTGTACTATAATTTTCTTATCTCAGCTTTGAAATACTTAGTCATTTTGCATTCTATTTTTGAAACTACTGAAAGCGATGTTGAATTGAGTTTGACTTATGTTTGAGAAAATTGATTTGTGTTGAGCCATATTGGAGTTTGGGACTGAAACAAATATATTGAAAGTGTTTTCTACAGGTTTTTGAAGAACTGTTTTGCTCCAAAAATAGACGGCACTCTATTGAAATTTTTATAAAATTTGTGGCTATTTCAGACCTACTATGTGATTTAACTTCGATAAAATTTTTTTTAACACCTATCAAAAGTGCTCACCACTGTACAAAGAAATAAGAAAAGATTTAAAATCCCTTGTATTGTATTTAATGGGTTATCAGTAGACGAAGTTTGGTAATTCATTCGGTATACTTTTGGATCATGTTACATCTTACGGAGGCGTAGGGTGTGACATGTTTAGTGGTATCAGAGCAATGGTTTTAAAGTAAATTTTAAACTGTGAATTTGAAATCTTTTTGTCGGTAAATACAACTGCTCAAATGTTTGATACATACAATACGTTACATCGTAAATATGATCTAATGGAGAGAAATCTCCTTGTGTTGGTTGTATAACAAATAGAAAATCCTGTGAAAAGATATGGAAGAGAAAAATAAGACAATAGAATAGTCTGTGATGGCGAAAGTACAAGGTGAGGCCCCAGCCCCTCTGAGAGTCAAAAGTCCGACTTTATCAGCCTCACCTGTACAAATTACTGTACAAATGGCCCAGCAAATGGCCACTTTCTTTCAACAAATGGCTGATAATCTGTTAGCCCAAGCCCAAGTACAAACCCAACCCCACAAGGGCAACGTGAAATAAAGAAAAGGGAGAAACCTATGAGTCAGAGCTCGAATTGTCATCTGGAAAATAAAAGCAAGGCATAAAAGAACACTTTCCTTTTACGAAATGGGGCCAAACAGTGGCTAAAATCTGTCCAAAGTGATATGCAAAGTTAAAATCTCAAAATTGAACCTAAAGAAAGGTTCTTGAAAAACATTATTGGCTTATCCCTATTAAGTAGTGTATATTTGTCACACCCTACCCCTCTGTAAGGCATAACTTGATCCCGTAGTAATACCTAATGAATTACCAACTCCGTCTACTAATAACCCATTAAATACACTACAAGGGATTTTAAAAACTTTTCTTACTTCTTTTACAGTGGTGAGCACTATTTACAGGTGTTAAAAACCTTTTTGAACTGAAGTGATAGAACCAACACATTTGAATTATTTGGAATTTCTATAAAAATTTTGGCAGAGTGCCATCTGTATTTTGGATAAAACAGTTCTTCAGAAAAACCTGTAAAAAGCACTTCAATATATTTCCAAATCTCAACTCCAACATATTTCTCAACACAACATGTTCCTCAACTCAAATCCACAGTGATTTTTCAAAGACTGAGATAAAAGAAATATAATACAATTTTTACAAGCCAAAATAACTCATAATTATTTTACAACTTCAATGTACAATTTGAATTTACAACTGCTCAAACCAAAAACAATATGTACATACAGTGGTCATACATTACAGTACAAAATGCAAAATGTTGGTATACTCATTATGCCCGGTAATCTCTCGCTGGAGGTACTAGCAGCCTAGTCTGTTGCCCTGTCTGTCTGTCTACCTGCGACAGCAATAAAAAGCTATCGCTGAGACAATGTCTCAGTGGTGTACAACATTAACCAAATACAATTTAAATCACAATTCATAAATCATATAAATAGTGGATACTTAAAACCATAGTTAAATTCAAGACAGTAATTGTCAACAAGAATTTAAACTCCATTTCTCAATATCACAATAAATTTCAATAAGTCAAATCATGGTTGAATTCAAAAGATAGTATATGTCAATAAGAGTTTAAATTCATTTCAGAATCTCACAGTACATATCAATAAATCACACACAGCTTAAATCATGTTCCAAGGTTCAATTCGTCCCAAAAGCCGATGGCTAATGAGGTATTCAATTCGTCCCAAAAGTCGATGACTAAAGAGGAATAACATAGCTAGCTAGCAAAAATATGAGTACTCATCCAATTCGTCCTCAACAGGCACACACCTCAACACTTCAGCCAGAGAGGGAATTCAATTCGTCCCACTAGACAAGCTAGCGAGGAATACAATCGATATACATGATAGCTGTGGTTTAAAACCATTTCCAATGCTTTTCAATCAATAAGTATCCATCACTATCATTCAAATAATTTCTCACAGTTTCAAATCATTTACAATGCTTTTCAAGCAATAAATATCCATTCAAACACATTTCCACAATTTGAAATAATAATGTACAAATAGTCATAATTCATTTCAATTGAAAAATTCAAAAGAAATAGTTGTTGTGCACAAACCTCTGATAACTGTCTCTTGGTCTGGACTCAGTGTTTCCTTCCCTTTTCCTGAGTCTTTGGTAACTGAGAAACACAATTTGAAGTGTTTCAGTACTAAATTAAATTGTCTCTAACGATAATGTTCGATAAGTAATTCACTGAAAGCTATTATTTGCTTAATCACCTAATATACCGACCCTCGATGCGTTCTAGGTAAATTAGGTTTTAGTGTCATTACTATGTCACATTCAATAGTCTTTTAGGGTTGGTACATGTTACCAATTTCATTTCCTTGTTTAGTGCATTTTATTACAACTTGCTGGATTCCGGAATACTAGTTTGACCTAGCCGGACGACATAGTTCCCTCGGTTTTCGGGTTTTGGTCAAAACTACAAACTTGTAGATCTATGTCTTACGGAACGCGGGGCAAAATTTTAGGTCATTCTGAGTTATGTAGACCAAGTTATGGTCATTTTACTATTGCTGGTCAAATGGCATCAAATTAGGTCATTTTAGGTCAAATTTGGTCAACTTTGGTTCGGCCAGTTTTTGGACCCGAACTTGTGCAAGCTGTTTGACTTGCTTATGGTCATTTTTGGGCTTTGGTGTCTTCATAAGACTTGTAGGTATGGGTCTTAACTATTCATGGTTAAAATTTCAGGTCAATTGAACCTGTTTTGAGTGAGTTATGGGCTAAACACTAACTACTGCCCAATTGGTCAATTTTCAGGCCTCATTTGCACTTAATCCGAATTGGTCATTTTTCATGCTACCTTGCAAGCAGAATTTTGGTATGCTTTCTCAATGAAAGTTGGCACATTTTGTGCCTAGTTTCACCTCCAATTGGTCTCATCCCAATTGGAGTTACATATTTAGAGTTATAGGCTAAAATGCACACTGCCCTTAATTACATTGCTTAAACATCTATTCATTACACATTTACCTTGCTACAAATCCACCTCTCAACCCCATTCTGTTTTGGTACATTACCAAAACCATTTACCACTTCACATTAAGATCATTTTGGGCAGAATACAAACGTCCTCAATACACCAAATAAAACTCTAATTCATAAAGTCCAAATACAACAATATACTCACATAAACACTACTCATTATTACATACAATTTCCACAACCAATTTACATACATTTTCATCAATCCTCAATATCACAATTTATCCAATATCTCCATGAATTCAAACATTCATTAAGGAGTCTCAAAGCTGCCGAATTGCTCCACCTTGCCAAAGTTTCACATAATTTCCTCCACTTCAATTTCAATTGCACAATCACCACATATACATGGGAATAACTTACTAGGACATTAAATTACCCTACTCAACATAAATTCTCATCAAATATATGTATGAATATTTCATTAACATACAACCCCATGGCTGTCCAAACTGGATATATCAATAACTCCTCAAACTTGAAAATTTTCTTCACAAATCAAACACCCATAACATGTATACAAAGTTTAACAAAGTAATATTCAAAAATACAAACTTACCTATGGTTGGGACTTGCTAAACCTTCAGTAAACTTCTTGATTTTGATATCAAACTCTTCCTTATGATGTGGAGATAAAACTTAATGAAGCCACTTAGGTGATTGGAGGTGAAATGAGGAGGTTAATGGAGCTTCATGCAAAACGGCAATGGAGGTTCTTCACCTTTCCATTTCAGCATGGATGAAGGACTTGGAGAAGAATGAAATTGCAAATTGTTTAATGAACTTACACCTTCCCATTTTGTTCTTAATTTATTATATAGTGGTCCACTTACTCAAATTAAATCATATAATAAGTTTAACTTTCATTTATCCCACATTAAACCCATAATTTTTGCTATTTACTTTAGGTACCACCAATTCAATTTTTCATTATATTTTCCAAGTGTAATATTATTTATTTTTAATGGACATTTAGGTCAAAAGACAATTCGGGATGTCAAATGACCATAATGCCCCTGTTCGGGTTACATTCCCTATTTTTCAGTAACACCGGGTTTTGTCCATTTTTCGATTTCTCACTTTTCTTTGTACTAATTAATTAATTTTTCTTTGATATTTCTAATGATATTTATACTTCAATAGGGGTCTCTTTAAGTCCTAAAAATATTTTCCAGGGTTCCCCGCAGTCCAGGGCTAGTCAACGGTCCACGCTGTGACTTCCTGGTGCGGTCACCCATCGCTAGGGTTCTCAGCTCGCTTAACTTGGTTACCTTTCTTTGCTATTATTTTTCCTTTGTTTTTCTTGTATTTTCTTTTCTTCTATTTCATTATTTTATGTCTCGTCACTCATAACGAAGTGTAGTTCTAGGCATCCTAGCTATCCGGACAACACTGATCACCGGAACAGTAGAACGCACTACCGAACATAGGGGTGTTACAATTCTCCCCCCCTTAAATAAATTTCATCTCGAAAATTTACCTGCCATTAGTCTCTGAACAGCTGTGGGTGCTGTCTCCTCATATCCTCTTCACGTTCCCAAGTAGCTTCCTGGCCTGAATGATGGTTCCATAGCACTTTAACCAGGTGTATCTGTTTGTTCCTCAGCTGCTTCACCTCATAAGCCAGAATTTTTATGGGTTCTTCCTCATATGAAAGGTCTGGATTTACCTCAATCTCTTCAACTGATAGTACATGAGATGGGTTAGATCTGTACCTCCTTAACATGGACACATGGAAGACACTGTGTATCCTTGCTAGCTCTGGACCCACTCTTTCCAAAACCTCATATGGTCCGATGAAACGAGGACTTAGTTTCCCCTTCCTGCCAAATCTCATAATCCTCTTCCAAAGAGAAACTTTGAGGAATACCTTACACCCACTGCATATTCAATACCTCTTCTCTTCAGTCAACATAGGACTTCTGACGGTCTGATGCAGCCTTGAGTCTATCTCTAATCAATATGATCTTTTTCTCTGTCTGCTGAACAATTTCTGGCCCAATCATCTTCCTTTCACCTACTTCATCCCAACATAAGGGAGTTCTGCACTTTCTGCCATACAAAGCTTCATTGGAGGCATCCCAATACTTGATTGGTAGCTGTTGTTATAAGCAAACTCAATCAAAGGCAAGTGTGTATCCCAACTACCTTCAAATTCAATCACACAAGCTCGTAGCATATCCTCTAGTATCTGAATAACCCTCTCAAAGTGGCCATCTGTCTATGGGTGGAATGCTGTGCTGAAGTTCAATCTAGTTCCTAGGGCTCTCTGAAGACTACCCCAGAATCTAGAAGTGAACCTAGGATCTCTGTCAGACATAATTGATACTGGCACTCCATGTAATTTTACAATCTCATAGATGTACAATCTGGCCAATCTTTCCAGGCTATAGTCCATCCGAACTGGCAAAAAGTGAGCAGACTTGGTCAATCTATCAACTATAACCCATACTGCATCATAACTACTCTGTGTCCTTGGAAGTCCTGTAACAAAATCCATAGTTATCCGTTCCCATTTCCACTCTAGTACTGACAAAGGATGTAACAAACCAGCTGGAACTTGATGTTCTGCCTTTACTTGCTAACAAGTTAGGCATTTGGAAACAAATTCAGCTATATCTCTCTTCATACCCATCCACCAGTAATGCTCTTTCAGCCCTCTATACATTTTAGTTCCACCAGGGTGCATAGCAAATGGAGACTCATGTGCTTCCTTCATAATGATCTGTCTCAATTCAGCATCATTAGGAACGCACATTCTGCCCTGATGTAGCAATAAACCATCATCTCTCACAGAGAATTCAGGTTTCTTGCCTGCTGAACTTCTTTCAAGAGCTTCCGATATTTTTCATCACTCGAGCAACCATTACGACCGATCAATCAACACTGGCTGTACATGCCATGCAACTACTATCTGTCCCTCATCATCAATCTCTAAACTGGCATGCTGTGCTTTCAATTCACATACCATGGACAAAGGAGAAACTCTGAGACTTGCCATAATCTTGCGACTTAAGGCGTCAGCTACCACATTTGCTTTCCCTGGCTGATAGTCTATTAAGGAATCATAATCTTTGATGAGTTCTAACCATCTCCTCTGCCTCAAATTTAATTCCTTCTGGGTGCCTAAGTATTTCAAGCTCTTGTGATCTGTGTAAATATAGCATTTCTCCCCATACAAATAGTGTCTCCAGATCTTCAAAGCAAAAACAATAACTGCTAGCTCCAGATCATGTGTTGGGTAGTTCCTCTCATGCGGTTTTCAGCTGGCGTGATGCATAAGCAATGACATTCCGATCTTGCATCAGTACACAGCCTAACCCATTGTGAGAAGCATCACTATAAACTGTGTATTCTTTACCCGGAGTAGGTAAAGTGAGGACTGGAGCTTCAGTTAAACGCCTCTTCAACTCATCAAAACTTTGCTGGCATTTATCAGTCCACTGAAATTTTACATCTTTCCGAAGTAGTTTGGTCAGTGGAGAAGATAACATAGAAAACCCCTTCACAAACCGACGATAATATCCAAAGAAACCTAAAATCGTGAACTTCGTGATGTTCTGGCTTCCAATTAAGGATAGCTTCTACCTTGCTGGAATCTACCTTGATCCCTTCAGCTGACACAACATGTCCCAAAAAGGAGATTTCTTTCAGCCAAAATTCACATTTCGACAATTTGGCGTATAGCTGTTTCTCCCTTAAGGTCTGCAGTACAATCCGCAGATGTCTGTCATGCTCCTCTGCATTCCTTGAATATATCAAAATGTCATCAATAAACACCACCACAAATTGATCGAGATATGGTCTGAAGATAGTGTTCATCAGATGCATAAAAGCAGCTGGAGCATTTGTTAACTCGAATGGCATTACTAGAAACTCATAGTGGCCATACCGAGTTCTGAAAGCAGTTTTTGGAATACTCTGCTCTTGCACCTTCAACTGATAATAACCAGATCGCAAATCAATTTTGGAGAATATAGCTGCACCCTTCAACTGATCAAACAGATCATCAATGTGAGGCAATGGATATCTGTTCTTTATTGTCACCTTATTCAACTCTCGGTAGTCAATGCATAAGCGGAGAGTACCATCCTTCTTCTTAACAAACAACACTGGTGCTCCCCAAGATGACACACTAGGGCGGATGAAGCCCTTTTCAAGTAGTTCTTGCAATTGTATCTTCAACTCCTTCAACTCTGCTGGTGCCATTCTGTATGGCGTTATGGAGATTGGATCCACACCAGGCATAACATTAATTTCAAACTGCACTTCTCTTTCCGGAGGTAATCCTGGCAATTCATCAGGAAACACATCTGGAAAGTCATGCACTGTAGGGATGTCCTTCAATGCTGGACTCCCCATTTGGGTGTCTACCACATGTGCCAAGTAGGCTTCACACCCCTTTCTGATCATTTTTCTGGCTAGTGCAGTCGAAATGATGTTTGATGGCAATAACTGCCTTTCCCCATGTATTACAACATCTTTGTACTGAGGAAGGCCAAAAGTGATCGTCTTGACCTCTACCAATCATGGCATGATGCCTAGCTAACCAATCCATGCCCAAGATGATATCATAATCTCTGAAGGGCATTTCAATGAAATCAGATAGGAAAGTGTGTCCTTGGATCACCAAAGGACAATCTCTATACATTCTATTAACCCTGACTTCCTGTCCTAGTGGACTTATTACTAGCACCTCAAAGTCCATTTTTGCACATGGAACATCAATGCAATCAATGATGCTAGCACTCACATAAGAATGGGTAGAACCCGGATCAAATAACACAAACACATTCTGATTAAAAGTTGAGAAGGTACCAGCCACAACATCAGATGTCTCGGCCTCTTCCCTCTGTCTCATTGCATACATTCTGACTGGAGCACTGTCTTGCTCTAATTGTTTCACTGTGCCTTGGCTGCCTGCTGGGCTACCTCTACCCCTGCCTCTACCTCTGCTGGGTGGTTGTGAACTTCTGGTGACAGGGCTCTGAACTGACCCTTCTGCAGTAGTAGGAGGTGGTCCAACTCTGCGACTACTGGTGCAGTCCTTGGCAAAGTGTCCTGTGCCTCCATAGTTATAATAGGCTCCAATAGCCTTGTAGCAGATCCCACCATGATTTCTTCCACATGTCTCACATTGGCAGGGAGGATAGGAACCTGCAGTACTCTGTGACCGGATAGGGAGGCTTACTGCTCAATATCTTCCCCTACCAGATTTCTTGCCACCTCTGCCATGTCCCCCATAGTTCTTCCTCTTTCCAGTAGGACCACTGGAACTCTGTTCTACTGATTTTTCCTCTTTCTCTGTGTTGTCTGATTTTTTTTTCTCAGGAGCAGCGTCAAACTCAATTCTTTCTAACTCTAGAGCTTGAGAAATAAGTTCAGAGAAGTTAGTGTGTTTGAAGCCGACTACTTGTAATCTGATACTGGGCTTCAAGCCAGTTTCAAACCTCTTGCATCTCTCCCTGCTGGTAGCAAGTAAACTCACTGCATAATGGCTTAGGCGGGAAAATTCTCTTTCTCAGCCACTGATCTGCCCCCCTGTTTTAGACTTAGGAATTCTTGTAACTTCTAGTTTACATAAGCATCAAGGACATATTTCTGTCTGAATTCCCTGAGAAAGTCATTCCATGTTAGCACTGCAGGTTCTACCAGATTGTGGGGAATGGTTTTCCACTAGTCATAAGCATCCCCCTGTAGCAAAGATACAGAGTACTCGAATCTGAGCTCCTCTGTGCAATGTAGTTTCTTGAATACCCTATCCATCCTTTCTAACCATTGTTCAGCTTCTAGAGGATCTATTGTCCCCTTAAACTCTGTAGCCCCATATTTCATCAATTTATCATACTGCCTAGTAGGAGATTGTGGTTGTACCACTGGTGTCTGTATTGGGACTTGAGTAGGCACATTACCAGCCATTTGTTGGAACATTGCGACCATCTCACGAGCGAATCGAGCAGAAATCGCTAGATCTTGCAGGGTTCTTTGAACCACTGACATTTTGTAGGCCTAGGGCATCCCCTTGCACCTTAGCCTCAATAGATTGATCGACTGAATGATCACCCTCTTCCACAGTCAATGTGAGGATTTTAGATCTCCTGAACAAATAACACAAGGAGATTTTCTCCCGTTAATGCATATTTATAATGTAATGTACTGTATGTATCAAACAATGATATTGAGCAGTTGTACTATGAAGAAAGAATATTCAAATAACAGGTGAAAATAGAATTTAAAAAATTTTCTCTGATACCACTAAAACATGTCACACCCTACCCCTCTGTAAGGCATAACATGATCCCGTAGTAATACCTAATGAATTACCAACTCCGTCTACTGATAACCCATTAAATACACTACAAGGGATTTTAAAAACTTTTCTTACTTCTTTTATAGTGGTGAGCACTATTTACAGGTGTTAAAAACCTTTTTGAACTGAAGTGATAGAACCAACACATTTGAATTATTTGGAATTTCTGTAAAAATTTTGGCGCCATCTGTATTTTAGATAAAACAGTTCTTCAGAAAAACCTGTAAAAAGCACTTCAATATATTTCCAAATCTCAACTCCAACACATTTCTCAACACAACATGTTCCTCAACTCAAATCCACAGTGATTTTTCAAAGACTGAGATAAAAGAAATATAATACAATTTTTACAAGCCAAAATGACTCATAATTATTTTACAACTTCAATGTACAATTTGAATTTACAACTACTCAAACCAAAAACAATATGTACATACAGTGGTCATACATTACAGTACAAAATGCAAAATGTTGGTATACTCATTATACCCGGTAATCTCTCGCTGGAGGTACTAGCAGCCTAGTCTGCTGCCCTGTCTGTCTGTCTACCTGCAACAGCAATAAAAAGCTATCGCTGAGACAATGTCTCAGTGGTGTACAACATTAACCAAATACAATTTAAATCACAATTCATAAATCATATAAATAGTGGATACTTAAAACCATAGTTAAATTCAAGACAGTAATTGTCAACAAGAATTTAAACTCCATTTCTCAATATCACAATAAATTTCAATAAGTCAGATCATGGTTGAATTCAAAAGACAGTATATGTCAATAAGAGTTTAAATTCATTTCACAATCTCACAGTACATATCAATAAATCACACACAGCTTAAATCATGTTCCAAGGTTCAATTCGTCCCAAAAGCCGATGGCTAATGAGGTATTCAGTTCATCCCAAAAGTCGATGACTAATGAGGAATAACATAGCTAGCTAGCAAAAATATGAGTACTCATCCAATTCATCCTCAACAGGCACACACCTCAACACTTCAGCCAGAGAGGGAATTCAATTCGTCCCACTAGACAAGCTAGCGAGAAATACAATCGATACACATGATAGTTGTGGTTTCAAACCATTTCCAATGCTTTTCAATCAATAAGTATCCATCAATATCATTCAAATAATTTCTCACAGTTTCAAATCATTTACAATGCTTTTCAAGCAATAAATATCCATTCAAACACATTTCCACAATTTAAAATAATAATGTACAAATAGTCATAATTCATTTCAATTGAAAAATTCAAAAGAAATAGTTTTTGTGCACAAACCTCTGATAACTGTCTCTTGGTCTGGACTCAGTGTTTCCTTCCCTTTTCCTGAGTCTTTAGTAACTGAGAAACACAATTTGAAGTGTTTCAGACTAAATTAAATTGTCTCTAACGATAATGTTCGATAAGTAATTCGCTGAAAGCTATTATTTGCTTAATCACCTAATATACCGACCCTCGATGCGTTCTAGGTAAATTAGGTTTTAGTGTCATTAATATGTCACATTCGATAGTCTTTTAGGGTTGGTACATTTTACCAATTTCATTTCCTTGTTTAGTGCAATTTATTGCAACTTGCTGAATTCCGGAATACTAGTTTGACCTAGCCGGACGACCTAGTTCCCTCGGTTTTCGGGTTTCGGTCAAAACTACAAACTTGTAGATCTATGTCTTACGAAACGCGGGGCAAAATTTTAGGTTATTCTGAGTTATGTAGACCAAGTTATGGTCATTTTACTATTGCTGGTCAAATGCCATCAAATTAGGTCATTTTAGGTCAAATTTGGTCAACTTTGGTTCGGCCAGTTTTTGGACCCGAACTTGTGCAAGCTGTTTGACTTGCGTATGGTCATTTCTGGGCTTTGGTGTCTTCATATGACTTGTAGGTATGGGTCTTAACTATTCATGGTTAAAATTTCAGGTCAATTGGACCTGTTTTGAGTGAGTTATGGCCTAAATACTAACTGCTGCCCAATTGATCAATTTTCAGGCCTCATTTGCACTTAATCCGAATTGGTCATTTTTCATACTACCTTGCAAGCAGAATTTTGGTATGCTTTCTCAATGAAAGTTGGCACATTTTGTGCCTAGTTTTACCTCCAATTGGTCTCATAACAATTGGAGTTACATATTTAGAGTTATAGGCTAAAATGCACACTGCCCTTAATTACATTGCTTAAACATCTATTCATTACACATTTACCTTGCTACAAATCCACCTCTCAACCCCATTCTGTTTTGGTACATTACCAAAACCATTTACCACTTCACATTAAGATCATTTTTGGGCAGAATACAAACATCCTCAATACACCAAATAAAACTCTAATTCATAAAGTCCAAATACAATAATATACTCACATAAACACTACTCATTATTACATACAATTTCCACAACTAATTTACATACATTTTCATCAATCCTCAATATCACAATTTATCCAATATCTCCATGAATTCAAACATTCATAAAGGAGTCCCAAAGCTGCCGAATTGCTCCACCTTGCCAAAGTTTCACATAACTTCCTCCACTTCAATTTCAAATGCACAATCACCACATATACATGGGAATAACTTACTAGGACATTAAATCACCCTACTCAACATAAATTCTCATCAAATATATGTATGAATATTTCATTAACATACAACCCCATGGTTGTCCAAACTGGATATATCAATAACTCCTCAAACTTGAAAATTTTCTTCACAAATCAAACACCCATAACATGTATACAAAGTTTAACAAAGTAATATTCAAAAATACAAACTTACCTATGGTTGGGACTTGCTAAACCTTCACTAAACTTCTTGATTTTGGTATCAAACTCTTCCTTATGATGTGGAGATAAAACTTAATGAAGCCACTTAGGTGATTGGAGGTGAAATGAGGAGGTTAATGGAGCTTCATGCAAAACGGCAATGGAGGTTCTTCACCTTTCCATTTCGGCATGGATGAAGGACTTGGAGAAGAATGAAATTGCAGATTGTTTAATGAACTTACACCTGCCCATTTTGTTCTTAATTTATTCTATAGTGGTCCACTTACTCAAATTAAATCATATAATAAGTTTAACTTTCATTTATCCCACATTAAACCCATAATTTTTGCTATTTACTTTAGGTACCACCAATTTAATTTTTCATTATATTTTCCAAGTGTAATATTATTTATTTTTAATGGACATTTAGGTCAAAAGACAATTCGGGATGTCAAATGACCATAATGCCCCTGTTCGGGTTGCATTCCCGATTTTTCGGTAACACCGGGTTTTGTCTGTTTTTCGATTTCTCACTTTTCTTTGTACTAATTAATTAATTTTTCTTTGATATTTCTAATGATATATATACTTCAATAGGGGTCTCTTTAAGTCCTAAAAATATTTTCCAGGGTTCCCGCAAATTGTGCTAGTCAACGGTCCACGCCGTGACTTCCTGCAAGATCACCCATCGCTAGGGTTCTCGGCTCGCTTAACTTGGTTACCTTTCTTTGCTATTATTTTTCCTTTGTTTTTCTTGTATTTTCTTTTCTTCTATTTCATTATTTTATGTCTCGTCACTCATAACGAAGTGTAGTTCTAGGCATCCTAGCTATCCAGACAACACTGGTCACCGGAATAGTAAAACGCACTACCGAACATAGGGGTGTTACAATATTAAATTACTTGAAATAGGTATGTGCGACCCACTTTCCCACTGTACATTGACATGGAAATTTCGTTATCACTACATGCTAAATCACATAAAATAGTGATGTGGGACCCATCTTTTCCACAATACATGGACATGAAGATTTTGTTAGACAATTGATAATGCTTAATTGCTCAAAGTAAACCTAGGCTTATGTATATTGTATAGATCGATTGGTTTACCAATTAGGGATTACAGATAGCAATACTGCCTACATGGAAAGTTATGGATTGACAATATATGGTTGATATGATTTTAAAAGACAATGAATATTGGTACAGGGGGCTTGCAGGGATGGCGATACGTAACGCCTGCAAAGTGCTCTGATAGGTACCACCCAAGGGCTTGTAGGGATGGCGATACGTAACGCCTGCATATGCTTTGATAGGTACCCTTAATTGCCACCAAAGATAGAGAAGGGGCTTGCGGGGACGACGATACGTAACGGCTACAAATGCTTTGATAGTTTACTTGGGCATAAATATAAGTAATGAGTTTTAAATTTAAATAATTACATGAAGAGACCACTGATATGACTTTCAAAGACAAAGAAGGAAATGAATGTACAGATAATATGTTAGAAAACCTAGTCCATGAGGTTATAACGTAGTGACTATGTAATGTTCTTGATGTTTGTATTGTAAGCTGCAGATTACAGTACCGACACAGGATTATTGTGCAGAGCTACGTGCTTCCTCGTGGTACAATAACATAAGAATATTTGTAAGTAATCTATAAATTGATATAGTTACGCCTGAATAGAGTACTATTATGGGAAATAAATATGAAAATTTTAGTCAAAAATTTAAAACTTCAGAACTAGCCTATCAAAAGACTACACTAGTAAGGTAGCTGGAGTCAGTAACTCGGTTACAATAATATAAACTACCTGTACCACAGTAATTGCTACAAGTTTTGAGATATCAGTATGATTTATCATCCTTAGACGGATGGATAGTCAAAACAAGTAATTCAGGTAAATTCTGAAACTCATTGAGTTTCTGTAAACAATGAAAAGAAATGATAATAATAACATGTAAAATGTAATAAGCCCTCGAGAATATACTGAGAACTTGTGTCATTGAATCTGAGGGGAGATGGGACAGATACCTCCCACTAACAGAATTTGTATACAATAATAAGTGTCAAGCTAGCATACAAATGGCACCTTATGAAACACTGTAAGGGAAAAAGTACAGAACACCAGTACGTTGAACTGAGTTTGGTAAAGTTATCTACACATTGATATAGAGTCTTATAATTATTTTGATATTTTTTTCAGAAAAAAATGATTTAGGTATTTGAAAATATATTTAAAAGTTATAGTGCTATTCCCTCTGGAAGCAAGAATAGATATCTTCCATTGATGGAGTTTGTGTATAGTGATATTTATTAAATAAGTATGAAGATACTAAGGTATAAGGTCTTGTAAGAGATAAATGCAGAATACCTAGACAAAAGGTAATTTAACAAAGCTGGAATTGGTAAAAGAGACTTAAGGACCAGTAAGGATTCCAATATGAGAAATCAGAGAACTAATGAATAATAGACTTTCATGAGTAGAAATAATAAAGGCAAAAGAAAATATTGATGGGAAAGTGAATTGAATTATGAGATAACGATATCAGTTATATGAATCCGATAAATTTCGAGGACGAAATTTTCAATTAGAGGGGAAGAATTGTAACGCCCTCACTTTACGTAGTCCGTACATTCGACTACTCCTGTGACCTAATATCGATTCGAACAAGTCAGGATGTCTGGAACTACACTTCGGTGATAATAAACAGGCATAAAATGATGAAATAAATAAAAAGAAAATACAAGAAAAATTAAAGAAAAATAAAAGAGAGAAAGTGAAACTAAGTTAAACGAGTAGGCACCGTAGCGATAGGTGACTGCACCGGGAAGTTACGGCGAAGGCAATTGCCGACCCCAGGACCATGGGGAACCCCCGAAATTAAGTTTTGAGGCATAATTAAAGACTTATTGAAGTATAATTGACATTATAAATGTCAAAGAAAATTAAAGAATTAGTACAAAAAAAAATGAAAAATTCAAGTAACTGATAAAAATCGGTGTTATCGAACAATCAAGAATGCAACCTAAAGAGAGGCATTTTGGTCATTTGACACCTGGAGCTACCTTTTAACTTCAATTTCCATTAAAAATAAGTGATTGCACACTTTGAAAATATCATGAAAATTTAAAATTGTGGTACATAATATAAATGATGAAAGAAATGGGATATAATTTGAGTAATCAAACTTTAACATATAATATTAATTAAATAAACTTTAGTGGAGGGTTAGTGGGGGCCATTTACACTTAAGTGGACAGCCACTTCATTTCAACAGATTCACCTTCTTCATTCACTCACATTGCTGAATTTAAGAGCTTCCAAACCCGCCCTTGGCCACCCAAATGCATGGCACACTCTACCCATTTTCAAGCTGAATTTTTTTACTTGTCTTAATTAAAGTTGATCACCACATCACAAGGAAGAAAATGATGGTAATTTGAAGAGGAATAATTGAGGTTTGATCAAGCTCCATAACATGGTAAGTGTTTAAATTCCTTTCCTTCTTAAGTAAAGTTTGTGAGAAGCTTGAGATAAGTAAATTGATGAAGAAATTTTGAGGTTTTGATGAGTTATTATTATGTACTAATTTTGGTAGCCATGGTGAACTAAGAAGAGTGTTAAACTCCATGAATTAAATTAGTGAATATTGGTATTATTAGATTCATGGAAGTGTATCGTAAATTATTTGTTGGAATTCCATGTAATTGTTAGGTACAATCACGTACACTATGTTGATTTTGACTTTGTGAATTAAGATTGTATTTGGTGTATTGAGGACTTGTATATACTGCTCCAATTGACCATAATGAGATGTGATAAATGATATTAGTACATTATAATTCCAGAATTCAAGTATGGGAGTTAAAGATTAGGGCTTTGAATGTGTAATGCTTGTGTAATTGAAAAATTGTGTAAGGACAGTATGCATTTAGGGCTATAACCTAAATTGTGTGAGCCCAATTGGTATAAGGCCAATTATAGATGAAAATAGGCACAAAATGTGCCAACTTTCATGTTGGAAGCCTACCCAAATTCTTCCAAGAAGTGACCTAAAAAGATTGACCAAATTCGGATTGGGGACTTTGCAAACCTGAAAATTGACCATTTGAACAGCAATCAGTATTTTGGCCATAACTCACTAAAAACAGGTCCAAATGACCTAAAATTTATACCATGGAAAGCTTAGACATAGAGGTACAGCTCTTATGAAGACACTAAAGCCTAGAAATGACCAGAACCAAGTAAAATGCTTGCACAATTTGGGTTATAAAAACTAGCCGAATTGACTTTGACCTAAAAATGACCTAAACTTTGCAATATAAGTGCAACTTAACCAGCATTAGTAAAATGACCATAACTTTGTCCATAGAACTCCAAATGACATGAAATCAGTCCCAAAATTTCAATAAGACATAGATCTACAATATTGGTAATTTGACCAAAACCCAAAAATCAAGGCAACTAGGTCGATTAACTTGTTAAGTTGGCACACTAAATCTGGAATTAGCACATTTGACCATAAAATCCAGAAAAATTAAATAAGCATATCTCCCACCAAAAGTGTCTAATTTAAATGAGCCATACCAACCTAGAAAGCTAAGAAAGAGGCCTAAAACATTGTTTTAGACAACTTCCTCAAATTATAAATGTATATAGTCAGAATTTAAGGTCAAGCCATTGACCTAATTGAGGACTATGCCAATATAGGACCTTTGAGTGCAAGTTAACAATTTGTCTATAAAGAATTCTATAAGACTTGAAAAATGGTAAGCAAAATTTCTGGTTATCCCTAAGACATAGGGCAACAATACTTATGAAGAATGCTAGACCTCAATGTGATTACAAACAGTCCAAATAAATCAGTAAAATCAAAACCAAAAAAGTCTAAAAAGAAAACTAAACTTTAGATTTGACTTGGTTATGCTTAATTGACCATAACTTGAGCTATACAACTCCAAATGGAGTGATTCAAAAAGGAAATCAAAGAAGACACAATAAGAAACAATTTAATGAATAGAAATCTATTAAATTTACACTATAGCTTGGTCCAATAGACAGTAAACATTGGCCATGAAATCTGGAAAATGGCAATAAAATACAATACGCTTTAAAATGAAATTGGTAACATATACCAACACTTAGAGACTATAAAATATGACAAATTGGGAACATTAGAATTGACTCACTTAGAGTGCATCAAAGCTCAAAATTATAGGTTGACTAATGAAATGAATTGAAGGGAATAATACTAAGAAAATTTAGATATTGGATTTTATTGTAAGAAGCAATTTAACTGAGTACTGAAACACTTTAAATTGTATGTTTCAGTTAAAAAGGATATTGAAAAGCACAAGGAACATAGAGTCAAGGCCTAGAGGCGACTCAAACCAGGTCTGTGCATAATACTTTTTATATTCACTACTTTATTAGAAACTTTATTTGGAGAAACGAGTTATGAATAATTTTTTTATTGTTTTGGTTTTGGAAATTTTGAGATAAATTATGTTTAGTGGTATCATAGCAATATAGGGACGGCGACATGTAACGCTTATGATTCCTAGGAAATCTCACACGTGAACTCAGGAGCTTGCAGGGACGGCAATACGTAACGCCTACAAGTGCTCTGATAGGTACACTATATTCCTCCTCCATTTATGGGGTGAGTATGACTATATTCCCCCCCTCCTTGACTTGCCAATTTGAGGTGCGTATGGATGAGTTCTCGTTAGCTAGCTAGCCGCCTCCCTTATTGATCTCGATTAGTGGGGTGAGTTTGCCTTGTCTTAGTGTACAACATGACATGCTCCGAAAAGTTTGTGTCATAACCTAAGTTGTGATATTGATTGGCAACACTGTGTTGTTAAATTGTTTGATCAAATTTGTGTTATATGAGCTTTTAAAATTGTGACATGAAATTGTGAATCATTGAATTATGAATTGTCGATAAATGTTTTATATACTGCATTTTAAATTGTTATTGTACACCACTGAGTAAATTTTACTCAGCGATAGCTTTTCCATTGCTATCACAGGTAGACAGACAGATAAAGCAGCAGAGTAGGCTGCTTGTGCTATACTTTTAGGGTTTTTCCGGGTATATTGAGTATACCACTTCCTTGTAAATATTATTGTAATGTATGTGCACTGTATGTATATATTGTACTTGGTCTTGAGCAGTTGTAAACTAAAGTTATAAATTATTTTGGCCTGTAAAAATGTTGTATTATAATTTTCTTATCTTAGATTTGAAATACTTAGTCATTTTGCATTCTATTTTTGAAACTACTGAAAGTGATGTTGAATTGAGTTTGACTTATGTTTGAGAAAATTGATTTGTGTTGAGCCATATTTGAGTTTGGGACTGAAACAAATATATTGGAAGTGTTTTCTACAGGTTTTTGAAGAACTATTTTGCTCCAAATACAGACGGCATTCTACCGAAAGTTTTATAAAATTTATGGCTATTTCAGACCTAATATGTGATTTAACTTCGATAAAAAAAATTTTAACACCTGTCAAAAGTGCTCACCACTGTAAAAAGAAATAAAAAAAGGTTTAAAATCCCTTGTAGTGTATTTAATGGGTTATCAATAGACGAAGTTTGGTAATTCTTTAGGTGTACTATGGGATCATGTTACATCTTACGGAGGCGTAGGGTGTGACAAAATAATTGAATTGTTTATGAATTTATGACATTGATATTCTTTGCAGTTGTTGATTCTACTTTTATTTACTAACCTTTCATTTTTGCTAATTTTTTTTTTTGGTGGTGCTGTATGTCAATAAACTGAATTTAACTCTTTGAATTTAATAATGCTTAAATTAACTGCCCGTGTAGCCTATACACTGACCAGACTGGATAAATGGATATACTAGCACTGGGTATCTAGTACCTCGGGCCATCACACCATCGGTCATAAAGTGTCTCTCGGTGTGTAAACAGTGTAGCTCAAAAGCCATATAGTCTATCAGGCAATAAGCCAAGTATAATAATACAATCTGTATAGCCGTAAGCTATTAAAGTCACAGTGCGGCATAATATGCCGTAAAAACACAGTATGGCATAAAGCCATTTACAGAACAGCTGTCAGAATCCTATTGGCATGCCAACCTATACAAACTAGTCAACTAGGCAAACTAGGGCACATTACAAATTTATTGTTTAATTCTTCATTTTTAGAGTTTACTAGCTATTATGTAATTTATAAGTCAATGCAAATGTTGACCTTTTTAGATATCATATATAAGTTGATTCTCATATCAACATGTCGCAATTTATAATTCAATATGCTGCCAATATAGGGCAATTTACCCTTTTTACAAGTTGGCATTTATTGCCAAATTACTTCAAAGCTTCATTGTATGTTAATGTTAAGTTTTCAGTTTTAGTGTGCTAGATTGGTCTAGCTTAAAGTCCTATTTCTCTTAGTTTTTAGCTTCTAATCAAAAAAGCAAAATTGTAACTCTATGTGTTATTGAACTTTTGGCACAAATTTTAGGTCATTCTGAGTTGTATAGATCAAGATATGGTCAATTTACTAAAGATGGATAGATTGCATCTTTAGTGCAAATTTTGGTCAATTTTAGGTCAAATTCAATTCTGGCAGTTTCGGTACCCTAACTTGGGCAAGCAATTTGACTTGGTTTTGGCCATTTCTTGGCTTTGGTGTCTTCATAAGAATTGTAGCTCTATGTCTAAGCTTTTTATGGTAAAATTTCAGATCATTTGGACCTATTTTGAGTAAGTTATGGTCATCTTAGTGACTACCGTTCATATGGTCAAAAATCTGGGCTTGCACATTACCAATTCTGAATTAGGTCATTTTTAAGGTCAGTTTCTAGGCAGAATTTTAGCAACATTTCTACATGAAAGTTGGCTTATTTTATGTCTAGTTTCACCTCCAATTAGCCTCATATCAATTGGGGTCACCAATGGTCACTTATGGTTCAATTTACCTATTGCCTTCACAACACATAATCTGCACATACATGAACACTTCCAAATGATACTTCTCCTCCTCCCAAAACTGTAAATATACATTCATAACACTTTTATACGATTCATCATATCTTAATCATGTCCATTTGGGCAGAATATACAAGTGTTGCATGTACATTATACAACCCTAATTTGCAAAGTTAATTTCAACATAATATATACATGAAAACACTTGATTACTACATATACCTCACAACCATTACTTCACATGCACTGCCCGCAATTCATCTTCACCATAATTCATCAAGAAAATTCATGAAACCAAACACTAATTCATGAATTTAAAGGCTTCCAAAAGTGGCAGTTTGCTAAGGTATACAAATTACTTTCCTAACCCTTAAATTCAAGTACTCAATGTACATATACATGGGAACTAAATTATTACAACTTTAAAATGACTAAATCAATATTATTTTCCATCCATTAGAGGTAAGAAAAACTCAAACAACATAGGTTCTCATGGCTGCCAAAACTGAACAATTCAATTGCTCAACAATTTCTCAAAATTTCCTTCACCATTCAACACACCTCAACCTAAACATGAAGTTCACTAAAGAAAGGGAGGGAATTTGGACACTTACTTCTTTTGGAACTTGTTAAAAACTCACTAAATCTCTTCCTTCTTGCTCCCAAAAGCTTCCTCAACGTGAGTGTGCAAGCTTTAATGAAAAAACCAAGTGGAAATAATGGCTAAATCAATGGTGCATGGTGATGGAACTCATTTGGCTATGGTGGACTTCAATGGAGTTTCTCTCGGCTCGTTTACTTTCAAGGTTGAAGATGATGGTTTCTATCTATAAATGACTTGTATAGGTGTCCCAAATTAGGAGTTAGTGGAGCACTAAACCATATTTTTATGTTTAATGATTTAAAATTTCATAAATTGAATTTTATGCCCCATTTCTTTTACTATTCATATAATGTACTACAATTTAATTTTTCATGACATTTTCAAAGTGTAATATCATTTATTTTTAATGGACATTGAGGTCAAAACGCAATCCTAGTGTCAAATGACCAAAATGCCCCTATTTGAGTTGTATTCCCAATTTTTCGATAATACCAATTTTTATTTGTTTCTCAATTTTTCGTTTTTCTTTATACTAATTTATTAATTTTTCTTTGATATTTCTAGTGTCAATTACATTTCAATAAACCTTTAATTATGTCTCGAAATTTAATTTTGAGGGTTCCCTGCAGTTCTGGGGTCGGCAATTGCCTTCACCGTAACTTCCCGGTGCGGTCACCCATCGCTACGGTGCTGGCTCATTTAACCTAGTTTCATTTTCTCTCTTTTATTTTTCTTTAATTTTTCTTGTATTTTCTTTTTATTTATTTCATCATTATATGTCTGTTCACTATCACTGAAGTGTAGTTCCAGACATCCTGACTTGCCCAGACTGACATTAGGTCACTAGAGCAACAGAACGTACAGAATACGTACAGAGAGGATGTTACAATTTAGTTCCTAGGGCTCTCTAAAGACTACCCCAGAATCTAGAAGTGAACCTAGGATCTCTGTCTGATACGATGGATACTGGCACTCCATGCAGTCTTAATATCTCATCAATGTATAACTTGGCCAATCTTTCTAAACTGTAGTTCATCCGAACAGGCAAAAAATGAGCAGACTTGGTCAGTCTGTCAACTATAACCCATACTGCATCATGACTCTTTTGTGTCCTCGGAAGTTCCATCACAAAATCCATCGTTATTCTTTCCCATTTGCATTCCGGTACTGGTAGTGGATGTAATAAACCAGTTGGTACTTGATGCTCTACCTTCACTTGCTAACAAGTTAGGCATTTGGAAACAAATTCTGCCACATCTCTTTTCATACCCATCCACCAGTAATGCTCCTTTAGCCCTCTATACATTTTTGTACCACTAGGATGCATAGCAAAAGGAGACTCATGTGCTTCTTTCAAAATGATCTGTCTCAAGTCAATGACATTAGGAACGTACATTCTACCCTGGTGTAACAGAAGATCATCATCTCTAATTGAGAACTTAAGTTTCTTGCCCTGTCTGACTTCTTTTAATAACTTTTAATATCTTTCATCATTCTGAGCCACCATTCTGATCTGGTCAATTAACACTGGCTGTACATGCTGTGCAACTGCTGTCTGCCCCTCATCATTAATCTCTAAGCTGGCATGCAATGATCTCAACTCATGTACCATAGACAAAGGAGAAACTCTGAGACTTACCATAGTCTTGCAACTTAAGGTGTTAGCCACCACATTAGCTTTCCCTAGCTGATAATTTATTAGACAATCATAGTCTTTTATCAACTCTAACCATCTCCTCTGTCTCAAATTCAACTCTTTCTGAGTACTCAGATAATTCAAACTCTTATGATCTGTGTAAATGTAGCATTTTTCCTCATACAAATAGTGTCTCCAGATCTTAAGAGCGAACACAATAGCTGTTAGCTCCAAGTCATGTGTCGGATAATTTCTCTCATGAGGTTTCAGCTGGCGTGATGCATATGCAATGACATTATGATCTTGCATCAGTACACAACTTAACCCATTAAGAGAAGCATCACTATATACTGTGTATTCTTTACCCGGGGCAGGTAAAGTTAGGACTGGAGCCTCAGTCAAACACCTCTTCAATTCATCAAAACTCTACTGGCATTTATCTGTCCATTGAACTTTCACATTATTCCTAAGCAGCTTGGTCAATGGAGATGCCAACATGGAGAAACTTTAAAAAAACGGCGGTAGTATCTAGCTAACCCCAGGAAACTATGAATCTCTATGATATTTGTGGGTGGCTTCCAATTAATGACAGCTTCTATCTTGCTGGGATCTACCTTAGTACCTTCCGCTAATACTATATGGCCTAAAAAGGATATCTCCTTCAGCCAAAATTCACATTTTGATAGTTTTGCATATAGCTGTTTCTCTCTCAAAGTTTGCAGTACAATGCGTAGGTGTCTATCATGCTCCTTTGCACTCCTCGAATAAACCAATATATCATCTATGAACACCACTACAAACTGGTCTAGGTATGGTCTGAAGATAGTGTTCATCAGATCCATAAAAGCAGCCGGAGCATTAGTTAACCCGAATGGCATAGCCAAGAACTCATAATGGCCATAATGGGTTCTAAAGGCAGTTTTAGGAATACTCTGCTCTTGTACTTTCAGCTGATAATAACCTAATCTCAAGTCAATTTTGGAGAATACAGCTGCAACCCCTAACTGATCAAACAAGTCATCAATGAAGGACAATGGGTATATGTTCTTTATTGTCACCTTATTCAACTGCCGATAGTCGATACATAAGCAGAGAGTGCCATCCTTATTCTTTAAAAACAACACTGGTGCTCCCCATGGTGACACACTAGGGTGGATAAAGCCCTTATAAAGCAGCTCTTGCAACTGCACTTTCAACTCTTTCAATTCTGCCGGTGCCATTTGATATGGTGTTATCGAGATTTGGTCCAAACCAGGCATAACATCAATTTCAAACTGCACTTCTCTTTCTGGAGGTAATCTTGGCAATTCATTAGGAAACACATTCAGAAAGTCACATACAGTAAGGATGTCTCTCAGTGTCGGACTTCCCACTTGGGTGTCTATCACATGTGCCAAGTATGCCTTTCTGATCATCCTTCTGGCTAGTGCAGCTGAAATGATGTTTGATGGTAGTAACTATCTCTCCCCATGTATTACAACATCACCATATAGAGGGAGGCCAAAAGTGACTGTCTTCAGTCTACAATCAATCATCGCGTGATGCCTGGCTAACCAATCCATGCCCAAGGTAATATCATAATCTCTGAAGGGCATTTCAATCAAATCTAACAGAAAACATGTCCTTGGATCACCAAAAGACAGTCTCTATAGATTCTGTTGACCTTAACCTCTTGACCTAATGGACTAGTTACTAGCACATCATAGTCCATTTGTACACACTAGATAACAGTAGAACAAATCACACTAGCACTGACATATGAATGTGTGAAGCCAGGATCAAACAACACATATGCATCTTGGTCAAGGATAGAGAAAATACCAACCACTACATTTGATGTTTCAGCCTCCTCTCTCTGTCTCATGGTATAGACTCTAGCTGGTGCACCACTTGGTTTTGGCTGGTTAACAATACTCTGACTTCTAGGAGTGCTACCCATACCTCTGCATCTACCTCTACCTCGACCAGCTGGCTATGACCCTCTAGGTGTAGAGACTTGGGCTGATCCCTTAGATGTGGCAGGAGGTCCAGATCGGCGTGGACTAGTACAATCCTTAGCAAAATGTCCACTCCCTCCATAGTTGAAACATGCACCGGTGGCCTTGAAACACACACCACCATGTGTTCTACCACAAGTCTCACACTATCGGATTGATAAAGCTCCTTGAGATGTCGGCTAGGTCTGCTGACCAGACCGGGGTGGTCTTTGGCTAGACTCTATAACACCCCTTACCCATCTACTGTGTAGCCGAGTAAGATATGTCACACAGTATACCGGAACACCTTATTTTAATTCAACTATTTTTATTCTTCCTAATTTATTTATTTCATAGTTATGAAGTATAATTCATGAAATATCATTGATTTAAGTCATTTATTAAAATTATAATTTATTTGAGGTTCTGAAAATTTTATAGAAAATCCGGCAGAGTGCCGGCTAAAAATGGATATAACAGTTCTTTGGAACCTGTGAAAAACACTTCCAAAATTTTCAATCAATCCCAAACTCCATTTCATCAACAAAATCCCAATATTTCTCATATATACTCCCATTCTCATTCATTCATTTCATATGAAATTCATATAAAAGTCATAAATAAATATTCACTTGTTCATTCATAAACACAATTTCCGTAATTTACATCAATACTAAAGTACATTACATAAGTCTTAATTACACAAGAGAAAATAAAAGCTAATTACCAAATACCAAAATAAAACCTAGTGTCCTACCAATCCACTGATGATGGTGAGCTGGCACGGACACTATGCAGAGCTGTAGAAGATCTCACCCAGTCTGTAGTCTACTAGGCTCTCGGTAGGTCTCTCCAGAACCTACGCATGGCAAAAAGCAACGCGCTAAGCAATAATGCTTAGTGGTGCCAATAATAAAATAAAAAGAAATAACAGAAAATAAATATGCAGTACATGTCCTGATGTCTTATGCAAACAATTTTTCGATCATTATTGGTAATCTTATTTATTTTGTACTTGTTATATTCATAATTTCATTAAATTTATTCACTTTCATTTTTGGTTGCCCAAGTAACCTACACTGGATGACTAGACTGGATAAATAGGTAAACTGGCACTGGGTATCTAGTACCTCGGGCCATCACACCATCGGTCACATATGCATCTCTTGGTGTGCAACAGAACAGCTAATAAGCTGTAATAACATTAGGCACAAGGCCAAGTATCAACACAATGTCAGAATGGCTAAAAGCCATAAAATCACAGAATGACATAATGCCATATGCAGTACTGCTAACTGAACCCTATTGGCATGCCAACCTATCCAAACCAATCTTGCTAGGTGTACTAGGGCATGTTACACTTTTAAATTGTATATTTCTTGAAATTTAAGTTTAGGTGTTACTATTCATTTCATTAGTCAACTAAAATGTTGACTTTTGCATAGACAATAGGTACATTGGTTCTAATACTCCCAACATACCACATTTTGCATTCTAAAATTGTTGGTATTGGTTGCCAATACCATTTCTAAGCTTAGTGTTAGTTATTCAAAATTCTCAGATTTCAAGCCTCATATTTACTATTCTATTGGTCATTTATACAGTAGGAATTTGGCAAAATTGTCATCATGAAAGTTGTTCCTTTACATTTCTTTTTTTGAATCACTCCATTTAGAGTTTTGTAGCTCAAGTTATGGCCTAAACACCATAACTGGCCGGATTGGACAGAATCCAAAATTCTAGGTAAAACTGGTTCTACCAGATTTAGTAACCTAAGTTTGGTTGGTAATTTGACTAGGTTATAGTCAGAATTTGGATTTGTGTTCTTCATGAAAGTTGTAGGTCTATGTCTCAGCTTTCTGCTGGTAAAATTTCAGGTCAACTGGACTTTCTACATTGTGTTATGACCAAATGAATAAATACAGTTCATTTATTCATTTTGCCCAGGCAGAATGCAGGTCACTCGGATTAGGGGAATTTTTAGGTAAACTTGGTTTGGTTTTCTGGGCAGGTTTCTATACCAAAGTTGTGCTATTATGTGTCTAGTTTCATTTCCAATTACCCTTGCACCAATTGAACCTCTACAACTCCATTTATAACTGCCCAAACCTGCTGGACTCATGCTCAGTCATACAGGTCAGCCAAGGCAGCTCACCCACACTTAAATGCCAAGCCTCAAATCACTTCATTTCCTCATCATACACTTTCAAATGGTCACTAATTGACCATTACAAGGTTAATGAACCATTACATGAGCAAACCCTAATATTGTTCGAATGTCCAAGTTTTCAAGTTCCATTTATGCATTACACTTGCCTTACACTTGCACTTAAATGTTCAATCACTTATCTCATGTCAAGGGCAGCTCATAAACCCTTTGTGTAACACCCCTATATTCTGTAGTGTGTTCTACTGTTCCGACGACCAGTGTTTGTCCAGATAGATATAATGCTTAGAACTATATTTAAATGTTAGTGAGGAGACATGAAATAATGAAAATACACTAGAATACAAGAAAAACAAAGGAAAAATAAAAGAGAGAAAAGAAAACTAAGTTAAACGAGCCAAAAATCGTAGCGATAGGTAACCGCACCGGGAAGTTGCGGCGTTGACCGTTAACTAGCCCTGGACTGCGAGGAACCCTATAAAATATTTTTAAGACTTAAATAAACATCTATTGAAGTATAAATGACATTAGAAATGTCAAAGAAAAATTAATTAATTAGTACAAAGAAAAACGAGAAATCGAGAAATTGACAAAAATCGGTGTTACCAAAAAATCGGGAATACAATCCGAAGAGGGGCATTTTTGTCATTTGACATCTAGAGTTGCCTTTTGACCTCAATGTCCATTAAAAATAAATGATATTGCACTTAGAAAAATATCATGAAAAATTAAATTGTGATACATTATAAGAATAGTGAAAGAAAAAGGGGGTAAACTTAGGATAATAAAAAGTTTAATTATATTAATATATATTATAAGTTAGTGGACCACTAGGGGAGTATTTAAACAACTAAATGGACATGTGTAATCCCATAACATCTTCTTCTTCTTTATAATTCACTTTGGCCGAATCCCATTTCCTCCCAAAACCACCATTAATGACCCAAGCAAAAGCTTCATATCCACCATGAATAAGCCATAGTTTTCTCAAGCTCCTTCACTAAAGTTGGTCCACACCTCTTGTTAGTAGTATGCCCTAAAGCATATCATTTAGTATATATCTTGTACATGTTTTTATTAATAAAAGGAATTTCCACTTTTCCATTTACATAATATATTTATGTGTAATAGAAAAGGTCCATTGATATTTTGTTATAAATTCTATTCTTAAGTTGTTAAGAATATGAGTGACAGTATTTCTAGTACAATGTATCATAAATAGGTTCACAATCGAGGATACTTCATAATAAGGACATGACTTATCCAGAAAGATTGTATTCATGTTTGTTCCTAAGTTATTTATATGAGATATAAATAAGATGGAATGGTGAGTCTCATGCCATATAACAAACATGATAGGCACTTATAAATGATAAGTAGGCCGAACCAGTGACACTTATAACAAGCACATGGAGTTTACTCTTGTTAATGTTTTGTCATAAATCATATCACTGCATATAATCTTTAGACCTGAGATAGCACAGTTATCTTGTATATAGGTAGTTTGAGTTTGATACTGCTTTCATACTTGTACTGTGTATGGGTATATGGGCATGTGTTAGCTCCTACTAGTTATATATGAAGGTAGGTGTTGATCAAGATGGAATCTGTTCCTCTAAGTAAATAGAGATAAAATCCTATGTTCATTTAATTGTTCTTGATGTTTCAAGTTCCTGGCCAGGACAGATAGATTTAATCAGAAAAGAGTTTCTTATGAGAAAATCTTTTTAATCAAGAACTGGAATTAAAATAGAACATAATATTCATAGCAAATGGAGTTTGACATAAACCATGACTCCAGCTTGAGTTGGGATTTTGTAACAGAAAGATTCTAGTGCATGGTAACATATGATTATAGGTTCATTTAAGGTAAACCTTATTACTAATTGGGTGGCTATGGCATGCTATGCTAGGTGCATAAAATGATTTAGAGAAATCATTTATGGTAAGAAAGAGTTCTGATGATATTAAGAGCTGATATCATATCTCATTGCCAATTAGTGATGAGCCTAGTAAGTCACACACATACACAAGTTATCACCTAATTAAATATGATTTAATTAATTAATTAAAGAGTTTAATTGATTAATTAAATAGGTTTGGTTTGCAATTAGATTGTAAAGTCCCTAGCATGACTTGAAACCAAATCTAGATTATTGTATATATAGTATAAGTTAAATTTATATTTGTTTAAATATGAATTTAATTAATGAGAAATTAATTAATAGAGATTAATTAATTAATTTATATTTGATATAAATTGATTAGAATAAGATAAATAATTATTTTGGGTTAAGAACTCAAAATAAAGACGCAGGGGTATTTTGGTCATTTCACAGGGTGACATGTAGCACCATGAGATGGTGACACATGGCATTATACATAAGCTTTCCAAATGTCTTTAATCATGTAAGATGATTAAAATTAAGATTAAATATAGGTTTGACACTTGGCACAATGTGATTGGGCCAATCAAACCTAGAATCAATCAAAGGGTGACATGTGGCAAGGGTTTAATGTGTTGACCTAGCTATATAAGTGTTGTTATGAAAAAAAAAGTAACACAACCAGCAGCTCCTCATCCTTGGTGCGCCAGCCAAGAGTCTCCTTTCTCTTTCTCTTCATCTCTCATCTATTCCAAGAGATTAGCAAGCAATCTCTTGAATTAAAAATACTAGAAATTGTTTCTAGTGTCCTGTTTACATCTTTAATCTCTTAAAAGGAAGAACTTGATTTTCTAAATAATAGAAAAAGCTTTAGAAGCTATTCAAGGGCTGCCATAGGTGTTCTTATTGTGGACAAGCTAGAGGGACAACATCTGGTGTCCTGAAGATGAACCTCAAAGCCGCAAATACACTGCAGTGCATCAAGAGGTTAGTGTATTTGTTCTTGATTTAATCTAGGGTTCTAAAATTAATCTGATTAATTTTAAAATCTTAAATGGCAAATACAGATCCAAAAACATATTAAAAGAGTTTTAATATGTTGTTTATCATTGAAATCAAATAGATAAAAATAAATCTTGCATGATGCATGTGACCCTAGGTGAAAATTTTTGAATTTAATGGTATAAACTTGTGTTTTTCACACTTCCGTTCCTTCACCTCTTGGGCAAATTATAGGGAACAAAAAGGGAGAGATTTGGTGAAGTTTTAACAAGCTCCAAAAGTGGTAAGAGTCCAATTCTCTTCCTTCCTTTAGTAAAAGTGATGCTTGAGTTAAGGGATGTTGTTTGGTGAAGAAAATTTGATGAATTGTTGAGTATTGGAATTGAGCCATTTTCAGCAACCATGAAGGTTTGTAGTGTGTGAGTTTTTCTTACCTCTAATGGACAGAAATTAAGGTTGATTAACTCAAATGGAAGATGTAGTAAGTTAATATTCAAGGATGTGCATGTTAGTGCTTGAATTAAAAGTTTGAAAATAGGTCTTGATACTTTGGTAAACTGCCATGTTTGACAGCCTATAATACTATGAAATTGTATGTGAGTTTATGTGAATTATTGATGAAATGTGATGGTGTTAAATAGTGGGCAGCATGTGTAGTTTTCATGGATGTGTATGTGAAATATTGGTATTGAAGTATGTTGTATTTCGGTGGAATTGAATGTTAGACTTTAATGGTGAATTGTGTGCATTGAGCACTTGAGTGTTCTGCCCAATATGCTTGCTAGAATTGTTTTTAGTATTTGTAGAAGTGCTATGAATGAATAATGAAGTCCTGAGAGGAGAAGGAATGTCAAATTGAAAGTGTAATTGTCTTGTGCAGGTTATGTGTTGTTGGTAGTACCTAAATTAGGTTATAAGTGCAAAACTGTGAACCCAATTGGTATGAGGCCAATGGAGGGTGAAACTAGACACCAAATAGGCCAAATTTCATGTAGAAATATTGTTAAATTTCTGCCTAGAAACTGACCTTAAAAATGACCAAATCCATATTAGTGACTTGAAAGCTTGAAAATTGACCATTTGGGCAGCAGTTAGTGTTTTGGCCATAACTCACTCAAAACAGGTCCAAATGACCTGAAATTTTTACCATGAATAGATTAGACATAGAGATACAACTCTTATGAAGACACCAAAGCCCAGAAATGGCCAGAACCAAGTCAAATAGCTTGCACAAGTTTGGGTACTAAAACTGCCAGAACTAAAAGTGACCTAAAATTTACCAAATTTTGCACTTAAGGTGCAATCTGTCCAGCTTTAGTAAATTGACCATATCTTGGTCTATACAACTCAGAATGATCTTAAATTTTGCCCCAAGTGCAACAAGACATAGAGCTACAATTTTGCTTCTTTGACCAGAAGCTAAAAACCAAGAGAAGTAGGACTTTAAGCTAGACCAATTTAGCATACAAAAATTGAAAGCTTGACATTTACATACAATGATGCTTGAAATAATTTAGCAATGAATGCCAACTTGTAAAAATGGTAAATTGCACTAAATTGATAACATATACCAACACTTAAGGACTATAAAATGTGAAATATTGATAACATTAAAATTAACTCACCTAGTGTGCATTAAAGGTCAACATTATGGGTTGACTAATGAAAGGAGTAGTATCAATAAAATTTAATTATGGAATCTTATGATTAGAAACAATTTAACTGAGTACTGAAACACTTTAAATTGTGCGTTTCAGTTGAAAAGGAAATTAAAGAGCATAAGGAACACTGAGTCAAGGCCAAGAGGTGACTCATCCGAGGTCTGTGCATAATACTTTTTATAATCACTGCTTTTACCAGAAAATTTATTTGGAGAAATGAGTTATGAATAATTTTTTATTGTTTTGGCTTTGGGAATTTTATTTAGAAATTATTGTGTTGCCTACTTTGCAAATGGAAATATTGAGTTAAAATGTGATTTGTGGTTTGTATGAAATATTTAAATATTGTGATTTGGAATTGTTTTGATTCACACTTGGCATGGCAATATTACTATGCTCCTCCTCCATTTATGGGGTGAGTATGACTATATTCCTCCCTCTTTGACTTGTCAGTCTGAGGTAAGCATGGATGAGTTCTCATTAGCTAGCTAGCCACCTCCCTCATTGATTTCGATTAGTGGGGTGAGTATGCCTTGTCGTGGTGTACAACACGGTATGTTTGGAAAAGTTTGTATCATGACCTAAGTTGTGTTATTAATTGGCAACATTTTGTTTATTAAATTGTTTGATCAAATTTGTGTTATATAAGCTTTGAAAATTGTGACATGAAATTGTGAATCATTTGAATTGTGAATTATCGATAAATATTTTATATACCGCATTTTAAATTGTTATTGTGAACCACTGAGTAAATTTTACTCAGCGATAGCTTTTTCATTGCTGTCGTAGGTAGACAGACAGACAGAGCAGCAGAGTAGGCTGCTTGTGCCACACTTTTGAGATTTTGCTGGGTATATTGAGTATACCACTTCATTGTAAATATTATTGTAATGTATGTGAACTGTATGTATATATTGTACTTGCTCTTGAGCAGTTTTAAACTAAAGTTGTAATATATTTATTTTTTATCTCATCTTTTGAACGAACTACTTAGTCATTTTGTAGTCTATCTTTGGAAATATTGAAAATTGATGTTGAATTGAGTTTAAAAAATGTTGAGAAAATTGATTTGTGTCGAGCCATACTGGAGTTTGGGATTGAACAAATATATTGGAAGTGCTTTTTACAGGTTTTTGAAGAACTGTTTTATTCAAAATACAGATGGCACTCTGCCAATTTTTTACAGAAATTATTGATACTTCAGATTTGTTAATTGGTTTACTTTAGATAAAAAAAAAAAAAGAATTTTACACCTATCAAAAGTGCTCACCACTATAAAAAGAAATAAGAAAAGATTTAAAATCCCTTGTAGTGTATCTAATGAGTTATCAATAGGCGAAGTTTGGTAATTCATTAGGTATACTACGGGATCATGTTATGCCTTATGGAGGGGTAAGGTGTGACACTTTGCTTCATGAAAATTCATCAAACCCTAACCATCCCTAAGTTGCCAAAATTGTAGGGATGAATATACATAAATTTTATTTTGTTTTTCTTACAATTTTCACTTATCTCATGGCATTAAACATGAATTAAACAAGAAAGGGAGGAGATTGGTCACCAACCTTGATTTAGCTAATTCCCAAAGCTTGAGAACTCCTCTTTTTCTCTTTCTTTTTGCTGCCCAAGACTTGGTCTAGGTGTAAGGGTAAATATTTGTGAAGGGAAGCTAGGGTTTAGGGGTGATTTGGGTGGTGAACTCAAGCTTGGTGAAGCTTTAATGGTGGAAGGGAGAAGGGAGGGCTTCGGATGGAAGAAGAAAGGAAAAAGAAATCTTTTTTTTTTCTTTCATTTCTGCCCACTTAACTCATTTTAAGTGAGTTATAGCCATGTGTCACCATGTGATTGGGTGGAGGCACACTAATGACATCATGTGATGTCATAATTTCCTATTTAATTCATTTTCTTTTTCTTTTCTTTTCTACTTAATTTCAATTTAATTTGTAGCAATATTTATTCATATTTTATGTCCTAATAATTATTTACTCAGCTGGACAAGTCGGCCAAAAATCATCTCTGAAGACGAAATGACCAAAATGCCCTCCGTTTAGCTTAACAGACCAAAATTGTCTGTACCCATTGAAAATTTTTTCTAATCATTTTCTTGGCATTCTAATGCCATAGGAACCTCAATGACCCTTCTATAGAGTCCCAAAAATTATTTTATGAATTTTTCCTCGGGTCTAGGGCTCTTAGTTGTAAGAACCGCAACTTTCCACTGGGTTACCCATCGCTAGGGCATCGGCTCATTTAACTTGGTTGTATTTTATTTCTAAAATTTTTCCTAAATTTTTTTTTATTAATATTTGAGTTAATTATGGTTCCTCACTTTAGTTTAAATATTTTTCTGGACGTTCTAGCTGTCCAGACCAACACTGGTCACCAGAATAGTAGAATGTACGGAGTTGCTACAGCCTCTACAGAATCTGCCTCTACCAGATCTGTGAGAGCTAGATCCCCCAATCTGTTTCCTCTTCCCAGAACCACTCTCAGTAGCCTGGCCCGTAGCCTTTTCAGATTTTTCTTTCTGTTGAGTGCCCTTCTTCACTGCCCCTTCTCATTTTATTCTTTCTAGTTCCAGGGCTTGTGAAATCAGCTCAGAAAAATTCTGGTGTTTGAATCCCACAACTTGCATTCTCAAGCTAAGCCTAAACCCAGCCTCAAACCTCTTACATCTGTCTCTGGGGGTGGAGACTAAGCTTCCAGCATAGTGACTTAGCCTTGAAAAGTCTCGCTCTTATTCAGCTATAGTCTTGTCCCCTTACTTCAGGCTCAAGAATTCTTGCAATTTCATATCTACATAAGCATCAGGAACCCATTTTCTGCCTGAATTCCCTCAGGAAGTTTGCCTTTGTAAGCACAGGTGGCTCAACCAGGCTGTGGGTGATGGTCTTCCACCATTCATACGCATCCCCTTGTAGCAATGATATTGAATATTCAAATTTTAATTCTTTGGCACATTACAGTTTCTAAATACCCTTTCCATCCGTTCTAGCCACTATTCAGCCTCCAGTGGATCCACAGTGCCCTTGAACTCGGTAGCCCCAAATTTTATTAGTTTTTCATATTGTCGAGCTAGGGGTTGTGGTTGTGCTGCAGGTGCTTGCATCTGAACTTTCATTTGTTGTAAGAACGCAGCCATCTGCTGTGCAAACTGAGCAGAAAACTACGGTGCTTGAAGAAGTGCTGGAGTGGCTGACCCACTCACGTTCTGGAGTGCTGGGGCTTCCCCTTGGACCTCAGCCTCGACAGATTGCTCTACGGAATGATCTTCCTCTTCCATTCTATTATCAGAAATTTCCTACTTCCTGAGATCAAACACAAAGAGGTTGACTTCCGTTAGGGCATATTCATGATGTAAATGTCATATGTATCAATTAAAGACACTTGAGCAGTTGTACTTATCAAAGAAATATTCACATACATAGTCAAAATTCATTGCAAAACCATGCTCTGATACCACTAAAACATGTAACACCTTACCCCTCTGTAAGGCATAACATGATCTTGGAGAATACCTAATGAACTACTGAACTTCACCTACCGATAACTCATTAAGTACACTACAAGGGATTTTAAAACCATTTTCTTACATTTTGGACGTAGTGAGCATTTTGGTAGGAATTAAAAAATTTAATTGAAGTTTCAAAACTAGTAATAATTTTTATCCATTTTTATTTTTCCACAATTTAGTAATAATTTCGGCAGAGTGCCGTCTGTATTTTGAGAAAACAGTTCTTCAAAAACCTGTAAAAAGCACTTCTAATATTTGTTTTCACAACTTCCAACCACCAAAATAACTTAGTTCATCATAATGCAATTCAAGTCCACAATTCAATCAAAATTTGTCATTTCAAAATATCTCATAAATTCATTCACATTGCATTTAATATTTAATTTACAAATACAGATCTTAATTTACAAAAAGAAAATCCAAAATACGATATTACAATTTACTGTACAACTGCTCAACTTTACATTAATACATATGACATTACAATATTTACATCAAAATAACTACAAGGGTATAAATAAATACCCATACCAAAAAAGTCAATGTCGTCCTCTATCTCAATAACAGCTCACTCTGCTGCTTTCTCCTTGCCCTTATTTGCGATAACAAAATAAGCTATCGCTGAGTATAAAAATACTCAGTGGTGCACAATAAAAATTCGAAATGCATTACATAAAACATTCATTGATAAATCACAATTTAAATATTTCACAAATTATCAAAACTCATTATAGCACAATTTTAGTCAAACAATTTAATAAATACAGTGTTGCCAATTCATACACAACTTAAGCCATGACACAAAATTCCCGATCAATGCCGCGTTGTACACCACTACAAAGCAATGTACAACCCCACTAATCGAAGTCAATGAGGGACGTGGCTAGCTAGCTAATGAGTACTCATCCGATCTACAACCTCAACTGGTAAGCCAAGGAGGGAGGAAAATAAACGATCTCAACCCCATAGATGGAGGGGGAATAATGTGATACTGTCATGCTAAGTCTGAACACAAAATCAATTTAAAACAAAGTACTCAAATAATTTAAAAAAGATCCTAAACAATTTCCAAAGTCATTTTTGCAGTCACAAAATGGCAACACAATTTATAACCAACATAGCGATTTCCATAAAGCATAACAATTCAAATTTTCACTTAGAAAATAATTACATAAATTTATTGTGCACAAATCTGACGTGAGTTGCCTCTAAGCCTTGACTTAGTCCCTTAGATTTTTTGGGTCTTTTTCAGCTGAAACACACAATTGACAGTGTTTCAGCACCTTATCTCATAATAAATCCAATAATTAAACTCATATATGCTCAACTCTAGCCCCAATATGCTTAAACTTACGTTCTTGAAAATTTTCATGTCAGGGTTACTATTCATTATACTATTCAAGTCAAAATATTGACTTTCTTATGCTTAAAGGTATGGTAAATCTAATTATACACACATACCACATTTTGGTTACCAATTTTGTTGGTTTTAGTTGTTCCTTCAAATTTTAGGTCTCTTAAGTACAAATTTCAATTTTCCAGATTTGATATTCTGTTTTGTACTGTTCCATTGGTCATGTTACTGTGGAAATTTGGCTAAGTTTTCTTCATAGAAGTTGTTCCTTATTGTCTTAACTTTATTTCTCTTTTTGAATCACTCCATTTGGAGTTTTTTAGCCTAAGTTATAGCCATTTGAACATGGCTGGCCGGATTTGGTTTTACCCAGAATTCTGGGCATTCACTAGATAATGGCAGCTTTTGTGGGTTGACTGCAGGTGGCTTTTCAAACAAGTTATGATCAAACTTTGGATTTATTTTATTCATGAAAGTTGTAGGGCTATGTCTCAGCTTTCTATTGGTATAAAATTTAGGTCATTTGAACCTTCCTAGACCAAGTTATGGTCATTTATATAACTACTGTTTATTTGGTCATTTTTGTACAGGTCAGTTTGCCAATTCCAGATTTGGCCTAATTGTTCACTAAGTTATGGTCACTTTCTGGGCATGATTCCTAAATGAAAAATGTGTCATTTTGTTTCTAGTTTCATTTTCAATTGGCCTTATACCAATTGGGTGAGTAAATTTTAAGTTTTGGTCCCTGAAAGGGACCTAGGTCAAGCTGCCTATAGATTGACCCTCACCAATCCGAATTGGAACTTCGTTCCAATAATTCATACACACTACAAATGGTCACAATTGACCATTTCTCAACTCAAATAAGGTTAATAACTTCATTTGGCCAATATTCAAATTTTTCTTTAATTTTTCACAATCTCCA
This sequence comes from Hevea brasiliensis, assembly GCF_030052815.1. NCBI lineage: Eukaryota > Viridiplantae > Streptophyta > Magnoliopsida > Malpighiales > Euphorbiaceae > Hevea > Hevea brasiliensis. The sequence continues at coordinate 56,286,190 of NC_079493.1, forward strand.
AACCCTAGTTACATACATTTTAACTCTAATGCAAATTTAAAGTGTATATTCATGATTTATACACTTAATTTACTTCAAATAACCATTCAAGACCATCAAACTCATTCATATCAAACCCTAACCCTAGCTGGATGAATTTCATATTTGGTCCCTCAACAATTGTTTTTGTTTGGATTTAAGTTAAAATCTAAGTTAACTTAACTAAGAACATAGAAATTTAACAAAAGAATTCAAATTTACATACTAACCTTTGTTTGATTTTCCAATCACTAATTTTTTTTCCTTTTTTCTTCTTTCTTGCTTCTTCAATCTCCTCTTCTAGTTGCCCAAACAAAGTTTAATCATAATTTAGTGGAATTGTTTTGGGGGATTTCTAGGGTTTGTGAAGCTTGATCTCAAGCTTCCATAGAAGTTTTTGGTGAGGGAGGTGGGAGAGAGAGATGTGCCGGTTTGGGGAAGAAGAAAGAAGTGATTTTTTTTTCCTTTTTTTTTATCATTTATGTCTTTTAATTATCTATTTGACTTAGTCCAAATTTTTAGGAAAAAAATTAAATCAATTTTGACATCATAATTGATGTCATCACATGATGTAATATACTTTTTCAATTTCTTTTTTTTTTCTTTTATTTATTTTTCCATTAGTTCTTTAATTTAATTCTTGATCTTAAAATTTTCTTTTCTCCAATTTTATTGGACAGTTAGCTCATGAGTCAGCTCTAGGGGTGAATCGACCAAATTGCCCCTCACTGGTTCAATCCGGTTTGTAAGTTATTCGATATTTCTTCCGGATCCCTGATCTATTTAACCTACTTAATAATTCTTTTATGTGATTTTCTCTTTTCCACTGTATTCGCAATAGTCCTAAGGACCGCAACATTACATTTTACGGTTCGAAATTTGAGTTTAGATTGATCTCGCAGTCATTCCCGAAAAGGTCACCCATCGCAGTGACTCCCGGCTCATTTAACTTTTTGTGTTCTGTTTTTCTTCTTTATACTTAACTATTCGGCAATTACTAATTATTTACGTTCAGAGCTTATCTAGGTGTCTTAGACGAGGTTCTAAGTCCCTTAATTGTCTGGACCGACACCGATCACCTAAATAGTAAAATATGCCAGGCTATGTAAATAGGGATGTTACAAATAAGGTCATTTACATCAATTGACCAATTCTCAACTTTTTTTTCCAATTTTTCACATGCTCAAAACCCTAATTACATAGAGTTCAAATCTAATGCATTCAAAGTGCACATTCAATGTTTACATACTTCATTCAACCTCAACAACCAATTAAACACATCAAAATCATTCATTTCAAACCCTAACTAAGGGTAGCCGAAATTCTCTTTTGGTCCCCCAACAAGTGTTTTCTTTTAATTTTAAGTTAAGATCTAAAATACTTGCACTAAAAACATAAGTAATATACTAGAATTTTTAATTTAACTCACTAACCTTAAACTTTGAAGTTCAATCTTCAATTCCACTCCTCTTTCCTTCTTTCTTTCTTGCTCAATCCTCTTCTTTAGTGAGGTTATCAAGTTCTAGTGGATTAATTTGGGGTCAAGGTAAGGTTAAGTGGTTGGAAGCAAGCTTAAAGCATGCTTTAATGGAGGTTTTGGTGAAAGAAAAAATGGGATAGAGAGAGCTACAGAAATTTGAAGAAGAAGAAGAAAAAATTTGTCTTTTTAATTTTGTTTTTATCCCTTTAATTGACTTAGTCAAATAGAATAATTAAATGGTAATTATTTATGAGGTAATGCTTAGGTCATGTAGGTGATGTAATAAACTTTTTTCCTTTTTCTTTTTCTTTTGCATTTATTTTTCTATTAGTTCTTTAATTTAATTCTTGATCCCAAAATTTTCTTTTCTCTGATTTCATTGGACAGTTAGGTCAGGAGTCAGCTCTAGGAGTGAATTGACCAAATCACCCCTCCTCGGTTCAATCTGGTTTGCAAATTATTTGATATTTCTTCCGGATCTCTGACCTAATTATTTGACCTGCTTAACAACTCTTTTTCATGATTTTCTCTTTTCCACTATGTTTGCAATAGTCCTAAGGACCGCGGAGTCACCTTTTCTAATACAAAATTTGAGTTTAGACTGACCTCGCAGTCATTTCCCGAGAAGGTCACCCATCGTTGTGACTCTCGGCTCATTTAACTTCTTGTGTTTTGTTTTTCTTATTTATACTTAACTAACTATTTGGCAATTACTAATTATTTTCATTCAGAGCTTTTCTAGGTGTCTTAAATGTGGTTCTAATCCCCTTAATTGTCCAGACTGACACCAGTCACCGGGACAGTAAAATATACCAGGTTATGAAAATAGAGGTGTTACAATTCTCTTCCCTTTAAAATAAATTTTGTCTCGGAATTTTACCTGGTATTAGTCTCTTAAAAGCAGTGGGTGCTATCTCCTCATGTCCTCCTCTCGTTCCCAAGTAGCCTCCTAGCCCGAATGATGGTTCCACAGTACTTTAACCAATACTATTTACTTATCGATTGCTCACCTTATGTGCCAAGTTTCTTATATGCTTCTGTCATAAGTTATATTTAAATTCATTTCAATTTTAGAGGTAAGCAAATCTGTGTACTGGTGGATCCACTTTTTTTAGGACCTCGTATGATCCTATGGGTGAGAACTTAGTTTAACTCATTTCTTATCAAATCTCTTGATCATTTGATGCAACCTTTAGTTTAGTTTGGAATATTTTAGTCTTTTCTTGCTGTTGTTTTAGCAATTATTTTTCTTTGTAGTCCTTTTTTTTTTTTAAATGACCTTGTTGGTCATATATGAACTGCTTATCTCTTTATTGGCCATAGGTCTATAACCATTATCTTACCATATCTATTTATGACCAAAGCCTATGTGCCATTTTGCACTATCTTGTTTGCTTTTGTTTAACTTATTTCTTTTTTGATAAAATAGTTCAGGATATCGTTACGCGTCTTAAGTAGGTTTTTTGCCCAGGTGGCAATTCCTCATCTAGTGTTTTTCTCATTTTTTACTGTTCTATTTGTTTCCTTTTTTTTTTCATTTCAAAACTTAACTTTAGTTATTTTATTCCTCAATCTTATCTTCTTCCTTAACTTGACTGTCGAGTCATGATTTAACACCTCTTATTATCCCTAATAAATCCACTATACTTTAATATTACTTTGATTTGGTCCTTTGACCATTCTAGTCAACACTTTAACTAATATTCATAATATTTCTTTATTACATTTGCACTAACTATTCTAATTTTTACTTTCACAACTCTTTTATCTATCGATATTCTATAGCTTATTTTGCATTGATGTGTAGTCATTACTTCCTTTTGTACTGAACTATAACCTTTCAATATTCTAACTTTAGACTTTTAAATCCCGGGCTAGGATTTTCAAACTCCCTTCCAATAATAAAATTCTGTCCCGGCAAAATTTTACTAAAACAGATGCCGTTTGCAATAATCCTCATCTTAGTGCACTATCAAGTAGTATGTAGCTCTACACAATAATCTCAAGTCAGTACTGTAATCTATAGTTTACAGCACAAACATCATGAATATTGCATAGTTACTATGATACATCCCAATAGATCAAACTTTTCTATATCTTATTTCTTTCAAATTCACTAATATCATAAACTTATTTTGATTATGGTACCTACTGACATCTATGAGCAGTAATACCCTTACCCACATCTAAGGTAGCTATATTACTATAACTTACTTTTAGGTCCTCTTGCCTTACCTAATTAGGCTTACTAATTAACTTTATAATTTATCGTAGTCTAGGAGTTGTCTCTCACTAGAAACTTTTCCAAAATTAATTTCAATCATGCTTATTATCGTAATTCTTATCCTAAAAGACTAATCACTAACACATCAAAATTTATCTCCATGTAAGGGAATAGCAGTAGAACATATAATTTTAGCATTAGCATATAAATGAGTAGAGCTGGAATCAAATAGTGCATAATTATTATTTTCAAAAGTTAAGAACGTACCGACAACTACATTTGAAGTCTCTGCTTCTTCCCCTCGATGCATGGCTTTCCATCTTTCTAGTATATTCCTCTGCTCAGGTTGATCCATTGTGCTAGGATTACCTGAGGTGTTGTCTCTACTTTTGTCTCTGCCCCTACTGACTATTAATGAGCCTCTAAAATCAGAACCTTGGATTGATTCCTCTGGTGTAGTATGTGGCATAAATCGACGTGCGCTAATACAATCTCGGGCGTAATGCTTGATTCCACCACAATTGAAGCAAGCTCCAAACCTTATAGCAAATACCACTGTGTAACTTGCCACATACTTCACAGACATGGATAAGGTAGGAACTTCAAATTCTTTACCGACGGGTTCTCGATTGCTTCCACCCTGAAGATTCGCCTCTGTCAGATAAATAACCACTAGGCTCTCCAGTGTTCTTCCATTTTCCCAAATTACTACTAGAACTTTGGCCAGTTCGTTCCCCACTTTTTCCTTTTTCATGTAGCTATTACGGGGGTTGGGTTTGTGCTTAGGCTTGGGCTGACAGATGATCAGCTATTTGTTGGAAGAAGTTGGCCATTTGTTGTGCCACTTGTGCAGTGATTTATACCAGTGGAATTGGTACAGTCGAGCCTTCAACACTCCGAGGAGCTGAGGCCTCCTCTTGTGCCTCAATCATATCTGATTGTTCTACTAGTTTATTCCCCTCTTCCATTTCAATTCCGAAAATTTTCTTGGGATAACCTACACAAGGATATTTCTCTCCATTAATTCATATTTATGATGCAATTGTACTATATGTATCAAATATTTAAGCAGTTATATGTACCGACAAGATATTTCAAATTCACAGTTCAAAATTTACTTTAAAACCATTGCTCTGATACCATTAAACATGTCATACCCTACGCCTTAGTAAGATGTAACATGATCCCGTAGTACATCTAATGAATTACTGTACTTCGCCTACTGGTAACCCATTAAATATACTACAAGGGATTTTAAAATAATTTTTTTACTTTTCGAAGGCGACAAACACTTTTGGTAGGAATTGAAAACTTTTACTTGAAGTTTAAAGACTAGTTAAAATTTTTGTACATTTATTTTTATGCAAGTTTTGGAAATTTTCGGCAGAGTGCCGTCTATATTTGGGAAAAACAGTTCTTCAAAACCTATGAAAAACACTTCTAAATAATTCATTTCAACCCAATTGCAACCACCAAAACTCAAATCATCACAAATCCAACAAATCTCCATAATTTATGACAATTGCAAAACATTTAAGTAAATCCATTATCATTGCATTGAAAATATTTGATTTTATTCACAATATAGTTCACAGCCATAACAAGCCAAAAGATAATATTTTTACATATGACTGTACAACTGCTCAATTACAAAAGAAATACAAATGACTATGAAATTATTTACATCACTAATTACAAGGGTATAACTAAATACCCATACAAAAGTCTCAGTGTAATCCCAACAATCAGCAACTCATTTTGGTACTTTTTCCTTGTCTCTATCTATGATAGCAAAGAAAGCTATCGCTAAGTATAAAAATACTCAGTGGTGCACAATAAAATATAAAACGTTTGTCATTAATTCACAGTTCAAATATTTCACAATCACATTTTAAATTTCAAATCACATTTATCACAAATCACAATTTGAATATTTCACAATTTTCAAAACATAATATAATACAATTTGATTAAACAATTTAATAAACACAGTGTTGCCAATCACTAACACAACTTAAGCCATGACACAAAATTTCTGAACATGCGGTGTATACATCACGACAAGCATACTCACCCCACTAATAGAAATCAATGAGGGACATGGCTAGCAAGCTAATGAGTACTCATCCAAACTCACCTCCTGATTGGGAAGCTAGAGAGGGAGGAATATGGTCAAACTCACCCATAAATACAGGAGGAACATAGTGATATTGCCATGCCAAGTGTGAATAAAAAACAATTTAAATCAAGTTATTCAAACATTTCACGCAAAACACAAATCCATTTCCAATTCAAATTTTCATTCATAAAATGGCAACACAACATTTCTCGAAACCCATAATTAGTACAATTAATTCACAATGCATGGCTAAATAAGTTTTCAATTAGAAAACGATAAATTAAAGTTTATTATGCACAAACCTCTTTTGTCAACTCAATTTACTCAAACTTTCGTTTCTCCTTCGAAGATCCCTTTTCAACTGAAACACATAAATTTAAAGTGCTTCAGTATCCATTTCTAATACTTAAATTCCAACAATTTCTTTACAAACTTATCCTTCCTATTACGGTTTATAAATTTCGAGTCTTTCACATTTTTGTGTTTGGTTGCACTATTCATGTCAAAACGTTGACTTTTCTATACTTAATGTAACACCCCTATTTGTATAGCCTGGTATATTTAATTATTCCGGTGACCGGTGTCGGTCCGGACAATTAAGGGGATTAGAACCACACTTAAGACAACCAGAGAAACCATAAACACAAATAATTAGTAATGTCCAATTAGTTAAGTATAAATAAGAAAAACAGAACATAAGAAGTTAAACGAGCCGAGAGTCATAGCGATGGGTGACCTCCTCGGGAACGATTGCGAAGTCATTTTAAACTCAAATTTCGAACCGTAAAATGTGACGCTGCGATCCTTAGGACCCTTATGAACACAGTGTAAAAGAGAAAATCACGAAAAAGTACTGTTAAGCCAGTCAAATAATTAGGTCAGGGAGCCGGAAGAAATATGGAATTATTTGCAAACCGGGATGAACCGGCGAGGGGCAATTTGGTCAATTGACCCCGAGAGCTGACTCCTGACCTAACTGTCAAATAAAATCGAAGAAAAGAAAATTTTGGAATCGAGAATTAAATTAAAGAACTAATAGAAAAATAGAAAAAAAAAGAGGAAAATGAAAAAGTAAAAAGGGTGATGACATCATGCATGACCTCATGCATGATGTCATAAAAGAATTAATTAATAAATAAATTAATTAGGTTTTTTGTGGTCTTCCATAAACTAAAATAAATAAAGAAAACAAAAGAAAAAAAAATAGAAAATCTCTTCTTCTTTCTTCTTCCTTGCCGCCCCACTTTCCTCCCAAATTCCTCCATGAATGGTCCTCCATTTAAGCTTACATTTAAGCTTAATTTTCTTCACTTAATCCAAATAACTCCCAAAAAAACTTCACTAAAGCTTGTTATTACAACTTGAGAGGAAGATTACAAGAAGAAAGAAGAGTTAAAGATAGGGTTTGAAGGGTTTAAGAAAGGTTAGTGTGCTAACTTACTATTTTACTTCTTTAAATGCATAATTAGTTGTGAAAGTGAGCTTAGAACTTGATTAAATGAAACAAATATGGGGGAAGGACCATTGCTGAAATTTCGACCTGGTTGAAGGGACGAATTGCATGAATTTAATGAGTTTGAATGAGTTTATGGACCTCCATTAGTTGATTGATTATGTTGAGAGCTTTGAATTTAGTTAATTGAAATAATTAAATGAGTTAGGGTTTGAATGTTAGGGTTTGTGAACCAAAATTTGGAGAAATGAGTAAATGGCATGTTTGACCTGTTGTGAGGTGAAAAATGGTCAATAATGACCAAAGGAGATGTGTTTGAATTGTTGGAAGTGAAGCCAAATTCGGAGGTTGAATGGTCATGCTGCTGGCAGCATGACCAAACCAACTTTGAAGGACCAAAACGGAAATTTTATAAGTCCAATTGATATGAAACCAATTGGGAATGAAAATAGACATAAAATGGCACAATTTTCATTAAGGAATTATGCCCAAAAACTGACCACAACCTAGTGAACCAATTGACCAAAGTTGGTTGAGAGCAGTCTGCCACTACATAAACTGACCAAATGAACAGTATTTGTTCATTTGGTCATACCTCGAGTTAGGCAGGTCAAAATAACCTGAAATTTTACCAGTAATTAGATAAGATATAGATCTAAAACTTTCATGAAGAACACCAACCCAAATTATGCCATTAACCTAATCAAATTATTGGGCAAAGTTGAGTTACTGAACCTGCAAAACTGCAGATTTCCATTTGAACAGTAAAGTTCCAATGGTTATAACTCTCTCTAGAAAACTCCGATTTAGGCGATTCTTGAACCGATGGAAACCTAAGACATAGTAGAACATTTCGTATGAAGGAAATTAGACCAAATTATGGACTTAACTTGATCAAATTACTGAACGAAATTGGATCAAAAATTTGCCAGAACCAAAATAGCAGTATGAACAGTGCACGTGAACAGTAATTGTATTTTGGCTATAACTTGAGCTACAAAACTCCAATTGGGGTGATCCAAAAATGAGAATACACTTAAGACAATAAGGAACATTTTCTATGAAGGAAGGTTTGCCAAATTCTAACAGTAGATTGACCAATGGAATAGTGCAACTAGGAGCACCAAAACTAAAATTTGATAATTTTGCAAAAAGGACTCAAGCTTTGAGAAAATGACCAAAACCAACAAGTTTGGTGACCAAAATGTGATATGTGGGTGAAGTTGGAGTTCCCATACCTATTAAGCCTTAAAAAGTTAACAATTTGACTTGAATAGTGTAGTGAATAGTAACTCGAAACACAAAAACTTTGAGAACGTCGAAATTAGTACATTAAAGCTAGGTAAAAATGAAGTGAAATTTATTTTTGGATTTATGCTAAGTTATGGTACTGAAACACTGTGAAACTGTGTGTTTCAGCTGAAAAAGACTTGGAAATTCGAAGAGACTGAGTCAAGGCTTCAAGGCGACTCAAGTCAGGTTTGTGCACAATAAGAATTGTTTAAATATTTTAATCTCAAATTTGACTTCCTTGATTATTTATATACTGTGTTGCCATTTTATAATCGTAAATGTGACTTTGAAAATTGATCAAATTTCTCATAAATTGTCTGTATAAATTCTTTTGAATTGATTTTATGTTCACACTTAGCATGACAGTATCACATTATTCCTCCTCCATTTATGGGGTTGAGATCATTTATTTTCCTCCCTCTCTGGCTTGCTAGTTGAGGTTGTAGATCGGATGAGTACTCATTAGCTAGCTAGCCACCTCCCTCATTGATTTCGATTAATGGGGTTGAGATTGCTTTGTCGTGGTGTACAACGCGGCATTGATCGGAAATTTTGTGTCATGGCTTAAGTTGTGTATGACTTTGGCAACACTGTGTTTATGAAATTATTTGACTAAACTGTGTTTAATAGATTATTTGACAAAATGGTGTTATTATGAACATTGATATTTGTGAAATATGATTGACAAATATTTAAATTGTGTTTGGCAATGAATGATTTATTTATTGTATTTTAAATTTTTATTGTGCACCACTGAGTATTTTTATACTCAGCGATAGCTTATTTTCTTTATCATGAGATAAGAGCAAGGAGAAAGCAGCAGAGTGAGCTGCTGTTAAATCGAGGACTACTCTGACCATTTTATACGGGTATTATTTTATACCATTGTAGATAATCTTGATGTAAATATAAAAATGTTGTATGTATCAATGTAGTTGAGCAGTTGTAAATAAATTGTAATAATATTATTTTGGATTCTCTTCTGTAAATTTAATATTTGTATATATGAATTTTCTGCTTTATGCTTTGTGAATGGAGATATTAAATATTTTGAGATGAGAAATCTTGATTTGTATTGTGAAATTATTTTGAAGTGCATTGAATTGAGATGATTGAGTTATTGAAAGTTGGGAGTTGTGAAATATTTTTGGAAGTGTTTTTTTTAGGTATTTGAAGAACTGTTTTCTCCAGTTTCAAACGGAACTCTGTCAAAATTTTTATAAAATTTGCGGCAAAATTTAAATGGACTAAAATTTTTACTAGTCTTTAAGCTTTGAATAAATGGTTTTAATTCTCACTAAAATGCTCACCACTTCCAAAATGTAAGAAAATCGTTTTAAAATCCCTTGTAGGGTACTTAATGAGTTATCGGTAGGTGAAGTTCGGTAGTTCATTAAGTATTCTACGGGATCATGTTATGCCTTATGGAGGGGTAAGGTGTGACATGTTTTAGTGGTATCAGAGCATAGTTTTTCAATAAATTTTGACTATGTGTACGAATATTTTATTGATAAGTACAACTACTCAAGTGTCTTTAATTGATACATATGACATATTTACATCATGAATATGCACTAACGGAGGTCAACCTCCTTGTGTTTGATCTCAGGAAGTAGAAAATTTGGGAAAACAGAATGGAAGGAGGAGATCATTCTGAAGAACAATCTGTTGAGGCTGAGGTTCAAGGGGAAGCCTCAACACTCCAAAACGTGAGTGGGTCAGCCACTCCAGCTCCTGCTCTAGCACGCGATTTCTGCTCAATTTATGCAATGAGATGGCTGCGTTCTTCCAGCAAATGGCGGGTAATTTGCCACCCCAAGCTCAAATGCCAGTACCTGTAGCACAACCACAGCCCTCAGCTCGGCAATATGAAAAATTGATGAAATTTGGGGCTACCGAGTTTAAAGGCACTGCGGATCCACTGGAGGCAGAACAGTGGTTAGAAAGAATGGAACGGGTTTATAGAAAACTGCAGTGTACGGAAGAGATGAAGTTCGAGTATTCAGTATCTCTTCTCCAAGGGGATGCATATGGATGGTGGAAAACCATCCCCCACAGCCTGGTTGAGCCGCCTGTGCTGACATGGGCAGACTTCTTGAGGGAATTCAGGCAGAAATGGGTTCCTGATGCATATGTAGATAAGAAATTGCAAGAATTCCTAAGTTTGAAGCAAGGGGACCGAACCATAGCAGAGTATGAGAGAGACTTCTCAAGGCTAAGCCACTATGCTGGAAGCTTAGTCTCCACCCCCAGAGACAAATGCAAGAGGTTTGAGTCTGGGTTAAGGCTGAATTTGAGGATGCAAGTCATGGGTTTCAGACATCAGAATTTCGCTGAATTGATCTCACAGGCCTTGGAACTGGAAAGGATAGAATCAGAAGGGGCAGTGAAGAAGGGTCCTCAAGAGAAAACTGAAAAGACTACTGGACAAGCATCTGAAAGTGGTTCTGGGAAGAGGAAACAGTTTGGGGGATCTAGCTCCCGTAAATCTGGCAAAGGCAAATTTTCTGGCCAAATACCACCCCGGTCTGTTCAGCCGACCCAACAAGCTTCTCGAGGATCTCTATCAGTCCATCAGTGCGAAATTTGTGGGAAAACTCATGGCAGGGTTTGTTTCAAAGCTACTGGCGCATGTTTTAACTGTGGAGGGAGCGGACATTTCGCGAAGGATTGCACTAGTCCGCGCTGGCCTGGATCTTTGGCTACATCAGAAGGATTAGCCCAAGTCTCTGCACCTAGAGGGTCACCATCAGCTGCTAGAGGTAGAGGCAGAGGTAGGGGTCCTGGTAGCGCTCCTGGTAGTCAGAGCACTGTTAACCAGCCAGTATCCAGTGGCGCACCAGTCAGAGTGTATACTATGCGTCAAAGGGAGGAGACTGAAACATCATATGTTGTAGCTGGTAATTTTTCCGTCCTTGACCAAGATGTGTATGTGTTATTTGATCCTGACTCCACACATTCATATGTCAGTGCTAGTGTGATGTGTTCTACTGCTACTCATTGTGTACCAATGGACTATGATGTGCTAGTAACTAGTCCATTAGGCCAGGAGGTCAGGGTAAATAGGCTATATAGGGATTGTCCTTTGGTGATCCAAGGACACACTTTTTTGTCTGATTTAATTGAAATGCCCTTCAGAGATTATGACATTATCTTGGGCATGGATTGGTTAGCCAGGCATCACGCCATGATTGGATCAGTAGGCGAAGACAGTCACTTTTGGTCTTCCTCAGTATGGTGATGTAGTAATACATGGGGAGAGACAGTTATTGCCTTCAAACATCATTTCAGCTGCACTGGCCAGAAAAATGATTAGAAAAGGTGTGAGGCGTACTTGGCACATGTGATAGACACCCAAGTGGGGAGTCCAGCACTAAGGGACATTCCTACTGTATGTGACTTTCCGGATGTATTTCCTGAAGAATTGTCAGGATTACCTCCAGAAAGAGAAGTGCAGTTTGAAATTGATGTTATGCTTGGTGTGGACCCAATTTCCATAACACCATACAGAATGGCACCAGCAGAACTAAAGGAATTGAAAGTGCAGTTGCAAGAGTTGCTTGACAAGGGCTTCATCCGCCCTAGTGTATCACCTTGGGGAGCGCCGGTGTTGTTTGTAAAGAAGAAGGATGGCACTCTCCGGTTATGTATTGACTATCGGCAGTTGAATAAGGTAACAATAAAGAATAGATACCCATTGCCCCGCATTGACGACTTATTTGATCAGTTGAGAGGTGCAGCTGTATTCTCCAAAATTGACTTGAGATCAGGTTATTATCAGTTGAAAGTACAAGGGCAGAGTATACCTAAAACTGCCTTTAGAACCCGCTATGGCCATTATGAGTTCTTGGTCATGCCATTCGTGTTAACTAATGCTCCAGCTGCTTTTATGGATCTGATGAACACTATCTTCAGACCATACCTCGACCAGTTTGTTGTGGTATTTATCGATGATATATTGGTCTATTCGAGGAATGCAGAAGAGCATGATAGACATCTGCGGATTGTACTACAGACTTTGAGGGAGAAATAGCTATATGCCAAATTGTCGAAATGTGAATTTTGGCTGAAGGAGATATCCTTTTTGGGGCACATAGTATCAGCAGAGGGTATTAAGGTAGATCCTAGCAAGATTGAAGCTGTCCTTAATTGGAAGCCACCCAGAAATGACACAGAGATTCGCAATTTTCTGGGGGTAGCTGGATACTACCGTCGATTTGTGAAGGGATTCTCTATGTTGGCATCTCCATTGACCAAGCTACTTAGAAAGGATGTGAAATTTCAGTGGACGGACAAGTGCCAGCAAAGTTTCGATGAATTGAAGAGATGTTTGACAGAGGCTCCAGTCTTGACTTTACCTACACCGGGTAAAGAATATACAGTTTATAGCGATGCTTCTCACAATGGGTTAGGTTGTGTGTTGATGCAAGATTGAAATGTCATTGCCTATGTATCACGCCAGCTAAAACTGCATGAGAGGAATTATCCAACACATGATTTGGAGCTTGCAGCCATTATGTTTGCTCTTAAGATCTGGAGACATTATTTGTATGGGGAGAAGTGTTACATCTACACAGATTATAAGAGTTTGAAGTATTTGGGCACCCAGAAAGAGCATAATTTAAGACAGAGGAGATGGTTAGAGTTGATAAAAGACTATGATTACCTGATAGACTATCAGCCAGGAAAAGCTAATATTGTGGCTGACGCCCTAAGTCGCAAGACTATGGCAAGTCTACAGGTTACTCCTTTGTCTTTAGTACATGAGTTGAGATCATTACATGCAAATCTAGAGATTAATGATGAGGCGAGGCAGGTTGCATGGCATGTCTTGCGGTGTTAATTGATCGATCGTAATGGTCGCTCGTAATGATGAAAGGTATCAGAAGCTGTTGGAAGAAGTCCGACAGGGCAATAAACCAGAGTTCTCAATCAGAGATGATGGTTTACTGCTACACCAGGGCAGAATGTGTGTTCTTAATGATGTTGGTTTGAGGCAGATTATTTTGAAAGAAGCACATGAGTCTCCTTTTACTATGCACCCTGGTGGTACAAAAATGTATAGAGGGTTAAAGGAGCATTACTGGTGGATGGGTTTAAAGAGAGATGTGGCAAAGTTTGTATCCAAATGCCTAACTTGTCAGCAAGTAAAGGCAGAGCATCAAGTACCAACTGGGTTATTACATCCACTGTCAGTGCCAGAATGGAAATGAGAAAGAATAACTATGGATTTTGTAATGGGACTTTCGAGGACATAGAAGAGTCATGATGCAGTATGGGTCATTGTTGACAGACTGACTAAGTCTGCTCATTTTCTGCCAGTCCGAATGGACTACAGTTTGGACAGATTGGCCAGGTTATACATCGATGAGATTGTGAGACTTCATGGAGTGCCAGTATCCATTGTGTCAGACAGAGATCCTAGGTTCACTTCTAGATTCTGGGGTAGTCTTCAGAGAGCCCTAGGAACTAGATTGAATTTCAGTACTGCATTCCACCCACAGACAGATGGCCAGTCTGAGAGGGTAATTCAGATCTTGGAGGATATGCTACGGGCTTGTGTGATTAAGTTTGAGGGTAGTTGGGATACACACTTACCTTTGATTGAGTTTGCTTACAACAACAGCTACTAATCAAGCATTGGGATGCCTCTATATGAAGCTTTGTATGGCAGGAAATGTAGAACCCCGTTGTGTTGGGATGACGTGGGTGAGAGAAAAATGATTGGACCCGAAATTGTTCAACAGACTGAAGAGAAAATCAGGGTGATCAGAGATCGACTTAAAGCTACATCAGACCATCAGAAGTCCTCTATTGATTTGAAAAGAAGGGATATTGAGTATGCAGTGGGTGAGAAAGTTTTCCTCAAGGTTTCCCCTTGAAAGAGGATTATGAGATTCGGCAGAAAGGGGAAACTAAGTCCTCGTTTTATCGGGCCATATGAGGTATTGGAAAGAGTGGGTCCATTGGCTTATCGTTTGGCACTACCTCCAGAGTTGGAGAAGATACATAACGTCTTCCATGTGTCTATGTTGAGGAGGTATCGATCAGACCCATCTCATGTATTACCAGTAGAAGAAATTGAAGTGAATCTAGACCTCACATATGAAGAAGAACCCATAAAGATTCTGGCCTATGAGGTGAAGCAGCTACGAAACAAGCAGATACCATTGGTAAAAGCGTTGTGGAACCATCATTCGGGCCAAGAAGCTACTTGGGAACGAGAGGAGGACATGAGGAGATAACACCCACAGCTATTCAGAAATTGATACTAGGTAAAATTTCGAGACGAAATTTATTTTAAGGGGGGGAGAATTGTAACACCCCTATTTGTATAGCCTGGTATATTTCACTGTTTCGGTGACCGGTGTCGGTCTGGACAATTAAAGGGATTAGAACCACACTTAAGACAACCAGAGAAACCATAAACACAAATAATTAGTAATGTCCAATTAGTTAAGTATAAATAAGAAAAACAGAACATAAGAAGTTAAACGAGCCGAGAGTCACAGCGATGGGTGACCTCCTCGGGAACGACTGCGAAGTCATTTTAAACTCAAATTTCGAGCCGTAAAATGTGATGCTGCGGTCCTTAGGACCCTTATGAACACAGTGGAAAAGAGAAAATCATGAAAAAGTATTGTTAAGCCAGTCAAATAATTAGGTCAGGGAACCGGAAGAAATATGGAATTATTTGCAAACCGGGATGAACCGGCGAGGGGCAATTTGGTCAATTAACCCAGTGACTCGACCTAATCACAAATAAAATCGAAGAAAAGAAAATTTTGGAATCGAGAATTAAATTAAAGAACTAATAGAAAAATAGAAAAAAAAAAAAGAGGAAAATGAAAAAGTAAAAAGGGTGATGACATCATGCATGACCTCATGCATGATGTCATAAAAGAATTAATTAATAAATAAATTAATTAGGTTTTTTGTGGTCTTCCATAACCTAAAATAAATAAAGAAAACAAAAGAAAAAAAAATAGAAAATCTCTTCTTCTTTCTTCTTCCTTGCCGCCCCACTTTCCTCCCAAATTCCTCCATGAATGGTCCTCCTTTTAAGCTTACATTTAAGCTTAATTTTCTTCACTTAATCCAAATAACTCCCAAAAAAACTTCACTAAAGCTTGTTATTACAACTTGAGAAGAAGATTACAAGAAGAAAGAAGAGTTAAAGATAGGGTTTGAAGGGTTTAAGAAAGGTTAGTGTGCTAACTTACTATTTTACTTCTTTAAATGCATAATTAGTTGTGAAAGTGAGCTTAGAACTTGATGTGAACCTTCAAGTAATTGGTAACTTGAAAACCCACATTCAAGAATTAAATGAACAATATGGAAAGCACCAAATCAAGATGTATGAATTTGAATCTTTGAACCAGCACAATCAGATTGTTATGTAATTCAAAGAAAATATCAGAAATGGGATTCTTGACCTAATTCATATGGAGAATGAATAAACCGTTAAACCTTGCAAGATAGAATCTCAGCAAGTTAATGAGCTTCACAAGAACAAAGGCAACAGCCAATTCACTCACTAGAGGAGCAGAAACAATCTCTCATTAATATTCAAGTGTGTCCTCCGCTCTCTCATTACACTTGTATTTATAGCCTCTTGGCTTCAAAGCTAAAGACAAAAATATCCTTACTTTAGTAACAGCTGTAAGGAGCTTTAAGTCCAAACAAAAATTAATCTATCAAAAGACTAAAAACTCCTTACAAAAAGTAAATTTAATACAGCAGCAAATAAGGGCATTTAAGTCCAAAAGAGAGGTGGTTATAATAGATGGAATATTCCTTGAAAAATGTGCCAGCAGATACATGTACATGGGTTGGATCTGGTGCATGCATGTCCATAGGTTATTCCATGTAATCTAATGCTCCACATGACACCTGGTCACTTCTAAGCATAATTTTCACCAAATTTAATCCTTTACATTTTTCTTCATGCCATTCCAACTTATAATCCTTGCTCCTTATGATTTCACAAATTAAATTCTGAAGTGATTTAGCTCTAGCTCTAGTAATTGGACCTTGGATGAAATCCTTTGTCGTGGATGCAGCTTGATTCTCATCATTCCCCTCCGCTTCAAAATGATTTGTCCTCGAATCTGTTCCTGCATCAACACAAGGAGATAAATCAGCAACATTGAAGGTGGCACTGACATTATACTCACCAGGCAGGTTTATTTTGCAAGCGTTATCATTAATTTTGGTCAGCACATGGAAAGGTCCATCACATCTTGGTTGTAATTTTGATTTCCTTCGAGAGGGAAACCTTTCTTTGCGCAAGTGAACCCATACCCAATCTCCAGGTTGAAATGTGACTTTCTTCCTTCCTTTGTTGGCTTGACTAGCATATTTTTCATTGTTCTTTTCAATTTGAAGCTTGGCTTGTTCATGGATTTTCTTCACCAATTCTGCTTTTCTTTTTCCATATAAACTAGCAAGCTCGTTCACAGGCAAAGGTAAAAGATCCAAAGGAATTGAAGGATTGAAACCATACACAATTTCAAATGGAGAATAGCCAGTAGAAGAATGCACATTTCTATTGTATGCAAATTCAACAAGTGGAATGCAATCTTCCCATGACTTCAAATTTTGCTTAACCAAAGCACGCAAAAGAGTAGTTAGTGTCCTATTTACTACTTCAGTTTGACCATCGGTTTGTGGGTGACAAGTGGTGGAAAATAACAACTTGGTGCCCAATTTTCCCCACAAAACCTTCCAAAAGTGACTAAGGAATTTAACATCCCTATCACTAACTAAACTCTTAGGTATGCCATGCAACCTAACAATATCTCTAAAAAATAAATTTGCAACATTTGTAGCATCATCAGTTTTATGGCATGGAATAAAATGTGCCATTTTTGAAAACCTGTCAACAACAACAAAAATTGAATCATGGCCTTGTTTAGACCTAGGCAATCCCAACACAAAATCCATAGACAAATGAACCCAAGGATCACTAAGGGTAGGCAAAGGTGTATACAAACCTTGTGGCAAAACTCTAGATTTAGCCTTAGCACACACAATGCACCTAGCACATACTCTTTCAACATCTCTTTTCATATTCGGCCAATAAAAATGTTCCTTCAATACATCTAAAGTTTTGGCAACACCAAAATGACCCATTAATCCACCAGCATGAGACTCATTCACAAGTAATTCACGCATGGAACTCTTAGGCACACACAATCTATTTTCTCTAAACAAATATCCATCATGCCTATAAAACTTCTCAAAAGCATTCTTTTCACAAGCTGCATACACTCTAGCAAAGTCATCATCTTGACATATAATTCTTTCACATATTCGAATCCTAATAACTTTGCATCAAGAAGGGCAAGAAGGTTATACCTTCGAGATAAGGCATCAGCCACCACATTTTCTTTCCCATGTTTGTATTGAATCACATATGGGAAGGTCTCAAGGAACTCAACCCATTTTGCATGGCGCCTACTCAACTTATTTTTGCCCCTTGATATGCTTCAATGACTCATGATCTGTGTGGATGACAAATTGCTTTGGCCAAAGGTAATGTTGCCATGTTTCCAAGGCACGTACCAATGCATACAACTCCTTGTCATATGTAGAATAGTTTAAAGCTGCTCCATTAAGCTTCTCACTAAAGTATGCTATTGGTCTCTTTTCCTGCATTAAAACGGCTCCAATACCTATTCTTGATGCGTCACACTCAATCTCAAAAGTTTTAGAAAAATCAGGTAAAGCGAACACAGGAGCGGAACATAACATCTCTTTAATTTTGTGAAAAGCATCATCTTGTTTCTGTTCCCAAACAAAATTAACATTCTTTTTGACAAGATCATTCAATGGTGCTGCAATGGTACTGAAATTCTTAATAAATCTTCTATAGAAACTAGCTAGTCCATGAAAACTACGTACTTCAAATGCAGTCTTTGGAATGGGCCAGTCTCTAATAGCTCTAATTTTTTCATCATCAACTTCAACACCATTAGCACTAATGACAAATCCTAAAAAGACAACCTTTTCCATGCAAAATGAACATTTCTTCAAGTTAGCATATAATTTTTCCTTTCTTAACACATCGAATACAGCCCTTAAATGATGCATATGTTCATTCATGCCTCTCAGAAACCAATATATCATCAAAATAAACAACAACAAAATGTCAAATAAAAGCACGCAGCACATGATTCATCAATCTCATAAAAGTGCTAGGAGCATTAGTTAGCCCAAAAGGCATCACTAACCACTCATATAGTTCATGTTTTGTTTTAAATGCAGTCTTCCATTCATCACCTACTTTCATGCGAATTTGATGATATCCGCTTTTCAAGTCAATTTTGGTAAAAACACAAGCACCACAAAGTTCAGCCAACATATCATGCACTCTAGGTATAGGATGGCGATACTTTCTGATGATTTTGTTGACCGCCTACAATCCACACACATGCGCCATGTGCCATCTTTCTTTGGTACCAAAAGGACAGTGCACACAAGGGCTCATACTTTCTCTCACATATCCCTTAGCTAGCAATTCCTCAACTTGTCTTTGTAATTCTTTGGTTTCTTGAGGTTACTTCTATAGGCTGGATGGTTGGGAATAAGCGCTCCAGTACAAAATCAATCTGTGCTCAATCCCTCGAATAGGTGGTAGTCCACTGGCATCTCCTCGGGTAGTACATCCTCATATTCTGCAAAGGAGACAACAACACTAGGCAAATTGGGGTCAAGGTCAGATGTGGATAAACAAGAGTCCTTAAACACAATTAATAACATTTGCTTGTTGGCAAACATGGCATTCCTCACATCTCTTCCTTTAGCATACAAGCTTAATTTTCTCTCCCCTCTTTCCATGACTCTCCTTTTGCGCCGAAGATTCACCTTTTTCAAGCACTCTTGGAATGTTTTCTTTACTCTCTTTTCTTTCCTCACAACCACCCTTGTTTTGCTCACTCACAACATTTTCACTCAATTTCTTTTCACTCCTTTTCTTCTCTGCTCTCTTTTCGGCCACTCTTGATTTTTCCTCTTCCATTGCTTGCTTAAGCCTTGTTTGGTCTTCATAAATCTGTTTTGGTGTCATAGGTGCCAAAATGATTTTCCTTCCATTCATTTCAAAAGAATACCTATTTTTATACCCATCGTGGATCACCTTTCTATCAAATTGCCATGGTCGGCCAAGTAATAAATGGCCAGCTTGCATTGGAACCACGTCACACATAACGCAAAGGAAATCAGTACTCGTTTTGTTACTTTCACCTCACCACATTCATTCAACCACTGCAATTTATAGGGTCTAGGGTGTTTCGAAGTCCTCAACCTTAATCTCTACACCAAAATAATACTGGCAACATTGGCACAACTTCCCCCATCAATGATGACACTACAAGCTTTGTCTTGGATAAGACACCTTGTATGAAAAATTGTTTCTCTTTGCAATTCATCACCAACATCCTCCTTTACTTGAGTATTTAATGCTCTCATAATCACTAGAGCACTTCCTTCAGCAGCATATTCTACCTCTGCATCCTCCTCCCCTGAAGATGTGGAATTACTCACAATTTCCTCCTCTGTTTCTATCTCACCATTTTCTCTCATGACCATGACTCTCTTGTTAGGGCATTGAGAAGCTATGTGTCCACTGCCCAAACACCTAAAACACTTCACATCTCTATTTCGGGTAGTAGTTGCAACCTCCTTTCCTTTACTTTCTACAAATTTCTTCTCCACCTTCTTTTCCTTATCCTTATCCTCATTTTTCTTATAGTTGCTAAAAGCCTTTTCCCTATCCTCCTTCTTCCAGTTTGACTTCCAAGATGAAGAAGTACTTGCATTTCCTCCAACTTTTGACTTGCTTTTAAGTTGCCTTTCTACCTTCATAGCCATGTGGACCATATCCTCCAACTCAACATAGTGATGTAACTCAACAATATGAGCAATCTGCTTGTTTAGCCCATTCAAGAATCTAGCCATGGTGGCTTCTCTATCCTCCTCCACATTTGCTCTAATCATAGCAATTTCCATTTCTTTATGATAATCTTCAACACTTTTAGAACCTTGAGTCAATCTTTGTAACCTCTGATGTAGCTCTCTATAGTAATGACTAGGAACAAATCTCTTCCTCATTATAGTTTTCATCTCACCCCATGTTGCAATTGATTGCTCATAATTTCTCCTTCTACTAATCAACACTTGATCCCACCATACCAAAGCACAATCAGTAAATTCTACTGCTGCTAACTTTACTTTCTTTTCCTCTAAATAGTGATGACAATCAAACACAGCTTCTACCTTCCTTTCCCATTTAAGATACACATCCGGATCATTTTTCCCTTGGAAAGAAGGGATGCTCATTTTAATACTTTTGATATTGTCATCTACCCTATTCCTCTCTCTTTCCTCTCTTCTTATCCTCCTATCCCCATTCCTCCTATCTTCAGCTCTTCTCTCATATCTACCCCTCCTAGGTCTTTCAACCTCAAAATCATAGTTATCAACCTCAACTTCATCAGATTCAACTACTGGAGGTACAAGATCCCTCCTATTTGGCCTTCTCTCATTTTGCCTATCTCTTTGCTCCAATCTTTCCAACCTATCTATCATTTCATTGCACACAACATTCATTCTTTCAAATTGTTGTCTGACAGCCTGCATGTAGAATGGATTTTCACCTTCCCCCTCACTACCATCACCCCTTCTAGACATGTTTTCAGACCTGCAAGAAAATGGTTAGTGTAAAGAAAACACCTCACTCACTCCCTTACGTGTTTACACTCAGCAGAGGACACTCTACTCGTGTTTAACTCAACAAGGCTTTTTCCCTCTTATGAACTCACCACTCTGTGCCTTTTACCTCTCTTGGCTATGTCCACAAGTTCTTATCAAACTCAAGTAACTCAAACCAAGACTGTACCCACAAAAATTTAACACACAATAAAATTCTTGAACGTGACGGATCAAAACGAGTAATCAAGAAAACAATAATGTAATTCAAGAAGTCAAGAAAAAAAAAGCTCAAGTATGGAAATGTAATGCAATAGGAATCAAGAAAGAAGACACCAAAATAAAAGAGTAGTAAGCTGGAAAAGAGACAACCTAAACTAGAGATATTAAGCTTAAATATCCAAGTTTGCCACCAACTTATCACAATTACCAGCAATTCACACAATACACCAAGTATTGCATAAATTTAGGATCACCAAGCAAATGAGTGTATTTTGATCTGAAATTGAGTAGGCAAATGCAACCCAATAGTGACTAATTGCTGCAAGAATTTCAGCCTTTTCTTGACAGACTTACTATGTAAATCAAATATAATTGTGTCTGCCGTAAAATTTTGGTTCCCACACAAACGATTAAATTTTCAGCTGAAATTTAATTTGAGAATAGCTCAAATGTGGCACAAATGGCCTGTAAATTTTCAGGAATTTCGGGGCTGATTTACTATGTGAACTTAATTTGACCGGATCTGCCGCAAAATTTTGGTTCCCCACACAAACGGATGAATTTTAAGCTGAAATATAATTTGGGAACTACTGATATGGGGTATAAACACACGGTAAATTTTCAGAAATTTCTGGGCATATTTGCTATGTGAACTTATTTTGATCGATTCTGCAGCAAAATTTTGGTTCCCTATACAAATGGTTGAATTTTAAGCTGAAATTTAATATGGGAACTACTGATATGGGGTATAAACACCTTGTAAATTTTCAGGAATTTCTGGGTCTATTTGCTATGTGAACGTAATTTGATCGGGTCTGCCGCAAAATTTTTGTTCAGTAGGCAAACGATATCAAACAACCCCCAAAATTTACACCCAACGTCTTAAACACACCCAAATAATGCTGGTACAGTTTCAATCCAAATTGGTAAGTCGAACTCAATGAACCAGATAATCTCTCATGCTTAATAACAAAATGAAGGAAGCAAAATGGATGGCTAGAATAATCGCTTTAGCTTGATTAACCCAAAACCCTAAGACAAACCCAACAAAACAAATTTTTAAACAAACAGGTCCAACTAAACCCCAAGAGCCAAACAGCAAATGTGAAGAAGGTAAGAAACACAAAGAATAAAAAGCAAATAGAGAATCTACCTTGTTTGGACGTCCCTTTGCTCTGATACCAAAACTGATGTGAACCTTCAAGTAATTGGTAACTTGAAAACCTACATTCAAGAATTAAATGAACAATATGGAAAGCACCAAATCAAGATGTATGAATTTGAATCTTTGAACCAGCACAATCAGATTGTTGTGTAATTCAAAGAAAATATCAGAAATGGGATTCTTGACCTAATTCATATGGAGCATGAATAAACCAAGAATATTATGCACATTAAACCTTGCAAGATAGAATCTCAGCAAGTTAATGAGCTTCACAAGAACAAAGGCAACAGCCAATTCACTCACTAGAGGAGCAGAAACAATCTCTCATTAATATTCAAGTGTGTCCTCCACTCTCTCATTACACTTGTATTTATAGCCTCTTGGCTTCAAAGCTAAAGACAAAAATATCCCTACTTTAGTAACAAATTGTAAGGAGCTTTAAGTCCAAACAAAAATTAATCTATCAAAAGACTAAAAACTCCTTACAAAAAGTAAATTTAATACAGCAGCAAATAAGGGCATTTAAGTCCAAAAGAGAGGTGGTTATAACAGATGGAATATTCCTTGAAAAATGTGCCAGCAGATACATGTACATGGGTTGGATCTGGTGCATGCATGTCCACAGGTTATTCCATGTAATCTAATGCTCCACATGACACCTGGTCACTTCTAAGCATAATTTTCACCAAATTTAATCCTTTACATTTTTCTTCATGCCATTCCAACTTATAATCCTTGCTCCTTATGATTTCACAAATTAAATTCTGAAGTCATTTAGCTCTAGCTCTAGTAATTGGACCTTGGATGAAATCCTTTGTAAATGGATCATTCTCATTCTCACTTGATTAAATGAAAATGATAATAAATATGGGGGAATTTTGCTTGAATTTTGGCCTGTGTGGTGAAAGTGAATTAATTTAATGATGAATTTTGAGATGATGAACTCCATTATTATTATTATTTTGATTGTTGAGAGCTTTCAATATAGTTAATTGAAATAATTAAAATGTTTAAATGTTTTAGGGTTTGAATGTTAACCAAAATTTGAAGAAATGAGAAATAATGTGAGTTGACCTATTGTTGAAAATGGTCAAAAATGACCAAAGGAGATGTGTTTGAATTGTTGGGAAGTGAAGCAAAATTCGAGGTTGAATGGTCAATCTACTCTGACCAAACCAACCAAACCAACTTTGAAGGACCCAAAATTTTATTTTTGAATAAGTCACCAATTGATGAAATATGGGAAATAGAAATAAAATATTTTAATTTAATTTATTAAAACAAACCACACCAAACAACCTAGTGTGAACCAATTGACCAAAGTTATTGAGATGTGCAAGTTGCATAAAATGATCAAAAGAAAAATTTTTTTTTCATTTCATTCATACTTCGAGTTAGCCAGGTCAAAATATCTAAAAATTTTACCAATATTTAGATAAGATATAGATCTAAAACTTTCATGAAGAACACCATGAAATTATATGCCAATTATAATCATATTATTATTGGGCAAAGTTAGTTATTGAAGTTATGCAAACGCACAAATTCCATTTTAAATAAAGAAAGTTCCAATGGTTATAACTCTCTCTAAAAAAAGAAAAATATCTGAACCAATGGAAAACCAATGGAAACCTAGTAGAACATTGAAGTAGAGAAGAAAAAGGAAATTAGACCAAAACTTGACTTTATCAAATTATCGAAACGAACAATCTGATCTAAAAAAAATAAAACAAATAATAAAATAGTGACAATACGTGGATTTAATTATATTTTTTTATAACTTATGAAAAAACAAACTCCAACAAAATCCCAAATAAATGAGGACAAGATATAAATAAGGAAGGTTTTTTCTATGAAAAAGGTTTATTATTTGATTGACCAATGAATGACCATTGCAACTAGGAAATAAAAAAAAAAAAATAAAATTAAAATTTTGCAAAAAAAAAAAAAAAAAACTTAAAAAATGAGAAAATGACAAAAACAGTTTGATTTGGTGATATGTGGTGTGGGGTGGAGTTCCATACTAATTAAGCCTTAAAAGTCAACAATTTTGAGAATGAATCAAATTAGTACATTAAAGCTAGGTAAAATTGAAGTGAAATTTATTTTTGGATAGAACACCAATTCAAATTATGCCATTAACCTAATCAAATTATTGGGCAAAGTTGAGTTACTGAACTTGCAAAACTGCAGATTTCCATTTAAACAGTAAAGTTCCAATGGTTATAACTCTCTCTAGAAAACTCCGATTTAGGCGATTCTTGAACCGATGGAAACCTAAGACATAGTAGAACATTTCGTATGAAGGAAATTAGACCAAATTATGGACTTAACTTGATCAAATTACTGAACGAAGTTGGATCGAAAATCTGCCAGAACCAAAATATCAGTATGAACAGTGCACGTGAACAGTAATTATATTTTGGCTATAACTTGAGCTACAAAACTCCAATTGGGGTGATCCAAAAATGAGAATACACTTAAGACAATAAGGAACATTTTCTATGAAGGAAGGTTTGCCAAATTCTAACAGTAGATTGACCAATGGAATAGTGCAACTAGGAGCACCAAAACTAAAATTTGATAATTTTGCAAAAAGGACTTAAACTTTGAGAAAATGACCAAAACCAACAAGTTTGGTGACCAAAATGTGATATGTGGGTGAAGTTGGAGTTCCCATACCTATTAAGCCTTAAAAAGTCAACAATTTGACTTGAATAGTATAGTGAATAGTAACTCGAAACACAAAAACTTCGAGAACGTCGAAATTAGTACATTAAAGCTAGGTAAAAATGAAGTGAAATTTATTTTTGGATTTATGCTAAGTTATGGTACTGAAACACTGTAAAACTGTGTGTTTCAACCAAAAGACTTGAAATTCAAGAGTGAGTCAAGGCTTCAAGGCGACTCAAGTCAGGTTTGTGCACAATAAGAATTGTTTAAATATTTTAATCTCAAATTTGACTTCCTTGATTATTTATGTAATTTGTTGCCATTTTAGATTAGTAAATGTGACTTTGAAAATTGATCAAATTTCTCATAAATTGTCTGTATAAATTGTTTTGAATTGATTTTATATTCGCACTTAGCATGACAGTATCACATTATTCCTCCTCCATTTATGGGATTGAGATCGTTTATTTTCCTCCCTCTCTGGCTTGCCAGTTGAGGTTGTAGATCGGATGAGTACTCATTAGCTAGCTAGCCACCTCCCTCATTGATTTCGATTAATGGGGTTGAGATTGCTTTGTCGTGGTGTACAACGCGGCATTGATCGAAAATTTTGTGTCATGGCTTAAGTTGTGTATGACTTTGGTAACACTGTGTTTATGAAATTGTTTAACTAAACTGTGTCTAATAGATTATTTGATAAAATGGTGTTATTATGAACATTGATATTTGTGAAATATGATTGACAAATATTTAAATTGTGTTTGGCAATGAAAGATTTATTTATTATATTTTAAATTTTTATTGTGCACCACTGAGTATTTTTATACTCAGCGATAGCTTATTTTGCTATCGCAGATAAGAGCGAGGAGAAAGCAGCAGAGAGAGCTGCTGTTAAATTGAGGACTACTCTGACCATTTTGTACGGGTATTATTTTATACCCTTGTAGATAATCTTAATGTAAATATAAAAATGTTGTATGTATCAATGTAGTTGAGCAGTTGTAAATAAATTGTAATAATATTATTTTGGATTCTCTTCTGTAAATTTAATATTTGTACAGATGAATTTTCTGCTTTATGCTTTGTGAATGGAGATATTAAATATTTTGAGATGAGAAATCTTGATTTGTATTGTGAAATTATTTTAAAGTGCATTGAATTGAGATGATTGAGTTATTGAAGGTTAGGAGTTGTGAAATATTTTTGGAAGTGTTTTTTTTAGGTATTTGAAGAACTGTTTTCTCCAGTTTCAAATGGAACTCTGTCAAAATTTTTATAAAATTTGCGGTAAAATTTAAATGGACAAAAATTTTTACTAGTCTTTAAGCTTTGAATAAATGGTTTTTAATTCTCACTAAAATGCTCACCACTTTCAAAATGTAAGAAAATCGTTTTAAAATCCCTTGTAGGGTACTTAATGAGTTATCGGTAGGTGAAGTTCGGTAGTTCATTAAGTATTCTACGGGATCATGTTATGCCTTACGGAGGGGTAAGGTGTGACACTTAATAGGTTTATTAGTTCTAATTCTACCCATATACCACATTTTGGGTGTTAATTTTGTTGGCATTGATTGCCAATTCAATTTCTAAATCTCCTAAGAGAAATTACAATTTTTTAGTTTTAGTCCCCTATTTTCTACTGTTCCATTGGTCAGGTTACTGTGGCAATTTGGCTAAGTGTCCTTCATCAAAGTTGTTCCTTATTGTCTTAGCTTTAATTTTTTGAATCACTCCATTTGGAGTTTTGTAGCCCAAGTTATGCCTATTTTAAAGGGGCTGGCCGGATTTGGTGCTACCCAGAATTCAGGGCATTTTTTGGATTTTGGCAATTTTTGTACACTGACTGCAAGTGAGTTTTTAGACAGGTTATGTTCTAAATTTGGGTTTTTTTCTTCATGAAAGTTGTAGGGCTATGTCTCAGCTTTCTATCGGTATAAAATTTAGGTCATTTGGACCTTCCTAGACCAAGTTATGGTCATTTACATAACTACTATTCATTTGGCCATTTTTGTACAGTGTAGTGTGCCCTAATCCGAATTTGACCTAATTGTTCACTAAGTTATGGTCATTTTATGGGCATGATTCCTAAATGAAAAATGGTCCATTTTGTGTCTAATTTCATTCCCAATTGACCTCACATCAATTGGGTTGGTAAAATTCAGTTTTAGTCCCTGAAAGGGACCTAGGTCAAGCTGTCTGCATATTGACCCTAACCAATCCAAATTGAAACTTGGTTCTAACAATTCACACACACCACAAATGGTCACAATTGACCATTTCTCAACTCAAATAAGGTCATTTACATCAATTGACCAATTCTCAACTTTTTCTCCAATTTTTCACATGCTCAAAATTCTAATTACATAGAGTTCAAATCTAATGCATTCAAAGTGCACATTCAATGTTTACATACTTCATTTAACCTCAACAACCAATTAAACACATCAAAATCATTTATTTCAAACCCTAACTAAGGATAACCAAAATTCTCTTTTGGTCCCCCAACAAGTTTTTTCTTTTAATTTTAAGTTAAGATCTAAAATACTTGCACTGAAAACATAAGTAATATACTAGAATTTTCAATTTAACTCGCTAACCTTAACCTTTGAAGTTCAATCCTCAATTACACTCCTCTTTCCTTATTTCTTTCTTGCTCAATCCTCTTCTCTAGTGAGGTTATCAAGTTTTAGTGGATTAATTTGGGATCAAAGTAAGGTTTAGTGGTTGGAAGCAAGTTTAAAGCATGCTTTATTGGAGGTTTTTGGTGAAAGAAAAAAAGGGATAGAGAGAGCTACGGAAATTTGAAGAAGAAGAAGAAAAAATTTGTCTTTTTAATTTTGTTTTTATCCCTTTAATTGACTTAGTCAAATAGAATAATTAAATGGTAATTATTTATGAGGTAATGCTTAGGTCATGTAGGTGATGTAATAATCTTTTTTCCTTTTTCTTTTTCTTTTGTATTTATTTTTCCATTAGTTCTTTAATTTAATTCTTGATCCCAAAATTTTCTCTTTGATTTTATTGGACAGTTAGGTCAGGAGTCAGCTCTAGGGGTGAATTGACTAAATCACCCCTCGCCGGTTCAATCTAGTATGCAAGTTATTCGATATTTCTTCCGGATCCCTGACCTAATTACTTAACCTGCTTAACAACCCTTTTTTCACAATTTTTTCTTTTTTTCACTGTGTTCACAATAGTCCTAAGGACCGTGGCGTCACCTTTTCCAGTTCGAAATTTGAGTTTAGACTGACCTCGTAGTCATTTCCTGGGAAGGTCACCCATCGCTGTGACTCCTGGCTCATTTAACTTCTTGTGTTTTGTTTTTCTTATTTATACTTAACTATTTTACAATTACTAATTATTTTCATTCAGGGCTTTTCTAGGTGTCTTAAATATGGTTCTAATTCCCTTAATTGTCCGGACCAACACCGGTCACTGGATAATAAAATATATCAGGCTATGCAAATAGGGGTGTTACAGATAGACACAATAAAAATTCAAGTGACAAAAAAATATAAGGACTCACCGGGTATATTGAAAAAGAGGGATTATGGCCCGATGAGGGGCATTTTGGTCAATTCACCTTAAGAGTTGACTTTTGACCAAAATGTTAATTAATTTAAGTGAAATTAATGAATTGAATTATGGAATAATTTTTTTTAGGAAAAGAATTCAAGGATAAAGTAAAAGGAAAATAAAAGAAACAAAAATCTAGAATTTTAAGTCTATTTTGACCAAATTAAAATTTTAGGACCAATGGGCTTTGGACAACTCAATTAAACTCTATGCAGAGCTGTAGATGGTCTCACCCAGTCTGTGGTCTACTGGGCTCTCGGTCGGTCTCTCCAGAACCTACGCGTGGCAAAAAGCAACACGCTAAGCAATAATGCTTAGTGGTGCCAATAATAAAATAAAAAATAATAATAGAAAATAAATATGCAGTGCATGTTCTGATGTCTTATGCAAACAAATTTTCGATCATTATTGGTAATCTTATTTATTTTGTATTTGTTATATTCATAATTTCATTAAATTTATCCACTTTCATTTTTTAATTGCCCAAGTAACCTATACTGGATGACTGGACTGGATAAACGGGTAAACTGGCACTGGGTATCAAGTACCTCGGGCCGTCACACCATTGGTCACATATGTATCTCCCGGTGTGCAATAGAACAGCTAATAAGCTGTAATAACATTAGGCACAAGGCCAAGTATCAACACAATGTCAGAATGGCTAAAAGCCATGAAATCACAGAATGGCATAATGCCATGTGCAATACTGCTAACTGAACCCTATTGGCATGCCAACCTATCCAAACCAATCTTGCTAGAAGTACTAGGGCATGTTACACTTTTAAACTTTACAATTCTTGAAATTTAAGTTTAGGCGTTACTATTCATTTCATTAGTCAACTAAAATATTGACTTTTGCATAGACAATAGGTACATTGGTTCTAATACTCCCAACATACCACATTTTGCATTCTAAAATTGTTGGTATTGGTTGCCAATACCATTTCTAAGCTTAATGTTAATTGTTCAAAATTTTCAGATTTCAAGCTTTGTGTTTACTATTCTATTAGTCATTCTTGCAATGGGAATTTGGCAAAATGTTCAGCATGAAAGTTGTTCCTTATTTTGTCTAGTTATATTTCCTTTTTTGAATCATTCCATTTGGAGTTTTGTAGCTCAAGTTATGGCCCAAAAACCACAACTGGCCGGATTGAAAATTTTCCAGAATTTCTGGACTGACCAAATCTACAGTACTTGGAATAGTGATTGCAACTCACTTTTTGAATATGTTTTGGTCATAATTTGGGTTAGGTTTCTTCATGAAAGTTGTAGATCTATATCTATTGCTGATAAAATTTCAGGTCAATTGGACCTTTCTACACTGAGTTATGGCCAAATGACCAAACACTGTTCATTTGGTCATTTTGCCCAGGCAGATGCAGGTCACCCGGATTAGGGCAACCTTTTGGTCAACTTGGTTTGGTTTTCTGGACATGGTTTCTTCACCAAAGTTGTGCTATTATGTGTCTAATTTCATGTACAATTGTCTTTGCACCAATTAAACCTCTACAATTCAAGTTATTGCTGCCCAAACCTGCTGGACTCATGCTCAGCCCTGCAGGTCACCAAGGGCAGCCACACCAACTTCATTTCCCACTACATAAACCACTTCATTTCTCATTCACACATAACCAAATGATCACTAATTGACCATTAAAACTTACTTTCACCATTACATAATCAACATCTCAATTTTGGGTCCAAACCTTAGCTCTACCATTTCAATTTTTCAAACACATACAATCAATGGATCAATTCATACTCCGAATGATGCATATACAAGTTTAAAGAATTAATTGACACTAACCTTTGTTGGAGAGTTTCCCTAGCTTAGAAAACTTCTTGATTTTTCTTTCTTTTTTCTTCCCAAAGCTTCCTCAAGGTGCTAGGTTAATTTTTTGTGAAGAAGGCTAGGGTTTTGGAGTGAGATTTGGTGAGGTTGGGAGCTTGGGTGAGCTTTAATGGAGTTTTCCTTCCTCTCTCTCTCTCTCCACGTTTTTGGCTGCCCCAAAGGTTGAATAAGCAACTGATTTTTCTTTCTTTTTTTCTGCCCATTAAATCATTTTAAATAAGTTAATGCCACGTGTCAAAGTTTGATTGGGTGAGAGGATTTTTAATGACATCATAATGATGTCATAATTCCAATTCTTTAATTTTCCTTCCTTTTCTTGTCTACTAAATTTCAATTTAATTTTTAGCAATATTTATTCACATTTTATGTCATAATAATTATTTACTTAACTGGAAAAGTTGGCCAAAAATCATCTCTGAAGACGAAATGACCAAAAAGCCATCCGTTTGGCTTAACAGACTAAAGTTGTCTGTACCGATTTAAAAATTTTTCTAAACCTTTTCTTGGCATTCTAATGCCATAGAAACCTCAATGACCCTTTTCTGGAGTCTCAAAATTTATCTTATGAATTTTCCCCCAGGTCTAGGGCTCCTAGTTGCGAGAACCGCAACTTCCCATTAGGTTACCCATCACTAGGGCACCGGCTCATTTAACTTGGTTGTATTTTATTTCTAAAATTTTTTCTAAATTTTTCTTATTAATATTTGAGTTAATTATGGTTCCTCACTTTAGTTAAAATATTTTTCTGGACGTTCTAGCTGTCCGGACGGACACTGATCACCTAGAATGTACAGAGTTGCTATAGGGAGGGTGTTACATGTTGATCACCTATGTGATCGCCCTACTGGCGATATCCGATCTCTTTTGGTTACTAGTTCGGGACCCAATCTTATCTCGATTCCCGCTCTATTATGTCATCTTTTAGGCTCATTTTGTAGCTTGACCTCATAACTTATTCATCTGACCTACTATTCGACCTCTTTTTACGCCTATCCTTTTGTTATTTTTATTTGTTCGAAAACTTCCCCGTTAAGATATATCTACTAATATTTTTTAAATTACCTACAGGTTGTCCACATCTATTTTCGAAAGAAATGAAAACTAAGAAGAGATAAATAGAGTTTATGAATGAATAGAAGAAGACTTGGGAAATAACTATGGACAAGTAATGAGGTTAAGCTTGGAGAATAATATGCTGATGTTAGGGCGATGAAGACGAAAATGAGCAAAAAAAAAAAAAGGTCTCGCAGTGTAATGAACTGACATTGAAAATGAAGAATTTCAGGGTCCAAAACTCCTTCAATGGAGATACTTAAGAAAACTGGTTTCCAAAGTTTCTCGATTCTATGAAAGCTTAGAATGGAAAATTAGCAAGACTGAAACAAATTTCAAAGCCTTTCCACTATAATTACCACCACTATTTTTGTCCATCCCTTCTACAGTATTGCATGCAAGTATTTATAGGGAACGGGTGCTCCTTATGAAGGGTCAGGATCTCATAATGGGAGACGGAGGGTTTAGATTCTGATGTGAACCTTCAAGTAATTGGTAACTTGAAAAGCCACATTCAAGAATTAAATGAACAATATGGAAAGCACCAAATCAAGATGTATGAATTTGAATCTTTGAACCAGCACAATCAGATTGTTGTGTAATTCAAAGAAAATATCAGAAATGGGATTCTTGACCTAATTCATA
Organism: Hevea brasiliensis; assembly: GCF_030052815.1. NCBI lineage: Eukaryota > Viridiplantae > Streptophyta > Magnoliopsida > Malpighiales > Euphorbiaceae > Hevea > Hevea brasiliensis. Next base: position 56,318,674 of record NC_079493.1, read on the forward strand.
TGGAGAATGAATAAACCAAGAATATTATGCACATTAAACCTTGCAAGATAGAATCTCAGCAAGTTAATGAGCTTCACAAGAACAAAGGCAACAGCCAATTTACTCACTACAGGAGCAGAAACAATCTCTCATTAATATTCAAAGTGTGTCCTCCACTCTCTCATTACACTTGTATTTATAGCCTCTTGCTTCAAAGCTAAAGACAAAAATATCCCTACTTTAGTAACAGCTGTAAGGAGCTTTAAGTCCAAACAAAAATTAATCTATCAAAAGACTAAAAACTCCTTACAAAAAGTAAATTTAATACAGCAGCAAATAAGGGCATTTAAGTCCAAAAGAGAGGTGGTTATAACAGATGGAATATTCCTTGAAAAAGGTGCCAGCAGATACATGTACATGGGTTGGATCTGGTGCATGCATGTCCACAGGTTATTCCATGTAATCTAATGCTCCACATGACACCTAGTCACTTCTAAGCATAATTTTCACCAAATTTAATCCTTTACATTTTTCTTCATGCCATTCCAGCTTATAATCCTTGCTCCTTATGATTTCACAAATTAAATTCTGAAGTGATTTAGCTCTAGCTCTAGTAATTGGACCTTGGATGAAATCCTTTGTCGTGGATGTAGCTTGATTCTTCATTCCCCTCCGCTTCAAAAGGATTCGTCCTCGAATCTGTTCCTGCATCAACACAAGGAGATAAATCAGCAACATTGAAGGTGGCATTGACATTATACTCACCGGGCAGGTTTATTTTGTAAGCGTTATCATTAATTTTGGTCAGCACTTGGAAAGGTCCATCACATCTTGGTTGTAATTTTGATTTCCTTCGAGAGGGAAACCTTTGTTTGCGCAAGTGAACCCATACCCAATCTCCAGGTTGAAATGTGACTTTCTTCCTTCCTTTGTTGGCTTGACTAGCATATTTTTCATTGTTCTTTTCAATTTGAAGCTTGGCTTGTTCATGGATTTTCTTCACCAATTCTGCTTTTCTTTTTCCATCTAAACTAGCAAGCTCGTTCATAGGCAAAGGTAAAAGATCCAAAGGAGTTGAAGGATTGAAACCATACACAATTTCAAATGGAGAATAGCCAGTAGAAGAATGCACATTTCTATTGTATGCAAATTCAACAAGTGGAATGCAATCTTCCCATGACTTCAAATTTTGCTTAGCCACAGCACGCAAAAGAGTAGTTAGTGTCCTATTTACTACTTCAGTTTGACCATCGGTTTGTGGGTGACAAGTGGTGGAAAATAACAACTTGGTGCCCAATTTTCCCTACAAAACCTTCCAAAAGTGACTAAGGAATTTAACATCCCTATCACTAACTAAACTCTTAGGTATGCCATGCAACCTAACAATATCTCTATAAAATAAATTTGCAACATTTGTAGCATCATCGCTTTATGGCATGGAATAAAATGTGCCATTTTGAAAACTCACAACAACAACAAAAATTGAATCATGGCCTTGTTTAGACCTAGGTAATCCCAACATAAAATCCATAGACAAATGAACCCAAGGATCACTAGGGGTAGGCAAAGGTGTATACAAACCTTGTGGCAAAACTCTAGATTTAGCCTTAGCACACACAATGCACCTAGCACATACTCTTTCAACATCTCTTTTCATATTCGGCCAATAAAAATGTTCCTTCAATACATCTAAAGTTTTGGCAACACCAAAATGACCCATTAATCCACCAGCATGAGACTCACTCACAAGTAATTCACGCATGGAACTCTTAGGCACACACAATCTATTTTCTCTAAACAAATATCCATCATGCCTATAAAACTTCTCAAAAGCATTCTTTTCACAAGCTGCATACACTCTAGCAAAGTCATCATCTTCAGCATATAATTCTTTCACATATTCGAATCCTAATAACTTTGCATCAAGAAGGGCAAGAAGGTTATACCTTCGAGATAAGGCATCAGCCACCACATTTTCTTTCCCACGTTTGTATTGAATCACATATGGGAAGGTCTCAAGGAACTCAACCCATTTTGCATGGTGAATACTCAACTTATTTTGCCCCTTGATATGCTTCAATGACTCATGATCTGTGTGGATGACAAATTGCTTTGGCCAAAGGTAATGTTGCCATGTTTCCAAGGCACGTACCAATGCATACAACTCCTTGTCATATGTAGAATAGTTTAAAGCTGCTCCATTAAGCTTCTCACTAAAGTATGCTATTGGTCTCTTTTCCTGCATTAAAACGGCTCCAATACCTATTCCTGATGCGTCACACTCAATCTCAAAAGTTTTAGAAAAATCAGGTAAAGCCAACACAGGAGCGGAACATAACATCTCTTTAATTTTGTGAAAAGCATCATCTTGTTTCTGTTCCCAAACAAAATTAACATTCTTTTTGACAAGATCATTCAATGGTGCTGTAATGGTACTGAAATTCTTAATAAATCTTCTATAGAAACTAGCTAGTCCATGAAAACTAAGTACTTCAGATGCATTCTTTGGAATGGGCCAGTCTCTAATAGCTCTAATTTTTTCATCATCAACTTCAACACCATTAGCACTAATGACAAATCCTAAAAAGACAACCTTTTCCATGCAAAATGAACATTTCTTCAAGTTAGCATATAATTTTTCCTTTCTTAACACATCGAATACATCCCTTAGATGATGCATATGTTCATTCATGCCTCTACTGTAAACCAATATATCATCAAAATAAACAACAACAAATTTTCCAATAAAAGCACGCAACACATGATTCATCATTCTCATAAAAGTGCTAGGAGCATTAGTTAGCCCAAAAGGCATCACTAACCACTCATATAGTCCATGTTTTGTTTTAAATGCAGTCTTCCATTCATCACCTACTTTCATGCGAATTTGATGATATCCGCTTTTCAAGTCAATTTTGGTAAAAACACAAGCACCACAAAGTTCATCCAACATATCATCCAATCTAGGTATAGGATGGCGATACTTTCTGATGATTTTGTTGACCGCCTACAATCCACACACATGCGCCATGTGCCATCTTTCTTTGGTACCAAAAGGACGGTACAGACATGGGCTCATACTTTCTCTCACATATCCCTTAGCTAGCAATTCCTCAACTTGCCTTTGTAATTCTTTGGTTTCTTCAGGTTACTTCTATAGGCTGGACGGTTGGGAATAATCGCCAGGTACAAAATCAATCTGGTGCTCAATCCCTCGAATAGGTGGTAGTCCAGCTGGCATCTCCTCAGGTAGTACATCCTCATATTCCTGCAAAAGGGAGACAACAACACTAGGCAAATTGGGTCAAGGTCAGATGTGGATAAACAAGAGTCCTTAAACACAATTTACAACATTTGCTTGTTGGCAAACATGGCATTCCTCACATCTCTTCCTTTAGCATACAAGCTTAATTTTCTCTCCCCTCTTTCCGCACAGCTCTCCTTTTGGGCCGAAGATTCACCTTTTTCAAGCACTCTTGGAATGTTTTCTTTACTCTCTTTTCTTTCCTCACAAACACCCTTGTCTTGCTCACTCACAACATTTTCACTCAATTTCTTTTCACTCCTTCTTTTCTTCTCTGCTCTCTTTTCGGCCACTCTTGATTTTTCCTCACCCATTGCTTGCTTAAGCCTTGTTTGGTCTTCATAAATCTGTTTTGGTGTCATAGGTGCCAAAATGATTTTCCTTCCATTCATTTCAAAAGAATACCTATTTTTATACCCATCGTGGATCACCTTTCTATCAAATTGCCATGGTTGGCCAAGTAATAAATGGCCAGCTTGCATTGGAACCACGTCACACATAACCTCATCTTGATACTTTCCTATTGCAAAGGAAATCAGTACTCGTTTTGTTACTTTCACCTCACCACATTCATTCAACCACTGCAATTTATAGGGTCTAGGGTGTTTCGAAGTCCTCAACCTTAATCTCTGCACCAAAATAGTACTGGCAACATTGGCACAACTTCCCCCATCAATGATGACACTACAAGCTTTGTCTTGGATAAGACACTGATGAGAATCAAGCTGCATCCACGACAAAGGATTTCATCCAAAGTCCAATTACTAGAGCTAGAGCTAAATCACTTCAGAATTTAATTTGTGAAATCATAAGGAGCAAGGATTATAAGTTGGAATGGCATGAAGAAAAATGTAAAGGATTAAATTTGGTGAAAATTATGCTTAGAAGTGACCAGGTGTCATGTGGAGCATTAGATTACATGGAATAACCTGTGGACATGCATGCACCAGATCCAACTCATGTACATGTATCTGCTGGCACCTTTTTCAAGGAATATTCCATCTGTTATAACCACCTCTCTTTTGGACTTAAATGCCCTTATTTGCTGCTGTATTAAATTTACTTTTTGTAAGGAGTTTTTAGTCTTTTGATAGATTAATTTTTGTTTGGACTTAAAGCTCCTTACAGCTGTTACTAAAGTAGGGATATTTTTATCTTTAGCTTTGAAGCCAAGAGGCTATAAATACAAGTGTAATGAGAGAGTGGAGGACACACTTGAATATTAATGAGAGATTGTTTTTGCTCCTCTAGTGAGTGAATTGGCTGTTGCCTTTGTTCTTGTGAAGCTCATTAACTTGCTGAGATTCTATCTTGCAAGGTTTAATGTGCATAATATTCTTGGTTTATTCATTCTCCATATGAATTAGGTCAAGAATCCCATTTCTGATATTTTCTTTGAATTACACAACAATCTGATTGTGCTGGTTCAAAGATTCAAATTCATACATCTTGATTTGGTGCTTTCCATATTGTTCATTTAATTCTTGAATGTGGCTTTTCAAGTTACCAATTACTTGAAGGTTCACATCAGTTTTTGGTATCAGAGCAAAGGGACGTCCAAACAAGGTAGATTCTCTATTTGCTTTTTATTCTTTGTGTTTCTTACCTTCTTCATATTTGCTGTTTGGCTCTTGGGGTTTAGTTGGACTTGTTTGTTTAAAAATTTGTTTTGTTGGGTTTGTCTTAGGGTTTTGGGTTAATCAAGCCAAAGCGATTATTCTAGCCATCCATTTTGCTTCCTTCATTTTGATATTAAGCATAAGAGATTATCTGGTTCATTGAGTTCGACTTACCAATTTGGCCTGAAACTGTACCAGCAATATCTGGGTGTGTTTAAGACGTTGGGTGTAAATTTTGGGGGTTGTGTGATATCGTTTGCCGGCTGAACCAAAATTTTGTGGCAGACCCGATCAAATTATGTTCACATAGCAAATAGACCCAGAAATTCTTGAAAATTTACAAGGTGTTTATACCCGATATCAGTAGTTCCCATATTAAATTTCAGCTTAAAATTCAACCATTTGTATAGGGAACCAAAATTTTGCGGCAGAATAGATCAAAATAAGTTCACATAGCAAATATACCCAGAAATTTCTGAAAATTTACCAGGTAAATACCCCATATTAGTAGTTCTCAAATTAAATTTCAGCTTAAAATTCATCCGTTTGTGTGGGGAACCAAAATTTTGCGGCAGACCCGATCAAATTAAGTTCACATAGCAAATCAGCCCCGAAATTCCTGAAAATTTACAGGCCATTTGTGCCACATTTGAGCTATTCTCAAATTAAATTTCAGCTCAAAATTTATTCCTTTGTGTGGGGAACCAAAATTTTGCGGCAGACACGATTATATTTGATTTACATAGTAAGTCTGTCAAGAAAAGGCTGAAATTCTTGCAGCAATTAGTCAGTATTGGGTTGCATTTGCCTACTCAATTTCAGATCAAAATACACTCATTTGCTTGGTGATCCTAAATTTATGCAATTCTTGGTGTATTGTGTGAACTGCTGGTAATTGTGATAAGTTGGTGGCAAACTTGGATATTTAAGCTTGATATCTCTACTTTAGGTTGTCTCTTTTCCAGCTTGCTACTCTTTTATTTTGGTGTCTTCTTTCTTGATTCCTATTGCATTACATTTCCATACTTGAGCTTTTCTTTTCTTGACTTCTTGAATCACATTATTGTTTTCTTGATTACTCGTTTTGATCCGTCACGTTCAAGAATTTTATTGTGTGTTAAATTTTTGTGGGTACAGTCTTGGTTTGAGTTACTTGAGTTTGATAAGAACTTGTGGACATAGCCAAGAGAGGTAAAAGGCACAGAGTGGTGAGTTCATAAGAGGGAAAAAGCCTTGTTGAGTTAAACACGAGTGGAGTGTCCTCTGTTGAGTGTAAACACGTAAGGGAGTGAGTGAGGTGTTTTCTTTACACTAACCATTTTCTTGCAGGTCTGAAAACATGTCTAGAAGGGGTGATGGTAGTGAGGGGGAAGGTGAAAATCCATTCTACATGCAGGCTGTCAGACAACAATTTGAAAGAATGAATGTTGTGTGCAATGAAATCATAGATAGGTTGGAAAGATTGGAGCAAAGAGATAGGCAAAATGAGAGAAGGCCAAATAGGAGGGATCTTGTACCTCCAGTAGTTGAATCTGATGAAGTTGAGGTTGATAACTATGATTTTGAGGTTGAAAGACCTAGGAGGGGTAGATATGAGAGAAGAGCTGAAGATAGGAGGAATGGGGATAGGAGGATAAGAAGAGAGGAAAGAGAGAGGAATAGGGTAGATGACAATATCAAAAGTATTAAAATGAGCATCCTTTCTTTCCAAGGGAAAAATGATCCGGATGTGTATCTTGAATGGGAAAGGAAGGTAGAAGCTGTGTTTGATTGTCATCACTATTCAGAGGAAAAGAAAGTAAAGTTAGCAGCAGTAGAATTTACTGATTATGCTTTGGTATGGTGGGATCAAGTGTTGATTAGTAGAAGGAGAAATTATGAGCAATCAATTGCAACCTAGGGTGAGATGAAAACTATAATGAGGAAGAGATTTGTTCCTAGTCATTACTATAGAGAGCTACATCAGAGGTTACAAAGATTGACTCAAGGTTCTAAAAGTGTTGAAGATTATCATAAAGAAATGGAAATTGCTATGATTAGAGCAAATGTGGAGGAGGATAGAGAAGCCACCATGGCTAGATTCTTGAATGGGCTAAACAAGGAGATTGCTCATATTGTTGAGTTACATCACTATGTTGAGTTGGAGGATATGGTCCACATGGCTATGAAGGTAGAAAGGCAACTTAAAAGCAAGTCAAAATTTGGAGGAAATGCAGGTACTTCTTCATCTTGGAAGTCTAACTGGAAGAAGGAGGATAGGGAAAAGGCTTTTAGCAACTATAAGAAAAATGAGGATAAGGATAAGGAAAAGAAGGTGGAGAAGAAATTTGTAGAAAGTAAAGGAAAGGAGGTTGTAACTACTACCCGAAATAGAGATGTGAAGTGTTTTAGGTGTTTGGGCAGTGGACACATAGCTTCTCAATGCCCTAACAAGAGAGTCATGGTCATGAGAGAAAATGGTGAGATAGAAACAGAGGAGGAAATTGTGAGTGACTCCACATCTTCTGGGGAAGAGGATGCAGAAGTAGAATATGCTGCTGAAGGAAGTGCTCTAGTAATTCTGATCTCAGGAGCAACCGATCCCTGAGGCAGAGGTCGTCGCTCCTGCTCCACAGCAAATCGAGCTTTCGCCTCCCCTGCCTCCTCCGATCTCTTCCAATGTGGAAGGGGAATCTTCGGGTCCTACAGTTAGGACACTTTCCCAGGGTGCTTAACTTCTGATCCAATCACTTGAAAGGAATCGTTCCATAAGGGGGAATCTCGGCCTAGCCAAAGTGATGGGCGCTTCCATCTGCTTCCAAGAAGATTGAAACCGGTTAGCAGAGAAGAGCATGGATGATATCTTAGCTCAGACAATGAGCTTAGGCTTAGAGGCCATTGCAAATCAGCACGTACTAAGAGAGAAAGCCCACGCATTAAAGAAGGAGATCCTTAAGGTGGTCCAAGATGCCTCAGCTACACAAGCTCAGCTCTCCTCTGCTAATGACTACATCTCTAGAATGGAAGATCGGATGAGGCATTATGAGGAGAGGATAGCAGAGATAGAGCAAGAACTTGAAAACTCTCAAGCTAGTCGGTCTGCCGATCTCGCAAGTTATGCAGAAGACCTTCGAGCGAAGGAGGAAGAACTCCTAGCTAAAGATGAAGAACACCAAGCTAAGGAAGAGGAGAGCACCACAAAGGTGGTCGGGGCTTATGTGAACGCCCATAATGACCTTCTGGCCGAGCTGAGGAAGCAGTATCCTGAAGAGGACTTCTCCTGGATGAATGAGCTCACCCCAGAGGCCAAAGATGAGAGTGACGAGGAGCCAAAGGGAGAGAGAGAGAATGAGAGAAATGATGATGTACCTAGAGAATAGGCTGGGGGAGACCCTCCAGCTGAATGACTTGTAAATTTTATTTTGAAATGAATTGAAGTCCTTTTTCTGTTCAAATTCTTGATGGGATCGGAAAGCGTGCCAATTGTATGAGTACTTAATTTTTTGGACGTATTGGATATCAAACCTGAAAGCCACCATTAAACTAAGTATAAGAGATCGAAAAACATTGTAAGCCTGAGATCGAACTTAGCCATGACCAAACACCGGGTAAATCTTTAGAACATTGGAAAGACTTAATTTGAATTCTTAAGATCGGGATCGTCAGTAGACCGGACAGAAACCTTTTAACTTTATTTTAAGAAATATCTGGGACACACAAGTGAGGAACCCAATTATAGCATTAGCTAAATCACTTTCCACAATATTCGTAAAGAGAGATCGGAAGCAAGACTGGATGATCTTAAGACCCGTCATTGATTCGAATCCCATTGATAAGAGATCAAAAAACAATTAACTAAGTGTGGGATCGATTTATTTCATGATCGAGCAATTGATGAGTTTGGAAAAGTCATTTGTGATCAAAGGATGTCGGTTGGGAGTCAATTTTGAAGTCCCTTGACTTCGGTGATCAGCCAAAATATGGTGTTGACAATGGGCTGTAACAAACCTAATGGACCTTGATGTTCTGCCTTGACATGCTGACATGTCAGACATCTAGTCATATAGTCAACTATGTCCTTCTTCAAACCAGGCCACCAGTAGTGAGGCTTCAGGTCATGGTACATTTTTGTACTTCTAGGGTGCATAGCATAAACACTGGTGTGTGCCTCTTTCAGAATGCTAGTCTTTAATTCCCTATCATCTGGTATACACACTCTTTCTTTGTAGTACAAACACTCATCTGCTTTCACCTCATAATCAGTTTCTTTCCCTTCTGGGAATTTGCTCATAATAGCCACTAGCTTCTCATCTACCTTCTGCCATCCCGAATCTGCTGTAAGAGGTTTGGCTTTACTTGCAACTCAGCCAAAATAGCTCCATCTTGAGTTAAGGACAAATGGGCATTTAGTGATCTCAAAGCTGTAATGGACTTCCAGCTCAAGGCATCAGCAACTACATTTGCCTTCCCAGGATGGTAGTCAATCACACAGTCATAGTCCTTTAGGAACTCAATCCACCGTCTCTGTCTAAGGTTGAGCTCCTTTTGGTTTGGCAAATACTTTAGACTTTTGTGGTCTGTGTAGATGTAGCACTTTTCACCATACAAATAGTGCTTCCATATCTTCAATGAGAAGATGATTGCTGCTAGTTCTAGATCATGGGTACAGAAATTCTGTTCATGTGGCCTTAGCTGCCTGGAAGCATAGGCGACCACTTTCCCCTCTTGCATCAACACACATCCTAACCCATTATGTGAGGCATCACTGTAGACCACAAAATCCTTCTCTAACACTGGCTGTGTTAACACTAGTGCCTCTGTTAATATAGCCTTTAACCTCTCAATTCTGGCTTGACACTTGTCATTCCAGTCAAATTTCACATTCTTGTGTAGCAACTTGGTCAGTGGAGCAGCTATCAAAGAAAATCCTTCACAAACCTTCTATAGTAACCAGCTAGTCCTAAGAAACTTCTGACCTCAGTTATATTTCTAGGAGGCTTCCATTCCATCACTACTTCAATTTTCTTAGGATCCACTCTAATCCCATCAGTTGATTTCACTCAACTAGAAGTCACACTTGGACAACATAGCATACAGCTTCTTTTCTCTCAGAGTTTGCAGACAAATCCTCAAATGCTCATCTGTTCTTCTTTGTTCTTAGAACACACCAGTATATCATCAATGAAGATAGCAACAAACCGATCTAAGTGTGGATGGAAGATATGATTCATAAGGTCCATAAAAGTTGCTGGTGCATTTGCCAAACCAAACGACATCACTAGAAATTCATAGTGCCCATATCGGGTCCTGAACGCAATCTTTGGCACATCTGCATCGTTTACCCTTAACTGATGATACCCTGATCTGAGATCAATTTTTGAAAATACACCTGCTCCCTTTAGTTGATCAAACAGATCATCAATTCTAAGCAATGGATATTTATTCTTCACAGTTACTTTGTTCAACTGTCGATAATCAATACATAGCCTCAAAGTCCCATCCTTCTTCTTCACAAATAGCACTGGAGCTCCCCATGGTGACACACTGGGGCATATAAACCCTTTATCCAGTAACTCCTGCAATTGGATTTTTAGCTCTTTCAATTCGGTGGGTGCTATCCTATAAGGAGCAATAGAGATTGGTGCTATGCCCGGCAGTACCTTAATGGCAAATTCAACTTCACTTTTTGGTGGCAAACCAGGCAATTCTTTAAGAAATACATCAGGGAAGTCACTTACTATGGGCATTATTAGTAGTATGCCCTAGAGCATATCATTTACTATGTATCTTGTACATGTTTTATTAATAAAATTCAATTTCACTTTTCCGTTTACATAATATATTTATGTGTAATAGAAAAGGTCCATTGACATTTTGTTAGAAATTCTATTCTTAAGTTGTTAAGAATATGAGTGACAGTATTTCTAGCACAAAGTATCATAAATTGGTTCACAATCGAGGATACTTCACAATAAGGACATGACTTATCCAAAAATATTGTAATCATGTTTGTTCCCAACTTATTTATATGAGATGTAAATAAGATGGAATGGTGAGTCTCATGCCATATAACAAACATGATAGGCACTTATGCATGATAAGTAGGCCGAACTAGTAACACTTATAACAAGCACGTGGAGTTTACTCTTGTCAATGCATTGTCATAAATCATATCAGTGCAAGTAATCTTTAGACCTGAGATAACAGAGTTATCTTGTATATAGGTGGTTTGAGTTTGATACTGCTTTCATACTTGAACTATGTATGTGTATATGGGCATGTGTTGGCTCCTACCAGTTATATATGGAGATAGGTGTTGATCAAGATGGAATCTGTTACCCTAAGTAAATAGGGATAAAATCCTATATTCATTTAATTGTTCCTGATGTTTCAAATTCCTGGCCAGGATAGACAGATTTAATCAGAAAAGAGTTTCTGATGGGAAAACTTTTTAATCAAGAATTGGAATTAAAAGAGAACATAATATTCATAGCAAGTGGGGTTCGACATAAACCATGACTCCAGCTCGAGTTGGGATTTTGTAACAGAGAGATTCTACTGCATGATAACATATGATTATAGGTTCATTTAAGGTATTCCTTATTACTGATTAGGTGGCCATGGCATGCTATGCTAGGTGTTAACCACGGTCTATGAGATGCCTAAAATGTCTTAGAAAAATCATTTATGATAAGAAAGAGTTCTGATGATATTAAGAGTTAATATCATATCTCATTGCTAATTAGTGATAATCCTAGTGAGTCACACACATACACAAGTAATCACCAAGTTAAATGTGATTTAATTTATTAGTTAAAGAGTTTAATTGATTAATTAAATAGGTTTGGTTTGTAATTAGATTGCAAAGTCCCTAGCATGGTTTGAAACAAAGTCTAGATTATTGGATGTATAATACAAGTTAAATTTATATTTAAAGTGTTTAAATATAAATTTAATTATGAGAAATTAATTAATAGAGATTAATTAATTAATTTATATTTGATATAAATTGATTAGAAGATGAGAAATAATTATTTTGGGTTGAGAACTCAAAAAATACAACATAAGCGTAATTTGGTCATTTCACAGGATGATATGTGGCACCATGAGATAGTGACACATGGCATCATGGTTTGTCATTTGTCTTCCTATCATGCAAGATGATCAAAGTCAAGATTAAATCTTGCTTTGACACTTGGCTTAATGTGATTAGGTCAATTAAAATTAAGATGCAATCAGGTGATGACATGTGGCAAGGGTTTTAAGTGAAGATCTAATTATAAAAGGGAAAGAAAGAAAGAATAAAAAACACATTTTGATTTTTCTAAAGAGGAGCCACCACCCAAAAGCTCTCCTCTCTTCTTGTTCTTCTTCTCTCATCAATTCAAAGAGAATTGCCCATATTCTCTTGAATTAAAATTGCTAGAAATTGTTTCTAGTGTCCTACATACATCTACAACCTCTCTAAAGGCAAATCCTTAATTTCTAATTGGTTGGCAAGGCCTGAAAGGCTGGTTTAGGGGCTGCCCATTGGTGATCTTGTTGTGGACAAGCTAAAGGGACAACATTTGGGGTCCTAGGTGCTTCACAAAAGTACCAATCACATCTACAGTGCATCAAAAGGTTAGTGCACATATTCTTTTATCAATCTAGGGTTTTAATGAATTAATTTTTTAATTCTAAAATCTTAAATGGCAAATGTAAATCCTAACACATATTAAAAGTGTTTTAATATGCAATTAAACCTTGAAAACAATTAGGTACATAGTGAATCTTGCATGATTCATGAGACCCTATAAGAAAATTTTTGAATTCAATGTTCTAATCTAATAATTTTCATACTTCCGCTCCTTCAATTGGTATCAGAGCCACTATATTTGCCATTTAGATTGATCAATATAAGATTAAATTGTGTTTTTTGATCAAAAATTGGTTGATCTATTGCTGGTTGCAATCATCAATGGTGGGGGCAAGGTGTTAAAGCCATATATGGTGCGCATGTTTTTGGTTTTCAATGGTGCGCATAGTTTGGGTTTTGAATGTGCAATTATTATATGATCTAAGGCCCATCCCATGACTAAATAAAATATTTAATTAGGAGTTTTAATGACAATCAAATTTTGATTCAAATATGAATTTTTAAATTTGTTTGAATGAGATTCAAATATGAATTTTTAAATTTATTTGAATGAGATTCAAACCTGAATTTTTAAATTTATTTGAATGAGATTCAAATTTGAATTTTTAAATTTAGTTGAATGAGATTCAAATCTGAATTTTTAAATTTGTTTGAATGAGATTCAAATCTGAATTTTTAAATTTGTTTTTGAATAAAATTCAAATCTGAATTTTTAAATTTAGTTGAAAGAGATTCAAATCTGAATTTTTTAATTGAATATGAGATATTCAATTTAATTTTATTATGTATGTTTTATTTAATTGTTAAATGGTAATATGCATAATGGATGATCATGGACAATAAAAGACCAATACGATTGGATTTAGTTCTTTTATTTTTCTTTGGGTTGTAAATTAATTAATTTATTTTGGTGGCATATATTATAAAGGTTATAATATTTTTGGATTGTAATTTCATTTATTTGAGGACTTTAAAGTCCATGTTCTTGTAAATTCGCCTTGGTATGCTAAGGATTACTGTGTAATTAGATTGCAAGAAGATCAAGGAGGTTAAGAGCATTCGTAGGACTAGTGGGATGAATTCAAGATCAAGTGTTGATTATGTACTCCTTCAGCAACTCTTGTAATATGAATGAATGAAATGCACCTAGGAATGCCCTGATTCAATTCTTGGTGGCTCAAAATTGAATCCCTTAGAAAGTCCATGATCATACCATATTTATTATTTATCCATTTATGCATGAGATATATGGGAATGTATGCAAGTATATGATATATGCATGCTAATTGGATAATGTGCAAAGTGAGACCATAATAGTAATTAAGCCGGCCACAAAATCTTCCAAACAAATGATTAAGCTAAAAATGGTATAATTAAAGTAATTATATCATGGGCCCTCCATTGAGGCAATTGTTTTAAGAAATTTTAAATACTTGCACATGATGCAATTAATTTAAGAGATTTTCTTAAGAATAATTGTTAAGCATGAGATGTTGTAAATATATAAATGGTTTTGTGGCCAATAATGGATGTGCCTGAGGACATTAAAATTATTTGCATGTTTACTGGCTCAATGGGATCAACTTAACTAATGCAAGATAAGTCAATAATAGATGTGCCTAAGTTTTTGAGCATTAGGTAAAAGGATTGAATGTAACACCCCTATTTGCATAGCCTAGTATATATCACTGTTCTGGTAACCGGTGTCGGTCCAGACAAGTAAGAGGATTAGAACCACGTCTAAGACACCTAGTTAAGCCCTAAACGCAAATAATTAGTAATTGCCAAATAGTTAAGTATAAAGAAGAAAAACAGAACACAAAAAGTTAAATGAGCCGGGAGTCACAGCGATGATTGACCTTCTCGGGAATGACTGCAAGGTCAGTCTAAACTCAAATTTCAAATCGTAAAATGTGACGCCGCAGTCCTTAAGACTATTGAGAACACAGTGGAAAAGAGAAAATCATAGAAAAGAATTATTAAGCAGGTCAAATAATTAGGTCAGGGATCCAGAAGAAATATTGAATTACTTGCAAACCGAATTGAACCAGAGAGGGGCAATTTGGTCAATTCATCCCTAGTGCTGACACTTGACCTAACTGTCCAATAAAATTAGAGAAAAGAAAATTTCGGGATCAAGAATTAAATTAAAAAACTAATAGAAAAATAAATGAAAAAGAAAAAGAAAGAAAAGAAAAAGTTTATTTGCATCATGCTTGGCATAAGCATGATGCAATAAACCTAATATTTAAAAATTGAAATTTGGGATAAATCCTAACAATTAAAAGGCAAAAATAAAAAGAAAAAAATTTTCATTCTTCTTCTTCTTCAAAAAAAAAACATCCATCTCTCATCTCTTTCTCTTTTCTCCTTAGTTTCCTCCATAGCCATGAAATTGAAGCTTTCAAAGCTTTAATCAACCCCATAAATCCCCCAAAAATTCCACTAAATTATGATTAAGCTTTGTTTAGGAAACTAGAAGAGGAGATTGAAGAAGCAAGAGAGAAGAAAGAAAGGAAGAAAATTAGTGATTGGAAAATCAAACAAAGGTTAGTATGTAAATTTGAATTCTTTTATTAAATTTCTGTATTCTTAGTTTAATTAACCTAGAAAGTAACTTAAAATCATAACAAAATAATTGTTGAGGGACCAAATAGAAAATTCATCCAGCTAGGGTTAGGGTTTGATATGAATGAGTTTGATGGTTTTGAATGGTTATTTGAGGTGAATTAGATGTGTAGAACATAAATACACACTGTAAATTGCATTTGGTTGAATTTTGGGTGTAGCTAGGGTTTTGAGCATGTGAAAAATTAAAGAAAAATTTAAGAATTAGCCAAATGATGTTATTGACTTTATTTGAGATGAGAAATGGTCAATTGTGACCATTTGTGATATGTGTGAATTGTTGGAAACAAGTTTAAATTCGGATTGGTGAGGGCCAATCTGCAGGCAGCTTGACCTAGGTCCCTTTCAGGGACCAAAAGTGAAAATTTACCAACCCAATTGGTGTGAAGCCAGTTGGGAATGAAACTAGACACAAAATGACACATTTTTCATTTAGGAATCATGCCTAGAAAGTGACCATAACTTAGTGAACAATTAGGTTAAATTCAGATTGGGCACACTGACTTGTACAAAAATGACCAAATGAATAGTAGTTACATAAATGACCATAACTTGGTCTAGGAAGGTCCAAATGACCTAAATTTTTACTAGTAGAAAGCTGAGACATAGCCCTACAACTTTCATGAGAAAACAAACCTAAATTTTGACCATAACCTATTTGAAAATCCACCTGCAGTCAACCACAAAAATTACCAAAATCCAGAATTTACCCAGAATTCTGGGTAAAACAAAATCCGGCCAGCCATATTCAAATGGCTATAACTTGGGATACAAAACTCCAAAATGGAGTGATTCAGAAAGGGAAATAAATTTAAGACAATAAGGAATAATTTCTATGAAGAAGACTTAGCCAAATTATCACAGCAACATGACCAATGGAACAATGCAAAACTGAAAATTTGAAATTTGTGCCTAAGAGACTTGAAGTTTGAGGAAACAACCAAAACCAACAAATTAGGTAACCAAAATGTGGTATGTGGGTGAAATTGGAATTCCCATACCTATTAAGCATTAGAAAGTCAATAAATTGACTTGAATAGTATCATGAATAGTTATCCCGAAATACAAATTTTTAAGAATGTCAAGTTAAGCATATTAAAGATAGATATAAATAGGTTTGAAATTATTTTTGGACTTATGATAATTTATGGTACTGAAACACTGTAAAATTGTGTGTTTCAGTTGAAAAAAATACTGGGAAAGAACTCGAAGCATCGAGTCAAGGCCAAGAGGTGACTCGCTTAAGGTTTGTGCACAACATTAATATTCTTTAAAATTCATTTGCAAAGTGCATGAAATGAATTACTTGTATTGCAAAATGTGTATTATACTTTTGACTTAAGTTGTTGAAAGTTTACTTGTATGTGTTTGAAATGGCAATAAATGTTTAGTAAATTGTTAAGATAGTTTTGAAACTACAGTGTCATGACCATATAAATGGTATTCAAACTCAATAGCATGACTAGTGGGACGAAATAGTTTCAAATTTTGATTCCCTCTCTGCCTGAAGTGTTGAGGTGTGTGCCAGTAAAGGAAGAAATTGAATTGGTACCCATAGTTTGAGCTAGCTAGCCTTGTGATTTCTCATAAGCCTCTGGCTATTGAGATGAATATGTTTCGAATGGCATGATATAACTGTGTGTTTTTATGAAATTATTTTGAGACTTTCTAAATGAAATTGTTTGAACTAAAAATTTGTAAATCATGTTTTGCATCTGTTTTTCATGTTCAGTTCAATAATTGAATAAATGTGATTTGAATTATGCATAAACTATTATTTTAGTATGTTGTGCACCACTGAGCCATAGTACTCAGCGATGGCTGTTATTGCTGTCGCAGATATAGAAACTTGAGGAGTAGTAGGGTGAGCTGCTGAGGATCTTAGAGCCACCTTTCCTGAAGTTTTTTTAGTAATATGCCCTAGAGCATATCATTTAGTAAGTATCTTGTACATGTTTATATTAATAGAAGGCATTTCCACTTTTCCGTTTACATAATATAATTATGTGTAATAGAAAAGGTTCATTGATATTTGTTGACACCATATTTTGGCCGATCCCCAGAATTAATAGACTTTGAAATCGATCCCCAGTACTAAGTCTCCCTTTGACAGCTAACCACATTTCCGATCTCTCCTCACAAGGAATTGAATCAATGCTAAGTCCTCACATCAGTCAAAGCCTTACCGGTCTATTAAATCACTCACCGATCTCTCAAACCCATTGTCGAATCTCTTGACCAGTCAAGTATATTCCTGATCTCTGTTGACAAACGAAATTGAACTGACACTAGATCTTTATTACCATTTTTGTTGCTGATCTCCCTTTCAAAAGTTTAAGAATAATCAAAGGTTCTGTTCCGTTTTACTGATGATCCTGATCTTAAATGTTCAAGCCAAATTTTTAATTTTAATCAAGTCCCGTTCAGCGTTGATTCCCTACCGATCTCGTGCTCATTGTGTCTTCCGATCTCTCACACTTAGATTAATAATCACTTTCAGTCATACTCAGACAATCAAGTGTTTAAATAATTTAGAAATTTTCCGATCACAACCATTCATCGAACAAAAGAGGCATTCCATTTCATTTCATTTCAAGAATTTGTACAAGTTATTCAGCTGGAGGATCACCCCCAGCCTGATCTACATTTTGTCCGTCCCCTCTCTCACCCTCAGCCTCCTCCTCACTCTCCTCACCTTCATCCTCGGGAGCCAGGTTGGCCATCCAGGAGAAGTCCTCCTCAGGGTAACGCTTCTTGAGCTCAGCCAGGAGATCTCTGTGAGCATTCACATAAGCGCCGGCCACTCCAGTCACTATCTCTTCTTCTTTCACCTTGAGCTCCTCAGCAAGGTGAGCGAGTTGAGCAGCTTCATCGGCCCGGAGCGCTTGCACTTCTTCAAAAGCGTGAGCTTGCTCGGCCAGCTTGTCCTCATAGAACTTCATTCGCCCCTCAATTTGAGATATGTAGCCCTGAGCGGATGAAAGTTGAGATCGGAGGGAAGCTGCTTCATGACCCATCCTCTCGACCTCTTTACCCAGGCGATGCGCCTTCTCCCGTATGATGTGCTGGTTCACCAGGCACTCCACGTTCAGGCTCATGGATCGGGTCAAGATATCATCAAGGTTATCCGGAGACAGCCTATCCCGATCTTCTCGAAGACAGATAGAGGACGCCAAGACCTTGGCGAAACCAGGGTTTTCTCGAACCGTACGATTCTTCTCCAGTGAGTGGACTAAGACTTGGGCACCGCGGGAGATAGTCCTCACGTTAGGTTGAGAAGAACCCTCTTCTGCATTCGGAGCAACTGGAGGAGGTGGAGGCGGCTCTTCCCGGCGAGGAGGGGATCGGACCACTTCTGCGATCACCGGTCCCGAAGGTTGAGACGAGCCTTCTTGTATTTCCCCGGGCTCATGCCTGGGTGTCTGCATTTCCTCGACTCGTTTCATCTCCCGTACCTTCCGGGAGATCTCCCTCTTTCGCTTCCGGCTCTCCTTGGAGGCTTCGCCGCTTGCCATACCTGCACAAAGAAGAGGTCAGTGAGATCGCTAAGGTCCTGAGATCTGAGATGTAGAAAATACCGATGCCGAGGTCAGAGAGCTGAAGCCCGCGATCTTTGCCGGTGATCAATTCCATAGTCCAATGGTGCAGCTCGGCGGTCACTGCATCCAAGCAAGAGAACTTCTCTCTGGACGCCTGCTCCTTCAACTCCATCACCATTGCGCCCTCTTCCCTATTCAACACGAGACGCTTCGGAATTAAGGGGCCTTGGTGTAGCCAGCTACGAGGGAAACCCTCAAAGCCGTTCGGAATTTTGCTCCTTAGAATGAAGAAGCGGTTCTTCCAGTTTTTCAGGGAGGAGGGCAGATCGATGAAGAGCCCGCAATGTGGCTTCGCCTGGAAAAACCAGTACTCGTCGTCCTTTCGACGAGTTAACCTATGCAATTCGGCGAATACTTTAGGCGTAGGACGGAATCCCTTAGCTCGGCAGAGGCCTCGGAAGGCTACTAAGATCCGCCACGAGTTCGGGTGAACTTGAGCTATGCACACTTGGAAAAATTTTAAGACTTCCTTAAAGAAGTCGTCAAGAGGGAACCGCAGCCCGGCTTTCAACTGTTCTTCGTATACCATAATCATGTCGTTCTCTTCGAAGAAATGATCGGCCCGGAGATCGCCGTGACACCGGATAAGTTCATATGAATCGGGCTCAATGTTGTACTCCTGGCTGAATGACTGCAGATCGGTTTCTTGAAGGACCGATGGCAGCTCGTCCATGGGAAGATTCTCTCTCCCTGAAGAAGGCGCATGCCTTGATGATGTCACTTGTTCCCGAGCTGGAACGGAGACTCTAGGAGGTTCAGGTCGCACGCTCGGTCCGACCACCTCTACCTCATCGGATGACCACGAGACCTGAACGAAAGGAGGGCATGCCGCTCTCTGACCCTCGGCATTGCTCATTTTCAAAGGAAACAGAAAGTTTAAACTAAAAGAAAGATCAAAACCCTTATCGGAGCTAGATCGGTGTCGGAAGAAGCTTGAGAAAATGAGAGAATTTTGAAGTTGTTCGCGAGAAACTGAAAATGACAAATGAGAGCAAATGGTTAACCCCCACCCCTATTTATACTCGTCCGAGCATTTAATGCTCACGATGTTCCAGGTGGTGCATCAGATAGTGGGACTCGCCAGCTGTTCTGACACGTCTCACGAATATTCCCAAGATTCCATGAAGAGATCGGTTAATTATAGGGCGACAGATCAAGGTGTTTTGAATTACGGATCGGATAAGTGTCTTTCAAATAAGAATTGGATCGGATAACCACATCAGAGATCGGAAAATAATCAATGTAATAATAATAAAATGATAGTGGTCAAAATGAAATTTTATTTCCGAAAAGGTCAGATTACATCATTTGGGCAATCTTCAGAGATCGGGATTACACAAAAGTTGAATTACATCATTTGGGCGATCTCTAGGGATCAGATTACACTAAAATTGGATTACATCATTTCGGTGAGATCGGATTACATTGAAAATAAAATACATCATTTGGGCGATCTCAAAGTCAACATTGTGACTGATCCAAAGGATGTCATCGACCGGAACCGAGCCGCTGTCGGAACACCCAATGTGGAGGAAAGCCGCTGTCGGAACACCCAATGTGGTGAGAAGCCGAATAAACTTGGAAGAGCAACCGCCAAGGGTCGGCGGAACATTAGCAGTCTTCTCGGCCGAAATCGGTTCGCCGATTATACCGGTCGAACGACTCGAGATCGGCACGATCGAGGTCCGCGATCCAGATCGGTTAATTGGTCCAGTTCTCTCACCATCATCAGATAAGGTTATCACGATTATTCGATCACCGGGGTCGTAAATTTTCAGTCGGGGAATAAAGAGGTCCATCGGAAAGGGATCAACAGCCACAATCATGGCCGGAACTTCTGCCGGAGCAGCTAGAACTGGAAAGTAAGAAGGAAGAGAGGAAAATCGAATGAGGAAAGTCTCTTCTGTCAAAGGTATATATATAGGGGAAAATCGGGCATTTAATGCTAAGCAGAAAACGAAGCGAACGCTTCGGGAATCGAGGGGAATTAATGCTTTGACCGGTCCGGGCCTGATTGAGGGAAGGATTGGAATGATAGAGATCGGAAGAGGGGAGACCGGTATGCGAGATCGAAAAAGGATCACGTTGAAAAGACCGGAAAAGAGGGGAGTTCGGGAGACAAAAAGAATAAGACAGCTCCTGGCAATTATCGTCATAATTAGAGCCGAGGTAGTTAAAGCGTTGCCAAGTAAAATCTCAATCGCACGCCCCAGAATCGCCCACATTTCTGACATTCGTACGTCAAGACGGCGCTGTACATCCTAATCTCTACCGTTGATCCAACTTGTAAGGACGAGCCCAGAGCCCTTGAATCAAAGAAGAAAACGACAAAACCAGCGCCTTTCACTCCTAGCCCTTGGATCGCCCCGGACAAGAGAATTTGGGACCGTCAGATTAGAGGAGGAAAAAGACAAATATTCTGAAGTGGATCTCGGCCGTCTATTCTGATTCTCTTTAATTCTTGAGCTTAGGATTATGTCCTTTGAAATCTTGACCCTCCATTTCCCTCAAGATAGATCCTGACCCTCCAAGGGGAACACTCGGTCCCTATAAATACCTACATGAAAAACTGTTCAAGGGACGGACAAAAGAAAAGAAGGAAGTTACTATAGCGGAAGAACTCTGAAATTTAATTCAGATCGTTACTCTGCTTTCATAAGAAGAACTTTTGGAACCAGTTTTCTGAAGTGTTTTTCTGAAAAATTTTGAACACTGAAACACTCCATTTTCAGCTCGTTCATTATTCCGTAGCGTTCACATTTTTCAGTTCCTTGTTATCTTTATTTTCACTTCCATCGTTCATGCTCAATCCCATTTAAACTCGGGCATAATTCTGACTCGATTGCATTTAGTGAAGCACTCTTTGTTCCAAGGCGAACCTTAGTCTCCCGGCTATCAACTTGCAATCTTATTGCATTTTGTGATTCTCGGTTAGTTCACTAGAATCGACTCCTTACAGGTCAGTATTCTTGTTGCCATTTTATTAAGTTTAGTTCTTGTTTTACGCATTTCCATTTTTCTTTCTTTACGTGTGTTATTTTCTTTAAGTTCATATCACGTTAGAAAGATCCAGAGAAAGGTTGGGCTCTAGTTTATTTCCGTGTCGATACCTTTGTTAATCTTTATTATTTCTGAGCGTAAGTCATCTAGTTCCAAGCGATGCATGAGTAGTTGGATGAGATGCAGGTAACGGCAACTTAAGAGTCCTTTTGAAATAATGAAAGTTCTAAATAATAAGCCAGGAGAATGGTGAAGCCGAGTCACTAGAATAACTCAATAGGTCATAGGGCAAGACGTCATAAGATAGAGTAAAACCAAACCCCGGATAACTAAATGGAATAGACCGCCTACCAAAAAAATGCTGGTGAGGCGACCATATAGGAAGGTCGGAGGATTCGGTTTGGCATCCCCTGCCCAGTCCTAAGGCACCAATAAGTTAAAGAGGTTTTGCGCAGACCCCCTGACACTTTTGAACGTCAAAACCCCTTAGCTTTAGGCCTTCTCGATAGGTAAAATTTAGAGAGATCGGAAAAATCCTTATCCGACTACCAAATATATTAAAAGAGATCGGAGGAGAGTCCTTATCCGATCATCAAGTTAAAATTTTAATAAACATTAAAAGAGATCGGAGGAGAGTCCTTATTCGATCTTGAAGCTAAAATTTTAATAAATATTAAAAGAGATCGGAGGAGAGTTCTTATCCGATTCTCAATTCAAAAGTTTTAAAAGAGATCGGAGGAGAGTTCTTATCCGATTCTCAAATTGAATTTTAACCAAATAGCCCCTTTAAACAAAATTAACAATACAACAATAACTCACTAAGGTTGTCTCATTTACTTATGTATCTGGGTAATCCGAATTAGTGAAAAATCAAATATTCCTTTTGTCAAAAGGATTAACATTTCCATTCAAGTCCTCCTAACTAATTTATAAAGAGTGCGTAGTTAAATCTACTTACCCAAATTAAGGGACGAGGTGGGATGCCTAACACCTTCCCCACCCGTTTACGGACCCCGAACTTAGAATCTCTGTTTTGAAGTGGTTTTATTTCAATTTATCTTCACAAATGGTTTTCTTTAGTTTCCCTCAAAACTAAGGTGGCGACTCCTCATTCTTTTCCACTTCGGTGAGGGTTCATTCAGGCGACCGCAAAATCCCTTGCGATAGCTTGGCGACTCCACTGGGGACATTGTTTCAACTCAAACCTGGTCTAGAGGTCCAAAAGTAGATTTAATTTTTCAATCAAATTATAGTTAGGTGGGCTCACCTGGTAATATTTTATGTGTTAATTTTTGTTTATTCCTACTTATTGTTCCGCTTGTTTTGCTTGTTTTACTCTTACAGTGCTCTTCGTTTGAAAAAAAAATGAAGAAAAAAAAAGAAAATGGGAAAAATAAAATTCCCCTGAATTGGGAAGAGGTAAAGATGTCCCTTCACACACTGAACACTCACACGATGTCCTCACACGATGTACCCGGGCTTTCTTACCCTTTTAGGAAAGTAGGAGGGGGTCATGTAGCGGTACCCGTGGGTTCTACCCCGTTAGTATTCGTGAAGGCTTCTGCTCAAATTGAAACTCATTCTATTTACTGTGATATCCGTGGAATTTTCCCGACAATATCATGGGGATAGAATGAGGATCTACTGTTTACAGTAGGGGCAATTTGGGAACCTGTGGCTCTTAGAAAACTAGATCCTGAGCTAAACTATCACGATAGCTGAAAGCCTCGAGGACAAAAGGGAGTATTTTTAGGTAGCACTCATTCGGTATCAGGAGTCCCCCTATCCTAGGACAAAAGGGGCATACTTACTCTTACCCTATTCTGTTTATTTTATTCTTATTTTTAAGGGTAATCTTGAATCATATTGTTAAGAAAACCTACACATTTTTCCTACTTTGATAAATGTGTAGGTACCACTCTGCCAATAATATAATACAAGATTACCTAAATTTATCCTGCTAACGAGTTTTTCCGCAGGCATCACCAAACCAAAAGTCTGTAAAAAGGATAGGCATCATTTTTATCGTGGCATCCTCGAGTCAGACGGCAGAAGAAGTTCAGAATGCTAAACTTTGGTCCAAATCAACTCAAACTCCAGTACCTCCGCAAAATGATGTTTCCAAGGCACATGCTAGCTTGCTACCTTCATTGGATCTGAATAAAATTGAGGTCAGAATGAACAGCCTCGAGGGTCTGTCAACGGTTGGAGGTCGCTTCCCGATCAGGTCAAGGCACGATTTGTGAAGAAGTACGGGAGGATTACAACCCTAATGCGAGTCAAGGTCCAAATCCCGGCATTAAAGGCCATGCTGTCGGTTTGGAGTCCTAAGTACGGAGTATTCTCTTTTAATGATATTGATACAGTTCCCACTATGGAAGAATATCAGACATTACTAGAGATTCCTTACCTGACGCAAAATCGGATCTACCTTCATCTTGAGCATAGGCAGGCTTGGAAACAATTGGCACATATGATGGGTATTTCCCCAGAAGAAGTAAAGTCAAAAGAAATTGTCAAAGGGAACACGCATGGTTGGTATTGGACGCATCTCAAGAAGTGGTTAGATCAATACATCCAAGAGAAATAGTGGGATCGAGCTTCGGTGACACTCTCCTTGGGAATTTATGGCATGATTTTGTTCCCGGGACCATAGGGGAATCATAACCCGCAGCACAGTGGAAGTATTCTGGGCCATAGAAAAGCAGGAAGTCAATCCGATACCAGCAATTCTTGCGGAGACCTTATTAACCCTTACCTACTGCAGACAACAGGGCAAAGGGTCCATTAAGTGTTGCTCTCAATTGTTGTACCTCTGGATTATCAGTCACATATGTCCTGTGGAGACAAAAGGATTGACTTGATACCTTGACCAGCCTCCCATCGAGAAGATGACCCGGTTGGTAATTAGTCCGAAGAATGAACAGCAGTGGCAAGAACGGATTTTGAGTTTCAATAGCCATGATTACTGTTGGAGGAAACTGTGGGCGTCAGGCCTATCCGTTTTGATCAGCACGGGAGGTAATCAGTCGGTATCCCTAATCGGAGTGACTGGATACACAAGTTACACTCCGGCATTGGTAATGAGGCAGTTTGGCTCAACCCAGTCTAGAATCAACATTGAAGAATACCACCAAGGTCATTTTTACCATGAGCTCAAGGAAGAGGAAGGGTTGAAAAGGGCTCACAGATCTTGGGAAAACATCTCTCTGATGGAAAGGTCGCCTAAAGGTCCAACTGCAGAATTCGAAGACAGCAACCCTCGCCGAAACGTCCTATTAGAAGAAGCTGATAATCGTCTGGCTGACTCACTCCAAAGGGCAAATACCGAGAACTCACGATTGCAAGAACAAATGAAACAGTTGGAGGACCAACAGCATAACCTTAAAAGAAAAGTGAGAAGACTCAGGGAAGAGGCAAGGGCCGAAAAGATGGGGTTCGAAGAGCAAGAGGAACAATGGGAAAAGGAAAAAGACTCTCTCCAAGCTGTGGTAAAAGAAGTAGAAATACAAAATAGTAAGCTTCAGGAAAAAATGAGATACCAAGAAATACTCGTTGAGGAGTATAAACAAGAAAACAAAAAGAAGAAGCTCGAATTGAAAGAACAGGCACTACTCATCAACGATATCTTGAAAGAATGTGCTAAGGAAAGAAAGGAGAAAGAAAGACAAGCTGCTCTTTATCAAGAGCTGAAAGAGAACGTTGACCAGCTGGAGAGAACTATAGCACAGGGAAAACAAGAACTATTACCTGAATCCGAGTATGCTCTGAAAGCATTCGACCCTGCCAAACAAGAAGAAAGGTTATATGAGTATCTCAGAAAATGTCATCTCATTATAAAGAACCTCCCAGAGCCTAGGCCGATGTAAAGAATACGGTGTACAAATTATTCAGTTAATGAAACGATTTTTGGACCATTGTTTAGCAAATTTGTGAATGAATAATATGACTCCCGTAGGAACTCCCTCGCTAGGGTTATGTGAAAAATTGAATGCGCTATATGGACAGGTATCATAAATGCGCATTCAGTCCAGTCATTCACAGTCAGACTATTGAATGATGCCATGATAAAGTTGACGCAATCATCCTTTCGCAAATTTCATTCTGGCTCCCAAATGCCACTGTATCCTTCGTCCGGACCAGGACTTTTAGCTTTTTTTTACGAAACTCTAAATTTGTTAAAACCTTTTTTGACTCCTTACAGAAAATCAACATTGCTTCAAACAAGGCAAGTCTGACCATGCACACGGTTCAACCCAAGCGAGTGTACTTAACAAGATTTCGAACAAAGAAGATAATGGAAGATCAGGAATAAGTACATAACCTACAAGGGCAGGTTTCCGAATTGAAGGATCAGGTCTCAGAACTTATGAGACTAATGAGGGAAATGTCCCAGAATAAACCTGCTTCAGAACCTAACTTACCACTACCTCCTCCACCTCCTACAACAATGGATCCTCACCAAGCTTCAACTTCTTTTACCTTTCAGTCGCCTATTCCGGACCCGACAATCACTGTCAATCCGGCTACCATGAATAATGACCTACCTTACTCTCATTACCCAACCGTTTCAAACACCGACCCATACCCTTCAATTCTAATCCCTCCAGTTCACTCCACCCCTCATCTCCCAACTGGGGGAGCATTTCATGCAGTGGGAGGAGAAAATAAGACGAGAGAAAACGAGAAACTATTTGCTCTAGAAGAGAGATTGAGAGCAATCGAAGGACTGAATATGTATGGTTCAGTCGATGTGGCATCGCTTAGATTGGTTCCTGATGTGGTAGTGCCGCCCAAGTTCAAAGTCCCTGATTTCGACAAGTACACTGGGAATTCAGACCCTCGCATTCACTTGGCCACCTATATCGCCAAGATGTCCGCTCTGACAGATGATGACAGACTGCTAGTCCACTTCTTTCATGAGAGCCTCTCCGGGGCAGCCCTGAGGTGGTGCATTCAGTTGGACAGAAGCAAACTGCGCTCCTGGAAGGATTTAGCTGATGCCTTCTTAAGACAGTACAAATTTAATTGTGATGTGGCCCCTACAAGGAGGGACCTCCAGAACCTGGTGCAGAAAGACAGGGAAAGCTTCAAGGAGTATGCCCAGAGATGGAGAGAAAAGGCGGCAGAAGTACACCCCCCGGTGACCGACAATGAGCTATGCTCTCTGTTCATCGAGACTTTGAAAGCTCCTTACTTCAACTTGATGATTGGAAACACTTCCAACAGCTTCTCCGACATCATCCAGGCCGGTGAAAGAATAGAGGCCAACTTAAGAATGGGACGACTGCAGGAGTTGGCTGAGAACCCTGCAAAGAAGACTGCCAATTTTGGCAAGAAAAAGGAGGGTGATGTGCATTCCATCACCCGGCAGAATAATTACTCCCCACTTCCCCAAAATAACTACCGGCCATATCCTTCCCCTCATGGCCAAACCATCGCAAACATTCTGCCTCCTTTCCTGAATTATCCACACCCGCGCCCACAGTATCCCCCACCTACAAATTACCAACCTAGACCACCTCCTCCTCCTGCTCAACCGAGACCACCACAAAACAACCCAAGACCCCCAAGAAACCCTGATCCACCTCTTCCCCTCCCGCTCAGTGAAATATACCGATACCTTGTCGGTATAAACCAGATTGTACCAGTTCCCCTAGACCCAATTCAGCCTCCATATCCCAGGTGGTATGATGCCACTGCCCATTGTGAGTAACATGGAGGGGCACAAGGGCATTCAACTGACAATTGCGGAGCACTCAGGGGGAGACTACACGCTCTAATCCGGAACGGGTGGTTGAAGATTGAGGGAAATGGTTCCCTCCCCAATGTTACCTCAAACCCATTGCCCACTCATGGTACAGGCAATGGCGTGAATATGATAGAACCTGGGGATGAAAGCAAAGGGTATCCTCTAGAACCATCTATTGATGTCATCCACTTGGATTCCTTGTATGAGGCTCTGGTCTCGCCAATAGCTGAGGGGTAAGAGCTAGACAATTGGACAGCAGAGGACATCCCTGTACTCAATCTCGAGTAAAGTACCTTTGGTTATCTACACTTGATCATTTTGTCCATGGTGGCAAGTGTAACTCTGTAAATGGACCTTCTTCTTATGGCATAAATATTAATGAATTAATAGCGCATTTTAAATCCAATTCTCTCTTTCTTTCCTTTTGAATTCCATATAATATGTTCTATTTTCATTCATTCAGGACCATTCATCAATTAACACCTAATAATTCAATAGACTCAAAAATTCCTTTGGTTAATTTTGAAATCCCCATGACTGCCATTACTTCAAGTGAATCTGAGGAAGATCTTACAGAAGAAAGAGGTGAAAAGGATGAACCTTCCCTAATGCCTTGTGGCGATGAAACACGCACCATAAACCTAGGCACGGAAGAAGTAAAGAAGGAACTTAAGGTTGTGGAGAGTGAAGAATTGGGAGATATGATCAGTTTGCTTAGAGAATTCATGGACGTATTTTCCTGAAGCTATGATGATATGGTTGGCTTGGACTCCCAGATAGCGGCACACAAAATTCCCCTTATTCCGGGGACAATCCCGGTGAAACAGAAACTAAGAAGAATGAATCCTGACACACTGCTCAAAGTTCGGGATGAAGTCAAGAAACAGTATGATGCTGGGTTCCTGGAAGTAGTCAAATATCCCCAATGGATAGCTAACGTTGTCCCGGTAATGAAGAAGGATGGGAGAGTTAGGGTATGCGTTGATTACAGGGATCTTAATAGAGCAAGCTTAAAGGATGATTTCCCTCTCCCCCACATTGATGTATTAGTAGACAATGCGGCGGGATTAGGCAGATGTTCATGCATTGATGGGGCATCTGGGTACAATCAAATCCCAATGGATGAGGAAGACAAAGAGAAAACCGCTTTTATCACTCAATGGGGAGTATTTTGCTATCGGGTCATGCCTTTCGGGTTGAAGAATGCCGGTGCTACCTATCAACGCGCTATGGTCACATTATTCCACGATATGATGCATAAAGAAGTGGAGGTGTACGTGAATGATATGATCATCAATTCTAGGGGAGAAGAGAGCCATGTGCAGGTGGTGAAGAAAGTATTTGAGAGACTAAGGAAATATCAGTTGAAACTGAACCCTGCCAAATGCATATTCGGAGCTAGGTCAGGGAAATTGTTGGGATTCATAGTGAGCGAGAAGGGAATAGAGGTAGATCCAGACAAGGTTCGAGCTATTCAAGAAATGCCATCCCCAAGAACAGAAAGGGAGGTGCGCAGTTTCCTGGGAAAATTGAACTACATATCAAGGTTTATTTCCAATCTCACCGCTAAGGCCGAGCCTATTTTTAGACTGCTTCGAAAGAACAACACCACTCATTGGGATTCAGTTTGTCAAGAGGCTTTTGAGACAATCAAGCAGTATCTGTCAAGCCCACCCGTATTGGTTCCACCCGTGGCAGGGAGGCCTCTGATCCTGTATATGGCAGTCCAACAGAACTCGATGGGATGTGTTTTGGGACAACATGATGACACTGGCCGAAAAGAGAGGGCTATCTATTACATGAGTAAAAAGTTCAATGATTGTGAGTCGAGGTACTCTTTCTTAGAGAAGACTTGCTGCGCGTTAGCCTGGACACAAACTGCCTCAAGCACTACATGTTGAATCACAAGACATGGCTCATCTCTAGGATGGATCCTATCAAATATGTATTCAAAAGCCCATTCGTGCCAGGCAGGATAGCCAAGTGGCAGGTCATACTCTCCCAATATGACATAGTCTATATGACCCGGAAGGCGGTGAAAGGTAGCGTGATCGCTGACCTCCTAGCAGAAAATCCTATTCAGGATTATGAAGCCCTGGATTTCGAGTTCCCTGATGAGCATATTAATGAAGTAAACTGCGAAGAAGAGGGGCCAGCCGATGTATGGGAAATGTATTTCGACGGAGCTGTCAATTTGTCCGGTAATGGAATTGGAGCTGTGTTGATATCCCCGGATGGAAAACACTTTCCGATAGCTATCAAGTTGAGATTTGACTGCACCAACAACGTCGCAGAATACGAAGCTTGTGTGATGGGTCTACAGGCTGCCATCGAAATGAAAATCAGGAAGTTGAAGGTATATGGAGACTCAGCCCTGATCATTTATCAAGTCAAGGGAGAATGGCAAACTAAGGATCCTAAGCTAATCCCGTATCAGAAGTACTTACTGGAGCTGATTAAGAAATTCGAAGAAATCTCTTTCACTCATCTTAGCAGAGACAAGAATCAATTTGCTGATGCCTTAGCTACTCTAGCTGTTATGGCTCAAATCGAAGAAGGGCAGATGACTCAGATACTGAAGATTAAGACAAGGAATGAGCCAGCTTATTGCTTCGTGATTGAAGAAGAACCTGATGATGAACCTTGGTATCATGACATCCTGGTCTACTGCAAAACCAGAGAATTCCCTTCGGGGGCAAGCAAAAACGAAAAGAGGATGATTCGGAGATTAGCATTGGGATACTTCCCCAGTGGAGAGACCCTATACAAGAGGAGCTCCAACGGCGAATTGTTGAGATGTGTGGATGCAAAAGAGGCGAAGAGAATCCTTTTTGAGACTCATGAGGGAAACTGTGCCACCCATACTAATGGACATATGATGGCTAAGCAAATCATGCGACGAGGATATTTCTGGACCACCATGGAAAAAGACTGTATCGAATATTTCCAAAAATGCCATAAGTGTCAGATCTACGCAGATGTGGGGCATCGACGTGATTGGTCCCATCAACCCTAAGGCATCCAATTGGCACAGATTTATCCTGGTAGCAATCGACTATTTTTCTAAATGGGTCAAAGCCACGTCATATGCCCATATTACACAGAACACGTTTCTCAAATTCCTCAGAAACAATATCCTCTGCCGGCATGGTCTCCCCAATGAAATCGTCACTGATAACGCCAAGAATCTGAATGGTCCGAAGATTCAGAAATTGTGTGATCAATACAAGATCCGACATCTCAATTCCTCCCCATACCGTCCCCAGATGAATGGAGCGGTGGAAGCCGCAAACAAAAATCTCAAAAGAATAATCCGGAAAATGACAGTCACGTATAAGGATTGGCATGATATGCTACCCTACGCTCTTCACGCATATCGGACTTCTGTAAGGACCTCCACTGGTGCAACTCCATACTCACTGGTTTACGGGATGGAAGCAGTATTACCTATTGAAGTTGAAATTCCTTCCCTAAGGATTCTGAAGGAATCGGGGATTGATGAGTCAGAATGGATCCAGTCAAGGTTGGATCAGCTAAACTTGCTGGACGAGAAAAGGTTAACAGCAGCATGTCATGGGCAATTATACCAGAAGAGAATGGCTAGGGCATTTGACAAAAGCGTTCGCCCACGCGAATTCCAACCCGGGGACCTGATTCTGAAGAAAGTGCTGTCGAATCAAAACGATCCCCGGGGCAAATGGTCACCAACCTACGAGGGACCCTATGTGGTTAAAAAGGCATTTTCTGGAGGAGCCTTGGTCTTGACTGATGTGAACCTTCAAGTAATTGGTAACTTGAAAACCCACATTCAAGAATTAAATGAATAATATGGAAAGCACCAAATCAAGATGTATGAATTTGAATCTTTGAACCAGCACAATCAGATTGTTGTGTAATTCAAAGAAATATCAGAAATGGGATTCTTGACCTAATTCATATGGAGAATGAATAAACCAAGAATATTACGCATATTAAACCTTGCAAGATAGAATCTCAGCAAGTTAATGAGCTTCACAAGAACAAAGGCAACAGCCAATTCACTCACTAGAGGAGCAGAAACAATCTCTCATTAATATTCAAGTGTATCCTCCACTCTCTCATTACACTTGTATTTATAGCCTCTTGGCTTCAAAGCTAAACACAAAAATATCCCTACTTTAGTAACAGCTATAAGGAGCTTTAAGTCCAAACAAAAATTAATCTATCAAAAGACTAAAAACTCCTTACAAAAAGTAAATTTAATACAGTAGCAAATACGGGCATTTAAGTCCAAAAGAGAGGTGGTTATAATAGATGGAATATTCATTGAAAAATGTGCCAGCAGATATATGTACATGGGTTGGATCTAGTGCATGCATGTCCACAGGTTATTCCATGTAATCTAATGCTCCACATGACACCTGGTCACTTCTAAGCATAATTTTCACCAAATTTAATCCTTTACATTTTTCTTCATGCCATTCCAACTTATAATCCTTGCCTCTTATGATTTCACAAATTAAATTCTGAAGTGATTTAGCTCTAGCTCTAGTAATTGGACCTTGGATGAAATCTTTTGTCGTGGATGCAGCTTGATTCTCATCATTCCCCTCCGCTTCAAAATGATTCGTCCTCGAATCTATTCCTGCATCAACACAAGGAGATAAATCAGCAACATTGAAGGTGGCACTGACATTATACTCACCGAGCAGGTTTATTTTGTAAGCATTATCATTAATTTTGGTCAGCACTTGGAAAGGTCCATCACATCTTGGTTGTAATTTTGATTTCCTTCGAGAGGGAAACCTTTCTTTGCGCAAGTGAACCCATACCCAATCTCCAGGTTGAAATGTGACTTTCTTCCTTCCTTTGTTGGCTTGACTAGCATATTTTTCATTGTTCTTTTCAATTTGAAGCTTGGCTTGTTCATGGATTTTCTTCACCATTTCTGCTTTTCTTTTTCCATCTAAACTAGCAAGCTCGTTCACAGGCAAAGGTAAAAGATTGAAACCATACACAATTTCAAATGGAGAATAGCCACAGCACGCAAAAGAGTAGTTAGTGTCCTATTTACTACTTCAGTTTGACCATCGGTTTGTGGGTGACAAGTGGTGGAAAATAACAACTTGGTGCCCAATTTTCCCCACAAAACCTTCCAAAAGTGACTAAGGAATTTAACATCCCTATCACTAACTAAACTCTTAGGTATGCCATGCAACCTAACAATATCTCTAAAAAATAAATTTGCAACATTTGTAGCATCATCAGTTTTATGGCATGGAACAAAATGTGCCATTTTTGAAAACCTGTCAACAACAACAAAAATTGAATCATGGCCTTGTTTAGACCTAGGTAATCCCAACACAAAATCGATAGACAAATGAACCCAAGGATCACTAGGGGTAGGCAAAGGTGTATACAAACCTTGTGACAAAACTCTAGATTTAGCCTTAGCACACACAATGCACCTAGCACATACTCTTTCAATATCTCTTTTCATATTCGGCCAATAAAATGTTCCTTCAATACATCTAAAGTTTTGGCAACACCAAAATGACCCATTAATCCACCAGCATGAGACTCATTCACAAGTAATTCACGCATGGAACTCTTAGGCACACACAATCTATTTTCTCTAAACAAATATCCATCATGCCTATAAAACTTCTCAAAAGCATTCTTTTCACAAGCTGCATACACTCTAGCAAAGTCATCATCTTCAGCATATAATTCTTTCACATATTCGAATCCTAATAACTTTGCATCAAGAAGGGCAAGAAGGTTATACCTTCGAGATAAGGCATCAGCCACCACATTTTCTTTCCCATGTTTGTATTGAATCACATATGGGAAGGTCTCAAGGAACTCAACCCATTTTGCATGGCGCCTACTCAACTTATTTTGCCCCTTGATATGCTTCAATGACTCATGATCTGTGTGGATGACAAATTGCTTTGGCCAAAGGTAATGTTGCCATGTTTCCAAGGCACGTACCAATGCATACAACTCCTTGTCATATGTAGAATAGTTTAAAGCTGCTCCATTAAGCTTCTCACTAAAGTATGCTATTGGTCTCTTTTCCTGCATTAAAACGGCTCCAATACCTATTCCTGATCCGTCACACTCAATCTCAAAAGTTTTAGAAAAATCATGTAAAGCCAACACCTGAGAGGAACATAACATCTCTTTAATTTTGTGAAAAGCATCATCTTGTTTCTGTTCACAAACAAAATTAACATTCATTTTTACGAGATCATTCAATGGTGCTGCAATGGTACTGAAATTCTTAATAAATCTTCTATAGAAACTAGCTAGTCCATGAAAACTACGTACTTCAGATGTAGTCTTTGGAATGGGCCAGTCTCTAATAGCTCTAATTTTTTCATCATCAACTTCAACACCATTAGCACTAATGACAAATCCTTAAAAGACAACCTTTTCCATGCAAAATGAACATTTCTTCAAGTTAGCATATAATTTTTCCTTTCTTAACACATCGAATACAGCCCTTAAATGATGCATATGTTCATTCATTCCTTTGCTGTAACACAATATATCATCAAAATAAACAACAACAAATTTTCCAATAAAAGCACGCAACACATGATTCATCAATCTCATAAAAGTGCTAGGAGCATTAGTTAGCCCAAAAGGCATCACTAACCACTCATATAGTCCATGTTTTGTTTTAAATGCAGTCTTCCATTCATCACCTACTTTCATGCGAATTTGATGATATCCGCTTTTCAAGTCAATTTTGGTAAAAGCACAAGCACCACAAAGTTCATCCAACATATCATCCAATCTAGGTATAGGATGGCGATACTTTACAGTGATTTTGTTGACCGCCCTACAATCCACACACATGCGCCATGTGCCATCTTTCTTTGGTACCAAAAGGACCGGTACAGCACAAGGGCTCATACTTTCTCTCACATATCCCTTAGCTAGCAATTCCTCAACTTGCCTTTGTAATTCTTTGGTTTCTTCAGGGTTACTTTTATAGGCTGGACGGTTGGGAATAACTGCTCCAGGTACAAAATCAATCTGGTGCTCAATCCCTCGAATAGGTGGTAGTCCAGCTGGCATCTCCTCAGGTAGTACATCCTCATATTCCTGCAAAAGGGAGACAATAACACTAGGCAAATTGGGGTCAAGGTCAAATGCGAATAAATAAGAGTCCTTAAACACAATTAATAACATTTGCTTGTTGGCAAACATGGCATTCCTCACATCTCTTCCTTTAGCATACACGCTTAATTTTCTCTCCCCTCTTTCCGCACAGCTCTCCTTTTGCGCCGAAGATTCACCTTTTTCAAGCACTCTTGGAATGTTTTCTTTACTCTCTTTTCTTTCCTCACAACCACCCTTGTTTTGCTCACTCACAACATTTTCACTCAATTTCTTTTCACTCCTTTTCTTCTCTGCTCTCTTTTCGGCCACTCTTGATTTTTCCTCGCCCATTGCTTGCTTAAGCCTTGTTTGGTCTTCATAAATCTGTTTTGGTGTCATAGGTGCCAAAATGATTTTCCTTCCATTCTGATAAGCACCCAAATGAACATTGCCTAAGGATGCAGACCTCTAATGGAACCCAAGGATCATCAACACCAAAACAAGTTTTCTTTGAACAAAATAAGATGCAATCTCTATGGAAAAAGAAGCACCAGAATATATATTTCAAAGAGGAACAGATCAAGTGTCAACACAATAACCCAACTTGTGGGAGATTACATTGATCATCAAGTAAAATAGGCAAGTGATCAAGTTGCCTAAGTTCTAGTTCTTCCAGAAACAAGCAAGAAAGAAGACTCAAACTCTCTCCAAGGGAGGCTCTCATGTACAGCAGCAATGAAAAACTGAAGGAAGAAGATGGTATTCTCTTCCTTATAAACCTAGGGTTACAGAAACATAAGCTAAATTTGTTTAGACAAAAGTTACAAATAATTGTGCTATGTTGGCTATCCTAACAAGAATAGAAAGTGCATTAATTATAAAGACAAAAGATGGCAGCAGCATTTATTGCAAAAGGGGAAAATGTGGCAGCAATTAATCCCTCTTTGTGGCAGAATATTGGGGCCCACTTGGTCAAAAAGTAGCTCTCTTTAATTCAAATGAACCAATGAGCTCCCTCCACGTGGCATGAACCCTACAAACACCTAGGTGGCTGCCAAGTGGACTCCAGGGTGGCATGAGGCATGTCCAAAGTGGCTGGTGACGTGGTCGATGACGTGGCAATGGAATCTGACGTGGCTGGTGACGTGGCAATGGAAGCTCCAACTTGGCACATGGTGATCCACTTAGATTCTTGGAGCAAGCAAGCTAGGTCTTCCTTATGCAGCTCCCCTCCTAAGCCGAAAATCCTTTTGTGGTCCATGAGCATGCTTTGAAGTTGCTTAGCTCTCGCCCTAGTGATTGCCCCTTTGAAGGGTGGTGGTGCTCCTTGATGATCCTCATCATCCTCTCCCACTTGAAAAGAATTCGTCCTCGAATTTGTTTTACTAACACCATAATCACTAGGCAATTCTATCTTATAAGCATTATTGTTAATTCTTTCAAGCACTTGAAAAGGGCCATCACTTCTAGGATGCAACTTAGATTTCCTTTGGTTAGGAAACCTTTCCTTTCTTAAATGGATCCATACCAAGTCACCAGGTTCAAAAATCATAGGCTTTCGCCCCTTATTAGCATGAGATGCATATTGCTCATTTTTCTTTTCTAGATGCAACCTAGCTTGTTCATGCATCTTTTTAACCATTTCAGCCTTTTTCTCACCATCCAATGAAGCAACATGATCAATAGGCAATGGTAACAAATCCAAGGGAGTAAGTGGATTAAAACCATAAACAAGCTCAAAAGGAGAGTATCCACTAGATGAATGCACAACCCTATTATATGCAAATTCTATGTATGGTATGCATTCCTCCCAAGACTTTAAATTTTGTTTTACTAAGGCTCTCAAAAGTGTGACTAAGGTCCTATTCACTACTTCTGTTTGGCCATCAGTTTGGGGATGGCAAGTAGTAGAGAAAAGTAGCTTAGTTCCCATTTTTCCCCAAAGAACCTTCCAAAAATGACTCAAGAACTTGACATCCCTATCACTCACAATGGTTCTAGGTATACCATGTAACCTAACAACCTCCCTGAAGAATAGATTAGCAACATATGTAGCATCATCATTTTTGTGACATGGGATAAAATGAGCCATTTTTGAAAATCTATCCACAACAACAAAAATTAAATCATGACCCCTTTGTGACCTAGGCAATCCCAAGACAAAGTCCATGGACAAATCAACCCAAGGATGCTTAGGTACAGGTAAAGGTGTGTATAGCCCATGAGGCATCACCTTAGACTTTGCTCTCTTGCAAGTCTCACATCTAGCACATAGTCTCTCAACATCTTTTCTCATGTGGGGCCAAAAGAAATGCTCCCTAAGGACGTCTAGTGTTTTGGCAGCACCAAAATGCCCCATAAGGCCTCCACTATGACTCTCATTTACAAGCAATTCCCTCAAAGAACTTTTAGGCACACACAATCTATTTTCTTTAAACAAATATCCATCATGCCTAAAGTACTTTTGGAATGCAGATTTCTCACATGCATGGAATATGGCAGCAAAGTCATCATCATGCTCATATAATTCTTTAGCATACTCAAATCCTAATAATTTAGAATCAAGAGTAGTAAGAAGATTATACCTGCGGGAGAGTGCATCAGCTACCACATTCTCTTTGCCCTGCTTATATTTCACAACATAAGGAAAAGACTCTATAAATTCTACCCATTTAGCATGTCTCCTACTCAACTTATGTTGGCTTTTGATATACTTCAAAGACTCATGATCAGAATGTATGACAAATTCCTTAGGCCATAGATAATGTTGCCATGTCTCTAATGCCCTAACTAATGCATACAATTCTTTGTCATATGTAGAATAATTCAATGTGGCACCATGCAACTTTTCACTAAAGTAAGCAATTGGACGTTTCTCTTGCATGAGAACAGCTCCAATCCCTATACCTGATGCATCACATTCAATCTCAAATGTCTTGTCAAAATTAGGCAAAATTAATAAAGGTGCAGAACACAATTTCTCTTTAAGCATGGCAAATGCATGTTCATGTTCTTTACCCCAAACAAATGTCACATTCTTTTTGACAAGTTCATTTAATGGAGCAGCCAATGAACTAAAGTTAGGTACAAATCTCCTATAAAAACTTGCTAATCCATGAAAGCTCCTAACTTCAGATGCATTTTTAGGTGTTGGCCATTCTCTAATTGCCTTAACCTTTTCATCATCTACTTCAACACCTTTGCTACTCACAACAAATCCCAAAAACACAATTCTTTCTAAGCAAAAAGAACACTTTTTCACATTTGCATATAATTTTTCTTTTCTCAACACATCAAACACAAGTTTCAAATGATGCAAATGATCATCAATGTTTTTGCTATAGACAAGAATATCATCAAAGTAGACAACAACAAACTGTCCAATAAAAGCTCTCAAAACATGATTCATAAGCCTCATGAAAGTACTAGGGGCATTAGAGAGACCAAAAGGCATCACTAGCCACTCATATAAGCCATGTTTTGTTTTGAAGGCAGTTTTCCATTCATCACCAACTCTCATTCTAATTTGATGGTAACCGCTCTTCAAATCAATCTTACTAAAAAAACAAGAACCATGCAATTCATCCAACAAATCATCCAATCTAGGAATAGGGTGGAGATACTTTACAGTGATTTTATTCACAGCTCTACAATCCACGCACATCCTATATGTTCCATCTTTCTTTGGCACAAGCAAAACAGGAACCGCACAAGGACTCATGCTCTCACGGACATGTCCCTTAGCCAAAAGCTCATCTACCTGTCTTTGAAGCTCCTTAGTCTCAGCTGGACTACTCCTATAGGCTGGTCTATTAGGAATTTGAGCACCAGGAATGAAATCTATTTGGTGTTCAATACCCCTAATAGGTGGTAAATCCGAAGGTATCTCATCTGGAAACACATCCTGGTATTCCTACAAAAGAGACACAACAGAAGAAGGAAGAATGGGGTCAAGGTCATAAACATTTAAATAATTCTCCCTATACATGAGAATACACAATGGCATCCCACCCCTCAAAGCTCCCCTCAACTCCCTTCCCCCAACATACAAGCTCATCTTTTTCTCTCTTCTCTCCTTTTGTCCCGAGCCCTCTCCCTTTTCCATTACACTCACTTTCTTTTCTTTCACTTCTTTCTTTTTCTCTTTCCCATCACTATTTTCTTTACTTTCTTCACTCTTGTGCTCGGCCTCTCTTAACTTTTCACTGCAACTCTCTTTTCTCCCCTGAATAGCCCTCAATATTCTCATTTGGTCCTCATGTGCTTGTGTTGGTGACAAGGGCACCAAGGCATGTGTGCGGCCATCTTTCTTCAAATTGTAGTGATTCTTCCTGCCATCATGAATCACATACCTATCATACTGCCATGGCCTACCTAGCAAGATATGTGTAGCTATCATAGGCACTACATCACATAAGACCTCATCATGGTAGTTCCCTATAGTGAAAGGTACCACTACTTGCTTAGTTACCTTCACTTTGTTGCAATCATTTAGCCATTGTAACCCATAAGGTTTAGGATGCTTAAGGGTAGGCAATCCTAATTTCTCCACAAGTAAGGAACTAGCCACATTGCAACAACTACCCCCATCTATAATCATGCTACACAATTTCTCCTTCACCACACACCTAGTATGAAAGATGTTTTCCCTTTGCAACTCATCACTATCCACAATAGGTTGAGCACTCAAGGTCCTCATGGTAACCAATGCAAAGTCATACCCATCGGATGGCTCTTCAACGTGCACATCATCTTCATTTTCATTCCCCTCAACTAACATCAATCGTTCGGATTCATTCTCTTCCTCACTCTCTACCTCCCCATCTTCCCTAATCACCATGACTCTCTTGTTAGAACATTAGGAAGCATAATGCTCATATCCCAAACACTTGAAACACTTCACATCTCTAGTCCTAGTAGTGGCAGTACCCCCCTTCTCTTTATCTTTACTTTCTACCTTTTCTTTCCCCTTCCACTCTTCTTTCCTAAACTTAGGAATTTCTTTCTCACCCTTAGAAGTCTTATCTACATTTGGTTTCCAAGGGGCCTTTGGAGCTGAATGGACACCACTACCATACTTCAAAGCTCTCTTCATCTTCAATTGTTTTTCTACTTTAATGGCTATGTGCACCAACTCAATCAAATTAGTGTAAGAGTGCAACTCAACAACATGTGCAATCTCTATGTTAAGACCAGCTAGGAAACGTGCCATAGTAGCCTCTGGAGGTTCATCTAATTGTGCCCTTGCTAAGGCTATCTCCATTGCCTTATAGTACTCCTCTACACTCTTCCCTCCTTGTGTCATCCTTTGCAACCTTTGGTGGAGTTCCCTAAAGTAGTGTTGGGGAACAAATCTCTCCCTCATTGCTTCTTTCATAGCCTCCCAAGAAGCAATGGGTCTAAGACCTAAAGTCCTTCTCCTAACCATTAACTGGTCCCACCACACTATAGCATACTCCTTAAACTCTACAGCTGCAAGCTTCACCTTCTTTTCTTCACTATAGTTATGACACTCAAAAATTAGCTCAACTTGCCTTTCCCATTCCATGTAAGCATCCGGATTCTCCTTCCCATGAAAGGGAGGAATTTTCATCTTAATACTGCCCACATTAGTGTCTACCCTCTCTTCTGGTCCCCCATATCCATAATCACCATATCTATACTCCCCAAATCTAGGCAACCTACCTCCTCTTCTACCTCTAGCTCCCCTGGCCCTAGGTGGTCTATAACCCCTACCACCATAGTTATAGTTCCCAACCTCAAATTCTTCTTCTATTGCTTCCTCAAACTCTTCCTCAACATGCAATTCACCCTCAAGGTTCTCCACCCTTGGTTCCCTTATATTTCTCACTTCTTTCCTTCTGTCCCTAGCATCATCTCTACCCCTTGCTCTCTCTTCCCTATCCCTTCTCATCTCCTCCAAAATCCTATTCATGTCATCCCTCAACGTATTCATGCCCAAGGTCAACCTCTCAAATTGTGCAGCCACGGCGTCCCTATACATAGCTTCATCAACTAGGACTCTCTCCCCACTGCTACCAGTTTCATTTGACATGATTTTGAGCTGCAAGAAAACAAGTTAGTAGGAAATGACTAACCCTCTCTAGGTGTTTCACACAAACAGGTGGCTTTTACCCTCTAATGCACTCACACCCTCAAGCCTTTCACCACTCACTTCTTCTTGTTTGGTTCCCTTGGAACTAAGATACCAATGGCAATTCAAAAACTCACAAATTTTAAACAAAATGATCAAGAACGACAAGGAACAAGACGTGACACAAGAACAAGCAATGTGACACTGGGGTCAAAATAAGATATAGACACCAAATGAACAGTTAGTACACTGGAATGAAGACAACCTAATGAAATGATATCAAGCTCAAATATCAAATTTCATAATCAATGCAGCACAGATACCAGCAGTTCACATAATTTACCAAAAATATGCTCCAATTTTGGTTCACCACACAAACGACTCTATTTTGATCTGAAATTTGGTACACACTGGAAACCCAATACGGACTAACTACTGGTAAAATTTCAGGAGCTTCTGAGGGGTTTTACCATGTAAACTAAATTTAACCATGTCTGCCGCAAAATTTTGGTTCAGCAAGAGAACAGTGTCAAACGACCCCCAAAATTGGCATGAGAACTACTGAAATGGGGTATAAATAGCCTATAAATTTTCAGAGTTTTCTGAATTGTTTTCTTATGCCAACTAAGTTTGGACAGCTTTGCCGCAAAATTTTGGTTTGCTAGGCAAACAATGTCAGACAACTCCGAAAATTGACACAGGAACTAGTGAAATGAGGTATAAAGAGCCTGTAAATTTTCAGAGTTTTCTGAATTGTTTTCTTATGCCAACTAAGTTTGGACAGCTTTGCCGCAAAATTTTGGTTTGCTAGGCAAACAATGTCAGACAACTCCGAAAATTGACACAGGAACTAGTGAAATGAGGTATAAAGAGCCTGTAAATTTTCAGAGTTTTCTGGGCTGGTTTGATATGTGAACTAAAAATAGTACAGTTTCTCCGCAAAATATGGTTCAATAGGCAAACAGTGGTATTTTCACCCCAAATTTGGTATGAAGCACAATAATTGGTGAAATTTCAAAGCCAAATTCAAGCTTTAACCCCACGTTTTCTGGGCTGGTTTGATATGTGAACTAAAAATAGTACAGTTTCTCCGCAAAATATGGTTCAATAGGCAAACAGTGGTATTTTCACCCCAAATTTGGTATGAAGCACAATAATTGGTGAAATTTCAAAGCCAAATTCAAGCTTTAACCCCACGTTTCTATAATTTCCCCCAATTCAACAATGGTAAGAAATCACAATTTCCAGCTCAAACACCACAAACTCCAATAGTGCAGTAGATATATCATCAAAATTACACTGCTAACAGTTACTAATCATGTCAATTCCCAATTTCAGTCATCAA
Organism: Hevea brasiliensis; assembly: GCF_030052815.1. Classification (NCBI taxonomy): domain Eukaryota; kingdom Viridiplantae; phylum Streptophyta; class Magnoliopsida; order Malpighiales; family Euphorbiaceae; genus Hevea; species Hevea brasiliensis. The sequence goes on from NC_079493.1 coordinate 56,360,704, forward strand.
CTCATCAATCTCTGATAAATCAAAAATACTGCAGTAGGCTCAACATGCTTGATATTATGCAAGAGTTCAAAGAAATTAGCTAGCACAAAGATGGTATAAGCTAGAATATAGATTAAAACCTAAGACAAAACTGGAATCAAAGACATATCTAAAGAAACTTCTCTAAAACCCTAGATGAAGATTTCAGCAGCAAGTATTAGAAACAAAAATGAAAAGCATGGAAGATGAAGAAAAAGAAAAACCCTAGAAATGTCCTCTTTGGCAGAATGCCTTAGAAGCTTAAACCAAACAGAAAAATCAACTAAAGGATGATAAGGAATGAAGGACACTTACTTGATTTGATGCCCTAATGCTCTGATACCAATATGATAAGCACCCAAATGAACATTGCCTAAGGATGCAGACCTCTAATGGAACCCAAGGATCATCAACACCAAAACAAGTTTTCTTTGAACAAAATAAGATCCAATCTTTATGGAAAAAGAAGCACCAGAATATATATTTCAAAGAGGAACAGATCAAGTGTCAACACAATAACCCAACTTGTGGGAGATTACATTGATCATCAAGTAAAATAGGCAAGTGATCAAGTTGCCTAAGTTCTAGTTCTTCCAGAAACAAGCAAGAAAGAAGACTCAAACTCTCTCCAAGGGAGGCTCTCATGTACAGCAGCAATGAAAAACTGAAGGAAGAAGATGGTATTCTCTTCCTTATAAACCTAGGGTTACAGAAACATAAGCTAAATTTGTTTAGACAAAAGTTACAAATAATTGTGCTATGTTGGCTATCCTAACAAGAATAGAAAGTGCATTAATTATAAAGACAAAAGATGGCAGCAGCATTTATTGCAAAAGGGCAAAAAGGTGGCAGCAATTAATCCCTCTTTGTGGCAGAATATTGGGGCCCACTTGGTCAAAAAGTAGCTCTCTTTAATTCAAATGAACCAATGAGCTCCCTCCACGTGGCATGAACCCTACAAACACCTAGGTGGCTGCCAAGTGGACTCCAGGGTGGCATGAGGCATGTCCAAAGTGGCTGGTGACGTGGTCGATGACGTGGCAATGGAATCTGACGTGGCTGGTGACGTGGCAATGGAAGCTCCAACTTGGCACATGGTGATCCACTTAGATTCTTGGAGCAAGCAAGCTAGGTCTTCCTTAGGTAGCTCCCCTCCTAAGCCGAAAATCCTTTTATGGTCCATGAGCATACTTTGAAGTTGCTTAGCTCTCGCCCTAGTGATTGCCCCTGTTCGGCCAGCTTATCCTCATAGTACTTCATACGCCCCTCAATTTGAGATATGTAATCCTGAGCGGATGAGAGTTGGGATCGGAGGGATGCCACTTCTTGACTCTTCTTCTCGACCTCCTTACCCAGGCGGTGAGCCTTTTCCCGGACTATGTGCTGGTTCACCAGGCACTCTACATTCAGACTCATGGATCGGGTCAGAATGTCGTCGAGATTGTCCGGAGACAGCCGGTCCCGATCCTCCCGAAGGCAGATGGAAGACCCCAAGACTTTGGCAAAACCTGGGTTCTCCCGAACAGTCCGGTTCTTCTCCAGGGAAGCGATCAGCACTTGAGCGCCACGAGGAGGGGGCCTCGCAGAAGGTTGAGAAGGACCCCCTTCTGTGCTTGGAGCAACTGGAGGAAGTGGAGGCGGCTCTTCTCGTCGAGGAGGAGATCGGACAGCTTCTGCGATCGGCGGTCCCGAAGGTCGAGGCGGGCCTCTTTGTATCTCCCCAGGTTCATGGCCGGGTGTTTGAAGCAGTTCCGAACGCTTCATCTCTTTTATCTTCCGGGAAATCTCTCTTTCTTTCTTCCGCTTCTTGGAACCCTCACCACCCGCCATACCTGCACAAAGAAGAGGTCAGTGAGATCGCTAAGGTCCTGAGATCTGAGATGTAGAAAGTACCAATGCCGAGGTCAGAGAGCGGAAGCTCGCGATCTTGGCCGGTGATCAGCTGTATAGTCCAATGATGCAGCTCGGCAGTCACCGCATCTAAACAGGAGAACTTCTCCCTAGCCGCTTGATCTTTCAGTTCCATCACTACGGCTCCCTCTTCCCTATTCAGAGCGAGATGCTTCGGAATCAAGGGCCCCTGGTGCCACCAGCTACGGGGGAAGCCCTCAAAGCAGTTCGGATTTTTGCTCCTCAGAATGAAGAAGCGGTTCTTCCAATTCTTAAGGGAGGAGGGCAGATCGGTAAAGAGCCCACAATGAGGCTTCGCCTGAAAGAACCAGTGCTCGTCGTCCTTTCGGCGAGTTAGCCTGTGCAGTTCGGCGAACACCTTAGCCGTAGGACTGATTCCCTTAGCTCGGCACAGGCCTCGGAAGGCTACTAAGATCCGCCACGAGTTAGGGTGAATTTGGGCAATGCACACTCGGTGAAATTTTAAGACCTCTTTGAAGAAGTCGTCCAGAGGGAACCGAAGACCGGCCTTTAATTGTTCTTCGTAGACCATGATCATATCGTTTTCTTCGAAGAAGTGATCGGCACGAAGATCGCCGTGGCATTTAATTAGCTCGTACGAGTCAGGCCGAATGTTGTATTCTTGGCTGAACGACTGCAGATCGGTTTCTTGAAGGACCGATGGCAGCTCGTCCAGGGGGAGGTTCTCTCTCCCTGAAGAAGGCGCATGCCTTGATAATGTCGCTTGTCCCAGAGCTGGAACGGAGACCCTAGGAGGTTCAGGTCGCGCGCTTGGCCCGACTACCTCTACCTCATCGGACGACCACGAAAACTGAATAGAAGGAGGGCTCGTAGCTCTCTGACCTTCGGCACCGCTCATTTTCAAAGGAAATAAAGATTTTAAACTAAAAAGAAAGATCAAAGCCCTTACCGGAGTCTGATCGGTGTCGGAGGAACTTGAGAAAATGAGAGGATTTCGGGGTTGTTCGCGAGAGACTGAAAATGACATAAGAGAGCGAATGGCTGGCCCCTCCTCTATTTATACTCATCCGAGCATTTAATGCTCACTCTGTCCTAGGCGGCGCATCGGTTAACGGGATTCGCCAGCTGTTTCTGACATTTCCCAAGAATATTCTAGATACCTCACAAAGAGATCGGCTAGGTAAGGATCGGCGGATTAAAAGGGATATTTTGAATTGCAGATCGGATAAGTGTCATTCAGGTAAAGAACCAGATCGGATAATCACATTAGAGATCGGAAAATAATCAATGCAATAATAATAAGATGATAATCGACAAAATAAAGTCTTTATTTTCAAAAGATCGGATTACATCATTTGGGCGATCTCTAGGGATCGGATTACATCATTTCTGTGATCTCTAGGTATCGGATTACATCATTTCTGTGATCTCTAGAGATCAGATTACATTGAAAACAAAATACATCATTTGGGCGATCTCTAGGGACCGGAATGTCACATTGTGACTGATCCAAAGGGGTGTCACCGACCAGAACCGAGGCGCTGTCGGAACACCCAATGTGGTGAGAAGCCGAATAAACTTGGAAGAGCAACCGTCAAGGGTCGGCGGAACATCAGCAATTTGCTCAGCCAAAATCGGTTCGCCGATTATGCCAGTTGAACGACTCGAGATCGGCACAACCGAGGTCCGCAATCCAGATCGGTTAATTGATTCAGTTCTCTCACCATCATCAGATAAGGTCATCACGATTATTCGATCACCAGGGTCATGAGTTTTCAGTCGGGGAATAAAAAGGTCCATCGAAAAAGATCAAAAACCACAATCCTGCCGGAACAACGGTCGGAACGACTGCCGGAATAACTAGAATAGGAAAGTAAAGAAGAAAAGAGGAAAATCGGATGGAGAAAGTTTTTGGGTCAGGGGGTATATATAGGGGGAAATCAAGCATTTATTGCTTAGCAGAAAACAAAGCGGACGCTTCGGGAATCGAGGGGAATTAATGCTTTGACCGGACCGGGCCTGGTTAAGGGAAGTATTGGAATAATAGAGATCGGAAGAGGGGAGATCGGTATGAAAGATCGGAGAAGGACCATGTTAAGAAGGTCGGAAAGGAAGAGAGAGCAGAAAACGAAAGGGCGCCTACTGCCGTCACCATAATCAGAGCCGAGGTAGTTAAAGCATTGCCAGGTAAAATCTCAACCGCACGCCCCAGAATCGCCCACATTTCTGACATGCGTACGTCAGGACGGCACTGTACATCCTAATCTCCACCGTTGATCCAACTTGTAAGGACGAGCCCAGAGCCCTTGGATCAAAGAAGAAGACGACAAAACCAGCGCCTTTCACTCCTAGCCCTTGGATCGCCCCGGACAAGAGAATTTGGGGCCGTCAGATTAGAGGAGGAAGAAGACAAATATTCTGAAATGGATCTCGGCCGTCTGTTCTGATTCTCTTTAATTCTTGAGCTTAGGATTATGTCCCTTCAAATCTTGACCCTCCATCTCCCTTAGGATAAATCCTGACCCTTCAAGGAGAACACCCGGTCCCTATAAATACCTGCATGAAAAACTGTTCAAGGGACGGAAAAAAAAGATAGAAAAAGGCAGTGACCATAGTGGAAGAACTCTGAAACTTAATTCAGTTCGTTACTCTGCTATTTTAGCTTTCATAAGAAAAACTTTGGAAACCAGTTTTCTGAAGTGTTTTCTTGCAAAGGGATTTTTGAATACTGAAATTCTTCATTTTCAGTCCGTTCATTATCCTGTGACACTCTCACCTTTTGTCTTTGTTATCTTCTATTTCCATTCATATTGTCCAAGTTCAACTCCATTCAAGATTGGTTATTTTGACCTGTTTACATTTTAACAAAGAATCCTTCATTTCGAGGCGAACCTTGGTCCTCCAGCTATCAACCTGCAGTCCTGTTACATTCTGTGATTCCATAGTTAGTTTAGTATATTCGACTCCCAACAGGTGAGTGCTATATCGTTATTTTATCAAATGTTCTTCTTTATTCACGTATTTCATTTATTCTTTTTCTGTTTGTAATTTTCACCAAGTTTATACTATATTTTAAACACGGAGGCAGTCATTCTCGAGTTTACTTCTTTGTTAATCAGTTTATTCTTTGATTTATCTTCATTACTTCTTAGCACAGGAGTTCTGGTCCCGAATAGCTTAGAAGTAACTAAACAAAATGTAGGTAACGGCAACTTAAAAGTCCTTTTATAATGATAAAAGGTCTAAATAATAAGACAGGAAAATGGTGAAGCCAAATCACGAGGAAAATTCAATAGGTCATTAGGCGAGATGTCATAAGACAAAATGAAACCAAACCTTGGATAACTAAATAGAATAGATCGGGCATTAATAAGTATTGGTAAGGCGACCACATGGGAGGTCGGTACATTCAGTCTAGTATCCCCCGTCTAGTCACAAGGTATCAATTAGCTAAAAGAAGCCTTATCCCCAGCACCTTTGAATGCCAGAATCCTTAGCTTTAAGACATGTAGCTGAAATTAAGATTCAGGAGACCGGAAAAGTCCCTTTCAGGCCCCTGTTATTAAAAGAGATCGGAGGAGAGTTCTTATCCGATTCTCAACTTAAAATTCCAATAGACACTTAAAAGAGATCGGAGGAGAGTTCTTATCCGATTCTCAGTTCAAAATTTTTAATAAGTACTTAAAAGAGATCGGAGGAGAGTTCTTATCCGTTTCTCGATCTAAAATTTCCATAAACATTTAAAAGGAGATCGGAGGAGAGTTCTTATCCGATCTTCGAGCTAAAATTTTAATAAATACTTAAAGGAGATCGGAGAAGAGTTCTTATCCGATTCTCAATCCTAAAACTCTAAATACTTCAAAAGAGATCGGAGGAGGGTTCTTATCCGATCTCCAATCAGAATTTTAATAAATATTTAAAAGAGATCGGAGGAGAGTTCTTATCCGTTTCTCGATCTAAAATTTTCATAAACATTTAAAAGGAGATCGGAGGAGAGTTCTTATCCGATCTTCGAGCTAAAATTTTAATAAATACTTAAAGAAGATCGGAGAAGAATTCTTATCCGATTCTCAATCCTAAAACTCTAAATACTTCAAAAGAGATCGGAGGAGGGTTCTTATCCGATCTCCAATCAGAATTTTAATAAATATTTAAAAGAGATCGGAGGAAAGTTCTTATCCGATTCTCATAACAAATTTTAACCTGTGCGCAAAAATAATCCCAAAACCAAAAATGATATGCAACGTCAATTCACTGAGGTTGTCTCATTTACTTATGTATCTGGGTAATCCAAATTTAGTGAAAAATCAAATATTCCTTTGGCCAAAAGGATTAACATTCCCATTCAAGCCCTACTAACTAATGCAAAGTTAAATCTACTTACCCTTATTATGGGACGAGGTGGGGTGCCTAAGACCTTCCCCACCCGTTTACGGACCCCGAACCTAGAATCTCTGCCTTGAAGTGGTTTCATTTCAATTTATCTTCATAAACGGTTTTCTTTAATTTCCCTCAAAATTAAAGTGGCTACTCCTCACTCTTTCCCACTTCAGTGAGGGTTCGTTCAGGTGACCACAAAATACCTTGCGACAGCTTGGCGACTCCACTGGGGAGATTGAGATTTAACCCCGGTCTAGAGGTCCAAAAGTAGATTTAATTTTTCAATCAAATTATAGTTAGGTGGGCTCACCCGGCAATATTTTATGTGTTAATTTTTGTTTATTCCTACTAACTGTTCCGCTTGTTTTGCTTGTTTTATTCAGTGCCCTCCGTTTTGAAAAAAAGGAAAAAGGAAAAATGGGAAGAATAAAATCCCCCAGAATTGGGAAGAGGTAAAGGTGTTCCTGCACACACTGATCACTCACACGATGTCCTCACACACTTCGGCCCTATACCCGGGCTTTCTTACCCTTTTAGGAAAGTAGGAGGGGGTCATGTAGCGGTACCCGTGGGTTTTACCCCGTTAGCATCCGTGAAGGCTTCTGCTCAAATTGAAACTCGTTTTACCCACTGTGATACTCGTGGAATTTTCCTGATAATATAATGGTTATAGAATGGGGCTCTACTGTTACAGTAGGGGCAATTTGGGAACCTGTGGCTTTTAGAAAATTAGACCTTGAGCTAAACTATCATAATAGCTGAAAGCCGTAGTAAGCTACCTTATAAGATAGAACTATCCAATTAGGTAGCACTCATCCGGTATCAGGAATCTCCCTATGTTAGGACAAAAGGGACATACTTACTCTTACCCTATTCTGTTTATTTTACTTTGTTCTTACTTTTAAGGGTAATCTTGAATTATATCGTTAAGAAAACCTGCACATTTTCCTACTTTGATAAATGTGTGGGTACCACTCTGCCAACAATATAATACAAGATTACCTGAATTTATCCTGCTAACGAGTTTTTCCGCAGGCATCACCAAACCAAAAGTCTGTAAAAAGGATAGGCATCATTTTTATCATGGCATCCTCGAGTCAGTCGGCAGAAGAAGTTCAGAATGCTAAACTTTGGTCCAAATCAACTCATACTCCAGTACCCCCGCAAAATGATGTTTCCAAGGCACATGCTAGCTTACTACCTTCATGGGATCTGAATAAAATTGAGGTCAGAATGAACAGCCTCGAGGGTCTGTCTAATGGTTGGAGGTCGCTTCCTGATCAGGTCAAGGCACGATTTGAAAAGAAGTACGGGAAGATTGCAACCCTTATGCGAGTCAAGGTCCAAATCCCGGCATTAAAGGCCATGCTGTCAGTTTGGAGTCCTAAGTACGGGGTATTCTCTTTCAATGACATTGATACAGTTCCCACTATGGAAGAATATCAGGCATTACTAGAGATTCCTTATTCGACACAGAATCGGATCTACCTACACCTTGAGCATAGGCAGACCTGGAAACGATTAACACATTTGTTGGGTATTCCTTCGGAGGAGGCAAAGTCAAAAGAAACTGTCAAAGGGAACACGCATGGATGGTACTGGACCTACCTCGAGAAGCGGTTAGATCAATACCTCCAAGAGAAACGGTGGGATCAAGCTTCAGTAGCACTCGCATTAGGAATCTATGGCCTGAAACGGTGGGATCATAACCTGCAGCACGGTGGAAGTATTCTGGGCAGTAGGTCAATCCGATACCGGCAATTCTTGCAGAGACCTTATTAACCCTTACCTACTGCAGACAACAGGGCAAAGGGTCCATTAAGTGTTGTTCTCAATTGTTATATCTCTGGATTATCAGTCACATATGTCCTGTGGAGACAAAGGGATTGACTTGGTACCTTGACCAGCCTCCCATCGAGAAGATGACCCGGTTAGTAATCAGTCCGAAGAATGAACAGCAGTGGCGGGAACAGATTTTGAGTTTCAATAGCCATGATTATTGTTGGAGGAAGCTGTGGGTGTCAGGCCAATCCGTTTTGATCAACACGGGAGGTAATCAGTCGGTGTCCCTAATCGGAGTAACCGGATACACAAGTTACACTCCGGCATTGGTAATGAGGCAGTTTGGCTCAACACAGTCCAGAATCGACATTGAAGAATACCACCAAGGTCATTTCTACCATGAGCTCAAGGAAGAGGAAGGGTTGAAAATGGCTCGCAGATCCTGGGAAAACATCTCTCTGATGGAAAGGTCGCCTAAAGGTCCAAGTGCCACACGCGATTATCTTGAATGGAGGGCTGGCAGGGACCGAGAACACTCAACTGTAGAATTCGAAGACAGCGACCCTCGCCGGAACGTCCTATTAGAAGAAGCTGATAGCCATTTGATAAACTCACTACAAAAGGCAAACACCGAAAACTCGCAACTGCAAGAACAAATAAAACAGTTGGAGGACAAACAGCAGATTGGAGAACAAGTAAGAAGGCTCAGGGAAGAGGCAAGGGCCGAAAAGATGGGTTTTGAAGAGCAAGAGATACGGTGGGAAAAGGAAAAAAACTCTCTCCACGCTGTAATGAAAGAAGAAGAAGCACAAAATAATAAGCTTCAGGAAAAAACGAAATACCAAGAGATACTCGTTGAAGAGTATAAACAAGAAAACAAAAAGAAGAAGCTCGAATTGAAAGAACAGGCATTACTCATTAACGATATTCTGAAAGAGTGTGCTGAGGAAAGGAAAGAGAAGGAAAAACAAGCTGCTCTCTATCAAGAGCTGAAAAAGAACGTTGACCAGCTGGAGAGAACGATAGCACAGGGAAAACAAGAGCTATTACCTGAATCCGAGTATGCTCTGAAAGCATTCAACCCTGCCAAACAAGAAGAAAGGATATATGAGTATCTCAGAAAATGCCATCTCATTATAAAGAACCTCCCAGAGCCTAGGCCGATGTAAAGAATACGGTGTACGAATTATTCAGTTAATGAAATGATTTTTGGACCATTGTTTAGCAAATTTGTGAATGAATAATATGACTCCCGTAGGAACTTCCTCGCTAGGGTTATGTGAAAAATTGAGTGCGCTATATGGACAGGTATCATAAATGCGCATTCAATCCAGTCATTCACGGTCAGACTATCGAACGATGCCATGATAAAGTTAATGCAATCATCCTTTCGCAGATTTCATTCTGGCTCCCAAACGCCACTGTATCCTTCGTCCGAACCAGGACTTTTAGTTTTTTTTTTTTTTTACAAAATTCGAAATTCATTAAAAACCTTTTTTTTCCCAACAGGAAATCAACATTGCTTCAAACAAGGCAAGTCTGACCAAGCACACGGTACAACCCAAGCGAGTGTACTTAACAAGGTCCCGAACAAAGAAGATAATGGAAGATCAGGAACAAGTACAGAACCTACAAGGGCAGGTTTCCGAATTGAAAGATCAGGTCTCAGAACTTATGAGACTGATGAGGGAAATGTCCCAGAATAAACATGCTTCAGAACCAAACTTACCATTACCTCCACCACCACCTACAACAAATGATCTGCACCAAACTTCAACTTCTTTTACCTTTCAGTCACCTATTCCGGACCCGACAATCACTGTCAATCCGGCTACCATGAATAATGACCTACCTTACTCTCATTACCCAACCGTTTCAAACACCGATCCATACCCTTCAATTCTAATCCCTCCAGTTCACTCCACCCTTCATCTCCCAGCTGGGGGAGCATTTCATGCAGTGGGAGGAGAAAATAAGACGAGAGAAAACGAGAAACTATCTGCTCTAGAAGAGAGATTGAGAGCGATAGAGGGGCTGAATATGTATGGCTCAGTTGATGTGGCATCACTTAAATTGGTTCCCGATGTGGTGGTGCCACCCATGTTCAAGGTCCCTGATTTCGACAAGTACACTGGGAATTCAGACCCTCGTATTCACTTGGCCACCTATATCGCCAAGATGTCTGCTCTGACAGAGGACGACAGACTGCTGGTCCACTTCTTTCATGAGAGCCTCTCCGGGGCAGCTTTGAGGTGGTGTATTCAGTTGGACAGGAGCAAGCTGCGGTCCTGGAAGGATTTAGCTGATGCCTTCCTAAGACAGTACAAATTTAACTGCGATGTGGCCCCCACAAGGAGAGATCTTCAAAACCTGGTGCAGAGGGACAGGGAAGGCTTCAAGGAGTATGCCCAGAGATGGAGAGAAAAGGCGGCAGAAGTACACCCTCCGGTGACTGACAATGAGCTGTGCTCTCTGTTCATCGAGACTCTGAAAGCTCCCTACTTCAACTTGATGATTGGAAACACTTCCAACAGCTTCTCTGACATCATCCAGGCCGGTGAAAGAATAGAGGCCAACTTAAGAATGGGGCGACTGCAGGAGTTGGCTGAGAATCCTGCAAAGAAGACTGCCAATTTTGGCAAGAAAAAAGAGGGTGATGTGCATTCCGTCACCCGGCAGAATAATTACTCCCCACTCCCCCAAAATAATTACCGACCATACCCTTTTCATGGCCAAACCATCGCAAACATTCCACCTCCTTTTCCTAATTATCCACACCCACGCCCACAATATCCCCCACCTACAAATTACCAACCAAGACCACCTCCTCCTCCTACTCAACCAAGACCACCACAAAACAACCCAAGACCCCTAAGAAACCCTGATCCACCTCTTCCCCTCCCACTCAGTGAAATATACCGATACCTTGTCGGTATAAACCAAATTGTACCAGTTCCCCTAGACCCAATTCAGCCTCCATATCCCAGGTGGTATGATGCCACTGCCCGTTGTGAATATCATGGAGGAGCACAAGGGCATTCAACTGATAACTGCGGGGCACTCAGAGGGAGAGTGCACGCTTTAATCCGAAATGGGTGGTTGAAGATTGAGGGAAATGGTTCCCTCCCCAATGTTACCTCAAACCCATTGCCCAACCATAATGCGGGTAATGGAGTAAATATGATAGAGCCAGATGGAGAGAGGTTGGCACCAGAGGTGGATGAGTTAGTTCCTCACTTTGAGGAAATTTTTGCCATGGCAATGAGTGAAGGTTATCTTTGCCCTCAGATATCCGAATCAGGAAACGGCACGGGATGTCCTTACCATGGAGGGGCAGGTGATCATGAGTTACAAGACTGTGCGGGATTCCGTCGAGAGGTACAGAATTTGCTGTCCCTCAAAATTTTAAGATGCCAAAGGAGATTAAAAGTGGAGGGCGAAGTAAACACCGCCAGGTTTGGCCAAAATACCTCTACCCCCAACCCTAAATTAACCTACTTTGTCCCCAATCCCCCAGTAGCCTCGCCGCCAGTAACGGTTATCCGAGCCCCATCTCAGCTCCCTGTTACCAACACCCACGCCATACCTTGGAACTACAATTTCCAAGTCTTCACCCAAGGAGCGTCAAGCAGTACATCAGCTCCTAATCTTGCCTCACCTCCAGCACCACCAAAACCATGTTTTACTCCTCATGAGCATTTTAGAATGACTTATGCCGGACCTACCACCAGTATTACTCCCCGAACTAATCCTCAACCCGTCACTACCACAAAATCCTCCTCGCTTGAGCAAGAAGTCGAGTTCGTAACTCGAAGTGGGAGGTGTTACGGGAACGAAGAGAAAGAAAAGAGGAAAGGGAAAGTAAAAATGGGAGAGTCACTAAAGAATACAGAAGAGGAGGTTGAGAAGGCAGAGGAAGTAGAGCCTGCCGGACATAAAGAAGAGGAAGAACTGCTGCTCCAAATAATGAAACAGAGTGAGTATAATGTAGTGGAGCAGTTGAGAAAGACACCTGCCCGAATTTCACTGTTATCACTGATCCTGAGCTCAGAAGTCCACCGACAAGCCTTGCAGAGAATCCTGGATCAGGCCTTTGTAAACCCCGACATCACACCGGGGCAGTTTGAAAAGATAGTAGGGCAAATCCAAGCATCCAGTTTTGTTACTTTCTCGGAAGACGAGATAGACCCTGCGGGTTTAAGGCACAATAAAGCTCTGCACGTGACAGTGAAATGTAAGGGTTGTATAGTAGCCAAGGTACTTATTGACAACGGATCCGCTCTCAATGTACTGCCTAGTGCTACCTTGGCTAGGCTGCCAGTTGACCAATCAGATATACGTCAAAGTGCTATGGTAGTAAGAGCCTTTGACGGTACAAGAAGAGAAGTCCTGGGGGATATTGACTTACCACTTCAAATCGGTGCATGTACTTTCAACGTCACATTCCAGGTGATGAATATTGAGCCGGCCTACACTATGTTGTTGGGGAGGCCGTGGATCCATTTCGCAAATGCTGTTCCTTCAACTTTGCATCAGAAAATAAAGTACATCATGGACGGCAAAATCATCACGGTGAAAGGAGAAGAAGCCATATTAGTCACCAAGCCACAATCACTTCCCTATGTAGAAGCTGCTGAAGAGTCGTTGGAAAGTTCTTTCCAGGCCCTCGAATTACAAGACACCGGGAAGGAGGGGGCTATGGCTATGGTGGCCAAAGTAATGTCAAGGAATGGGTATCAAGAGGGCAAAGGCTTGGGGACCGCTTTGCAAGGAATCGTGGAACCAATATCGGCTATCCAGAAGGTAGGCCGTTGCGGATTGGGTTATGAGGAGGACGCCCTTATGGATGGGCGATTCTGGATGAGGAATAGACTTCGGGATCAGAGGTTTGACCGGAAAATGGGAAAAAGGGAGGTAGTCCCGCGGATCACAGATGTCTTCACTAAACCGGTCATCGAAAATCCGACAGAGGTTGAAGAATCACCTGATGAACCATCCATTGACGTCATCCACCTAGATTCCTTGTATGAGGCTCTGGTCTCGCCAATAGCTGAGGGGCAAGAGTTGGACAACTGGACGGCAGAGGACATCCCTGTACTCAATTTCGAGTAAAGTACCTTTGGTTATCTACACTTGATCATTTTGTCCATGGTGGCAAGTGTAACGTTGTAAATGGACCCTTTTCTTATGACATAAATTTTTAATGAATTAATAGCGTATTTATTTCCAAATCCTTTTTATGCTCTTCATTTGAATTCCATCTTTATAATATATTCTATTTTCGTTCATTCAGGACCTTTCACCTAACACCTAATAATCCAATAGACTCAGAGATTCCTCTGGTTAATTTTAAAATCCCCATAACTGCCATTACTTCAAGTGATTCTGAGGTAGAGCTCACAGAGGAAAGCAATGAAAACGATGAACCTTCCCTCGTGCCTTATGGAGATGAAAGACGCACCATAAACTTAGGCACGGAAGAAGTAAAGAGGGAACTTAATGTTGTGGAGAGTGAGGAATTGGGAGATATGATTAGTTTGCTCAGAGAATTACTGGACGTATTTTCCTGGAGCTATGATGATATGGTTGGTTTGGACCCCCAGATAGTGGCACACAAAATTCCCCTAATTCCAGGGACAATCCCGGTAAAGCAGAAGCTAAGAAGAATGAATCCTGACACACTGCTCAAGGTTAGGGATGAGGTCAAGAAACAGTATGACGCTGGGTTCATAGAAGTAGTCAAATATCCCCAATGGATAGCTAACGTTGTCCCGGTAATGAAGAAGAACGGGAGAGTTAGGGTGTGTGTTGATTACAGGGATCTTAATAAAGCAAGTCTAAAAGATGATTTCCCTCTCCCCCACATTGATGTGTTAGTAGACAATGCTGCGGGATTGGGCAGGTGCTCATGCATTGATGGGGCATCTGGGTACAATCAAATCCCAATGGATGAGGAAGACAAAGAGAAAACCGCTTTTATCACTCAATAGGGAGTATTTGGCTATTGGGTCATGCCCTTCGGGCTGAAGAATGCTGGTGCCACCTATCAGCGCGCTATGGTCACATTATTCCACGATATGATGCATAAAGAAGTGGAGGTGTACGTGGATGATATGATCATCAAATCCCGGGGAGAAGAAAGCCATGTGCAGGTGCTGAGGAAAGTATTTGAGAGACTCAGGAAATATCAGTTGAAACTGAACCCTGCCAAATGCATATTCGGAGCTAGGTCAGGGAAATTGTTGGGATTCATAGTGAGCGAAAAGGGAATAGAGGTAGATCCAGACAAGGTTCGAGCTATTCAAGAGATGCCATCCCCAAGAACAGAAAGGGAGGTGCGTAGTTTCCTGGGAAAGTTGAACTACATCTCGAGATTTATTTCCAATCACACCTCTAAGGCTGAGCCTATCTTTAGACTTCTTCAGAAAAATAACACCACCCAATGGGATTCAGTTTGTCAAGAGGCTTTTGAGACAATCAAGCAGTATCTGTCAAACCCAGCAGTGTTGGTTCCTCCCGTGGCGGGGAGGCCTCTGATCCTGTATATGGCAGTCCAACAGAACTCGATGGGATGTGTTTTGGGACAACATGACGACACTGGCCGAAAAGAGAGGGCTATCTATTACCTGAGTAAAAAGTTCAATGATTGTGAGTCAAGGTACTCTTTCTTAGAAAAGACTTGCTGCGCGTTAGCCTGGACAGCAAACCGCCTCAAGCACTACATGTTGAATTGACATGGCTCATCTCCAGGATGGATCCTATCAAATATGTATTCGAAAGCCCATTCGTGCCAGGCAGGATAGCCAAATGGCAGGTTATACTCTCCCAATATGACATAGTCTATATGACCCGGAAGGCGGTGAAAGGTAGCGTGATCGCTGATCTCCTAGCAGAAAATCCTATCCAGGATTATGAAGCTCTGGATTTTGAGTTCCCTGATGAGCACATTAATGAAGTGGACTGCGAAGAAGAGGGGCCAGCCGATGTATGGGAAATGTATTTCGACGGAGCTGTCAATTTGTCCGGTAATGGAATTGGAGCTGTGTTGATATCCCCGGATGGAAAACATTTTCCGATAGCTGTCAAGTTGAGATTTGACTGCACCAACAACGTCGCGGAATACGAAGCTTGTGTGATAGGTCTACAGGCGGCCATCGAAATGAAAATCAGGAAGTTGAAGGTACATGGAGACTCAGCCCTGATCATTTATCAAGTCAAGGGGGAATGGCAAACTAAGGATCCGAAGCTAATACCGTATCAGAAGTACTTGTTGGAGCTGATTAAGAAATTCGAAGAAATCTCTTTCACTCATCTTAGTAGAGACAAGAATCAATTTGCTGATGCCTTAGCTACTCTAGCTGTTATGGCTCAAATCGAAGAGGGTCAGATGATTCAGATATTGAAGATTAAAGCAAGAAGTGAGCCAGCATATTGCTTCATGATTGAGGAAGAACCCGACGGTAAACCTTGGTATCATGACATCCTGGTCTACATCGTAACTGCAGAATTTCCTCCAGGGGCCAGCAGAAACGAAAGAAGAATGATCCGAAGATTAGCATTGGGATGCTTCCCCAGTGGAGAAACCCTATACAAGAGAAGCTCCAACGGCGAATTGTTGAGATGTGTGGATGCAAAGGAGGCAAAGAAAATCCTTTTCGAGACGCATGAGGGAAACTGTGCAACCCATGCCAATGGGCACATGATGGCTAAGCAAATCATGCGACGGGGATATTTTTGGACTACAATGGAAAGGGATTGCATCGAGTATTTCCGAAAATGCCATAAGTGTCAAATCTATGCAGATCCGATAAATGTGCCGCCTCACAAATTGCTCAACCTCGCCTCACCATAGCCTTTCGCAATGTGGGGCATCGATGTGATTGGTCCCATCAACCCTAAGGCATCCAATGGGCACAGATTTATCCTAGTAGCAATCGACTATTTTTCTAAGTGGGTCGAAGCCACGTCATACGCCCATATCACGCAGAATACGTTTCTCAAATTCTTCAGAAGCAACATCATCTGCCGGCATGGTCTCCCCAATGAAATCGTCACTGACAACGCTAAGAATCTCAATGGCCCGAAGATTCAGAAATTGTGTGATCAATACAAAATCCGACACCTCAATTCCTCCCCATACCGTCCTCAGATGAATGGAGCGGTGGAAGCCTCGAACAAAAATCTCAAGAGGATAATCCGGAAAATGACAGTCACATATAGGGATTGGCATGATATGCTTCCCTATGCTCTTCACGCATACCGGACTTCTGTAAGAACCTCAACCGGGGCAACTCCATACTCACTGGTTTACGGGATGGAAGCGGTATCACCTATTGAAGTTGAAATTCCTTCCCTAAGGATTCTGCAGGAATCAGGGATTGATGAGTCGGAATGGATCCAGTTAAGGTTGGATCAGTTAAACTTGCTGGATGAGAAAATGTTAGCAGCAGCATGACATGGGCAGTTATACCAGATGAGAATGGCTAGAGCATTTGAAAAAAGCATTCGCCCACGCGAATTCCAGCCCGGGGACCTAGTTCTGAAGAAAGTGCTGCCGAATCAAAACGATCCCCAGGGCAAATGGTCACCAACCTACGAGGGACCCTATGTGGTTAAAAAGGCATTTTCTGGAGGAGCCTTGATCTTGACCCACATGGACGGTGAAGAGTTTCCGAGGCCTGTGAACGCTGACACCGTCAAGAGATACTAAAAAAAAAAAAAAAAAAAAAAAAGTAGGAGTGAAAACCGGAAAGGGCGCTCCTAGCAAAATGTGTGAAAGAAGGCGAAAACTCCGAGAGGGCACCTTCTGCAAAATGAGTGAAGGATGAAAACCCGAAAGGGCATCCTGAAAAAGTGAGTTATCTAAAAAAAAAAAAAAAAAAAAAAAAAAAAAATCTAGGGGTGAAAACCCGCAAGGGCATCCCAAGAACCAAAAGGTAGAAATAAGGAAAGAAGCATGAGACCAAGAAGGGAAATAAACCGTCGTGACATGAGGCTTCAGAGAATTTGAAATAATGGCAGTTAAGGGATTTCAAAGCCAGCCACAAGGAATATGTGAGATCTATCCTTGTACCCTTCTTCTTTGAAACTCTATCTTTGCTTTTATTAAAACCGTAATAAAGTCATACTTCATTCCCTATGCTTCTATCTTTCCCTTATATTTATTTTTTAACATTATCCTTCTGCAATCTCGTTATTTAATGCGCTATTAATCAGTTAAATTTTTTGCCATAAGATTAGGATTTAACAATTGATAACTTCATATACTTTACTATGAGATTTGCAGGGAATGACCAGGAAAAGGGTACACAAATGGAAAATAGGGATGAAAACCTGAAAGGGCATCCTAAAAAAAGAAAAAAGGAGTGAAAACCCGAAAGGGCACTCCTAGCAAAATGTGTGAAAGAGGGTGAAAACCCGAGAGGGCGCCTTCTGCAAAATGAGTGAAGGATGAAAACCCGAAAGGGGATCCTGAAAAAGTGAGTTATCCAAAAAAAAAAAAAAAAAAAAACTAGAGGTGAAAACTTGGAAGGGCGCTTCTAGTCATATAGACGAAGGGGAAGTGAAAACCCGCAAGGGTGCTTTTCGGGAGAAAGTAAAAAAAAAAACCAGAAATGGGGCATTTGAAGAAATGAGGCCATAGGTCAAGTCTTGCAACTCGTCCTCCATTCATCATTGGCCTTCGGGATTCTGTTAAGTACACTTCATTGGGGAAGAACTTCTTGTGTCCGGATTAGGCTTGCTTTGTAAGTGCAATTTACATTTCCTGTTATCAACCTCTGGTTCCTTGATCTAAGTTGATTTTAATTTTCTTGCAATTTAAATTTCCTGTTATCAACCTCTAGTTCCTTGATCTAAGTTGATTTTAATTTCCTGCAATTTAAATTTCCTGTTATCAACCTCTGGTTCCTTGATCTAAGTTGATTTTAATTTGCTGCAATTTAAATTTCCTGTTATCAACCTCTGGTTCCTTGATCTAAGTTGATTTTAATTTTCTTGCAATTTATATTTCCTGTTATCAACCTCTGGTTCCTTGATCTAAGTTGATTTTAATTTCCTGCAATTTAAATTTCCTGTTATCAACCTCTGGTTCCTTGATCTAAGTTGATTTTAATTTTCTTGCAATTTATATTTCATGTTATCAACCTCTGGTTCTTTGATCTAAGTTGATTTTAATTTCTTGCAATTTATATTTCATGTTATCAACCTCTGGTTCCTTGATCTAAGTTGATTTTAATTTCTTGCAATTTACATTTCCTGTTATCAACCTCTGGTTCCTTGATCTAAGTTGATTTTAATTTCTTCAATTTATATTTCCTGTTATCAACCTTTGGTTCCATGATCTAAGTTGATTTTAATTTCTTGCAATTTACATTTCCTGTTATCAACCTCTGGTTCCTTGATCTAAGTTGATTTTAATTTCCTGCAATTTAAATTTCCTGTTATCAACCTCTGGTTCCTTGATCTAAGTTGATTTTAATTTCTTGCAATTTACATTTCCTGTTATCAACCTCTGGTTCCTTGATCTAAGTTGATTTTAATTTCTTCAATTTATATTTCCTGTTATCAACCTCTGGTTCCATGATCTAAGTTGATTTTAATTTCTTGCAATTTACTTTTCCTGTTATCAACCTCTGGTTCCTTGATCTAAGTTGATTTTAATTTCCTGCAATTTAAATTTCCTGTTATCAACCTCTGGTTCCTTGATCTAAGTTGATTTTAATTTCTTGCAATTTACATTTCCTGTTATCAACCTCTAGTTCCTTGATCTAAGTTGATTTTAATTTCCTGCAATTTATATTTCCTGTTATCAACCTCTGGTTCCTTGATCTAAGTTGATTTTAATTTCCTGCAATTTAAATTTCCTGTTATCAACCTCTGGTTCCTTGATCTAAGTTGATTTTAATTTTCTTGCAATTTATATTTCCTGTTATCAACCTCTGGTTCATTGATCTAATTTGATTTTAATATCTTGCAATTTACATTTCCTGTTATCAACCTCTTGTTCCTTGATCTAAGTTGATTTTAATTTCCTGCAATTTAAATTTCCTGTTATCAACCTCTGATCCAAGTTGATTTTAGATTTCTAATGTTTTAACTTCTGTTGCCGGTCTCTAGGTCACTAACTTAGGTATGCCTTAGTTCCCTAACTTCGAACACCTAATCGTCCAAAATTTAGGTCTGAATCTTTACATAATTCCTACACGGGAAAATTTTCCCTTTAATAGAAATTATGTAAAGAGGGGCAGCTGTCGACACCATATTTTGGCCGATCCCCAGAATTAATAAACTCTGAAACCGATCCCCGATACTAAATCTCTTTGTGCTAGATAACCACATTTCCGATCTCTCCTCACAAGGAATTGAATCAATGCTAAGCCCTCACATCAGTCAAGGCCTTACCGGTCTATTAAATCACTCACCGATCTCTCAAACCCATTGTCGAATCTCCTGACCAGTCAAGTATATTCCTGATCTCTGTTGACAAACGAAATGAACTGACACTAGATCTTTTCTTACCAGTTTTATTGCCGATCTCCCTTTCAAAAGTTTAAGAATAATCAAAGGTTCCGTTCCGGTTTAAGGATGATTCCGATCTTAAATGTTCAAGCCAAATTTCTAATTTTAATCAAGTTCCGTTTAGCGTTGGTTCTCTACTGATCTTATGCTCATTATGTCTTCCGATCTCTCACACTTGGGTTGATAATCACTTTCAGTTCTTTCAAGATACTCAAACAATCAAGTGTTTAATAATTTAGAAATGTTCCGATCACAACCATTCATCGAACAAAAGAGGCATTCCATTTCATTTCAAAATTTGTACAAGTTATTCAGCTGGAGGATCACCCCCAGCCTGATCTACATTTTGTCCGTCTTCTCCCTCACCCTCAGCCTCCTCCTCACTATCCTCACCCTCGCCTCCGGGAGCCAGGTCGGCCATCCAAGAGAAGTCCTCCTCTGGGTAACGCTTCTGGAGCTCAGCCAAGAGATCCTTGTGAGCATTCACATAAGCACCGGCTATTCCTGTCACCATCTCTTCATCTTTTGCCTTAAGCTCCTCAGTAAGGTGAGCGACCCGAGCAGCTTCGTTGGCCCGGAGCACCTGGACTTTTCCAAGAGCACGATCCTTTTCAGCCATAACATGAACCTGTTCGGCCAGCTTATCCTCATAGTACTTCATACGCCCCTCAATTTGAGATATGTATGCCACTTCTTGACTCTTCTTCTCGACCTCCTTACCCAGGCGGTGAGCCTTTTCCCGGACTATGTGCTGGTTCACCAGGCACTCTACATTCAGACTCATGGATCGGGTCAGAATGTCGTCGAGATTGTCCGGAGACAGCCGGTCCCAATCCTCCCGAAGGCAGATGGAAGACCCCAAGACTTTGGCAAAACCTTGCTTCTCCCGAACAGTACGGTTCTTCTCCAGGGAAGCGATCAGCACTTAAGCGACACGAGGAGGGGGCCTCGCAGAAGGTTGAGAAGGACCCCCTTCTGTGCTTGGAGCAACTGGAGGAAGTGGAGGCGGCTCTTCTCGTCGAGGAGGAGATCGGACAGCTTCTGCGATCAGCGGTCCCGAAGGTCGAGGCGGGCCTCTTTGTATCTCCCCAGGTTCATGGCCGGGTGTTTGAAGCAGTTCTGAACGCTTTATCTCTTTTATCTTCCGGGAAATCTCTCTTTCTTTCTTCCGCTTCTTGGAACCCTCGCCACCCGCCATACCTGCACAAAGAAGAGATCAGTGAGATCGCTAAGGTCCTGAGATCTGAGATGTAGAAAGTACCAATGCTGAGGTCAGAGAGCGGAAGCTCGCGATCTTGGCCGGTGATCAGCTGTATAGTCTAATGATGCAGCTCGGCAGTCACCGCATCTAAACATGAGAACTTCTCCCTAGCCGCTTGATCTTTCAGTTCCATCACTACGGCTCCCTCTTCCCTATTCAGAGCGAGATGCTTCGGAATCAAGGGCCCCTGGTGCCACCAGCTACGGGGGAAGCCCTCAAAGCAGTTCGGATTTTTGCTCCTCAGAATGAAGAAGTGGTTCTTCCAATTCTTAAGGGAGGAGGGCAGATCGGTAAAGAGCCCACAATGAGGCTTCGCCTGAAAGAACCAGTGCTCGTCGTCCTTTCGGCGAGTTAGCCTGTGCAGTTCGGCGAACACCTTAGCCGTAGGACTGATTCCCTTAGCTCGGCACAGGCCTCGGAAGGCTACTAAGATCCGCCACGAGTTAGGGTGAATTTGGGCAATGCACACTCGGTGAAATTTTAAGACCTCTTTGAAGAAGTCGTCCAGAGGGAACCGAAGACCGGCCTTTAATTGTTCTTCGTAGACCATGATCATATCGTTTTCTTCGAAGAAGTGATCGGCACGAAGATCGCCGTGGCATTTAATTAGCTCGTACGAGTCAGGCCGAATGTTGTATTCTTGGCTGAACGACTGCAGATCGGTTTCTTGAAGGACCGATGGCAGCTCGTCCAGGGGGAGGTTCTCTCTCCCTGAAGAAGGCGCATGCCTTGATAATGTCGCTTGTCCCAGAGCTGGAACGGAGACCCTAGGAGGTTCAGGTCGCGCGCTTGGCCCGACTACCTCTACCTCATCGGACGACCACGAAAACTGAATAGAAGGAGGGCTCGTAGCTCTCTGACCTTCGGCACCGCTCATTTTCAAAGGAAATAAAGATTTTAAACTAAAAAGAAAGATCAAAGCCCTTACCGGAGTCTGATCGGTGTCGGAGGAACTTGAGAAAATGAGAGGATTTCGGGGTTGTTCGCGAGAGACTGAAAATGATATAAGAGAGCGAATGACTGATCCGAGCATTTAATGCTCACTCTGTCCTAGGCGGCGCATCGGTTAACGGGATTCGCCAGCTGTTTCTGACATTTCCCAAGAATATTCTAGATACCTCACAAAGAGATCGGCTAGGTAAGGATCGGCGGATTAAAAGGGATATTTTGAATTGCAGATCGGATAAGTGTCATTCAGGTAAAGAACCAGATCGGATAATCACATTAGAGATCGGAAAATAATCAATGCAATAATAATAAGATGATAATCGACAAAATAAAGTCTTTATTTTCAAAAGATCGGATTACATCATTTGGGCGATCTCTAGGGATCGGATTACATTAAAATTGGATTACATCATTTCTGTGATCTCTAGAGATCGGATTACATTGAAAACAAAATACATCATTTGGGCGATCTCTAGGGACCGGAATGTCACATTGTGACTGATCCAAAGGGGTGTCACCGACCAGAACCGAGGCGCTGTCGGAACACCCAATGTGGAGGAAAGCCGCTGTCGGAACACCCAATGTGGTGAGAAGCCGAATAAACTTGGAAGAGCAACCGTCAAGGGTCGGCGGAACATCAGCAATTTGCTCGGCCAAAATCGGTTCGCCGATTATGCCAGTTGAACGACTCGAGATCGGCACAACCGAGGTCCGCAATCCAGATCGGTTAATTGATTCAGTTCTCTCACCATCATCAGATAAGGTCATCACGATTATTCGATCACCAGGGTCATGAGTTTTCAGTCGGGGAATAAAAAGGTCCATCGAAAAAGATCAAAAACCACAATCCTGCCGGAACAACGGTCGGAACGACTGCCGGAATAACTAGAATAGGAAAGTAAAGAAGAAAAGAGGAAAATCGGATGGAGAAAGTTTTTGGGTCAGGGGGTATATATAGGGGGAAATCAAGCATTTATTGCTTAGCAGAAAACAAAGCGGACGCTTCGGGAATCGAGGGGAATTAATGCTTTGACCGGACCGGGCCTGGTTAAGGGAAGTATTGGAATAATAGAGATCGGAAGAGGGGAGATCGGTATGAAAGATCGGAGAAGGACCATGTTAAGAAGGTCGGAAAGGAAGAGAGAGCAGAAAACGAAAGGGCGCCTACTGCCGTCACCATAATCAGAGCCGAGGTAGTTAAAGCATTGCCAGGTAAAATCTCAACCGCACGCCCCAGAATCGCCCACATTTCTGACATGCGTACGTCAGGACGGCACTGTACATCCTAATCTCCACCGTTGATCCAACTTGTAAGGACGAGCCCAGAGCCCTTGGATCAAAGAAGAAGACGACAAAACCAGCGCCTTTCACTCCTAGCCCTTGGATCGCCCCGGACAAGAGAATTTGGGGCCGTCAGATTAGAGGAGGAAGAAGACGAATATTCTGAAATGGATCTCGGCCGTCTGTTCTGATTCTCTTTAATTCTTGAGCTTAGGATTATGTCCCTTCAAATCTTGACCCTCCATCTCCCTTAGGATAAATCCTGACCCTTCAAGGAGAACACCCGGTCCCTATAAATACCTGCATGAAAAACTGTTCAAGGGACGGAAAAAAGATAGAAAAAGGCAGTGACCATAGTGGAAGAACTCTGAAACTTAATTCAGTTCGTTACTCTGCTATTTTAGCTTTCATAAGAAAAACTTTGGAAACCAGTTTTCTGAAGTGTTTTCTTGCAAAGGGATTTTTGAATGCTGAAATTCTTCATTTTCAGTCCGTTCATTATCCTGTGACACTCTCACCTTTTGTCTTTGTTATCTTCTATTTCCATTCATATTGTCCAAGTTCAACTCCATTCAAGATTGGTTATTTTGACCTGTTTACATTTTAACAAAGAATCCTTCATTTCGAGGCGAACCTTGGTCCTCCAGCTATCAACCTGCAGTCCTGTTACATTCTGTGATTCCATAGTTAGTTTAGTATATTCGACTCCCAACAGGTGAGTGCTATATCGTTATTTTATCAAATGTTCTTCTTTATTCACGTATTTCATTTATTCTTTTTCTGTTTGTAATTTTCACCAAGTTTATACTATATTTTAAACACGGAGGCAGTCATTCTCGAGTTTACTTCTTTGTTAATCAGTTTATTCTTTGATTTATCTTCATTACTTCTTAGCACAGGAGTTCTGGTCCCGAATAGCTTAGAAGTAACTAAACAAAATGTAGGTAACGGCAACTTAAAAGTCCTTTTATAATGATAAAAGGTCTAAATAATAAGACAGGAAAATGGTGAAGCCAAATCACGAGGAAAATTCAATAGGTCATTAGGCGAGATGTCATAAGACAAAATGAAACCAAACCTTGGATAACTAAATAGAATAGATCGGGCATTAATAAGTATTGGTAAGGCGACCACATGGGAGGTCGGTACATTCAGTCTAGTATCCCCCGTCTAGTCACAAGGTATCAATTAGCTAAAAGAAGCCTTATCCCCAGCACCTTTGAATGCCAGAATCCTTAGCTTTAAGACATGTAGCTGAAATTAAGATTCGGGAGACAGGAAAAGTCCCTTTCAGGCCCCTGTTAACTTAAAAGAGATCGGATGAGAGTTCTTATCCGATTCTCAACTTAAAATTCCAATAGACACTTAAGAGAGATCGGAGGAGAGTTCTTATCCGATTCTCAGTTCAAAATTTTTAATAAGTACTTAAAAGAGATCGGAGGAGAGTTCTTATCCGTTTCTCGATCTAAAATTTCCATAAACATTTAAAAGGAGATCGGAGGAGAGTTCTTATCCGATCTTCGAGCTAAAATTTTAATAAATACTTAAAGGAGATCGGAGAAGAGTTCTTATCCGATTCTCAATCCTAAAACTCTAAATACTTCAAAAGAGATCGGAGGAGGGTTCTTATCCGATCTCCAATCAGAATTTTAATAAATATTTAAAAGAGATCGGAGGAGAGTTCTTATCCGATTCTCACACCAAATTTTAACCTGTGCGCAAAAATAATCCCAAAACCAAAAATGATATGCGACGTCAATTCACTGAGGTTGTCTCATTTACTTATGTATCTGGGTAATCCAAATTTAGTGAAAAATCAAATATTCCTTTGGTCAAAAGGATTAACATTCCCATTCAAGCCCTCCTAACTAATGCAAAGTTAAATCTACTTACCCTTATTAAGGGACGAGGCGGGGTGCCTAACACCTTCCCCACCCGTTTACGGACCCCGAACCTAGAATCTCTGCCTTGAAGTGGTTTCATTTCAATTTATCTTCATAAACGGTTTTCTTTAATTTCCCTCAAAATTAAAGTGGCGACTCCTCACTCTTTCCCACTTCGGTGAGGGTTCGTTCAGGCGACCGCAAAATACCTTGCGACAACTCATATTCTTAATAACTTAAGAATAATATTTCTAACAAAATATCAATGGACCTTTTCTTTTACACATAAATATATTATGTAAATAGAAAAGTGGAAATGCCTTTTATTAATAAAAATATGTACAAGATACATACTAAATGATATGCTCTAGGGCATACTACTAACATATCTTCCATCCATACTTAGATCAGTTTGTAGTGGTCTTTATTGATGATATTCTGGTGTATTCCAAGACCAGGGAAGAACATGATGAACATTTGAGGATTGTTCTGCAAATCCTGCGAGAAAAGAAGGTGTATGCTAAGTTGTCCAAGTGTGACTTCTGGATGAGTGAAATCTCCTTTCTTGGACACATAGTGTCCGCTGAGGGGATTAGAGTAGATCCTAAAAGGATAGAAGCAGTGATGGAACGGAAGCCTCCCAGAAATACAATTGAGGTCAGAAGTTTCTTAAGGCTAGCTGGGTATTACAGAAGATTTGTAAAGGGGTTCTCTCTTATAGCTGCTCCAATGACCAAGTTGTTGCATAAGAATGTGAAATTTGGCTGGAACGACAAGTGCCAAGCCAGTTTTGAGAGGCTGAAGGCTATGTTGACAGAAGCACCAGTGTTAACACAGCCAGTGTCGAGAAAAGACTAGCAGAATTGTATATCAGTGTGGTCTACAGTGATGCCTCGCATAATGGGCTAGGGTGTTTATTCCTATGCTTCCAGGCAGTTAAGGCCACATGAACAAAACTACCCTACTCATGACTTAGAGTTAGCAGCAATTATCTTCGCATTGGAGATATGGAAGCATTATTTATATGGTAAAAAATGTTACATCTATACAAACCACAAGAGTCTAAAATGTTTGCCCAGAAGGAGCTCAATCTTAGACAGAGGCGATGGATTGAGTCCCTAAAGGACTATGATTATGTGATAGATTATCATCCTGAGAAGGCCAATGTAGTTGCTGATGCCTTGAGCAGAAAATCCATCACAGCTTTAAGATCACTAAATGCCCGTCTGTCCTTAGCTCAAGATGGAGCTATTTTGGCTGAGTTACAAGTAAGGCCATACCTACTACAGCGGATACAAGATGGGTAGAAGGCCGATGACAAATTGATGGCCATTGTGGGTAAAATTCCAGAGGGAAAGGAAACTAATTATGAGGTGAAATCAGATGGGTATCTGTACTACAGAGGAAGGGTGTGTGTACCAGATGATGAGGAACTGAAGACTTGTATTTTGAAAGAAGCACACACTAGTGTTTATGCTATACACCCGGGAAGCACAAAAATGTATAATGATTTGAAGCCTCATTATTGGTGGCCTGGTATCAAGAGAGATATAGCTAACTATGTGACTAAGTGTTTGACATGTCAGCAAGTTAAAGCAGAACATCAAGTTCCATCAGGATTGCTACAGCCTATAAGCATACCTGAATGGAAATGGGACTGAGTCACTATGGATTTTGTTAGTGGTCTACCTCTCACCCAAAAGAAGCATGATGCAGTGTGGGTGATAGTGGATAGATTGAAGTCGACACATTTCTGCCGATTAGGATATTGCTCCTTTGGAGAAGCTAGCAGAATTGTATATCAGTGAGATAGTTAGACTGCACGGAATCTCACTTTCCATCATATCTGATCGAGACCCAAGGTTTACATTGAGATTCTAGAAAAAGTTGCAAGAAGCCTTGGGCACACAACTCCGTTTTAGCACGGCTTTTCATCCTCAGACGGATGGACAATCGGAACGAGTAATCCAGGTAAACCTAAAAACTAATTGAATTTTCACAATTAATAAATTGAAATGATAGTAACAATGTGAATTATGTGATAGATCCTGGAGGATATGCTGAGGAGTTGTGTCATTGAGTTTGAGGGGAGTTGGGATAGATATCTCCCAGTAGCAGAATTTGCATATAATAATAGCTACCAAGCTAGCATTCAAATGGCTCCGTATGAAGCACTGTATGGGAGGAAGTATAGAACCCCCGTAAGTTGGACTGAATTGGGCGAAGATAAACTAGTAGGACCAGACTTGGTGAAACAAACTGAGGAAAAAGTGAAAATAATCAAAGGAAATTTGAATGTTGCCTCAGATAGACAGAAATGTTATGCCGACTTGAAGAGAAAAGAGATAGAATATACAGTTGGCGACAAAGTGTTTCTTAAAGTCTCACCGTGGAAGAAAGTACTGAGGTTTGGAAGAAAGGGTAAGTTAAGCCCTAGGTTTATTGGCCCATATGAAGTCATTGAACATGTGGGTCCAGTAGCCTACAGGCTAGCTTTGCCACCAGAATTGGATAAAATCCATAATGTATTCCATGTTTCTATGTTTAGAAGATATCGCTCAGACCCTTCACATGTCATATCCATGGAAGAGATCGAAATCCAACTGGACTTAACATATACAGAAGAACCCATACGAATCCTAGCTCGGGAAGTAACACCCCTATGTTCGGTAGCGCGTTCTACTGTTCCAGTGACCAGTGTTGTCCGGACAGCTAGGATGCCTAGAACTACACTTAGATATGGATTAGAAGACATAAAATAATGAAATACAAGAAAAGAAAATACAAGAAAAACAAAGAAAAAATAATAGCAATTAAATGTAACCAAGTTAAATGAGCCGAGAACCCTAGTGATGGGTGACCGCACCTGAAGTTGCGGCGTGGACCGTTGACTAGCCCTGGAGCGCAGAGAACCCTGAAAAATATTTTTAGGACTTAAATAAATGTCTATTGAAGTATTAATACTATTAGAAATATCAAAGAAAAATTAATTAATTAGTACAAAGAAAAGTGAGAAATCGAGAAAATGGACAAAACTCGGGTTACCGAAAAATCGGGAATGCAATCCGAACAGGGGCATTGTGGTCATTCGACACCCCAAGTTGTCTTTTGACCTAAATGTTTATTAAAAATACATGATATTACACTTGAAAAATGTAATGAAAAATTAAATTGGTGGTACATAGTTTAAATAGCAAAAATTGGGGGTTAAATGTGGGAATATGAAACCTTAGGATAAATAAACATTAAATTAAAACATAGTGCTCCACTAACTCACCTAAGTGGACCACTACATCTTCATTTTGGATAGATTTTCATCTTCCTCAAACTCCCAAGAACCAGCCGAAACCAAAGAAGATAGAAAACCTCCATGGCCGAATTTGGAGAAGCTTCATGCAAGCATGATCCAACCATGGAAACCTCAAGCATCCTTCACTAAAATCGCTCTACACCACTTGGGCAGTAGATAGGCAGCAAGAAGATCAAGTTTAGTCAAGGTTTTGAAGAGTTTCCAAAGTGGTAAGTAGGTATTTTTGATGCTTGCTTCATTAAAGTTTGTGTGGATATTATGGGTAGTTGAATTGTGGAAAGATTTTTGGAGTTTGATGTTTTAAGGGAGATGTATATTTTTGGCAGCCATGGAAACTCCATAAGAACAATTTATCTTTGCATGTAAATGGTAGATTAAAGTGTTGATGAAGTGTTTATGTGTGTAGGAATAAATTGAGTGATGTATACTAAATGAATATGTGAATGTACACTTGACTTTGGAAGCTTGGAAAGCTAGTGAAGAAGATTACAATTCGGCAATGTGAAGTGTGGACCAAAATATGTTGCTTTATGGTTTGGTTTATCGAATATTATTGTTGAATTATGGTACATGTTATGGCAGCATCTATATGTGTATAAGAGTGTGAGTTTGGACATGTAAATGAGCTATATTGTGCAGTTAAATTGTGTGTAATTTGGACTTGGTAAATTCTGTACTATAAGGTGCATATTGAATGTGATTATAAGCTGCCAAAATGACCAACAATTTGAAGTAAAATGTGTTTAGGTTATGGTACAAACCAGAATTGGCATGAATGTGTAACTTGGTAATGTTAAATGTGTGCTTTGATGAGTTATGAACAATGTGCAATAGGGCAGTGTGTATTTTGTTTTAGAACCTTAAGTGAGTGGCTCCAATTGGTATGAGATCAATTAAAGGTGAAGCTAGGCACAAAATGTGCCAACTTTCATGAAGAAAGCTTACCAAAATTCAGCCTAAAAGGTGACTTGAAAAATGACCAAATCCGGATTAGTGCATTTAAGGCCTGAAAATTGACTATTTGGGCAGCAGTTAGTGTTTTGGCCATAACTCACTAAAAACAGGTCCAATTGACCTGAAATATTTACCATGAATAGTTAAGACATATATCTACAAGTCTTATGAAGACGCCAACACCCAGAAATGACCATAAGCAAGTCAAATAGCTTGCACAAGTTTGGGTCCAAAAACTGGCCGAACCAAAATTGACCTAAAAATGACCTAAAGTGACCATTTTGATGCATTCTAACCAGCAATAGTAAAATGACCATAACTTGATCTAGTAAACTCAGAATGACCTAAAATTTGGCCTTGCGTGCAACAAGACATAGATCTACAAGTTTGTAGTTTTGACCAAAACCCAAAAACTGAGGGAACTAGGTCATCCGACTAGGTCAAATTGGTATACCGGAATCCGACAAATTGCAACAAAACGCAATATACATGGAAATGAATTGGGTAACATGTACCAAACCTAAAAGGCTACAAATGTGATATATTGGTAACATTAAAACCTAATTCACCTAACTACATCGAGGGTCAACATCTTAGGTTGACTAAGGAAATAATAAAATTCAATAAACTAAGTGTTAATCCTTATTCTTAGAGACAGTTTAAGTGAGTACTGAAACACTTCAAATTGTATTTCTCAGTTAGCAAAGACTCAGGGAAGGGGAAGGAAACACTGATTTAGAGCCAAGAGACAGTTATCAGAGGTTTGTGCACAACAGTTATTTCTTTTGAATTTTCAATTGAAATAAATTATGACTATTTGTATATTATTGTTTTAAATTGTGGAAATGTGTTTGAATGGGTACTTATCGCTTGAAAAGCATTGTAAATGGTTTAAAACTGTGAAAATTTGTTTGATTGATATTTGATGGATACTTTTTGATTGAAAAGCATTGTAAATGGTTTGAAAGCACAGCTATTATGTATATTAATTAAATTCCTCGCTAGCTTGTTTAGTGGGACGAACTGAATTCTCTCTCTGGCTGAAGTGTTGAGGTGTGTGCCTGTTGAGAACGAATAGAATGAGTACTCATATTTTTGCTAGCCAGCTATGTTATTCCTCATTAGCCATCGGCTTTTGGGACGAATTGAATTCCTCATTAGCCATTGGCTTTTGGGACGAATTGAACTTTGGAACATAATTAAGCTGTGTGTGATTTATTGATATGTATTGTGAGAGTGTGAAATGGAGTTTAAACTTTTATTAACGTTCACTGTCTTTTGAATTTAACCATCACTTGTGATTTATTGAGATTTATTGTGATATTGTGAAATGGAGTTTAAATTCTTTATGACATTCATTATCTTTGAATTTAACTATGGTTTTAAGTATCCACTATTTATATGACTTATGATTTGGGATTTAAAGTTGTATTTGATTAATATTGTGCACCACTGAGACATTGGCTCAGCGATAGCTTTTAATTGCTACCGCAGGTAGACAGACTGACAGAGCAGCAGACTAGGCTGCTAGTGCTTCAGTGAGAGATCAACGGGTATATTGAGTATACCATATTCTATATTTTTTATTATAATGTATGTTCACCGTATGTATATAGTGTTCTTAGTTTTGAGCAGTTGTAAATTAAAATTGTACTTTGAAGTTGTAAAATAAATTGTGAATTATTTTGGCTTGTAAAATTTGTACTATATTTCTTTTATCTTAGCCCTTGAAATTACTGAAAAATTATTGTGGATTTGAGTTGAGAAACATATTGTGTTGATTAACTTTTAGAGTTTGAGATTGAGAAATATATTTGAAGTGCTTTTTACAGGTTTTTGAAGAACTGTTTTATTCAAAATACAGATGGCACTCCGCTAAAATTTTTACAGAAATTCCTAACAATTCAAATGTGTTAGCTATTTCCCTTCAGTTCAAAAAAAAAAAAATTTAACACCTGTAAATAGTGCTTACCACTGTAAAAAGAAGTAAGAAAAGTTTTAAAATCCCTTGTAGTGTATTTAATGGGTTATCAGTAGACGAAGTTGGTAATTCATTAGGTATACTACGGGATTATGTTATGCCTTACAGAGGGGTAGGGTGTGACATGTTTTAGTGGTATCAGAGCTAGTTTTTAAATTCTATTTTCACCTGTAATTTGAATATTCTTTCTTTATAGTACAACTGCTCAAAGTCATTGTTTGATACATACAGTACATTACATTATAAATATGTACTAACAGGAGAAAATCTCCTTGTGTTATTTGTTAAGAAGGTCTAAGATCGCATTAACTATGGAAGAGGGTAATTGTTCAGTCAATCAATCTATAGAGGCTGAGGTACAAGGGGATGCCCCAGCACTACACAATGTCAGTGGATCAGCAGTACCAGCTCCTTCAGTACCGCAGTTTCCTGCTCAGTTCGCTCAGTAAATGGCTGCAATGTTTCAACAGATGGCTGGTAATGTACCTACTCAAGTCCCACTACAGACACCAGTGGTACAACCATAGTCTTTTGCTAGGCAATATGACAAATTAATGAAATATGGGGCTACAGAGTTCAAGGGGATAGTAGATCCTCTAGAGGCAGAACAGTGGTTAGAGAGAATGGATAGGGTGTTCAAGAAGCTAAATTGTACAGAGGAGCTCAGGTTTGAATATTCAGTATCTCTGCTACAGGGGGATGCATATGACTGGTGGAAAACCATTCCCCACAGTCTGGTAGAACTTTCAGTGTCAACATGGAGTGACTTTCTCAGGGATTTCAGACAAAAATATGTCCCTAATGCTTATGTGGGCCAGAAGCTGCAAGAGTTCCTAAGTCTGAAACAGGGGAGTAGATCAGTGGCTGAATATGAAAGAGAATTTTCCCGCCTAAGCCATTATGCAATAAGTCTACTTTCTACCAGCAGGGAGAGATGCAAGAGGTTTGAAACTGGCTTGAAGCCCAGTATAAGATTACAAGTGGTCGGATTCAAACATAACAACTTCTCTGAACTTATTTTTCAAGCCTTAGAGTTAGAAAGAATTGAATCTGAAGCAGCCCTTGAGAAAAAGAAATTAGAGAAGACAAAAAAAGAGGAAAAGTCAGTAGAACAGAGTTCCAGTGGTCCTACTAGAAAAAGAAAGAACCATAGGGGACATAACAGAGGTGGTAAGAAGTCCGATAAGGGAAGATATTCAGGACAGAAACCTCCTCGTCGACAATGTGAAACTTGTGGAAGAAATTATGGTGGGATATGCTATAAGGCTATTGGATCCTGTTATAACTTTGGAGGCACAGGGCACTTTGCCAAGAACTGCACCAGTACTCGCAGAGTTGGACCACCTCCTACTACTGCTGAAGGGTCAGTTTAGAGCCCTATCACTAGAGGTTCACAACCACCCAATAGAGGTAGAGGCAGGGGTAGAGGCAGCCCAGCAGGCAGCCAAGGCACAGTGAAACAATCAGAGCAAGGTAGTGCTCCAGTCAGAGTCTATGCAATGAGACAGAGAGAAGAGGCTGAGACATCTGATGTTGTGGCTGGTACCTTCTCAACCTTTAATCAAGATGTATTTGTGTTATTTGATCTAGGTTCTACCCATTCTTATGTAAGTGCTAGCATCATTGATTGCATTGCTGTTCCATGTACAAAAATAGACTTTGAGGTGCTAGTAACAAGTCTGTTAGGATAAGAAGTTAGGGTTAATAGAATGTATAGGGATTGTCCTTTGGTGATCCAAGGACACACTTTTCTATCTGATCTCATTGAAATGCCCTTCAGAGATTATGATATCATCTTGGGCATGGATTGGTTAGCCAGGCATCACGCCATGATTGACTGTAGACTGAAGACAGTCACTTTTGGTCTCCCTCAGTACAGTGATGTGGTAATACATGGGGAGAGGCAGCTATTACCATCAAACATCGTTTCGGCTGCATTAGCCAGAAAAATGATCAGAAAGGGGTGTGAAGCATACTTGGCACATGTGGTAGACACCCAAGTGGGCAGTCCAGTAGTGAGGGACATCCCTACAGTATATGACTTTCCATATGTGTTTCCTGATGAATTGCCAGGATTACCTCTAGAAAGAGAGGTGCAGTTTGAAATTAATGTTATGCCTAGTGTGGATGCAATCTCCATAACACCATACAGAATAGCACCAGCAGAGTTGAAGGAGTTGAAGGTACAGTTGCAAGAACTACTTGAAAAGGGCTTCATCCGCCCTAGTGTGTCACCTTGGGGAGCGCCAGTATTGTTTGTTAAGAAGAAAGATGGTACTCTCCGCTTATGTATCGACTACTGGTAATTGAATAAGGTGATAATAAAGAACAGATATCCATTGCCTCGCATTGATGATCTGTTTGATCAGTTAAAGGGTGCAGCTATATTCTCCAAAATTGATTTACGATCTGGTTATTATCAGTTGAAGGTGCAAGAGCAGAGTATTCCAAAAACTGCTTTCAGAACTCGGTATGGACACTATGAGTTTCTGGTAATGCCATTCGGGTTAACTAATGCTCCAGCTGCTTTTATGGATCTGATGAACACTATCTTCAAACCATATCTCGACCAATTTATGGTGGTGTTTATTGATGATATTTTGATATATTCGAGGAATGCAAAGGAGCATGACAGACATCTACGGATTGTACTGCAGACATTAAGGGAGAAACAGCTATACGCCAAATTGTCAAAATGTGAATTTTGGCTAAAAGAAATCTCCTTCTTAGGACATGTTGTGTCAGCTGAAGGGATCAAGGTAGACTCCAGCAAGGTAGAAGCTATCCTTAATTGGAAACTGTCCAGGAATATCATAGAAATTCACAGTTTTCTGGGTTTAGCTGGATATTACCGCCGGTTTGTGAAAGGGTTTTCTATGTTATCTTCTCCACTGACCAAGCTGCTTCGAAAAGATGCAAAATTCAGTGGACAAATAAATGCCAGTAGAGTTTTGATGAGTTGAAGAGGTGTTTAACTGAAGCTTCAGTCCTTACTTTACCTACACCGGGTAAAGAGTATATAGTGATGCTTCTCACAATGGGTTAGGCTGTGTACTGATGCAAGATCGGAATGTCATTGCTTATGCATCACGCCAGCTGAAACTGCATGAGAGGAACTACCCAACACCTGATTTGGAGCTAGCAGCTATTGTTTTTGCTCTAAAGATCTGGAGACACTATTTGTATGGGGAGAAATGTTACATTTACACAGATCACAAGAGCTTAAAGTATTTGGGCACCCAAAAGGAATTGAATTTGAGGCAGAGGAGATGGTTAGAACTGATTAAAAACTATGATTGCTTAATAGACTATCAGCTAGGGAAAGCAAATGTGGTGGCTGACGCCTTAAGTTGTAAGACTATGGCAAGTCTCAGAGTTTCTCCTTTGTCCACGGTATATGAATTGAAAGCACATCATGCCGGTTTAGAGATTGATGATGAGGGACAAATAGTAGTTGCATGGCATGTACAGCCAGTGTTGATTGATCAGATCAGAATGGCTACTCATAATGATGATAAATATCAGAAGCTACTGAAAGAAGTCCAGCAGGGCAAGAAACCTGAATTCTCTATGAGAAATGATGGTTTACTGCTACATCAGGGCAGAATGTGCATTCCTAGTGATGTTGAATTGAGATGGATCATTATGAAGGAAGCACATGAGTCTCCTTTTGCTATGCACCTGGTGGAACTAAAATGTACAGAGGGCTGAAAGAGCATTACTGGTGGATGGGTATGAAGAGGGATATAGCTGAATTTATTTCCAAATGCCTAACTTGTCAGCAAGTAAAGGCAGACATCAAGTTCTAGCTGGTTTGTTACATCCATTGCTAGTACCATAGTGGAAATGGGAACGGATAACTATGGATTTTATTACAGGACTTTCGAGGACACAGAATAGTCATGATGCAGTGTGGGTTATAGTTGACAGACTGACCAAGTCTGTTCACTCTTTGCCAGTCCGGATGGACTATAGCCTGCAGAGATTGGCTAGATTGTACATATATGAGATTGTAAAACTACATGGAGTGCCAATATCGATTGTATCTGACAAAGATCCTAGGTTCACTTCTAGATTCTGGGGTAGTCTACAGAGAACCCTAGGAACTAGATTGAACTTCAGCACAGCATTCCACCCACAGAAAGATGGCTAGTCTGAGAGGGTTATTCAGATATTGGAGAATATGTTACGGGCTTGTGTGATTGAGTTTGAAGGTAGTTGGGATACACACTTGCCTTTGATTGAGTTTGCTTGTAACAACAGCTACCAATCAAGCATTGGGATGCCTCCATATGAAGCTTTGTATGGCAGAAAGTGCAGAACTCTCCTATGTTGGGATGAAGCATGTGAAAGAAAGATGATTGGGCCAGAAATTATTCAGCAGACAGAGGAAAAGATCAGATTGATCAGAAATAGAACCAAGGCTGCATCAGACCGTCAGAAGTCCTATGTTGATCTGAAGAGAAGAGACATTGAATATGCAGTGGGTGATAAGGTATTCCTCAAAGTTTCTCCTTGGAAGAGGATTATGAGATTTGGCAGAAAGGGGAAACTGAGTCCTCGTTTCATTGGACCATATGAGGTTCTAGAAAGAGTGGGTCCTTTGGCATATCGGTTGGCATTACCTCCGAAGCTAGAAAGTATACACAGTGTCTTTCATGTGTCCATGTTAAGGAGGTACAGATCTGACCCATCTCAAATACTATCAATTGAAGAGATTGAGGTAAATCTAGACTTCTCATTTGAGGAAGAACCCATAGAAATTCTGGCATATGAGGTGAAGCAGCTGAGGAATAAACAGATACACTTGGTTAAAGTGTTGTGAGAACATCATTCAGGCCAGGAAGCTACTTGGGAACATGAAGAGGATATGAGGAGATAGCACCCACAGCTGTTCAGAGACTGATGCCAGGTAAAATTTTGAGACAAAATTTATTTTAAGGGGGTGGGGGGGGGGAGGAATTGTAACACCCCTATGTTCGGTAGTGCATTCTACTGTTCCGGTTACTAGTGTTATCCGGACAGCTAGGATGCCTAGAACTACACTTAGATATGGATGATGAGACATAAAATAATGAAATACAAGAAAAGAAAATACAAGAAAAATAAAGGAAAAATAATAGCAATTAAATGTAACCAAGTTAAACGAGCCAAGAACCCTAGCGATGGGTGACCGCACTGGGAAGTTGCGGCATAGACCGTTGACTAGCCCTGGACCATGGGGAACCCTGGAAAATAATTTTAGGACTTAAATAAATGTCTATTGAAGTATAAATACTATTAGAAATATCAAAAAAAATTAATTAATTAGTACAAAGAAAAGTGAGAAATCGAGAAAATGGACAAAACTCGGTGTTACCGAAAAATTGGAAATGCAACCCGAACAGGAGCATTGTGGTCATTCGACGCCCCGAGTTGTCTTTTGACCTAAATTTTTATTAAAAATACATGATATTACACTTAGAAAATGTCATGAAAAATTAAATTGGTGGTACATAGTTTAAATAGCAAAAATTGGGAGTTAAATGTGGGAATATGAAACCTTAGGATAAATAAACATTAAATTAAAATATAGTGCTCCACTAACTCACCTAAGTGGACCACTACATCTTCATTTTGGACAGATTTTCATCTTCCTCAAACTCCCAAGAACCAGCCAAAACCAAAGAAGATAGAAAACCTCCATGGCCGAATTTGAAGAAGCTCCATGCAAGCATGATTCAACCATGGAAACCTCAAGCATCCTTCACTAAAATTGTTCTACACCACTTGGGCAGTAGATAGGCAGCAAGAAGATCAAGTTTAGTCAAGGTTTTGAAGAGTTTCCAAAGTGGTAAGTAGGTATTTTTAATGCTTGCTTCATTAAAGTTTGTGTGGATGTTATGGGTAGTTAAATTGTGGAAAGATTTTTGGAGTTTGATGTTTTAAGGGAGATGTATATTTTTGGCAGCCATGGAAACTCCATAAGAACAATTTATCTTTGCATGTAAATGGTAGATTAAAGTGTTGATGAAGTGTTTATGTGTGTAGGAATAAATTGGGTGATGTATACTAAATGAATATGTGAATGTACACTTGACTTTGGAAGCTTGGAAAGCTAGTGAAGAAGATTACAATTCGGCAATGTGAAGTGTGGACCAAAATATGTTGCTTTATGGTTTGGTTTATGGAATATTATTGTTGAATTATGATACTTGTTATGGCAGCATGTATATATGTATAAGAGTGTGAGTTTGGACACGCAAATGAGCTATATTATGTAGTTAAATTGTGTATAATTTGGGCTTGGTAAATTCTGTACTATAAGGTGCATATTGAGTGTGATTATAAGCTACCAAAATGACCAACAATGTGATGTAAAATGTGTTTAGGTTATGGTACAAACCAGAATTGGCATGAATGTGTAACTTGGTAATGTTAAAAGTGCCCTTTGATGAGTGATGAACAATGTTCAATAGGGTAGTGTGTATTTTGGTTTAGAACCTTAAGTGTGTGGCTTCAATTGGTATGAGACCAATTGGAGGTGAAGCTAGGCACAATATGTGCCAACTTTCATGAAGAAAGCTTACCAAAATTCTGCCTAAAAGGTGACTTCAAAAATGACCAAATCCGCATTAGTGCATTTAAGGCATGAAAATTGACCATTTGGGCAGCAGTTAGTGTTTTGGCCATAACTCACTCAAAATAGGTCCAATTGACCTAAAATTTTTACCATGAATAGTTAAGACATATATATACAAGTCTTGTGAAGACACTAACACCAGAAATGACCATAAGCAAGTTAAATAGCTTGCACAAGTTTGGGTCCAAAAACTGGCCGAACCAAAATTGACCTAAAAATGACCTAAAGTGACCATTTTGATACATTCCGACCAGTAATAGTAAAATGACCATAACTTGGTCTAGTAAACTCAGAATGACCTGAAATTTTGCCCCGCGTGCAATAAGACATAGATCTACAAGTTTGTAGTTTTGATCGAAACTCGAAAATCGAGGAAACTAGGTCATCTGACTAGGTCAAATTGGTATACCGAAATTCGACAAATTGCAATAAAACGCAATATGCATGAAAATGAATTGGGTAACATGTACCAACCCTAAAAGGCTACAAATGTGACATATTGGTAACATTAAAACCTAATTTACCAAGTGTCACACCCTACCACTCTGTAAAGCATAACATGATCCCGTAATATACCTAATGAATTACCCACTTCGTCTACCGATAACCCATTAAATACACTACCAGGGATTTTAAAACTTTTCTTACTTCTTTTTACAGTGGTGAGCACTATTTACAGGTGTTAAATTTTTTTTAAACTGAAGTGAAACAGCTAATACATTTGAATTAGTGGTAATTTCTGTAAAAATTTTGGCGGAGTGCCCTCTGTATTTTGAATAAAACAGTTCTTCAAAAACCTTTAAAATGCACTTCAAATATATTTCTCAACCTCAACTCCAACATTTAATCAACCCAATATATTTCTCAACTCAAATCCACAATAATTTTTCAAAGACTGAGATAAAGAAATACAGTACAAATTTTACAAGCTAAAATAACTCATAATTTATTTCACAACTTCAATGTACATTTTAATTTACAACTGCTTAAAACCAAGAACATTATATACATACAGTGAACATACATTACAGTACAAAATGCAAAAATGTGGTATACTCAATATACCCGATGATCTCTCGCTGAATGCACTAGCAGCCTAATCTGCTGCCCTGTCCGTCTGTCTACCTGCGACAGCAATGAAAAGCTATCGCTGAGACAATGTCTCAGTGGTGCACAACATTAACCAAATACAACTTTAAATCACAAATCATAAGTCATATAAATATTGAATACTTAAACCTTAGTTAAATTCAAGACAATGAATGTCATAAAGAATTTAAACTCCATTTCACAATATTACAATAAATCTCAATAATCAAAACATAGTTAAATTCAAAAGACAGTGAATGTCAATAAGAATTTAAACTCCATTTCACAATCTCACAATACATATCAATAAATCACACACAGCTTAATCATGTTCCAAAGTTCAATTCATCCCAAAAGCCGATGGCTAACGAGGAATAATATCGCTAGCTAGCAATAATATGAGTACTCATTCTATTCGTCCTCAACAGGTACACACCTCAACACTTCAGCTAGAGAGGGAATTCAATTCGTTCCACTAGACAAGCTAGCGAGGAATACAATCAATATACATGATAGCTGTGGTTTCAAACCATTTCCAATGCTTTTCAATCAATAAGTATCCATCAATATTATTCAAACAATTTTTCACAGTTTCAAACCATTTACAATGTTTTTCAAGCAGTAAGTATCCATTCAAACACATTTCCACAATTTAAAACAATAATGTGCAAATAGTCATAATTCATTTCAATTGAAAAATTCAAAAGAAATAGCTGTTGTGCACAAACCTCTGATAATTGTCTCCTGGCCTTGACTCAGTGTTTCCTTCCCTTTCCCTGAGTCTTTGCTAACTGAGAAACACAATTTGAAGTGTTTCAGTACTCATTTAAATTGTCTCTAACGATAATTCTTGATAATTAATTCACTGAATTCTATTATTTGTTTAGTCAACATAATATGTCGACCCTTGATGCATTCTAGGTAAATTAGGTTTTAATATTACTAATATGTCACATTCAATAGTCTTTTAGGGTTGGTACATGATACCAAACTCATTTCCATGTATATTGCGTTTTATTGCAATTTGCTGGATTCCGGAATATTAGTTTAACCTAGCCGGACGACCTAGTTCCCTCAGTTTTCGGGTTTTGGTCAAAACTAAAAACTTGTAGATCTATGTCTTATTGCACGCGGGGCAAAATTTTAGGTCATTCTGAGTTATGTAGACCAAGTTATGGTCATTTTACTATTGCTGGTAAAAATGCATCAAAATTGGTCACTTTAGGTCATTTTAGGTTTGTGTAAGCTGTTTGACTTGCTTATGGTCATTTCTGGGCTTTGGTGTCTTCATAAGACTTGTAGATATATGTCTTAACTATTTATGGTTAAATTTTCAGGTCAATTGGACCTGTTTTGAGTGAGTTATGGCCTAAACACTAACTGCTGCCCAAATGGTAAATTTTTAGGCCTTAATTGCACTAATCCGGATTTGGTTACTTTTCAAGTTACCTTACAAGCAGAATTTTGGTAAGCTTCCTTCATGAGAGTTGGCACATTTTGTGCCTAGTTTCACCTTCAATTGGTCTCATACCAATTGGAGCCACAAACTTAAGGTTCTAGGTCCAAAACCTAAACTGCCCTATTGCATTTCCTTCATTACTCATCAAATGTCACTTTTAACATTTACCAAACTACACATTCATGCCAATTTTGGTTTGTACCATAACCTAAACATATTTCACAACATATTGTTGATCATTTTGGCAGCTTATAATCACACTCAACATACACCATATAGTGCAGAATTTTTTTTCAAGCTCAATTACAACAATTCAATCACCTAACCATAACAAATAACTTCTCCACTATCTTAACATATAACTTTACCACTAACTTACATACACATTTGGCAAACTTTAGGACCACAATTCATTAAACAACTTCATGAATTCCAGCATTCTTCAAGAAGTTAACAAGCTGCCGAATTGTAAGTCTCCCATAATTACTTTCAAGCTCAAACTTTCACTTGGTCCACCATCACATATATATGAAGTTAACTTACTAAAATCTTAAATCACATTAGTCAACATTAATTCTCCACAATATATGTAAGAATAGTTTATTTAGTATATAATTTCATGGCTATCCATTTAGGCATTTACGCATAGAATTTCAATTTCCAATTCAAGTGCTCAACTTTAACATACACCAATAATTAACCTACTAAAACTTTTATTCACTTTAATCAACATTAATACCCATCAATTTCATGTGAAAATAATTCAAACTCTTTAATTACCATGGCTGCCTAAACTAATACATAATCATAACTCACCAAAAACTCAAAATTTCTTCATCAATTTATTTATCTCAAGCTTCCCATAAACTTTACTTAAGAAAGAAAACAATGTAAACACTTACCTATTATTGGGGCTTATTAGTGAAGTGATTTTGGTGTTTGAG
Organism: Hevea brasiliensis; assembly: GCF_030052815.1. NCBI lineage: Eukaryota > Viridiplantae > Streptophyta > Magnoliopsida > Malpighiales > Euphorbiaceae > Hevea > Hevea brasiliensis. The sequence goes on from NC_079493.1 coordinate 56,402,008, forward strand.
TTAGAAATTGTGGAGGTTAGGAAGCTCTCACAATTTCGGCCATGGAGGATTTTAAAGGGTTTCATTTCGGCATGGACAAGGTGAAGGTTGAAGATGAAGTGTTAGTGGATATACACCAGCCCACTTAATGGTTTATTTAAGCCCATAGTGCTCCACTCACCATAAGTTAATTATATTATATGTTTAAAGTGTTAATTACTCAAATTATACCCCATTTTTGCTATTTACATTAGGTACCACTAATTAAATTTTTCATGACATTTTTCAAGTGTAATATTATTTATTTTTAATGGACATTTAGGTCAAAAGATAACTCGGCATGTCAAATGACCACACTGCCCCTGTTCGAGTTGCATTCCTGATTTTTCAGTAACACCGGGTTTTGTCCATTTTTCGATTTCTCACTTTTCTTTGTACTAATTAATTAATTTTTCTTTGATATTTCTAATGGCATGTATACTTCAATAGACATTTATTTAAGTCCAAAAAATATTTTCCAGGGTTCCCCGTGGTCCAGATCCACGTCGAGACTTCCCGGTGCGGTCACCCATCGCTAGGGTTCTCGGCTCGTTTAACTTGGTTAAATTTCATTGCTATTATTTTTCCTTTGTTTTTCTTGTATTTTCTTTTCTTGTATTTCATTATTTTATGTCTCCTCACTCATATCGAAGTGTAATTCTAGGCATCCTAGCTGTCCGGATAACACTGGTCACAGGAACAGTAGAACGCACTACCGAACTTAGGGGCGTTACACCTAGACTGCATTGAGGGTCAACATCTTAGGTTGACTAAGGAAATAATAAAATTCAATAAACTAAGTGTTAAGCCTTATTCTTAGAGACAGTTTAAATGAGCACTGAAATACTTCAAATTATGTTTCTCAGTTAGCAAAGACTTAGGGAAAGGGAAGGAAACACTGACTCAGAGCCAAGAGACAGTTATCAAAGGTTTGTACGCAATAGTTATTTATTTTGAATTTTCAATTGAAATAAGTTATGACTATTTGTATATTATTGTTTTAAGTTGTGGAAATGTGTTTGAATGGATACTTATTGCTTGAAAAGCATTGTAAATGGTTTGAAACTGTGAAAAATTGTTTGATTGATATTTGATGGATACTTATTGATTGAAAAGCATTGTAAATGGTTTGAAACCACAGTTATCACGTATATTAATTGAATTCCTCGCTAGCTTGTCTAGTGGGACGAATTGAATTCCCTCTCTCGCTGAAGTGTTGAGGTGTGTGCCTGTTGAGGACGAATAAAATGAGTACTCATATTTTTGCTAGCTAGCTATGTTATTCCTCATTAGCCATCGGCTTTTGGGACGAAATGAATTCCTCATTAGCCATCGGCTTTTGGGACGAATTGAACTTTGGAACATGATTAAGCTATGTGTGATTTATTGATATGCATTGTGAGATCGTGAAATGGAGTTTAAACTCTTATTGACATTCACTGTCTTTTGAATTTAACCATGACTTGTGATTTATTGTGATATTGTGAAATGGAGTTTAAATTCTTTATGACATTCATTGTCTTTGAATTTAACTATAGTTTTAAGTATCCACTATTTATATGACTTATGATTTGGGATTTAAAGTTGTATTTGATTAATGTTGTGCACCACTGAGACATTGGCTCAGTGATAGCTTTTATTGCTGTCGCAGGTAGACAGACTGACAGGGTAGCAGACTAGGCTGCTAGTGCTTCAGTGAGAGATCATCGGGCATATTGAGTATACCATATTCTGTATTTTGTATTTTAATGTATGTTCACAGTATGTATATAGTGTTCTTGGTTTTAAGCAGTTATAAATTAAAATTGTGCATTGAAGTTGTAAAATAAATTGTGAATTATTTTGGCTTGTAAAATTTGAATTTTTTCTTATATGTCAGCCCTTGAAATTACTGAAAAATTATTGTGGATTTGAGGTGAAAAACATATTGTGTTGATTAACTGTTGGAGTTTGAGATTGAGAAATATATTTGAAGTGTTTTTTACAGGTTTTTGAAGAACTGTTTTATTCAAAATACAGATGGCACTCTGCCAAAATTTTTACAGAAATTCGTAATAATTCAAATGTCTTAGCTATTTCCCTTCAGTTCAAAAAAAAAAATTTAACACCTGTAAATAGTGCTCACCACTGTAAAAAGAAGTAAGAAAAGTTTTAAAATCTCTTTTAGTGTATTTAATGGGTTATCAGTAGACGAAGTTGGTAATTCATTAGGTATACTACGGGATCATATTATGCCTTACAGAGGGGTAGGGTGTGACATGGGAAGTGAAGGAACTGAGAAATAAACAAATTCCACTGGTGAAAGTGCTTTGGAGGCACCACAATACTGAAGAGGCAACTTGGGAAAGTGAAGAGACGATGAGGCAATAGTTTCCTTAACTGTTTGCATCAGGTAAATTTCTAGGACGAAATTTTTATTAGAGGGGAAGAGTTGTAATATCCTCACTTTAGCGACCAATGTCATCTAGGCAGCTAGAATGTTTGAAATTATAAATAGACTAGAGTGAGGAGTTATAAAGAAACCAAATAATGCTCATAAAAATCAAGGAAAATTTTTAGGAATGAAATACACTAAGGTTAAACGAGCCGTAACTCCAGTGATGAGTAACCCAAAGGGGAAGTGACGGTGAAGGCCGTTAGCAACCCTAAACCCGAGGAAAACTTTATAAAATAATTTTTAAGACCTCAGGAAAGGATTATTGGGGTCCCAATGACAACTAAATGTTAGGAAAACACAAGAAAAAATTTAATCAATCAGTAGACACATTTTTGGCTCGTTAAGCCAAACAGAGGGCATTTTGGTCATTTCATCTTCAAATATGATTTTTGACCAACTTGTTCATTTATGTAAGTGAATTATATGACATAAAATATGAAAATATTGATGAAAAATTATTTAAAAATGAATAGGAAAGGAAAAAAAAAAAAGAAAATGAAAGAAATTTAGCTTTATTACATAAGCATTATGTAAGCATGAGGTCATTAAAATCTTTGGCCAATCAAATTCGAGAAATACAATTATAATCCATTAAAAATAGAGAAAAGGAGGCAGAATTCTAGAAAATTTTAGCAGCCCTCTCTCTTCTTCAAAAACGTCGCCCATGCTCTCCCATTGTCCACCACAGCCAAGCTTTACCAAGCTTGATTTTCTTGGTTTTTACCCAACTAAAGCCTAAGTTCCCAACACAAATTCTTGTTCTTTCATCGTAGTAAAGCTTTTGGGAGCAAAAAGAAATCAAAAGGAAGAGTTCTTGCAAGCTTTGGATTAGCTCCATTAAAGGTTAGTGACTAAACTTGATTTTTCTCTTTTCATTCATGATGGAGGAGTGAAAATGAGTGTAAATTTGTAAAGAGACTTGATAAATATCTTGTGTATGGCCATCCCAAAATTTTTGCAGCCTTGAACTTAGTAGAGTTTTGAAGATTTCTTAGAGTTAAATTGAAATTTGGCTTCCTTTAACATCAATACATTGCTTAGGACAATGGAAGGTATGTAAATGCATGACTTGAGATATTAGGGTTAGGGTTTGGGCATGAATTTGAGACCTTGATCATTTAATGGTGAAAGTAAGTTTTAATGGTCAATTACTGACCATTTGGCTGTGTGTAAATCAGAAATGAAGTGGTTTGTGTAATGGAAATTGAAGTTAGTGTGGCTGCCCTTGGTGACCTGCAGGATTGGGCATGAGTCCAGCAAGTTTGGGCAGCAATAACTGGAGTTGTAGAGGTTCAATTGGTGCAAGGTCAATTGGACATAAAACTAGACACATAATGGCACAACTTTGGTGAAGAAACCATGCCCATAAAACCAAACCAAGTTGACCTAAAGATTACCCTAATCCGAGTGACTTGCATTCTGCCTGGGCAAAATGACCAAATGAACAGTGTTTAGTCATTTGGTCATAACTCAGTGTAGGAAGGTCCAATTGACCTAAAATTTTACCAGCAACAAGCTGAGATATAGACTTACAACTTTTAAACCTAACCCAAATTATGACCGTAACATATTCAAAAAGTAACTTGGAGTCACTGCTCAAAATACTGTAGATTTGGTCAGTCCAGAAAATTTAGAAAATTTGTAATCCAGCCATTTGTGGTTTTTGGGCCATAACTTGAGCTACAAAACTCCAGATGGAGTGATTCAAAAAAAGAAATGTAACTAGACAAAATAAGGAACAACTTTCATGTTGACCACTTTGCCAAATTCTCAATGTAAAAATGACTAATGGAACAGTAAACACATAGCTTGAAATCTAAAAATTTTGAACAATTAACATTAAGCTTAGAAATGGTATTGGCAACCAATACTAACAATTTTAGATTGCAAAATGTGGCATGTTGGGAGTATTAAAACCAATGTACCTATTGTCCATGTAAAAGTCAACATTCTTGTTGATCAATGAATTGAATAGTAACACCTAAACTTGAATTTCAAGAATTGTATAATTTAAGAGTGTAACATGCCCTAGTACACCTAGCAAGATTGGTTTGGATAGGTTGGCATGCCAATAGGGTTCTGTTAGTAGTACTACATATCGCTTAATGCCATTCTGTACTTTATGGCCTCACGTGCCATTTTGTGACATAATAGCCTTTGGCTATATTGATTGAGTTGTTATACTTGGGTTTTATGCCTGATAATTATTACAGCTTATTAGTTGTTCTGTTGGATACCAGGAGACACAATGTGATCGATGGTGTGATGGTCCGAGGTACGTAGTATCCAGTACTAGTTTACCCGTTTATCCAGTCCAGTCGACTAGTAAGGGTTACTCGGGCAATGATAATAAATCTTACCAAATTTTAATCGAATAATACTGTAATAAATATCAGAAATTAAGTCTACCAAAAATGTAAACATACATTCTGCATATTTACTTCATTTTAGTTATTTTATTTTATATTGTCACTACTAAGCAGAATTGCTTAGCGCGTCGCTTTTACCCCGCGCAGGTACTGGAGACATAGCTGGGGAGTCTAGCAGACCTCATATACGGTGAGCTTTCAGATCTGCACACAGAGTCCAGAGTCACCTCACATTGCAGTGCATTTGGTAGGACATTAGGCCACTTTTGATATTTGGTATTTTGTATTTTGTAAACTTCTGTAATTAATATTATAAACTCATGTAATTATGCTTTTGATGTAATTATCTATGAACTATGTTTAGTAATAAATGTGAGCATTTCTCATTGAATTGAGTGTGATATGAAATGAATTGAATTTTGAGATATTGAAGTGATTTGAGAAATTGTTGAAAATATGTTGGTGGTTGACTGAGATTGAAATTATGATTATATTGGAAGTGTTTTTAACATATTCAGAAGAACTGTTTTTCCAATTTACAGCCGGCACTCTGCCGGATTTTCTATAAAATTTACGAAAATTTCAGATTAATCAAAAATTTTAAATAAATAAGTAAAAAGGGTAAATTGAATTGAAATATGATTTAGTGCTCCGGCACACTGTGTGGCATATCTTGCTCGGCTACACTGTAGATGGGTAAGGGGTGTCATAAAAATATCATTTATGCATAATTCAAATCATACTTATTCAAATATAATACTGAAAATGAAAGACGAATACAAAACATGATTTATAAACTTTTAGTCCAAACAATTTCATTTAGGAAGTCTCAAAATAATTTCATAAAAACACACAGTTACATCATGCCATTCGAAACATTTTCATCTCAATAGCCTAAGGGTTATGAGAAATCACAAGGCTAGCTAGCTCAAACTCTGGGTACCCATTCAATTTCTTCCTCTACTGGCACACACCTCAACACTTCAGCCAGAGAGGGAATCAAAATTTGAAACTATTTCTTCCCACTAGTTATGCTAGTGAGGTATTCAAATATATGGTCATGACACTGTGGTTTCAAAACTATCTTAATAATTTATTGAACATTTATTGCCATTTTAAACACATACAAGTAAACTTTCAACTATTTAAGTCAGAAGTATAATACACATTTTGCAATATAAGTAATTCATTTCATGCACTTTGCAAATGAATTTTAAATAATATTAATGTTGTGCACAAATCTTATGCAAGTTGCCTCTTGGCCTTGACTCGATGCTTCGGGTTCTTTCTCAGTATTCTTTTCCACTGAAACACATTGTTTCACAGTGTTTCAGTAGCATAATTTATCATAAATCCAAAAATAATTTCAAATCTATTTATATCTAACTTTAATATGCTTAACTTGATGTTCTTTAAAATTTGTATTTTTGGGTTACTATTCACGATATTATTCAAGTCAATTTGTTGACTTTCTAATACTTAATAGGTATGGGAATTCTAATTTCACCCACATAAAATTTTCCACAAACGTCACAGAGATGGATAGGGCAGGAACTTCTAGTTCTTTGACGAATGGCTCTTGGTTGCTTCCGCCCTGAAGATCCGCCTCTGTCATACTTAGGAGCTCGGGTCCCTCAAAATCTTTTCTCTTTTCCAAATTACTACTTGAACTTTGACCGATGGGTTTCTCACTTTACTCTTTTTTATGCTGCTCTTGAGGGGGTTGGTTTGTACTTGGGCCTGGGCTGATAGATTATCAGCCATTTGCTGAAAGAACATGGCCATCTGCTGGGCCGTTTGTGCAGTAATTTGTATAGGAGGGACTGGTGCAGTTGGACCTCCAACGCTCTGCGAAACTGGGGCCTCTCCTTGTACGTTAGCTGTATCAGACTGCTCTACCGTTTTATCCCCCTTGTCCATATCTATTCAAAGGATTTTTTTTTTATTTCTTGCACAACCAACATAAGGAGATTTCTCCCTGTTAGTTCATATTTATGATATAAATGTACTATATGTATGAAACATTCGAGCAGTTGTACTTATTGAAAAATATTTCAAATTCACAGTTCAAAATTTACTTTAAAACCTTTGCTCTGATACCACTAAAACATGTCACACCCTACTCCTCGTAAGATGTAACATACTCCTGTAGTACACCTAATGAATTATCGTACTTTGCCTACCGGTAACCCATTAAATATACTACAAGGGATTTTAAAACAATTTTCATTCATTTTTAAATTAGTGGGTAAATTTTTTTTTTTTCAGATGTTAAAAACCTTTATTTAAAGTCCAAACATAAATCAAATTTTTAGATATTTAAAATCTCCATAATTTTTACAAAAATTTCGACAGAGTGCCATCTGTATTTTGAGAAAATAGTTCTTCAAAACCTAAAAATAAAGACACTCCCAATATATTTCTTAATCACAACTTCATTAATCAATTTCATTTTACAAATTAACACAAGCAACTTAATACACAGTTTAAATCAAATCAAATATTGAAACATCTCATTATGGTAACAAAATTAATATTTACATTCATGGGATCATTAAAAATTTAGTAGTGCAAAACTTTATAAATACATGAAATTTTAAGATAACCTTATAATAATTTGTATTTCATTACAATCCAAAAATATATTACAAAAGAGTTGGTACAACTGCTCAAAGTAAATTTCATACATATAATTACAGAAGTACATCAAATCTAAAGTACAAGGGTATACCTATGATATACCCAAAGATAGTCTCACTATGCCTTTCAGTAATCTTGCTCAGCTGCTTTATATTTTCTTTCACTTGCGACAGTATACAAAGCTATCGCTGAGTGGTGAACTCAGTGGTGTATAAACTAATAATTTAAAACTTAATACAAGTTATGCTTGACAATTCATAGCAAATAAAAATTTAAAATTTCTAAATTCTTCAAAATTTATAACATTCAAAAATCAATATTTTCATTCATGTAAATTATTCATTTGAATAACATTTTGATTAAATAGTAACTATTTATCTACATTTCTTTTTAATCCCGAAACGATACAAAAATAAGACTCAGACAACATAAAAACGGTGAAATAATGATATTAAAGGTAACATAAAGGGTTTGAAAGATTTGATAGGGTTTCATACAGATTTGGAACCGAAGTTCAATTGGGGCGAGATTTTGGCTCGCCAGGCAAATGATGTAATTTTGATGTGAAATTTAATATGGGGTCCATTTGGGATGCTGCTAAAGTCATTCTAAAGTTAGAACAAATTCCATGTAAGCTTGACCGAGGCTCACTAAAGCAGCCCCCAAAACGTGTTTTGTAGAAAATCAGGTTCAGACTTGAAGATCGCGTTTGCAGAAGCTGAAAAAAGGTTATTTGGGATATCTTAAGGTTGTTGCTTTCGATAGAAGTCTGAGACATAGTTTAGGCTTCCTAAAAACCTTTGAAGCTGGGTTTTTTCTTTTATTTCATCAGGAAATTTACTGGCAAATTCAATGGCTCGATCAATAGGAATAATTGATCTTTGTTTTATATTATGTCCTAAAAATCTAATATTAGTCTGAAAGAGTTTAATCTTTCTGGCTGAGACTACCAAGCCATTTCTTTTGACAATTTTCATAAACACATTTAAGTGTGTGAAATGTTGATCAATTGTCCTGGAGAAAATAAGGACGTCATCAATGTAAACAATTGAGAATGCTGAATAAGCATTGAATATTTCATTCATAATTTTTTGGAATTCTGATGGGGCATTTTTAAGCCCAAAGGGGATTACGTTCCATTCGTAATGTCCAAATGGCACAGTAAAGGCAGTTTTATACCTATCTGTTTTATTTATCCGATTTGCCAATATCCAGACTTCATATCAAACTTTGAAAAGATTTGGGCCTCAAAGAGTCTATTTAATAGATCTCTTTTATTAGGCAATGGATATCTTATCCATCTAAGGGCCTTATTTAAAGGCTTATAATTGATTACCAATCTAGGTACTCCTCTTTCTAGTTCAGCGGCATTTTCAACATAAAATGCTGGACAACTCCATGGGCTTTGACTTTTTCTAATTAGCCCTTTTGACTCGAGGTCAGCAATTTCTTTTTTACAGATCTCCAAATGTCTTGGTCCCATAGCAATGGGCCGGGCTTTAGTAGGTATTTCTGTTTCATCAAAACTGGGCTCATATGGGAGATTAACCACATGGCTTTTTCTATCCCAAAAAGCATTAGGGACTTCTGCACAGATGCTATTAGCCATCTCATTTTGAAGTTGTTTGATTTTTTCTTGGATTAAAGGTTCATTAACCTTTTGTTGTATTGTTCTGTAATCAACTTCTCTTTTAAGAGAATAAATAAATTTTTCTTTTCTTTTGATGTTACTTTTAAGTACATCAATTTCTCTTTCTACTGGTAAGGAGATAAATTCAAAAATAATCTCTCTTTCCTCTATCTCTGTTGTTATTCCCTTTTCAGTAATTGACTTAATTGGGTATAACATGTGAAGGAATGGGTTTCCTAGGATTACTGGATGAGATAACCCTTTTACCATTATAAATGGTATTTCAAAGCATATTCCTTGATTACAAACTACCGTATCAGATAATTTGTATTTGATGTCCATTTTAGAACTATCTGCTGTATGTAATTCTTCGACTGTTTTAGAGAAGTATTTTGAAGGTACAAGTCCTTCATCTATACAGCATAAATCTGCGCCTGAGTCTATTAAGGCTATAGTACTAAATAAGTACTCCTTTTGAACAATGATTGTGACTTTAGTATGCCACTTATGAGTGATTACTCTTTCTATACGATTGACATACTGAAGACTGTTTATTTCTACTGGTTCCTGCTTTTCTTCTTTTTCTTCTGTTGTTTCCACTATTAAGGGAAATTCTTGTTTTGCTTCTAGCAAGACTATCTTTTCTTTTAAAAATTGTATTTCGAATTTAATCGAATTTACTTCTTGTCTTAATTCTTTTAGAGTTGGTTCTCTTGGCATTTTAGCCTTCTTTATTCTTTCCATAACTTCTTTGAGTTCATATGGATTTGTTCTTTCTTCTATTTTTCTTTCCAAAGGACTTTTATCCTTGACTAAGTTTAAATATTCTTCCAATTTTTCTCTTTTTTCTCCTTGATTTTCTATCTTATCTATAAGATCTAACATCAAGTTTTGTTCTTTTGTTAAGACACATAAACCATTTAAGGTACAGAGTGCTTTGTAATGATCACATTTTCCATCACAGATTTTTTCTTGTTCTGGTTCTAACTCAGTAGAAGATTCCTCAGAAGTGTAGTCTAACGCATTGACTTCTAAATCCTTCTCTGAATCAGACTCATTTAAGAGGATTTTAATTAATGAATCTTTAAGATTGTCATTAATTTCTAAGGCTTGAATTTGTTGTTTGACTCTACACTTGTTAGCGTAGTGACCAGTTTTTCCACATTTGTAACAGACTACATTAGTCTCTTTTGTTACTCTTTTCTTCCTTTTAGAAGATGTTCCAGATTTATTCCTAACCGGCTTTTTATACCGTTTTTCCTGTCGAGGGTAAAAGTTTTTGTGTTTTTTAAACCATCTCTTACTCTCTCTCCCCAGTTTTTTAACTTTGCCTTTATTAGGAAAAGTTACTGGTGGTAAACCATACTATTCACAGAAATCACCGAGTATTCTTTTACCCGTGATTCGTTCTTTGTGTAATTGGCGCTGAAGTCTAAGTTCATTGCAGAGTGTTAATCCTGCAGTAACTACTTCTGATGCTAATTCACCAAAGGTATACTGATTGTATGGCAAGGTATTGTCATGTTTATCTCTTATTTGTTTTTTGACTCGTTCGGCAAATAACGAGGGCAATCCAGAAAGAAATTTTTCTTTCCAGAAATCATATTGATTGTCTTCCCTGACAAATATAAGGGAAAAGAAGGTATCTTTATACCATTTGAAATGAGATAGGTCAGGACACCTAAGGTTCATCAGTTGTTCCTGGGATCTATCTAGGTACATACTCATGGTTCCTACGAAGTGTAATCCTATTGTACACAATAAGGTATACACACAGTCTGGGACTTGAGTTTGACCTGTTGTTGATTGTTCTGTTTTAACAGCATCGTAAATTTGTCTTTTTCCTTCCTCAGTTAAGGAAAAATCCCACCAACCTTTAAGTTGGCCTGTAAATCCACATGTAATTGCGTGGACTATTTGCTGCTCACTGTTTCCTCTTGATTTAGCGGCAAACGCATACATGGTCATGAAATGGATAGTATTTTTAATCTGATATTCAGATAGTCCATCTATGTTCCATTCTACAATTGAAGTTCCATCAAATTGTACGTAGTTATAACTAGTGTCTTCAAATTGTAGATTAATTGGTGAAGGCCTAGAATAATAAGGCTTCATTTCGACTGTTGCCCTAGGTTTAGGGTATACTAGTCTATTAACTTCTAGAGGTTGAGGTTTAGGTTCTTTAAACATGACTTCTAGAGAGTTAATCCGTTCTTCTATATTAGAAGAATCTTCAGACTCAGTTTCAGTTTCTTCTTGTCCTTGACTTAAAGGAGCAATACTTAAGGCTTTTAACCTTTGTTCTAATTCTTCTTGTATGTTCAAGGATTTAGTTAATGGAGCTATAGTTTTCTTTTTAGAATCCTTAGCTTCTAATCCTAATTCTGCTAACCTTTTAGTTAGTTCATCTACTATTTCTGAGTTTCCTCCTAACTTAATAGGGGTCTTGTCTGTTTCAACAGGTTTAAATAAAACCTTTTTCTCTAAACTTGATTTAGAGGTTTCTCCCTTTTCTGGTCTGTATTCTCTTGATTTAAAGGTCTGGAGTTGTGTTTCTACCCTGGTCAACTGTTGACCTATGGTGTATAAGCTAAGGTTGGCATAATTACCCTGCTTATCTGATCTTGAGAAAGATGTTAAAAACATCGCATCTAAACAGATATTTGCAAGATGGCAGGCTATTTTGTCTGTATTTGATTTTGATATTGAGTTTATTAAAGGAGAAACTAACTCATTGCCTGATTTCTTGACACGTGAATTCCTTACAGGACATGAGTTCAAAAGCCTCAGTAACTCCGTCAAAACGGACTCACGAGGTATCTCCACCTCCGTCTAAAATGATGGACAAACTCAGGGACGACGCTTATGCTATCAGTGTCGAAGCCAATAATGCTAAGGAGGTTAATTACCCCTACATTCCAATCAGTTACTGTTTCCTTATGCCCATAGACAGGAAACACAAGGATTTGAAACCTTATGAGGTGGCAAATTTCTATACAGAACATCATACAGTGAATCCTTATTTACCAAAGGACTACACTTATTATCAAGCTATCCTAGCAGAGACCGACTCAGTGGTCTTCTCACCTACAGAAAGGTCCGCTAATGAGTGGGCTTTCAGCAAGTTCATCATCAAAAGGGTTATTACCTACGATGATTGGGGAGATTCACTCTTTAAACAAAGAGAGTTGAATTTCGGTAAACCCAGGTACTTTAATTATTTTGATTACATGATTGCCTGGACTGGTGCCTTAATTTATGAAAATAGGCAGAAAAAGTTTAGCTGGTTCATACAGTTCCAGTTAGACAAAGAACTTTGGGAATTTCCCTCATGGTTCTATGAATGGTTCTTTAACTGGGGATTATATCCCATTTCTTTACCTAATAAGGTTCGGACTGTTTATGAACAGTTTACCGATTCAAATAAATCCTTAAAGGATTCAAGATTACTATTTACTATCCTTTACAAAATACCATGGATAGTCAGATGGGATTATATTATCTCAAGAAAAAAGATGAAAAGGTTCAGTGAATTCTCTACTGAACACGTACCCTGGTTAACCAGAAGAGTCCTAATCAAATGGTGGGATAAGTGTGACTTTTTCGAGCCACCCTCAATCTATTCCTCCAAAGGACTAATCACTCTGGCTAAAAGGCCATCACTGCCAAGTCCATCAGTCTCTTCAGGACTGTCAGATCTTTTCAAAGACCTACTCAAATCAGTGCCGAAAGAAGAATTGCGCCGACAACTTTTCAGCGCACTACAAGAAGAAGACAAAGAAGCCAGCTCAAAAGCATCCACTTCAAAAGCAAAAGATGCTGCTGAGTGCTCCAAGTCTCATAAAAAGGACGATAGCGACAGCGACATTTCATTACAATCCAAAAATATATTACAAAAGAGTTGGTACAACTGCTCAAAGTAAATTTCATACATATAATTACAGAAGTACATCAAATCTAAAGTACAAGGGTATACCTATGATATACCCAAAGATAGTCTCACTATGCCTTTCAGTAATCTTGCTCAGCTGCTTTATATTTTCTTTCACTTGCGACAGTATACAAAGCTATCGCTGAGTGGTGAACTCAGTGGTGTACAAACTAATAATTTAAAACTTAATACAAGTTATGCTTGACAATTCATAGCAAATAAAAATTTAAAATTTCTAAATTCTTCAAAATTTATAACATTCAAAAATTAATATTTTCATTCATGTAAATTATTCATTTGAATAACATTTTGATTAAATAGTAACTATTTATCTACATTTCTTTTTAATCCCGAAACGATACAAAAATAAGACTCAGACAACATAAAAACGGTGAAATAATGATATTAAAGGTAACATAAAGGGTTTGAAAGATTTGATAGGGTTTCATACAGATTTGGAACCGAAGTTCAATTGGGGCGAGATTTTGGCTCGCCAGGCAAATGATGTAATTTTGACGTGAAATTTAATATGGGGTCCATTTGGGATGCTGCTAAAGTCATTCTAAAGTTAGAACAAATTCCATGTAAGCTTGACCGAGGCTCACTAAAGCAGCCCCCAAAACGTGTTTTGTAGAAAATCAGGTTCAGACTTGAAGATCGCGTTTGCAGAAGCTGAAAAAAGGTTATTTGGGATATCTTAAGGTTGTTGCTTTCGACCAAAATAGAACTCATTACATTTGCTTTTTGGGCCGCTAGGATCATTTTGGCTGCAAAGAAACGACAAAAACTAAACAAATTATGCATAGCAAGCGCATAAAATAATGATCAGAAAATTTAAAAGCACTGAAATAATAATATAAAAGGCAAAATCAAGGACCAGGAATGATTTTGCACCGTTCACAACAAATTTGGAGCTAAAGGTTCCAGTGGGGCGAATTGAGGGTAGATTTTAGATCACTGGGCAACCGATGGAAGTTCTGCCTAAAATTTAGTATCACGTTCATTTGGGACGCAACTAAGGTGATCACAAAGTTCGAATGAATTATGGGCAGGTTCACTGTCAGTTAGCTAAAACAGGCCCTAAAACAAGTTTTAAGGAAAACAAGGGTTGAAGATGACATTTCAGAAAGCTAAAACAAGTTATTTAGGATATTTAAGGATTACTTTATGACAAAAATAAAAGTTAATTGATATGCTATCGAGGATACTAAGGTAATAGATCTTTTTAGTGGTAATGAAATGGCAAAGACTAAAGAAGTTATGAATAGTGAAACGTTAAAATAAGACTCAGACAACATAAAAACGGTGAAATAATGATATTAAAGGTAACATAAAGGGTTCGAAAGATTTGATAGGGTTTCATACGGATTTGGAACCAAAGATTCAATCGGAATGAATAGAGGCGGCATTTGGGATATTTTAAAGGTGGCTGATGCCTTATCTCGAAGGTATAACCTTCTTGCCCTTCTTGATGCAAAGTTATTAGGATTCGAATATGTGAAAGAATTATATGCTGAAGATGATGACTTTGCTAGAGTATATGCAGCTTGTGAAAAGAATGCTTTTGAGAAGTTTTATAGGCATGATGGATATTTGTTTAGAGAAAATAGATTGTGTGTGCCTAAGAGTTCCATGCGTGAATTACTTGTGAATGAGTCTCATGCTGGTGGATTAATGGGTCATTTTGGTGTTGCCAAAACTTTAGATGTATTGAAGGAACATTTTTATTGGCCGAATATGAAAAGAGATGTTGAAAGAGTATGTGCTAGGTGCATTGTGTGTGCTAAGGCTAAATCTAGAGTTTTGCCACAAGGTTTGTATACACCTTTGCCTACCCCTAGTGATCCTTGGGTTCATTTGTCTATGGATTTTGTGTTGGGATTACCTAGGTCTAAACAAGGCCATGATTCAATTTTTGTTGTTGTTGATAGGTTTTCAAAAATGGCACATTTTATTCCATGCCATAAAACTGATGATGCTACAAATGTTGCAAATTTATTTTTTAGAGATATTGTTAGGTTGCATGGCATACCTAAGAGTTTAGTTAGTGATAGGGATGTTAACCAGGTTGTGAACAAAAAGGTTTAAGGTAGAAAACAACACAAATGTGACAAAACTAGGGAAACAAAGACAGATGCAAGAAAGCCTCTAATATACCCTAAGATTAGTAGTATTGAGTGTAAACTCACTACTAAGCCCTGAATATGTTCAGATTTTCTTACAAACACCAAAAAACACAAGGACTTGAAGAACCTTCAAGGCTGAAACACAAGGAAGATAAAAAGGAGAAAGCAGAAAACAAGAACACAACAAAATGGATGACCAACCTGTTTTGAAGAGAGCCTAAGCTCTGATACCAAATGATACGGTTTCTACCCTTAGTTGCTGATTCTACTAAGAAGAAAGACCAAAGGACCGTCTTCAAAACAAGCCAAGAAACTCTCTTGAACCTTCAACCCTTCACCTTGAAGATGGAGAACTGAAAATATAATTCCCAAGAAGGACAGCCAAGAACAAGACTAATTCACTTATGCTGATGAACAACCTTGAACATATAATAAAACTTAACAAATCAAGGCAAGAATTTGCTAAGAAAAATAGAGACAGTTCTAAGAAGAATTTTGAAGCAAAGCTCCAGCAATTTTGCTCAAAAAAATGCCATATGAATTCTGTTCTCTAAATGAAACAAAAGAAGGCTAATATGGGTTGGTGTATTCTGCCAAGACATTTCAACAACCATAGGACATGTGCAAGTCTTGGTTAATACACCAATCTCTCCAAAAATAGATACAAAGTTCAAACATTAATAGGAAATTCAGATTTGGCAGCCTACAAATGAGAGACAATCTGAAAAGAGGTGTTTTGTCTTGAAGTTGAAAGTAGTAACTTTGCTTTTCCTATAAATAGTTGAAGCATGGCTGGAGCTCTTGGACAAAGTTATGGCTTTCAATCTTTGCAAAATGGACAAAAGCATCTTCAAAAAGTTGGTGGACATGGGCTGCCAATTGTGCTGCCACCTAGGCACTCCACATGGACGCCACATTGGATGCCAACTAGGATGGATTTGCTGAGGTGGCTGCCACATGTATGCCAACTTGGACGGATGCCACTTGGTCTCTTGGCTCCTCAAATATGCAAAGGAATGTACAGCAAGGTTGGCTTCCCTCTTCCAAGTCCAAACCGAATACTTGCAAGAGGTTGGACTTGGTGATGTGCTTATGCACCAAGCCTTTAAGCTTCTTAGCCATTGCTCTAGTTATTGGCCCTTGGTGTGGAATTGGTGGAATTGGTGCAACCGGTTCCTCATCATCCTCTCCCTCTTCGAAAGAATTCGTCCTCGAATTGTCATCATCTGCATAGAAAGGAGCAAGATCAGTCACATTAAATGTAGCAGTTACACCATACTCACCTGGAAGGTTTATTTTGTATGCATTGTCATTAATTCTCTCTAGCACTTCAAAAGGTCCATCACTCCTAGGCTGAAGTTTTGATTTCCTTTGTGTAGGAAACCTCTCCTTTCTCAAGTGAACCCATACAAGATCACCAGGTTGGAACACCATCTTCTTTCTCCCCTTGTTAGCTTGGGCTGCCCTTCTCTCATTCACTTTTTCCATTTGTTGCTTTGCTTTTTGATGCATTTGTTTCACCATTTCAGCTTTCCTTTTGCCATCTAAACTAGCAAGCTCATTAGTAGGCAAAGGCAACAAATCTAAAGGAGTTAGTGGGTTAAAACCATATACAAGTTCAAATGGTGAATAACCAGTAGATGAATGCATAGACCTGTTGTATGCAAATTCTATGAATGGTATGCACTCCTCCCAAGCTTTCAAGTTTTGTTTAATCATTGCACGTAGAAGAGTGCCCACGGTCCTATTTACAACTTCTGTTTGCCCATCCGTTTGTGGATGGCAAGTGGTGGAGAAACAAAGTTTCGTTCCTAATTTTCCCCATAGGACTTTCCAAAAATGGCTTAGAAATTTCACATCCCTATCACTAACAATTGTTCTAGGAATGCCATGCAATCTAACTATCTCCCTAAAGAACAAAGAAACAATGTAAGATGCATCATCAGTCTTGTGACATGGTATGAAATGAGCCATCTTGGAAAAACGATCAACAACAACAAAAATACTATCATGGCCTTTCTTTGTCCTAAGTAAACCCAAAATGAAATCCATGGATAAATCTACCCAAGGTTCACTAGGAACACTCAATGGCATGTATAGGCCATGCGGCCTTACTTTGGACTTTGCCTTCATGCAAGTCACACATCTAGCGCACAATCTCTCTACACCCCTCTTCATGTGTGGCCAATAAAAATGTTCCTTTAAAATTTCTAAGGTCTTTGCAACCCCAAAATGTCCCATTAAACCACTAGCATGTGATTCTTTAACAAGCAACTCTCTAATTGAGCATTTAGGCACACATAATTTATTTTCCCTAAACAAGAAACCATTATGCCTATAGAATTTATCATATGCAGCATGTTCACAAAAGGCAAACACTTTCCCAAAGTCATCATCATTAGCATACATTTCTTTCACATGTTCGAAGCCTAAAAGTCTAGCATCAAGCATGGAAAGTAAAGTGTACCTCCTTGAAAGTGCATCAGCCACCACATTCTCTTTGCCTTGCTTGTATTGAATCACATATGGGAAACTTTCAATGAATTCACTCCACTTGGCATGGCGCTTGTTGAGCTTGTTCTGCCCCTTTAAGTACTTGAGTGACTCATGGTCACTATGAATGGCAAACTCCTTCGGCCACAAGTAGTGTTGCCAAGTCTCAAGTGCACGCACCAGAGCATACATCTCTTTGTCATAAGTGGAGTAGTTCAATGTAGCCACACTTAGCTTCTCACTGAAGTAGGCAATTGGTCTCCTTTCCTGCTTCAAAACAGCTCCAATACCCACTCCAGAGGCATCACATTCAATCTCAAAAGTTTTAGAAAAAGCAGGTAAAGCAAGTAAAGGTGCAGAACACAATTTCTCCTTGAGTGAATTAAATGCATTCTCTTGTTCTTCCCCCCACTTGAATCCCACATTCTTTTTTACAACTTCATTCAAGGGTGAGGCTATGGTACTGAAGTCCTTTACAAATCTCCTATAAAAACTAGCCAACCCATGGAAGCTCCTCACATCACTCACGGACTTAGGTGTAGGCCACTCTCTAATGGCTCTTACCTTGTCCTCATCAACCTCAATTCCCTTGCCACTCACCACAAATCCCAAGAAAATAACTTTGTCCATACAGAAAGTGCATTTCTTAAGATTGGCATACAAGTGCTCTTTTCTCAACACTTCAAAGACTTGTCTCAAGTGCAGCAAATGATCATGCATATTTTGGCTATATACTAGGATATCATCAAAATACACTACAACAAATTTTCCTAGGAAAGCACGCAACACATGGTTCATAAGCCTCATAAATGTACTAGGTGCATTGGTCAAACCAAATGGCATGACTAACCATTCATATAGTCCATATTGAGTCTTAAAGGCAGTTTTCCATTCATCTCCTAATTTCATGCGAATTTGGTGATAACCACTCTTTAAGTCAATTTTAGAAAATATGCATGCACCATGCAACTCATCAAGCATATCATCAAGTCTAGGTATGGGAAGTATATACTTTACAGTGATTTTGTTGATTGTTCTACAATCCACACACATGCGCATGCTCCCATCTTTTTTGGGCACCAAAAGAACAGGTACGGCACATGGACTCATGCTCTCCTTAACATGGCCTTTTGTTAGAAGCTCCTCCACTTGTCTTTGAAGTTCCTTAGCCTCTTCCGGATTGGTCCTATAGGCTGGCTTATTTGTGATTACAGCTCCAGGCACAAAATCTATTTGGTGCTCTATGCCTCGAATGGGTGGTAGCCCATTAGGTATTTCTTCAGGGAAGACATCTTCAAACTCCTACAACAAGGGCAAAGCACAACTAGGAATGGATTGGTTAAGGTTAGAAACATTGGTGTAAGCTCCCTTACAAATTAGCAAAGCCATTGGCATACTAGAAAAATATGCAGTCCTCACATCCTTGGCTTTTGCTAGCAAACTGACTTTATTCTCTCCACTCTTCTCACAACTCTCCTTTTGCCCCAAGCCCTTTCCTTTTGGTTTCGCTCTTTTGGAATTTTCTCTCTTCTCTTTCTCTTCCTCATTTTTCCCTCTTACTTTTTCCTCTCTTTCTTTTCTTTCTTTCTCTTTTTGCACTCTTAGCTCGGCCTCTCTTTGTTGTTGCTCATTCATGGTCTGTTTTATCTTTAATTGATCTTCAAAAGCTTGTGCGGGTGATAATGCTGCCAAGGTAACCCTTCGTCCATCATGATCAAAGGAGTACCTATTCCTAAATCCATCATGCACTACCTTCCTATAATATTGCCATGGTCTCCCTAGCAAAATATGTCCAGCATGCATTGGCACCACATCACACAACACCTCATCCTTATACCTTCCAATAGAAAAAACCAACATCACTTGCTTGTTCACCTTAATTTCCCCACATTCATTCAGCCATTGCAACTTGTATGGTCTAGGATGCTTCATGGTGCGCATGCCAAGCTTCGCAACCATGAGTGTGTTGGCAACATTCACACAACTACCACTATCTACAATCATGCTACAAGTTTTACCATTCACCAAGCATCTAGTGTGGAAAATATTTTCCCTTTGTAGTGCATCTCCCTCTTCTTCCTTTGCTTGTGCACTTAGTGCACGCCTAACCACCAGAATATTACCTCCGACGGCATGCTCTACATCACTAGCTTCCTCCAAAGGAGGCATACTCTCACTAGCATCATCATCATCAACATCATCATCTTCTGATTCGATCTCCCCATTCCGCCTCATCACCATCACCCTCTTGTTAGGACATTGAGATGCATAATGTCCCTTCCCTAAGCACCTAAAACATTGGATATCCCTAGTTCTTCCACTAGAGGTATTCTGTCCCTTGCCTTTCTCAGTCATACTAGGCTTTTCTCCACCCCTAGTCTCCTCTTTCTTTTCCTTAGAAACAGCCTTGGAATCATAAGTTTCGCCCTTCTTCCAATTCGGTTTCCATGGAGCATTGTTGCTCGAATTCATACCTACACCCATCTTGAATGCTTTCTTCTTCTTTAGTTGTTTTTCTATCTTGATTGCCATATTTAACAT
Organism: Hevea brasiliensis; assembly: GCF_030052815.1. Lineage (NCBI taxonomy): Eukaryota > Viridiplantae > Streptophyta > Magnoliopsida > Malpighiales > Euphorbiaceae > Hevea > Hevea brasiliensis. Next base: position 56,422,193 of record NC_079493.1, read on the forward strand.
GTCATCAAGCTCTACATAGTGTTGTAGCTCCACTATGTTGGCAATATCAAGATTCAGTCCCTTTAGGAACCTAGCCATAGTGGCTTCCCTATCCTCCTTTACATTGGCTCTTATCATAGCCATCTCCATCTCCTTGAAATATTCTTCCACACTTTTGTTTCCTTGCACCAGCCCTTGCAACCTTTGGTGCAACTCCCTATAGTAATGTTGAGGTACAAATCTGTCCCTCATGATTTGCTTCATCTCATCCCAAGTTTCAACACCCCTCATCCCATTTCTCCTTCTTTTAGTGAGCAATTGATCCCACCAAACTATGGCATAATCTGTAAACTCAACTACTGCAAGTTTCACCTTTTTTTCCTCACTATAATTGTGACAATAAAAAATGAGATCCACCTTCCTCTCCCACTCCAAATATGCATCCGGATTGGCTTTGCCTTGGAATGGTGGAATTTTCATTTTGATCCCACTAATGCTACCATCCACTCTCCCTCTCCCTCTTGCTTCCTCCATATTACCTCTTCTCAAGTTTTTGCCTCCACCTCTTCCACCCCTATTACCTCTCATCCCTCTCGGTCTATAGTGGTCATCATGTGCAGCAGAGTGCTGGTCATCCTCTTCATCAGAATCATCATCATTTCATCCCCCCAATCATCTGTAGGTGGTGCATTGTTCACTCTAGAACCCCTAGCCCTGTTCTGCCCTTCATTTATGTTTTGTCTACCATTCCCACTATTCTGCTCAATTCTTTCAATTCGGTCAGCTAGGTTGCTCAATTGTCTACCAATTCTTTCCAAATGTTGAACAAGTGCTTGTTGGTAAAAAGGATTATCCATATTAAGTCCACTAGTTTGTTCTTGTGACATTTTTAACACCTGCACAAAAAAGTTAGTAAAACAGAAAACAACCTCACAAATTCAATCAATTTTTGGTCACTCAAGTGTTTGTACTCAGTTTATAGGCTTTTACCCTCCTGGAGTTCTTGCCACTCAATGCCTTTTTCCACTCAAGCTTGCTTACCAAGTTCTTGTCAGAACTAATGCAATTCCAGCAAGTTTAAATCAAGTTTTAATATATGTTCAAGCACAAACTCAAGCAAAACGTGTGGAATAAGGGTTTGTTATGACACTTGAAGCAAGAAATGAAGACACCAAGCTCTAGAGCAATCAAGTGAAATAGGAGTCGAATTAGCTTGCTATTTTTGTAAAACTGTTTTAAGAGCAGCAACAAGACATAGTTTTAGTAGGGAAAATCAAGTCTAGAGGTTCCAGAAAGCACCTTGAAGTTTTGGACTCCAAATTGGCCTAATAGGTGCTAAATTTGGTTCACCAAGTAAACGGTAGAATTTTTACACCAAATTTGATTTCTAAGCTTAATTTCGTCTACAAAGCACCCCTATGAAGTTTTAGAATTTTCTGGATTGGTTTGGTTTTACCTCCCCCAAAACAGCCACCAAATAGAAATGTTGAACTTATAATATTCCAGCTCTCAAACATGCACTTTAGCACCCTTTTTTTTTTCTTTAACCCTTTTTTCTTTCTTTCTTTCTTTTTGTTCTTTTTTTTTTATATCATGTAACCACACAACAAATACACTCAACACATCCAGCACTAAACACTTCAACAACACACTTCACAAGCAACAAAGATGCAAATAACCAGGTTGTGAACAAAAAGGTTTAAGGTAGAAAACAACACAAATGTGACAAAACTAGGGAAACAAAGACAGATGCAAGAAAGCCTCTAATATACCCTAAGATTAGTAGTATTGAGTGTAAACTCACTACTAAGCCCTGAATATGTTCAGATTTTCTTACAAACACCAAAAAACACAAGGACTTGAAGAACCTTCAAGGCTGAAACACAAGGAAGATAAAAAGGAGAAAGCAGAAAACAAGAACACAACAAAATGGATGACCAACCTGTTTTGAAGAGAGCCTAAGCTCTGATACCAAATGATACGGTTTCTACCCTTAGTTGCTGATTCTACTAAGAAGAAAGACCAAAGGACCGTCTTCAAAACAAGCCAAGAAACTCTCTTGAACCTTCAACCCTTCACCTTGAAGATGGAGAACTGAAAATATAATTCCCAAGAAGGACAGCCAAGAACAAGACTAATTCACTTATGCTGATGAACAACCTTGAACATATAATAAAACTTAACAAATCAAGGCAAGAATTTGCTAAGAAAAATAGAGACAGTTCTAAGAAGAATTTTGAAGCAAAACTCCAGCAATTTTGCTCAAAAAAATGCCATATGAATTCTGTTCTCTAAATGAAACAAAAGAAGGCTAATATGGGTTGGTGTATTCTGCCAAGACATTTCAACAACCATGGGACATGTGCAAGTCTTGGTTAATACACCAATTTCTCCAAAAATAGATACAAAGTTCAAACATTAATAGGAAATTCAGATTTGGCAGCCTACAAATGAGAGACAATATGAAAAGATGTGTTTTGTCTTGAAGTTGAAAGTAGTAACTTTGCTTTTCCTATAAATAGTTGAAGCATGGCTGGAGCTCTTGGACAAAGTTATGGCTTTCAATCTTTGCAAAATGGACAAAAGCATCTTCAAAAAGTTGGTGGAGATGGGCTGCCAATTGTGCTGCCACCTAGGCACTCCACATGGACGCCACATTGGATGCCAACTAGGATGGATTTGCTGAGGTGGCTGCCACATGTATGCCAACTTGGACGGATGCCACTTGGTCTCTTGGCTCCTCAAATATGCAAAGGAATGTACAGCAAGGTTGGCTTCCCTCTTCCAAGTCCAAACCGAATACTTGCAAGAGGTTGGACTTGGTGATGTGCTTATGCACCAAGCATTGAAGCTTCTTAGCCATTGCTCTAGTTATTGGCCCTTGGTGTGGAATTAGTGCAACCGGTTCCTCGTCAAGGAATGATACAAGTTGCTCTAAAACCAGCAACTAGACTGGGTTTAAACACCTCAGCTTTAATCTGTGTCAGAGATAAAAGACATAAAAATTTCAATGATTCCTTATTAGGAATAGTAGAATCATCTCTTTGTGATGGCCCGATATATTTTTCGTGCTATCCCAATTTTACCATATCGGTAAAAGATCCGCATGTTATGCAGGCTCTATCTTTAGATATCAAAACCTCAGGGTATGATATATTACCAGGATCTGAAAATATCATCCTTATATATAGGATTCATTACAAAGCAATGAACACTGTAGTACCTAATCTTAGGGAAGAAGCTACAAAATTAATTTCCCCAAAAGGAACCACCACTTTCTTCGTCACCGATTTAGAAAAGGGAAATCTAGTGGTCCCAAAATCAATTGAATGGAAACAGGTTAATTTACCAGAAAATTGGATTTTAGAAGAAGCAGTTCCTACTAAAAAGGAAGAGTCACATGATGTTGAATCTATTATAGAAAGAAACAATGGAACCGTAGCAATATCATTTGCTAGGACAAGGTCAAGAAACTCGTTCTCAGGAAGATCAGTAGTTTCAGAACCAATTCTACCTAGACTATCCTTATCAGGAATAGAACTAGATAGAATGAACTCAATGAGTCGATTAAGCTCAATAGGAACCCAAAGAACAAAGGAACAGGTGGCCCAGCCCATATATGGATTGGATGGTACCTATCCAAGCCCAAAAGAAACAGTGAGCCATAGTGTTAACCCTGCAGTGACTACTTCGGATGCTAATTCACCAAAGGTATACTGATTGTATGGCAAGGTATTGTCATGTTTGTCTCTTATTTGTTTTTTGACTCGTTCAGCAAATAACGAGGGCAATCCAGAAAGAAATTTTTCTTTCCAAAAATCATATTGATTGTCTTCCCTAACAAATATAAGGGAAAAGAAGGTATCTTTATACCATTTGAAATGAGATAGGTCAGGACACCTAAGGTTCATTAGTTGTTCCTGGGATCTATCTAGGTACATACTCATGGTTCCTACGAAGTGTAATCCTATTGTACACAATAAGGTATACACACAGTCTGGGACTTGAGTTTGACCTGTTGGTGATTGTTCTGTTTTAACAGCATCGTAAATTTAACTATTGTCTTCAAATTGTAGATTAATTGGTGAAGGCCTAGAATAATAAGGCTTCATTTCGACTGTTGCCCTAGGTTTAGGGTATACTAGTCTATTAACTTCTAGAGGTTGAGGTTCAGGTTCTTTAAACAAGACTTCTAGAGAGTTAATTCGTTCTTCTGTATTAGAAGAATCTTCAGACTCAATTTCAGTTTCTTCTTGTCCTTGACTTAAAGGAGCAATACTTAAGGCTTTTAACCTTTGTTCTAATTCTTCTTGAATGTTCAAAGATCTGGTTAAGGGTGCTATGGTCTTCTTTTTAGAATCCTTAGCTTCCAATCCTAATTCTGCTAACCTTTTAGTTTTTTTAACTTTGCCTTTATTAGGAAAAGTTACTGGTGGTAAACCATACTGTTCACAGAAATCTCCGAGTATTCTTTTACCCGTGATTCGTTCTTTGTGTAATTGGCGCTGAAGTCTTAGTTCATTGCATAGTGTTAACCCTGCAGTGACTACTTCGGATGCTAATTCACCAAAGGTATACTGATTGTATGGCAAGGTATTGTCATGTTTGTCTCTTATTTGTTTTTTGACTCGTTCAGCAAATAACGAGGGCAATCCAGAAAGAAATTTTTCTTTCCAAAAATCATATTGATTGTCTTCCCTAACAAATATAAGGGAAAAGAAGGTATCTTTATACCATTTGAAATGAGATAGGTCAGGACACCTAAGGTTCATTAGTTGTTCCTGGGATCTATCTAGGTACATACTCATGGTTCCTACGAAGTGTAATCCTATTGTACACAATAAGGTATACACACGATCAGGACTTGAGTTTGACCTGTTGGTGATTGTTCTGTTTTAACAGCATCGTAAATTTGTCTTTTTCCTTCTTCAGTTAAGGAAAAATCCCACCAACCTTTAAGTTGGCCTGTAAATCCACATGTTATTGCGTGGACTATTTGCTGCTCACTGTTTCCTCTTGATTTAGCGGCAAACGCATACATGGTCATAAAATGGATAGTATTTTTAATCTGGTATTCAGATAATCCATCTATGTTCCATTCTACAATTGAAGTTCCATCAAATTGTACGTAGTTATAACTATTGTCTAAAACCTTTTTCTCTAAACTTGATTTAGAGGTTTCTCCCTTTTCTGGTCTGTATTCTCTTGATTTAAAGGTCTGGAGTTGTGTTTCTACTCTGGTCAATTGTTGACCTATGGTGTATAAGCTAAGGTTGGCATAATTACCTTGCTTATCTGATCTTGAGAATGGAGAACACTCAAATTCCTGATTTTCTGATACCTTATAAGATATCTCTGTTAATGGTGGATGGACACCTCTTAAGGTTTTACCTTTAGGAGTTATGAAATTCCTGTAGGCAGATTCTAGGGTGACTAAGAACTGCTGATCTTCAAAGTCTGGGAAAGACTTTCTTTGAATTTCTAACCTGAATTTCATGAAGTCTTGGAAATTTTTATTTCCACCTCTATCTTGATACCAACTATATTCCTTTAAGAATTGCTTTTGTTGGTCTAGTTTGAAAGTCATTTGAAACCACTTTTCAAATGGGCTTTCTTCTGTGGTTAGGGCCATAATCCTTTTGGGTTGCTGGGTCCTAACGCTTTCTCTTTCGTAACCCATATCCGAAGGAGTTGGGCTTTCTGGCCTTTTAAGGCTTACTGTTTCTCTTGGGCTTGCAACTGTGCTTTCTGGGCCATAAATTGGCTGGGCTATTTGTTCTTCAGTTCTATGGATTCCAATAGAGCTGAATCTGTCTAGGTCTATTCCTGATAAGGATGTCCTAGGTCTGATAGGTTCTGAAACTACAGATCTTCCTGAGAATGAGTTTCTGGACCTAGTCCTAGCAAAAGATATTGCTACGGTTCCATTGTTTGTTTCAATAATGGATTCCACATCTTCAGATTCTTCCTTTTTAGGAGGAATTGCTTCTTCTAAAATCCAGCTATCAGGTAAATTAACCTGTTCCCATGCTATGGACTTAGGGACCACTAGGTTTCCTTTCTGCAGATCTGTGACAAAGAAAGTGGTGGTTCCTTTTGGGGTGATGAGTTTTGTAGTATTTTCCCTAAGGTTAGGGACTACAGTGTTCATGGCTTTGTAATGAATCCTGTAAATAAGGATAATGTTCTCGGATCCTGGTAACATGTTATATCCATGGGTTTGAATATCCAGGGATAAGGCTTGCATAATGTTTGGATCTCTAATTGAGATTGTAAAATTGGGATAGCACGAAAAATATATCGGGCCATCACACAGGGATGATTCTATTATTCCTAATAAGGAATCATTAAAGTCTTTGTGTCTTTTATCTCGAACACAGACTAAGGCTGAGGTGCTTAAGCCTAATCTAGTTGCAGGTTTAAGAGCAACTTGTATCATTCCTATGTGTAGGAATTGATAGATCTTTTGATGCTGATCTAAGAGTTCTTTTGAAAACAGACTCCTTGAACTTAATCCTTCATGGATAGGAGTAGCTTGTTCTACGGTTTTTACTATATAGTCTGATTTCCACTTAAAATTATTAGTTGACTTATATATTAATTTTGACGAAATAGGGGGTAGACTCCAATCATTTAGACTTTTATCTATATTAGATATTAACAGAATTTCTTTATTTTTATTTTTTGATTTTTTGTTTTCCTCGGACTCATATCTAGCGCTTCTACTGCTACCAGGTAAGTGGGAAAATAATTTGTCCATTGGTTCTAGATCACTGTCAACGACTTACTCCAAATGCCTAAAACGCTGATCATGCTAAGCGGTGACGGATACGCGACTTGGGGTTTCACTAGAACTTTTGACCAAACTCTTTCCTAACTAGGCTCTGATACCATCGAAGACGCCTAATACTTAGACGCAAGGATCGCTTTTAAATTTTTTCTTTTAAACAGAAAATTAATAATCCTCAGGATTATACATTCAATACTATTTCAGTAGTACGTGGCGTTGTGGCTACAGGTCGCTCTACCTTCCAACAGTGAAGGGCTCAAGCAGTTAGTAGTTTCCAGCCGATATACCACTTACTTGCTTAGGAGAAGAAGAGTCTTAAAAATTATTATTATTAAGTAAAAAATCTAAAAATCTAATTATAATATTAAACAAATTTAACAAACGTTGATGCTCTCTACAATCACACCATTCATTATGAGTTTCAACGTGATAATTATACAGGTCAGTACCGTTTTCAATCAAAGCTCGTCTAAACAATTCTACTTCACGTCTATTAGTTAAATCAAGGGTACGTAAATAAAATAAAAGACGATTAATATAAGTGGACATAAATAGTAAACATGAACAGTTTCTGATGTACAGGATCCCTTTAAGGGCAAGTACAGAGCATACTTAAACAGTTATGATTCTTACAGTGCTTCCAATAAAACAAATATTTAAATAGTAATAGTATGAACAGTAATACTTACAGTGCTGTTCCAACCAGTAGGTTTAATGGAAGATGAAGGAATGCTTGCTGAAGGTGGAGGTGAATAGTAGACTCTATAGTCAAACTTACCAGATGGTTGACCAAGCAGATCCTCAATGTTACGGGATTTAAACTCTAGTTCTTTGTTTAGTTCTTTAGCTTGATCTATTAAAACATCTAGTTCTTTTCCTACTTTGTTTAATGAAGATCGAATATCAGAAGTAGAAGAGAAATTCATAAACTCTTTATTGATAAAAACAGTACACGTAAGAACACTTTGAACAAAATAGTAGCAAAGCAGAGAAAACAAATTGAAAACTTAGAGAGCACTCTATTTACAACTTATTGCCTAAGTTACATTCTGCTTGTTAAGCAAGTCGAGAGGCCTTCTTATAGTCTTTAGAAGGAATCTTCTGATGTCATGGCATGCATCACTTTTAAGTGGCAGACAAGATAAGGTGGAGTTGGTAGTGGCTTTCTTTAGTGCTGGCAAGAATCTTTTGACTTTTATAGTGCATATGGGTCTGGTCATCGTCCCAATATTGTCCTTCCATGTCGATTGTCATTTGTCGCTATCGTCCTTTTGTGAGTCTTGGAGCACTCAGTGACATCTTTTCTTTTGAAGTGGATGCTTTTGAGCTGGCTTCTTTGTCTTCTTCTTGTAGTGCGTAGAAAAGTTGTCGGCGCAATTCTTCTTTCGACCGATTTGAGTAGGTCTTTGAAAGATCCGATCCTGAAGAGGCGATGGACTTGGCGATGATGGCTTTAGCGAGTGATTAGTCCTTTGGAGGAATAGATTGAGGTGGCTCGAAAAAGTCACACTTATCCCACCATTTGATTAGGACTCTTACGGTTAACCGAGTGCGTGTTGATGAGAATTCAGAATCTTTTCATCTTTTTTCTTGAGATAATATAATCCCATCTGACTATCCATGGTATTTTGTAAAGGATAGTAAATAGTAGTCTTGAATCCTTTAAGGATTTGTTTGAATCGGTAAACTGTTCATAAACAGTCCGAACCTTATTAGGTAAAGAAATGGGATATAATCCCCAGTTAAAGAACCATTCATAGAACCATGAGGGAAATTCCCATGATTCTTTGTCTAATCGAATCTGTATGAACCAGCTAAACTTTTTCTGCCTATTTTCATAAATTAAGGCACCAGTCCAGGCAATCATGTAATCAAAATAATTAAAGTACCTGGGTTTACCGAAATTCAACTCTCTTTGTTTAAAGAGTGAATCTCCCCAATCATCGTAGGTAATAACCCTTTTGATGATGAACTTGCTGAAAGCCCACTCATTAGCGGACCTTTCTGTAGGTGAGAAGACCACTGAGTCGGTCTCTGCTAGGATAGCTTGATAATAAGTGTAGTCCTTTGGTAAATAAGGATTCACTGTATGATGTTCTGTATAGAAATTTGCCACCTCATAAGGTTTCAAATCCTTGTGTTTCCTGTCAATGGGCATAAGGAAACGATGGCGATTGGAATGTAGGGGTAATTAAACTCATTAGCATTATTAGCTACTACCATGATAGCAAAATCTTCGTCTCAGAGTTTTTACATCATTTTAGAAGCATGTGGAGATACCTCGTGAGTCGTTTTTGGCCAGATTCTTGAGGCTTTTGAACTCATGTCCTGTAAGGAATTCACGTGTCAAGAAATCAGGCAATGAGTTAGTTTCTCCTTTAATAAACTCAATATCAAAATCAAATACAGACAAAATAGCCTGCCATCTTGCAAATATCTGTTTAGATGCGATGTTTTTAACATCTTTCAGTAATATTTCTTTTGCACTTTTACAATCAACCCTTATAAGGAATTTCTGATTTAATAAATCAGATTCGAACTTTTGTACACAGAGAACTATAGATAAGATCTCTTTTTTAACCGTAGAGTAATTAACTCTAGGTCCTGTCCAAATACCACTGGTAAATCTGACTAGGGTTTCTTTGTCATCTAGTTTTTGTTTTAAGATGCCTCCGTACCCGATGTCAGATGCGTCAGTTTCCACTACCTTTAAGGCAGATGGATGAGGTATTGCCAGACAGGGAAGGGTCTTAACCCTTTGTTTTATCCGTTTAACAGATAAAGTATGTTCTTTGGTCCATGGGCTTGGATTTTTTCTAAGTCTTTGGAATAAAGGCTTTGCATCATGGGCCAGGTCTTTATAGAAGTCTGAGACATAGTTTAGGCTTCCTAAAAACCTTTGAAGTTGGGTTTTTTCTTTTATTTCATCAGGAAATTTACTGGCAAATTCAATGGCTCGATCAATAGGAATAATTGATCCTTGTTTTATATTATGACCAAGAAATCTTATATTAGTCTGAAAGAGTTTAATCTTTCTGGCTGAGACTACCAAGCCATTTTTTTTGACAATTTTCATAAACACATTTAAGTGTTTGAAATGTTGATCAATTGTCCTGGAGAAAATAAGGACATCATCAATGTAAACAATTGAGAATGCTGAATAAGCATTGAATATTTCATTCATAATTTTTTGGAATTCTGATGGGGCATTTTTAAGCCCAAAGGGCATTACGTTCCATTCGTAATGTCCAAATGGCACAGTAAAGGCAGTTTTATACCTATCTGATTCAGCTATCTGGATTTGCCAATATCCAGACTTCATATCGAACTTTGAAAAGATTTGGGCCTCAAAGAGTCTATTTAATAGATCTCTTTTATTAGGCAATGGATATCTTATCCATCTAAGGGCCTTATTTAAAGGCTTATAGTTGATTACCAATCTAGGTACTCCTCTTTCTAGTTCAGCGGCATTTTCAACATAAAATGCTGGGCAACTCCATGGGCTTTGACTTTTTCTAATTAGCCCTTTTGACTCGAGGTTAGCAATTTCTTTTTTACAGATCTCCAAATGTCTTGGTCCCATAGCAATGGGCCGGGCTTTGGTAGGTATGTCTGTTTCATCAAAACTGGGCTCATATGGTAGATTAACCACATGACTCTTTCTATCCCAGAAGGCATTGGGTACCTCTGCACAGATGCTTTTAGCCATCTCATTTTGAAGCTGTTTTATTTTTTCTTGAATAAAAGGTTCATTAACCTTCTGTTGTATTGTTTTGTAATCAACTTCTCTTTTAAGAGAATAAATAAATTTTTCTTTCTTCTTGATGTTACCTTTAAGCACATCAATTTCTCTTTCAATGGGTAAGGAGATAAATTCAAATATAATCTCTCTTCCATTGATTTCTGTTGTTATTCCCTTTTCAGTAATTGACTTAATTGGGTATAACATATGAAGGAATGGGTTTCCTAAGATTACTGGATGAGATAACCCTTTGACCATTATAAATGGTATTTCGAAACATATTCCTTGATTACAAACTACCGTATCAGATAATTTGTATTTGATGTCCATTTTAAAACTATCTGCTGTATGTAATTCTTCGACTGTTTTAGAGAAGTATTTTGAAGGTACAAGTCCTTCATCTATACAGCATAAATCTGCGCCTGAGTCTATTAAGGCTATAGTACTAAATAAGTACTCCTTTTGAACAATGATTGTGACTTTAGTATGCCATTTATGAGTGATTACTCTATCTATACGATTGACATACTGAAGACTGTTTATTTCTACTGGTTCCTGTTTTTCTTCCTTTTCTTCTGTTGCTTCCACTATTAAGGGAAATTCTTGTTTTGCTTCTAGCAAGACTATCTTTTCTTTTAAAAATTGTATTTCGAATTTAATCGAATTTACTTCTTGTCTTAACTGTTTTAGAGTTGGTTCTCTTGGCATTTTAGCCTTCTTCATTCTTTCCATAACTTCTTTGAGTTCATATGGATTTGTTCTTTCTTCTATTTTTCTTTCTAAAGGACTTTTATCCTTTACTAAGTTTAAATATTCTTCTAATTTTTCTCTTTTTTCTCCTTGATCTTCTATCTTATCTATAAGATCTAACATCAAGTTTTGTTCTTTTGTTAAGACACATAAACCATTTAAGGTACAGAGTGCTTTGTAATGATCACATTTTCCATCACAGATTTTTTCTTGTTCTGGTTCTAACTCAGTAGAAGATTCCTCAGAAGTATAGTCTAACGCATTGACTTCTAAATCCTTTTCTGAATCAGACTCATTTAAGAGGATTTTAATTAATGAATCTTTAAGATTATCATTAATTTCTAAGGCTTGAATTTGTTGTTTGACTCTACACTTGTTAGCGTAGTGACCAGTTTTTCCACATTTGTAACAGACTACATTAGTCTCTTTTGTTACTCTTTGTTTAGGGTATACTAGTCTATTAACTTCTAGAGGTTGAGGTTCAGGTCCTTTAAACATGACTTCTAGAGAGTTAATTCGTTCTTCTGTATTAGAAGAATCTTCAGACTCAGTTTCAGTTTCTTCTTGTCCTTGACTTAAAGGAGCAATACTTAAGGCTTTTAACCTTTGTTCTAATTCTTCTTGAATGTTCAAAGATCTGGTTAAGGGTGCTATGGTCTTCTTTTTAGAATCCTTAGCTTCCAATCCTAATTCTGCTAACCTTTTAGTTAGTTCATCGACTATTTCTGAGTTCCCACCTAATTTAATAGGGGTTTTATCTGTTTCAACAGGTTTAAATAAAACCTTTTTCTCTAAACTTGATTTAGAGGTTTCTCCCTTTTCTGGTCTGTATTCTCTTGATTTAAAGGTCTGGAGTTGTGTTTCTACTCTGGTCAATTGTTGACCTATGGTGTATAAGCTAAGGTTGGCATAATTACCTTGCTTATCTGATCTTGAGAATGGAGAACACTCAAATTCCTGATTTTCTGATACCTTATAAGATATCTCTGTTAATGGTGGATGGACACCTCTTAAGGTTTTACCTTTAGGAGTTATGAAATTCCTGTAGGCAGATTCTAGGGTGACTAAGAACTGCTGATCTTCAAAGTCTGGGAAAGACTTTCTTTGAATTTCTAACCTGAATTTCATGAAGTCTTGGAAATTTTTATTTCCACCTCTATCTTGATACCAACTATATTCCTTTAAGAATTGCTTTTGTTGGTCTAGTTTGAAAGTCATTTGAAACCACTTTTCAAATGGGCTTTCTTCTGTGGTTAGGGCCATAATCCTTTTGGGTTGCTGGGTCCTAACGCTTTCTCTTTCGTAACCCATATCCGAAGGAGTTGGGCTTTCAGCCTTTTAAGGCTTCTTTGTTTCTCTTGGGCTTGCAATCGTGCTTTACGGGCCATAAATTGGCTGGGCTATTTGTTCTTGATTCTATGGATTCCAATAGAGCTGAATCTGTCTAGGTCTATTCACGATAAGGATGTCCTAGGTCTGATAGGTTCTGAAACTACAGATCTTCCTGAGAATGAGTTTCTGGACCTAGTCCTAGCAAAAGATATTGCTACGGTTCCATTGTTTGTTTCAATAATGGATTCCACATCTTCAGATTCTTCCTTTTTAGGAGGAATTGCTTCTTCTAAAATCCAGCTATCAGGTAAATTAACCTGTTCCCATGCTATGGACTTAGGGACCACTAGGTTTCCTTTCTGCAGATTTGTGACAAAGAAAGTGGTGGTTCCTTTTGGGGTGATGAGTTTTGTAGTATTTTCCCTAAGGTTAGGGACTACAGTGTTCATGGCTTTGTAATGAATCCTGTAAATAAGGATAATGTTCTCGGATCCTGGTAACATGTTATATCCATGGGTTTGCAAGGTTGGCTTCCCTCTTCCAAGTCCAAACCGAATACTTGCAAGAGGTTGGACTTGGTGATGTGCTTATGCACCAAGCCTTGAAGCTTCTTAGCCATTGCTCTAGTTATTGGCCCTTGGTGTGGAATTGGTGCAACCGGTTCCTCGTCAAGGAATGATACAAGTTGCTCTAAAACCAGCAACTAGACTGGGTTTAAACACCTCAGCTTTAATCTGTGTCAGAGATAAAAGACATAAAAATTTCAATGATTCCTTATTAGGAATAGTAGAATCATCTCTTTGTGATGGCCCGATATATTTTTCGTGCTATCCCAATTTTACCATATCGGTAAAAGATCCGCATGTTATGCAGGCTCTATCTTTAGATATCAAAACCTCAGGGTATGATATATTACCAGGATCTGAAAATATCATCCTTATATATAGGATTCATTACAAAGCAATGAACACTGTAGTACCTAATCTTAGGGAAGAAGCTACAAAATTAATTTCCCCAAAAGGAACCACCACTTTCTTCGTCACCGATTTAGAAAAGGGAAATCTAGTGGTCCCAAAATCAATTGAATGGAAACAGGTTAATTTACCAGAAAATTGGATTTTAGAAGAAGCAGTTCCTGCTACAAAGGAAGAGTCACATGATGTTGAATCTATTATAGAAAGAAACAATGGAACCGTAGCAATATCATTTGCTAGGACAAGGTCAAGAAACTCGTTCTCAGGAAGATCAGTAGTTTCAGAACCAATTCTACCTAGACTATCCTTATCAGGAATAGAACTAGATAGAATGAACTCAATGAGTCGATTAAGCTCAATAGGAACCCAAAGAACAAAGGAACAGGTGGCCCAGCCCATATATGGATTGGATGGTACCTATCCAAGCCCAAAAGAAACAGTGAGCCTTAAAAGGCCCGAAAGCCCAACTCCTTCGGATATGGGTTATGATAAAGAAAGCCTTAGGCAACCTAGAAAGATCATGGCCTTAACCAAAGAAGAAACTCCGTTCGAAAAATGGTTTCAAATTACTTTTAGCCTAGAAAAGCAAAGCTCTTACCTTAGAGAATATGCTTGGTACCAAGAAAGGGGAGGAAATAAAAAATTTCCTGAATTTATTAAATACATGATGGTCTATAGGAAAAAGCCATTTCCAAATTTCGAAGATAGGACGTTCTTAACAACTTTAGAATCGTCCTATAGAAATTATATTACCTCAAAAGGTAAACTCCTAAGAGGAGTACATCCACCATTAACTGATCTATCTTATAAGATAGTAGAGAATCAAGAAGTCGAATGTTCTCCCTTCTCTAGAACAGACAAGCAAGGCAACTTTGCCAATCTTAGTCTGTACACCATAGGTCAACAATTAAATAGGGTAGAAACACAAATTCAAGACTTTAAATCAAGGGATTATAGACCCGAAAAAGGAGAATCCTCAAAACCAAGGATTGAGAAAAGGGTTTTATTTAAACCAATGGAAACAGAAAAATTGGATCTTAAGTTAGCAGATCATTCTGAAATGATTACAGAAATAACTAAAAGGTTAGCCGAGTTAGGATTAGACTCAAAGAAAAAATCAGTAGCTCCTTTAACAAAGGACATAACTTTCGATGAAGAAATAGAAAAAAGATTAAAACAGCTAAGCATAGCCCCAATCTCAGATAATTTAGAATCTGAAATCTCTTAACCCTTAGAGATAAACAGGATAATGTATCCTAAACCAAGAGCCACCATAGATATGAAGCCTTATTACCCTAGGCCTTCGCCAATAAATCTACAATATGAAGATACAAGTTATAATTATGTACAATATGATGGATCTTCAATTGTAGAATGGAACATAGATGGACTTTCTGATTATCAAATCAAGAATGTCATCCAATTCATGACCATGTACAGTAGCAGCCCGAACAAAAGGAAATAATTCAGATCAATCCATAACTAGAGCCATTATATCTGGCTTTACTGGTCAACTTAGAGGTTGGTGGGACTTTACCTTATCAGAGGAAGGAAAAGTACAAATCTTAAATGCTGTTAAAACAAAACAAAGAGCCGAAGGTCCAATAGCAGTATCAGATAGTGTTAATACACTACTGTATACTATAGGAATGCATTTCATAGGAACAGCAAGCCTATATATGGATAGATCTCAGGAACAACTAATGAATTTAAGATGTCCTGATTTATCTCACTTTAAATGGTATAAAGATACCTTCTTCTCCCTTATTTTTCACTAGGGAAGATAACCAATATGATTTCTGGAAAGAAAAATGAAGGAGCCCTACCATACAATCACTATTCCTACGGAGAGCTAGCCTCTGAAGTAGTCTCAGCAGGAATAGCATTGTGCAATGAATTAAAAATTCATAGGCAGTTACAAAAGGAAAAACTCACCGGTAAAAGAATACTCGGTGATTTCTGTGAACAATTAGGTTTACCTCCAGTAACTTTTCCTTATAAAGGGAAAATTAAAAAGGGGGGGGGGGGGAAGAGAAGAGAAAAGGGTCAGAAAAGTAAAAAATGGTTTAAACAATATCCTAAACAGGATAAGAGAAAAACTTTACACAAAACCCTTCCAAAAAAGAAAACACTAACATCTTCTAAAAGGAAGAAACAAGAAACTAATGTAGTTTGTTATAAATGTGGAAAAACTGGTCACTACGCTAATAAGTGTAGAGTTAAACAACAAATACAAGCCTTATCAATAGACGAAAATCTAAAAGAATCATTAATCAAAATACTCTTAAATGAGTCCGAATCAGAAGATTTAGAGGTAAATGCCATAGATTATACTTCAGAAGAATCTTCTACTAAATCTGATAAACAATCAGAATGCGATGGAATCTGGAATCCATTATTGAGACAAAAAATGGAACCGTAGCAATATCTTTTGCTAGAACTAGGTCCAGAAACTCATTTTCAGGAAAAACTGTAGTTTCATAACCTATAAGACCTAGGACATCCTTATCAGGAATTGACCTAGACAGATTCAGCTCTATAAGAATCCATAGAACTGAAGAACAAGTAGCTCAGCCCATATATGGCCCAGAAAGTACAGTTTCAAGCCCAGTTGAAACAGTAAGCCTTAAAAGGCCAGAAAGCCCAACACCGTCAGACATGGGATATGATAGAGAAAGCATTAGGACCCAACAGCCTAAAAGGATAATGGCCCTAACCAGAAGAGAAAGCCCATTTGAAAAATGGCTTCAGATAACTTTCTCAATCAACAAACAACAAGCATTTCTAAAAGAATATGCTAAGTACCAAGAGAAAGGCGGAAATAAAACTTTCCCAGAATTTACCAAATTCATATTGGAATGTAAAAAACAGTCTTATCCAGACTTTGAAGATCAACAGTTCTTAGTTACCTTAGAGTCAGCCAATAGGAATTATATCACTCCTAAAGGAAAAACTCTAAGAGGTGTACACCCACCTTTGACTGAAATATCTTATAAGATAGCAGAAAACCAAGAATTTGAATGTTCCCCATTTTCCAGGTCAGATAAGCAAGGTAATTATGCCAACCTTAGCTTATACACCATAGGACAACAATTGACAAGGGTAGAAACTCAACTTCAAACATTCAAATCAAGAGAATACAAGCCTGAGAGAGGAGAAACCTCTAAAACATCTACAGAAAGAAAGGTTTTATTTAAACCTGGTAATAGTTTGGCCAAAAGCTCTAGTGAAACCCCAAGTCGCGTATTCGTCAGCCGTTTAGCCGCAGACAGGCGTTTTAGGCATTTGGAGTAAGTCGTTGACAGTGATCTAGAACCGATGGACAAATTATTCTCTCGCTTGCCCGGTAGCTCTAGAAGCGCTAGATTCGAGACAGAGGAAAACAAAAAATCAAAAAATAAAAATAAAGAAATATTATTAGTGTCTAATATAGAAAATAAGTTAAATAATTAGAACTTACCACCTATTTCGTCAAACTTAATATATAAGTCCACTAATAGTTTTAAATTTAGGTCAGATTATATAGTAAAAACTGTAGAACAAGCCTTTCCAAGGAACTATAGTAAAAACAGACTCCTATCCATGAAGGATTAAGTTCAAGGAGTCTGTTTTCCAAGGAACTCTTAAAAGAGCACCAAAAAACCTATCAATTCCTACACATAGGAATGATACAAGTTGCATTAAAACCTGCAACTAGACTAGGATTAAACACCTCAGCTTTAGTCTGTGTCAGAGACAAAAGACACAAGGACTTCAATGATTCCTTATTAGGAATTATAGAATCATCTCTCTGTGATGGCCCGATATATTTTTCGTGCTATCCCAATTTCACAATCTCAATCAAAGATCCAAACATTATGCAAGCATTATCCTTGGATATACAAACCTCAGGATATAATATGTTACCAGGATCTGAGAATATTATCCTTATTTATAGGATTCATTACAAAGCCATGAATACCGTAGTACCACTACATTCTTTGTCACTGATTTACAAAAGGGAAATCTAGTAGTTCCAAAATCAATTGCTTGGGAACAGGTTAATTTACCTGACAATTGGATTTTAGAAGAAGCAATTCCTCCTAAAAATTAGTCTGTTACAAATGCGGGAAAACTGGTCATTACGCTAATAAGTGTAAAGTTAAACAACAAATCCAAGCTCTAGAAATTAATGATAATCTTAAAGATTCATTAATTAAAATCCTCTTAAATGAGTCAGAATCAGAAGAAGATTTAGAAGTAAATGTTCTAGATTACACTTCAGAAGAATCTTCTACTGAACCAGAGCCAGAGTCGTCTTGTGATGGAAAATGTGATTATTACAAATCACTCTGTACCTTAAATGGTTTATGTGTCTTAACAAAAGAACAAAACTTGATGTTAGATCTTATTGACAAGATAGACAATCAGGAAGAAAAAAGAGAAAAATTAGAAGAATATTTGAATCTGGTCAAGGATAAAAGTCCTTTAGAAAAGAAAATAGAAGAAAGAGAAAATCCGTATGATCTTAAAGACATTATGGAAAGAATAAAAAGAGCTAAAATGCCAAGAGAACCAACAATAAAAGAACTCAGACAAGAAATAAATTCAGTAAAAGCTGAAATACAGTCTTTAAAAGAAAGAATAGTTTTACTAGAAGTAAAACATGAATCTCCATTAATAATGGAACTAGCAGAAAAGGATGAAGAACAGGAACTAATAGAAATAAATAGTCTTCAGTATGTCAACCGAATTGATAGGGTTATAACTCACAAATTGCATACTAAAGTAACTATAATTGTTCAAAAGGAGTACTTATTTAGTACAATTGCCCTTATAGATTCAGGAGCAGATCTATGCTGTATAGACGAAGGACTTGTACCTTCAAAATACTTCTCTAAAACAGTAGAAGAATTGCATACAGCAGATAGTTCTAAAATGGACATTAAATACAAATTATCTGATACGGTAGTTTGTAATCAAGGAATATGTTTTGAAATACCATTTATAATGGTAAAAGGATTATCTCATCCAGTGATCTTAGGAAATCCATTCTTACATATGTTATACCCCATTAAGTCAATTACTAAAAAGGGAATAGTTTCTGAAATAGAAGGAAAATAGATTATTTTTGAATTCATCTCTTTACCAATAGAAAGGGTACTAGATGTGCTTAAAAGCAACATCGAGAAAAAAGAAAATTTTATTTATTCTCTTAAAAGAGAAGTTAATTATAGAACAATCCAAGAAAAGGTTAATGAACCTTTAATTCAAAAGAAAATAAAACAGCTGCAAGACGAGATGACTAATAGCATCTGTGCAGAAATTCCCAATGAAAACGCCGGACACTTCGACGCAAGGATCGATTTTAAACTTTTCTTTTTAAACAGAAAATTAAGACTCCTATTATAACAGCTAGACAGACTATACCAATTATTATTTATAGATGGCTTTTAGATACTCTAGACGCTCTATGATCTTGATTATATTCAAACCTATTCTTGTAGACTGGACTTTCAGGATTATACATACAGTATTTTAGTAGTACGTGGCGTTGTAGCTAGTGATTGCTCTACCTTCCACCAGTGAAGGGCTCAAGCGGTTACTAGTTTCCAGCCGATATACCACTTACTTGCTTAAGGATGGAAAACATTTAATACAAAATTAAAAATTATTATTATTAAGCAAAATATCTAAAAACTGAATAATAACACTAAATAAATTTAACAATCTAATATGTTCTCTACAATCACACCAGTCATTATGGGTTTCTGCATGATAATTACACAAGTCATTACCGTTTTCTACCAAAGCGTGTCTAAATAGTTCTACTTCACGTCTATTAGTTAAATCAAGAGTACGTAAATAAAATAAAAGATGATTAATATAAACAGACATAAATAGTAAACATGAACAGTTTCTGATGTACAGGATCCCTTTAAGGGCAAGTACAGAGCATACTTAAACAGTTATGATGCTTACAGTGCTTCAAATATTTAAACAGTGTTATGAATAGTGATACTTACAGTGCTGTTCCAACCAATTGGCTTAATGGATGATACAGGGATGCTTGCTGAAGGTGGAGGTGAATAGTATACTTTGTAATCAAACTTACCATAGGGTTGTCCAAGAAGATCCACAATGTCACGGGACTTAGACTCTAGTTCTTTGTTTAATTGTTTAGCTTGATCAATTAAAACATCTATTTCACTTCCTACTTTGTTTAAAGCAGATTCAAGAGAAGAGGTTGAAGAAAAATTCATAAAAACTTTATTGATATATGAAAACAATACACTCTAGAACACTTTGAACAAAACAGTAGCAAAGCAGAGAAAACAAATTGAAAAGCTCACACTATTTTACAACTTAGTTTCTAAGATACATTCTGCTTCATAAGCAAGTCGGGAGGCCTTCTTATACAAGTTAGAAGGAATCTTCAGTCGTCATGGCAAGCGTCACTTTAAGTGGCAGACAAGATAAGGTGGAGTTGGCAGTAGCTACTTTTATAGCTGTCAGGAATCTTTTGTACCCTTTACAGCGCATAAGGGTCTTGGCTGTCATCCCAGTACTGTCCTTCCATGTCAGTGTCGCTGTCGCTTTCTTCTTTTCGGTTTGTCTTGGAGCTCTCAGCAGCATCTTTTGCTTTTGACGTGGATGCTTTTGAGCTGGCTTCTTTGTCGTCTTCTTGTAGTGCGCTGAAAAGTTGTCGGCGAAGCTCTTCTTTTGGTACTGACTTGAGTAGGTCTTTGAACAGCTCTGAAAGACCTGAAGAGACTGATGGACTAGGCAATGATGGCTTTTTAGCCAGAGTAATTAGTCCTTTGGAGGAGTAAATAGAGGGTGGCTCAAAAAAGTCACATTTATCCCACCATTTGATTAGGACTCTTCTGGTTAACCAGGGTACGTGTTCGGTTGAGAATTCACCGAATCTTTTCATTTTCTTTTTTGAGATAATATAATCCCATCTGACTATCCATGGAATTTTGTAAAGGATAGTAAATAGTAATCTTGAATCCTTTAAGGATTTATTTGAATCGGTAAACTGTTCATAAACAGTCCGAACCTTATTAGGTAAAGAAATGGGATATAATCCCCAGTTAAAGAACCATTCATAGAACCATGAGGGGAATTCCCATGACTCTTTGTCTAACTGGAATTGTATGAACCAGCTAAACTTGCGCTGCCTATTTTCATAAATTAAGGCACCCGTCCAGGCAATCATGTAATCAAAATAATTAAAGTACCTGGGTTTACCGAAATTCAACTCCTTTTGTTTAAAGAGTGAATCTCCCCATTCATCGTAGGATATAACCCTTTTGATGATAAACTTACTGAACGCCCACTCATTAGCGGACCTTTCTGTAGGTGAAAAGACCACTGAGTCGGTCTCTGCTAGAATAGCTTGATAATAAGTGTAGTCCTTTGGTAAATAAGGATTCACTGTATGATGTTCTGTGTAAAAGTTCGCAACTTCGTAGGGCTTTAAGTCCTGGTGTTTCCTGTCTATAGGCATAAGGAAATAGTAGCTGATTGGAATATAGGGGTAATTAACCTCTTTAGCATTATTTGCCTCGACACTGATAACATAAGCGTCGTCTCTGAGTTTGTCCATCATTTTAGACGGAGGTGGAGATACCTCGTGAGTCCGTTTTGACGGAGTTACTGAGGCTTTTGAACTCATGTAAGGAATTCACGTGTCAAGAAATCAGGCAATGAGTTAGTTTCTCCTTTAATAAACTCAATATCAAAATCAAATACAGACAAAATAGCCTGCCATCTTGCAAATATCTGTTTAGATGCGATGTTTTTAACATCTTTCAGTAATATTTCTTTTGCACTTTTACAATCTACCCTTATAAGGAATTTCTGATTTAATAAATCAGATTCAAACTTTTGTACACAGAGAACTATGGATAAGATCTCCTTTTTAACCGTAGAGTAATTAACTCTAGGTCCTGTCCAAATTCCACTGGTAAATCTGACTAGGGTTTCATTGTCATCTAGTCTTTGTTTTAAGATGCCTCCGTACCCGATGTCAGATGCGTCAGTCTCAACTACCTTTAAGGCAGATGGATGAGGAATTGCCAGATAGGGAAGGCTTTTAACCTTCTGCTTTATCCGTTTAACGGCTAAAGTATGTTCTTTGGTCCATGGGCTTGGGTTTTTTCTAAGCCTTTGAAATAAAGGCTTTGCATCATGGGCCAGGCTTTTATAGAAGTCTGAGACAAAATTAAGGCTTCCTAAAAACCTTTGAAGTTGGGTTTTTTCTTTTATTTCATCAGGAAATTTACTGGCAAACTCAATGGCTCGATCAATAGGAATAATTGATCCTTGTTCAATGTTATGACCTAAGAATCTAATTTTAGTCTGAAAGAGTTTAATCTTTCTGGCCGAGACCACTAAACCATTTCTTTTTGCAATTTTTATGAACACATTTAAGTGTTTAAAGTGCTGATCAATTGTCCTAGAGAAAATAAGGACATCATCAATGTAAACAATTGAGAATGCTGAATAAGCATTAAATATCTCATTCATAATTTTTTGAAATTCTGATGGGGCATTTTTAAGCCCAAAAGGCATTACGTTCCATTCGTAATGTGCAAATGGTACAGTAAAGGCAGTTTTATACTTATCTGTTTCAGCTATCTGTATTTGCCAATATCCGGATTTCATGTCGAATTTTGAAAAAATTTGGGCCTCAAAGAGTCTGTTTAACAGATCTCTTTTATTAGGCAATGGGTATCTAATCCATCTAAGGGCCTTGTTTAAAGGCTTATAGTTGATGACTAGTCTTGGTACTCCTCTTTCTAGTTTTGCAGCATTTTCAACATAAAATGCTGGACAACTCCATGGGCTTTGACTTTTTCTAATTAGCCCTTTTGACTCGAGGTCAGCAATTTCTTTTTTACAAATCTCCAAATGTCTTGGCCCCATGGCAATGGGTCGGGCCTTAGTTGGTATTTCTGTTTCATCAAAACTGGGCTTATATGGTAGATTAACCACATGGCTTTTTCTAGCCCAAAAAGCATTGGGAATTTCTGCACATATGCTATTAGTCATCTCGTCTTGCAGCTGTTTTATTTTCTTTTGAATTAAAGGTTCATTAACCTTTTCTAGGATTGTTCTATAATTAACTTCTCTTTTAAGAGAATAAATAAATTTTTCTTTTTTCTCACCGAAACAAAAAACCATTCATAGAACCATGAGGAAAATTCCCATGATTCTTTATCTAACTGGAACTGTATGAACCAGCTAAACTTGCGCTGCCTATTTTCATAAATTAAGACTCTTCTTCTCCTAAGAAAGTAAGTGGTATATAGGCTGGAAACTACAAAATGCTATCCATTTTATGACCATGTATGCGTTTGCTGCTAAATCAAAAGGAAACAGTGAGCAGCAAATAGTCCACGCAATTACATGTGGATTCACAGGCCAACTTCAAGGTTGGTGGGATTTTTCCTTAACTGAAGAAGGAAAAAGACAAATTTATTATGTTGTAAAATGCAGCCAAGAATGTGACAAACTCAAGTACCAGATTGTGTATACACCTTATTGTGTACAATAGGATTACACTTTGTAGGAACTATGAGTATGTACCTAGATAGATCCCAGGAACAACTAATGAATCTAAGATGTCCCGATCTATCTCATTGGCATAAGGAAACAGTAGCTAACAGGAATATAGGGGTAAATAACCTCTTTGGCATTATTTGCTTCGACACTGATTTCATAAGCGTCGTTTCTGAGCTTGTCCATCATTTTAGACGGAGGTGGAGATACCTCGTGTGTCCGTTTTGACGGAGTTACTGAGGCCTTTGAGCTCATGTCCTGTAAGGAATTCACGTGTCAAGAAATCAGGCAATGAGTTAGTTTCTCCTTTAATAAACTCAATATCAAAATCAAATACAGACAAAATAGCCTGCCATCTTGCAAATATCTGTTTAGACGCGATGTTTTTAACATCCTTGAGTAATATTTCTTTTGCACTTTTACAATCAACCCTTATAAGGAATTTCTGATTTAATAAATCAGATTCGAACTTTTGTACACAGAGAACTATAGATAAGATCTCCTTTTTAACCGTAGAGTAATTAACTCTAGGTCCTGTCCAAATTCCACTGGTAAATCTGACTAGGGTTTCTTTGTCATCTAGTCTTTGTTTTAAGATGCCGCCGTACCCGATGTCAGATGCGTCAGTCTCAACTACCTTTAAGGCAGATGGATGAGGAATTGCCAGACAGGGAAGGGTTTTAACCCTTTGTTTTATCCGTTTAACAGATAAGGTGTGTTCTTTGGACCATGGGCTTGGGTTTTTTCTAAGTCTTTGAAATAAAGGCTTTGCATCATGGGCCAGGTCTTTATAGAAGTCTGACACATAGTTTAGGCTTCCTAAAAACCTTTGAAGTTGGGTTTTGTCTTTTATTTCATCAGGAAATTTACTGGCGAATTCAATGGCTCGATCGATAGGAATAATTGATCCTTGTTTTATGTTATGCCCTAAAAATCTAATATTAGTCTGAAAGAGTTTAATCTTTCTGGCTGAGACTACCAAGCCATTTCTTTTGACAATTTTTATAAACACATTTAAGTGTTTAAAATGTTGATCAATTGTCCTGGAGAAAATAAGGACATCATCAATGTAAACAATTGAGAATGCTGAATAAGCATTGAATATTTCATTCATAATTTTTTAAAATTCTGATGGGGCATTTTTAAGCCCGAAAGGCATTACGTTCCATTCGTAATGTCCAAATGGCACAGTAAAGGCAGTTTTATACCTTTCTTCTTCAGCTATCTGGATTTGCCAATATCCAGACTTCATATCGAACTTTGAAAAGATTTGGGCCTCAAAGAGTCTGTTTAACAGATCTCTTTTATTAGGTAATGGATATCTGATCCATCTAAGGACCCGATTTAAAGGCTTATAGTTGATTACCAGTCTTGGTACCCCTCTTTCTAATTCAGCAGCATTTTCAACATAAAACGCTGGACAACTCCATGGGCTTTGACTTTTTCTAATTAGCCCTTTTGACTCGAGGTCAGCAATTTCCTTTTTACAGATTTCTAAATGTCTTGGACCCATAGCAATGGGCCGGGCTTTAGTAGGAATCAATCTTTCATCAAAGTCAGGCTCATATGGTAGATTAACCACATGGCTTTTTCTATCCCAAAAGGCATTGGGTACTTCTGCACAGATGCTATTGATTCAGGAGTACTTATTTAGTACCATAGCTCTAATTGATTTAGGAGCAGATTTATGCTGTATAGATGAAGGTTTAGTACCCTCAAAATACTTCTCTAAAACAATAGAAGAATTGCACACAGCAGATAGTTCTAAAATGAACATAAAATACAAACTGTCTAATACGGTAGTTTGTAATCAAGGAATATGTTTTGAAATACCATTTATAATGGTAAAAGGATTGTCTCATCCAGTAATCTTAGGAAACCCATTCCTTCATATGTTATACCCAATTAAGTCAATCACTGAACAGGGAATAACAACAGAAATAGATGGGAAAGAGATTATTTTTGAATTTATCTCCTTACCCATTGAAAGAGAAATTGATGTGCTTAAAAGCAATATCAAAAATAAAGAAAATTTTATTTATTCTCTTAAAAGAGAAATAGATTACAAAACAATAACAGAAAAGGTTAATGAACCTTGGTTACAAGAAAAAATAAAACAACTGCAAAATGAGATGACTAATAGCATCTGTGCAGAAGTACCCAATGCCTTTTGGAATAGAAAAAGCCATGTGGTTAATCTACCATATGAGCCTGACTTTGATGAAAAATTCATCCCTACTAAAGCCCGGCCCATTGCTATGGGTCCAAGACATTTAGGGATCTGTAAAAAGGAAATTGCTGACCTCGAGATAAAAGGGCTAATTAGAAAAAGTCAAAGCCCATGGAGTTGTCCAGCGTTTTATGTTGAAAATGCTGCTGAATTAGAAAGAGGAGTACCAAGACTGGTAATCAACTATAAGCCTTTAAATCAAGCCCTTAGATGGATCAGATATCCATTGCCTAATAAAAGGGATCTGTTAAACAGACTCTTTGAGGCCCAAATCTTTTCAAAATTCGATATGAAGTCTGGATACTGGCAAATCCAGATAGCTGAAGAAGAAAGGTATAAAACTGCCTTTACTGTGCCATTTGGACATTACGAATGGAACGTAATGCCTTTCGGGCTTAAAAATGCCCCATCAGAATTTCAAAAAATTATGAATGAAATATTTAATGCTTATTCAACATTCTCAGTAGTTTACATTGATGATGTCCTTATTTTCTCCAGAACAATTGATCAACATTTTAAACACTTAAATGTGTTTATAAAAATTGTCAAAAGAAATGGCTTGGTAGTCTCAGCCAGAAAGATTAAACTCTTTCAGACTAATATAAGATTCTTAGGGCATAACATAAAACAAGGGTCAATTATCCCTATTGATCGAGCCATAGAATTTGCCAGTAAATTTCCTGATGAAATAAAAGACAAAACCCAACTTCAAAGGTTTTTAGGAAGCCTAAACTATGTTTCTGACTTCTATAAAGACCTGGCCCATGATGCAAAGCCTTTATTTCAAAGACTTAGAAAAAACCCAAGCCCATGGTCCAAAGAACACACCTTATCTGTTAAACGGATAAAACAAAGGGTTAAAACCCTTCCCTGTCTGGCAATACCTAATCCATCTGCCTTAAAGGTAGTGAAAACTGACGCATCTGACATCGGGTACGGAGGCATCTTAAAACAAAGACTAGATGACAAAGAAACCCTAGTCAGATTTACCAGTGGTATTTGGACAGGACCTAGAGTTAATTACTCTACGGTTAAAAAGGAGATCTTATCTATAGTTCTCTGTGCACAAAAGTTTGAATCTGATTTATTGAATCAGAAATTCCTTATAAGGGTTGATTGTAAAAGTGCAAAAGAAATATTACTCAAGGATGTTAAAACATCGCATCTAAACAGATATTTGCAAGATGGCAGGCTATTTTGTCTGTATTTGATTTTGATATTGAGTTTATTAAAGGAGAAACTAACTCACTACCTGATTATTTAACACGTGAATTCCTTACAGGACATGAGTTCAAAGGCCTCAGTAACTCCGTCAAAACGGACACACGAGGTATCTCCACCTCCGTCTAAAATGATGGACAAACTCAGAAACGACGCTTATGAAATCAGTGTCGAAGCCAACAATGCTAAAGAGGTTATTTACCCCTACCTTCCTATTAGTTACTGTTTCCTTATGCCAATGGACAGGAAACACGAAGATCTGAAGCCTTATGAGGCAGCAAGCTTTTACACAGAACATCATACAGTAAATCCTTATTTACCAAAAGATTATACTTATTATCAAGCTATCTTAGCAGAGACCGACTCAGTGGTCTTCTCACCTACAGAAAGGTCCGCTAATGAGTGGGCTTTCAGCAAGTTCATCATCAAAAGGGTTATATCCTACGATGATTGGGGAGATTCGCTCTTTAAACAAAAGGAGTTGAATTTTGGTAAACCCAGGTACTTTAATTATTTTGATTATATGATTGCCTGGACTGGTGCCTTAATTTATGAAAATAGGCAGCGAAAGTTTAGCTGGTTCATACAGTTCCAGTTAGACAAAGAGTCATGGGAATTCCCCTCATGGTTCTATGAATGGTTCTTTAACTGGGGATTATATCCCATTGCTTTACTTAATAAGGTTTGGACTGTTTATGAACAGTTTACCGATTCAAACAAATCCTTAAAGGATTCAAGGCTACTATTTACTATCCTCTACAAAATACCATGGATAGTCAGATGGGATTATATTATCTCAAAAAAGAAAATGAAAAGATTCGGTGAATTTTCAACCGACCACGTACCCTGGTTAACCAGAAGAGTCCTAATCAAATGGTGGGATAAATGTGACTTTTTCGAGCCACCCTCTATCTATTCTGCCAAAGGACTAATTACTCTGGCTAAAAAGCCATCACTGTCAAGTCCATCAGTCTCTACAGATCTGTCAGATCTTTTCAAAGATCTACTCAAATCAGTGCCGAAAGAAGAATTGCGCCGACAACTTTTCAGCGCACTTCAAGAAGACGACAAAGAAGCCAGCTCAAAAGCATCCACTTCAAAAGCAAAAGATACTGCGGAGTGCTCTAAGTCTCATCAAAAGGACGACAGCGACAGCGACGATGACATGGAAGTCCAATACTGGGAAGACAGCCAGGACCCATATGCGCTGTAAAGAAGTCAAAAGATTCCTGCCAGTTATTAAAGTAGCTTCTGCCAACTCCACCTTATCTTGTCTGCCACTTAAAGTGACGCATGCCATGACGATTGAAGATTCTTTCCTTCTAACTTGTATAAGAAGGCCTCCCGACTTGCTTATGAAGCAGATATAGCTTAAGCAATAAGTTGTAAAATAGAGTGCTTTCTAAGTTTTCTCTCAATTTGTTTTCTCTGCTTTTTACTGTTTTGTACAAAGTGTTCTTGAGTGTACTGTTTTCATATATCAATAAAATATATGAGTTTTTCTTCCACATCCTCTCTTGAATCTTCTCTTCACAAAGTTGGAAATGAAATAGATGTTTTAATAGATCAAGCTAAAAAACTAAACAAAGAACTAGAGTCTAAGTCCCGTGACATTGTGGATCTGCTTGGTCAACCCTCTGGTAAGTTTGATTATAAGGTATACTATTCACCACCACCATCAGCAAGCATCCCTGTATCCTCCATTAAACCTACTGGTTGGAATAGCTCTGTAAGTATTACTATTCATATTACTGTTTAAAATTTTGTTTTATTTGAAGCGCTGTAAGCATCATCACTGTTTAAGTATGCTCTGTACTTGCCCTTAAAGGGATCCTGTACAACAGAAACTGTTCATGTTTACTATTTATGTCTACATATATTAATCGTCTTTTATTCTATTTACGTTGCCTTGATTTGACTAATAGACGTGAAGTAGAACTACTTAGACAAGCTTTATTTGAGAACGGTACTGATTTGTATAATTATCATGTTGAAACTCATAATGAATGGTGTGATTGTAGAGAGCATCAACGTTTGTTAAATTTGTTTAATATTATAATTAGATTTTTAGATATTTTACTTAATAGTAATAATTTTTAAGACTTTTCTTCTCCTTAAGCAAGTAAGTGGTATATAGGCTGGAAACTACTAACAGCTTAAGCCCTTCATTGGTGGAAGGTAGAGCGACCTGTAGCCACAACACCAAGTACTACTGAAATAGTATTGTATGTATAATCCTGAGAGTCCAGTATATAGAAATAGGTTTGAATATAATCAAGCACATAAAGAATTTAGAGTGTCTAAAAATAATTTAGAAATAATATTAGAGTGTCTAAATAATAATTTAGAAGACACCACTAAATTAATCACCCCAAAAGGAACCACCACTTTCTTTGTTACAGACTTGCAGAAAGGAAACTTAGTGGTCCCTAAATCAATTGCATGGGAACAGGTTAATTTACCTGACAATTGGATTTTAGAAGAAGCCATTCCTCCTAAAAAGGAAGAAAATGAAGAGGTTGAGTCCATTATTGAAACAAACAATGGAACCGTAGCAATATCTTTTGCTAGAACTAGGTCCAGAAACTCGTTTTCAGGAAGAACTGTAGTTTCAGAACCCATAAGACCAAGGACATCCTTATCAGGAGTAGACCTAGATAGATTCAGCTCTATTGGAATCCATAAAACTGAAGAACAAATAGCTCAGCCCATATATGGCCCAGAAAGCACAACTTCAAGCCCAAAAGAAACAGTAAGCCTTAAAAGGCCAGAAAGCCCAACACCCTCAGATATGGGTTATGACAGAGAAAGCGTTAGGACCCAGCAACATAAAAGGATTATGGCCCTAACCACAGAAGAAAGCCCATTTGAAAAATGGTTTCAAATGACTTTCAGAATAGAACAACAGCAAAGATTCTTAAAAGAATACAAATGGTATCAGGACAAAGGTGGGATAAAAAATTTTCAGGATTTTATGAAATTCAGATTAGAGATTCAAAGGAAGTCTTTCCCAGATTTTGAGGATCAACAATTCTTAGTCACTTTAGAATCTGCATATAGGAATTTCATAACTCCTAAAGGAAAAACCTTAAGAGGTGTGCACCCACCATTGACAGAGATATCTTATAAGGTATCAGAAAACCAAGAATTTGAGTGTTCTCCATTCTCTAGATCAGATAAGTAGGGTAATTATGCCAACCTTAGCTTATACACCATAGGTCAACAATTGACTAGGGTAGAAACACAACTCCAGACCTTTAAATCAAGAGAATATAGACCAGAAAAAGGAGAGACCTCTAAATCAGTAATGGAGAAAAAGGTTTTATTTAAACCTGTTGAAACAGACAAGTCTCCTATTAAATTAGGAGGAAACTCAGAAATAGTAGATGAGCTAACTAAAAGGTTAGCAGAGTTAGGATTAGAAGCTAAGGATTCTAAAAAGAAGACCATAGCACCATTAACTAAATCTCTAAATATTCAAGAAGAACTGGAAAACAGATTAAAAAATCTGAATATAGCCTCCGTAAGTCAAGAACAAGAAGAAACAGAATCCATAGAACTGAAGAACAAATAGCTCAGCCCATATATGGCCCAGAAAGCACAACTTCAAGCCCAAAAGAAACAGTAAGCCTTAAAAGGCCAGAAAGCCCAACACCCTCAGATATGGGTTATGACAGAGAAAGCGTTAGGACCCAGCAACCTAAAAGGATTATGGCCCTAACCAAATAAGAAAGCCCATTTGAAAAATGGTTTCAAATGACTTTCAGAATAGAACAACAGCAAAGATTCTTAAAAGAATACAAATGGTATCAGGACAAAGGTGGGATAAAAAATTTTCAGGATTTTATGAATTTCAGATTAGAGATTCAAAGGAAGTCTTTCCCAGATTTTGAGGATCAACAATTCTTAGTCACTTTAGAATCTGCATATAGGAATTTCATAACTCCTAAAGGAAAAACCTTAAGAGGTGTGCACCCACCATTGACAAAGATATCTTATAAGGTATCAGAAAACCAAGAATTTGAGTGTTCTCCATTCTCTAGATCAGATAAGCAGGGTAATTATGCCAACCTTAGCTTATACACCATAGGTCAACAATTGACCAGGGTAGAAACACAACTCCAGACCTTTAAATCAAGAGAATATAGACCAGAAAAAGGAGAGACCTCTAAATAAGTAATGGAGAAAAATGTTTTATTTAAACCTGTTGAAACAGACAAGTCTCCTATTAAATTAGGAGGAAACTCAGAAATAGTAGATGAGCTAACTAAAAGGTTAGCAGAGTTAGGATTAGAAGCTAAGGATTCTAAAAAGAAGACCATAGCACCATTAACTAAATCTCTAAATATTCAAGAAGAACTGGAAAACAGATTAAAAAATCTGAATATAGCCTCCGTAAGTCAAGAACAAGAAGAAACAAAATCTGAAAATTCTGCTGATACAGAAGAACAAATTAACTCTCTAGAAGTTATGTTTAAAGAACCTGAACCTCTAGAAGTTAATAGAATAGTATACCCTAAACCTAGGGCAACAATCGAAATGAAGCCTTATTATTCTAGGCCTTCACCGATTAATCTACAATTTGAAGATAATAGTTATAACTACGTACAATTTGATGGATCTTCAATTGTAGAATGGAACATAGATGGATTATCTGAATATCAAATTAAAAATGCTATCCATTTTATGACCATGTATGCGTTTGCTGCTAAATCAAAAGGAAACAGTGAGCAGCAAATAGTCCACGCAATTACATGTGGATTCACAGGCCAACTTAAAGGTTGGTGGGATTTTTCCTTAACTGAAGAAGGAAAAAGACAAATTTATGATGCTGTTAAAACAGAACAGTCAGCAACAGGACAAACTCAAGTACCAGATTGTGTATACACCTTATTGTGTACAATAGGATTACACTTTGTAGGAACTATGAGTATGTACCTAGATAGATCCCAGGTACAACTAATGAATCTAAGATGTCCCAATCTATCTCATTTGTTTGTATATCTAAGGATAAAGCTCGCATAATGTTTGGATCCTCAATTGAAATTGTAAAATTGGGATAGCACGAAAAATATATCGGGCCATCACAGAGAGATGATTCTATAATTCCTAATAAGGAATCATTGAAGTCCTTGTGTCTTTTCTCTCTGACACAAACTAAGGCTGAGGTATTTAAGCCTAATCTAGTTGCAGGTTTTAAGGCAACTTGTATCATTCCTATATGTAGGAATTGATAAGTTTTTTGGTGCTCTTTTAAGAGTTCCTTTGAAAACAGGCTCCTTGAACTTAATCCTTCATGGATAGGAGTGGCTTGTTCTACAGTCTTTACTATATAATCTGACCACCAGATTGTGTATACACCTTATTGTGTACAATAGGATTACACTTTGTAGGAACTATGAGTATGTACCTAGATAGATCCCAGGAACAACTAATGAATCTAAGATGTCCCGATCTATCTTATTTCAAATGGTATAAATATACCTTCTTTTCCCTTATTTTCATTACGAAAGATAATCAATATAATTTCTGGAAAGAAAAATTTCTTTCTGGACTACCCTCGTTATTTGCTGAACGAGTAAAGAAACAAATTAGGGATAAACATGATGGTACTTTGCCATACAACCAGTATACCTTTGGTGAATTAGCATCAGAAGTAGTCACTGCAGGGTTAACACTGTTCAATGAATTAAGACTTCAGCGCCAATTACACAAAGAAAGAATCACGGGTAAACGAATACTCGGTGATTTCTGTGAACAGTACGGTTTACCACCAGTAACTTTCCCTGATAAGGATGTCCTCGGTCTTATGGGTTCTGAAACTACAGTTCTTCTTGAAAACGACTTTCTGGACCTAGTTCTAGCAAAAGATATTGCTACGGTTCCATTGTTTGTTTCAATAATGGACTCAACCTCTTCATTTTCTTCCTTTTTAGGAGGAATGGCTTCTTCTAAAATCCAATTGTCAGGTAAATTAACCTGTTCCCATGCAATTGATTTAGGGACCACTAAGTTTCCTTTCTGCAAGTCTGTGATAAAGAAAGTGGTGGTTCCTTTTGGGGTGATTAATCCTCCCAAATTCACCATGGCCATTTCATGCATGAGCTCAAGTTCTCCATGATCAAGCCATTATTTCTTCAAGCTTCCTTCATGAAAAATGATCCTTACACCATGGGCAACCTATAGGCAGCAAAAAGGAGAGGAAATTTCAAGGATTTCTCAAGCTCAAGTTGAGGTTAGTGTTTAATCTTTCCATTTTCCTTCAATAATCCTTGTGTTAAGCTTTGGGTAAGTTGAATTGCTAAGAAAAATTAAGGAAATGATGAGTATTAGTA
Organism: Hevea brasiliensis; assembly: GCF_030052815.1. NCBI lineage: Eukaryota > Viridiplantae > Streptophyta > Magnoliopsida > Malpighiales > Euphorbiaceae > Hevea > Hevea brasiliensis. Next base: position 56,455,095 of record NC_079493.1, read on the forward strand.
AACCTTAATTTTGACAGCCATGGAAATGCAGGGTTAGTGACTTATTCTTATATGTATTGGATGGGAATTAAGGCTGATTAACTCAAATAAAAGTTGTAGTAGGTTAATGTCCAAGTATGTGCATGTTAGTGCTTGAATTAAGGGTTTGAAATGGGACCTTGATGCTTTGGCAAACTGCCATGTTTGGCAGCCTATAATATCATGAATTTGTGTGTGAATATGAAGTTTATTAATGAAATATGATAGTGTTAAGTTGTGGGCAGCATGTGTAAGTGATATTAAAGTATGAGTATATTGAAGTGTATGTGTAATATTGATATTGAGATATGTTGAATTTTGGTGGAAGTGAATGTTGGGCTTGAATGGTGAATTGTGTGCATTGAGCACTTGAGTTTTCTGGCCAATATGCTTGCTAGAATTGTGTACAATATATATATGAAAGTGCCATTGATTGAATATTGAAGTAATGAGGAGGAGAAGGAATATCAAATTGAAAGTGTAAGTGTTTTGTGCAGGTTGTGTATTGATGGTAGTACCTAAATTAGGTGATAAGTGCCAAACTGTGAACCCAATTGGTATGAGGCCAAAGGAGGGTGAAACTAGACACCAAATAGGCCAATTTTCATGCAGAAATGTTACCTAAATTCTGCCTAGAAGGTGACTTAAAAAATGACCAAATCCAGATTAGTGACTTGAAAGCATGAAAATTAACCATTTGGGCAGCAATTTGTGTTTTGACCATAACTAACTCAAAATAGGTCCAAATGATCTGAAATTTTTACCATAAATAGTTTAGACATAGATCTACAATTCTTATGAAGACACCAAAGCCCAGAAATAGCCAGAACCAAGCCAAATAGCTTGCACAAATTCGGGTACCAAAACTGGCCGAACCAAAAGTGACCTAAAAATGACCTAAGCCTACCATTTTAGTGTATTCTGTCCGGCATTGGTAAATTGACCATATCTTGGTCTACATAACTCAGAATGACCTGTAATTTTGCCCCGCGTGCAATAAGACATAGACCTACAAGTTTGTAGTTTGGACCGAAACTCGAAAACTGAGGGAACTAGGTCGTCCGGCTAGGTCAAAATAGTATACTCAAATCCGATAAATTGCAATAAAATGCAATACACTTGGAAATGAAATTGGCAACATATACCAACACTAAAGAGCTATAAAATGTGACATATTGGTAACATTAGAATTGACTCACTCAGAGTGCATCAAGGGTCAACATTACAGGTTGACTAATGAAATGAATTGAAGGGAATAGAACCAAAAAAATTTAAATATTGGATTTTATTGTGTTGAACAAATTTATTGGAGTTTGGGATTAAGGAATTATATATTTGAAGTGCTTTTTATAGGTTTTTGAAGAACTGTTTTATTTAAAATACAAATGGCACTTTGCCAAAATTTTTATAGAAATTATTAATACTTCAAATGTGTTATTTGGTTTCACTTCAGTTAAAAAAATTTTTTTTCTAACAGCTGTTAAATGTGCTCACCACTGTAAAAAGAAATAAGAAAAGGTTTTAAAATCCCTTGTAGTGTATTTAATGAATTATCAGTAGGCGATGTTTGGTAATTCATTTGGTATACTATGGGATCATGTTATGCCTTACAGAGGGGTAGGGTGTGACAATGGCAGCATGGATATGTGTATAATGATTTGGAATTGGGTATGTAAATGGGGTATGTTCATGTGGTTAAATGATGTAAATGGACTTTGAAAAATTCTGTATTATAGTGTGCATATTGAGAATGGCTACAAGCTATCCAAAATGACCAAAAATGTGTTGTTAAAGGTGTTAATTGTAAGGTACAAACCATAATTGGCATGAAGGAAGTAATTTGGTAAGTGTTGAATATGTAATTGGTAAGTGATGAGAAGTGTGTAGTAGGGCAGTGTATGTTTTAGCTTAGAACCTTAAGTGTGTGACTCCAATTGGTATGAGACTAATTGGAGGTGAAACAAGGTACAAAATGTGCTAACTTTCATGAAGGAAGCTTACCAAAATTCTGCCTAGAAGGTAACTTGAAAAATGACCAAATCCTGATTAATGACTTGAAAACCTGAAAATTGACCATTTGGGCAGTAGTTAGTGTTTTGGCAATAACTCACTCAAAACAGGTCCAAATGACCTGAAATTTTTACCATGAATAGTTTAAACATATATCTACAATTCTTTTGAAGACACCAAAGCCCAGAAATGACTAGAACCAAGCCAAATAGCTTGCACAAGTTCAGGTACCAAAACTGGCCGAACCTAAAGTGACCTAAAAATGACCTAAAGTTACCATTTTGATGCATTCTGTCCAGCAATGGTAAATTGACCATAACTTGGTCTACACAACTCAGAATAACCTGAAATTTTGCCCCGCGTGCAATAAGACATAGACCTACAAGTTTGTAGCTTAGACCAAAACCTGAAAACCGAGGAAACTAGGTCGTCCGGCTAGGTCAAAATAGCACACCGAAATCCGGTAAATTGCAATAAAATGAAATACACTTAAAAATGAATTTGGTAACATATACCAACACTAAAGGGCTCTAAAATGTGACATATTGATAACATTGGAATTGACTCACTTAGAGTGCATTAAGGGTCAACATTATAAGTTGACTAATGAAATAAATTAAAGGGAATAATACCAAGATAATTTAGATATTGGATTTTATGGTTGGAAACAAATTCATTGAGTAATGAAACACTTTAAATTGTATGTTTCAGTTGATAAGGATATTGAGAAGCATAAAGAACATTGAGTCAAGGCCTAGGAGCGACTCAAATCAGGTTTGTGCACAACTAGTTTTTAACTCATTTTGTTCTGAATATTTCATATGATTAAATGACATATTTTTCTTATGTATTATGTTTAACAAGCATTGGATTTAATTCAATAATTATTGAAATTGTTATAGTATGTATGAATTTGGCTTTGTGAAATGGTATTTCCACAAGTATTAAGCATTGTTGTGGATTGAATAAATTATGTTTTGGAAAATTATAATAGAACATGTTTTGAATTGTGATAGGCAATTTGCTTGGAAAAATCAAATTTATGATTAAAATTGTGATGAGCATAAAAATTATTGGATATTGGAATTGACTTTGAATCAAATTGTATTGTGAGTTATGCTCACTAAAAGGATTGTGATATTGTTTTATATCTCACTATAGACGCTTGACTAGGTTATTACTCGTCTCTCTCATTTGTTGAGAAGACAATGGAGTTAATTATGTTTTGATTACCATGGTACGTGCACAGGCTTAGATTCTCCTCTTATTAGAGGTTAGATTTAAGTTTTTTTTATGTTATGACCCTTTCGGAAGATTCATTATTGTGATGTGTACTGTGCACAATGATTCGACCTCCCCGACCATAGGGAGTTAGAATCCGATTTGACCTCTTCGACCATAGGGAGTTAGAATCACCCCGAAGATGGCCCTTTCGGATTAGTCTTGCATAGTTAGTGAGATAAAGAATGTTTTTGAATAGTAAAGAATTGTGATTTCAATTATGATTTATGTATAATTGATTTTGTTGGAATTATCTTAAATGGTTAGTTATGATTTGATAAATTGAATTTCGTGATCAAAGTCATTTCATACAAATGATTTATGTTATTGGCAATGAATAATTTGATTTTTGGAATTTGATGAGTATTCAGATTTCTAAAATATTTGCTATAAATTTTGTCAATGTATATTGTACTATGTTTTAAATTATAGTTGTACACTACTGAGTTCACCACTCAGCGATAGCTTTGTATGTTGTCACAGGTGAAAAGAGCAAAGAGCAATTGAGTAAGCTTCTTTGAAGAGACATTCAGATCAGCTCCAGGTATACCCATGTACGCAGGTTTTGATGTATGCAGGTAACAATATGTATGTAAATTATTTGAGCAGTTGTATAAAAACTCTTGTAAAATATTTTGGTATGTAATTAAATGTAAATTATTGTAAATGTAAAATTGAGATTTCATTTACTTATATAGTTTTGTAATATTAATTTTTGAGTCTTGTAATCAATGAAATGTTTCTTTTATGATGAAGTTGGTTTGAAAATGAAATGACTTGATTATTGAGATTGAGTTGTGAGATGAAATGAAGTTTATTGGAGTTATATTTGAGAAAACATATGGGGAGTGTTTTCCTTTTTAGGTTTGAAGAACTGTTTTCTCAAAATACAGCCGGAACTTTACCGAAATTTTGAAAAAAATTTTATAACACTAGATTTTAATCGATGATTTAAATTTCACGAAAATGTTTTAAAATCCCTTGTAGTATATCTAATGGGTTATCGGTAGGCGAAGTACGGTAATTCATTAGGTGTACTACGGTATCATGTTACATCTTACATAGGAGTAGGGTGTGACAATAGGTGTTGATCATGATGGAATCTGTTCCTCTATGTAAATAGAGATAAAATCCTATGTTCATTTAATTGTTCTTGATGTTTCGAGTTCCTAGCCAGGACAGATAGATTTATTCAGAAAGAGTTTCTGATGAGAAAATCTTTTAATCAAGAACTGGAATTAAAAGAGAACATAATATTTATAGCAAATGAGGTTTGACATAAACCATGACTCCAGCTTGAGTTGGGATTTTGTAACAGAGAGATTCTAGTGCATGGTAACATATGATTATAGGTTCATTTAAGGTAAACCTTATCACTAATTGGGTGGCCATGGCATGCTATGCTATGTGTTAACCATGGTCTATGAGGTGCATAAAATGATTTAGAGAAATCATTTATGGTAAGAAAGAGTTTTGATGATTTTAAGAGTTGATATCATGTCTCATTGTGATGTGAACCTTCAAGTAATTAATAACTTGAAAACCCACATTCAAGAATTAAATGAACAATATGGAAAGCACCAAATCAAGATGTATGAATTTGAATCTTTGAACCAGCACAATCAGATTGTTGTGTAATTCAAAGAAAATATCAGAAATGGGATTCTTGACCTAATTCATATGGAGAATGAATAAACCAAGAATATTATGCACATTAAACCTTGCAAGATAGAATCTCAGCAAGTTAATGAGCTTCACAAGAACAAAGGCAACAACCAATTTACTCACTAGAGGAGCAGAAACAATCTCTCATTAATATTCAAGTGTGTCCTCCACTCTCTCATTACACTTGTATTTATAGCCTCTTGGCTTCAAAGCTAAAGACAAAAATATCCCTACTTTAATGCAATTGTAAGGAGCTTTAAGTCCAAACAAAAATTAATCTATCAAAAGACTAAAAACTCCTTACAAAAAGTAAATTTAATACAGCAGCAAATAAGGGCATTTAAGTCCAAAAGAGAGGTGGTTATAACAGATGGAATATTCCTTGAAAAAGGTGCCAGCAGATACATGTACATGGGTTAGATCTGGTGCATGCATGTCCACAGGTTATTCCATGTAATCTAATGCTCCACATGACACCTAGTCACTTCTAAGCATAATTTTCACCAAATTTAATCCTTTACATTTTTCTTCATGCAATTCCAGCTTATAATCCTTGCTCCTTATGATTTCACAAATTAAATTCTGAAGTGATTTAGCTCTAGCTCTAGTAATTGGACCTTGGATGAAATCCTTTGTCGTGGATGTAGCTTGATTCTCATTATTCCCCTCCGCTTCAAAAGGATTCGTCCTCGAATCTGTTCTTGCATCAACACAAGGAGATAAATCAGCAACATTGAAGGTGGCACTGACATTATACTCACCGGGCAGGTTTATTTTGTAATAGTTATCATTAATTTTGGTCAGCACTTGGAAAGGTCCATCACATCTTGGTTGTAATTTTGATTTCCTTCGAGAGGGAAACCTTTCTTTGCGCAAGTGAACCCATACCCAATCTCCAGGTTGAAATGTGACTTTCTTCCTTCCTTTGTTGGCTGATTTATCTTCAAGTCCCATCCTTCTTTTTCACAAACAGCACTGGAGCTCCCCATGGTGACACACTGGGGCGTATGAACCCCTTATCAAGCAACTCTTGCAACTGAGTTTTCAACTCCCTCAATTCTGTGGGTGCCATCCTATAAGGAGCAATGGAAATGGGTCTTTGTGCCGGCGGTGTCTCAATAGCAAATTCAACTTCCCTTTACGGTGGCAAACCGGGCAATTCTTCAGAAATACCTGCAGGAAGTCTCTTCATGTGGGTATATTAGTCGTCCGCTTAGCACGCCTAGTATCCACCACATGTGCTAGGTAGGCTTCACAGCCTTTTCTCATCATTCTTCTTGCAACTGTGGCTGAGATGACATTGGACAAGAAATCTGTCCTTTCACCCACAACTGTAATCTCATTACCCTCAGGAGTTTTCAGAGAAATTCTCTTCAATTTACAATGAACTATTGCCTGATGACGTGATAACCAATCCATTCCCAAAATCACGTCAAACTCGTGGAAGGGCAACTCAATCAGGTCGGCCAAGAATTCATACCCCTGAATCCTTAACGGGCAACCCTTGTATACTTTGTTCACCACTACACTGTGGCCCAGTGGATTAGTGACCAGAATGTCTTGGTCACTCTCCCCTACTAGTAACCCCCTTTCTACGGGTAGGTTGATGCAGATATATGAATGAGTGGATCTTGGATCCACCAATGCATGCACAGGTGTATTGTAGAGGGAGAACGTACCCCTGATGACGTCCGGGGCATCTTGCTCCTCCTGAGCTCTCAGGGCATAATTTCTGGCAGGTGGTACATTATCCGCCTCTCGCTAGCTCGATGCAGCCTCTATGATGGTCCTACTGACCTCGGACTTGCAGATTTTCTACCCCTCGTGGTGCGGAGGCAGTGCATGCGCTTGTGTTGGAGCAAATGTAGTAGTTCTGCGTGGCGGTTCCTCACCGATGTTCTCACAACCCACATCTCAAGCGAGCACCATTACTCTCAACATTCCCCCTTGTGCCATTTCGCAGACGGTGTGGACATGCGAGAAGATGTTGGGGTGGTCCCTGAACCCCATCCACGGAGAGCTACCCACGATGGTGTGGGTGACCTCTCCTAGAGGTGAATCGTGGCTGGGCCCCGAGGTGACCACGACCATGTGGCACGAACTGCGTGCGGTGGACCTCTGAACTTCTTCCCAGTGCGGGAGAGCTAGGCTAGACCGAGGGCCCCTCTTCTCTGTCTCTCCTTACAGTCCGCTCACTTATTCTTACTTTTTCAACCCTTATTGCAGCTTCCACTAACTTGCTAAATTCTGTGATTCCCAAGGCAGTGAGCTGGATCTTGATGTTATCATTTAGTCCCTCTTCAAATCTCTTACACCTTTCAGCTTCATTAGGGACTATCTCCCTTCCGTAGCAGCTTAATCGGACAAATTCCTTCTCATACTAGTCCACGGATAGCTATATTTGCCTCAGGTTAATGAACTCTCTTCTTCTCTCTTCCAGGTATACAGTACCCACATATTTCTTCTTGAACTTGGAGAGAAAGAAGTCCCAAGTTACAGCTTCTGGCTGCACTTCACTGGACACAGTGTCCCACCATCTTCTCTCTTACTGAAAAAGTCCACTGCTCCAAACTTTCTTAGCCTTTCCAGGTGTGATTTCTGCTGGTGGTAGTGCTGGCATTACTCCGGCCATTTGTCTAAAGAAGTCGGCCATTTGTTGGAACATGGCCTGTGGAGGCTGAGCAGGCTCGGCTTGAGCTGGCGGAGCAGATTCTCTCATGCCCCCAGTCTCAGCTGCTGCAGGTGGAGCATGACTCTCCACTTCCTCCTCGACTGCCCTCTGAGATGAAGGGTCCATATCCTATTCAAAATAAGAAAGATAAACAGATCTGCATTAGTGTCACCTCGACTCTTACAAATGCAATGCATGGTATGGACTCAATCTAGGCCTAGAAACGCCTAAACCGTGCTCTGATACCACTAAATGTGACACCCCCTTACCTGTCTACAGTGTAGCCGAGCAAGCTATGCCACACGGTGTACCGGCACACTCTATAATCTTCAGGCTGAGGGATCTGATCTATAATTCCTAATAAGGAATCATTGAAGACCTTATGTCTTTTGTCTCTGACACAAACTAAGGCTGAGGTATTTAAGCCTAATCTAGTTGCAGGTTTTAAGGCAACTTGTATCATTCCTATATGTAGGAATTGATAAGTTTTTTGGTGCTCTTTTAAGAGTTCCTTTGAAAACAGGCTCCTTGAACTTAATCCTTCATGGATAGGAGTGGCTTGTTCTACAGTCTTTACTATATAATCTGACCACTAGATTGTGTATACACCTTATTGTGTACAATAGGATTACACTTTGTAGGAACTATGAGTATGTACCTAGATAGATCCCAGGAACAACTAATGAATCTAAGATGTCCCGATCTATCTCATTTCAAATGGTATAAATATACCTTCTTTTCCCTTATTTTCATTACGAAAGATAATCAATATAATTTCTGGAAAGAAAAATTTCTTTCTGGACTACCCTCGTTATTTGCTGAACGAGTAAAGAAACAAATTAGGGATAAACATGATGGTACTTTGCCATACAACCAGTATACCTTTGGTGAATTAGCATCAGAAGTAGTCACTGCAGGGTTAACACTGTGCAATGAATTAAGACTTCAGCGCCAATTACACAAAGAAAGAATCACGGGTAAACGAATACTCGGTGATTTCTGTGAACAGTACGGTTTACCACCAGTAACTTTCCCTGATAAGGATGTCCTCGGTCTTATGGGTTCTAAAACTACAGTTCTTCCTGAAAACGAGTTTCTGGACCTAGTTCTAGCAAAAGATATTGCTATGGTTCCATTGTTTGTTTCAATAATGGACTCAACCTCTTCATTTTCTTCCTTTTTACGAGGAATGGCTTCTTCTAAAATCCAATTGTCAGGTAAATTAACCTGTTCCCATGCAATTGATTTAGGGACCACTAAGTTTCCTTTCTGCAAGTCTGTGACAAAGAAAGTGGTGGTTCCTTTTGGGGTGATTAATTTAGTGGTGTCTTCCCTAAGGTTAGGGACTACGGTATTCATGGCTTTGTAATGAATCCTATAAATAAGGATAATATTCTTAGATCCTGGCAACATGTTATATCCTTGGCTTTGTATATCTAAGGATAAAGCTTGCATAATGTTTGGATCCTCAATTAAAAGTTTTACCCTCAACAGGCAAAACACTTTAAAAAACCTGTTACAAATAAACCTGGAACATCTTCTAAAAGGAAGAAAAGAGTAACAAAAGAGACTAATGTAGTCTGTTATAAGTGTGGAAAAACTGGACACTACGCTAATAAGTGTAGAGTTAAACAACAAATTCAAGCCTTAGAAATTAATGACAATCTTAAAGATTCATTAATTAAAATTCTCTTAAACGAGTCAGAACCAGAAGAAAACTTAGAAGTTAATGTCCTAGATTATACTTCTGAGGAATCCTCTACTGAGTTAGAACCAGAGCAAGAGAAAATCTGTGATGGAAAATGTGATTATTACAAATCACTCTGTACCTTAAATGGTTTATGTGTCTTAACAAAAGAACAGAACTTGATGTTAGATCTTATAGATAAGATAGAAGATCAAGTAGAAAAAAGAGAAAAACTAGAAGAATATTTAAATCTAGTTAAGGATAAAAGTCCTTTAGAAAGAAAAATAGAAGAAAGAACAAATCCATATGAACTGAAAGAAGTTATGGAAAGAATGAAGAAGGCTAAAATGCCAAGAGAACCAACTCTAAAAGAGTTAAGACAAGAAGTAAATTCGATTAAATTCGAAATACAATTCTTAAAAGAAAAAATAGTCTTATTAGAAGCAAAACAAGAATTTCCCTTAATGGTGGAAACAATAGAAGAAAAGGAAGAACAAGAACCAGTAGAAATAAACAGTCTTCAGTATGTCAATCGTATAGATAGAGTAGTCACCCATAAATGGCATACTAAGGTCACAATCATTGTTCAAAAGGAGTACTTATTTAGTACCATAGCTCTAATTGATTCAGGAGCAGATTTATGCTGTATAGATGAAGGTTTAGTACCCTCAAAATACTTCTCTAAAACAGTAGAAGAATTGCACACAGCAGATAGTTCTAAAATGGACATAAAATACAAACTGTCTAATACGGTAGTTTGTAATCAAGGAATATGTTTTGAAATACCATTTATAATGGTAAAAGGATTGTCTCATCCAGTAATCCTAGGAAACCCATTCCTTCACATGTTATACCCAATTAAGTCAATTACTGAAAAGGGAATAACGACAGAAATAGATGGGAGAGAAATTATTTTTGAATTTATCTCCTTACCCATTGAAAGAGAAATTGATGTGCTTAAAAGCAATATCAAAAATAAAGAAAATTTTATTTATTCTCTTAAAAGAGAAATAGATTACAAAACAATAACAGAAAAGGTATTTGAACCTTGGTTACAAGAAAAAATAAAGCAACTGCAAAATGAGATGGCTAATAGCATCTGTGCAGAAGTACCCAATGCCTTTTGGGATAGAAAAAGCCATGTGGTTAATTTACCATATGAGCCTGACTTTGATGAAAGATTGATTCCTACTAAAGCCCGGCCCATTGCTATGGGTCCAAGACATTTAGAAATCTGTAAAAAGGAAATTGCTGACCTCGAGTCAAAAGGGCTAATTAGAAAAAGTCAAAGCCCATGGAGTTGTCCAGCGTTTTATGTTGAAAATGCTGCTGAATTAGAAAGAGGGGTACCAAGACTGGTAATCAACTATAAGCCTTTAAATCGGGTCCTTAGATGGATCAGATATCCATTACCTAATAAAAGAGATCTGTTAAACAGACTCTTTGAGGCCCAAATCTTTTCAAAGTTCGATATGAAGTCTGGATATTGGCAAATCCAGATAGCTGAAGAAGAAAGGTATAAAACTGCCTTTACTGTGCCATTTGGACATTACGAATGGAACGTAATGCCTTTCGGGCTTAAAAATGCCCCATCAGAATTTTAAAAAATTATGAATGAAATATTCAATGCTTATTCAATGCAAAGCCTTTATTTCAAAGACTTAGAAAAAACCCAAGCCCATGGTCCAAAGAACACACCTTATCTGTTAAACGGATAAAACAAAGGGTTAAAACCCTTCTCTGTCTGGCAATTCCTCATCCATCTGCCTTAAAGGTAGTTGAGACTGACGCATCTGACATCGGGTACGGCGGCATCTTAAAACAAAGACTAGATGACAAAGAAACCCTAGTCAGATTTACCAGTGGAATTTGGACAGGACCTAGAGTTAATTACTCTACGGTTAAAAAGGAGATCTTATCTATAGTTCTCTGTGTACAAAAGTTCGAATCTGATTTATTAAATCAGAAATTCCTTATAAGGGTTGACTGTAAAAGTGCAAAAGAAATATTACTCAAGGATGTTAAAAACATCGTGTCTAAACAGATATTTGCAAGATGGCAGGCTATTTTGTCTATATTTGATTTTGATATTGAGTTTATTAAAGGAGAAACTAACTCATTGCCTGATTTCTTGACACGTGAATTCCTTACAGGACATGAGCTCAAAGGCCTCAGTAACTCCGTCAAAACAGACACACTAGGTATCTCCACCTCCGTCTAAAATGATGGACAAGCTCAGAAACGACGCTTATGAAATCAGTGTCGAAGCAAATAATGCCAAAGAGGTTATTTACCCCTATATTCCTGTTAGCTACTGTTTCCTTATGCCAATGGACAGGAAACACAAGGATCTAAAGCCTTATGAGGCAGCAAGCTTTTACACAGAGCATCATACAGTGAATCCTTATTTACCCAAGGACTACACTTATTATCAAGCTATCCTAGCAGAGACCGACTCAATGGTCTTCTCACCTACAGAAAGGTCCGCTAATGAGTGGGCTTTCAGCAAGTTCATCATCAAAAGGGTTATATCCTACGATGATTGGGGAGATTCGCTCTTTAAACAAAAGGAGTTGAATTTCGGTAAGCCCAGGTACTTTAATTATTTTGATTATATGATTGCCTGGACTGGTGCCTTAATTTATGAAAATCGGCAGTGCAAGTTTAGCTGGTTCATACAGTTCCAGTTAGATAAAGAATCATGGGAATTTCCCTCATGGTTCTATGAATGGTTTTTTAACTGGGGATTATATCCCATTGCTTTACCTAATAAGGTTCGGACTGTTTATGAACAGTTTACCGATTCAAATAAATCCTTAAAGGATTCAAGATTACTATTTACTATCCTCTATAAAATTCCATGGATAGTCAGATGGGATTATATTATCTCAAAAAAGAAGATGACAAGATTCGGTGAATTTTCAACCGAACACGTACCCTGGTTAACCAGAAGAGTCCTAATCAAATGGTGGGATAAATGTGACTTTTTCGAGCCACCCTCTATCTATTCTGCCAAAGAACTAATTACTATGGCTAAAAAGCCATCACTGCCGAGTCCATCAGTCTCTTCAGGCCTGTCAGATCTTTTCAAGGACCTACTCAAGTCAGTGCCGAAAGAAGAATTGCGCCGACAACTTTTTAGCGCACTTTAAGAAGACGACAAAGAAGCCAGCTCAAAAGCATCCACCTCAAAAGCAAAAGATGCTGCGGAGTGCTCTAAGTCTCATCAAAAGAACGACAGCGACAGCGACGATGACATGGAAGTCCAATACTGGGAAGACAGCCAGGACCCATATGCGCTGTAAAGAAGTCAAAAGATTCCTGCCAGCTATAAAAGTAGCTTCTGCCAACTCCACTCTATCCTGTCTGCCACTTAAAAGTGACGCATGCCTTGACGATCAAAGATTCCTTCTAACTTGTATAAGAAGGCCTCCCGACTTGCTTATGAAGGAGAATGTAACTTAAGCAATAAGTTGTAAAATAGAGTGTTTTCCAAGTTTTCTCTCAATTTGTTTTCTCTGCTTTCCTACTGTTTTGTTCAAAGTGTTCTTGAGTGTACTATTTTCATATATCAATAAAATATATGAGTTTTTCTTCCACATCCTCTCTTGAATCTTCTCTTCACAAAGTTGGAAATGAAATAGATGTTTTAAGAGATCAAGCTAAACAATTAAACAAAGAACTAGAGTCTAAGTCCCGTGACATTGTGGATCTGCTTGGTCAACCCTCTGGTAAGTTTGATTACAAGGTATACTATTCACCACCACCATCAGCAAGCATCCCTGTATCCTCTATTAAACCTACTGGTTGGAATAGCTCTGTAAGTATTACTATTCATATTACTGTTTAAAATTTTGTTTTATTTGAGGCACTGTAAGCATCATCACTGTTTAAGTATGCTCTGTACTTGCCCTTAAAGGGATCTTGTACATCAGAAACTGTTCATGTTTACTATTTATGTCTACATATATTAATCGTCTTTTATTCTATTTACGTTGTCTTGATTTGACTAATAAACGTGAAGTAGAACTGTTTAGACAAGCTTTAGTTGAGAACGGTACTGATTTGTATAATTATCATGTTGAAACTCATAATGAATGGTGTGATTGTAGAGAGCATCAACGTTTGTTAAATTTGTTTAATATTATAATTAGATATTTAGATATATTACTTAACAATAATAATTTTTAAGACTCTTCTTCTCCTAAGAAAGTAAGTGGTATATAGGCTGGAAACTACTAACTGCTTAAGCCCTTCATTGCTGGAAGGTAGAGCGACCTGTAGCCACAACGCCACGTACTACTGAAATAGTATTGTATGTATAATCCTGATAGTCCAGTATATAGAAATAGGTTTGAATATAATCAAGCACATAAAGAATCTAGAGTGTCTAAAAATAATTTAGAAATAATATTAGGAGTTGTCGGTCTAGCTGTTGTCATAGGAGTCTTACTTTTTTGTTTAAAAAGAAGAAATTAAAAGCGATCCTTGCGTCGAAGTGTCCGGCGTTTTCATTGGTATCAGAGCCTAGTTAGTAAATAGTTTGGTCAAAAGTTCTAGTGAAACCCCAAGTCGCGTATCCACACCGCTTAGCCACAACAAAGCTTTAGGCATTTGGAGTAAGTCGTTGACAGTGATCTAGAACCTATGGACAAATTATTTTCTCGCTTGCCCGGTAGCTCTAGAAGCGCTAGATTCGAGACAGAGGAAAACAAAAAATCAAAAAACAAAAATAAAGAAATATTATTAGTATCCAATATAGATAATGAATTAAATAATTGGAATCTACCTCCCATTTCGTCAAAATTAATCTATAAGTCTACTAATAGTTTTAAATTAAGGTCAGATTATATAGTAAAGACTGTAGAACAAGCCACTCCTATCCATGAAGGATTAAGTTCAAGGAGCCTGTTTTCAAAGGAACTCTTAAAAGAGCACCAAAAAACTTATCAATTCCTACATATAGGAAAGATACAAGTTGCCTTAAAACCTGCAACTAGATTAGGCTTAAATACCTCAGCCTTAGTTTGTGTCAGAGACAAAAGACACAAGGACTTCAATGATTCCTTATTAGGAATTATAGAATCATCTCTCTGTGATGGCCCGATATATTTTTCGTGCTATCCCAATTTTACAATTTCAATTGAGGATCCAAACATTATGCAAGCTTTATCCTTAGATATACAAACCCAAGGATATAAGATGTTGCCAGGATCTAAGAATATTATCCTTATTTATAGGATTCATTACAAAGCCATGAATACCGTAGTCCCTAACCTTAGGGAAGACACCACTAAATTAATCACCCCAAAAGGAACCACCACTTTCTTTGTCACAGACTTGCAGAAAGGAAACTTAGTGGTCCCTAAATCAATTGCATGGGAACAGGTTAATTTACCTGACAATTGGATTTTAGAAGAAGCCATTCCTCCTAAAAAGGAAGAAAATGAAGAGGTTGAGTCCATTTTTGAAACAAACAATGGAACCCTAGCAATATCTTTTGCTAGAACTAGGTCCAGAAACTCGTTTTCAGGAAGAACTGTAGTTTCAGAACCCATAAGACCGAGGACATCCTTATCAGGGAAAGTTACTGGTGGTAAACCGTACTGTTCACAGAAATCACCGAGTATTCGTTTACCCGTGATTCTTTCTTTGTGTAATTGGCGCTGAAGTCTTAGTTCATTGCACAGTGTTAACCCTGCAGTGACTACTTCTGATGCTAATTCACCAAAGGTATACTAGTTGTATGGCAACGTACCATCATGTTTATCCCTAATTTGTTTCTTTACTCGTTCAGCAAATAACGAGGGTAGTCCAGAAAGAAATTTTTCTTTCCAGAAATCATATTGATTATCTTCCCTAATGAAAATAAGGGAAAAGAAGGTATCTTTATACCATTTAAAATGAGATAGATCGGGACATCTTAGATTCATTAGTTGTTCCTGGGATCTATCTAGGTACATACTCATAGTTCCTACAAAGTGTAATCCTATTGTACACAATAAGGTGTAAACACAATCTGGTGGTCAGATTATATAGTAAAGACTGTAGAACAAGCCACTCCTATCCATGAAGGATTAAGTTCAAGGAGCCTGTTTTCAAAGGAACTCTTAAAAGAGCACCAAAAAACTTATCAATTCCTACATATAGGTTTTAAGCCCGAAAAGGCATTTTTAAGCCCGAAAGGCATTACGTTCCATTCGTAATGTCCAAATGGCACAGTAAAGGCAGTTTTATACCTTTCTTCTTCAGCTATCTGGATTTGCCAATATCCAGACTTCATATCGAACTTTGAAAAGATTTGGGCCTCAAAGAGTCTGTTTAACAATCTCTTTTATTAGGTAATGGATATCTGATCCATCTAAGGACCCGATTTAAAGGCTTATAGTTGATTACCAGTCTTGGTACCCCTCTTTCTAATTCAGCAACATTTTCAACATAAAACGCTGGACAACTCCATGGGCTTTGACTTTTTCTAATTAGCCCTTTTGACTCGAGGTCAGCAATTTCCTTTTTACAGATTTCTAAATGTCTTAGACCCATAGCAATGGGCCGGGCTTTAGTAGGAATCAATCTTTCATCAAAGTCAGGCTCATATGGTAGATTAACCACATGGCTTTTTCTATCCCAAAAGGCATTGGGTACTTCTGCACAGATGCTATTAGCCATCTCATTTTGCAGTTGCTTTATTTTTTCTTGTAACCAAGGTTCATTAACCTTTTCTGTTATTGTTTTGTAATCTATTTCTCTTTTAAGAGAATAAATAAAATTTTCTTTATTTTTGATATTGCTTTTAAGCACATCAATTTCTCTTTCAATGGGTAAGGAGATAAATTCAAAAATAATTTCTCTCCCATCTATTTCTGTCGTTATTCCCTTTTCAGTAATTGACTTAATTGGGTATAACATGTGAAGGAATGGGTTTCCTAGGATTACTGGATGAGACAATCCTTTTACCATTATAAATGGTATTTCAAAACATATTCCTTGATTACAAACTACCGTATTAGACAGTTTGTATTTTATGTCCATTTTAGAACTATCTGCTGTGTGCAATTCTTCTACTGTTTTAGAGAAGTATTTTGAGGGTACTAAACCTTCATCTATACAGCATAAATCTGCTCCTGAATCAATTAGAGCTATGGTACTAAATAAGTACTCCTTTTGAACAATGATTGTGACCTTAGTATGCCATTTATGGGTGACTACTCTATCTATACGATTGACATACTGAAGACTGTTTATTTCTACTGGTTCTTGTTCTTCCTTTTCTTCTATTGTTTCCACCATTAAGGGAAATTCTTGTTTTGCTTCTAATAAGACTATTTTTTCTTTTAAGAATTGTATTTTGAATTTAATCGAATTTACTTCTTGTCTTAACTCTTTTAGAGTTGGTTCTCTTGGCATTTTAGCCTTCTTCATTCTTTCCATAACTTCTTTCAGTTCATATGGAATTGTTCTTTCTTCTATTTTTCTTTCTAAAGGACTTTTATCCTTAACTAGATTTAAATATTCTTCTAGTTTTTCTCTTTTTTCTCCTTGATCTTCTATCTTATCTATAAGATCTAACATCAAGTTCTGTTCTTTTGTTAAGACACATAAACCATTTAAGGTACAGAGTGATTTGTAATAATCACATTTTCCATCACAGATTTTCTCTTGCTCTGGTTCTAACTCAGTAGAGGATTCCTCAGAAGTATAATCTAGGACATTAACTTCTAAGTTTTCTTCTGGTTCTGACTCGTTTAAGAGAATTTTAATTAATGAATCTTTAAGATTGTCATTAATTTCTAAGGCTTGAATTTGTTGTTTAACTCTACACTTATTAGCATAGTGTCCAGTTTTTCCACATTTATAACAGACTACATTAGTCTCTTTTGTTACTCTTTTCTTCCTTTTAGAAGATGTTCCAGGTTTATTTGTAACAGGTTTTTTAAACCGTTTTTGTTTAACTCTACACTTATTAGCGTAGTGTCAAGTTTTTCCACATTTATAACAGACTACATTAGTCTCTTTTGTTACTCTTTTCTTCCTTTTAGAAGATGTTCTCTCCCCAGTTTTTTAACTTTTCCTTTATTAGGGAAAGTTACTGGTGGTAAACCGTACTGTTCACAGAAATCACCGAGTATTCGTTTACCCGTGATTCTTTCTTTGTGTAATTGGCGCTGAAGTCTTAGTTCATTGCACAGTGTTAACCTTGCAGTGACTACTTCTGATGCTAATTCACCAAAGGTATACTGGTTGTATGGCAAAGCTTTCTGGCCTTTTAAGGCTTACTGTTTCTTTTGGGCTTGAAGTTGTGCTTTCTGGGCCATATATGGGCTGAGCTATTTGTTCTTCAGTTCTATGGATTCCAATAGAGCTGAATCTATCTAGGTCTACTCCTGATAAGGATGTCCTCGGTCTTATGGGTTCTGAAACTACAGTTCTTCCTGAAAACGAGTTTCTGGACCTACTTCTAGCAAAAGATATTGCTACGGTTCCATTGTTTGTTTCAATAATGGACTCAACCTCTTCATTTTCTTCCTTTTTAGGAGGAATGGCTTCTTCTAAAATCCTATTGTCAGGTAAATTAACCTGTTCCCATGCAATTGATTTAGGGACCACTAAGTTTCCTTTCTGCAAGTCTGTGACAAAGAAAGTGGTGGTTCCTTTTGGGGTGATTAATTTAGTGGTGTCTTCCCTAAGGTTAGGGACTACGGTATTCATGGCTTTGTAATGAATCCTATAAATAAGGATAATATTCTTAGATCCTGGCAACATGTTATATCCTTGGGTTTGTCTCCTTTTCAGGAAGAACTGTAGTTTCAGAACCCATAAGACCGAGGACATCCTTATCAGGAGTAGACCTAGATAGATTCAGCTCTATTGGAATCCATAGAACGGATTCACAGGCCAACTTAAAGGTTGGTGGGATTTTTTCTTAACTGAAGAAGGAAAAAGACAAATTTATGATGCTGTTAAAACAGAACAGTCAGCAACAGGACAAACTCAAGTACCAGATTGTGTATACACCTTATTGTGTACAATAGGATTACACTTTGTAGGAACTATGAGTATGTACCTAAATATTCAAGAAGAACTGGAAAGCAGATTAAAAAATCTGAATATAGCCTCCGTAAGTCAAGAACAAGAAGAAACAGAATTTGAAAATTCTGCTGATACAGAAGAACAAATTAACTCTCTAGAAGTTATGTTTAAAGAACCTGAACGTCTAGAAGTTAATAGAATAGTATACCCTAAACCTAGGGCAACAATCGAAATGAAGCCTTATTATTCTAGGCCTTCACCGATTAATCTACAATTTGAAGATAATAGTTATAACTACGTACAATTTGATGGATATAACAGTTCCATTAAGAATGGATTTCCTAAGATCACTGGATGAGATAATCCTTTTACCATTATAAATGGTATTTCAAAACATATTCCTTGATTACAAACTGCCGTATCAGATAATTTGTATTTAATGTCCATTTTAGAACTATCTGCTGTATGCAATTCTTCTACTGTTTTAGAGAAGTATTTTGAAGGTACAAGTCCTTCGTCTATACAGAATAGATCTGCTCCTGAATCTATAAGGGCAATTGTACTAAATAAGTACTCCTTTTGAACAATTATAGTTACTTTAGTATGCCATTTGTGAGTTATAACCCTGTCAATTCGGTTGACATACTGAAAACTATTTATTTCTATTGGTTCCTGTTCTTCTTCCTTTTCTGCTAGTTCCATTATTAATGGAGATTCATGTTTTACTTCTAGTAAAACTATTCTTTCTTTTAAAGACTGTATTTCAGCTTTTACTGAATTTATTTCTTGTTTGAGTTCTTTTATTGTTGGTTCTCTTGGCATTTTAGCTCTTTTTATTCTTTCCATAATGTCTTTAAGATCATACGGATTTTCTCTTTCTTCTATTTTCTTTTCTAAAGGACTTTTATCCTTGACCAGATTCAAATATTCTTCTAATTTTTCTCTTTTTTCTTCCTGATTGTCTATCTTGTCAATAAGATCTAACATCAAGTTTTATTCTTTTGTTAAGACACATAAACCATTTAAGGTACAGAGTGATTTGTAATAATCACATTTTCCATCACAAGACGACTCTGGCTCTGGTTCAGTAGAAGATTCTTCTGAAGTGTAATCTAGAACATTTACTTCTAAATCTTCTTCTGATTCTGACTCATTTAAGAGGATTTTAATTAATGAATCTTTAAGATTATCATTAATTTCTAGAGCTTGGATTTGTTGTTTAACTTTACACTTATTAGCGTAATGACCAGTTTTCCCGCATTTGTAACAGACTACATTAGTTTCTCTTTTTACTACTTTCTTCTTTTTAGAAGAGGTGACTGGTTTACTTCTGACAGGTTTCTTACTCCTTTTACTTGTCTGAGGGTAAAAGGTTCTGTGTTTTTTGTACCTTTTCTTACTCTCTCTCCCAGATTTTTTAACTTTGCCTTTATTAGGAAAAGTTACTGGAGGTAAACCATATTGTTCACAGAAATCACCGAGTAATCTTTTACCCGTGATTCTTTCCTTTTGTAACTGGCGCTGAAGTCTTAATTCATTGCATAGTGTTAGTCCTGCAGTGACTACTTCTGATGCTAATTCACCAAAACTATATTGGTTATAGGGTAAAGATCCATCATGTTTATCCCTAATTTGTTTTTTGACTCGTTCAGCAAATAACGAGGGTAATCCAAAAAGAAAATTTTCTTTCTAGAAGTCATACTGGTTATCTTCCCTAACAAAAATAAGGGAAAAGAAGGTATCTTTATACCACTTGAAATGAGATAAATCAGGACATCGCAAGTTCAGTAACTGTTCCTGAGATTTATCTAAGTACAGACTCATTGATCCTATGAAATGTAACCCTATAGTATATAAGAGGGTATTCATACTGTCTGATACTTGAGTTTGACCTTCTGTTGTTTGTTCTGTTTTAACAGAATCAATGATTTGTCTTTTTCCTTCATCAGATAAGGAAAAGTCCCACCAACCTTTTAATTGGCCGGTAAAACCAGCTATAACGGCTTGTGCAATTTGGCGATCATTATTGCCTTTAGGTCTTGCTGCCAGTGCATACATAGTCATATAATGGATTACATTTTTAATCTGGTATTCAGATAATCCATCTATGTTCCATTCTACAATTGAAGAACCATCAAATTGTACGTAATTGTACGAAGTAGTAAAAAGAGAGAATTTGTAGATAATTTGTATTTAATGTCCATTTTAGAACTATCTGCTGTATGCAATTCTTCTACTGTTTTAGAGAAGTATTTTGAAGGTACAAGTCCTTCGTCTATACAGCATAGATCTGCTCCTGAATCTATAAGGGCAATTGTACTAAATAAGTACTCTCTCAGGCTTGTATTCTCTTGATTTGAATGTTTGAAGTTGAGTTTCTACCCTTGTCAATTGTTGTCCTATGGTGTATAAGCTAAGGTTGGCATAATTACCTTGCTTATCTGACCTGGAAAATGGGGAACATTTTACGAAAAAGGAGAATCCTCAAAACCAAGGATTGAGAAAAGGGTTTTATTTAAACCAATGGAAACAGAAAAATTGGATCTTAAGTTAGCAGATCATTCAGAAATGATTACAGAAATAACTAAAAGGTTAGCCGAGTTAGGATTAGACTCAAAGAAAAAATCAGTAGCTCCTTTAACAAAGGACATAACTTTCGAGGAAGAAATAGAAAAAGATTAAAACAGCTAAGCATAGCCCCAATCTCAGATAATTTAGAATCTGAATCAGAACCAAAATCATCTAATACTGAAATCTCTTAACCCTTAGAGATAAACAGGATAATGTATCCTAAACCAAGAGCCACCATAGATATGAAGCCTTATTACCCTAGGCCTTCGCCAATAAATCTACAATATGAAGATACAAGTTATAATTATGTACAATATGATGGATCTTCAATTGTAGAATGGAACATAGATGGACTTTCTGATTATCAAATCAAGAATGTCATCCAATTCATGACCATGTATGCAGTAGCAGCCCGAACAAAAGGAAATAATTCAGATCAATCCATAACTAGAGCCATTATATCTGGCTTTACTGGTCAACTTAGAGGTTGGTGGGACTTTACCTTATCAGAGGAAGGAAAAGTACAAATCTTAAATGCTGTTAAAACAAAACAAAGAGCCGAAGGTCCAATAGCAGTATCAGATAGTGTTAATACACTACTGTATACTATAGGAATGCATTTCATAGGAACAGCAAGCCTATATATGGATAGATCTCAGGAACAACTAATGAATTTAGGATGTCCTGATTTATCTCACTTTAAATGGTATAAAGATACCTTCTTCTCCCTTATTTTTCACTAGGGAAGATAACCAATATGATTTCTGGAAAGAAAAATGAAGGAGCCCTACCATACAATCACTATTCCTACGGAGAGCTAGCCTCTGAAGTAGTCTCAGCAGGAATAGCATTGTGCAATGAATTAAAAATTCATAGGCAGTTACAAAAGGAAAAACTCACCGGTAAAAGAATACTCGGTGATTTCTGTGAACAATTAGGTTTACCTCCAGTAACTTTTCCTTATAAAGGGAAAATTAAGAAGGGGGGGGAAGAGGAGAGAAAAGGGTCAGAAAAGTAAAAAATGGTTTAAACAATATCCTAAACAGGATAAGAGAAAAACTTTACACAAAACCCTTCCAAAAAAGAAAACACTAACATCTTCTAAAAGGAAGAAACAAGAAACTAATGTAGTTTGTTATAAATGTGGAAAAACTGGTCACTACGCTAATAAGTGTAGAGTTAAACAACAAATACAAGCCATAAGGGTTTTGTGTCCGAATACTCTTAAATGAGTCCGAATCAGAAGATTTAGAGGTAAATGCCATAGATTATACTTCAGAAGAATCTTCTACTGAATCTGATAAACAATCAGAATGCGATGGAAAATGTGATTACTATAAATCACTATGTAC
The DNA here is from genome assembly GCF_030052815.1 of Hevea brasiliensis. Lineage (NCBI taxonomy): Eukaryota > Viridiplantae > Streptophyta > Magnoliopsida > Malpighiales > Euphorbiaceae > Hevea > Hevea brasiliensis. The sequence goes on from NC_079493.1 coordinate 56,477,380, forward strand.
CTTAAATGGTCTTTGTGTATTAACAAAAGAACAAAATATGTTACTAGATTTAATAGATAAAATCGAAGATCAAGAAGAAAGGAGAAAAAGGTTAGAAGAATACTTAAATGTATTTAAGGATAAAAGTCCTTTACAAAAGAAAATCGAAGAAAAACAAACCCCGTATGATGTCAAAGAAATAATGGAAAGAATTAAGACGGCTAAAATGCCAAGAGAACCAACCATAAAAGAATTAAGACAAGAAATAAATTCGGTTAAAACTGAATTACAATTTCTTAAAGAAAGGATAATCTTATTAGAGATTAAAAATGAATCTCCATTAATAATGGAAGAAGCTGAAAAAGAAGAAGAACCAGTAGAGATTAATGGTCTCCAGTATATCAATAGAATAGATCGAGTTATAACTCATAAATGGCATACTAAGGTTACAATAATTGTACAAAAGGAGTACTTATTTAGTACTATAGCCTTAATAGATTCAGGAGCAGATATTTGCTGTATAAATGAGGGATTAGTACCGTCAAAATACTTCTCTAAAACAGTAGAAGAATTACATACAGCCGACAGTACTAAAATGTTTGTAAAATACAAACTATCTGATACAGTTGTCTGTAACCAAGGAATATGTTTTGAAATCCCATTTATCTTGGTAAAAGGATTATCTCACCCTGTTATTTTAGGAAACCCATTTCTGCATATGTTATATCCAATAAAATCTATAACAGAAAAGGGAATAGTTTCTGAAGTTGAAGGGAAAGAGATTATTTTTGAATTTATCTCTTTACCAATAGAAAGAGAAATTGATGTGCTTAAAAGTAACATCAAAAGTAAAGAAAAATTCATTAACTCTCTTAAAAGAGAAATAGAATACAAGACAATACAAGAAAAGGTTAATGAACCTTTTATACAAAGGAAAATAAAAGAATTACAAGAAGAAATGACTAATAGTATTTGTGCAGAAATACCAAACGCCTTCTGGGCTAGAAATCTGTAAAAAGGAAATTGCTGACCTCGAGTCAAAAGGGCTTATTAGAAAAAGTCAAAGCCCATGGAGTTGTCCAGCCTTCTATGTAGAGAATGCTGCTGAACTAGAAAGAGGAGTCCCAAGACTAGTCATCAATTATAAGCCTTTAAATAAGGCCCTTAGATGGATAAGATATCCATTGCCTAATAAAAGAGATCTGTTAAACAGACTCTATGAGGCCCAAATCTTTTCAAAATTTGATATGAAGTCTGGTTACTGGCAGATCCAGATAGCTGAAGAAGATAGGTACAAAACTGCCTTTACAGTACCATTTGGGCATTACGAATGGAATGTGATGCCATTTGGGCTTAAAAATGCCCCGTCAGAATTTCAAAAGATTATGAACGAAATATTCAATGCTTATTCAGCATTTTCAATTGTCTATATTGATGATGTCCTTATTTTCTCCAGGACAATAGATCAATACTTCAAACACTTAAATGTGTTTATGAAAATTGTCAAGAAAAATGGTTTAGTAGTCTCAGCCAAAAAGATAAAATTCTTTCAGGCTAAAATTAGGTTTTTAGGACATAACATTGAACAAGGATCTATTATTCCTATAGATCGAGCTATTGAATTCGCCAGTAAATTTCCTGATGAAATAAAAGACAAAACCCAATTACAAAGATTTTTAGGCAGTCTTAATTATGTTGCTGACTTTTATGAAAGCTTAGCACAAGACGCCAACCTACTATTCCAGAGACTAAAAAAGAATCCAGCACCCCGGACCCCAGAACACACCTTATCCGTTAAACGGATAAAACAAAAGGTCAAATCACTACCCTGTCTGGCAATTCCTCATCCACAAGCCTTAAAGGTGGTGGAAACTGACGCATCTGACATAGGTTATGGAGGCATTCTAAAGCAAAGAATAGCTGACAAAGAATCTTTAGTCAGATTTACCAGTGGAATTTGGACAGGACCTAGAGTTAATTACTCTACGGTTAAAAAGGAGATCTTATCTATAGTTCTCTGTGTTCAAAAATTTGAATCCGATTTACTTAATCAAAAATTCCTTATAAGGGTTGATTGCAAAAGTGCAAAAGAAATACTACTGAAAGATGTTAAAAACATCGCATCTAAACAGATCTTTGCTAGATGGCAAGCCATCTTATCAGTATTTGATTTCGATATTGAATTCATAAAAGGAGAAACTAACTCTTTGCCTGATTTCTTAACTCGTGAATTTTTTACAGGACATGAGTTCAAAAGCATCAATAACTCCTTCAAAGCGAACCCATGAGGTCTCGCCACCACCGCCTAAAATGGTAGATAAACTTCGAGAGGATGCTTATTCAATCAGCATTGAGGCTAATAACGCCAAAGAGGTTAATTACCCCTATATTCCAATAAGCTATTGTTTCCTTATGCCAATGGACAAAAAACACAAGGAACTGAAGCCTTATGAGGTAGCTAATTTCTACACTGAACATCACACAGTAAATCCTTATTTACCAAAGGACTACACTTATTATCAAGCTATCTTAGCAGAGACCGATTCAGTGGTCTTCTCTCCAACAGAAAGTTCCGCTAATGAGTGGGCATTTAGTAAGTTTATCATCAAAAGGATAATATCCTACGATGAATGGGGAGATTCACTCTTCAAACAAAAGGAATTAAATTTCGGAAAGCCCAGGTATTTTAATTATTTTGATTATATGCAAGCCTGGACTGGTGCCTTAATCTATGAAAGTCGGCAGAGAAAGTTCAGCTGGTTCATACAGTTCCAGTTGGATAAAGAGCTATTTGAATTTCCATCTTGGTTTTATGAATGGTTCTTTCACTGGGGAATATTTCCCATAGCTCTACCTAATAAGGTAAGAACTGTTTATGAACAGTTTACTGATTCAAATAAATCCTTAAAGGATTCAAGATTAATGTTTACTATCCTGTATAAAGTACCATGGATAGTACGATGGGATTATATTATCTCAAAAAAGAAAATGAAAAAATTTGACGAGTTTTCCACAGATCATGTACCTTGGTTAACTCAGAGAATCCTAATCAAATAGTGGGATAAGTGTGATTTCTTAGAAGCACCCTCTGTCTATTCCTCCAAAGGATTAATTACCTTGGCTAAAAAGCCAACAATGCCCAGTCCTTCAGTCTCATCAAATCTGTCAGACTTATTCAAAGACCTACTCAAATCAGTGCCGAAAGATGAACTTCGCCGACAGCTTTTCAGCGCATTATCAGAAGACGACAAAAAAGCCAGCTCAAAAGTCGCCAGCTCAAAAGCTAAAGATACTGCGGAGTGCTCTAAGTCGCATCAAAAGGACAAAAGCGACAGTGACACTGACATGGAAGGACAATTTTGGGAAGACAGCCAAGACCCTTATGACCTGTAAAGGGTATCAGATTCCTCACAGTCTAAAAGACAAGACATCCACTATTTCCTGTCTGCCACTTAAAGTGACGCATGCCATGACGACTGAAGATTCCTTCTAACTTCTATAAGAAGGCCTCCCGACTTGCTTAACAAGCACCGAGAAAAAACTAGCTTGTAAAATAAGTTTGCTTTCAATTTGTTTTCTCTGCTTTGCCACTCTATGAGTTCTTAGTTTGTACTATTTTCAATAAGTGTACTGTTTTCAAGATAATAAAATATATGGTATTTTCATCATTTCAATCTTCTTTTCCAAAGTTAGAAAAAGAATTAGATGTTTTAATAAATCAAGCTAAGGAGTTGAACCAAGAACTTGAAACACTATCCCTTAGCACTGTGGATCTTCTTGGACAACCCTCTGGTAAGTACGACTATTGGGTATACTATTCACCTCCGCCTTCTGCAAATATTCCTATCGCTTCTATCACACCTACTGGTTGGGAAGAAGACTGTAACTCTGTAAGTATTACTGTTCTCAATACTGTTTAATATTACTATTTGAAGCACAGTAAGTAGCATTATTTAAGTATGCTCTGCACTTGCCCTTAAAGGGATCCTGTGCATCAGAAACTGTTTATGTCTACTTATATCAATCGTCTTTTATTTTATTTACGTTGTCTTGATTTATCTAATAGAAGAGAAGTAGAATTATTAAGAGCCACTTTAATAGAAAATGGTAATGATTTGTGCAATCAACATCTAGAAACTCATAATGAATTTTGGGACTGTAGAGAGCATGAAAGACTGTTAGTATTATTTAGAGTCATAATTAATCTATTAGATATATGGTTAAGGAATAATAATTTCTAGATAAATATTATTCTTCATATTACGTTTCTCATCATGTCTGTCATCTCTGTTTTCTGCCATCTTCTAAGTGGTATATCGGCTGGAAGCTAGTAACCGCTTGAGCCCTTCATTTGCTGGAAGGTAGAGCAACTTCTAGACACAACGCCACGTACTACTTATTCTCTAGTTTCGATCCTTTTGTCTCAGGTGGTATCAGAGCCTGGTTAGGTAAGTAGATTGGTCATTAGTTCTAGTGAAACCCCAAGTCGCGTATCCTTCAGCCGTTGAAGCCGTGAGTAGGCGTTTAGGCATAAGGAGTAACATCGTTGACAGTGATCTAGAACAAATGGACAAAATATTTCCTAGCTTATCTTGGTAGCTCAAGAAGCGCTAGGTTTGAAGACAAAAGAGTAAGAAATTAAAAAATAAAAATAAAGAAATATTATTATTATCTAATATAGAAAATAGGTTATTTAAATTGGAAACTTCCTCCTATCTCATTGAGTCTTATACATAAGTCTAATAACAGTTTTATTTTTAAGTCAGATTATGTCATTAAAACTGTAGAACAAGCCACTCCTATCCATGAAGGGTTAAGTTCTAGGAGTTTATTTTCAAAAGAACTTTTAATAGAACATCAGAAGAAATGCTCTTTCCTACATATAGGAATGATACAAGTTGCTCTAAAACCAGCAACTAGACTGGGTTTAAACACCTCAGCTTTAATCTGTGTCAGAGATAAAAGACATAAAAATTTCAATGATTCCTTATTAGGAATAGTAGAATCATCTCTTTGTGATGGCCCGATATATTTTTCGTGCTATCCCAATTTTACCATATCGGTAAAAGATCCGCATGTTATGCAGGCTCTATCTTTAGATATCAAAACCTCAGGGTATGATATGTTACCAGGATCTGAAAATTGGATTTTAGAAGAAGCAGTTCCTGCTAAAAAGGAAGAGTCACATGATGTTGAATCTATTATAGAAACAAACAATGGAACCGTAGCAACATCATTTGCTAGGACAAGGTCAAGAAACTCGTTCTCAGGAAGATCAGTAGTTTCAGAACCAATTCTACCTAGACTATCCTTATCAGGAATAGAACTAGATAGAATGAACTCAATGAGTTGATTAAGCTCAATAGGAACCCAAAGAACAGAGGAACAGGTGGCCCAGCCCATATATGGATTAGATAGTACCTATCCAAGCCCAAAAGAAACAGTGAGCCTTAAAAGGCCCGAAAGCCCAACTCCTTCGGATATGGGTTATGATAAAGAAAGCCTTAGGCAACCTAGAAAGATCATGGCCTTAACCAAAGAAGAAACTCCGTTCGAAAAATGGTTTCAAATGACTTTTAGCCTAGAAAAGCAAAGGTCTTACCTTAGAGAATATGCTTGGTACCAAGAAAGGGGAGGAAATAAAAAATTTCCTGAATTTATTAAATACATGATGGCCTGTAGGAAAAAGCCATTTCCAAATTTCGAAGATAGGACGTTCTTAACAACTTTAGAATCGTCCTATAGAAATTATATTACCTCAAAAGGTAAACTCCTAAGAGGAGTACATCCACCATTAACTGATCTATATTATAAGATAGCAGAGAATCAAGAAGTCGAATGTTCTCCCTTCTCTAGAACAGACAAGTAAGGCAACTTTACCAATCTTAGTCTGTACACCATAGGTCAACAATTAAATAGGGTAGAAACACAAATTCAAGACTTTAAATCAAGGGATTATAGACCCGAAAAAGGAGAATCCTCAAAACCAAGGATTGAGAAAAGGGTTTTATTTAAACCAATGGAAATAGAAAAATTGGATCTTAAGTTAGCAGATCATTCAGAAATGATTACAGAAATAACTAAAAGGTTAGCTGAGTTAGGATTAGACTCAAAGAAAAAATCAGTAGCTCCTTTAACAAAGGACTTAACTTTCAAGGAAGAAATAGAAAAAAGATTAAAACAGCTAAGCATAGCCACAATCTCAGATAATTTAGAATCTGAATCAGAACCAGAATCATCTAATACTGAAATCTCTAAACCCTTAGAGATAAACAGGATAATGTATCCTAAACCAAGAGCCACCATAGATATGAAGCCTTATTACCCTAGGCCTTCGCCAATAAATCCACAATATGAAGATACAAGTTATAATTATGTACAATATGATGGATCTTCAATTGTAGAATGGAACATAGATAGACTTTCTGATTATCAAATCAAGAATGTCATCCAATTCATGACCATGTATGCAGTAGCAGCCCGAACAAAAGGAAATAATTCAGATCAATCCATAACTAGAGCCATTATATCTGGCTTTACTGGTCAACTTAGAGGTTGGTGGGACTTTACCTTATCAAAGGAAGGAAAAGTACAAATCTTAAATGCTGTTAAAACAGAACAAAGAGCCGAAGGTCCAATAGCAATTTCCTTTTTACAGATTTCTAAATGTCTTGGACCAATGGCAATGGGCCGGGCTTTGGTTGGTATCATTTTTTCATCAAAGTCAGGCTCATATGGTAATTTAACCACATGGCTTTTTCTAGCCCAGAAGGCGTTTGGTATTTCTGCACAAATACTATTAGTCATTTCTTCTTGTAATTCTTTTATTTTCCTTTGTATAAAAGGTTCATTAACCTTTTCTTGTATTGTCTTGTATTCTATTTTTCTCTTTTAAGAGAGTTAATGAATTTTTCTTTACTTTTGATGTTACTTTTAAGCACATCAATTTTTCTTTCTATTGGTAAAGAGATAAATTCAAAAATAATCTCTTTCCCTTCAACTTCAGAAACTATTCCCTTTTCTGTTATAGATTTTATTGGATATAACATATGCAGAAATGGGTTTCCTAAAATAACAGGGTGAGATAATCCTTTTACCAAGATAAATGGGATTTCAAAACATATTCCTTGGTTATAGACAACTGTATCAGACAGTTTGTATTTTACAGACATTTTAGTACTGTCGGCTGTATGTAATTCTTCTATTGTTTTAGAGAAGTATTTTGACGGTACTAATCCCTCATTTATACAGCAAATATCTGCTCCTGAATCTATTAAGGCTATAGTACTAAATAAGTACTCCTTTTGTACAATTATTGTAACCTTAGTATGCCATTTATGAGTTATAACTCGATCTATTCTATTGATATACTGGAGACTATTAATCTCTACTGGTTCTTCTTCTTTTTCAGCTTCTTCCATTATTAATGGAGATTCATTTTTAATCTCTAATAAGATTATCCTTTCTTTAAGAAATTGTAATTCAGTTTTAACCGAATTTATTTCTTGTCTTAATTCTTTTATGGTTGGTTCTCTTGGCATTTTAGCCGTCTTAATTCTTTCCATTATTTCTTTGACATCATACGGGGTTTGTTTTTCTTCGATTTTCTTTTCTAAAGGACTTTTATCCTTAAATACATTTAAGTATTCTTCTAACCTTTTTCTCCTTTCTTCTTGATCTTCGATTTTATCTATTAAATCTAGTAACATATTTTATTCTTTTGTTAATACACAAAGACCATTTAAGGTACATAGTGATTTATAGTAATCACATTTTCCATCGCATTTTGATTGTTTATCAGATTTAGTAGAAGATTCTTCTGAAGTATAATCTATGGCATTTACCTCTAAATCTTCTGATTCGGACTCATTTAAGAGTATTTTGATTAATGATTCTTTTAGATTTTCGTCTATTGATAAGGCTTGTATTTGTTGTTTAACTCTACACTTATTAGCGTAGTGACCAGTTTTTCCACATTTATAACAAACTACATTAGTTTCTTGTTTCTTCCTTTTAGAAGATGTTAGTGTTTTCTTTTTTGGAAGGGTTTTGTGTAAAGTTTTTCTCTTATCCTGTTTAGGATATTGTTTAAACCATTTTTTACTATGTAATTTTGACGTGAAATTTAATATGGAGTCTATTTGGGATGCAGCAAAAGTCATTCTAAAGTTGAAACAAATTCCATGTATGTTTGACCGGGGCTCACTAAAGTAGCCCCAAAAACATGTTTTGTAGAAAATCAGGTTCGCACTTAAAGATCGCGTTTGCAAGAGCTTAAAAAAGGTAATTTGGGATATATTAAGGTTGTTGCTTTTGACCAAAATGGAACTCATCACATGTGCTTTTCGGGCCACTAGGATCATTTTGGCGGCAAAGAAATGACAAAAACTAAACAAATAATGTAAAGCAAGCGCATAAAATAATGAGCAGAATATTAAAAAGCATTGAAATAATGATATCAAAGGCAAAATCAAGGAACAGGATTGATTTTGCACCGTTCACAACAGATTTGGAGCCAAAGGTTCCAGTGGGGCGAATTGGGGGGAGATTTTAGATCGCTGGGCAATCGAAGGAAGTTCTGCCTGAAATTTAGTATCATGCTCATTTGAGATGCAGCTAAGGTGATCGTAAAGTTCGAAAGAATTATGGACAGATTCGCTGTCAATTAGCTAAAACAGGCCCTAAAACAAGTTTTGAGTAAAACCAGGGTTGAAGATGACATTTCAGAAAGCTAAAACAAGTTATTTGGGATATTTAAGGATTACTTTATGAAAAAAATAAAAGTTAATTGATATGCTCTAGAGGGACTAAGGTAACAGATCTTTTTGGTGGTAATGAAATGGCAAAGACTAAAGAAGTTATGAATAGTGAAACGTTTAAAATAAGAGTCAGGCAACAAAAAAACGGTGAAATAATGATATTAACGGTAAGATAAAGGGTTCGAAAGATTTGACAGGGTTTCATGCGGATTTGGAACCAAAGATTCAATCGGAATGAATAGAGGCGACATTTGGAATGTTTTAAAGCTGCTTTTGACTGAAGGAAAACTTATTAGTTGTGCTTTCCGAGCCACTAGGATCATTTTAGTGGCAAAGAAATGGCAAAAGCCAAACAAATCATAAATAGCAAGCGCTCAAAAAAATTATCAGTCAATTTAAAAACACTAAAGTAATTATATAAAAGGTAAAATAAAGGGTTTGGAAACCTATGAAAAGGTTTCACACTGATCTGGAGCAAAAGGTTGATTAGGGTGAGATCTTAGATCACAAGGCAAATCATGTAATTTTGGTGTGAAATTTAATATGGAGTCTATTTGGGACGTAACTATGGCGACTGCATAGTTCGAACGAATTTTGGGCAGGATTGATGAGCATTCACTAAAACACGGTTTAAGGAAAGCTTGGGTTAGGAGATGAAGAATACATTTCTGGAAGCTAAAACAAGTTATTTGGGATATTTTAAGATTGTTTTTTATGAAAATAAAAGTTAATTGATGTGCTATTGAAGGCACTAAGGTCGCGCATCGTTTAGGCAGCAACGACACGATAAAAGACTGAACACGTTATGAATAGCAAAAGAGAAGATTTGACAAGGCTTCATAAGGATTTGGAACCGCAGTTCAATTGGGGCGAATTGAGGCGAGATTTTGGCTCGCCAGGCAAATGATGTAATTTTGACGTGAAATTTAATATGGGATCCATCTGGGATGCAGCTGAAGTCATTCTAAAGCTAGAACAAATTCCATGCAAGCTTGACCGAGGCTCACTAAAACAGCCCCCAAAACGTGTTTTGTAGAAAATCAGGTTCGTAGTTGAAGATCGCATTTGCAGGAGCAAAAAAAAGGTTATTTGGGATATCTTAAGGTTATTGCTTTTGACCAAAATAGAACTCATTACATGTGTTTTTCAGGCCACTAGGATCATTTTGGCGGCAAAGAAACGACAAAAACTAAACAAATTATGCATAGGAAGCGCATAAAATAATGATAAAAAAATTTAAAAGCACTTAAATAATGATATAAAAGGCAAAATCGAGGAACAGGAATGATTTTGCACCGCTCACAACAGATTTGGAGCTAAAGGTTCCAGTGGGGCGAATTGAGGGGAGATTTTAAATCACTGGGCAACCGATGGAAGTTCTGCCTGAAATTTAGTATCATGTTCATTTGGGACGCAGCTAAGGTGATCGCAAAGTTCGAAAGAATTATGTGCAGGTTCGCTGTCAGTTATCTAAAACAGGCCCTAAAACAAGTTTTAAGGAAAACCAGGGTTGAAGATGACATTTCAGAAAGCTAAAACAAGTTATTTGGGATATTTAAGGATTACTTCATGACAAAAATAAATGTTAATTGATATGCTATAGAGGGACTAAGGTAACAGACCTTTTTGGTTGTAATGAAATGGCAAAGACTAAAGAAGTTATGAATAGTGAAACGTTTAAAATAAGAGTCAGACGACAAAAAAACTGTGAAATAATGATATTAAAGGTAACATAAAGGGTTCGAAAGATTTGAAAGGGTTTCATGCGGATTTGGAACCAAAGATTCAATCGGAATGAATAGAGGCGACATTTGGGATATTTTAAAGCTGCTTTTGACTGAAGGGAAACTTATTAGTTGTGCTTTCCGAGCCACTAGGATCATTTTAGTGGCAAAGAAATGGCAAAAGCCAAACAAATCATAAATAGCAAGCGCTCAAAAAAATTATCGGTCAATTTAAAAACACTAAAGTAATTATATTAAAGGTAAATTAAAGGGTTTGGAAACATATGAAAAGGTTTCACACTGATCTGGAGCAAAAGGTTGATTAGGGTGAGATCTTAGATCACTAGACAAATCATGTAATTTTGGTGTGAAATTTAATATGGAGTCTATTTGGGACGTAACTATGGCGACTGCATAGTTCGAACGAATTTAGGCCTGGATTGATGAGCAATCACTAAAACACGGTTTAAGGAAAGCTTGGGTTAGGAGATGAAGATCACATTTCTGGAAGCTAAAACAAGTCATTTGGGATATTTTAAGATTGTTTTTTTATGAAAATAATAGTTAATTGATGTGCTATCGAAGGCACTAAGGTCGCACATCATTTAGGCGGCAACGACACAATAAAAGACTGAACACGTTATGAATAGTCAAAGAGAAGATTTGACAATGCTTCATACGGATTTGGAACCGAAGTTCAATTGGGGCGAATTGAGGCGAGATTTTGGCCCGCCAGGCAAATGATGTAATTTTGACGTGAAATTTAATATGGGATCCATTTTGGATGCAGCTAAAGTCATTCTAAAGCTAGAACAAATTCCATGCAAGCTTGATCGAGGCTCACTAAAGCAGCCCCCAAAACGTGTTTTGTAGAAAATCAGGTTCGGAGTTGTAGATCGCATTTGCAGGAGCAGAAAAAAGGTTATTTGGGATATCTTAAGGTTATTGCTTTTGACCAAAATAGAACTCATTACATGTGCTTTTCGGGCCACTAGGATCATTTTGGCGGCAAAGAAACGACAAAAACTAAACAAATTATGCATAGGAAGCGCATAAAATAATGATCAGAAAATTTAAAAGCACATAAATAATGATATAAAAGGCAAAATCAAGGAACAGGAATGATTTTGCACCGCTAACAACAGATTTGGAGCTAAAGGTTCCAGTGGGGCGAAGTGAGGGGAGATTTTAAATCACTGGGCAACCGATGGAAGTTCTGCCTGAAATTTAGTATCATGTTCAGTTGGGACGCAGCTAAGGTGTTCGCAAAGTTCGAAAGAATTATGGGCAGGTTCGCTGTCAGTTAGCTAAAACAGGCCCTAAAACAAGTTTTAAGGAAAACTAGGGTTGAAGATGACACTTCATTAAGCTAAAACAAGTTATTTGGGATATTTAAGGATTACTTCATAACAAAAATAAAAGTTAATTGATATGCTATCGAGGGTACTAAGGTAACAGATCTTTTTGGTGGTAATGAAATGGCAAAGACAAAAGAAGTTATGAATAGTAAAACGTTTAAAATAAGAGTCAGACAACATAAAAACGGTGAAATAATGATATTAAAGGCAGGATAAAGGGTTCGAAAGATTTGACAGGGTTTCATGCGGATTTGGAACCAAAGATTCAATCAGAATGAATAGAGGCGGCATTTGGGATATTTTAAAGCTGCTTTTGACTGAAGGAAAACTTATTAGTTGTGCTTTTCGAGCCACTAGGATCATTTTAGTGTTAAAGAAATGGCAAAAGCCAAACAAATCATGAATAGCAAGCGCTCAAAAAAATGATCAGTCAATTTAAAAACACTAAAGTAATTATATTAAAGGCAAAACAAAGGGTTTGGAAACATATGAAAAGCTTTCATACTGATCTGGAACCAAAGCTTGATTGGGGTGAGGTCTTAGATCACTAGGCAAATCATGTAATTTTGGTTTGAAATTTAATATGGAGTCTATTTGGGACGCAACTGTGATGACTGCACAGTTCGAACGAATTTTGGGCAGGATTGATGAGCAGTCACTAAAACACGGTTTAAGGAAACCTTAAGTTAAGTGATGAAGAAGCACCAGTGCCTATGCCATTATTTAGAGGACCCGTCACCAAAGCCAGAGCTAGGGAGCTGCAAGCATTGGTGTTGGAGCATTGTGAGCACAAGGGGGATCAAAATTGCCATGTTGGACTTTCTTGCATATTGTTGGAATCTAGGTGGATCGTTCTCACACAAGTTGGCATGGGAGAGTTGACAAGTGGCGTCACATCAGCGTGACTTCGCCACATCAGCATGACTTGGCACAAGACCATTCGGCCAAGTGGGTTGGAGGAGCTTCTTATGCTTATTTGGATTTGCCATGTGCTGACACCTTTTATTGGTCCCCACTAAATTAAAAAGAGGCTACTACCACCTAAAGTATTGCTGCCACCTTATGGTCCCCACTACATAAAGGGCTACCATAAAGCAAGTGATCCCAAATGGTCCCCCCCCTATGGAAACGCCCCATCTGATTGAGGAGCCTTGTATTTTTGTCTTTTTAGCCATGTTGGCACACTTTTAGGGTTTTGGCACACTTTTAGGGTTTTAGAGATGCTATATATAACCCAAGATATTCAGATTGTATTGGCAGCCTTCATTTTTTCTAGTTTAAGTGTGAGCATTAGGGAGAGAACTCCATTGCTGGAGCTTGAGTTAGTTCTATGTTTCTTCCATGTTTCTTGAAAGAACTTGGATTCTAGCAGCATGAACCCCTTGCTAGTCTTATTTTGATGATCAATATGCTTTAACTTGTTACTATTTGTGTATTGACACTTGGGTTTTCAATCTGAAATTCTGCCTTGTTTGGATGATTAAAGATCTTGGTTCCAATATTTAGATGTTGTACTTCTTGGCATCCTAGGAGTGCTCATCATTTTGGTATCAGAGCCTTGGCATCTAACAAGGTATTTATCCATTAAAACTTCTTTTTCTTTTCTATTTGGTTAACTATAATAGTCAGCCATTGTAGGACCTTTAGATATCTATTAGTTTCATCATCTAGTACCTTGTTCTTTGTAGCCAAATCAAATCTGCATTTTAGGGTACTGATTTTTCTTCTTTTTTTTTTTGTTTGAACTCTTGCTGGCTGAAACTTGGTATTCTTAATTTTAGTGTAGGATTTTGCTTAATCTTAGATTAAATCTCTTGTTCATCTTGTTTTCTTTGAGTTTGTCTGTAGGATTAGAGTTAATCAAGCTGAAACCTATCTTTGACACTAGCTATTTGCCTCTTGAGTTATATGATATCAAGTCTGAGTATGTTAAATTGGGTAATTAATGCTTGGGATGTGCCTGTGTGCTAGTGGGTAGAGCTTGATTTGGATTGCCAAAATACTTGAGTGGTATCAGTATTTGATTCTGCAATTTTCATCCTTTGCATCAGTATAAAAAAAAAAGAAAAAAAAAAGAAAAGGAGATTGGATTGTAAGCTGAGTTGAGTTGTGCTGAAAAAAAAAATTGACAAGCTGACATAAGTGATGAAATTGTGAATTGTGGAGTTAAACATTGAATTTGAGCCTGATAATCTACCAACAACTTTGAGTATTACAAGACACATCACATGCCATATTTGATGTGAAAATTCCACTGTTTGCCTATCGAACCAAAATTTGCGGCAAACCTGATCAAATTGAGTTAACACACCAAACCAACCCAGAAAGCTCCGAAATTTTGCAGGCTGATTATACTCCATCTCAGTAGCTTTTGTGTCAATTTTCAGGGTTTTGTGACATTGTTTGCCTACCGAACCAAAATTTGCGGCAAACCTGATCAAATTGAGTTAACACACCAAACCAACCCAGAAAGCTCCGAAATTTTGCAGGCTGATTATACTCCATCTCAGTAGCTTTTGTGTCAATTTTCAGGGTTTTGTGACATTGTTTGCCTACCGAACCAAAATTTTGCGGCAGACCTAGTCAAATTTCGTTCACCTAGTAAACTCATCCAGAAACTCCCGAAATTTTACCAGTAGTTAGTCAGTATTGGGATGCCTATGTCTACCAAATTTCAGATCAAAATATATTCGTTTGTGTGGTGAACCAAAATTGCTGCATATTTTTGGTTAATTGTGTGAAGTGCTGGTATTTGTGCAAAGTTGGCTATGAAATTGGAAGTTTGGGCTTGATATCATTCTATTGGGTTGTCTCTCATATAGTTTTCAAAAATCATACCATTTAGTTCACATTTGCTTCTAGTTTTGGTGTCTTCCATTTCTTTGGCTCTAGTGTCACACTTTCTGGTTATTGCTATTTCGTTTCTTCCAGTTTCGTTTGTTGATTGTTTTTTTTTATAAAATTAGCAAGTATTTGTGCTTGTTTGTGAATTTTAGTTCCCAAAGGAACAAGGGAAGCAAACTGTTGAGTGGTAAAAGGCAAGAGTGTGTGAGTGCCAAAAGAGGGTAAGAGCCTGAAATTTGTGCGAAAACACTTGAGAGGGTGAGCCATTTCTACTAACTTTGTTTTCTTGCAGCCAAATCATGTCTCAATTCCAAGAGACAAGTGGTAGTAGTGGAGGTAATGATGGAAAAAGGGAGTTTCCTGATGATCGAATTTTTAAAGAATCCGTAGCACAAAGCTTTGAAAGGATGAATTTGCAAATGAATGACTTTAGAGATGAATTGGATGTATTGAGGGGAATGAGAAATGAGATGACCAGGTTTATGGAAGAGATGAGAAGGGACAGAGAAGATAGAAATAGGAGGAATGATGGGGGAGCAAATGTGGGAAATCCGAATAGAAATGATGGTAGATTTCGGGCAGAACATAGGAATGAAGGGTATGAAGAAGCTGAATGGAATGATGATGAGTATGATGAAGCTTATGACTATGGCAACTACCATTATGGTGGAAGAGGGCATAGACCACCTAGGGGTAGAGGGCCTAGGGGAAGAAGGGGTGGCAGAAATTTTAGGCTCGGTGATCATTGGGATAGAGAAGGAAATGAGGAGAGAGTTTATGGGAATTTAGCTAGTATAAAGATGCAAATTCCACCTTTTCATGGGAAGGATAATCCAGAAGTTTATTTGGAGTGGGAGAGACAGGTGGAGTTGATTTTTGAGTGCCACCATTATTCTGAAGAAAAGAAAGTTAAGTTAGCAGCTGTAGAATTCAAAGAGTATGCAATTGTATGGTGGGATCAGTTGTTGAGTAGGAGGAGGAGAAATGGGCAACGAACCGTGGAGACATGGGACGAAATGAAGGGAATCTTGCGAAACAAGTTTGTGCCACCTTACTACCACAGAGAGCTGCTTCAAAGGTTACAAAAACTCACTCAAGGTACTAAAAGTGTCGAAGAATACTACAAGGCCATGGAGATAGCGTTGATTAGAGCTGATGTTGAGGAGGATCGGGAAGCTACAATGGTTCGCTTTTTAAATGGATTAAATCCTGAAATTGCTAATATTGTGGAGCTGCAACCTTGTGTGGAGGTGGAGGATATGCTACAAATGGCACTTAAAGTGGAGAAGCAACTGAAAAGGAAAAATGTGGCTAGATATGCACCAGCCAACCATTCGGCTCCTAGGAGTAATTGGAAGTCAAATTGGTCTGCTCCTTCAAGGGTGGAGAAAGAAGTTCCCAAATTCTAGAAAGAAGAATGGAAAGGAAAGGAGAAAGTAGAGGAGAAGAACAAGGGAGTTCCTACTAGGACTAGAGAATTGAAGTGTTTTAAGTGTTTGGGAAATGGACATTATGCCTCACAATGTCCAAATAAAAGAGTGATGGTTGTTAGGGAAAATGGAGAGTTAGAAAGTGAAGAGGAAAGGGAGGAAGAATCTGATAATGTTGATGAGCATGAGGATGATTGCTACGATGAGGGAGATCAGCCACCTATGGATGGCAATATCCTTGTCACCATGCGCACACTAAGTGCACAAGTGAGTATGGAGTGTGGTGATGAAATGCAAAGGGAGAACATCTTCCATACTAGGTGCTTGGTCAATGACAAGTTGTGTAGTGTGATTGTAGATGGTGGGAGCTGTTGTAATGTGGCTAGTTCACTCTTGGTGGACAAGTTGGGTTTGCCTACTACTACACATCCAAAACCATATGGCTTGCAATGGTTGAATGATTGTGGGAAGTTGAGGGTTACAAAACAGGTGGTGGTGCCATTCACCATTGGCAAGTATAATGATGAGGTACTTTGTGATGTTGTACCTATGGTTGCTACGCATCTTTTGTTGGGCCGTCCATGGCAGTATGATAGAAGTGTCGTGCATGATAGTAGGAAGAATAGGTACACGATCACTAAGGAAGGTCGAACATACTCATTGCTTCCTATGACACCAGCTCAAGTGCATGAAGATCAAATAAGGATTCTTAGATCCATTGAAGAAAAGAAAGAAACTTGGAGAGAAAAACTTCGAGAGGCTGAGCTGGATGAGAGTGAAAAGAAAGAGAAGAGAGAAGAAAAAGAGAGAAAAAGAGAAATAAAAGAAAAGAAAATGAGAGCAAATGAGAAAAAGGAAAGCTCGGGGCAAAAGGAGAGTGGAGAGAAGAGAATGAGTTTGTATGTGAAGGAAAGAGAAGTTAGAGAGGCTTTACATTCAGGAAGACCTCTTTGTATACTTATGTACAAGGAGGTTAATTTATGTGTTACTGACCTTGATTCACATTTGCCTAGTGATGCTTTGTCTCTTATACAGGAATATGAAGATGTCTTCCCCAATGAGTTGCCACCAGGATTGCCACCTATCAGAGGGATTGAGCACCAGATCGACTTGGTACCTGGAGCACAAATACCGAATAGACCAGCATACAGAACAAATCCTAAAGAAACAAAGGAGTTACAAAGGCAAGTGGAGGAGCTTATGGAGAAGGGCTATGTTAGGGAGAGCATGAGCCCATGTGCTGTACCTGTGTTGCTAGTGCCAAAGAAGGATGGGAGTTATCGCATGTGTGTGGATTGCAGAGCCATCAATAAAATCATCAGAAAGTATAGACACCCAATCCCTCGCCTTAATGATATGCTTGATGAGTTGCATGGTGCAAGTGTGTTTTCTAAGATAGATTTGAAAAGTGGTTACCGCCAAATAAGAATGAAAATTGGTGATGAGTGGAAAACTGCTTTCAAAACTAAATATGGGTTGTATGAATGGATGGTGATGCCATTTGGGCTCACAAATGCTCCTAGCACTTTTATGCGTTTGATGAATCATGTGTTGAGGAATTTCATTGGAAAATTTGTTGTTGTGTATTTTGATGACATTTTGATTTACAGTAGTAACATAGACGAGCATTTGCATCACTTGAGACTTGTTTTTGATGTGTTGAGAAATGAGAAATTGTATGCGAATGCGAAAAAGTGTTCATTTTGCTTGGATAAGGTTGTTTTTCTTGGTTTTGTTGTAAGTAGTAAAGGTGTACAGGTTGATGAAGAGAAAATCAAAGCCATTAGAGATTGGCCAATTCCTAAGAATGTGTCTGAGGTTAGGAGTTTCCATGGATTGGCTAGTTTCTATAGGCGATTTGTGCCTAATTTTAGTACAATTGCTGCTCCTTTGAATGAATTGGTGAAAAAGAATGTTGCATTTGAGTGGAAAAAGAAACATGAACATGCATTTTCTGAACTTAAAGATAGATTGTGTTCTGCACCCTTGTTGAGTTTGCCAAATTTTGATAAGACTTTTGAAATTGAATGTGACGCAAGTGGTGTAGGAATTGGTGCGGTTCTCATGCAAGAGAAACGACCAATAGCATATTTTAGTGAGAAATTGCATGGAGCTGCCTTGAATTACTCTACTTATGATAAGGAGATGTATGCATTAGTTAGGGCCTTGGAAACTTGGCAACATTATTTGTGGCCTAAAGAGTTTGTCATACATTCGGATCATGAATCATTGAAGCATATTAAGAGTCAAAATAAGTTGAGTAGAAGGCATGCTAAATGGATTGAATTTTTAGAGTCATTTCCATATGTGATTAAATACAAGCAAGGAAAAGAGAATGTTGTAGCTGATGCACTTTCTAGGAGACATGCACTTTTGTCTACACTTGATGCTAAATTGCTTGGTTTTGAGTTCATGAAAGAATTGTATGTTGATGATGCTGATTTTTGTAATGTATATGCTGCTTGTGAGAAAAGTGCATTTCAGAAATTTTATAGGCATGATGGATACTTGTTTAAGGAGAATAAATTGTGTGTGCCTAAATGCTCTATGCGGGACTTGCTTGTTTTGGAGTCACATAGTGGTGGTTTGATGGGACATTTTGGTGTTGCTAAGACTTCTTTTGACCACATATGAGGAAAGATGTTGATCGAATGTGTTCTAGGTGTGTTGAATGTAGGAAAGCAAAGTCTAGAGTAATGCCAAATGGTCTTTACACACCCTTGCCTGTTCCTAAGGAACCTTGGACTGATATTTCTATGGATTTTATTTTGGGTTTGCCTAGGTCTAGGAGAGGTCATGATTCTATATTTGTGGTTGTTGATAGATTTTCTAAGATGGCACACTTCATACCGTGTCACAAAACAGATGATGCCACATACATAGCCAATTTGTTCTTTAAGGAGATAGTCAGGTTACATGGTATACCTAGGACTATAGTGAGTGATAGAGATGTTAAGTTCCTAAGTCACTTTTGGAGGGTGTTGTGGGGTAAGTTAGGTACTAAACTGTTATTCTCAACTACTTGTCATCCCCAGACTGATCGACAAACAGAAGTAGTGAATAGAAGCTTAACTACTTTATTGCGTGTGATGGTTAAACAAAATTTGAAACCTTGGGAAGATTGCATTCCTTTTGTTGAGTTTGCTTATAACAGAGTAGTGCATTCTTCTACTGGATTTTCACCATTTCAGATTGTGTATGGATTTAATCCATTGACACCATTAGACTTGTTGCCTTTACCTGTTGATCATATTAATAGTCTTGATGGCAAAAAGAAAGCAGATTTGGTTAGGAAATTGCATGAGCAAGCTAGGTTACAAATTGAAAAGAAAAATGCACAATATGCTACTCATGCTAATAAAGGCCGAAAGCCTCTTGTGTTTGATCCAGGTGACTTTGTTTGGGTGCATTTAAGGAAAGAGCGGTTTCCAAACCTAAGAAAGTCAAAATTACAGCCAAGGTGTGATGGTCCATTCAAAGTGCAAGAAAGGATCAACAACAATGCATACAAGATTGATTTACCTGGTGAGCATGGTGTTAGCAATTCTTTTAACATTCATGATCTTTCCCCCTTGCATTGATGCAGGACCAAATTCGAGGACGAATTCTTTCAAAGGAGGAGGGGATGATGAAGAAGCACCAGTGCCTATGCCATTATTTAGAGGACCCATCACCAGAGCCAGAGCTAGGGAGCTGCTAGCATTGGTGTTGGAGCATTTTGAGCACAAGGGGGATCAAAATTGCCATGTTGGACTTTCTTGCATATTGTTGGAATCTAGGTGGATCGTTCTCACACAAGTTGGCATGGGAGAGTTGACAAGTGGTGCCACATCAGCGTGACTTCGCCACATCAGCATGACTTGGCACAAGACCATTCGGCCAAGTGGATTGGAGGAGCTTCTTATGCTTATTTGGATTTGCCATGTGCTGACACCTTTTATTGGTCCCCACTACATTAAAAAGAGGCTGCTACCACCTAAAGTATTGCTGCCACCTTATGGTCCCCACTACATAAAGGGCTGCCATAAAGCAAGTGGTCCCAAATGGTCCCCCCCCCCTATGGAAACGCCCCATCTGATTAAGGAGCCTTGTATTTTTGTCTTTTTAGCCATGTTGGCACACTTTTAGGGTTTTGGCACACTTTTAGGGTTTTAGAGATGCTATATATAAGCCAAGATATTCAGATTGTATTGGCAGCCTTCATTTTTTCTAGTTTAAGTGTGAGCATTAGGGAGAGAACTCCATTGCTGGAGCTTGAGTTAGTTCTATGTTTCTTCCATGTTTCTTGAAAGAACTTGGATTCTAGCAGCATGAACCCCTTGCTAGTCTTATTTTGATGATCAATATGCTTTAGCTTGTTACTATTTGTGTATTGACACTTGTGTTTTCAATCTGAAATTCTGCCTTGTTTGGATGATTAAAGATCTTGGTTCCAATATTTAGATGTTGTGTTTCTTGGCATCCTAGGAGTGCTCGTCATTAAGACATGAAGATCACATTTCTGGAAGCTAAAACAAGTTATTTGGGATATTTTAAGATTGTTTTTGATAAAAATAAAAGTTAATTGATGTGCTATCGAAGGCACTAAGGTCGCACATCGTTTAGGCGGCAACAACACGGTAAAAGACTGAACACGTTATGAATAGTAAAAAAAAGAGTTAGAAAACTTAAAAGCGGTGAAATAATGATATGAAAGCCAAAGTAAAGGATTTGAAAGATTTGATAAGGTTTCATACGGATTTGGAACCGAAGTTCAATTGTGGCGAATTTAGGCGAGATTTAGGCTCGCAAGGCAAATGATGTAATTTTGACGTGAAATTTAATATGGTCCATTTGGGATGCAGCAAAAGTCATTCTAAAGTTGAAACAAATTCCATGTATGTTTGACCGGGGCTCACTAAAGCAGCCCCCAAAACGTGTTTTGTAAAATTAGGTTCGAAATTGAAGATCGCGTTTGCAGTAAAATTAGGTTCCATATATGTTTTCTTTCATTTTCTTATGAAATTTCATCATAAATTAACTTCCTTCCAAGCTTATACAACTAATCTAACATGAAAAGAAAATTATCTCTTGTTGATTTATTTCCAACTTCACTTTTCTTCCAATTCTTGTTCTCCTTGCTTTTATTCTCTCAATCAAAGATCTCTTTGATGTTTTCTTTTAGTGGGCTATGGAATTTATGAAGGGAATTTAAGGGAATTGAAACTTGGGAGGGGAAATCAATGAGGGGAAGAAGTGGAAGAAGAAGAGAAAGAGAGAGAGAGAGAGAGAGAGAGAGAGAAAGAGAGAGGAGAGGGTGGTGGCCTCTTATGGAAAAAAAAGAAATGAAGAAGACATTTGTCTTCTTATATATATATATATATATATATATATGTATGTATATATTTATCCCCAAAATTAGCTTATTAAAATTATAAATTTTAATTGTGTCATAAGGATAATTAAACTTAAATTTTTATTCCCTTTTTTTTTTTTTACATTTACACTTAATTTTTTCTTTTAATTAAATAATTAAATTTAACTATCAAAAGCCCATAAGTTTTTCATTTTAATTTTGTCATAATGGAAATGAAAGTTTAAGTTTTCATTTCTTAAATTTTCCCTTACATATTTTTACTTGAATTTTTCTTCAATTTTTACATTATAATTCAATTCATTAATTTCATTTAATTTAATTGACATTTTGGTCAAAAGTCAACTCTTGAGGTGAATTGATCAAAATGCCCCTCATCGGGTCATAATCCTTCTTTTTATAATACCCGATGAGTCCTTAGCTTTTTTGTTCACTAGAATTTTTATTGTGTCTATCTCAATTAATTTTTTATTTATTTTTGGTCCTCAAGGTGTCTTTGAATAATATTAGTCACGGACAAAAAATGGTACTATTCATAACTCGTAGGTTCGGGGTGTTATAACCGGTGTCGATCCGGACAGCTAGAACATCTGGAAGAATATTTAAACTAAAGTGAGAAACTATAATTAACTCAAATATTAATAAGAAAAATTTAGGAAAAATTTTAGAAATAAAATACAACCGAGTTAAATGAGCTAGTGCCCTAGCGATGGATAACCCAATGGGAAGTTGCGCTCCTTGCAACTAGGAGCCCTAGACCAGGGAGAAAATTCATAAAATAATTTTTGGGAATTTAGAGAAGAGTCATTGAGGTTTCTATAGCATTAGAATTCCAAGAAAATGCTTTGAAAAAATTTTTCAATCGGTACAGACAATTTTAGTCTGTTAAGCTAAACGGAGGGCATTTTGGTCATTTCGTCTTCAGAGATGATTTTTGGCCGACTTGTCCAGTTAAGTAAATAATTATTATGACATAAAATGTAAATAAATATTGCTAAAAATTAAATTGAAAATGAGTAGAGAAGAAAAGAAAAGAAAATAAGAAAAATGTCAATTATGACATCACCATTATGTCATTTAAAAGAATTTCATTAATCACATTAAATCACCACTTAAGTAAGTAATAAAAGAAGATAAATAACACAAATAAAAAGAAAAAGCAATCTACTTCTTCCTCACCAAAAGCCAGCCGAAACCCTTCCCCAACCCAACCTCCATGGAAGCTTAAAGTAAGCTTCAAATCCCACCTCATCTCACCTTGAAACCACAACCTTGCTTCACTAAAAATTGATTTTGCAACTTGAACAACCTCTAGCCAGTAAAAATAAGAAGGAAGAAGGAAGTTTTGGAGACTTGGAAAAGTTAGCAAAAGTGGTTAGTGTCCAATCTCTTAGCACTTTTACTTAATTCATGCTTAATACTATGAGATAAGTAGAAAATATAAGTAAAACAAAATAAAAATTATGTGTATTCATTCCCTATAATTTCAGTAGCTTAGGGTTCGTTAGGGTTGATGAATTTACATGAAGCAAAGTAGCTCATGGGCTGCCCTTACTATTAGATGAGTGATTGAACATGTTTGTGTAAGTGAAATACAAGTATAGTGCATGAATGAACTTGAAAACTTGGACATTTGAACAACATTAGGGTTTGCTCATGTAATGGTATGTTAACCTTG
Organism: Hevea brasiliensis; assembly: GCF_030052815.1. NCBI lineage: Eukaryota > Viridiplantae > Streptophyta > Magnoliopsida > Malpighiales > Euphorbiaceae > Hevea > Hevea brasiliensis. The sequence continues at coordinate 56,500,505 of NC_079493.1, forward strand.
TAAGGGTCAATTAATGACCATTTGAATGTATGTGAGGAGGAATTGAAGTGAGTAAGGATGTTGGAGTTGAACTTAGGCATGCTGCACTTGGTAACCTGCTGTCAGTGTACAAAAAGGGCAGAATTAATTCTGCCCAGAAAAATATGGAAATTTGCAATCCGGCTAGTTATGGTGTTTATGCTATAACTTGAGCTACAAAACTCTAAATGGAGTGATTTAAAAAAAAGAAATGTAACTAGACACAATAAGGAACAACTTTCATGAAGACAATTTTGTCAAATTCCTACTGTACAAATGACCAATGGAATAGTAAACCTAGTGCTTGAAATATGAAAATTATGAATAACTAACACTAAGCTTTGAAATGGTATTGGCAACCAATACCAACAACTTTAGAATGTAAAATGTAGTATGTTGGGGATATTAGAACTTATATACCTATTGTCTATGAAAAAGTCAACATTTTAGTTGACTAATGAAATGAATAGTAATAATTAAACTTCAATTTCAAGAATGGTAAAATTTAAAAGTGTAACATGCTCTAGTATACTTATTAAGATTGGTTTGGATACGTTGGCAAACCAATAACCCAGTTAGCAGTACTGCACATGGCATTATGCCATTCTGTGATTTTATGGCTTTTAGCCATTTTGAAATTATGGTGATACTTGGCCTTATGCCTAATATTTATTACAGCTTATCAGCTGTTTTGTTGCATACTAGGTGATACATATGTGACCGATGGTGTGACGGCTCGAGATACTTGATACCCAGTGCCAGTTTACTATTTACTGGTTTTGCAACCACTGCAAGTGCACAGATCGCAAACAAGTAATAAAGTGATGAGTAGAGTATCGTTCCCACAAGGACCGTGTTGAGTACCAAACTATAATGATTTTAATTATCTAGACGATCGAATTGTATAGAATTAATAATTATATCTAAATTAAAAAAAATAAAATCTAAATAATTAACTAAACTAAAATACCAATGGATGGGAACATTCTAGAGCTAGGGGTTCACACTTTTTTCAATTATAGAATCAATATAATCCATTCAATAATTGGGTGATTATTACTTTGATGGAAATTAATCCTAAGTTATCTAAAGTCCTCTCTCAAGGCACTCAAGGTATATTTTAATTAACATAAACCCTACTTTCGTGGTGATTAAATTAATTAAAACCCTTTAAGATCTTTGATTAATTTTGAAACTCCACAAAGGTCATCAGCCTATCTCTAGGTAAGATTTCCTAGGTTCAAAATCCCGATTTTCTAATATTAATCTTCACCTTTCAGTCCTTCAATTAATATCTGTAATTAATACTAAGTGGGCGCCAATACATAGCATGCATTAAGATGATAAGATATTGAATCAAAGAATAAAATACCCAATGTATTAAACAAAATCAAACCAGATCCATAATGAAATTTAGTGTTACACCCTGACCCTATAATAAAGAACCTACTTACCCATGGTGAGCTTTACAATCAAGTTTATAAAAAGATAAAGAGAAGACATGAGAATAAAATAGAGTGAAAGAACCTAAAAGGAGAGTTGCAGCCTTGGACTTTTGGAACTTCAGCTGAAAATTCCTTAGCAATCTTGTAGATCTTGTTTCTCCCTTGCCTCCCTTGAAGTTGATGTGCATTGAATGTAAATTCTTTTCTTGGATGTAAATTCTCTCCCTTCCCTCACTTCCTGACTTGTTCTATTTATATCTGGTGTAAAAACCTAATTTCAGAGTCCTAGAAGCATTCGGAGTCCATCAGGGTCGGGTTGGAGAGAAGAAGAGTCGCATCATAATTGCTGTCAGGGGACTTTACACGACCCGTGTAGTGTTACACGGCCTTGCCCTGTGTAACTTTCTACCACTTCATTTTTCACGTTTCTTTAGTCTAGAGAGTTACACAGGGTCCAGGAAGTTATGCGGGGCAAGCTACACGGCCCTTGTACTTTTATTTCTCCATTGGTTATCCAGCTTTCTTTTGGCAGAAAGTTACACGGGTATGGGGCTTGGCCTACACGACCCATGTACTTTGTGTTAGCAACAATACTCAGTCCCTTAACTTCTTCAAGCTTCCTTTTGCACTCCTACATTGTGGGGCTCTACCCAAACACCTATTTTGAAGAAAACGATGCTTTGATCAAGACCGATTAATCCATGGGATTTGTTGGCCACACCCTCTTACGGCCAAATTCGATTATTTTCTAGGGTTTTGAGGTATTTTTCTATATTCTTCACGTTTTGACCTCCAAATCTCTTCTAAAGTCGTCTTTGATTCTAAAACCACATTAAAACACCTGATAAAATATAAAAATCAATGAATTGAGTTGGATTAATATGTTTTCTAAAATAATAATGAAAACACATAAAAATAAACATAAAAGGATACTAAATGCTAACAAAATGCAATGCATGTTAACCTTAAATATCTATATAATTTGATGCAATCATTTACCCGTTTATCCAGTCCAGTCATCCAGTATAGGTTACTTGGGCAATCAAAAATGAAAGTTGATAAATTTAATGAAATAATGAACATAACAAGTAACAAATAATTAAGATTACAAATAATTATTAAAAATTTATCTGCATGAGACATCAATACTATCACTGCATAATTATTTCCTTTTAGTTCTTTTTATTTTATTATTGGCACCACTAAGTATTATTGCTTAGCGCATTGCTTATTGTCACACATTGGTTCTGGAGAGACTGATAGAGAGCCCAGTAGACCACAGACTGGGTGAGGCCATCCACAGTTCTGCATAGTGTCTGTGTCACCTCATAGACTTCAGTGCATTGGTAAGACACTAGGTCTCATTTTGGTATTTTGTAATTACACTTTTATTTTCTCATGTATAGTTGAGACTCTTGTAATATATTTTGATATTAATGTAAATATTTGTAATTTGTGTTTATAAATGAAAAATTGAGTATTTATTTATGGTTTGTATATGATTATCATGTGAAATTAATGAATGAGAAATAGAAGTATTGTTGAGAAATATTAAGACTTTGTTGATATAATGGAGTTTGGGAATGAGTGAAAACGTATTAGAAGTATTTTTCACAGGTTCCGAAGAATTGTTTTCTCCATTTTTAGTCTGTACTCTGCCAGATTTTCTATAAAATTTGGGAAACCTCAAATAAATTTATAATTTCAATAAATGACTTAAATGAATTATATTTCATAAATTGTATTTCATAACTATGAAAAAAATAAATTAAGGAAGAATACAAATGATTGAAATAAAATATGGTGTTCCGGTACACTGTGTGACATATCTTACTCAACTATACTGTAGACGGGTAAGGGGTGTCACAATTTTCACCGAAGTGGGAAAAGTGAGGAGTCGCCACCTTAATTTTGAGGGAAATTAAAGAAAACCATCTGTAAAAATAAATTAAAAACCACTTCAAAAAATAAAGATTCTAGGTTCGGAGTCCACATACGGGTAGGGAAGGTGTTAGGCACCCTACCTAATCCCTTGACAAGGGTTAGCGAATTTAACGAGGAGTTCTTTATAAATTGAAATCAATGGTTTAAAGAGGGGGGGGGGGGGGGGGATGGTGTTAATCCTTTGTAATGGACAAAAGGAATATTTGATATTTCACTGTCACGGGTTGCCTAAGAACACGAGTTCATGAGATGACCCTTCAGTGAATGAGTGTTGTACAATAGGTATTTTGAGAATTAATATGACTATTGAAATTATGACGTTTTTAGAGGCAATTTTGCTTCATAAGTATGAGCGCCTTGAAGAGGACCCCCCATCGGGCCTCAACATAATACTTAGGGTACTTTGGAAGAACTCTCCCACCGATCCCTTGTTTAAAACGTATAGAGAGTTTTGTGACAGAAGTATTAGGATAAAAGGAGGAAGGGCTCTCTCCCACTCTGAAGTATTTTATCAGAATTTTTATTGAGAATCTAGGAAAGGACTCTCTCCCAACTTTTTGATATATTTTATGTTCAAGCTGAGAAGTCGGGCAAGAACTTTCCCCTGATCTCTTAGTGTATTACGAATTTAAGTTGAGAACTCGAGTAAGAACTCTCCCCCGATCTCTTAGTGTATTATGAATTTAAGTTGAGAACTCGGGTAAGAACTCTCTCCCGATCCCTTAATATGTTTTACTATAAGAGGCCGGCTAAGAACTCTCTCCCGATCTCTTAATGTATTTGTCAATATATTTTGTTAAAGTTTAAGCTGAAAACTCGGGTAAAAACTCTCCCTCGATCTCTTAATGTATTAAGAATTTGAGAATTCGGGTAAGAACTCTCTCCCGATCTCTTTATATGTTCTACTAAAAGTTTAAGCTGAGAACCCGGGTAAGAACTCTCTCCCGATCTCTTAGTGTATTACGAATTTAAGTTGAGAACTTGAGTAAGAACTCTCCCCCAATCTATTAGTATATTATGAATTTAAGTTGAGAACTCGGGTAAGAACTCTCTCCCGATCCCTTAATATGTTTTACTATAAGAGGCCGGGTAAGAACTCTCTCCCAATCTCTTAATGTATTTGTCAATATATTTTGTTAAAGTTTAAGCTGAAAACTCGGGTAAGAACTCTCCCCCAATCTCTTAATGTATTAAGAATTTGAGAATTCGAGTAAGAACTCTCTCCCGATCTCTTTATATGTTTTACTAAAAGTTTAAGCTGAGAACTCGGGATAAGAACTCTCCCCCGATCTCTTAGTATTTGTAAGAATGGCATTTTATTAAAATTCTAACCTAGGGATTCAAGTAAGGGTTCTATCCCTATCCCCTTCATATCAGAAAGAATTACAGAAGGCACGGAGGCCCCTTTGAAAGGCTTTTCCTGGACTATGGAATCCCATAACTAAACAGTGAACGTTGAGCCGAGCTCTTTGCCGATCTATCTCGTAGTTGCTTTACCTTAACCCTTTGGTTCTTGACTCCGTCCTTTTTCGGGTTGCCTATTTGAAGTCCGAACTTTGTCTTGATTCTCAATCCATTATCTTGTCGTCTGGGCTCACTCCAGGGCCTGATCTCGTGACTTATTTTCTCCTTCTGACCCTTCTAGCTTATAGTGATTTTTCTATAATTACTTGAGTCACGCTCGTTCTCTTATATTATTTTCATTTGATGGGACTAAAAGCCATTGGGGCAGTACTTCAACCTATACTCTTCAGAATATTTATGAGTCGCCGATGACTCGAACATTCATTTTCGAGGGAAATAAAATAAAGTGACAATAAAGATGAAATTTGCGAATTGATGAAAAGAGGCAAAAATATTGATTACGAGCTAAGACAACCTATCCTAAGATTCAGCTTGATCAGATACCTTAAAAAACTTAAGGAAACAAGCCAAGGGTATTCGATAAACGGTAGATTAGACGCTTACCTGCAGAAAGTTGAGACGATGGGTGAGCCGACATCGGTATCAACAAATCTTTGGGAGCTGAAGACAGAGATGGTGGCAAAACTGGAGCCGACCCGAGGTGATGGGGACAAAGTGAAGTGGGGGTTGGGCTCGCCGGACAATGAACAGATACTAAGGATGAGAGTCACAGGATTTAGAGCTCTTGTGAGCGAGATACTCCAGAAAACTGGTTTCAAAAGTTTCTCAAAACTTTGAGAGCTTTGAATTGAAGGAGCGGAAGCATGAAAAACATAAGTTTAGATCATTGAATTCAAAAAATTTTTCCATCTAGGGTGACATGTATCATGCAAGATTCATTTTTATCTATTTGATTTCAATGACAAACAGTATATTAAAACTCTTTTTATATATTTTTGGATCTACATTTGCCATTTAAGATTTTAGAATTAATAGATTAATTCATTAGAACTCTAGATTAGATTATGAACAAGTGCACTAACATTTTTGATGCATTGCAGTGTGTTTAGCACCTTTGGGATGCGTCTAAGACATTAGATGTTGTCCCTCTAGCTTGTCCACACCAAGATCACCAATGGCAGCCCTTGAACAGCTTCTAAAGCTTTTTTAATTATTAGAAAATCAAGTTTTGTCTTTTAAAAGATTACAGTTGTAAACTGAAGGAACGGAAGCGTGAAAAATACAATATTATACCATTGAACTTAAAAATTTTCACCTAGGGTCTCATGCATCATGCAAGATTTATTTTTATCTATTTGATTTCAATGATAAAAAACATATTAAAACACTTTTATATGTTTTTGGATCTGTATTTGCTATTTAAGATTTTAAAATTAATCAGATTAATTTTAGAACCCTAGATTAGATCAAGAATAAATACACTAACCTCTTAATGCACTGTAGTGTATTTGTGCCTTTTGGATGCATCTTCAGGACACCAGATATTGTCCCTCTAGCTTGTCCACACCAAGAACACCTATGGCAGCCCTTAAACAGCTTCTAAAGCTTTTTCTATTAATTAGAAAATGAAGTTCTGCCTTTTAAGAGATTAAAGATGTAAACAGGACACTAGAAATAATTTCTAGTATTTTTAATTCAAGAGATTGTTTGCTAACCTCTTGGAATAGATGAGAGATGAAGAAGAAGAGAGGGAGAGCTTCAAAGTGGTGGCACAAAGGAGGAATAGCTACTAGTTGTTATTTTCTTTTCATAACAACACTTATATAGCTAGGTCAACACATTAAACCCTTGCCTCATGTCACCCTCTGATTGGTTCTAGGTTTAATTGACCCAATCACATTGTGCCAAGTGTCAAACCTATATTTAATCTTAATTTTAATCATTTTAAATGATTAAAAGACATTTGGCAAGCTTATGTGTAATGCCATGTGTCACCATCTCATGGTGTCACATGTCACCCTGTGAAATGACCAAAATGCCACTGTGTCTTAATTTTGAGTTCTCAACCGAAAATAATTATTTCTCTTCTTCTAATCAATTTATATCAAATATAAATCAATTAATTAATCTTTATTAATTAATTTCTCATTAATTAAATTCATATTTAAACACTTTTTAAATATACATTTAACTTATACTATACATCCAATAATCTAGATTTGGTTTCAAGCCATGCTAGAGACTTTGCAGTCTAATTGCAAACCAAACCTATTTAATTAATCAATTAAACTCTTTAATTAATTAATTAAATCATATTTAATTAGGTGATAACTTGTGTATGTGTGTGACTTACTAGGCTCATCACTAATTGGCAATCTAATGAGAATCAAGCTACATCCACGACAAAGGATTTCATCCAAGGTCCAATTACTAGAGCTAGAGCTAAATCACTTCAGAATTTAATTTGTGAAATCATAAGGAGCAAGGATTATAAGCTGGAATGGCATGAAGAAAAATGTAAAGGATTAAATTTGGTGAAAATTATGCTTAGAAGTGACCAGGTGTCATGTGGAGCATTAGATTACATGGAATAACCTGTGGACATGCATGCACCAGATCCAACCCATGTACATGTATCTGCTGGCACCTTTTTCAAGGAATATTCCATCTGTTATAACCACCTCTCTTTTGGACTTAAATGCCCTTATTTGCTGCTGTATTAAATTTACTTTTTGTAAGGAGTTTTTAGTCTTTTGATAGATTAATTTTTGTTTGGACTTAAAGCTCCTTACAGCTGTTACTAAAGTAGGGATATTTTTGTCTTTAGCTTTGAAGCCAAGAGGCTATAAATACAAGTGTAATGAGAGAGTGGAGGACACACTTGAATATTAATGAGAGATTGTTTCTGCTCCTCTAGTGAGTAAATTGGCTGTTGCCTTTGTTCTTGTGAAGCTCATTAACTTGCTGAGATTCTATCTTGCAAGGTTTAATGTGCATAATATTCTTGGTTTATTCATTCTCCATATGAATTAGGTCAAGAATCCCATTTCTGATATTTTCTTTGAATTACACAACAATCTGATTGTGCTGGTTCAAAGATTCAAATTCATACATCTTAATTTGGTGCTTTCCAAAGTTCATTTAATTCTTGAATGTGGGTTTTCAAGTTACCAATTACTTGAAGGTTCACATCAGTTTTGGTATCAGAGCAAAGGGACGTCCAAACAAGGTAGATTCTCTATTTGCTTTTTATTCTTTGTGTTTCTTACCTTCTTCATATTTGCTGTTTGGCTCTTGGGGTTTAGTTGGACCTGTTTGTTTAAAAATTTGTTTTGTTGGGTTTGTCTTAGGGTTTTGGGTTAATCAAGCTAAAGCGATTATTCTAGCCATCCATTTTGCTTCTTTCATTTTGATATTAAGCATGAGAGATTATCTGGTTCATTGAGTTCAACTTACCAATTTGGCCTGAAACTGTACCAGCATTATTTGGGTGTGTTTAAGACGTTGGGTGTAAATTTTGGGGGTTGTTTGATATCGTTTGCCTGCTGAACTAAAATTTTGCGGCAGACCCGATCAAATTATGTTCACATAGCAAATAGACCCAGAAATTCCTGAAAATTTACAAGGTGTTTATACCCCATATCATTAGTTCCCATATTAAATTTCAGCTTAAAATTCAACCATTTGTGTAGGGAATAAAAATTTTGCGGCAGAATCGATCAAAATAAGTTCACATAGCAAATATACCCAGAAATTTCTGAAAATTTACTGATTGTTTATACGCCATATCAGTAGTTCCAAAATTAAATTTCAGCTTAAAATTCATCCGTTTGTGTGGGGAACCAAAATTTTGCGGCAGACCCGATCAAATTAAGTTCACATAGCAAATCAGCCCCGAAATTCCTGAAAATTTACAGGCCATTTGTGCCACATTTGAGCTATTCTCAAATTAAATTTCAGCTCAAAATTTAATCGTTTGTGAGGGGAACCAAAATTTTGCGGCAGACACGATTATATTTGATTTACATAGTAAGTCTGTCAAGAAAAGGCTGAAATTCTTGCAGCAATTAGTCAGTATTGGGTTGCATTTGCCTACTCAATTTCAGATCAAAATACACTCATTTGCTTGGTGATCCTAAATTTATGCAATTCTTGGTGTATTGTGTGAACTGCTGGTAATTGTGATAAGTTGGTGGCAAACTTAGATATTTAAGCATCTCTACTTTAGGTTGTCTCTTTTCCAGCTTGCTACTCTTTTATTTTGGTGTCTTCTTTCTTGATTCCTATTGCATTACATTTCCATACTTGAGCTTTTCTTTTCTTGACTTCTTGAATCACATTATTGTTTTCTTGATTACTCGTTTTGATCCGTCACATTCAAGAATTTTATTGTGTGTTAAATTTTTGTCGGTACAGTCTTGGTTTGAGTTACTTGAGTTTGATAAGAACTTGTGGACATAGCCAAGAGAGGTAAAAGGCACAGAGTGGTGAGTTCATAAGAGGGAAAAAGCCTTGTTGAGTTAAACACGAGCGGAGTGTCCTCTGTTGAGTGTAAACACGTAAGGGAGTGAGTGAGGTGTTTTCTTTACACTAACCATTTTCTTGCAGGTCTGAAAACATGTCTAGAAGGGGTGATGGTAGTGAGGGGGAAGGTGAAAATCCATTCTACATGCAGGCTGTCAGACAACAATTTGAAAGAATGAATGTTGTGTGTAATGAAATCATAGATAGGTTGGAAAGATTGGAGCAAAGAGATAGACAAAATGAGAGAAGGCCAAATAGGAGGGATCTGATGAAGTTGAGGTTGATAACTATGATTTTGAGGTTGAAAGACCTAGGAGGGGTAGATATGAGAGAAGAGCTGAAGATAGGAGGAATGGGGATAGGAGGATAAGAAGAGAGGAAAGAGAGAGGAATAGGGTAGATGACAATATCAAAAGTATTAAAATGAGCATCCCTTCTTTCCAAGGGAAAAATGATCCGGATGTGTATCTTGAATGGGAAAGGAAGGTAGAAGCTGTGTTTGATTGTCATCACTATTCAGAGGAAAAGAAAGTAAAGTTAGCAGCAGTAGAATTTACTAATTATGCTTTGGTATGGCGGGATCAAGTGTTGATTAGTAGAAGGAGAAATTATGAGCAATCAATTGCAACCTGGGGTGAGATGAAAACTATAATGAGGAAGAGATATGCTCCTAGTCATTACTATAGAGAGCTACATCAGAGGTTACAAAGATTGACTCAAGGTTCTAAAAGTGTTGAAGATTATCATAAAGAAATGGAAATTGCTATGATTAGAGCAAATGTGGAGGAGGATAGAGAAGCCACCATGGCTAGATTCTTGAATGGGCTAAACAAGGAGATTGCTCATATTGTTGAGTTACATCACTATGTTGAGTTGGAGGATATGTTCCACATGGCTATGAAGGTAGAAAGGCAACTTAAAAGCAAGTCAAAATTTGGAGGAAATGCAGGTACTTCTTCATCTTGGAAGTCTAACTGGAAGAAGGAGGATAGGGAAAAGGCTTTTAGCAACTATAAGAAAAATGAGGATAAGGATAAGGAAAAGAAGGTGGAGAAGAAATTTGTAGAAAGTAAAGGAAAGGAGGTTGCAACTACTACCCGAAATATAGATGTGAAGTGTTTTAGGTGTTTGGGCAGTGGACACATAGCTTCTCAATACCCTAACAAGAGAGTCATGGTCATGAGAGAAAATGGTGAGATAGAAACAGAGGAGGAAATTGTGAGTGATTCCACATCTTCAGGGGAGGAGGATGCAGAGGTAGAATATGCTGCTGAAGGAAGTGCTCTAGTGATTATGAGAGCATTAAATACTCAAGTAAAGGAGGATGTTGGTGATGAATTGCAAAGAGAAACAATTTTTCATACAAGGTGTCTTATCCAAGACAAAACTTGTAGTGGTTGAATGAATGTGGGAAGTTGTGGGGGAAGTTGTGGGAAGTTTCATACAATTTTTCATTGATGGGGGAAGTTGTGCCAATGTTACTAGTACTATTTTGGTGCAGAGACTAAGGTTGAGGACTTCGAAACACCCTAGACCCTATAAATTGCAGTGGTTGAATGAATGTGGTGAGATGAAAGTAACAAAACGAGTACTGATTTCCTTTGCAATAGGAAAGTATCAAGATGAGGTTATGTGTGACGTGGTTCCAATGCAAGCTGGCCATTTATTACTTGGCCGACCATGGCAATTTGATAGAAAGGTGATCCATGATGGGTATAAAAATAGGTATTCTTTTGAAATGAATGGAAGGAAAATCATTTTGGCACCTATGACACCAAAACAGATTTATGAAGACCAAACAAGGCTTAAGCAAGCAATGGGTGAGGAAAAATCAAGAGTGGCCGAAAAGAGAGCAGAGAAGAAAAGAAGGAGTGAAAAGAAATTGAGTGAAAATGTTGTGAGTGAGCAAGACAAGGGTGGTTGTGAGGAAAGAAAAGAGAGTAAAGAAAACATTCCAAGAGTGCTTGAAAAAGGTGAATCTTCAGCGCAAAAGGAGAGCTGTGCGGAAAGAGGGGAGAGAAAATTAAGCTTGTATGCTAAAGGAAGAGATGTGAGGAATGCCATGTTTGCCAACAAGCAAATGTTATTAATTGTGTTTAAGGACTCTTGTTTATCCACATCTGACCTTGACCCCAATTTGCCTAGTGTTGTTGTCTCCCTTTTGCAGGAATATGAGGATGTACTACCTGAGGAGATGCCAGCTGGACTACCACCTATTCGAGGGATTGAGCACCAGATTGATTTTGTACCTGGAGCAGTTATTCCCAACCGTCCAGCCTATAGAAGTAACCCTGAAGAAACCAAAGAATTACAAAGGCAAGTTGAGGAATTGCTAGCTAAGGGTTATGTGAGAGAAAGTATGAGCCCTTGTGCTGTACCCGTCCTTTTGGTACCAAAGAAAGATGGCACATGGCGCATGTGTGTGGATTGTAGAGTAGTCAACAACATCACTGTAAAATATCGCCATCCTATACCTAGATTGGATGATATGTTGGATGAACTTTGTGGTGCTTGTGTTTTTACCAAAATTGACTTGAAAAGCGGATATCATCAAATTCGCATGAAAGTAGGTGATGAATGGAAGACTGCATTTAAAACAAAACATGGACTATATGAGTGGTTAGTGATGCCTTTTGGGTTAACTAATGCTCCTAGCACTTTTATGAGATTGATGAATCATGTGTTGCGTGCTTTTATTGGAAAATTTGTTGTTGTTTATTTTGATGATATATTGGTTTACAGTAGAGGCATGAATGAACATATGCATCATTTAAGGGCTGTATTCGATGTGTTAAGAAAGGAAAAATTATATGTTAACTTGAAGAAATGTTCATTTTGCATGGAAAATGTTGTCTTTTTAGGATTTGTCATTAGTGCTAATGGTGTTGAAGTTGATGATGAAAAAAATTAGAGCTATTAGAGAATGGCCCATTCCAAAGACTGCATCTGAAGTACGTAGTTTTCATGGACTAGCTAGTTTCTATAGAATATTTATTAAGAATTTCAATACCATTGCAGCACCATTGAATGATCTTGTCAAAAAGAATGTTAATTTTGTTTGGGAACAGAAACAAGATGATGCTTTTCACAAAATTAAAGAGATGTTATGTTCCGCTCCTGTGTTGGCTTTACCTGATTTTTCTAAAACTTTTGAGATTGAGTGTGACGCATCAGGAATAGGTATTGGAGCCGTTTTAATGCAGGAAAAGAGACCAATAGCATACTTTAGTGAGAAGCTTAATGGAGCAGTTTTAAACTATTCTCCATATGACAAGGAGTTGTATGCATTGGTACGTGCCTTGGAAACAGGGCAACATTACCTTTGGCCAAAGCAATTTGTCATCCATACAGATCATGAGTCATTAAAGCATATCAAGGGGCAAAATAAGTTGAGTAGGCGTCATGCAAAATGGGTTGAGTTCCTTGAGACCTTCCCATATGTGATTCAATACAAACATGGGAAAGAAAATGTGGTGGCTGATGCCTTATCTCGAAGGTATAACCTTCTTACCCTTCTTGATGCAAAGTTATTAGGATTCGAATATGTGAAAGAATTATATGCTGAAGATGATGACTTTGCTAGAGTGTATGCAGCTTGTGAAAAGAATGCTTTTGAGAAGTTTTATAGGCATGATGGATATTTGTTTAGAGAAAAAAGAGTTCCATGCGTGAATTACTTGTGAATGAGTCTCATGCTGGTGGATTAATGGGTCATTTTGGTGTTGCCAAAACTTTAGATGTATTGAAGGAACATTTTTATTGGCCGAATATGAAAAGAGATGTTGAAAGAGTATGTGCTAGGTGCATTGTGTGTGCTAAGGCTAAATCTAGAGTTTTGCCACAAGGTTTGTATACACCTTTGCCTACCCCTAGTGATCCTTGGGTTCATTTGTCTATGGATTTTGTGTTGGGATTACCTAGGTCTAAACAAGGCCATGATTCAATTTTTGTTGTTGTTGACAGGTTTTCAAAAATGGCACATTTTATTCCATGCCATAAAACTGATGATGCTACAAATGTTGCAAATTTATTTTTTAGAGATATTGTTAGGTTGCATGGCATACCTAAGAGTTTAGTTAGATTCCACTTGTTGAATTTGCATACAATAGAAATGTGCATTCTTCTACTGGCTATTCTCCATTTGAAATTGTGTATGGTTTCAATCCTTCAACTCCTTTGGATCTTTTACCTTTGCCTGTGAACGAGCTTGCTAGTTTAGATGGAAAAAGAAAAGCAGAATTGGTGAAGAAAATCCATGAACAAGCCAAGCTTCAAATTGAAAAGAACAATGAAAAATATGCTAGTCAAGCCAACAAAGGAAGGAAGAAAGTCACATTTCAACCTGGAGATTGGGTATGGGTTCACTTGCGCAAAGAAAGGTTTCCCTCTCGAAGGAAATCAAAATTACAACCAAGATGTGATGGACCTTTCCAAGTGCTGACCAAAATTAATGATAACGCTTACAAAATAAACCTGCCCGATGAGTATAATGTCAGTGCCACCTTCAATGTTGCTGATTTATCTCCTTATGTTGATGCAAGAACAGATTCGAGGACGAATCCTTTTGAAGCGGAGGGGAATAATGAGAATCAAGCTACATCCACGACAAAGGATTTCATCCAAGGTCCAATTACTAGAGCTAGAGCTAAATCACTTCAGAATTTAATTTGTGAAATCATAAGGAGCAAGGATTATAAGCTGGAATGGCATGAAGAAAAATGTAAAGGATTAAATTTGGTGAAAATTATGCTTAGAAGTGACTAGGTGTCATGTGGAGCATTAGATTACATGGAATAACCTGTGGACATGCATGCACCAGATCCAACCCATGTACATGTATCTGCTGGCACCTTTTTCAAGGAATATTCCATCTGTTATAACCACCTCTCTTTTGGACTTAAATGCCCTTATTTGCTGCTGTATTAAATTTACTTTTTGTAAGGAGTTTTTAGTCTTTTGATAGATTAATTTTTGTTTGGACTTAAAGCTCCTTACAGCTGTTATTAAAGTAGGGATATTTTTGTCTTTAGCTTTGAAGCCAAGAGGCTATAAATACAAGTGTAATGAGAGAGTGGAGGACACACTTGAATATTAATGAGAGATTGTTTCTGCTCCTCTAGTGAGTAAATTGGTTGTTGCCTTTGTTCTTGTGAAGCTCATTAACTTGCTGAGATTCTATCTTGCAAGGTTTAATGTGCATAATATTCTTGGTTTATTCATTCTCCATATGAATTAGGTCAAGAATCCCATTTCTGATATTTTCTTTGAATTACACAACAATCTGATTGTGCTGGTTCAAAGATTCAAATTCATACATCTTGATTTGGTGCTTTCCATATTGTTCATTTAATTCTTGAATGTGGGTTTTCAAGTTATCAATTACTTGAAGGTTCACATCACAATGAGATATGATATCAACTCTTAAAATCATCAAAACTCTTTCTTACTATAAATAATTTCTCTAAATCATTTTATGCACCTCATAGGCCATGGTTAACACATAGCATAGCATGCCATGGCCACCCAATTAGTGATAAGGTTTACCTTAAATGAACCTATAATCATATGTTACCATGCACTAGAATCTCTCTGTTACAAAATCCCAACTCAAGCTGGAGTCATGGTTTATGTCAAACCTCATTTGCTATAAATATTATGTTCTCTTTTAATTCCAGTTCTTGATTAAAAGATTTTCTCATCAGAAACTCTTTCTGAATAAATCTATCTGTCCTGGCCAGGAACTCAAAACATCAAGAACAATTAAATGAACATAGGATTTTATCTCTATTTACATAGAGGAACAGATTCCATCATGATCAACACCTATTGTCACACCCTACTCCTATGTAAGATGTAACATGATACCGTAGTACACCTAATGAATTACCGTACTTCGCCTACCGATAACCCATTAGATATACTACAAGGGATTTTAAAACAATTTTCGTGAAATTTAAATCATCGATTAAAATCTAGTGTTATAAAATTTTTTTCAAAATTTCGGTAAAGTGCCGGCTGTATTTTGAGAAAACAGTTCTTCAAACCTAAAAAGGAAAACACTCCCCATATGTTTTCTCAAATATAACTCCAACAAACTCAGTAGTGTACAACTATAATTTAAAACATAGTACAATATACATTGACAAAATTTATAGCAAATATTTTAGAAATCTGAATACTCATCAAATTCCAAAAATCAAATTATTCATTGCCAATAACATAAATCATTTGTATGAAATGACTTTGATGACAAAATTCAATTTATCAAATCATAACTAACCATTTAAGATCATTCCAACAAAATCAATTATACATAAATCATAATTGAAATCACAATTCTTTACTATTCAAAAACATTCTTTATCTCGAAAACCATTCTTTATCTCACTAACTATGCAAGACTAATCCAAAAGGGCCATCTTCGGGGTGATTCTAACTCCCTATGGTCGAAGAGGTCAAATCGGATTCTAACTCCCTATGGTCGGGGAGGTCGAATCATTGTGCACAGTACACATCACAATAATGAATCTTCCGAAAGGGTCATAACATAAAAAAACTTAAATCTAACCTCTAATAAGAGGAGAATCTAAGCCTGTGCACGTACCATGGTAATCAAAACATAATTAACTCCATTGTCTTCTCAACAAATGAGAGAGACGAGTAATAACCTAGTCAAGCATCTATAGTGAGATATAAAACAATATCACAATCCTTTTAGTGAGCATAACTCACAATACAATTTGATTCAAAGTCAATTCCAATATCCAATAATTTTTATGCTCATCACAATTTTAATCATAAATTTGCTTTTTCCAAGCAAATTGCCTATCACAATTCAAAACATGTTCTATCATAATTTTCCAAAACATAATTTATTCAATCCACAACAATGTTTAATACTTGTGGAAATACCATTTCACAAAGCCAAATTCATACATACTATAACAATTTCAATAATTATTGAATTAAATCCAATGCTTGTTAAACATAATACATAAGAAAAATATGTCATTTAATCATATGAAATATTCAGAACAAAATGAGTTAAAAACTAGTTGTGCACAAACCTGATTTGAGTCGCTCCTAGGCCTTGACTCAATGTTCTTTATGCTTTTCAATATCCTTATCAACTGAAACATACAATTTAAAGTGTTTCATTACTCAATGAATTTGTTTCCAACCATAAAATCCAATATCTAAATTATCTTGGTATTATTCCCTTTAATTTATTTCATTAGTCAACTTATAATGTTGACCCTTAATGCACTCTAAGTGAGTCAATTCCAATGTTATCAATATGTCACATTTTAGAGCCCTTTAGTGTTGGTATATGTTACCAAATTCATTTTTAAGTGTATTTCATTTTATTGCAATTTACCGGATTTCGGTGTGCTATTTTGACCTAGCCGGACGACCTAGTTTCCTCGGTTTTCAGGTTTTGGTCTAAGCTACAAACTTGTAGGTCTATGTCTTATTGCACGCGGGGTAAAATTTCAGGTTATTCTGAGTTGTGTAGACCAAGTTATGGTCAATTTACCATTGCTGGACAGAATGCATCAAAATGGTAACTTTAGGTCATTTTTAGGTCACTTTAGGTTCGGCCAGTTTTGGTACCTGAACTTGTGCAAGCTATTTGGCTTGGTTCTAGTCATTTCTGAGCTTTGGTGTCTTCAAAAGAATTGTAGATATATGTTTAAACTATTCATGGTAAAAATTTCAGGTCATTTGGACCTGTTTTGAGTGAGTTATTGCCAAAACACTAACTACTGCCCAAATGGTCAATTTTCAGGTTTTCAAGTCATTAATCAGGATTTGGTCATTTTTCAAGTTACCTTCTAGGCAGAATTTTGGTAAGCTTCCTTCATGAAAGTTAGCACATTTTGTACCTTGTTTCACCTCCAATTAGTCTCATACCAATTGGAGTCACACACTTAAGGTTTTAAGCTAAAACATACACTGCCCTACTACACACTTCTCATCACTTACCAATTACATATTCAACACTTACCAAATTACTTCCTTTATGCCAATTATGGTTTGTACCTTACAATTAACACCTTTAACAACACATTTTTTGTCATTTTGGATAGCTTGTAGCCATTCTCAATATGCACACTATAATACAAAATTTTTCAAAGTCCATTTACATCATTTAACCACATGAACATACCGCATTTACATACCCAATTCCAAATCATTATACACATATCCATGCTGCCATTGTCACACCCTACCCCTCCGTAAGGCATAACATGATCCCATAGTATACCAAATGAATTACCAAACTTCGCCTACTGATAATTCATTAAATACACTACAAGGGATTTTAAAACCTTTTCTTATTTCTTTTTACAGTGGTGAGCACATTTGACAGCTGTTAGAAAAAAATTTTTTTTAACTGAAGTGAAACCAAATAACACATTTGAAGTATTAATAATTTCTATAAAAATTTTGGCAAAGTGCCATTTGCATTTTGAATAAAACAGTTCTTCAAAAACCTATAAAAAGCACTTCAAATATATAATTCCTTAATCCCAAACTCCAATAAATTTGTTCAACACAATAAAATCCAATATTTAAATTTTCTTGGTTCTATTCCCTTCAATTCATTTCATTAGTCAACCTGTAATGTTTACCCTTGATGCACTCTGAGTGAGTCAATTCTAATGTTACCAATATGTCACATTTTATAGCTCTTTAGTGTTGGTATATGTTGCCAATTTCATTTCCAAGTGTATTGCATTTTATTGCAATTTATCGGATTTGAGTATACTATTTTGACCTAGCCGGACGACCTAGTTCCCTCAGTTTTCGAGTTTCGGTCCAAACTACAAACTTGTAGGTCTATGTCTTATTGCACGCGGGGTAAAATTACAGGTCATTCTGAGTTATATAGACCAAGATATGGTCAATTTACCAATGCCGGACAGAATACACTAAAATGGTAGGCTTAGGTCATTTTTAGGTCACTTTTGGTTCGGCCAGTTTTGGTACCCGAATTTGTGCAAGCTATTTGGCTTAGTTCTGGCTATTTCTGGGCTTTGGTGTCTTCATAAGAATTGTAGATCTATGTCTAAACTATTCATGGTAAAAATTTCAGATCATTTGGACCTATTTTGAGTAAGTTATGGTCAAAACACAAACTGCTGCCCAAATGGTTAATTTTCATGCTTTCAAGTCACTAATCTGGATTTGGTCATTT
Source organism: Hevea brasiliensis (assembly GCF_030052815.1). NCBI lineage: Eukaryota > Viridiplantae > Streptophyta > Magnoliopsida > Malpighiales > Euphorbiaceae > Hevea > Hevea brasiliensis. The sequence continues at coordinate 56,519,003 of NC_079493.1, forward strand.
TTCAAGTCACATTCTAGGCAGAATTTAGGTAACATTTCTGCATGAAAATTGGCCTATTTGGTGTCTAGTTTCACCCTCCTTTGGCCTCATACCAATTGGGTTCACAGTTTGGCACTTATCACCTAATTTAGGTACTACCATCAATACACAACCTGCACAAAACACTTACACTTTCAATTTGATATTCCTTCTCCTCCTCATTACTTCAATATTCAATCAATGGCACTTTCATATATATATATTGTACACAATTCTAGCAAGCATGTTGGCCAGAAAACTCAAGTGCTCAATGCACACAATTCACCATTCAAGCCCAACATTCACTTCCACCAAAATTCAACATATCTCAATATCAATATTACACATACACTTCAATATACTCATACTTTAATATCACTTACACATGCTGCCCACAACTTAACACTATCATATTTCATTAATAAACTTCATATTCACACACAAATTCATGATATTATAGGCTGCCAAACATGGCAGTTTGCCAAAGCATCAAGGTCCCATTTCAAACCCTTAATTCAAGCACTAACATGCACATACTTGGACATTAACCTACTACAACTTTTATTTGAGTTAATCAGCCTTAATTCCCATCCAATACATATAAGAATAAGTCACTAACCCTGCATTTCCATGGCTGTCAAAATTAAGGTTTACTAATACTCATCATTTCCTTAATTTTTCTTAGCAATTCAACTTACCCAAAGCTTAACACAAGGATTATTGAAGGAAAATGGAAAGATTAAACACTAACCTCAACTTGAGCTTGAGAAATCCTTGAAATTTCCTCTCCTTTTTGCTGCCTATAGGTTGCCCATGGTGTAAGGATCATTTTTCATGAAGGAAGCTTGAAGAAATAATGGCTTGATCATAGAGAACTTGAGCTCATGCATGAAATGGCCATGGTGAATTTGGGAGGATTTCATTTCAGCCATGGATGAAAGCTTGAAGAAAATTATATGGTTTAGTGGAACAATCTATCCCAATTACTTATATAGGTGGCTCAAGATGAGAGTTAGTGGAGCACTTAGGAATAATTTAATGGTTATTTATTTAAAGTTTTTAATTTTTGCAATTTGGCCACCATACTTTCACTATTTACATAATGTATCTCCTTTTAATTTTTTATGACATTTTCAAAGTGTAATATCATTTATTTTTAATGGACATTTAAGTCAAAAGGCAACTTGGGATGTCAAATGACCACAATGCCCCTATTTGGGTTGCATTTCTGATTTTTCGGTAATAACGAGTTTTGTAGTTTTCTCGATTTCTCGTTTTTTTTGTACTAATTAATTAATTTTTCTTTAATATTTCTAATGACATTTATACTTCAATAGATATTCATTTAAGTCTTAAAAATATTTTCCAGGGTTCCCCGCAGTCCAAGGCTAGTCAACGGTCCACGCTGCAACTTCCCAGTGTGGTTACCCATCACTAAGGTTCTCGGCTCGTTTAACTTGGTTACATTTCATTGCTATTATTTTTCTTTTATTTTTTTTGTATTTTATTTTCTTGTATTTCATTATTTTATGTCTCCTCACTAACATTTAAAAGTAGTTCTAGGCATTCTAGCTGTCCGGACTGACACTGGTCACCGGAACAGTAGAACGCACTATCGAACATAGGGGTGTTACAGCCATCAATAACAACATCTTAAACAATTATAAACAAGTGAAAACAAGCTACATATACTGAATTTCCATGGCTGCCAAAATGTACATCTCTATTAAAACATCAAACTTCAAAAATTCTTCTATAAATCAACTTCCCACAACCTTGGTTACACTTTTAATGAAACAAGAATTGAAAACACTCACTTACCACTTTTGAAGTTCTTCAAAACCTCACCCAAACTTCTTCTTTTTGCTGCCAATGTTTTCCCCATGCTGAGTATGCAAGGTTTAATGAAGGATTTATGATGAAAGGAAGCTTGAATCATGGATGCATGGGTGTGGATGTGAGTTTGGCCATGGAGTTCATTTCGGCCACTCTTGTAAAGGTTGAAGATGATGGATTAATTCTGTTCCAAGGTTGATTAAAGGTCCACTTAAGTGATGTTAGTAGAGCACTAATTGATTAAAAATCTATTTTAATGTTAAACTTTTCAATTTTTGCAATTTGGCCACCACACTTTCACTATTTATGTAATGTATCTCATTTTAATTTTTCATGGTATTTTCAAAGTTTAATATCATTTATTTTTAATGGACATTTAGGTCAAAAAGTAACTCGGGAAGTCAATTGACCACAATGGCCCTATTCGGCTTGCATTCCTGATTTTTCGGTAACACCGAGTTTTGTCGTTTTCTCGATTTCTCATTTTTCTTTGTTCTAATTAATTAATTAATTTTTCTTTGGTATTTCTAATGATATTTATACTTCAATAGATGTTTATTTAAGTCCTAAAAATATTTTCCAGGGTTCCTCGTGATCTAGGGCTAGTCAACGGTCCACGCCGCAACTTCTCAGTGCGGTCACCCATCGCTATGGTTATCGACTCGTTTAACTTGGTTATATTTCATTACTATTATTTTTCCTTTATTTTTCTTGTATTTCATTATTTTATGTCTCCTCACCCATATCTAAGTGTAGTTCTAGGCATCCTAGCTGTCCGGACCACACTGGTCACCAGAACAGTAGAATGCACTACTGAACATTGGGGTGTTACACCTACCTCCATATATAACTAGTAGGAGCCAACACATGCCCATATACCCATACACAGTACAAGTATGAAAGTAGTATCAAACTCAAATCACCTATATACAAGATAATTGTGCTATCTCAGGTCTAAAGATTATATGCACTAATATGATTTATGACAATGCATTGACAAGAGTACACTCCATGTGCTTGTCATAAGTGTCACTGGTTCGGCCTACTTATCATGTATAAGTGCCTATCATGTTTGTTATATGGCATGAGACTCACCATTCTATCTTATCTATATCTCATATAAATAACTTGGGAACAAACATGAATATAATCTTTCTGGATAAGTCATGTCCTTATTATGAAGTATCCTCGATTGTGAACCTATTTATGATACTTTGTACTAGAAATACTGTCACTCATATTCTTAACAACTTAAGAATAGAATTTCTAACAAAATATCAATGGACCTTTTCTATTACACATAAATATATTATGTAAACAGAAAAGTGGAAATGCCTTTCATTAATAAAAACATGTACAAGATACATACTAAATGATATGATCTAGGGCATACTACTAACATAAACAAGACACTTGAAACGATTTCTAGCACTTTTAATTCAAGAGATTGTTGTCTAAACTCTTTGAACTGATGAGAGATAAAGAAAAAGATGATGAGAGGCAGCCAAGGGTGGCGGCACAAAATAGATGAATGGCAGCTTGTATTTTTTCTTTTCTTCCTATTTCTCATAAAGTTAGGTCACCACTTAAAACCCTTGCCATATGTCGCCTTCTGATTGGTTCTAGGTTTAATTGACCCAATCACATTGTGCCAACTGTCAAACCCATATTTAATCTTGACTTTGATGATCTTACATGATTAAAAGACATATGGCAAGCTTATGTGTAGTACCTTGTGTCACCATCTCATAGTGCCACATGTTACCCTGTAAAATGACTAAAATACCCCTGTGTCTTAATTTTGAGTTCTCAACCCAAAATAATTATTTCTCTTCTTCTAATAATTTTATATCAGATATAAATTAATGAATTAATCTCTATTAATTAATTTCTTATTAATTAAATTCATATTTAAACACTTTAAATATAAATTTAACTTATACTTTATCTCCAATAACCTAGATTTGGTTTCAAGCCATACTAGGGACTTTATAATCTAATTGCAAACCAAACCTATTTAATTAATCAATTAAACTCTTTAATTAATTAAATCATATTTAATTTGGTGATTACTTGTGCATGTGTGTGGCTTACTAGGCTTATCATTAATTGGCAATGAGACATGATATTAACTCTTAATGTCATCAGAACTCTTTCTTACGATAAATGATTTCTCTAAATCATTTTATGCAGCTCATAGACTATGGTTAACACCTAGCATAGCATGCCATAGCCACCCTGTAACACCCCTCACTCGACTACAGTGTAGCCGAGCGAAGTGTGCTACATTCGATACCGGAGTACCCTATCTTGTCTTACTTTATTATTTTAATAATTTGATCTCGTTATATTTTAATATCAATTATTTTTCTACGGAGAAATAAGCGGAGTTTCCCCTATTTTATTATCAGTTGATGTATTTCACTATTTACCTGCTTGAAATTTTCAATAATATTTTACAATAAAAATCCCATCAATTATTTCATAACCATCTCATAATTCACATCTCATTCATATATCTCAATTTCATATTCATTTCAATGAATTTCCATTCATGCACAATTTATATATATAAATTCTCAAGTTTCATTAATTTACATGATTTACAGACTGATTACATAAATTCATAATTTATATGATTTATAAATTAATTACAGTTCCATAATCTATATTTCAACATACAATTCATAGTTTACATTACAAATAATAACTAATTATAATGTACAAAATACATAATATAATCTATATGGGCCCTATCTACATGCATTGCTGAGGAGGTGACAACCTTGAACACTCTGCAAATCAGACGCCAAAATCTCTATTTAGTATTCGTTGGGCTTTAACTTCAGTACCTGCGCGAGGAAACAAATCCATCGCGCTAAGCATTGCTGGTTAGTGGTGCAATAATATAACAAGAAATAATGTATACAAATAAAAATAATTGGAGCATATTTTCTATACTCCAGAATTTTATTGGGTTCATATGAAATTTGCCATACAGTATATTTTTCGTCATTTATGTTGCTCTCTAGAATCTCTTCTGTCATTAGTTTATAATAATCATTTATACAATGTACAAATAAATTTAAATATTTAGTTTATGTTTATATTATTATGGAGGATGCATTTCTAATAATTACTGCTAGACTTTCATTTACTCTCTTAATATTTTCTATGCGTTATGGATCATTTTGTAATAATTAAATTCTTAATACTAGTTTAATACCTTTTGAATTTTTCTCACTGATTTATTTAGCTTCTAATATTTTTAACTTATTTCAATCATATTTTTTTCTGCCCAGGTAAGCTATGACAAGTTGACTCAACTGGATAACGGGTCGTTGGCATTGGACACCGCAGTGCCTCGGCCTGTCATACCATATGACATAGAACGTCAACCACATATGCAGTCAGTATGGCTAAAAAGCCATGATAACACATAATCGGGCATTAACCCATGAGTGTGGGCATAAAGCCATGAACACAGGCATAAAGCCTTTCGTAGTACTACTATAACAATACCCTATTGGCATGCCAAACTATCCAATCTGACACATATGTCTAGGCAATACAAGGGTACATAATATTATTAAATATTAATATATTGTGTTTTATGACTTCATTATTTCATAATAATTTTCAATTATAATGTATACATTCATTTGTTCACTTATATGATCACAATTCACATCAATTATCCTTTTATACTATTGTACTCAAAGTACTTTTCCTTTCTACAATAATGAGAACTAATGATGAGCACTCCTAGGATGCCAAGAAACACAACATCTAAATATTGGAACCAAGATCTTTAATCATCCAAACAAGGCAGAATTTCAGATTGAAAACCCAAGCGTCAATACACAAATAGTAACAAGCTAAAGCATATTGATCATCAAAATAAGACTAGCAAGGGGTTCATGCTGCTAGAATCCAAGTTCTTTCAAGAAACATGGAAGAAACATAGAAGAAACTCAAGCTCCAGCAATGGAGTTCTCTCCCTAATACTCACACTTAAACTAGAAAAATGAAGGCTGCCCATACAATCTGAATATCTTGGGTTATATATAGCATCTCTAAAACCCTAAAAGTGTGCCAACATGGCTAAAAAGACAAAAATAAAAGGCTCCTCAATCAGATGGGGCGTTTCCATAGGGGGGGGGACCATTTGGGACCACTTGCTTTATGACAGCCCTTTATGTAGTGGGGACCATAAGTTGGCAGCAACACTTTAGGTGGTAGCAGCCTTTTTTTAATGTAGTGGGGACCAACAAAAGGTATCAGCACATGGCAAATCCAAATAAGCATAAGAAGCTCCTCCAATCCACTTGGCCAAATGGTCTTGTGCCAAGTCATGCTGATGTGGCGAAGTCACGCTGATGTGGCGCCACTTGTCAAGTCTCCCATGCCAACTTGTGTGAGAATGATCCACCTAGATTCCAACAATATGCAAGAAAGTCCAACATGGCAATTTTGATCCCCCTTGTGCTCACAATGCTCCAACACCAATGCTTGCAGCTCTCTAGCTCTGGCTCTGGTGATGGGTCCTCTAAATAATGGCATAGGCACTGGTGCTTCTTCATCATCCCCTCCTCCTTTGAAAGAATTCGTCCTCGAATTTGGTCCTGCATCAATGCAAGGGGAAAGATCAGTAATGTTAAAAGAATTCCTAACACCATACTCACCAGGTAAATCAATCTTGTATGCATTGTTGTTGATCCTTTCTAGCACTTTGAATGGACCATCACACCTTGGCTGTAATTTCGACTTTCTTAGGTTTGGAAATCGCTCTTTCCTTAAATGCACCCAAACAAAGTCACCTGGTTCAAACACAAGAGGCTTTCGGCCTTTATTAGCATGAGTAGCATATTGTGCATTTTTCTTTTCAATTTGTAACCTAGCTTGCTCATGCAATTTCCTAACCAAATCTGTTTACCATCAAGACTATTAATATGATCAATTAAAGGCAACAAGTCTAATGGTGTCAATGGATTAAAACCATACACAATTTGAAATGGTGAAAATCCGGTAGAAGAATGCACTACTGTTATAAGCAAACTCAACAAAAGGAATGCAATCTTCCCAAGATTTCAAATTTTGTTTAACCATCACACGCAATAAAGTAGTTAAGCTTCTATTCACTACTTCTGTTTGTCCATCGATGCAGGGATGACAAGTAGTTGAGAATAACAGTTTAGTACCTAACTTACCCCACAACACCCTCCAAAAGTGACTTAGGAACTTAACATCTCTATCACTTACTATAGTCCTAGGTATGCCATGTAACCTGACTATCTCCTTAAAGAACAAATTGGCTATGTATGTGGCATCATCTGTTTTGTGACACGGTATGAAGTGTGCCATCTTAGAAAATCTATCAACAACCACAAATATAGAATCATGACCTCTCCTAGACCTAGGCAAACCCAAAATAAAATCCATAGAAATATCAGTCCAAGGTTCCTTAGGAACAGGCAAGGGTGTGTAAAGACCATTTGGCATTACTCTAGACTTTGCTTTCTTACATTCAACACACCTAGAACACATTCGATCAACATCTTTCCTCATATGTGGCCAAAAGAAGTGTTCTTGCAATATGTTTAAAGTCTTAGCAACACCAAAATGTCCCATCAAACCACCACTATGTGACTCCAAAACAAGCAAGTCTCGCATAGAGCATTTAGGCACACACAATTTATTCTCCTTAAACAAGTATCCATCATGCCTATAAAATTTATGAAATGCACTTTTCTCACAAGCAGCATATACATTACAAAAATCTGCATCATCAACATACAATTCTTTCATGAACTCAAAACCAAGCAATTTAGCATCAAGTGTAGACAAAAGTGCATGTCTCCTAGAAAGTGCATCAGCTACAACATTCTCTTTTCCTTGCTGGTATTTAATCACATATGGAAATGACTCCAAAAATTCAATCCACTTAGCATGCCTTCTACTCAACTTATTTTGACTCTTAATATGCTTCAATGATTCATGATCTGAATGTATGACAAACTCTTTAGGCCACAAATAATGTTGCCAAGTTTCCAAGGCCCTAACTAATGCATACATCTCCTTATCATAAGTAGAGTAATTCAAGGCAGCTCCATGCAATTTCTCACTAAAATATGCTATTGGTCGTTTCTCTTGCATGAGAACCGCACCAATTCCTACACCACTTGCGTCACATTCAATCTCAAAAGTTTTATCAAAATCTGGCAAACTCAACAAGGGTGCAGAACACAATCTATCTTTAAGTTCTGAAAATGCATGTTCATGTTTCTTTTTCCACTCAAATGCAACATTCTTTTTCACCAATTCATTCAAAGGAGCAGCAATTGTACTAAAATTAGGAACAAATCGCCTATAGAAACTAGCCAATCCATGGAAACTCCTAACCTCAGACACATTCTTAGGATTTGGCCAATCTCTAATGGCTTTGATTTTCTCTTCATCAACCTGTACACCTTTACTACTTACAACAAAACCAAGAAAAACAACCTTATCCAAGCAAAATGAACACTTTTTCGCATTCGCATACAAATTCTCATTTCTCAACACATCAAAAACAAGTCTCAAGTGATGCAAATGCTCGTCTATGTTACTGCTGTAAATCAAAATGTCATCAAAATACACAACAACAAATTTTCCAATGAAATTCCTCAACACATGATTCATCAAACGCATAAAAGTGCTAGGAGCATTTGTGAGCCCAAATGGCATCACCATCCATTCATACAAGCCATATTTAGTTTTGAAAGCAGTTTTCCACTCATCACCAATTTTCATTCTTATTTGGTGGTAACCACTTTTCAAATCTATCTTAGAAAACACACTTGCACCATGCAACTCATCAAGCATATCATCAAGGCGAGGGATTGGGTGTCTATACTTTACAGTGATTTTATTGATGGCTCTGCAATCCACACACATGCGATAACTCCCATCCTTCTTAGGCACTAGCAACACATGTACAGCACATGGGCTCATGCTCTCCCTAACATAGCCCTTCTCCATAAGCTCCTCCACTTGCCTTTGTAACTCCTTTGTTTCTTTAGGATTTGTTCTATATGCTGGTCTATTCGGTATTTGTGCTCCAGGTACCAAGTCGATCTGGTGCTCAATCCCTCTAATAGGTGGCAATCCTGGTGGCAACTCATTCGGGAAGACATCTTCATATTCCTGTATAAGAGACAAAGCATCACTAGGCAAATGTGAATCAAGGTCAGTAACACATAAATTAACCTCCTTGTACATAAGTACACAAAGAGGTCTTCCTGAATGTAAAGCCTCTCTAACTTCTCTTTCCTTCACATACAAACTCATTCTTTTCTCTCCACTCTCCTTTTGCCCCGAGCTTTCCTTTTTCTCATTTGTTCTCATTTTCTTTTCTTTTGTTTCTCTTTTTCTCTCTTTTTCTTCTCTCTTCTCTTTCTTTTCACTCTCATCCAGCTCGGCCTCTCTAAGTTTTTCTCTCCAAGTTTCTTTCTTTTCTTCAATGGATCTAAGAATCCTCATTTGATCTTCATGCACTTGACCTGGTGTCATAGGAAGCAATGAGTATGTTCGACCTTCCTTAGTGACCGTGTACCTGTTCTTCCTACCATCATGCACAACACTTCTATCATACTGCCATGGACGGCCCAACAAAAGATGCGTAGCAACCATAGGCACAACGTCACAAAGTACCTCATCATTATACTTGCCAATGGTGAATGGCACAACCACCTGTTTTGTAACCCTCAACTTCCCACAATCATTCAACCATTGCAAGCCATATGGTTTTGGATGTGTAGTAGTAGGCAAACCCAACTTGTCCACCAAGAGTGAACTAGCCACATTACAACAGCTCCCACCATCTACAATCACACTACACAACTTGTCATTCACCAAGCACCTAGTATGGAAGATGTTCTCCCTTTGCATTTCATCACCACACTCCATACTCACTTGTGCACTTAGTGTGCGCATGGTGACAAGGATATTGCCATCCATAGGTGGCTGATCTCCCTCATCATAGCAATCATCCTCATGCTCATCAACATTATCAGATTCTTCCTCCCTTTCCTCTTCACTTTCTAACTCTCCATTTTCCCTAACAACCATCACTCTTTTATTTGGACATTGTGAGGCATAATGTCCATTTCCCAAACACTTAAAACACTTCAATTCTCTAGTCCTAGTAGGAACTCCCTTGTTCTTCTCCTCTACTTTCTCCTTTCCTTTCCATTCTTCTTTCTTGAATTTGGGAACTTCTTTCTCCACCCTTGAAGGAGCAGACCAATTCGACTTCCAATTACTCCTAGGAGCTGAATGGTTGGCTGGTGCATATCTAGCCACATTCTTCCTTTTTAGTTGCTTCTCCACTTTAAGTGCCATTTGTAGCATATCCTCCACCTCCACACAAGGTTGTAGCTCCACAATATTAGCAATTTCAGGATTTAACCCATTCAAAAAGCGAACCATTGTAGCTTCCCGATCCTCCTCAACATCAGCTCTAATCAACGCTATCTCCATGGCCTTGTAGTATTCTTCGACACTTTTAGTACCTTGAGTGAGTTTTTGTAACCTTTGAAGCAGCTCTCTGTGGTAGTAAGGTGGCACAAACCTGTTTCGCAAGATTCCCTTCATTTCGTCCCAGGTCTCCACGGTTCGTTGCCCATTTCTACTCCTCCTACTCAACAACTGATCCCACCATACAATTGCATACTCTTTGAATTCTACAGCTGCTAACTTCACTTTCTTCTCTTCAGAATAATGGTGGCACTCAAAAATCAACTCCACCTGTCTCTCCCACTCCAAATAAACATCTGGATTATCCTTCCCATGAAAAGGTGGAATTTGCATTTTTATACTAGCTAAATTCCCATCAACTCTCTCCTCATTTCCATCTCTATCCCAATGATCACCGAGCCTAAAATTTCTGCCACCCCTTCTTCCCCTAGGCCCTCTACCCCTAGGTGGTCTATACCCTCTTCCACCATAATGGTAGTTGCCATAGTCATAAGCTTCATCATACTCATTATCATTCCATTCAGCTTCTTCATACCCTTCATTCCTATGTTCTGCCCGAAATCTACCTTCATTTCTATTCTGATTTCCCACATTTGCTCCCCCATCATTCCTCCTATTTCTATCTTCTCTGTCCCTTCTCATCTCTTCCATAAACCTGGTCATCTCATTTCTCATTCCCCTCAATACATCCAATTCATCTCTAAAGTCATTCATTTGCACATTCATCCTTTCAAAGCTTTGTGCTACAGATTCTTTAAAAATTCGATCATCAGGAAACTCCCTTTTTTCTTCATTACCTCCACTACTACCACTTGTCTCTTGTAATTGAGACATGATTTAGCTGCAAGAAAACGAAGTTAGTAGAAATGGCTCACCCTCTCAAGTGTTTAGCTCAAGTGTTTTCGCACAAATTTCAGGCTCTTACCCTCTTTTGGCACTCACACACTCTTGCCTTTTACCACTCAAGAGTTTGCTTCCCTTGTTCCTTTGGGAACTAAAATTCACAAACAAGCACAAATACTTGCTAATTTTATCAAAATAATCAACAAACGAAACTGGAAGAAACGAAATTGCAATAACCAGAGAGTGTGACACTAGAGCCAAAGAAATGGAAGACGCCAAAGTAGAAGCAAATGTGAACGAAATGGTATGATTTTTGAAAACTGTATGAGAGACAACCCAATAGAATGATATCAAGCTCAAACTTCCAATTTCATAGCCAACTTTGCACAAATACCAGCAGTTCACACAATTAACAAAAAATTTGCAACAATTTTGGTTCACCACACAAACGAATATATTTTGATCTGAAATTTAGTAGACATAGGCATCCCAATACTGACTAACTACTGGTAAAATTTCAGAAGTTTCTGGATGAGTTTACTAGGTGAACGAAATTTGACTAGGTCTACCGCAAAATTTTGGTTCGGTAGGCAAACAATGTCACAAAACCCTGAAAATTGACACAAAAGCTACTGAGATGGAGTATAATCAGCCTGCGAAATTTCGGAGCTTTCTGGGTTGGTTTGGTGTGTTAACTCAATTTGATCAGGTTTGCCGCAAATTTTGGTTCGGTAGGCAAACAATGTCACAAAACCCTGAAAATTGACACAAAAGCTACTGAGATGGAGTATAATCAGCCTGCAAAATTTCGGAGCTTTCTGGGTTGGTTTGGTGTGTTAACTCAATTTGATCAGGTTTGCCGCAAATTTTGGTTCGATAGGCAAACAGTGGAATTTTCACATCAAATATGGCATGTGATGTGTCTAGTAATACCCAAAGTTGTTGGTAGATTATCAGGCTCAAATTCAATGTTTAACTCCACAATTCACAATTTCATCACTTATGTCAGCTTGTCAATTTTTTTTTTTCAGCACAACACAACTCAGCTTACAATCCAATCTCCTTTTCTATTTTTTTTTTTTTTTTTATACTGATGCAAAGGATAAAAATTGCAGAATCAAATACTGATACCACTCAAGTATTTTGGCAATCCAAATCAAGCTCTACCCACTAGCACACAGGCACATCCCAAGCATTAATTACCCAATTTAACATACTCAGACTTGATATCATATAACTCAAGAGGCAAATAGCTAGTGTCAAAGATAGGTTTCAGCTTGATTAACTCTAATCCTACAGACAAACTCAAAGAAAACAAGATGAACAAGAGATTTAATCTAAGATTAAGCAAAATCCTACACTAAAATTAAGACTACCAAGTTTCAGCCAGCAAGAGTTCAAACAAAAAAAAAAAAACGAAAAAAAATCAGTACCCTAAAATGCAGATTTGATTTGGCTACAAAGAACAAGGTACTAGATGATGAAACTAATAGATATCTAAAGGTCCTACAATGGCTGACTATTATAGTTAACCAAACAGAAAAGAAAAAGAAGTTTTAATGGATAAATACCTTGTTAGATGCCAAGGCTCTGATACCAAAATGATGAGCACTCCTAGGATGCCAAGAAACACAACATCTAAATATTGGAACCAAGATCTTTAATCATCCAAACAAGGCAGAATTTCAGATTGAAAACCCAAGCGTCAATACACAAATAGTAACAAGCTAAAGCATATTGATCATCAAAATAAGACTAGCAAGGGGTTCATGCTGCTAGAATCCAAGTTCTTTCAAGAAACATGGAAGAAACATAGAAGAAACTCAAGCTCCAGCAATGGAGTTCTCTCCCTAATACTCACACTTAAACTAGAAAAATGAAGGCTGCCCATACAATCTGAATATCTTGGGTTATATATAGCATCTCTAAAACCCTAAAAGTGTGCCAACATGGCTAAAAAGACAAAAATAAAAGGCTCCTCAATCAGATGGGGCGTTTCCATAGGGGGGGGGACCATTTGGGACCACTTGCTTTATGGACCCTTTATGTAGTGGGGACCATAAGTTGGCGAGAACACTTTAGGTGGTAGCGACCTTTTTAATGTAGTGGGGACCAACAAAAGGTATCAGCACATGGCAAATCCAAATAAGCATAAGAAGCTCCTCCAATCCACTTGGCCAAATGGTCTTGTGCCAAGTCATGCTGATGTGGCGAAGTCACGCTGATGTGGCGCCACTTGTCAAGTCTCCCATGCCAACTTGTGTGAGAATGATCCACCTAGATTCCAACAACATGCAAGAAAGTCCAACATGGCAATTTTGATCCCCCTTGTGCTCACAATGCTCCAACACCAATGCTTGCAGCTCTCTAGCTCTGGCTCTGGTGATGGGTCCTCTAAATAATGGCATAGGCACTGGTGCTTCTTCATCAACTAATGTCTCATTCATACATTAATATGATTCATTTATTTATTCATTATGTCATTCATATTGATCACAATTCAAAACAATGGTTCACATGTAACATTATATTCAAAACATTTTTCCTTTCTCATTTATACATTCAAAAATCTACTTATGTAATTACAAATTTTATATTTCAAGTTGAATTACAAACATTTTATGAATTCTATTTGTGATGGGCATATAAGCCCTAACTATATATTCACATCAATTAGGTGACTTACTTTTCATGTTTCAAGCAATCCATGAACATTTCATGGATTTCAAATTTATGGCCTTAATTTTCCTTTAATAATTTTGACTAGGATGCATAATCCACATTTGTCATACAATTCTAAGTATTTAAGCTTATAATTAGTTTTAGGTCTTCATCTTAGTTTGCTAATCATTTAGATTACTATTCACCTTACTAGTCAACTAAAATGTTAACTTTTTCATACTTAATTGATATGTTAATTCTAATTACACCAATATCCCACATTTTAAGTTTTACATTTGCTAGTATTAATTGCCAATTACAATTTAAAGTCCCCTAGATGCATTTCTAAATTTTCAGTTTTGATTACCTAAGTTTACTGCTCCATTGGACAATTTTACAGTGGAAACTGGGCTAACTTTTCTTCGTCAAAGTTGTTCCTTATTATGTCTTTTTAATTTTCTTTTTGAATCACTCCATTTGGAGTTTTTTTAGCTCAAGTTATGGTCATTTTACCATAACTGGCCGAAGTGACCTGTACCCAGAATTTCTGGGCAATTTGGTTCTACCAGATTTGGAGACCTAAGTTTGGTTGGTGATTTGACTAGGTTATGGTCAGAATTTGGATTTGTGTTCTCATAAAAGTTGTAGGGCTATGTCTTAGCTTTTCTATTGGTAAAATTTTAGATCAATTTAACTTGTCTACACTGAGTTATGACTATTTGAACAAATACTGTTCATTTGGTCATTTTCCAGGGACAGCCTATTGGTCACCCAGATTAGGGTAATTTTTAGGTCAACTTAGTTTGGTTTTCTGGGCAGAGTTTCCTCACCAAAGTTGTACCATTATTGTCTAGTTTTATTTCCAATTGGCTTTACACCAATTGAACCTATACAACTCCAGTTATAGCTGTCCAAACCTGTTGGACTCACACCCAGTCCCACAGGTCAGCAAGGGCAGCATGCCTAAGCTCATCGGCATGGCATGTAGACCGATCTCTGACAAGAGGACCGCTATTTTCAATCTTAATATCGGTGATCACCCCTTGAAGTTCACTTGGCTACTTTTCATCTTGAGGGTCCCGATTGCAGCTCGACTCTGGTCGATGACATCGATAATGACGCCGCTCAATATCATGAGAGTCATAGTCACCCATCTAAGCTGTACATCTGCCCAGTATTTATTGCTAGCTTTCTGATCAAACACATCTTTTGATTTAGCCACAAGACTAGGCTTTGACATAGGCCAACATTCTGGGCTTCGGAGTAGTCTTAAGTTAGGTAGAATGTAGTGCTGATTTTGAGAGATCGCCCAAATGATATAATCTGATCTTTTGAGATCGCCCAAATGATGTAATATGATCTTTTGAGATCGCCCAAGTGATGTAATCTGATCTTTTGGAATTGCCCAAATGATGTAATCTGATCTTTTGAGATCGCCCAAATGATGTAATCTGATCTTTTGGAAATGAAATGAAATTTTACTTGAATGTTTTTGTTTTATTATTGCATTGGTTATTTTTCTGATCTCTGATAAATGTGCCCAATCTGATCCCTAGACGAATCGGCATTTGCCGATCTGTGGGTTTGGAAACTTGCTCAATCTGATGACCTTCATTGACTAATCTCATTTATCCGACCCTTTTACTATGTTTCTGGAATCTTCTTGTGACGTGTCATGGAGGCAGCTTAGTTCTGCTAGCTGATGCGTCATGTAACATCCTCACTTTAGCTAGTGCAGACATTCTCTTCGCTCCGGTGATTAATGTCGATTCGACGATCGAATATGCGGGACTATATTTAAACTAGAGTGAGGAATCATAAATAGACCAAATAATGGTAAGAAAAATTAAGAAAAAATTTTAGAAATAAAATACAATGAAGTTAAATGAGCCAGTGCCCTGGTGATGGGTGACCCTAACGAAAAGTTGTTGTCTTCACAGCTAGTAGCCCTAAACCAGATGATAATCCCGTGAAATAATTTCTAGGATGCCAGAGAAGAGTTAAGGCGCCCTAGGTAGCATTAGAATGCCAAACAAATGTTAGGAGGATTTTTAAGATCATTACAGACAGTTTTGGCTCAATAAGCTAAATGAAGGGCATTTTGGTCATTTCATTTTCAGAAATGATTTTTGACCAACTTATCCAGTCTAGTAAGTGAAATTTATGACATAAAATATGAATTAATATTGATGGGAAAATAATTAAAAATGAGTAAAAGAAATGAGAAAAGAAAATGAAATGTAAATTGAATTATTACATAAGCCATGATGTCATAATACATAAATTAAAATTGCCACCAAATAAAATTTTCAACCAATGGGAAATTGCCAAATATTTTAAAGGGATAAAAATGAAAGTTAAATGGGGTAAAAACAAGATGAAAACAGCCATGTTCTTCATTTTTCTTCACTTGGCAGAGAACCCTCCTTTCTCCTCCATTGAAATTTCTTTGCTCCACTTTCAATTTTCCTTGGTTTCTCTCCACAAAACACTAAACTATCTTCATTAAAACTTGTTTACACCTCTTGGGGAAGTGTTTGGCTGCCAAGAATTGAAGAGAAAGTGAAGTTACAGCTTGGGAAAATTCTGCTTACACAAGGTTAGTGCATAAAACAAGTTCTCTTCCTTCTTTAATCTTTATAAGCATGCTAAATCAAGTAGAAATTGTATGAAATCAAAAGAAAACCATGAGTAAATGGAACCTCTAAATGTTGGCAGCGATGAGAAAGATTGAGAATTGTTGGTTTTTACTGAAATTAAGTGGTTATTTATGTTATTGATGAGTATAGATGATGGATAAAGTGATTGGTATGAGTTTGGTGTGTGTATGCCATGAATTGGAATTTAGGAGTTAGGGTTTGGGGCAAAATTTGGGTTTTGCTCTTGTGTTGGTGAATGGAAGTCCTAATGGTCAATTAGTGACCATTTTGCTGTCTTTGATGAGGAGTTGAAGTGAATTGTGGCTTTGGATTTGAGGTTGGGTATGCTGCCTCATAGGACTTGCAGGGCTAAATGCGAGTCTAGCAAGCTTGGGCAGCTGTAACTTGAGTGGTGTAGGGTCAATTGGTGCAAGGCCAATTGGACATGAAACTAGACACATAATGCAACATTTTTTATGAAGAAACTTTACCCAGAAAACAAACTTAGGATACCTTAAAAATTGACCAAATCTGGGTAACCAACCTGCTGGTCCTAGAAATTGACCAAATGAACAGTTTTTGTTCATTTAGCCATAACTCAGTGTAGAAATGTCCACATGACCTAAATTTTATATCAATAGAAAGCTTAGACAATTTAGAAAAACTTTCATGTAGAACACAAACTCAAATTCTAGACTTAACCAAATGAAATTGCTAGCCAAAATTGAGCTACCAAATCTGGCAGAACCAGGATTGCCCAAAATTCTGGGTACAGGTCAATCCGGCCAATTAAGGTAAAATGGCCATATCTTGAGCTACAAAACTCCAAATGGAATGATTCAAAAAGGGAATTAAAGAAGACACATACAAAAAACAACTTTTATGAAGAAAAGTTTGCCAAATTCTCACTGTAGAATTACCTAATAGAATAGTAAACTCCAGCATCCAAAATTGAAATTTTTTATTTATTTTATATAGATAATGTGATTAATGAATTTAAATTCTTAAAGTTTAGTGACTCTAGGATTTAAGGAAAATTTAGTTAAATTTGAAATCCGTGAAATGTTCATGGATTACTTGAAATATGAATGATAATTTATATAATTAGTGAATTGAATAAATGAATCAAATGAATGTAAGCATGAGACATTAGTTCTCATTATTGTAGAAATGAAAAGTACTTTGAGTACAATGCTATATGAGAACCATTGTTGTGAATTGTGATCAACACGAATTATATAATGAATAAATATATGAATTATGATGAAGACAAAATTTTTTGTAGAAATGTATTTTAAAAATTTATACTTCTGTTAGGAATAGAATTGAAAAGTTATAAATTATAATTGGAATTTGTCATGAAATAATGAAGTCATAAACACAATTTATTAACATTTAATGATATTATGTGCCCTTGTATTACCTAGACACGTGTGTCAAATTGGATAGATTGGCATGCCAATAGGGTATTATTTTAGCAGTACTGCGTAAGGCTTTATGCCTGTATTCATGGCTTTATGCTCGCACTCATGGCTTTTATACCCGATTATATGTTATCATGGCTTTTAGCCATACTGATATGTTATCATGGCTTTTTAGCCATACTGACAGCATACGTGGTTGATGTTCCGGATCCCATGGTACGATGGCTCGAGGCACCGCGGTGTCCAATGCCAACGACCCATTATCCAGTTTAGTCAGCCAGTCACAAGTTACTTGGGCAGTGAAATTTATTGAAATAAATTAAGAACATTAGCAACTGAAAATATTGCAATTAAAAAAATGAGTAAGCATATTTAAAATAAATTAGATTAGTTATATAGTAGAAAGAATTGAAATGAATTGGAATGATATTAAAATTTAATTATTACGAAATAATTTGTGATAAGCTAGAAAGTATTAAATGAAATGATAAAAAGATTTGCAAAAAAAATATAACTTAAATAAGCATTACAAATGCACTTATTCTTTTTATAATAATATAAAGTTAGGAATAATAATATTCGTAGAATTTTTGGGGATTGTATATTACTACTGTGAATTTAGGAATGAATTGCTTCTTAAGAGGAATAAATTAGAACGAAAGATAGTTGATACTAGAAATATTATATTAAATTAGATTAAATTCCAGAGTATCCAAAGTATAATCCATTTCTTTCTTTATTTGTATATATTATTCTCTTGTTATATTATTGTACCACTAAGCAGCAATGCTTAGCGCAATGGATTATTTCCTTCGCGCAGATACTAAAGATAAAGCTCAGTGGATATTAGACTGGGATTTTGAAGTCCAGATCTACAGAAGTGTTCAAGTTATCACCTCCACAGCAATGCATGTAGATAGAGCTCACAAAAAGTTATTTTGTGTATTTATAATTAGTTATTATGTTGAAATATAAATTATGGAATTGTAATGAATTTGTATCTCATATAAAGTATGAATTTATGTAATTAATTTGTAAATCATGTAAACTATGAAATTTGAGAATTTTGATATATGATATGAGAATGAATGGATATGCATGGTAATGAATAAGAATCGAAATGCATGGACACTATCAGAAATGATGAATATGGATGGGATCTTTATTTGAAAATGTTATTAAAAATTTCAAACAGGTGAATAGTGAATCACATCAAACGATAATAAAACATGTCACACCCTACTCCTCTGTAAGATGTAATATGATCCTATAGTACACCTAATGAATTAACGTACTTCTCCTACCGGTAACCTATTAAATATGCTATAAGGGATTTTAAAACAATTCTTGATAAATTTAAATCATCGATTAAAATCTGGTGTTATAAAAATTTTTTCAAAATTTCGGTAGAGTGCCGGCTATATTTTGAGAAAACAGTTCTTCAAACCTGAAAAGGAAAACACTCCCAATATGATTTCTCAAATATAACCCCAATAAACTTCATTTCATCTCACAATTCAAACCTCAATAATCAAATCAATTCATTTTCAAACCAACCTCATCATAAAAGAAACATTTCATTGATTACAAGACTCAAAAATTAATATTACAAAACTATACAGGTAAATGAAATCTCAAATTTACATTACAATAATTTGCATTTAATTATATACCAAAATATTTTACAAGAGTTTTTATACAACTGCTTAAATAATTTACATACACATTATTACATGCATACATCAAAACCTATGTACATGGATATACCTATGATATACCTAGAGCTGATATGAATGTGTCTTCAAAGAAGCTTACTCAACTGCTCTATGCTCTTTTCACCTACGATAGCATATAAAGCTATCGCTGAATGATGAACTCAGTGGTGCACAACTATAACTTAAAACATAGTACAATATACCTTAGCAAAATTACTGCAAATAATTTGGAAATCAAGATACGCATCAAATTCCAAAAATCAAATTATTCATTGCCAATAACATAAATCATTTGTATGAAATGACTTAATCACGAAATTCAATTTATCAAATCACAACCAAACATTTAAGGTAATTCCAACAAAATCAATTATACATAAATCATAATTGAAATCACAATTCTTTACTATTCAAAAACCATTCTTTATCTCACTAACTATGCAAGACTAATCCAAACGGGCCATCTTTAGGGTGATTCTAACTCCCTATGGTCGGGAAGGTCGAATCGGATTTTAACTCCCTATGGTCAGGGAGGTTGAATCATCGTGCACAATACACATCACAATAATGAAACTTCCAAAAGGGCCGTAACATAAAAATTTATATCTAACCTCTAATAAGATGGGAATCTAAGCCTGTGCACGTACCATGGTAATCAAAACAAAACTAACTCCATTGTCTCCTCAACAAATGAGAGAGAGAGATAATAACCTAGTCAAGCATCTATAGTGAGATACAAAACAATATCATAAATCTCTTTGTCCTTTTTGTGAGCATAAATCACAATACAATTCAATTCAAAGTCAATTCCAATATCCAATAATTTTTATGCTCATCACAATTCAAAACATAAGTTTGCATTTTTCCATGCAAATTGCCCATCACAATTCAAAACATATTCTATCATAATTTTCCAATACATAATTTATTCAATCCACAACAATGCTTAATACTTGTTGAAATATCATATCACAAAGCTAAATTCATACATATTATAATCATTTCAATCATCATTGAATTAAATCCAATACTTGGTAAACATAATACATAAGGAAAATAACTTCATTTAATCATATAAAATATTTAGAACAAAATCAATTAAAAACTAATTGTGCACAAACCTCTGAAGAGTAACCTCTTGGCCTTGACTCAGTGTTTCTTTCCCCTTTCCTGAGTCTTTGCTAATTGAAACACATAATTTGAAGTGTTTCAGTACTCATTTAAACTGACTCTATCAATAAGGTTCAATAATTAATTTATTTAATTCTATTGTTTTCCTTAGTTAACCTAAAATGTTGACCCTTGATGCACTCTAGGTGAATTAGGTTTAATGTTAACAATATGTCACATTTTGCATTTCAATATGCTACCAATATAGTGTAATTTACTATTTTTACAAGTTGACATTCATTGCCAAATTATTTCAAGCATCATTGTATGTAAATGTTAAGTTCTCAATTTTTGTGTGCTAGATTGGTCTAGCTTAAAGTCCTATTTCTCTTGGTTTTTAGCTTTTGGTCAAAGAAGAAAAATTTTAGCTCTATGTCTTATTGCACTCAGGGCAAAATTTTAGGTCATTCTTGTTAGTAGTATGCCCTAGAGCATATCATTTAGTATGTATCTTATACATATTTTTATTAATAAAAGGCATTTCCACTTTTCCATTTACATAATATATTTATGTGTAATAGAAAAGGTCCATTGATATTTTGTTAGAAATATTATTCTTAAGTTGTTAAGAATATGAGTGACAATATTTCTAGCACAAAGTATCATAAATAGGTTCATAATCGAGGATACTTCATAATAAGGACATGACTTATCCAGAAAGATTGTATTCATGTTTGTTACCAAGTTATTTATATGAGATATAAATAAGATGGAATGGAGAGTCTCATGCCATATGACAAACATGATAGGCACTTATAAATGATAAGTAGGCCGAACCAGTGACACTTATGACAAGCACATGGAGTTTACTCTTGTCAATGTTTTTTCATAAATCATATCAGTGCATATAATCTTTAGACCTGAGATAGCACAATTATCTTGTATATAGGTAGTTTGAGTTTGATACTGCTTTCATACTTGTACTGTGTATGGGTATATGGGCATGTGTTGGCTCATACTAGTTATATATGGAGGTAGGTGTTGATCAAGATGGAATCTGTTCCTCTAAGTAAATAGAGATAAAATCCTATTTTCATTTAATTGTTCTTGATGTTTCAAGTTCCTGGCCAGAACAGATAGATTTATTCAGAAAAGAGTTTCTGATGAGAAAATCTTTTTAACCAAGAACTGGAATTAAAAGAGAACATAATATTCGTAGCAAATGGAGTTTGACATAAACCATGACACCAACTTGAGTTGAGATTTTGTAACAGAGAGATTCTAGTGCATGGTAACATATGATTATAGTTTCATTTAAGGTAAACCTTATTACTAATTGGGTGGCCACGGCATGCTATGCTAGGTGTTAACCATGGTCTATGAGGTTCATAAAATGATTTAGAGAAATCATTTATGGTAAGAAAGAGTTTTGATGATATTTGAAGGAACGGAAGCGTGAAAAACACAAGTTTATACCATTGAATTCAAAAATTTTCACCTAGGGTCACATGCATCATGCAAGATTTATTTTTATCTATTTGATTTCAATGATAAACAACATATTAAAACTCTTTTAATATGTTTTGGATCTGTATTTGCCATTTAAGATTTTAAAATTAATCAGATTAATTTTAGAACCCTAGATTAAATCAAGAACGATTACACTAACCTCTTGATGCACTGCAGCATGTCTGCGCCTTTGAGATTTATCTTTAGGACACCAAATATTGTCCTTATAGCTTATCCACATCAAGAACACAAATGGCAGCTCTTGAACAGCTTCTAAAGCTTTTTCTATTAATTAGAAATTCAAGTTTTGCCTTTTAAGATATTAGAAATATAAACAGGACACTAAAAACAATTTCTAGTGTTCTTAATTCAAGAGATTGATGGCTAATCTTTTTGAATTGATGAGAGATGAAGAAGAATAGATGGAGAGCCTCAAAATGGCGTGACAAAGGAGAGGAGTGGCTGCTGGTTGTTTTTCTTTTTCATAACAACACTTATATAGCTAGGTTAACACATTAAACCCTTGCCACATGTCACCCTTTGATTAGCTCTAGGTTTAAGTGACCCAATCACATTGTGCCAAGTGTCAAACCTATATTTAATCTTAATTTTAATCATCTTACATGATTAAAAAACATTTGGCAAGTTTATGTGTAATTCCATGTGTCACCATCTCATGGTGCCACTTGTCACACTGTGAAATGACCAAAATGCCCCTATGTCTTAATTTTGAGTTCTTAACCCAAAATAATTATTTTTCTTCTTCTAATTAATTTATATCAAATATAAATTAATTAATTAATCTCTATTAATTAATTTCTCATTAATTAAATTCATATTTAAACACTTTAAATATAAATTTAATTTATACTACACATCCAATAATCTAGATTTGGTTTCAAGTCATGCTAGGGACTTTGCAATTTAATTGCAAACCAAACCTTTTTAATTAATCAATTAAACTCTTTAATTAATTAATTAAATCATATTTAAATAGGTGATAACTTGTGTATGTGTGTGACTTACTAGGCTCATCACTAATTGGCAATGAGACATGATATCAACTCTTAATATTATCAGAACTCTTTCTTACCATAAATGATTTCTCTAAATCATTTTATGAATCTCATAGACCATGGTTAACACCTAGCATAACATGCCATGGCCACCCAATTAGTAATAAGGTTTACCTTAAATGAACCTATAATCATATGTTACCATGCACTAGAATCTCTCTGTTACAAAATCTCAACTCAAGTTGGAGTCATGCTTTATGTCAAACTCCATTTGCTATGAATATTATGTTTTCTTTTAATTCCAGTTCTTGATTAAAAAGATTTTCTCATCAGAAACTCTTTTCTGAATAAATCTATCTGTCCTGGCCAGGAACTTGAAACATCAAGAACAAATAAATGAACGTAGGATTTTATCTCTATTTACTTAGAGGAACAGATTCCATCTTGATCAACACCTACCTCCATATATAACTAGTAGGAGCCAACACATGCCCATATACCCATATACAGTACAAGTATGAAAGCAGTATCAAACTCAAACTGTCTATATACAAGATAACTGTGCTATCTCAGGTCTAAAGATTATATGCACTGATACGATTTATGACAAAACATTGACAAGAGTAAACTCCATGTGCTTGTCATAAGTGTCACTGGTTCGGCCTACTTATCATTTATAAGTAACTATCATGTTTGTTATATGGCATGAGACTCACCATTCCATTTTATTTATATCTCATATAAATAACTTGGGAACAAATATGAATACAATCTTTCTGGATAAGTCATGTCCTTATTATGAAGTATCCTCAATTGTGAACCTATTTATGATACTTTGTGTTAGAAATATTGTCACTCATATTCTTAACAACTTAAGAATAATATTTCTAACAAAATATCAATGGACTTTTCTATTACACATAAATATATTATGTAAACAAAAAAGTAGAAATGCCTTTTATTAATAAAAATATGTACAAGATACATACTAAATGATATGCTCTAGGGCATACTACTAACAATCTCCCACTAGTACTAGAGCCATTCATTACAATATCTTAAACCTATCTTCTCAAGATGTCGGTCTAACTGAGTCTGTGACATAGGTTTAGTGAATGGATCAGCTGGATTTTCAGCTGATGCTATTTTCTGCATGGCTACATTGCCTCGCCCAACTATTTCTCTGATAATGTGGTAGCGCCTTTCTATGTGTTTGGATTTCTGGTGAGACCTTGGTTCCTTAGCTTGTATGACTGCTCCATTGTTGTCACAGTGTAGTGGAACTGCTGACTCAATGGAAGGAACTACTGTAAGTTCTGTCACGAACTTTTTTATCCAAACAGCTTCCTTTGTAGCATCTGATGCAGCAATATACTCAGCCTCTGTAGTGGAATCTACAGTCGTGCTCTGTTTGAAACTCTTCCAACTGACTGCACCTCCATTACAAATGAACACATATCTAGAGGTAGACTTTCTATCATCGATATCTAATTGGAACTCAGAATCAGTATAATCATCCAATTGCAAGTCTCCACCTCCATAAATCAAGAATAAATCCTTAGTTCTTCTCAAGTACTTAAGGATATTCTTGACAGCTATCCAGTGTTCCAAACCTGGATTGGATTGATACCTGCTAATCAAATTAACAGCATATGCGATATCCGGCCTAGTACACAACATTGCATACATTAAACTTCCAACAGCCGAAGCATATGGAATCCTGGCCATCTTATCTCTTTCTTCAGGTGTCTTTGGAGATATCTCTTTAGAAAGGTGGATACCATGTCTCACTGGTAACAATCCTCTCATGGAATCAAGCATGTTAAACCTCTTTAACACCTTTCCCAAGTATAGACTTTGGGATAAACCAATTATTCTTTTCGCTCTATCTCTATATATGCGAATCCCAAGAATATAGTTTGCCCCCCCTAAATCTTTCATGGAGAATGTATTTGACAACCATACCTTTATAGTTGTCAACATACCTGTGTCATTACCCATCAACAGTATGTCATCCACATATAAGACAAGGAAAGTGAGAGCACTGTCACTAACCTTCTTATATACACATGGCTCAACCTCATTTTTGATAAAACCAAAGGATTTAATGGCTTCATCAAAACTGATGTTCCAACTCCTCGAAACTTGTTTCAACCCATAAATGGATCGCTTTAGCTTGCGTATACCTTGGAACCATCTTGGGATTCAAAACCCCTAGGTTGTTCCATGAAAATGTTTTCTTCAATGTATCCATTTGAGAAAAGCTGTTTTGACATCCATCTGCCAAATCTCATAATCATAGTATGCAGCTATTGCTAATAAAATCCTAATTGATTTAAGCATGGCAACAGGCGAGAAAATCTCCTCATAGTCGACTCCTTGCCTTTCGCGAAACCCTTTCGCTACT
Organism: Hevea brasiliensis; assembly: GCF_030052815.1. Lineage (NCBI taxonomy): Eukaryota > Viridiplantae > Streptophyta > Magnoliopsida > Malpighiales > Euphorbiaceae > Hevea > Hevea brasiliensis. The sequence goes on from NC_079493.1 coordinate 56,544,698, forward strand.
AGCCAAACAGAGCATGACTGCAGATTCCACTACAGAGGCTGAGTATATTGTTGCATCAGATGCTGCAAAGGAAGCTGTTTGGATAAAGAAGTTCGTGACAGAACTTACAGTAGTTCCTTCCATTGAGTCAACAGTTTCTCCACACTGTGACAACAATGGAGCAGTCATATAGGCTAAGGAACCAAGGTCTCACTAGAATCCAAACACATAGAAAGGCGCTACCACATTATCAGAGAAATAGGTGGGCAAGGCGATGTAGCCATGCAGAAAATAGCATCAACTGAAAATCCAGCTGATCCATTCACTAAGCTTATGTTACAGACTCAGTTAGATCGACATCTTGAGAAGATAGGTCTAAGATATTGTAATGAATGGCTCTAGTGCTAGTGGGAGATTGTTAGTAGTATGCCTTAGAGCATATCATTTAGTATGTATCTTGTACATATTTTTATTAATAAAAGGCATTTCCACTTTTCCGTTTACATAATATATTTATGTGTAATAGAAAAGGTCTATTGATATTTTGTTAGAAATATTATTCTTAAGTTGTTAAGAATATGAGTGACAATATTTCTAGCACAAAATATCATAAATAGGTTCACAATCGAGGATACTTCATAATAAGAAAATGACTTATCCAGAAAGATTGTATTCATGTTTGTTACCAAGTTATTTATATGAGATATAAATAAGATGGAATGGTGAGTCTCATGCCATATGACAAACATGATAGGCACTTATAAATGATAAGTAGGCCGAACCGGTGACACTTATGACAAGCACATGGAGTTTACTCTTGTCAATGTTTTGTCATAAATCACATGGAGATAGCACATTTATCTTGTATATAGGTAGTTTGAGTTTGATACTGCTTTCATACTTGTACTTTGTATGGGTATATGGGCATCTGTTGGCTCCTACTAGTTATATATGGAGGTAGGTGTTGATCAAGATGGAATCTGTTCCTCTAAGTAAATAGAGATAAAATCCTATATTCATTTAATTGTTCTTGATGTTTCAAGTTCCTGGCCAGGACAGATAGATTTATTCAGAAAAGAGTTTCTGATGAGAAAATCTTTTTAACCAAGAACTGGAATTAAAAGAGAACATAATATTAATAGCAAATGGAGTTGAGATTGAGTTGAGATTTTGTAACAGAGAGATTCTAGTGCATGGTAACATATGATTATAGTTTCATTTAAGGTAAACCTTATTACTAATTGGGTGGCCACGGCATGCTATGCTAGGTGTTAACCATGGTCTATGAGGTTCATAAAATGATTTAGAGAAATCATTTATGGTAAGAAAGAGTTTTGATGATATTAAGAGTTGATATCATGTCTCATTACCAATTAGTGATGAGCCTAGTAAGTCACACACATACACAAGTTATCACCTATGATTTAATTAATTAATTAAAGAGTTTAATTGATTAATTAAATAGGTTTGGTTTGCAATTAAATTGCAAAGTCCCTAGCATGACTTGAAACCAAATCTAGATTATTGGATGTATAGTATAAGTTAAATTTATATTTAAAGTGTTTAAATATGAATTTAATTAATGAGAAATCAATTAATAGAGATTAATTAATTAATTTATATTTGATATAAATTAGAAGAAGAAAAATAATTATTTTGGGTTAAGAAATTAAAATTAAGACACAGGGGCATTTTGGTCATTTCATAGTGTAACATGTGGCACCATGAGATTGTGACACATGGGATTACACATAAGCTTGCCAAATGTTTTTTAATCATGTAAGATGATTAAAATCAAGATTAAATATAGGTTTGACACTTGGCACAATGTGATTGGGTCACTTAAACCTAGAGCTAATCAAAGGGTGACATGTGGCAAGGGTTTAATGTGTTAACTTAGCTATAGAAGTGTTGTTATGAAAAAGAAAAACAACCAGCAGCCACTCCTCTCCTTTGTCACACCATTTTGAGGTTCTCCATCTATTATTCTTTATCTCTCATCAATTCAAAGAGATTAGCCATCAATCTCTTGAATTAAGAACACTAGAAATTGTTTCTAGTGTCCTGTTTACATCTCTAATATCTTAAAAGGCAGAACTTGAATTTTTAATTAATATAAAAAGTTTTAGAAGCTGTTCAAGGGCTGCCATAGGTGTTCTTGGTGTGGACAAACTAGAGGGACAACATTTGGTGTCCTGAAGACAAATCTCAAAGGCACAGACACGCTGCAGTGCATCAAGAGGTTAGTGTAATCGTTCTTGATTTAATCTAGGGTTCTAAAATTAATCTGATTAATTTTAAAATCTTAAATGAAAAATACAGATCCAAAAACATATTAAAAGAGTTTTAATATGTTGTTTATCATTGAAATCAAATAGATAAAAATAAATCTTGCATGATGCATGTGACCCTAGGTGAAAATTTTTGAATTCAATGGTATAAATTTGTGTTTTTCACGCTTCCATTCCATCAATTCTGAGTTGTATAGACCAAGATATGGTCAATTTACTAAAACTGGATAGATTATACCTTTAGTGCAAAATTTGGTCAATTTTAGGTGACTTTTAGTTCTGGCAGTTTTGGTACCTGAACTTGTGCAAGCTATTTTACTTGCTTATGGCCATTTTTGGGTTTTGGTGTCTTCATAAGAGTTGTAGCTCTATGCCTAAGCTATCCATGGTAAAAATTTTAGGTCAATTTCACCTGGTTTGAGTGAGTTATGGTCATCCTAATGACTACTGTTCATATGGTCAAAAATCTGGGTTTGCGATGTTGCCATTCCAGATTTGGTCATTTTTAAGGTCAGTTTCTAGGCAGAATTTTGGCAACATTTCCACATGAAAGTTGGTCTATTTGGTGTCTAGTTTCACTCCCCATTGGCCTCATACCAATTGGGTTCACAGTTTTACACTTATGACCTAATTTAAGTGCTGCGAACATACATAACCTGCATTTGAATATCACACTTCCAATTTTGGCAATCCTCCTCCTCCTAATATGATGAGCACTCCTAGGATGCCAAGAAACACAACATCTAAATATTGGAACCAAGATCTTTAATCATCCAAACAAGGCAGAATTTCAAATTGAAAACCCAAGTGTCAATACACAAATAGTAACAAGCTAAAGCATATTGATCATCAAAATAAGACTAGCAAGGGGTTCATGATGCTAGAATCCAAGTTTGTTCAAGAAACATGGAAGAAACATAGAACTAACTCAAGCTCCAGCAATGGAGTTCTCTCCTTAATGCTCACACTTAAACTAGAAAAAATAAAGGCTGCAATACAATCTGAATATCTTGGGTTATATATAGCATCTCTAAAACCCTAAAAGTGTGCCAAAACCCTAAAAGTGTGCCAACATGACTAAAAAGACAAAAATGCAAGGCTCATCCATCAGATGGGGCGTCTCCATAGGGGGGGGACCATTTGGGACCACTTGCTTTATGGCAGCCCTTTATGTAGTGGGGACCATAAGGTGGCAGCAACACTTTAGGTGGTAGCAGCCTTTTTTTTAATGTAGTGGGGACCAATAAAAGGTGTCAGCACATGGCAAATTCAAATAAGCATAAGAAGCTCCTCCAATCCACTTGGCCGAATGGTATTGTGCCAAGTCATGCTGATGTGGCGAAGTCACGCTGATGTGGCGCCACTTGTCAAGTCTCCCATGCCAACTTGTGTGAGACGATCCACCTAGATTCCAACAATATGCAAGAAAGTCCAACATGGCAATTTTGATCCCCCTTGTGCTCACAATGCTCCAACACCAATGCTTGCAGCTCTCTAGCTTTGGCTCTGGTGATGGGTCCTCTAAATAATGGCATAGGCACTGGTGCTTCTTCATCATCCCCTCCTCCTTTGAAAGAATTCGTCCTCGAATTTGGTCCTGCATCAATGCAAGGGGAAAGATCAGTAATGTTAAAAGAATTGCTAACACCATACTCACCAGGTAAATCAATCTTGTATGCATTGTTGTTGATCCTATCTAGCACTTTGAATGGACCATCACACCTTGGCTGTAATTTTGACCTTCTTAGGTTTGGAAACCGCTCTTTCCTTAAATGCACCCAAACAAAGTCACCTGGTTCAAACACAAGAGGCTTTCGGCCTTTATTAGCATGAGTAGCATATTGTGCATTTTTCTTTTCAATTTGTAACCTAGCTTGCTCATGCAATTTCCTAACCAAATCTACTTTCTTTTTACCATCAAGACTATTAATATGATCAACAGGTAAAGGCAACAAGTCCAATGGTGTCAATGGATTAAATCCATACACAATCTGAAATGGTGAAAATCAGAGAAGAATGCTCTACTCTGTTATAAGCAAACTCAACAAAAGGAATGCAATCTTCCCATGATTTCAACTTTTGTTTAACCATCACACGTAATAAAGTAGTTAAGTTTCTATTCACTACTCTGTTTGTCCATCACCTGGGATGACAAGTAGTTGAGAACAACAGTTTAGTACCTAACTTACCCCACAACACCCTCCAAAAGTGACTTAGGAACTTAACATCTCTATCACTCACTATAGTCCTAGGTATACCATGTAACCTGACTATCTCCTTAAAGAACAAATTGGCTATGTATGTGGCATCATCTGTTTTGTGACACGGTATGAAGTGTGCCATCTTAGAAAATCTATCAACAACCACAAATATAGAATCATGACCTCTCCTAGACCTAGGCAAACCCAAAATAAAATCCATAGAAATATCAGTCCAAGGTTCCTTAGGAACAGGCAAGGGTGTGTAAAGACCATTTGGCATTACTCTAGACTTTGCTTTCCTACATTCAACACACCTAGAACACATTCGATCAACATCTTTCCTCATATGTGGCCAAAAGAAGTGTTCTTGCAATATGTTTAAAGTCTTAGCAACACCAAAATGTCCCATCAAACCACCACTATGTGACTCCAAAACAAGCAAGTCCCGCATAGAGCATTTAGGCACACACAATTTATTCTCCTTAAACAAGTATCCATCATGCCTATACAATTTCTGAAATGCACTTTTCTCACAAGCAGCATATACATTACAAAAATCAGCATCATCAACATACAATTCTTTCATGAACTCAAAACCAAGCAATTTAGCATCAAGTGTAGACAAAAGTGCATGTCTCCTAGAAAGTGCATCAGCTACAACATTCTCTTTTCCTTGCTTGTATTTAATCACATATGGAAATGACTCTAAAAATTCAATCCATTTAGCATGCCTTCTACTCAACTTATTTTGACTCTTAATATGCTTCAATGATTCATGATCCGAATGTATGACAAACTCTTTAGGCCACAAATAATGTTGCCAAGTTTCCAAGGCCCTAACTAATGCATACATCTCCTTATCATAAGTAGAGTAATTCAAGGCAGCTCCATGCAATTTCTCACTAAAATATGCTATTGGTCGTTTCTCTTGCATGAGAACCGCACCAATTCCTACACCACTTGCGTCACATTCAATTTCAAAAGTCTTATCAAAATTTGGCAAACTCAACAAGGGTGCAGAACACAATCTATCTTTAAGTTCAGAAAATGCATGTTCATGTTTCTTTTTCCACTCAAATGCAACATTCTTTTTCAGCAATTCATTCAAAGGAGCAGCAATTGTACTAAAATTAGGCACAAATCGCCTGTAGAAACTAGCCAATCCATGGAAACTCCTAACCTCAGACACATTCTTAGGAATTGGCCAATCTCTAATGGCTTTGATTTTCTCTTCATCAACCTGTACACCTTTACTACTTACAACAAAACCAAGAAAAACAAACTTATCCAAGCAAAATGAACACTTTTTCGCATTCGCATACAATTTCTCATTTCTCAACACATCAAAAACAAGTCTCAAGTGATGCAAATGCTCGTCTATGTTACTACTGTAAATCAAAATGTCATCAAAATACACAACAACAAATTTTCCAATGAAATTCCTCAACACATGATTCATCAAACGCATAAAAGTGCTAGGAGCATTTGTGAGCCCAAATGGCATCACCATCCATTCATACAACCCATATTTAGTTTTGAAAGCAGTTTTCCACTCATCACCAATTTTCATTCTTATTTGGTGGTAACCACTTTTCAAATCTATCTTAGAAAACACACTTGCACCATGCAACTCATCAAGCATATCATCAAGGCGAGGGATTGGGTGTCTATACTTTACAGTGATTTTATTGATGGCTCTGCAATCCACACACATGTGATAACTCCCATCCTTCTTTGGCACTAGCAACACAGGTACAGCACATGGGCTCATGCTCTCCCTAACATAGCCCTTCTCCATAAGCTCCTCCACTTGCCTTTGTGACTCCTTTGTTTCTTTAGGATTTGTTCTATATACTGGTCTATTCGGTATTTGTGCTCCAGGTACCAAGTCGATCTGGTGCTCAATCCCTCTGATAGGTGGCAATCCTGGTGGCAACTCATTGGGGAAGACATCTTCATATTCCTGTATAAGAGACAAAGCATCACTAGGCAAATGTGAATCAAGGTCAGTAACACATAAATTAACCTCCTTGTACATAAGTATACAAAGAGGTCTTCCTGAATGTAAAGCCTCTCTAACTTCTCTTTCCTTCACATACAAACTCATTCTCTTCTCTCCACTCTCCTTTTGCCCTGAGCTTTCCTTTTTCTCATTTGCTCTCATTTTCTTTTCTTTTATTTCTCTTTTTCTCTCTTTTTCTTCTCTCTTCTCTTTCTTTTCACTCTCATCCAGCTCAGCCTCTCTAAGTTTTTCTCTCCAAGTTTCTTTCTTTTCTTCAATGGATCTAAGAATCCTTATTTGATCTTCATGCTCTTGAGCTGGTGTCATAGGAAGCAATGAGTATGTTCGACCTTCCTTAGTGACCGTGTACCTGTTCTTCCTACCATCATGCACAACACTTCTATCATACTGCCATGGACGGCCCAACAAAAGATGCGTAGCAACCATAGGTACAACATCACAAAGTACCTCATCATTATACTTGCCAATGGTGAATGGCACCACCACCTGTTTTGTAACCCTCAACTTCCCACAATCATTTAACCATTGCAAAACATATGGTTTTGGATGTGTAGTAGTAGGCAAACCCAACTTGTCCACCAAGAGTGAACTAGCCACATTACAACAGCTCCCACCATCTACAATCACACTACACAACTTGTCATTCACCAAGCACCTAGTATGGAAGATGTTCTCCCTTTGCATTTCATCACCAAACTCCATACTCACTTGTGCACTAAGAGTGCGCATGGTGACAAGGATATTGCCATCCATAGGTGGCTGATCTCCCTCATCGTAGCAATCATCCCCATGCTCATCAACATTATCAGATTCTTCCTCCCTTTCCTCTTCACTTTCTAACTCTCCATTTTCCCTAACAACCATCACTCTTTTATTTGGACATTGTGAGGCATAATGTCCATTTCCCAAACACTTAAAACACTTCAATTCTCTAGTCTTAGTAGGAACTCCCTTGTTCTTCTCCTCTACTTTCTCCTTTCCTTTCCATTCTTCTTTCTTGAATTTGGGAACTTCTTTCTCCACCCTTGAAGGAGCAGACCAATTTGACTTCCAGTTACTCCTAGGAGCCGAATGGTTGGCTGGTGCATATCTAGCCACATTTTTCCTTTTTAGTTGCTTCTCCACTTTAAGTGCCATTTGTAGCATATCCTCCACCTCCACACAAAGGTTGTAGCTCCACAATATTAGCAATTTCAGGATTTAACCCATTTAAAAAGCGAACCATTGTAGCTTCTCGATCTTCCTCAACATCAGCTCTAATCAACGCTATCTCCATGGCCTTGTAGTATTCTTTGACACTTTTAGTACCTTGAGTGAGTTTTTGTAACCTTTGAAGCAGCTCTCTGTGGTAGTAAGGTGGCACAAACCTGTTTCTCAAGATTCCTTTCATTTCGTCCCATGTCTCCACGGTTCGTTGCCCATTTCTCCTCCTCCTACTCAACAACTGATCCCACCATACAATTGCATACTCTTTGAATTCTACAGCTGCTAACTTCACTTTCTTTTCTTCAGAATAATGGTGGCACTCAAAAATCAACTCCACCTGTCTCTCCCACTCCAAATAAACTTCTGGATTATCCTTCCCATGAAAAGGTGGAATTTGCATTTTTATACTAGCTAAATTCCCATCAACTCTCTCCTCATTCCCATCTCTATCCCAATGATCACCGAACCTAAAATTTCTGCCACCCCTTCTTCCCTTAGGCCCTCCACCCCTAGGTGGTCTATGCCCTCTTCCACCATAATGGTAGTTGCCATAGTCATAAGCTTCATCATACTCATCATCATCCCATTCAGCTTCTTCATACCCTTCATTCCTATGTTCTGCCCGAAATCTACCTTCATTTCTATTCTGATTTCCCACATTTGCTTCCCCATCATTCCTCCTATTTCTATCTTCTCTGTCCCTTCTCATCTCTTCCATAAACCTGGTCATCTCATTTCTCATTCCCCTCAATACATCCAATTCATCTCTGAAGTCATTCATTTGCAAATTCATCCTTTCAAAGCTTTGTGCTACGGATTCTTTAAAAATTCGATCATCAGGAAACTCCCTTTTTTCTTCATTACCTCCACTACTACCACTTGTCTCTTGGAATTGAGACATGATTTGTCTGCAAGAAAACGAAGTTAGTAGAAATGGCTCACCCTCTCAAGTGTTTAGCTCAAGTGTTTTCGCACAAATTTCAGGCTCTTACCCTCTTTTGGCACTCACACACTCTTGCCTTTTACCACTCAACAGTTTGCTTCCCTTGTTCCTTTGGGAACTAAAATTCACAAACAAGCACAAATACTTGCTAATTTTATAAAAAAAATAATCAACAAACGAAACTGGAAGAAACGAAATAGCAATAACCAGAAAGTGTGACACTAGAGCCAAAGAAATGGAAGACACCAAAAGTAGAAGCAAATGTGAACTAAATGGTATGATTTTTGAAAACTGTATGAGAGACAACCCAATAGAATGATATCAAGCTCAAACTTCCAATTTCATAGCCAACTTTGCACAAATACCAGCAGTTCACACAATTAACCAAAAATATGCAACAATTTTGGTTCACCACAAAAACGAATATATTTTGATCTGAAATTTGGTAGACATAGGCATCCCAATACTGACTAACTACTGGTAAAATTTCAGGAGTTTCTGGATGAGTTTACTAGGTGAACGAAATTTGACTAGGTCTGCCGCAAAATTTTGGTTCGGTAGGCAAACAATGTCACAAAACCCTGAAAATTGACACAAAAGCTACTGAGATGGTGTATAATCAGCCTGCAAAATTTCGAAGCTTTCTGGGTTGGTTTGGTGTGTTAACTCAATTTGATCAGGTTTGCCGCAAATTTTGGTTCGATAGGCAAACAGTGGAATTTTCACATCAAATATGGCATGTGATGTGTCTAGTAATACCCAAAGTTGTTGGTAGATTATCAGGCTCAAATTCAATGTTTAACTCCACAATTCACAATTTCATCACTTATGTCAGCTTGTCAATTTTTTTTTTCAGCACAACACAACTCAGCTTACAATCCAATCTCCTTTTCTTTTTTTTTTCTTTTTTTTTTTATACTGATGCAAAGGATAAAAATTGCAGAATCAAATACTGATACCACTCAAGTATTTTGGCAATCCAAATCAAGCTCTACCCACTAGCACACAGGCACATCCCAAGCATTAATTACCCAATTTAACATACTCAGACTTGATATCATATAACTCAAGAGGCAAATAGCTAGTGTCAAAGATAGGTTTCAGCTTGATTAACTCTAATCCTACAGACAAACTCAAAGAAAACAAGATGAACAAGAGATTTAATCTAAGATTAAGCAAAATCCTACACTAAAATTAAGACTACCAAGTTTCAGCCAGCAAGAGTTCAAACAAAAAAAAAGAAGAAAAATCAGTACCCTAAAATGCAGATTTGATTTGGCTACAAAGAACAAGGTACTAGATGATGAAACTAATAGATATCTAAAGGTCCTACAATGGCTGACTATTATAGTTAACCAAACAGAAAAGAAAAAGAAGTTTTAATGGATAAATACCTTGTTAGATGCCAAGGCTCTGATACCAAAATGATGAGCACTCCTAGGATGCCAAGAAACACAACATCTAAATATTGGAACCAAGATCTTTAATCATCCAAACAAGGCAGAATTTCATATTGAAAACCCAAGTGTCAATACACAAATAGTAACAAGCTAAAGCATATTGATCATCAAAATAAGACTAGCAAGGGGTTCATGCTGCTAGAATCCAAGTTCTTTCAAGAAACATGGAAGAAACATAGAACTAACTCAAGCTCCAGCAATGGAGTTCTCTCCCTAATGCTCACACTTAAACTAGAAAAAATGAAGGCTGCAATACAATCTGAATATCTTGGGTTATATATAGCATCTCTAAAACCCTAAAAGTGTGCCAAAACCCTAAAAGTGTGCCAACATGGCTAAAAAGACAAAAATGCAAGGCTCATCCATCAGATGGGGCGTCTCCATAGGGAGGGGACCATTTGGGACCACTTGCTTTATGGCAGCCCTTTATGTAGTGGGGACCATAAGGTGGCAGCAACACTTTAGGTGGTAGCAGCCTTTTTTTTAATGTAGTGAGGATCAATAAAAGGTGTCAGCACATGGCAAATCCAAATAAGCATAAGAAGCTCCTCCAATCCACTTGGCCGAATGGTCTTGTGCCAAGTCATGCTGATGTGGCGAAGTCACGCTGATGTGGCGCCACTTGTCAAGTCTCCCATGCCAACTTGTGTGAGACGATCCACCTAGATTCCAACAATATGCAAGAAAGTCCAACATGGCAATTTTGATCCCCCTTGTGCTCACAATGCTCCAACACCAATGCTTGCAGCTCTCTAGCTTTGGCTCTGGTGATGGGTCCTCTAAATAATGGCATAGGCACTGGTGCTTCTTCATCATAATACTTCAACATTTAATTATGACACTTCTATATATATTGTACACAACTCCAGCAAGGTATTTTGAATAGAACACTCAAGTGTTCAATGCACACAATACACCATTCAAGTTTAACATTTACTTCCACCACAATTCAACATACCTCAATATCAATCCTACACATACACTTCCATGGCAATTACATAAACTGCCCACCATTCAACACCATCATATTTCATTGATAAATTTCATAAACTCACACACAAATTCATGATATTTAAGGCTGCCTAACATGGCAGTTTACTAAAGCATCAAAGTCCCACTATTAAACCCTTAATTCAAGCACTAATATACATATACTTGGATATTAACTTACTACAACTTCCATTTCAATTAATCAACCTTAAATCCCATCCATTAAATATAAGAATAAGTCACTAACCATGCATTTTCATGGCTGCCAAAACTAAGGTTCACCAATACTTAATCATTTCCTCAATTTTTCTTAGCAATTCAACTTACCCAAAGCACTAACCTTTATTTGGAGTTTGCTAAACCTCACCAAAACTTCTTCTTTTTGCTGCCTATGTGTTGCCCATGATGTATGGACTAACTTTAATGAAGAACTCTTGAAGAAACTAGGGCTTGATCATAGAGGATTGGAGCTTCATGCATGAATGGCCATGGAGTTTTATGGGAGAGCATTTTCGGCCATGGATGAAGAATTGAAGGAAATGAAATGAGTTAGTGGAGAAATCTGTCCACTTTAGCCCTTTTATACCCCATTATCTTTAGGTTAATTAATATATATTATGCTCCACTAACCTTAAGTTAATTAGTTTAATAATCAACTTTCAATTATTCTAAATTATACCACTCATTTTTCCTTAATTGCAAATATCATGTATAATTTCTTTTTTCATGAAATTTTCAAAATTTAATACCACTTATTTTTAATGGGTATTGAGGTCAAAAGTCAACTCTAGGTTTCAAATAATCAAAATGCCCCTCTTCAGGTAAAATTTGGACTTTTTCGGTAACATCGATTTACTCCTTGTACTACCGATTTCTTTAATTTTCGTTTTTCATTTACACTAACTTATTAATTTTTCTTTGACATTTCTAATGTCAATTACATCTCAGTAAACCTTTAATTATGCCCCAAAAATATTTTCCAAGGTCCCTCGTGGTCCAGGGCTAGTCAACGGTCCTCACCGTAACTTCTCAGTGCGGTCACCCATCGCTACGGGTTTGGCTCGTTTAACTTAGTCACATTTTATCTCTTTTATTTTTCCTTAATGAAATATGTGATGAGAAAAATTAACTGTTGTTCCAGACATTCCGACTTTCAGGGGCAGACATTAGTCGTCAGAACAGTGGAACATACGGACTACATAAAGTGAGGATGTTATAAAACAGGGGAAATTCCATTGGTTTCTCCTTACAAAAATAATTGATATTCAAATATAACGAGAATAAATTATTAGGGGAATAAAGTAAGATAAGATAGGATGATTCGGCACCAAGTGTGACATGTCTTGGTCGGTTATATTGTAGACGGGTAAGGGGTGTCACACATCAATTGGGACTTCATGAGCATTTAATGCTCAAACGGGTATAAATAGGGGAAAGGTTAGCTATTTGTTCCCTTATGTCATTTTCAGACCTTCCCCTAGCGATTTCAACACTCCGTCTTTCTTTCTAAAGTTTTTAGGCACCGATTCACACATCGGTAAGGGTTTTGATCTTTTCTTGGTGGTTTTCACTTTCATTTTCTGAAAATGAGTGGTACCAATGGTCAGAAAGCTGCTAGTCCTTCCTCCATTCATATCTCATGGACATCAGATGAAGTTGGGGTGGTCAAGCCGAGCGAGCGACTCGAACCTTCTACAACCTCTGTCCCAGCCCACGGTTAGGCGGGTAAGTCAAAACAAGCATCTTCGTGGATGAGTTGCCTTCGGTCCTCAAGGACACCAATCTGCAGTACATTAGTCAAGAATACAACCCTCATACTGACTCCTTCGAGCTCATCAGATGTCATGGCAATCTTTGAGTTGATCATTACTTTGAAGAAAATGATATGATCATGGTATATGAAGAACAATTGAAGGTCGAGCTTCAGTTCCCCCTAGACGAATTCTTTAGAGCCGTTCTGAAGTTCCATCATGTCTATGTAGCCCAAGTGCACCCAAACTCTTGGCAGACTCTGGTGGCTTTCAGAGGCTTATGCAGAGCTAAGAAGCTCGAGCCTACAGCAAAGGTTTTCACTGAGTTGCATAGGCTCGCTCGGTGGAAGGTTGACGAGTTTTGGTTTTTCCAAGCCAAGCCGCACTGTGGGCTTTTTACTGATCTCCCTTCTTCATTGAAGAATTGGAAGAATCGGTTCTTCATATTGAGAAGTAAGATCCCGAATGGCTTTGAGGGTATCCCATGCAGTTGGCAGTACCTAGTCCCTTCAGTTCCAAAGAAGATTGCCCTAAATAGAGATTAGGATGCCATGGTAAAGGAATTGAAGGATCAGGCGGCCACTCATAAGTATTCATGTTTAGATGCAATTATGGCCAAATTGAAGTGGTGGCTAATGCAAATGATTGCCCATGATGATTATGAGCTGCAGCTCTCTGACCTTGGACCCGAGATCAGTACAACTTAAATCTTCAGTCTCCTGACTTTGGTGATCTCACTAACTTATTTTCTGTCCAGGTATGGCGGGAGGCGAGAGCGCGAAGGAGAGCCATAAGTGGAAAAGGGAGGTTGCCCGAAAAGTTCAAAAACTGAAAATTGTTACTGCATCCCAGACGCCGAGGCGTGACTCAGTAGAAGGGCCAGGCTCTTTGTCCCAACCTCTAGAATAGCCAACCCCGGAGATAGAGATCACTCCTTCCCCTCCTCGACAAGATGAACCACCGCCTCCTCTGGTTTCTTTAAGTGCGGAAGGAGGGTTTTCCCAACCTACCGTGAGGACCCTCTCTTATGGTGTCCTGGTCCTCATCCACTCACTGGAGAAGAATCGCTCAGTTTGGGGGAATCCTAGACTGGCCAAGGTTTTGGGTGCCACCATCTGCTTACCAGATGACTAGAATAGACTGACTTCAGATAGCATTGATGACCTCCTAACTCAAACGATGAGCTTGAGCATAGAGAGTTTTGTGAATCAACATATAATAATAGAAAAGGCTCATCTCTTGAGACAAGAAATTATGATGGCGGTCCAGGACACAGCTTTCTCCAAAACCCAACTTTCGTCTGCTCAGGACTACATTGCCAAGATAGAAGGTTGGATGAAATCTTATGAGGATAGGATAGCTAAACTAGAGCGGGAACTCAAAGATGCTTAGGCCTGCCAAACTGCCGATGTCACTTGCCTTACAGAGGAGATCAAAGTGAAAGAAGAAGAGGTTGTGGCGAGAGAAGCTGGTGCTTATGTGAATGCTCATGGCGATCTTCTCGCTAAGCTTGTGAGGCGCTATCCTGAGGAAGACTTCTCTTGGATGGTGGATCATGTCCCTAGAGAGCGAGGAGGAGCTTAAGAGAGAGAGAGAGGATGATGGAACTAATAATGTACCCAGAGAGCAGGTTAGGGGAGACCCTCCTGCCGAATGACTTGTGCATTTTTATTTTGAAATGAATCAAAGTCTTTTTATGTTCAATTTCTTGATAAGATCAGAAAGCATCCAAACCAAATTGCCTGAGTACTTAATCGATTGAATGCAATTGAACATTAAACCCGAGAGCGGTTGTTAATCATAGGATATCAAGTTACTCCAAGAGATCGTAAAACATTACAAGTGAACATGAGTTCGGATGGAGCCATGACCAAATATCAAATAAAACTTTAGAATATTAGAATTGTAAAGATTTGAAAATGACTTAATCTTTTTAAGGTCAGAACCATTATTTAGAGACTGGATAAAACCTTAACTTCATTTGAGGAATATCTGGGCAATTCAAGCGAGAAACCCGATCACAACATTAGTCAAAAGGAATTTTGCGGTATTTATACATAGAGAGATCGGAGAACAACAGCAGGCAAGATTGAATGGTCCGGAGATCTAATATAGACTCGAACTCATCAGATAAAGACCAAGGGATCGAAAAGCAATCTAACTTAAGCGTGAGATCGATTTGTTCCAGAGATGAACCATTTGTGAGTTTGGAAAAGCTACCTATGATCGGGACATTGGTCGAAAATGGATAACACAATGAAGTTTCAATTTTAAAAGAACCTTGCATTCAAAGGTCGACCAAAATATGGTGTCTACAATGAGTTTTATGTGAATGAGTTATGATTTTTCCCTTGCAATTGAGAAATTTGTGTATTGCTAACCCTTTGTGGGTTTTATGATAAATTGATTGTGATTATTTGATTTAAAAATCCTTGAAATTTGTTTTAAAACCACAGCTAGCATGACAGTCTCTTTTGAAATCCCCCAGCAGTTATGGCTATTTGGGGTTTTATAATTAATTATGATTATGTCCCCAGAAAATGACCATAAGTGACCCAAAATGAGCCTTGAATCTGGATGTGGAAATTCTGGACCTGGCAGAGTGACCATGTGAACAGTAATAAAAAAATTGTCGTAACTCACTCTAGAAAATTCCAATTGACCTAATTCTTGAACCAATGCAAACTTGAGACATAGAACAAGAATTCTTATGAAGATCATAGAGCCCAAATTATGACTTTAATCCAATCAAATTGCTAGGCAAAGTTAGTCTAACAAATCTATCTTAATGCTAAACTGAACCTGAAAAATGTGAAGGGTAGGCATCTGACCAGTTTTGGAAAAATTGCCATAACATAGGCTACAAAAATGTAAATTAGGTGATTCCAAAGCCACAATTCTCATAAGACGTAGAACTAAAAGCCTCATGTTTTGACTAAAACCTAGTTCTTAAGGTAAACTAGAGAAAATGTTAGACTAAGCTAAAAATGCCAAACCTAGAAATCCTTGCAGATTAGCTTTTTGGCCTGTGACCCCAGCATGGTTATTAAGTCATATTTTCTTCTACAAAACTCCAATTGAAGTGATTAAGAATGATTTGGAAACTTAAGACAAAGACCTAGAATATTGTTTCGGGGACTTGATCCTAAATCTGGACATAAAAGGCTCGGATGTCAGATGTAAAATTGGGTAAATTCTGGAAAACATGGAATTTGTAGAGTTGGTGCACATGAATAGTAATTAGTAATTTGGTTATAACTAGAACTACAAAACTACAAATTAGGTGATTCAAAAAGTAAAATAAAGCTGAGACCAAGAGGAACAATTTTTATGAAGAGTACCTCACTAAATTATGAATGAAACTAGGTAATATTTGGGTTCAAATGTCAAGGTACTGAGCTACCTAGAACCCAAAACTCATTGAAATTGCAAAGCTAACTTAGGGATGCATTAGACATTCATGTAATGAGTTTTTGGCAATAGTTGAAATGAGTATTGAGACATTTTATTTGTGTGTTTTCTGTAAAAAAAGAGAGGCTGTAACGAACAAGGAGAAGTAAGTAAAGAAAAAGGAGATTCATTGAAGGTTTGTGCACAACTAACTTCCTTCTTTGTTTTTAACTTGAAATTGTTTTGAATGAGCTTTATATGAATAAGTTATGATTTTTCCCTTGCAATTGAGAAATTTATGTGTTGCCAACCCTTTGTGGGTTTTATGATAAATTGATTGTGATTATTTGATTTAAAAATCCTGAAAATTATTATAAAACCACAGTTAGCATCCCTTTCGGAATACCTCAGTAGTAAAGGCTATTTGGAGTTTTATAATTGATTATAATTATGTCTCCCATTAATAATGGCTAGTGGGTGAGACTATATGAATACTCATTAGCTAGCTAGCCATCCATCATTAATAATGGTTAGTGAGGTTGATTTGCTTTGCCGTGGTATACAACACGGTATTGATCTTGAAATTTGGTGTCATGGTCTAAACTGTGTGTTATTATTGACAACACTTATATATTGTGAATTATGAATTGTGAAATGTGATTTCTATAAGTGATTCTATTAGTTTAAAAATACTATGATATTTTCATGGTTATACAACTTGTGGTTGGTTAAATTTGATAAATTAAGATTTATATTGAGTTTTAAATTTTTAAGTTGTGAACCATTGAGTGACATACTTAGCGATAGCTCTATATGTTGTCATAGGTAAAGAAAAAGGAAAAGCTGTTAAGTGAGCTTATTGGGAGCATAGCTGGAGCAGTTCTTTTGAGGTTCTCGTTGGGTATATACTAGGTATACCCTTTGTAAATTCTTTTTAATGTATTTTGCAGCTATATGTATAAATATTATAATATTAATTTGAGACTTATGTAAATGTAATTTTTATAATATTAAGTTTATTATCTTTAATGAATGTAACACTTAAAGTCAAATGTTTACTTGAAATGTAAATGAATTATTATTATGCTTATGAAATGGATTAAAGAATATCTTTTACTTGATTTATATTACGATTTCAACAGGTTATAAATTTTGGGTTTGCTAAAGTTTTAAGCATCACCATGCAGTTTTTTTTTCACAAAATAAAAATAAAATAAAATGCTACGATCCATTTAAAATCCCTTATAGTATATCCAATGGATTTATTGGTAGGTGTAGTTCGGTAATTTGTTAGGTATACTATGGGATCATGTTATACCTTACAAAGGGGTAAGGTGTGATAGAGGATGAGGACAATGTGGGAATTGTGGGGGAACATTGGCTATTATTGGATTGGGGGAAAATCGAGGATGGTAGGTGTTTTATGAGGGACAAGGCTAATAAGTTTGTTTTTATATTGCATGCAACTCCCCTTCTCTTTTCTTTGTAGAATTTGCATTTCTTTTCATAGAACATTCTCCCATAGTTTCCCGAAGCCTTCCCAATATTAAGTTTGCTTCAATTCTCTCCCTGGTCTGAATAATGTCCGCAAAGCCATTAGAAGTGCTCCTGATCATCAAATTAAAATAAGGAGCTTTTAATGTTTCAATGAACAGGGAATAAAGCTCATTATCTATCAGTGATGGATATACTTCTGTAGCTTTTTCTCTCCACATTTGAGCGTATTCCTTAAAACTTTCTCCTTCTTTTTGCACCAAATTCTAGAGATCCCTCCTGGTTGAGGCCACATCACAGTTAAACTTGTATTGCTTCAGGAAAGCATTGACTAAGTCTTTCCAGAAGTGTAATTAACTCCTATTCAGCTGAACATACCAGCGTAGGGTTGGGCTAAAAATACTTTCATGGAAGAAATGAATAAGTAACTTGTCATCATCAGTTAGCGCTGACATTTTAGCTATATAAGTAGCCAGATGAATCCGCGGATCTGTATTGCCACTGTACTTTTCAAACTCTGGAGTTTTGAATTTTGGAGGTACCACAACATCGGGCACTAACCGTAGAGCTGCCATAATAATTGAACCGTATATATTTAAACCTTCAATTGCCTTTAGACGCTCTTCTAGGGCTGTCAGCTTCTCATTCTCTAATTTCTCCTTTTCTTTTCCTATCCCGGTTAATCCATATGCCATTCTTCCTAATGTGTTATGGACTAGTGGGTAATATTTAGCATAGGGAAGGGTTTGGTTATGGGGCTGGTTAACAAGAAAAGTTGTTTCATTTACTTAAAATGTGGGAACTTATGGATTGGCGACTGCTAGTGTAACACCCCTATTTGTATAGCCTGGTATATTTCACTGTTCCGGTGACCGGTGTCGGTCTGGATAATTAAGGGGATTAGAACCACACTTAAGACAACTAGAGAAGCCATAAATACAAATAATTAGTAATTGCCAATTAGTTAAGTATAAATAAGAAAAACAGAATATAAGAAGTTAAACGAGCCGAGAGTCACAGCGATGGGCGACCATCTCGGGAAGGACTGCGAAGTCATTTTAAACTCAAATTTCAAACCGTAAAATGTGACGCTGCAGTCCTTAGGACCCTTATAAACACAGTGGAAAAGAGAAAATCACGAAAAAGAATTGTTAAGTCAGTTAAATAATTAGGTCAAGGAGCTGGAAGAAATATTGAATTATTTGCAAACCGGGATGAATCAACGATGGGCAATTTGGTCAATTGACCCCAAGAGCTGACTCCTGACCTAACTGTCAAATAAAATCAGAGAAAAGAAAATTTCAGAATCGAAAATTAAATTTATTAGTAAGCTTATATGAAAGTGGTAGTAAGATTGAAATGCTTAAATGTGATTAAATACAATGAATTAGTGTGGTTAGGGTTTGAGACCTAGGGTTTTGAGGCAAAAATTTGGAGAAATGGGTAAATGATATGTTTGACCTATTGTGAAGTGACAAATGGTCATTTGTGACCAAATGAGTTGTGTTGGAATGGTTGGAATTAAAGCTAAATTCGGAGGGAGTGTGGTCATGCTGCTGGCAGCATGACCAAGTCAACTTTGAAGGACCAAAAATGAAATTTTACAACTCCAATTGGTATGGAACTAATTGGGGATGAAAATAGACACTAAATGAAACAATTTTTATTTAGGAAGCATGCCCAAAAAGTGACCAAAACCTAGTGAACAAATTGACCAAAGTTGAAAAATTGCAGGCTGCCCTGTACAAACTGACCAAATGAACAGTGTTTGTTTATTTGGTCATAACTCGAGCTAGGCAGGTCAAAATGATCTGAAATGTTACCAGAGGTTAGATGAGATATAGACCTAAAACTTTCATGAAGGAAGCTTACCAAAATTCTGCTTGTAGGGTAACTTGAAAAATGACTAAATCCGGATTAGTGCAATTAAGGCCTGAAAAATGACCATTTGGGCAGTAGTTAGTTTTTTTACCATAACTCACTCAAAACAGGTCCAATTGACCTGAAAGTTTGACCATGAATAGTTAAGACCTATATCTACAAGTCTTATGAAGACACAAAAGCCCAGAAATGACCATAAGCAAGTCAAACAGCTTGCACAAATTCGGGTCCAAAAACTAGCCGAACCTAAAATGACCTAAAATGACCTAAAGTGACCAACTAGCAATAGTAAAATGACCAAAACTTGGTCTACATAACTCAGAATGATCTGAAATTTTGCCCTGCATGCAACAAGACATAGAACTATAAGTTCGTAGTTTTGACCGAAACTCGAAAACCGAGAAAACTAGGTCATCCGGCTAGGTCAAACTAGTATCTTGGAATCCAGCAAATTGCAATAAAATGCAAAATACATAGAAATAAATTTGGTAATATGTACCAACCCTAAAAGGCTATAAATGTGACATATTAGTAACATTAAAACCTAATTTACCTAGAATGCATCGAGGGTCGACATATTAGGTTGACTAAGCAAATAATAGAATTCAGTGAATTAATTATCAAGCATTATCGTTAGAGACAGTTTAAATGAGTACTGAAACACTTCAAATTGTGTTTCTCAGTTAGCAAAGACTCAGGGAAAGGGAAGGAAACACTGAGTCAAGGCCAGGAGACAGTTATCAGAGGTTTGTGCAAAACAGTTATTTCTTTTGAATTTTTCAATTGAAATAAATTATGACTATTTGTATATTATTGTTTTCAATTATGGAAATGTGTTTGAATGGATACTTATTGCTTGAAAAGCATTGTAAATGGTTTGAAACTGTAGAAAAATTTATTTAGTGTGATTTGTAAAAATTGAAGTTAATTATAAATTGTGTTGCCATTTTGTGAATGAAATTATGACTTTGGAAATTTATTGGATTCTCACGAATCATTTGAATAAAATATTTGGAATTGATTTTGTGTTCACACTTAGCATGACAGTATCACATTATTCCTCCTCCATTTATGGGGTTGAGATCATTTATTTTCCTCCCTCTCTGGCTTGCCAGTTGAGGTTGAGATCGGATGAGTGCTCATTATATAGCTAGCTTCCTCCCTCATTGATTTCGATTAGTGGGGTTGAGATTGCTTTGTCGTGGTGTACAATACGGCATTGATTGGAAATTTGTGTCATGGCTTAAGTTGTGTATGAATTGGCAACACTGTATTATTAAATTATTTGACTAAATTGTGTTATTGTGAGCTTTGATAATTTGTGAAATGGAGTTTAAATTCTTATTGACATTCACTGTCTTTTGAATTTAACCATGTTTTGACTATTGAGATTTATTGTGATATTGTGAAATGGAGTTCAAATTCTTTATGACATTCATTGTCTTGAATTTAACTATGGTTTAAGTATCCACTATTTATATGACTTATGATTTGTGATTTAAAGTTGTATTTGGTTAATGTTGTGCACCACTGAGACATTATCTCAGCGATAGCTTTTCATTGCTGTCTCAGGTAGACAGACGGACAGCGCAGCAGACTAGGCTGCCAGTGTATTCAGCGAGAGATCATCGGGTATATTGAGTATACCACATTTTGCATTTTGTACTGAAATGTATATTCACTGTATGTATATATTGTTCTTGATTTTGAGCAGTTGTAAATTAAAATTGTACATTAAAGTTGTAAAATAAATTATGAGTTATTTTGACTTGTAAAATTTTGTATTATATTTCTTTTATCTCATCCTTTGAAAATACTGAAAAATTATTATGGAGTTGAGATTGAGAAATATATTTGAAGTGTTTTTTACAGGTTTTCTGAAGAACTATTTTATTCAAAATACAGAGGGCACTCCGCTAAAATTTTTACAGAAATTTTTAATAATTCAAATGTGTTATTTCTTTCACTTAAGTTTAAAAAAATTTTAACACCTGTAAATAGTGCTCACCACTGTAAAAAAGAAGTAAGAAAAGTTTTAAAATCCCTTATAGTGTATTTAATGGGTTATCAGTAGACGAAGTTGGTAATTCATTAGGTATACTACGGGATCATGTTATGCCTTATAGAGGGGTAGGGTGTGACAGCTAGCTCAGTGTTCGGTTGTTGAAATGTGAAAGAAGTTAAAGCTTGGTCTTGGAAACATTAAGGATTTGACTCCCCAATTCTTAATGGTGGGGCACTTATTAACAGACTTAGATCACGAGGTGGGGCTGCCACTTCCTTACTACGGGCCATCTCTCTCATCATTTTCATTAGCTTTGAGACTTGTTCTTTTAGCTCAGAAACTTATCCTTGTAGGCTTCGAACCTGCTCTTATTCTTCCATTATCCTTCTTGTTCGGCTCGGGTTAAGTAAACTTTTAATGGGGCAATAGATTGCTTCACTGGGTTTGCTTTGTCTCGAGTAATGTTGACTTTTCCCTGCGAAGGGTATACTTATTAATTCATTTTACATAGCTCATCTTAATTAATTATCATTATTCTATTAAAAGCATACAGTGACAACATGATTGTCATGTCTACATTTGTAAAAGGGTAATTTAAATCGTCGACCTAATGGTATCATTCAATAGTCTAACTATGAATAACGAAGTCATGTATGTGACATACATGGCTTTTCGCATAACCCTAACGAGGATGGATCCTACGAGGGTTATGCTATTTATTCATCATTATCATCTCAAGGCACAAAACATATCTCACATCATTGTTGCATTAGAAACCTTAATTGTTCACAATAAAACATATTACAAAATTCAATTATTGTCTAAGTTTAGGAAGACTCTTCAAGATGCTATGACATTTCTTGAGGTATTCATACAATCTCTCTTATTGTCATGCTAGATCGAATGTACGCAGGGCATATTCTGATTTTGGTAATAACTCTTGTTTTCCTTAAGCGACCATCCTCTCTAGTCTGCTAACATTTTCCTTTAGTTTATAATAAGATTGCCCTGGCATTCTTTTTTAGCTTTTTCCTTAGAACACTCCTTCAGAATATAATTGATCAATTGTGCTTGCCAATCAAATTCAATCTGTTTCATATTATTTTCTTACTTATACTTGGCCACTAGCATCTTCTAATGATTCAGCTCTTATTGTAATTTGTTGTTTTGCATCCTGACCTCCTTTATTTTTCCCTTAGAGCATGGACTTCTCACGTTCCTACTGAGCTTTATACTTATCATATTTTAATTGTGTTTTTGCTACTTCTTCTCTGACTCTCTTTCTTTTTTTTTTTCACAGCTTGTCGAATGCATTGGGCTTACTGATCTTTCTCTGCTTCTAGCTGCTTAACTTGTTCCTTCAACTGTTGGTTCTCAAGCATCATACTTTGGAAGTGAATTTCCAACCTAGTACGAGCTTTTTCAGAGTAATCTTCAATAATGTTCCTCTAAGGCGATTTATTTTTAGGACCTATCAACTTCGGAACCCTATATTCTCTATCTCTCTTTTCCCTCCACATGGGATAACCTTTTATCGTGTTAAGTCCCTAAGGTGACTGGTCCATCAAGGTTATTCTTTCCCAGGAGTTCTGTAAGGGCTTCAGTTCATCCCCTTTAGTGGCTTCATAATAGAAATGAACTAGAAAAAACTCCTTCCTGTGTGGAATGAACTGAATGGAATCGAACTACCTTATTACTAGAGCTGGTAAGTAGCTTATGCATCCAGTCATCCCCACCAAAGGTATGAATTGATAATCTCCTGTTCCCAATAAGAAGGATTGACCCGAATTCCACAACTTTCTCTAGTAATAGTTTGACTATCATAACTCAAAATAAACTCTTGCCATTGTGATTCATCTTCTCCCTCATTGTTATCTTCAACATCTTTTCGATGATAGGTTGATCAAGTACCAAGTCAACCCTTTGGTCTCGCGTGGTCCAAAATGGCTCAAGATCTAGAGACACATGTAACACCCCACTGTAGGTAGCTTCTTACATTCTACTGTTTCGATGACTAACATCTGTCCGGACAGTTGGAATGTCTAACACTACCCATAAATTTAAGTAAGGAGTCATGATTTAAATTAATAAAGATCAAATAAGTTTGAAGAACAAATAAAAGAAGTGGAGTATAATTAGTTAAATGAGCACAAGACACAGTGATGGGTAACTCCATTGGGAAAAGGTGAACAAAGAACCCGGTAAGAGAAAAATTCAGTCAATTAAATTTAAAGATCCAACATTGACCAAAAGTGAGAGTTATTAAGTTAATAAAGTAGGATTAATTTAATTAATTAAGATTATGAAAATTAAACATAATTATAAAAATAGTCAAACCTAATGATTATATAGTTCAAAGTAATTACAATTTTGCCATTTCACTTACTTACAACTTTTCCATTAAAGCATTTAATTAATATAACTATCAAATAAAAGAGATAAACATCATTCAATAATCTTCATCTTCTTCCACCCAAAGTGCCATCCACTCTCTCTCCATCTTTCTCTCATTTTTCCTCCATTAAAGCTTAAAACCAAGCTTTAAAACCCTAAATTTCTCCCATATATCTTATAGGAAATTGAGAGGAATTATATATTGAGCCCTAATTTGAAGAAAACAAGCAAAGGTTACAAGAAATTGGAAGATTGGTGAAAGAGGAGGATTTGCCAAGTTAGGTAAGTAGTGATTTAAGCTTGTTTTTGTAACATCCTCATTTTAGCTAGTCCGTACAGTCTACTGTTCAGGTGACCAATGTCAGTCTGGGCAGCTAGAATGTTTGAAATTATAATTAGACTAAAGTGGGGAGTTATAAAGAAACTAAATAATGCTCATAAAAATTAAGAAAAACTTATAGGAATGAAATACACTAAGGTTAAACGAGCCGAAATCCCAGTGATGAGTAACCCGAAGGGGAAGTGACGGTGAAGGCCGTTAATAACCCTAGACCCGGGGGAAAAATTATAAAATAATTTTGGGGACTCCAGAGAAGGGTCATTGAGATTGTTATGGCATTAGAATGCCAATAAAATGCTTAAAAAAATTTTTCTATCGGTACACACAATTTTGGCTCTTTAAGCCCAACGGAGGGCATTTTGGTCATTTCATCTTCAGAGATGATTTTTGGCCAACTTGTCCAGTTAAATAAATAATTTATATGACATAAAATATGAATAAATGTTGTTAAAAATTTAATTAAAATTAAATAGACAAGAAAAGGATAGAAAATGAGAAAAAATGAGGATTTTGACATCATTATGATGTCATTACTATTCTGCCACCCAATCAAATGTTGACACATGGCACTAATATGTTTAAAAAGAAAGCCTTATCCCTTTCTTCCTTGCCGTCTCCCTCCTCTCCCATTGTCCACCATTTTCAAGCTTTACAAAGCTTGATTTGCATGGTTTTTACCTAACTAAACCCTATGTTCCGAACACAAAAACTTGTTCTTTCATCTTGGTAAATCTTTTGGGAGCAAAAAGAAAAGAAAAAGAAGAACCCTAGCAAGTTGGAATTTCACTCCATTAAAGGTTAGTGACTTAAACTTGTTTTTCTCTTTAAATTCATGTTGAAGGAGTGGTAATTGATGCAAATTTGCAAGAAAATTTAGTAAACATTATGTGTATGTTTTGCTCTAAATTCCAGCAGCCTTGAACTTTGTAGTGTTTTGAAGAATTCTTAGAATTAAAGTGGTATAGTGGTTGCCCTTAACATTAATTTATTAGTTAGGATAGTGAAAGGTAAGTGAATGCAAGTTTTGAGATGGTTTAACCGAGTTAGGGTTTGAGCTTGAAATTGAGACTTGTTCATGTATTTGGTGAAAGAGAGTTTTAATGGTCAATTATTGATCATTTGGCTGTGTGTGAATAAAAAATGAAGTGGTTTCTGTAGTGGGAATTGAGTTTGGTATGGCTGCCCTTGGTGACCTGCAGGACTGGTTATGAGTCCAGCAGGTTTGGGCAGCAATAACTGGAATTGTAGAGGTTCAATTGGTGCTGTCATACCCTACTCCCCCGTATGATGTAACATGATCCCGTAGTACACATAATGAATTACCGTCCTTCATTAGATATACTACAAGGGATTTTAAAACAATTTTCGTGAAATTTAAATCATCGATTAAAATCTAGTGTTATAAAATTTTTTCAAAATTTCGACAAAGTGCCGGCTGTGTTTTGAGAAAACAGTTCTTCAAACCTGAAAAGGAAAACACTCCTAATATGTTTTCTCAAATACAACTCCAATAGCTTCATTTCATCTCACAATTCAATCTCAATAGTCAAATCATTTCATTTTCAAACCAACCTCATCATAAAAGAAACATTTCATTGATTACAAGACTTAAAATATATTACAAAATTATACAAGTAAGTGAAATCTCAAATTTACATTACAATAATTTACATTTAATTACATACCAAAATATTTTACAAGAGTTTTTATACAACTACTCAAATAATTTACATATGTATTATTACATGCATACATCAAAACCTAAGTACATGGGTATACCTATGATATACCTGGAGCTGATCTGAATGTGTCTTCAAAGAAGCTTACTCAATTGCTCTATGCTCTTTTCACCTGCGACAGCATACAAAGTTATCACTGAGTGGTGAACTCAGTGGTGCACAACTATAATTTAAAACGTAGTATAATATACCTTAATAAAAATTACAGCAGTTAATTTGGAAATCTGGATACTCATCAATTTTCAAAACTCAAAATATTCATTGCCAATAACATAAATCATTTGTATGAAATGACTTTGATCACGAAATTCAATATATCAAATCACAACCAAACATTTAAGGTAATTCTAACAAAATCAATTATACATAAATCATAATTGAAATCACAATTCTTTACTATTCAAAAACCATTCTTTATATCGAAAACCATTCTTTATCTCAAAAGCCATTCTTTATCTCAAAAACTATTCTTTATCTCACTAACTGCGCAAGACTAATCCGAAAGGGCCATCTTCGGGGTGATTTTAACCCCCTATGGTCGGGGAGGTCGAATCATCATGCACAGTACACACCACAATAATGAATCTTCCAAAAGGGCCATAACATAAAAAACTTAGATCTAGCCTCTAATAAGAGGAGAATCTAAGCCTGTGCACATACCATGGTAATCAAAACACAACTAACTCCATTGTCTTCTCAACAAATGAGAGAGACGGGTAATAACCTAGTCAAGCATCTATAGTGAGATATAAAACAATATCACAATCCTTTTAGTGAGCATAAATCACAATACAATTCGATTCAAAGTCAATTCCAATATCCAATAATTTTTATGCTCATCACAATTCAAATCATACATTTGCATTTTTCTATGCAAATTGCCCATCACAATTCAAAACATGTTCTATCACAATTTTCTAAAACATAATTTATTCAATCCATAACAATGCTTAATACTTGTGGAAATACCATTTCAAAAAGCTAAATTCATACATACTATAACAATTTCAATAATCATTGAATTAAATCCAATGCCTGTTAAAAGTAATACATAAGAAAAATATGTCATTTAATCATATGAAATATTCAAAACAAAATCAGTTAAAAACTAGTTGTGCACAAATCTCAGATAAATGCCTCTTGGCTCTGACTCAGTGTTCCCTTCCCCTTCCCTGAGTCTTTGCTAACTGAAACACATAATTTAAAGTGTTTCAGTACTCATTTAAACCGTCTCTAATAATAAGGCTTAATAATTAATTTATTGAATTCTATTATTTCCTTAGTCAACCTAAGATGTTGACCCTCGATGCATTCTAGGTGAATTAGGTTTAATGTTACCAATATGTCACATTTTATAGCCCTTTAGTGTTGGTATATGTTATCAATTTTATTTTCAAGCATATTGCATTTTATTGCAATTTGTCGGATTTCGGTATACTAATTTGACCTAGCCGGATGACCTAGTTCCCTCAGTTTTCGAGTTTCAGTCCAAACTACAAACTTGTAGGTCTATGTCTTATTGCACATGGGACAAAATTTCAAGTCATTCTGAGTTGTGTACACCAAGTTATGGTCAATTTACCAATGCTGGACAGAATGCATCAAAATGGTAACTTTAGGTCATTTTTAGGTCACTTTTGGTTTAGCCAGTTTTGGTACCTGAACTTGTGCAAACTATTTGGCCTAGTTTTTGCCATTTCTAGGCTTTTATGTCTTCATAAGAATTGTAGATCTATGTCTAAACTATTCATGGTAAAAATTTCAGGTTATTTGGACCTGTTTTGAGTAAGTTATGGTAAAAAAACTAACTACTGCCCAAATGGTAAATTTTCAGGCTTTCAAGTCACTAATCTAGATTTGATCATTTTTCAAGTTACGTTCTAGACAGAATTTAGGTAAGCTTCCTTCATGAAAGTTGGCACATTTTGTGCTTAGTTTCACCTCCAATTGGTCTCATACCAATTGGAGTCACACACTTAAGGTTCTAAGCTAAAACATACACTGCCCTACTAGACACTTCTCATCACTTACCAACTACATATTCAACACTTACCAAATTACTTCCTTCATGCCAATTCTGGTTTGTACCTTACCATTAACACCTTTAACAACACATTTTTGGTCATTTTGGATAGCTTGTAATCATTCTCAATATGCACACTATAATACAGAATTTTCCAAAGTCCATTTACATCATTTAACCACATGAACATACCCCATTTACATACGCAATTCCAAACCATTATACACATATCCATGCTGCCATCAATAACAACATCTTAAAGAACCATAAACAAGTAAAAACAAGCTACATATACTGAATTTCCATGGCTGCCAAAATGTACATCTCCATTAAAACATCAAACTTCAAAAATTTTCCCATAAATCAACTACCCACAACCTTTGTTACACTTTTAATGAAATAAAAATTGAAAACACTCACTTACCACTTTTGAAGTTCTTCAAAATCTCACCCAAACTTCTTCTTTTTGCTGCCAATGTTTTCCCCAAGCTGAGTATGCAAGGTTTAATGAAGGATTTATGGTGAAAGGAACCTTGAATCATGGATGCATGGGTGTGGATGTGAGTTTGGCCATGAAGTCTCCCATGGAGTTCGTTTCGGCCACTCTTTTAAAGGTTGAAGATGACAAAATTTTTCTGTCCAAAGGTTGATTAAAGGTCCACTTAAGTGATGTTAGTGGAGCACTAATTGATTAAAAATCTATTTTAATGTTAAACTTTCCAATTTTTGCAATTTGGCCACCTCACTTTCACTATTTACATAATGTATCTCATTTTAATTTTTCATGGTATTTTCAAAGTTTAATATCATTTATTTTTAATGACATTTAGGTCAAAAGACAACTCAGGGTGTCAAATGACCACAATGCCCCTATTCGGATTATATTCCTGATTTTTCGGTAACAACGAGTTTTGTCATTTTCTTGATTTCTCGTCTTTCTTTGTACTAATTAATTAATCTTTCTTTGATATTTTTATTGACATTTATACTTCAATAGATGTTCATTTAAGTCTTAAAAATATTTTCTAGGGTTCCCCGTGGTCCAGGGCTAGTCAACGGGACATGCACGCAACTTCCCGGTGCGGTCAACCATCGCTATGGTTCTCGGCTCGCTTAACTTGGTTACATTTCAATGCTATTATTCTTTCTTTGTTTTCCTTGTATTTTCTTTTCTTGTATTTTATTATTTTATGTCTCCTCACCCATATCTAAGTGTAGTTCTAGGCATCCTAGCTGTCCGGACAGACATCACACTGCAAAGAGAACGCACTCATCAACATAGGGTGTTACAATTCTCCCCCCCTGAAAATAAATTTTGTCTCAAAATTTTATCTGGCATCAGTTTCTGAACAGCTGTGGGTGCTATCTCCTCATGTCCTCTTCACATTCTCAAGTAGCTTCCTAGCCTGAATGATGGTTCCACAGCACTTTAACCAGGTGTATCTGTTTTTTTCTCAGCTGCTTCACCTTATATGCCAGAATTTCTATGGGTTCTTCCTCATATGAAAGGTCTGGATTTACCTCAATCTCTTCAACTGATAGAACATGAGATGGGTTAGATCTGTACCTCCTTAACATGGACACATGGAAGACACTGTGTATCCTTTCTAGCTCTGGAGGTAATGCCAACCGATATGCCAAAGGACTCACTCTTTCCAGAACCTCGTATGGTCTGATAAAACGAGGACTCAGTTTCCCCTTTCTGCTAAATCTCATAATCCTCTTCCAAGGAGAAACTTTAAGGAATACCTTATCACCCACTGCATATTCAATATCTCTTCTCTTCAGATTAACATAAGACTTCTGACGGTCTGATGCAGCCTTGAGTCGATCTCTAATCAATCTGATCTTTTCCTCTGTCTACTGAATAATTTCTAGCCCAATCATCTTCCTTTCACCTACTTCATCCCAACATAGGGGAGTTCTGCACTTTCTGCCATATAAAGCTTCATATGGAGGCATCCCAATGCTTGATTGGTAGCTGTTGTTATAAGCAAACTCAATCAAAGGCAAGTGTATATCCCAACTACCTTCAAACTAAATCACACAAGCCCGTAGCATATCCTCCAATATCTGAATTACCCTCTCAGACTGGCCATCTGTCTGTGGGTGGAATGCCGTGCTGAAGTTCAATCTAGTTCCTAGGGCTCTCTGAAGACTATCCCAGAATCTAGAAGTGAACCTAGGATCTCTGTCTGATACAATCGATACTAGAACTCCATGCAGTTTTACAATCTTATTTATGTATAATCTGGCCAATCTCTCCAACTATAGTCCATTCGGACTGGCAAAAAGTGAGCAGACTTGGTTAGTCTATCAACTATGACCCATACTGCTTCATGACTATTCTGTGTCCTCGGAAGTCTCATCACAAAATCCATAGTTATCCGTTCCCTTACAATGTTTCATAGGGTGACGTTTGTATGCTAACTTGACACTTATTATTGTATACAAATTCTGTTAGTGAGAGGTATCTGTCCCATCTCCCCTCAGATTCAAGGACACAAGTTCTCAGTATATTCTCGAGGGCTTATTACATTTTACAGGTTATTATTATCATTTCATTTCATTATTTACAGAAACTCAATGAGTTTCAGAATTTACCTAAATTACTTATTTCGACTGTCCATCCGTCTGAGGATGATAAGTCATACTGATATCTCTAAACTTATAGCAATTACTGTGGTACAGGTAGTTCACATTATTGTAACCGAGTTACTGACTCTAGCTACCTTACAAGTGTAGTCTTTTAACAGGCTAGTTCTGAAGTTTTAAATTTCTGACTAAAATTTTTTTATTTATTTCCCGTAATAGTACTCTATTCGGGCGTAACTGTATCAATTTATAGATTACTTACAAATATTCTTATTTTATTGCACCATGAGAAAGCACGTAGCTCTACACAATAATCCCATGTCAGTACTATAATCTGCAGCTTACAATACAGACATCGAGAACATTACATAGCCACTACGTTATAACCTCATGGACTAAGTTTTCTAACATCTTATCTTTCTCGAATCCACTAATATCCTAAACCTATTCTGATTACAATATCTCTTGACAATTACTAACAGTAACATCTTTGCCCTCATCTAGAGCAATTATATTACTGTAACTTACTTTTACGTCCTCTTGCCTTACATTAAGTAGGCTTGCCGTTTAGCTTTATAATTTATGGTGTGTTAGAAAATACCTTTCGCCGATAAACTCTTCCAAAACTAATTTCACTTATTATCACATTCCTTATCTTAAAGGACTAATCACTACTGCATCAAAATTTATTCTCATGTAAAGGAATAACAACATAACATATAGTTCTAACACTAACATACAACTAAGTAGCGATGGGATCAAATAATAAATTTTTTTTTAAGAGCATACTAGCAGCTACATCCGATGTTTCTGTTCTTTCCCCTTAGCGCATAGTGGATGCTCTAACTGATGTGCTACTATGTTCGAGTTGATTCACTGTGTTATGGTTGTGAAGAGTACCAACTCTATTTCTATCTCGACCTTTACTAACTGTCTATGAACTTTGGAGAGTAGATCGAGGTGCTCCAGTACAATCTTTAACAAAGTGTCCAAGTTTTCCACAATTGAAGCAGGCTCCAGAGGCCTCACGACAAATACCTCCATGTAGCTTACCACAAACATGGCAGAAATGGGTAGAATAGGAACTTCTGGTTGTTTGATGACTAGATCTTGATGTTCTCTGCCCTGATGATCCGCCTCTGTCATATCCCTGAGCTCGAAGGCTCCTCAAATTCTTTTCTCTTCACCAAATTACTGTTCGAGCTCTGACCCATAGGTTTCTGCCTCTTCTCTATTTCACACTGCCCTTGTGGGGGTTGGGTTTGTACTTGAGCTTGAGCTAACAGAGTATCAGCCATTTGTTGAAAGAAAGTGGCCATTTGCTGGGCCATTTGTGCAGTAATTTGTACCGGTAAAACTGGTACAGTCGGGCCTTCGACACTTTGTGGAGCTGGGGCCTCAACTTGTACTTCTACCATCACAGAGTGTTCTATTGTGTCATTTTTCTCTTCCATTCTTTTCACAGGATTTTCTATTTCCTGTACAACTAACACAAGGAGATTCCTCTTCATTAATTCATATTTATGATGTAAATATACTATATGTATCAAACATTTGAGCAGTTGTAGTTACCGACAAAAAGATTTCAAATTCACAGTTTGAAATTTACTTTAAAACCATTGCTCTGATACCACAAAACATGTCACACCCTACTCCCCCGTAAGATGTAACATGATCCTATAGTACACCTAATGAATTACCGTACTTCGCCTACCGAAAACCCATTAGATATACTACAAGGGATTTTAAAATAATTTTCGTGAAATTTAAATCATCGATTAAAATCTGGTGTTATAAATTTTTTTCAAAATTTCGGCAAAGTGCCAGTTGTGTTTTGAGAAAACAGTTCTTCAAACCTGAAAAGGAAAACACTCCCAATATGTTCTCTCAAATACAACTCCAATAACTTCATTTCATCTCACAGTTTAATCTCAATAATCAAATCATTTCATTTTCAAACCAACCTCATCATAAAAGAAACACTTCATTGATTACAAGACTCAAAAATTAATATTACAAAATTATACATGTAAGTGAAATCTCAAATTTACATTACAATAATTTACATTTAATTACATACTAAAATATTTTATAAGAGTTTTTATACAACTGCTTAAATAATTTACATACATATTATTACATGCATACATCAAAACCTATGTACATGGATATACCTATGATATACCTGGAGCTGATCTGAATGTGTCTTCAAAGAAGCTTACTCAATTGCTCTATGCTCTTTTCACCTGCGACAGCATACAAAGTTATCGCTGAGTGGTGAACTCAGTAGTGCACAACTATAATTTAAAACATAGTATAATATACCTTAATAAAAATTACAGCAATTAATTTGGAAATCTAGATACTCATCAAATTCCAAAACTCAAAATATTCATTGCCAATAACATAAATCATTTGTATGAAATGACTTTGATC
Organism: Hevea brasiliensis; assembly: GCF_030052815.1. Classification (NCBI taxonomy): domain Eukaryota; kingdom Viridiplantae; phylum Streptophyta; class Magnoliopsida; order Malpighiales; family Euphorbiaceae; genus Hevea; species Hevea brasiliensis. The sequence continues at coordinate 56,577,839 of NC_079493.1, forward strand.
ATGAAATTCAATTTATCAAATCACAACCAAACATTTAAGGTAATTCCAACAAAATCAATTATACATAAATCATAATTAAAATCACAATTCTTTACTATTCAAAAACCATTCTTTGTCTCGAAAACCATTCTTTATCTCAAAAGCTATTCTTTATCTCAAAAACCATTCTTTATCTCACTAACTGTGCAAAACTAATCCGAAAGGGCCATCTTTGGGGTGATTCTAACTCCCTATGGTCGGGGAGGTCGAATAAGATTCTAACTCCCTATGGTCGGGGAGGTCAAATCATCGTGCACAGTACATACCACAATAATGAATCTTCCGAAAGGGCCATAACATAAAAAACTTAGATCTAACCTCTAATAAGAGGAGAATCTAAGCTTGTGCACATACCATGGTAATCAAAATACAAGTAACTCCATTGTCTTCTCAACAAATGAGAGAGACGGGTAATAACCTAGTCTAGCATCTATAGTGAGATATAAAATAATATCACAATCCTTTTAGTGAGCATAAATCACAATACAATTCGATTCGAAGTCAATTCTAATATCTAATAATTTTTATGCTCATCACAATTCAAATTATACATTTGCATTTTTCTATGCAAATTGCCCATCACAATTCAAAACATGTTCTATCACAATTTTTCAAAATATAATTTATTCAATCCACAACAACGCTTAATACTTGTGGAAGTACCATTTCACAAAGCTAAATTCATACATACTATAACAATTTCAATAATCATTTAATTAAATCCAATGCCTGTTAAACAAAATACATAAGAAAAATATGTCATTTAATCATATAAAATATTCAGAACAAAATCAGTTAAAAACTAGTTGTGCGTAAACCTCTGATAAATGCCTCTTGGCTCTGACTCAGTGTTTCCTTCCCCTTCAGGTCTTTGCTAACTGAAACACATAATTTGAAGTGTTTCAGTACTCATTTAAACCGTCTCTAATAATAAGGCTTAATAATTAATTTATTGAATTCTATTATTTCCTGAGTCAACCTAAGATGTTGACTCTCGATGCATTCTAGGTGAATTAGGTTTAATGTTACCAATATATCAGATTTTATAGCCCTTTACTATTGGTATTGTTATCAATTTCATTTTCAAGTATATTACATTTTATTGTAATTTGCCGGATTTCGGTATACTAATTTGACCTAGCCGGATGACCTAGTTCCCTCGGTTTTCGGGTTTCGGTCCAAACGACAAACTTGTAGGTCCATGTCTTATTGCATGCGGGGCAAAATTTCAGGCATTCTGAGTTGTGTACACCAAGTTATGGTCAATTTACCAATGCTGGACAAAATGCATCAAAATGGTAACTTTAGGTCATTTTTAGGTCACTTTTGGTTCGGCCAGTTTTGGTACCTAAACTTATGCAAGCTATTTGGCTTGGTTCTGGCCATTTCTTGGCTTTGTGTCTTCATAAGAATTGTAAATCTATGTCTAAACTATTCATGGTAAAAATTTCAGGTCATTTGGGCCTTTTTTGAGTAAGTTATGGTCAAAACACTAACTACTGCCCAAATGGTAAATTTTCAGGCTTTCAAGTCACTAATCTGGTTTTGGTCATTTTTCAAGTTACCTTCTAGGCAGAATTTAGGTAAGCTTCATTCATGAAATTGGCTCATTTTGTACCTAGTTTCACCTCCAATTGGTCTCAAACCAATTGGAGTCATACACTTAAGGTTCTAAGCCAAAACATACACTGCCCTACTACACTCTTCTCATCACTTACCAATTACATATTCAACACTTACCAAATTACTTCCTTCATTCCAATTCTGGTTTGTACCTTACCATTAACACCTTTAACAACACATTTTTTTGGTCATTCTGGACAGCTTGTAACCATTCTCATTATGCACACTATAATATAGAATTTTCCAAAGTCCATTTACATCATTTAACCACATGAACATACCCCATTTACATACCCAATTCCAAACTATTATACACATATCCATGCTGCCATCAACAACATCTTAAACAACCATAAACAAGTAAAAACAAGCTACATATACTGAATTTCCATGGCTGCCAAAATGTACATCTCCATTAAAACATCAAACTTCAAAAATTCTTCCATAAATCAACTAACCACAACCTTGGTTACACTTTTAATAAAACAAGAATTGAAAACACTCACTTACCACTTTTGAAGTTCTTCAAAACCTCACCCAAACTTCTTCTTCTTGCTGCCAATATTTTCTCCAAGCTCAGTATGCAAGGTTTAATGAAGGATTTATGGTGAAAGGAAGCTTGAATCATGGATGCAAAGTTGTGGATGTGAGTTTGGCCATGGAGTCTCCCATGGAGTTCATTTTGGCCACTCTTCCAAAGGTTGAAGATGACAGAATTTTTCTGTCCAAAGGTTGATTAAAGGTCCACTTAAGTGATGTTAGTGGAGCACTAATTGATTAAAAATCTATTTTAATGTTAAACTTTTCAATTTTTGCAATTTGGCCACCACACTTTCACTATTTACATAATGTATCTCATTTTAATTTTTCATGGTATTTTCAAAGTTTAATATCATTTATTTTAATGGACATTTAGGTCAAAAGATAACTCGGGGTATCAAATGACCACAATGCTCTTATTCGGGTTGTATTCCCAATTTTTCGGTAACACCGAGTTTTGTCGTTTTCTCGATTTCTCGTCTTTCTTTATACTAATTAATTAATTTTTCTTTGATATTTCTAATGACATTTATACTTCAATATATGTTCATTTAAGTTTTAAAAATATTTTTTAGGGTTCCCCACGGTCCAGGGCTAGTCAACGGTCTACACCGCAATTTTCCGGTGCGGTCACCTATCGCTATGGTTCTCGGCTCGTTTAACTTGGTTACATTTTATTACTGTTATTTTTCCTTTTTTTTACTTGTATTTTCTTTTCTTGTTGATGAGAATCAAGCTGCATCCACGACAAAGGAGATCCAAGGTCCAATTACTAGAGCTAGAGCTAAATCACTTCAGAATTTAATTTGTGAAATCATAAGGAGCAAGGATTATAAGTTGGAATGGCATGAAGAAAAATGTAAAGGATTAAATTTGGTGAAAATTATGCTTAGAAGTGACCAGGTGTCATGTGGAGCATTAGATTACATGGAATAACCTGTGGACATGCATGCACCAGATCCAACCCATGTACATGTATCTCACGGCACCTTTTCAAGGAATATTCCATCTGTTATAACCACCTCTCTTTTGGACTTAAATGCCCTTATTTGCTGCTGTATTAAATTTACTTTTTGTAAGGAGTTTTTAGTCTTTTGATAGATTAATTTTTGTTTGGACTTAAAGCTCCTTACAGCTGTTACTAAAGTAGGGATATTTTTGTCTTTAGCTTTAAAGCCAAGAGGCTATAAATACAAGTGTAATGAGAGAGTGGAGGACACACTGAATATTAATGAGAGATTGTTTCTGCTCCTCTAGTGAATGAATTGGCTGTTGCCTTTGTTCTTGTGAAGCTCATTAACTTACTAAGATTCTATCTTGTAAGGTTTAATGTGCATAATATTCTTGGTTTATTCATAATCACTAGAGCACTTCCTTCAGCAGCATATTCTACCTCTGCATCCTCCTCCCCTGAAGATGTGGAATCACTCACAATTTCCTCCTCTTGTTAGGGCATTGAGAAGCTATGTGTCCACTGCCCAAACACCTAAAACACTTCACATCTCTATTTCGGGTAGTAGTTGCAACCTCCTTTCCTTTACTTTCTACAAATTTCTTCTCCACCTTCTTTTCCTTATCCTTATCCTCATTTTTCTTATAATTGCTAAAAGCCTTTTCCCTATCCTCCTTCTTCCAGTTAGACTTCCAAGATGAAGAAGTACCTGCATTTCCTCCAAATTTTGACTTGCTTTTAAGTTGCCTTTCTACCTTCATAGCCATGTGGACCATATCCTCCAACTCAACATAGTGATGTAACTCAACAATATGAGCAATCTCCTAAAGCCCATTCAAGAATCTAGCCATGGTGGCTTCTCTATCCTCCTCCACATTTGCTCTAATCATAGCAATTTCCATTTCTTTATGATAATCTTCAACACTTTTAGAACCTTGAGTCAATCTTTGTAACCTCTGATGTAGCTCTCTATAGTAATGACTAGGAGCATATCTCTTCCTCATTATAGTTTTCATCTCACCCCAAGTTGCAATTGATTGCTCATAATTTCTCCTTCTACTAATCAACACTTGATCCCACCATACCAAAGCATAATTAGTAAATTCTACTGCTGCTAACTTTACTTTCTTTTCCTCTGAATAGTGATGACAATCAAACACAGCTTCTACCTTCCTTTCCCATTCAAGATACACATCCGGATCATTTTTCCCTTGGAAAGAAGGGATGCTCATTTTAATACTTTTGATATTGTCATCTACCCTATTCCTCTCTCTTTCCTCTCTTCTTATCCTCCTATCCCCATTCCTCCTATCTTCAGCTCTTCTCTCATATCTACCCCTCCTAGGTCTTTCAACCTCAAAATCATAGTTATCAACCTCAACTTCATCAGATTCAACTACTGGAGGTACAAGATCCCTCCTATTTGGCCTTCTCTCATTTTGCCTATCTCTTTGCTCCAATCTTTCCAACCTATCTATGATTTCATTACACACAACATTCATTCTTTCAAATTGTTGTCTGACAGCCTGCATGTAGAATGGATTTTCACTTTCCCCCTCACTACCATCACCCCTTCTAGACATGTTTTCAGACCTGCAAGAAAATGGTTAGTGTAAAGAAAACACCTCACTCACTCCCTTACGTGTTTACACTCGACAGAGGACACTCCGCTCGTGTTTAACTCAACAAGGCTTTTTCCCTCTTATGAACTCACCACTCTGTGCCTTTTACCTCTCTTGGCTATGTCCACAAGTTCTTATCAAACTCAAGTAACTCAAACCAAGACTGTACCCACAAAAATTTAACACACAATAAAATTCTTGAATGTGACGGATCAAAACGAGTAATCAAGAAAACAATAATGTGATTCAAGAAGTCAAGAAAAGAAAAGCTCAAGTATGGAAATGTAATGCAATAGGAATCAAGAAAGAAGACACCAAAATAAAAGAGTAGTAAGCTGGAAAAGAGACAACCTAAAGTAGAGATATTAAGCTTAAATATCCAAGTTTGCCACCAACTTATCACAATTACCAGCAGTTCACACAATACACCAAGAATTGCATAAATTTAGGATCACCAAGCAAATGAGTGTATTTTGATCTGAAACTGAGTAGGCAAATGCAACCCAATACTAACTAATTGCTGCAAGAATTTCAGCCTTTTCTTGACAGACTTACAATGTAAATCAAATATAATTGTGTCTGCCGCAAAATTTTGGTTCCCCACACAAACGATTAAATTATGAGCTGAAATTTAATTTGAGAATAGCTCAAATGTGGCACAAATGGCCTGTAAATTTTCAGGAATTTCGGGGCTGATTTGCTATGTGAACTTAATTTGATCGATTATGCCGCAAAATTTTGGTTCCCTATGCAAATGGTTGAATTTTAAGCTGAAATTTAATATGGGAACTACTGATATGGGTTATAAACACCTTGTAAATTTTCAATAATTTCTGGGTCTATTTGCTATGTGAACATAATTTGATCGGGTCTGCCGCAAAATTTTGGTTCAGCAGGCAAACGATATCAAACAACCCCCAAAATTTACACCCAACGTCTTAAACACACCTAAATATTGCTGGTACAGTTTCAAGCCAAATTGGTTAGTCGAACTCAATGAACCAGATAATCTCTCATGCTTAATAACAAAATGAAGGAAGCAAAATGGATGGCTACAATAATCGCTTTGGCTTGATTAACCCAAAACCCTAAGACAAACCCAACAAAACAAATTTTTAAACAAACAGGTCCAACTAAACCCCAAGAGCCAAACAGCAAATATGAAGAAGGTAAGAAACACAAAGAATAAAAAGCAAATAGAGAATCTACCTTGTTTGGACGTCCCTTTGCTCTGATACCAAAACTGATGTGAACCTTCAAGTAATTGGTAACTTGAAAACCCACATTCAAGAATTAAATGAACAACATGGAAAGCACCAAATCAAGATGTATGAATTTGAATCTTTGAACCAGCACAATCAGATTGTTGTGTAATTCAAAGAAAATATCAGAAATGGGATTCTTGACCTAATTCATATGGAGAATGAATAAACCAAGAATATTATGCACATTAAACCTTGCAAGATAGAATCTCAGCAAGTTAATGAGCTTCACAAGAACAAAGGCAACAGCCAATTTACTCACTAGAGGAGCAGAAACAATCTCTCATTAATATTCAAGTGTGTCCTCCACTCTCTCATTACACTTGTATTTATAGCCTCTTGGCTTCAAAGCTAAAGACAAAAATATCCCTACTTTAGTAACAGCTGTAAGGAGCTTTAAGTCCAAACAAAAATTAATCTATCAAAAGACTAAAAACTCCTTACAAAAAGTAAATTTAATACAGCAGCAAATAAGGGCATTTAAGTCCAAAAGAGAGGTGGTTATAACAGATGGAATATTCCTTGAAAAAGGTGCCAGCAGATACATGTACATGGGTTGGATCTAGTGCATGCATGTCCACAGGTTATTCCATGTAATCTAATGCTCCACATGACACCTGGTCACTTCTAAGCATAATTTTCACCAAATTTAATCCTTTACATTTTTCTTCATGCCATTCCAGCTTATAATCCTTGCTCCTTATGATTTTACAAATTAAATTCTGAAGTGATTTAGCTCTAGCTCTAGTAATTGGACCTTGGATGAAATCCTTTGTCGTGGATGTAGCTTGATTCTCATCATACAAGCTGTCCAAAATGACCAAAATGTTTTGTTAAATGTGTTAATGGTAAGGTATGAATCAGAATTGGCATGAAAGGTAAACTTGGTAAGTATTAAATGTGCAATTGGTAAGTATTGAATGTGTAATTGGTAAGTGTTGAAGAATGTGTAGCAGGGCCGTGTGTGTTTTAGCTTAGAACCTTAAGTGTGTAACTCCAATTGGTATGAGACCAATTGGAGGTGAAACTAGGCACAAAAAATGCCAACTTTCATGAAGGAAGCTTACCTAAATTTTGCCTAGAAGGTGACTTGAAAAATGACCAAATTCGGATTAGTGACTTGAAAGCCTGAAAATTGACCATTTGAGCAGCAGTTAGTGTTTTGACCATAACTTAAACAAAATAGGTCCAAATGACCTGAAATTTTTATCATGAATATTTTAGACATATATCTACAATTCTTATGAAGACACCAAAGCCCAGAAATGGCCAAAACCAAGCCAAATGGCTTGCACAAGTTCAGGTACCAAAACTGGCCGAAGTGAAAATGACCTAAAAATGACCTAAGCCTACAATTTTGGTGCATTCTGTCCTGCATTGGTAAATTAATCATATCTTGGTCTACACAACTTAGAATGACCTAAAATTTTGCCCTGCGTAAGACATAGACCTACAAGTTTGTAGTTTGGATCGAAACCCAAAAATCGAGGGAACTAGGTCGTCCGGCTAGATCAAAATAGTACACCAAAATTCGGTAAGTTGCAATAAAATGCAATACACTTGGAAATGAAATTGATAACATATACTAACACTAAAGGGCTATAAAATGTGGCATATTGATAACATTAGAATTGACTCACTTAGAGTGCATCAAGAGTCAGCATTATAAGTTGACTAATAAAATGAATTGAAGGGAATAGTGCCAAGAAAATTTAAATATTGGATTTTATTGTTAGAAACAAATTAATTGAGTACTGAAACACTTTAAATTGTGTATTTCAGTTGAAAAGGATATTGAGAAGCATAAGGAACACTGAGTCAGGGCCAAAAGGCATATATCAAAGGTCTGTGCACAATACATTTTGTATTCACTGCTTTTACCGGAAAATTTATTTGGAGTAATGAGTTATGAATAATTTTTTATTTTTTTGGCTTTGGAAATATTAGGAAATTATTGTGTTGCCTACTTTACAAATGGAAATTTTGAGATAAAATATGATTTGTGGTTTGTATGAAGTATTTAAATATTGTGATTTGGAATTGTTTTGATTCACACTTGGCATGACAATATTACTATGTTCCTCCTCCATTTATGGGGTGAGTGTGATTATATTCCTCCCTCTTTGACTTGTCAGTCTGAGGTGAGTGTTGATGAGTTCTCATTATCTAGCTAGCTTCCTCCCTCATTGATTTCAATTATTGGGGTGAGTGTGCCTTGTCGTGATGTACACACGGTATGTTCGGAAAAATTTGTGTCATGGCCTAAATTGTGTTATTGATTGGCAAAACTGTGTTACTCAGTTATTTGATCAAATTGTGTTATTGATTGGCAAAACTGTGTTACTTAGTTATTTGATCAAATTATGTTATTGATTGGCAACATTGTGTTATTCAATTGTTTGATCAAATTTGTGTTATATGAGCTTTGAAAAATTGCGAATTGTTTGGATTGTTAATTGTCAATAAAAGTCATACCGCATTTTAAATTGTTATTGTGCACCACTTAGTAAATTTTACTCAGCGATAGCTTTTCATTGCTGTCGCAGGTAGACTGACTGACAGGGTAGCAGATTAGGCTACTAGTACTACATTGAGAGTTCATTAGGTATATTGAGTATACCATATTTTGCATTTTGTATTGTAATGTATGTTCACTGTATATATATATTGTTCTTGGTTTTGAGCAGTTGAAAATTAAAATTGTACATTGAAGTTGTAAACTAAATTTGTAAATTATTTTGATTTGTAAAAATATTGTGACATATTTCTTTTATCTCATCTTTTCGAAACACTGGAAAATTGATTGTTGAACTGAATTGATAATGTCTAGAAATTTATTGTGTTGAACAAATTTATTGGAGTTTGGGATTTGTAGTAATATATTTGAAGTGCTTTTTATAGGTTTTTGAAGAACTATTTTATTTAAAATACAGACGACACTTTGCCAAAATTTTTACAAAAATTATTAATACTTCAAATGTGTTATTTAGTTTCACTTCAGTTAAAAAAAATTTTAACACCTGTCAATAGTGCTCATCACTGTAAAAAGAAGTAAGGAAAGTTTTAAAATCCCTTGTAGTGTATTTAATGGGTTATCAGCAGACGAAGTTGGTAATTCATTAGGTATACTACGGGATCATGTTATGCCTTACGGAGGGATAGGGTGTGACATGTTTTAGTGGTATTAGAGCAAGTTTTTAAATTCTGTTTTGACCTGTAATTTGAATATTCTTTCTTCATAGTACAACTGCTCAATGTAATGGTTTGATACATACAGTACATTACATTATAAATATGCACTAACGGGAGGAAATCTCCTTATGTTAATTATTCAGGAGGTGTAATATCCTCTAATTGACTATGGAAAAAGGGGACCATTTAGTCGATCAATCAATAGAGGCTGAACTACAAGGGGATGCCCTAGCCCTTCACAATGTGAGTGGATCAGCCACACCAGTCCCCTCAGTACCACAATTCCTTGCTCAATTTACTCAGCAAATGGGTTAAATGTTCCAACAGATGGCTGGTAACATGCCTACTCAAGCCACACTACAGACACCAGTGGTTCAACCACAGTTTTCAGCTAGGCAGTATGACAAGCTGATTAAATATGGGGCTACTGAGTTCAAGGGGACAGTAGATCCTCTAGAGGCATAACAATGGTTAGAAAGAATGGATAGGGTGTTCAAGAAACTGAACTGCACCTATGAGCTGAAGTTTGAATACTCAGTCTCACTTCTGTAGGAGGATGCATATGACTAGTGGAAAACCATTCCCCACAGTTTGGTGGAACCCCCAGTGCTGACATGGGATGACTTTCTCAGAGAGTTCAGACAAAAGTATGTCCCAGATGCCTATGTGGACCAGAAGCTACCGGAGTTTTTAAGCTTGAAGCAAAGGAACATAACAGTGGCAGAATATGAGAGGAACTTCTCTCGATTGAGTCATTATGCAGGAAGCCTGCTTATTACTCCTAGAGACAGTGTAAACGTTTTGAGACTAGGTTAAGGCCTAGTCTAAGAATGCAAGTTGTGGAGTTCCGACACCAGAATTTCTCAGAGCTAATATCGCAAGCCCTGGAACTGGAAAGAATTGAGAATGAAGAAATAGTTAAAAAGGCTACAGAAGAAAAAGAGAAAATTAGAAAGACTACTGATCAAGTTCCTGATAGTAGGTTAGGAAAGAGAAAGCACTTTGGAGGATCTAGCTCATGTGAATCGGGTAGAGATAGATCTTCTGGACAGAAACCATCCTGTTCGGATCAGTAAACTCAGCAGAGACCCAGAAATGCACTGTCAGATTGACTTTGTGAAACTTGTGATAAACCACATGGTGGGTTATGTTATAGAGCCATAGGAGCATGTTTTAATTGTGGAGAGACTGGTCATTTTGCTAGGAATTGTATAAATCCACGCCGTTCTGGATCATTTACTACACTAGAGGGATCAACCCAAGTTTCTACCCCAAAGAGTTCACCATCAGTTAGTAGAGGCAGAGGTAGAGGTAGGGGTACTACACTTGAAAGTCAGAGTACTGTGAATCAGCCAGAACAAGGTGATGCTTCAGCTAGAATATACGCTATACAACAGAGGGAAGAGGCTGAGACTTTTGAAATCGTTGCTGGTACTCTCTAAATTAGTAACTAATATATATATGTATTGTTTGACTTGGGGTCTGCATACTTTTATGTTAGTGTCAGTATTGTTTGCCTTCCTGCTGTCCCTCATATAAAAAAAAAATTTGTTAGTTACCTAAAAGTAAGTCACAGTAATGGAATTGCTCTAGATGAGGGCAAAGATGTTACAGTTAGTAATAGTCAATGGATATTGTAATCAGAATAAGTTTCAAATATTAGTGAATTCGAAAAGGATAAAAGATAGGAAGGTTTGATCTATTGGAATGTATCGTAGTAACTATGCAAATGTTCTTGATGTTTGTATTGTAAGCTACAGATTACAGTACTGACTTGAGATTATTGTGTAGAGCTACGTGCTACTCGATAGTATACCAAGATGAGAATAGTTGCCAATGGCATCGGTTTTGATATAGTTATGCTAGAACAAATTTTATTGTTGGAAATGAGTTTAGAAATCCCACTTAGGGATTTAAAACTCAAAAGTTAGAATATCGAAAGGTTATAGTTTAGTACAAAAGGAAGTAGATTTTAGAATATTAATAGACAAAAAGAGTTGTGGAAGTAAAAATTTGAACAGTTGGTTCATGAAGAAACCTACAACTTTCATGAAGAAACCTAACCCAAATTATGACCACAATATGTTCAAAAAGTGACTTGCAATCACTGTTCAAATTACTGTAGATTTAGTAAGTCCAGAAATTCTGGAAAAAATTATAATCCAGCCAGTTGTGGTTTAGGGGCCATAACTTGAGCTACAAAACTCCAAATGGAGTGATTCAAAAAGGAAATGTAACTAGACAAAATAAGGAACAACTTTCATGTTGATCATTTCGTCAAATTCCCACTGCAAAAATGGCTAATGGAACAGTAAACACAGAGCTTGAAATCTAAAAATTTTGAACAATTAATATTAAACTTAGAAATGGTATTGGCAACCAATACCAACAATTTTAGAATGCAAAATGTGGTATGTTGGGAGTAATAAAACCAGTGTACCTATTGTCCATGTAAAAGTCAATATTTTGTTGACTAATGAATTAAATAGTAACACCAAAACTTGAATTTCAAGAATTGTGAAACTTAAAAGTGCAATATGCCCTAGTATACCTAGCAAGATTGGTTTTGATAGGTTGACATGTCAATAGAGTTCTGTTGGTAGTATTGCATATGCCTTCACGCCATTTTGTGTTTCATGGCCTCCCATGCCATTCATGAAGGAACGGAAGCATGAAAAACACAAGTTTATACCATTGAATTCAATAATTTTCACCTAGGGTCACATGCATCATGCAAGATTTATTTTTATCTATTTGATTTCAATGATAAACAACATATTAAAACTCTTTTAATATGTTTTTGGATCTGTATTTTCCATTTAAGATTTTAAAATTAATCAGATTAATTTTAGAACCCTAGATTAAATCAAGAACAAACACACTAACCTCTTGATGCACTGTAGTGTATTTGCGCCTTTAAGATTCGCCTTCAGGACACCAAATGTTGTCCCTCTAGCTTGTTCACACCAAGAACACCTATGGTAGCCCTTGAACAGCTTCTAAAGCTTTTTCTATTAATTAGAAAATTAAGTTCTGCCTTTTAAAAGATTAGAGATGTAAACAGGACACTATAAACAATTTCTGATGTTCTTAATTCAAGAGATTGTTTTTCTAATATCTTGGATTGATGAGAGAAGAAGAGAAGAGGAGAGAATTGCACACCAAGGTGGCGGCACAAAGAAGTGGCTGCTGCTTGTGTTTTATTTTTTCTCATAACAACACTTATATAGCTACGTTAACACATTAAACCCTTGCCACATGTCACCCTTTGATTAGCTCTAAGTTTAAGTGACCCAATCACATTGTGCCAAGTGTCAAACCTATATTTAATCTTGATTTTAATCATCTTACATGATTAAAAGACATTTGGCAAGCTTATGTGTAATGCCATGTGTCACCATCTCATGGTGCCATGTGTCACACTGTGAAATGACCAAAATGCCCCTGTCTTAATTTTGAGTTCTTGACCCAAAATAATTATTTCTCTTCTTCTAATTAATTTATATCAAATATAAATTAATTAATTAGTCTTTATTAATTAATTTCTCATTAGTTAAATTCATATTTAAACACTTTAAATATAAATTTAACTTATACTACACATCCAATAATCTAGATTTGGTTTCAAGTCAAGCTAGGGACTTTGCAATCTAATTGCAAACTAAACCTATTTAATTAATCAATTAAACTCTTTAATTAATTAATTAAATCATATTTAATTAGGTGATAACTTGTGTATGTGTGTGACTTCCTAGGCTCATCACTAATTGGCAATGAGATATGATATCAACTCTTAATACCATCAGAACTCTTTCTTACCATAAATGATTTCTCTAAATCATTTTATACACCTCATAAACCATGTTTAACACCTAGCATAGCATGCCATGGCCACCCAATTAGTAATAAGGTTTACCTTAAATGAACCTATAATCATATGTTACCATGCACTAGAATCTCTCTGTTACAAAATCCCAACTCAAGCTGGAGTCATGGTTTATCTTAAACTCCATTTGCTATGAATATTATGTTCTCTTTTAATTTCAGTTCTTCATTAAAAAGATTTTCTCATCAGAAACTCTTTTTTGATTAAATCTATCTGTCCTAGCCAAGAACTTGAAACATAAAAAACAATTAAATGAACATAGAATTTTATCTCTACTTACTTAGAGGAACAGATTCCATCTTGATTAACACCTACCTCCATATATAACTAGTAGGAGCCAACACATGCCCATATACCCATACACAGTACAAGTATGAAAGCAGTATCAAACTCAAACTACCTATATACAAGATAAACGTGCTATCTCAAGTCTAAAGATTATATGCACTGATATGATTTATGACAAAACATTGACAAGAGTAAACTCCATGTGCTTGTCATAAGTGTCACTGGTTCGGCCAACTTATCATGTATAAGTGCCTATCATGTTTGTCATATGGCATGAGACTCACCATTCCATCTTATTTATATCTCATATAAATAACTTGGGAATAAACATGAATACAATCTTTCTGGATAAGTCATGTCCTTATTATGAAGTATCCTCGATTGTGAATCTATTTATGATACTTTATACTAGAAATACTGTCACTCATATTCTTAAAAACCTAAGAATAGAATTTCTAACAAATTATCAATGGACCTTTTCTATTACACATAAATATCTTATGTAAACGGAAATGTGGAAATGCCTTTTATTAATAAAAACATGTACAGGATACATACTAAATGATATGCTCTAGGGCATACCACTAACAATCTCCCACTAGTACTAGAGTCATTCATTACAATATCTTAGACACATCTTCTCAAGATGTCGATCTAGCTGAGTCTAGGACATAGGCTTAGTGAATGGATCAGCTAGATTTTCAGCTGATGCTATTTTCTGCATGACTACATCGCCTCGCCCAACTATTTCTCCGATAATGTGGTAGCGTCTTTCTATGTGTTTAGATTTTTGGTGAGACCTTGGTTTCTTAGCCTGTATGACTGCTCCATTGTTATCACAGTGTAGTGGAACTGCTGACTCAATGGAAGGAACTACTGCAAGTTCTGTCATGAACTTCTTTATCCAAACAGCTTCGTTTGCAGCATCTGATGCAGCAATATACTCAGCCTCTGTAGTGGAATCTACAGTCGTGCTCTGTTTGGAACTCTTCCAACTGACTGCACCTCCATTACAAATGAAGACATATCCAGAGGTAGACTTTCTATCATCGATATCTGATTGGAAATCAAAATCAGTATAACCATCTAATTGCAAGTCTCCACCTCCATAGATTAAGAATAAATCCTTAGTTCTTCTTAAGTACTTAAGGATATTCTTGACAGCTATCCAATGTTCCAAACCTGGATTGGATTGATACCTGCTAGTCAAACTAATAGCATATGCGATATCCGGCCTAGTACACAACATTGCATACATTAAACTTCCAATAGCCGAAGCATATGGAATCCTGGCCATTTTATCTCTTTCTTCAGGTGTCTTTGGAGACATCTCTTTAGAAAGATGGATACCATGTCTCACTGGTAACAATCATCTCTTGGAATCAAGCATGTTAAACCTCCTTAACACCTTTTCCAAGTATAGACATTGGGATAACCAATTATTTTTTTTGCTCTATCTCTATAGATGCGAATCCCAATAATATAGGTTGCCTCCCCTAAGTCTTTTATGGAGAATGTATTTGATAATCATACCTTTACAGTTGTCAACATACCTGTGTCATTACCCATCAACAGTATGTCATCCACATATAAGACAAGGAAAGTGATAGCACTGTCACTAACCTTCTTATATACACATGGCTCATCCTCATTTTTGATAAAACCAAAGGATTTAATGGCTTCATCAAAACGGATGTTCCAACTCCTCGAAGCTTGTTTCAACCCATAAATGGATCGCTTTAGCTTGCATACCTTGGAACCATCTTGGGATTCAAATCCCCTAGGTTGTTCCATGAAAATGTTTTCTTCAATGTATCCATTGAGAAAAGCTGTTTTGACATCCATCTGCCAAATCTCATAATCATAGTATGCAGCTATTGCTAATAAAATCCTAATTGATTTAAGCATGGCAACAGGCGAGAAAGTCTCCTCATAGTCGATTCCTTACCTTTGGTGAAACCCTTTCGCTACTAGCCTTGCCTTATAGGTCTCTACCTTTCCATCAGAACCAATTTTCTTCTTGAAAACCCATTTGTTCCCTATAGGTATAATACCTTCATTTAGATTGCTATACTCTGGCCAGTGGAAACACTTTCTTACTGGCAATGGAAACACTTTCCTGTTGGCAATGGAAACACTTTTCTTTGCCTCCATTAGCTTTAGTCTTCCTTTTCTGTTTAGCTATTTTCTTGGAATGACCAGGAATCTGAGGTTTCTTTTTCTTATTGCCCTTCTTCTTATTGGACTTTCAGCAGAAGAAGATGCAACCAAAGCTACCTCTTTTCCTTTATTACCTGGCATATTCTTTTGGGCAATAGCAGCATGTTAAGTAAACCAGCTAAGGTGCATTCCTGTTTAGTCATATGGAAATTTGTCACAAAATTCCCAAAAGACTCAGGAAGGGACTGAAGGATCAAATCCGTTTGTAGTTGGAAATCCATGTTGAAGTCAAGATGTTCGAACTGCTCAATCAGCCGAATCATCTTGTGGACATGATCCCCAACATTCTGTCCCTCAGACATCCTCATACGGAATAGCTGTCTAGATATCTCATACCTAGCATTCCTGCTGTGCTCACCATACAACTCTTGCAGGTGAAGGAGGATCTCACTCGCACTCAGCATGTTCTCATGTTGCTTCTGTAACTCATTACTCATGGAAGCAAGCATGTAACACTTAGCTCTCATATCATGCTCCTTCCACTTGTCCAAAGTATCATGTTCCTCTTGTGTGGCCTTTGGAGGTAAGGGACCAGGAACATTTGAATCTAGAACATATCCTATATGTTCAAGGTTCAGGACAAGTTTCAAATTTCTTAGCCAATCAGACAGATTAGGTCCTGTCAACCTATTGTGATCAAGTATGCTTGCAAGGATATTGGATGGTGGTGGTTGTTTTGTGCTCATTTTTATCAGAAAATTAACTGCAAAAAATAACCAGATTAATTAGTAAATGTATCATGTAATTAACCAAAATGATTATGGTCTTTTAATCAAATTGGTCCTCCCACTAACTTAGCGAATCCTACACTTCCAAAGTAGGAAACGGAAATCCTAGTTGGATGGATTTCTAGTGGGTGATTGAATTCTTATAATTCTATTGATCATCCTCAGGTACATCCATTATTGGAATTACAATAAACTATAAGTGAGCAACTCCTTGCCCATCACATCTCATGTGAGGTTCAATCCTTTACCTAGCCCCTAATGCTCAAAATCTCAGGTACATCCATTATTGACTCATCTTGCATTAGTTAAGTTGATCCCATTGAGCCAGTAATTATGCAAATAATTTTAATGTCCTCAGGTACATCCAATATTGGCTACTAAACCATTTACATATTTACAACATCTCATGCTTAACAATTATTCTTAAGAAAATCTCTTAAATTAATTGCATCTCATGCAACTATTTAAAATTTCTTAAAATAATTGCCCCAATGGAGGGCCTATGTTATAATTACTTTAATTATAGCATTTCCAACTTAATCATTTGTTTGGAAGATTTTATAGTCTTCTAATTACTATTAAGGTCTCACTTTGCACATTATCCATTTAGCATGCATATATCATATGATTGCATACATTCCCATACATCTCATGCATTCATGGATAAGCAGTAAATATGGTATGATCATGGACTTTCTAAGGGATTCAATTCTGAGCCACCAAGAATTGAATCAGGGCATTCCTAGGTGCATTTCATTCATTCATTTTACAAGAGTTGCTGAAGGAGTACATAATCAACACTTGATCTTGAATTCCTCCCACTGGTCCCACCAACAGTACTACTATAAAAGCGATCCTTGCGTCGAAGTGTCTGGCGTTTTCATTGTTATCAGAGCCTAGTTAGTAAATAGTTTGGTCAAAAGTTCTAGTGAAACCCCAAGTCGCGTATCCACACCGCTTAGCCACAACAAAGCGTTTTAGGCATTTGGAGTAAGTCGTTGACAGTGATCTAGAACCTATGGACAAATTATTTTCTCGCTTGCCCGGTAGCTCTAGAAGCGCTAGATTCGAGACAGAGGAAAACAAAAAATCATAAAACAAAAATAAAGAAATATTATTAGTATCCAATATAGATAATGAATGGTGTGATTGTAGAGAGCATCAACGTTTGTTAAATTTGTTTAATATTATAATTAGATATTTAGATATATTACTTAACAATAATAATTTTTAAGACTCTTCTTCTCCTAAGAAAGTAAGTGGTATATAGGCTGGAAACTACTAACTGCTTAAGCCCTTCATTGCTGGAAGGTAGAGCGACCTGTAGCCACAACGCCACGTACTACTGAAATAGTATTGTATGTATAATCCTGATAGTCCATTATATAGAAATAGGTTTGAATATAATCAAGCACATAAAGAATCTAGAGTGTCTAAAAATAATTTAGAAATAATATTAGGAGTTGTCGGTCTAGCTGTTGTCATAGGAGTCTTAATTTTTTGTTTAAAAAGAAGAAATTAAAAGCGATCCTTGCGTCGAAGTGTCCGGCGTTTTCATTGGTATCAAGGAGCCTGTTTTCAAAGGAACTCTTAAAAGAGCACCAAAAAACTTATCAATTCCTACATATAGGAATGATACAAGTTGCCTTAAAACCTGCAACTAGATTAGGCTTAAATACCTCAGCCTTAGTTTGTGTCAGAGACAAAAGACACAAGGACTTCAATGATTCCTTATTAGGAATTATAGAATCATCTCTCTGTGATGGCCCGATATATTTTTCGTGCTATCCCAATTTTACAATTTCAATTGAGGATCCAAACATTATGCAAGCTTTATCCTTAGATATACAAACCCAAGGATATAACATGTTGCCAGGATCTAAGAATATTATCCTTATTTATAGGATTCATTACAAAGCCATGAATACCGTAGTCCCTAACCTTAGGGAAGACACCACTAAATTAATCACCCCAAAAGGAACCACCACTTTCTTTGTCACAGACTTGCAGAAAGGAAACTTAGTGGTCCCTAGATCAATTGCATGGGAACAAAGTTAATTTACTCGACAATGGGATTTTTGAAGAATCCATTCCTCCTAAATAGGTATTAAATGAAGAGGTTGAGTCCATTATTGAAACAAACAATGGAACCGTAGCAATATCTTTTGCTAGAACTAGGTCCAGAAACTCGTTTTCAGGAAGAACTGTAGTTTCAGAACCCATAAAACCGAGGACATCCTTATCAGGAGTAGACCTAGATAGATTCAGCTCTATTGGAATCCATAGAATCAAGAACAAATAGCTCATTTCATATATGGCCCAGAAAGCACAACTTCAAGCCCAAAAGAAACAGTAAGCCTTAAAAGGCCAGAAAGCCCAACACCCTCAGATATGGGTTATGACAGAGAAAGCGTTAGGACCCAGCAACCTAAAAGGATTATGGCCCTAACCACAGAAGAAAGCCCATTTGAAAAATGGTTTCAAATGACTTTCAGAATAGAACAACAGCAAAGATTCTTAAAAGAATACAAATGGTATCAGGATAAAGGTGGGATAAAAAATTTTCAGGATTTTATGAAATTCATATTAGAGATTCAAAGGAAGTCTTTCCCAGATTTTGAGGATCAACAATTCTTAGTCACTTTAGAATCTGCATATAGGAATTTCATAACTCCCAAAGGAAAAACCTTAAGAGGTGTGCACCCACCATTGACAGAGATATCTTATAAGGTATCAGAAAACCAAGAATTTGAGTGTTCTCCATTCTCTAGATTAGATAAGCAGGGTAATTATGCCAACCTTAGCTTATGCACCATAGGTCAACAATTGACCAGGGTAGAAACATAACTCCAGACCTTTAAATCAAGAGAATATAGACCAGAAAAAGGAGAGACCTCTAAATCAGTAATGGAGAAAAAGGTTTTATTTAAACCTGTTGAAACAGACAAGTCTCCTATTAAATTAGGAGGAAACTCAGAAATAGTAGATGAGCTAACTAAAAGGTTAGCAGAGTTAGGGTTAGAAGCTAAGGATTCTAAAAAGAAGACCATAGCACCATTAACTAAATCTCTAAATATTCAAGAAGAACTGGAAAACAGATTAAAAAATCTGAATATAGCCTCCGTAAGTCAAGAACAAGAAGAAACAGAATCTGAAAATTCTGCTGATACAGAAGAACAAATTAACTCTCTAGAAGTTATGTTTAAAGAACCTGAACCTCTAGAAGTTAATAGAATAGTATACCCTAAACCTAGGGCAACAATCGAAATGAAGCCTTATTATTCTAGGCCTTCACCGATTAATCTACAATTTGAAGATAATAGTTATAACTACGTACAATTTGATGGATCTTCAATTGTAGAATGGAACATAGATGGATTATCTGAATATCAGATTAAAAATGCTATCCATTTTATGACCATGTATGCGTTTGCTGCTAAATCAAAAGGAAACAAAGGAGCGACAAATAGTCCACGCAATTACATGTGGATTCACAGCCAACTTAAAGGTTGGTGGGATTTTTGCTTAATCAAGAAGGAAAAAGACAAATTTATGATGTCGTTAAAATGTAATCAGCCAAGAATGTGTCAAACTCAAGTACCAGATTGTGTATACACCTTATTGTGTACAATAGGATTACACTTTGTAGGAACTATGAGTATGTACCTAGATAGATCCCAGGAACAACTAATGAATCTAAGATGTCCCGATCTATCTCATTTCAAATGGTATAAAGATACCTTCTTTTCCCTTATTTTCATTAGGGAAGATAATCAATATGATTTCTGGAAAGAAAAATTTCTTTCTGGACTACCCTCGTTATTCGCTGAACGAGTAAAGAAACAAATTAGGGATAAACATGATGGTACTTTGCCATACAACCAGTATACCTTTGGTGAATTAGCATCAGAAGTAGTCACTGCAGGGTTAACACTGTGCAATGAACTAAGACTTCAGCGCCAATTACACAAAGAAAGAATCACGAGTAAACGAATACTCGGTGATTTCTGTGAACAGTACGGTTTACCACCAGTAACTTTCCCTAATAAAGGAAAAGTTAAAAACTGGGGAGAGAGAGTAAGAGAAAGTTTAAAAAACACAAAACCTTTTACCCTCGACAGGCAAAACAGTATAAAAAACCTGTTAAAAATAAACCTGGAACATCTTCTAAAAGGAAGAAAAGAGTAACAAAAGAGACTAATGTAGTCTGTTATAAATGTGGAAAAACTGGACACTACGCTAATAAGTGTAAAGTTAAACAACAAATTCAAGCCTTAGAAATTAATGACAATCTTAAAGATTCATTAATTAAAATTCTCTTAAACGAGTCAGAACCAGAAGAAGACTTAGAAGTTAATGTCCTAGATTATACTTCTGAGGAATCCTCTACTGAGTTAGAACCAGAGCAAGAAAAAATCTGTGATGGAAAATGTGATTATTACAAATCACTCTGTACCTTAAATGGTTTATGTGTCTTAACAAAAGAACAGAACTTGATGTTAGATCTTATAAATAAGATAGAAGATCAAGGAGAAAAAAGAGAAAAACTAGAAGAATATTTAAATCTAGTTAAGGATAAAAGTCCTTTAGAAAGAAAAATAGAAGAAAGAACAAATCCATATGAACTGAAAGAAGTTATGGAAAGAATGAAGAAGGCTAAAATGCCAAGAGAACCAACTCTAAAAGAGTTAAGACAAGAAGTAAATTCGATTAAATTCGAAATACAATTCTTAAAAGAAAAAATAGTCTTATTAGAAGCAAAATAAGAATTTCCCTTAATAGTGGAAACAATAGAAGAAAAGGAAGAACAAGAACCAGTAGAAATAAATAGTCTTCAGTATGTCAATCGTATAGATAGAGTAGTCACCCATAAATGGCATACTAAGGTCACAATCATTGTTCAAAAGGAGTACTTATTTAGTACCATAGCTCTAATTGATTCAGGAGCAGATTTATGCTGTATAGATGAAGGTTTAGTACCCTCAAAATACTTCTCTAAAACAGTAGAAGAATTGCATACAGCAGATAGTTCTAAAATGGACATAAAATACAAACTGTCTAATACGATAGTTTGTAATCAAGGAATATGTTTTGAAATACCATTTATAATGGTAAAAGGATTGTCTCATCCAGTAATCCTAGGAAACTCATTCCTTCACATGTTATACCCAATTAAGTTAATTACTGAAAAGGGAATAACGACAGAAATAGATGGGAGAGAAATTATTTTTGAATTTATCTCCTTACCCATTGAAAGAGAAATTGATGTGCTTAAAAGCAATATCAAAAATAAAGAAAATTTTATTTATTCTCTTAAAAGAGAAATAGATTACAAAACAATAACAGAAAAGGTTAATGAACCTTGGTTACAAGAAAAAATAAAGCAACTGCAAAATGAGATGGCTAATAGCATTCATGCGAAGTACCCAATGCCTTTTGGGATAGAAAAAGCCATGTGGTTAATCTACCATATGAGCCTGACTTTGATGAAAGATTGATTCCTACTAAAGCCCGGCCCATTGCTATGGGTCCAAGACATTTAGAAATCTTTAAAAAGGAAATTGCTGACCTCGAGTTAAAAGGGCTAATTAGAAAAAGTCAAAGCCCATGGAGTTGTCCAGCGTTTTATGTTGAAAATGCTGCTGAATTAGAAAGAGGAGTACCAAGACTGGTAATCAACTATAAGCCTTTAAATCAGGTCCTTAGATGGATCAGATATCCATTACCTAATAAAAGAGATCTGTTAAACAGACTCTTTGAGGCCCAAATCTTTTCAAAGTTCGATATAAAGTCTGGATATTGGCAAATCCAGATAGCTGAAGAAGAAAGGTATAAACCGCTTTTATCAGCCATTTGGACATTACGAATGGAACGTAATGCCTTTCGGGCTTAAAAATGCCCCATCAGAATTTCAAAAAATTATGAATGAAATATTCAATGCTTATTCAGCATTCTCAATTGTTTACATTGATGATGTCCTTATTTTCTTCAGGACAATTGATCAACATTTTAAACACTTAAATGTGTTTATAAAAATTGTCAAAAGAAATGGCTTGGTAGTCTCAGCCAGAAAGATTAAACTCTTTCAGACTAATATTAGATTTTTAGGGCATAACATAAAACAAGGATCAATTATTCCTATTGATCGAGCCATTGAATTCGCCAGTAAATTTCCTGATGAAATAAAAGACAAAACCCAACTTCAAAGGTTTTTAGGAAGCCTAAACTATGTCTCAGACTTCTATAAAGACCTGGCCCATGATGCAAAGGCTTTATTTCAAAGACTTAGAAAAAACCCAAGCCCATGGTCCAAAGAACACACCTTATCTGTTAAATGGATAAAACAAAGGGTTAAAACCCTTCCCTGTCTGGCAATTCCTCATCCATCTGCCTTAAAGGTAGTTGAGACTGACGCATCTGACATCGGGTACGGCGGCATCTTAAAAAAAAGACTAGATGACAAAGAAACCCTAGTCAGATTTACCAGTGGAATTTGGACAGGACCTAGAGTTAATTACTCTACGGTTAAAAAGGAGATCTTATCTATAGTTCTCTGTGTACAAAAGTTCGAATCTGATTTATTAAATCAGAAATTCCTTATAAGGGTTGACTGTAAAAGTGCAAAAGAAATATTACTCAAGGATGTTAAAAACATCGCATCTAAACAGATATTTGCAAGATGGCAGGCTATTTTGTCTGTATTTGATTTTGATATTGAGTTTATTAAAGGAGAAACTAACTCATTGCCTGATTTCTTGACACGTGAATTCCTTACAGGACATGAGCTCAAAGGCCTCAGTAACTCCGTCAAAACGGACACACGAGGTATCTCCACCTCCGTCTAAAATGATGGACAAGCTCAGAAACGACGCTTATGAAATCAGTGTCGAAGCAAATAATGCCAAAGAGGTTATTTACCCCTATATTCCTGTTAGCTACTGTTTCCTTATGCCAATGGACAGGAAAAACAAGGATCTAAAGCCTTATGAGGCAGCAAGCTTTTACACAGAACATCATACAGTGAATCCTTATTTACCCAAGGACTACACTTATTATCAAGCTATCCTAGCAGAGACCGACTCAGTGGTCTTCTCACCTACAAAAAGGTCCGCTAATGAGTGGGCTTTCAGCAAGTTCATCATCAAAAGGGTTATGTCCTACGATGATTGGGGAGATTCGCTCTTTAAACAAAAGGAGTTGAATTTCGGTAAACCCAGGTACTTTAATTATTTTGATTATATGATTGCCTGGACTGGTGCCTTAATTTATGAAAATAGGCAGCGCAAGTTTAGCCGGTTCATACAGTTTCAGTTAGATAAAGAATCATGGGAATTTCCCTCATGGTTCTATGAATGGTTTTTTAACTGGGGATTATATCCCATTGCTTTACCTAATAAGGTTCGGACTGTTTATGAACAGTTTACCGATTCAAATAAATCCTTAAAGGATTCAAGATTACTATTTACTATCCTCTACAAAATTCCATGGATAGTCAGATGGGATTATATTATCTCAAAAAAGAAGATGAAAAGATTCGGTGAATTTTCAACCGAACACGTACCCTGGTTAACCAGAAGAGTCCTAATCAAATGGTGGGATAAATGTGACTTTTTCGAGCCACCCTCTATCTATTCTGCCAAAGGACTAATTACTCTGGCTAAAAAGCCATCACTGCCGAGTCCATCAGTCTCTTCAGGCCTATCAGATCTTTTCAAGGACCTACTCAAGTCAGTGCCGAAAGAAGAATTGCGCCTACAACTTTTTAGCGCACTTCAAGAAGATGACAAAGAAGCCAGCTCAAAAGCATCCACCTCAAAAGCAAAAGATGCTGCGGAGTGCTCTAAGTCTCATCAAAAGAACCACAGCGACAGCGACGATGACATAGGAGTCTTAATTTTTTGTTTAAAAAGAAGAAATTAAAAGCGATCCTTGCGTCGAAGTGTCCGGCGTTTTCATTGGTATCAGAGCCTAGTTAGTAAATAATTTGGTCAAAAGTTCTAGTGAAACCCCAAGTCGCGTATCCACACCGCTTAGCATGATCAGCGTTTTAGGCATTTGGAGTAAGTCGTTGACAGTGATCTAGAACCTATGGACAAATTATTTTCTCGCTTGCCCGGTAGCTCTAGAAGCGCTAGATTCGAGACAGAGGAAAACAAAAAATCAAAAAACAAAAATAAAGAAATATTATTAGTATCCAATATAGATAATGAATTAAATAATTGGAATCTACCTCCCATTTCGTCAAAATTAATCTATAAGTCTACTAATAGTTTTAAATTATGGTCAGATTATATAGTAAAGATTGTAGAGAGCATCAACGTTTGTTAAATTTGTTTAATATTATAATTAGATATTTAGATATATTACTTAACAATAATAATTTTTAAGACTCTTCTTCTCCTAAGAAAGTAAGTGGTATATAGGCTGGAAACTACTAACTGCTTAAGCCCTTCATTGCTGGAAGGTAAAGCGACCTGTAGCCACAACGCCACGTACTACTGAAATAGTATTGTATGTATAATCCTGATAGTCCAGTATATAGAAATAGGTTTGAATATAATCAAGCACATAAAGAATCTAGAGTGTCTAAAAATAATTTAGAAATAATATTAGGAGTTGTCGGTCTAGCTGTTGTCATAGGAGTCTTAATTTTTTGTTTAAAAAGAAGAAATTAAAAGCGATCCTTGCGTCGAAGTGTCCGTCGTTTTCATTGGTGGTTCCTTTTGGGGTGATTAATTTAGTGGTGTCTTCCCTAAGGTTAGGGACTACGGTATTCATGGCTTTGTAATGAATCCTATAAATAAGGATAATATTCTTAGATCCTGGCAACATGTTATATCCTTGGGTTTGTATATCTAAGGATAAAGCTTGCATAATGTTTGGATCCTCAATTGAAATTGTAAAATTGGGATAGCACAAAAAATATATCGGGCCATCACAGTATGTCATCCACATATAAGACAAGGAAAGTGATAGCACTGTCACTAACCTTCTTATATACACATGGCTCATCCTCATTTTTGATAAAACCAAAGGATTTAATGGCTTCATCAAAACGGATGTTCTAACTCCTCGAAGTTTGTTTCAACCCATAAATGGATCGCTTTAGCTTGCATACCTTAGAACCATCTTGGGATTCAAATCCCCTAGGTTGTTCCATGAAAATGTTTTCTTCAATGTATCCATTGAGAAAAGCTGTTTTGACATCCATCTGCCAAATCTCATAATCATAGTATGCAGCTATTGCTAATAAAATCCTAATTGATTTAAGCATGGCAACAGGCGAGAAAGTCTCCTCATAGTCGATTCCTTGCCTTTGGCGAAACCCTTTCGCTACTAGCCTTGCCTTATAGGTCTCTACCTTTCCATCAGAACCAATTTTCTTCTTGAAAACCCATTTGTTCCCTATAGGTATAATACCTTCATTTAGATTGCTATACTCTGGCTAGTGGAAACACTTTCTTACTGGCAATGGAAACACTTTCCTGTTGGCAATGGAAACACTTTTCTTTGCCTCCATCAGCTTTAGTCTTCCTTTTCTGTTTAGCTATTTTCTTGGAAGGACCAGGAATCTGAGGTTTCTTTTTCTTATTGCCCTTCTTCTTATTGGACTTTCAGCAGAAGAAGATGCAACCAAAGCTACCTCTTTTCCTTTATTACCTGGCATATTCTTTTGGGCAATAGCAGCATGTTAAGTAAACCAGCTAAAGTGCATTCCTGTTTAGTCATATGGAAATTTGTCACAAAATTCCCAAAAGACTCAGGAAGGGACTGAAGGATCAAATCCGTTTGTAGTTGGAAATCCATGTTGAAGTCAAGATGTTCCAACTGCTCAATCAGCCGAATCATCTTGTGGACATGATCCCCAACATTCTGTCCCTCAGACATCCTCATATGGAATAGCTGTCTAGATATCTCATACCTAGCATTCCTGCTGTGCTCACCATACAACTCTTGCAGGTGAAGGAGGATCTCACTCGCACTCAGCATGTTCTCATGTTGCTTCTGTAACTCATTACTTATGGAAGCAAGCATGTAACACTTAGCTCTCATATCATGCTCCTTCCACTTGTCCAAAGTATCATGTTCCTCTTGTGTGGCCTTTGGAGGTAAGGGACTAGGAACATTTGAATCTAGAACATATCCTATATGTTCAAGGTTCAGGACAAGTTTCAAATTTCTTAGCCAATCAGACAGATTAGGTCCTGTCAACCTATTGTGATCAAGTATGCTTGCAAGGATATTGGATGGTGGTGGTTGTTTTGTGCTCATTTTTATCATAAAATTAATCGCAAAAAATAACCAGATTAATTAGTAAATGTATCATGTAATTAACCAAAATGATTATGGTCTTTTAATCAAATTGGTCCTCCCACTAACTTAGCGAATCCTACACTTCCAAAGTAGGAAACGGAAATCCTAGTTGGATGGATTTCTAGTGGGTGATTGAATTCTTATAATTCTATTGATCATCCTCAGGTACATCCATTATTGGAATTACAATAAACTATAAGTGAGCAACTCCTTGCCCATCACATCTCATGTGAGGTTCAATCCTTTACCTAGCCCCTAATGCTCAAAATCTCAGGTACATCCATTATTGACTCATCTTGCATTAGTTAAGTTGATCCCATTGAGCCAGTAATTATGCAAATAATTTTAATGTCCTCAGGTACATCCAATATTGGCTACTAAACCATTTACATATTTACAACATCTCATGCTTAACAATTATTCTTAAGAAAATCTCTTAAATTAATTGCATCTCATGCAACTATTTAAAATTTCTTAAAATAATTGCCCCAATGGAGGGCCTATGTTATAATTACTTTAATTATAGCATTTCCAACTTAATCATTTGTTTGGAAGATTTTATAGTCATTCTAATTACTATTAAGGTCTCACTTTGCACATTATCCATTTAGCATGCATATATCATATAATTGCATACATTCCCATACATCTCATGCATTCATGGATAAGCAGTAAATATGGTATGATCATGGACTTTCTAAGGGATTCAATTCTGAGCCACCAAGAATTGAATCAGGGCATTCCTAGGTGCATTTCATTCATTCATTTTACAAGAGTTGCTGAAGGAGTACATAATCAACACTTGATCTTGAATTCCTCCCACTGGTCCCACCAATGCTCTTGACCTCCTTGAACTTCTTGCAATCCAATATTACATAGTAATCCTTAGCATACCAAGGCGAATTTACAAGAACTTAAATAAATGAAATTATAACCCAAAAATTATTACAAACTTAATAATACATGCCCAAAATAAATTAATTAATTTACAAACCCAAAGAAACATAAAAGAAATAAATCCAATCACATTGGTCTTTTATAGTCCATGATCATCCATCATGCATATCATTATTTAACAATTAAATAAAACATACATACTTAAATTAAATTGAATATCTCATATTCAACTTAAAAATCCAGATTTGAATATGATTCAAATAAATTTAAAAATTCAGATTTGAATCTCATTCAAACAAATTTAAAAATTCAGATTTGAATCAAATTCAAACAACTTTAAAAATTCAGATTTAAATCACATTCAAATATTTTTTTAAAAAATCAGATTTGAATCACATTCAAATATTCTTTAAAAAATCAGATCTGAATTTTATTCAATCAATTTTAAAAAATCAGATTTAAATATGATTCAAACAACTTTAAAAATTCATATTTGAATCACATTCAAACAACTTTTAAAATTCAGGTTTGAATCACATTCAAACAATTTTTAAAATTCTGAATTGAATCATAATTTAATTGTGTGATTAAAACTACTAATTAAACACTTTAATTAGTCAAAGAATAGGCCTTAGATCATACAACAATTGCAGAATTAAAAGCCAAACCTTGAACCACCCATGGAAGCCAAACCATGCGCACCATTGATGGTGATTTTCAATCATGCTGCCACACCTCCATTGCAACCAGCAATGGATAAATCATCTCATGATTAAAACACACAATTAATTATATAATCAACAATCTAAATGGCAAATATAGTGGCTCTGATACCAATTGAAGGAACGGAAGCGTGAAAAACACAAGTTTATACCATTGAATTCAAAAATTTTCACTTAGGTTCACATGCATCATGCAAGATTTATTTTTATCTATTTGATTTCAATGATAAACAACATATTAAAACTCTTTTAATATGTTTTTGGATCTGTATTTGCCATTTAAGATTTTAAAATTAATCAGATTAATTTTAGAACCCTAGATTAAATTAAGAACGATTACACTAACCTCTTGATGCACTGCAGCGTGTCTGCGCCCTTGAAATTCGTCTTCAGGACACCAGATGTTGTCCCTCTAGCTTGTCCACACCAAGAACACCTATGGCAGCCCTTGAACAGCTTCTAAAGCCTTTTCTATTAATTAGAAATTCAAGTTCTGCCTTTTAAGAGATTAGAGATGTAAACAGGACACTAGAAACAATTTCTAGTGTTCTTAATTCAAGAGATTGATGGCTAATCTCTTTGAATTGATGAGAGATGAAGAGAAATAGCTGGAGAGCTCAAAGTGGCATGACAAATGAGAGGAGAGATGAAGAACAATAGAGGGAGGGCTGCAAAGTGGCGTGACCAAGGAGTGTGGCTGCTGGTTGTATTTTATTTTCTCATAACAACACTTAAATAGCTAGGTTAACACATTAAACCCTTGCCACATGTCACCCTTTAATTAGCTCTAGGTTTAAGTGACCCAATCACATTGTGCCAAGTGTCAAACCTATATGTAATCTTGGTTTTAATCATCTTACATGATTAAAAAACATTTGGCAAGCTTATGTGTTATGCCATGTGTCACCATCTCATGGTGCCACGTGTCACACTGCAAAATGACCAAAATGCCCCTGTGTCTTAATTTTGAGTTCTCAACCCAAAATAATTAATTTTCTTCTTCTAATTAATTTATATCAAATATAAATTAATTAATTAATCTCTATTAATTAATTTCTCATTAATTAAATTCATATTTAAACACTTTAAATATAAATTTAACTTATATTATACATCCAATAATCTAGATTTGGTTTCAAGTCATGCTAAGGACTTTGCAAACTAATTGCAAACCAAACCTATTTAATTAATCAATTAAACTCTTTAATTAATTAATTAAATCATATTTAATTAGGTGATAACTTGTGTATGTGTGTGACTTACTAGGCTCATCACTAATTGGCAATGAGACATGATATCAACTCTTAATATCATCAGAACTCTTTCTTACCATAAATGATTTCTCTAAATCATTTTATGAACCTCATAGACCATGGTTAACACCTAGCATAGCATGCCATGGCCACCCAATTAGTAATAAGGTTTACCTTAAATGAACCTATAATCATATGTTACCATGCACTAGAATCTCTCTCATTACAAAATCCCAACTCAAGCCGAGTCATGGTTTATGTCAAACTCCATTTGCTATGAATATTATGTTCTTTTAATTCCAGTTCTTGATTAAAAGATTTTTTCATCGTAAACTCTTTCTCGAATAAATCTATCTGTCCTGGCCAGGAACTTAAAACATCAAGAACAATTGAATGAACATAGGATTTTATCTCTATTTACTTAGAGGAACAGATTCCATCTTGATCAACACCTACCTCCATATATAACTAGTAGGAGCCAACACATGCCCATATACCCATACACAATACAAGTATAAAAGCAGTATCAAACTCAAACTACCTATATACAAGATAAATGTGCAATCTCAGGTCTAAAGATTATATGCACTGATATGATTTATGACAAAACATTGACAAGAGTAAACTCCATGTGCTTGTCATAAGTGTCACTGGTTCAGCCTACTTATCATTTATAAGTGCCTATCATGTTTGTTATATGGCATGTGACTCACCATTCCATCTTATTTATATCTCATATAAATAACTTGGGAACAAACATGAATACAATCTTTCTGGATAAGTCATGTCCTTATTATGAAGTATCCTCGATTGTGAACCTATTTATGATACTTCGTGCTAGAAATATTGTCACTCATATTCTTAACAACTTAAGAATAATATTTCTAACAAAATATCAATGGACCTTTTCTATTACACATAAATATATTATGTAAACGGAAAAGTGGAAATGCCTTTTATTAATAAAAATATGTACAAGATACATACTAAATGATATGCTCTAGGGCATACTACTAACACTTCCGAAGGTCTATCCTTCTTGTCCTTCAGAGAAGTAAGATACTCTAGGCAGTTCTTTTTCCAATGCCCATCCTTCTGGCAGTGGAAACACTTTCCTTTGCCAGAATCAGCTTTAGTCTTCCCTTTCTATTTAACTATTTTTTTAGAAGGACCAGGAATCTGAGGTTCCTTTTTCTTATTGCCCTTCTTCTTATTGGACTTTCCAGTAGAAGAAGATGTAATCAAAGTTACCTCTTTTCCTTTATTGCCCGGCATATTCTTTTGGGCAATAACTAGCATGTTGAGTAAACCAGCTAAGGTGCATTCATGTTTAGTCAAATGGAAATTTTTCACAAAATTCCCAAAAGACTCAGGAAGGGACTAAAGGATTAATTTGTCACAAAATTCTCAAAATGCCCCTGTGTCTTAATTTTGAGTTCTTAACCCAAAATAATTATTTCTCTTCTTCTAATTAATTTATATCAAATATAAATTAATTAATTTTTATTAATTAATTTCTCATTAATTAAATTCATATTTAAACACTTTAAATATAAATTTAACTTATACTATACATCCAATAATCTAGATTTGGTTTCAAGTCATGCTAGGGACTTTGCAATCTAATTGCAAACCAAACCTATTTAATTAATCAATTAAACTCTTTAATTAATTAATTAATTAAATCATATTAAATTAGGTAATAACTTGTGTATGTGTGTGACTTACTAGGCTCATCACTAATTGGCAATGAAATATGATATCAACTCTTAATACTATCAGAACTCTTTCTTACCATAAATGATTTCTCTAAATCATTTTATACACCTCATAGACCATGGTTAACACCTAGCATAGCATGCCATAGCCACCCAATTAGTAATAAGGTTTACGTTAATTAAACCTATAATCATATGTTACCATGCACTAGAATCTCTATGTTACAAAATCCCAACTCAAGTTGGAGTCATGGTTTATGTCAAACTCCATTTGCTATGAATATTATGTTCTTTTTTAATTCCAGTTCCTGATTAAAAAGATTTTCTCATCATAAACTCTTTTTTTATTAAATCTATCTGTCCTGGCTAAGAAATTGAAACATCAAGAACAATTAAATGTACATAGGATTTTATCTCTATTTACTTAGAGGAACAGATTCCATCTTGATTAAAACCTACCTCCATATAAAACTAGTAGGAGCCAACACATGCCCATATACCCATACACAGTACAAGTATAAAAGCAGTATCAAACTCAAACTACCTATATACAAGATAATTGTGCTATCTCAGGTCTAAATATTATATGCACTGATATGATTTATGACAAAATGTTGACAAGAGTAAACTCCATGTGCTTGTCATAAGTGTCACTGGTTCGGCCTATTTATCATGTATAAGTGCCTATCATGTTTGTCATATGGCATGAGACTCACCATTCCATCTTATTTATATCTCATATAAATAACTTGGGAACAAACATGAATACAATCTTTCTGGATAAGTCATGTCCTTATTATGAAGTATCCTCGATTGTGAACCTATTTATGATACTTTGTACTAGAAATACTGTCACTCATATTCTTAACAACTTAAGAATAGAATTTCTAACAAAATATCAATGGACCTTTTCTATTACCCATAAATATCTTATGTAAACGGAAAAGTGGAAATGCCTTTTATTAATAAAAACATGTACAAGATACATACTAAATGATATGCTCTAGGGCATATTACTAACAATTATGTGATAAAATATCCTTTGGCTATGTTAATTGAATTATTATACTTGAATTATATCCTTAATGATTATTACAGCTTGTTAGCTGTTCTGTTGCACACCGGGAGACATAATGTGACTGATTGTGTGATGGTCCGAGATACTTAGTACTCAGTGCTAGTTTACCCGTTTATCCAGTTTAGTCGACTGGTATGGGTTACTCGGGCAACGATAATGAATTTTACAAAATTTTTATCAATTTATACTGTAATAAATGCCAGAAATTTAGTCTACCTAAACGGTAAACATACATTTTGCTTATTTATATTATTTTAGTTATTTTATTTTATATTGTCACCACTAAGCAGAATTGCTTAGTGCGTCGCTTTTGCCATGCGCAAGTACTGGAGACATAGCTTGGGAGTCCAGCAGACCTCATACTGGGTGAGCTTTCAGATCTCCACACAGAGTTCAGAGTCACCTCACCTTGCAGTGCATTTGGTAGGACATTAGGCCACTTTTGATATTTTGATATTTTGTATTTTGTAAACTTCTGTAATGTATGCTATAAATTCATGTAATTATGCTTTTAATATTATCTATGAACTATGTTCAGTAATAAATGTGAGCATTTCTCATTGAGTTGACTATGATATGAATTTAATTTTGAGACACTGAAGTCATTTGAGAAATTATTGAGAATATATTGGTGGTTGACTGAGAATGATGTGATGATTTTATTGGAAGTGCTTTTAACAGATTTAGAAGAACTGTTTTTCTAATTTACAACTGGCACTCTGCCGGATTTTCTATAAAATTTGCGAAAAAATTTGGATTAATCAAAAAATTGTAAATAAATAAGTAAAAAGGATAAATTGAATTGAAATATAATTTGGTGCTCCAGCACACTGTGTAGCATATCTTACTCAGCTACACTGTAGACGGGTAAGGGGTGTCACAATTTCGCTATGAATTTATGGAATTCATGGTTGATTGTGATGATTTATATGAAAATTTATTTGAAATTGTGGGTGTATTTGAAGGGGATAATTCGATTGGGAGACCTAGTAAGGAGATCAAAGTTGTGGTGGATTGAAGCTTGATTTGGAAGTGGTTAGTGCTAAGAAAATTTCATTAATTTTGAATAATCATTTACTTTAGTTAGGGTATTATATAATTAGGGTTTTCATTTTATGAAGTCTATTTAATGCTATTTTGCTTTATATTATGAGTATTTGATGAGTGTTTAGTTGGAAATATTTGTGATTTGAAAAGAAAATGGAGTAGATTGATGTTGTACAATTTTTGTTGAATCTGGATACTTTCAGGAGAGGTCAGCCAATAGTATCAGTGGCTAGTACACTATGTAACATCCTCACTTAGGTAGTCGATACGTTTTACTATACTGACGGCTGATGTCTGTCCGGACAGCCAAAAGGACAGGCGGCCAGAGTACAGACAACCAGAATATGGACAGTCGGAATACATATAGCCAAAAAGTATGGAATTATGTTTTGGTGATAGTGAGGAGACATAAAATAATGGAATACAAGGCAAGAAAATATGAGAAAAATTAAGGAAAAGTAAAAGAGATAAAATGTGACTAAGTTAAACGAGCCAAACCCGTAGCGATAGGTGACCGCATCGGGAAGTTACGGCAAGGACCGCTGACTAGCCCTGGACTGTGGGAAACCCAGAGAAATATTTTCGGGATATAATTAAAGGTTTATTGAAGTGCAATTGACATTGGAAATGTCAAAGAAAAAAAATAATAAGTTAGTATAAACGAAAATTAAAGAAATTGGCGGTACAAGAAGTAAATCGGTGTTACTAAAAAGTCTGAATTTGACCCGAAGAGGGGTATTTTGGTCATTTGACACCTAGAGTTGGATTTTAACCTAAATGTCCATTATAAATAAGTAGTATTAAATTTTTAAAATACCATGAAAACAAGAAATTGACATATAATGTAAATAGTGAAAAATGAGGGCATAATTACAATTAAGGGAAACCTTGAATTAGTTTAATATTTAATCTAAGTTAGTGGAGGATTTAGTGGACTATAAAAGCTCACTTGAGGAAAAAGAGGGCAGCACTTCATCATCTTCAACCTCAAATTCTCTCCCATGGCCGAATACTCTCCCAAGATTTCCTTCCATGGTCGTTTCATGCAACCTTCTTAAACTCCACCATTTTCAACTTAAAACCCAATGTTCACTTCCCTAATTTTGATCCCCACATCACAAGGAAGATATTGATGGTAATTTGAAGAGGAATAGTTAAGGTTTGATTAAGCTCCACGAAAGGTTAGTGCTAGTTTCCTTAATTTTCTTAAGTAAAAGTTGTGTTGAGGTTGAGACAAGTTAAATGGTTAAGAAAAATTAAAGAAATGATTGAGTTTTGGCAAACCATAAAATTGGCAGCCATGGTGATGAAAGGTGTTTGATTTATTCTCACATGAAATTAATGGGAATTGATGTTAAATGAAGTAATTAGAAGTGCTAGCAAGTAAATTTTATGAGTATGTCAGTGTTAGTGTTAAATTTAGGGGTTTGAAAGGGGAATTTAATACCTTAGTAAACTGCCATTGTTGGCAGCCCTTAAACTCATGAAATTGTGTATGATTTTATAAAATTATTGATGAATTATGGTGGTGTTGAATTGGGAGCAGTAGGTGAAATTGATATGGAAGTGTATGTGTAAGTTAAGTGTTGATGTATATCAAACTTGGGTTGAATTAGATGTTGAACATTAATAGTGTATTGTGTGCCTTGAACTCTTGATGTATTCTGCCCAAAATTTCTTTGCTGGAATTGTGTTGAATATATATAGAAGTGCCATGAATAAATATTGAAGTATTAGAAGGAGGAGAATTGTCAAATTAGGAGTGTGATTTTCATGTGCAAGTTGTGTATTATTGGTAGTATCTAAATTAGGTTATAAGTGTAAAATTGTGACCCCAATTGGTATGAGGCCAATTGGAGGCAAAACTAGATATAAAATAGGCCAACTTTTATGTAGAAATATTGCCAAAATTCTGCCTAGAAATTGACCTTAAAAATGACCAAATATGAAATTGCAACTTTCCAAATCCAGAATTTGACCATATGAACAGTAGCCAGTATTTTGGCCATAACTCACTCAAAATTGGTCCAAATGACCTGAAGTTTATATCATTGGAAAGCTTAGACATAGGGCTACAACTTTGGTAGAGACCACAAGCCCAGAAATGCCATTAAGCAAGTCAAATTGATTGCCCAAGTTGGGTTACAAAAATTGGCCGAATTGACTTTGACCTAAAAATGACCTAATTCTGTAATATAAGTGTAACTTGACTAGCCATAGTAAAATGACAATATCTTGGTCTACACAACTCCAAAAGACCTAAAATTTATACCGATGGAAAGCTTAGACATAGAGCTACAACTTTGGTGAAGATCACAGAACTTAGAAATGCCATTTACTAAGTCAAAATGCTTGCAAAATTTGAGGTATCAAAATTGTCCAGAACCATTGCAACCCAGAATTTAACCATATGAACAGTAGTCACTCATTTGACCATAACTCACTCAAAACAGGTCCAAATGACCTAAAATTTTTGTCAATGGAAAGATTAGACATAGAGCTATAACTCTTATGAAGACACCAAATCTCAGAAATGACTAGAACTAAGTCAAATTGATTGCCCAAGTTAGGGTACCAAATCTGCCATAATTGAACTTGACCTAAAAATGACCTAAAGTTGCATTGAAAATGCAATCTATCCAGCTTTAGTAAATTGACCATATCTTGGTCTATACAACTCAGAATGACTTAAAATTAGTGCCAAAAGTTCAATAAGACATAAACCTACAATATTGAAATTTTGATCAGAACCCATAAATCAAGGGAACTAGGCCAAATAAGTTGATTAAATTGACACACTAAATTTGGAATTGGTACAATTGACCATTAAGTCCAAAAAATTCAAATAGGTATATCTCCCACAAGAAGTCTCCAAATGTAATGAGTCATACCAGTATGAAAAGCTAAGAAAGAGACCTAAAATATTATTTTAGGCAACTTCCTCAGATTATAAATGTATAAGGCTAGAATTTAAGGTTAAGGCCATTGACCTAATTAAGGACCATGCCAATATAGGACCTTTGAGTCTAAGTCAATAATTTGACTATAAATAATTCTATAAGACTTGAAAAATTACAAGTAAATTTTCTAAATGATTATAAGACATAGAGCAACAAATCCTATGAAGCACACTAGGCCTAAATGTCATTATAAGCAGTCCAAATAAATTAGTAAATTCCACAATCAAAATGACTACTAACGGAACCAAAATTCATATTTGACCTAGTTATGGTTAATTAACCATAACTTGAGTTATACAACTCAAAATGGAGTAATTCAAGAAGGGAATTAAAGAAGACACAATAAAAAACAATTTGATGAAGAGAATTTTGCTAATTTCACCCTATAGCCTGACCCAATGGAATAGTAACCATTGGCCATGA
Source organism: Hevea brasiliensis (assembly GCF_030052815.1). NCBI lineage: Eukaryota > Viridiplantae > Streptophyta > Magnoliopsida > Malpighiales > Euphorbiaceae > Hevea > Hevea brasiliensis. The sequence goes on from NC_079493.1 coordinate 56,614,603, forward strand.
AATCTAAAAATTTGGAATCACATATAATTAGCCTTGAATTAAGTTTGGAAATAAATGCCAACGAGTATAAACTCAAAATGAGGAATCCTAGTGCAACTAGAACTAACATATCTGGTCAGTGTGGAAAAGTCAACATTTATGTTTGACTAGTAATGTGAATGAGAAACATAATGACTTAATAAATCACGTGAATGTATGAATGGGACATCAGTCCTTATTATCAGAGATAGGAAAAATGCTTTGAGCACAATGGTACTCCAGAACAATTTGTATGAAATGTGATCTGTTTGATGATGTACTGAATAATTGTGGCATGTTGATACTAGAATCAACCTATCCATGATGCATAAAAAGGTCAATAAATTTGTTGACCAGTGAAAGGCATAATGACCTATAAACCCTAAGAATAAAGAATTAAATATGTAATCTTATAATATGCCCTAGTTTGCCTAGTTGACTAGTTTGGATAGGTTGGCATGCCAATAAGGTTCTAACAGCTGTATTGTAAATGGCTTCACACCACACTATGTTTTATGGCTCATTATGTCACACTATGATTTTAATAGCCTATAGCTATACGGATTATGTTATGATACTCGGCTTATTGCCTGATTGTTTATATGGCTTTTTAGCCCCACTATTTGCACACCGGGAGATACTTTGTGATCGATGGTGTGACGGCCGAGGTACTAGGTACCCAGTGCTAGTTTATCCACTGTTTGCACACCGGGAGATACTTTGTGATCGATGGTGTGACGGCCTGAGGTACTAGGTACCCAGAGCTAGAATATTCATTTATCCAATCTGGTCAGTGTATAGGCTACATGGGCAGTCAATTAAAAAATTATTCAATTCAGCCAGTTTAGTTAAGTTAAGTGTACGAAAATTTCAGTACAATTAAATTAAGCATTGAATGAAATGAGTAAAAGAGATTAGCAATAAAAACATAATAAAAATACAATTTGCAGAACCGTTGAGACTTAAAATACAATACAGTTAGAATAATTGATTTCTGGATATCTGAATTATGATTTATTTCTTTCTTTATTTGTATATATTATTTCTTGTTATATTATTGCACCACTAAGCATAAATGCTTAGCGCGATGGAATTGTTTCCTCGCGCAGGTACTTCGACTGAGATTTTGGAGTCCAGATCTGCAGAAGTGTTAGAAGAGTTCAAGGTTGTCACCTCCTCAGCAATGCATGTAGATAGGGCTCATTTTAAGCATGTTTTCTAATCTGTGCATTATAATTACTGCTTATATTGTAATGTGAATTAGTAATTGTAATTTCATTTGCATATCCTGTACTTGATAAATTTATGTACTTAATTGGCAAATTATATAAGTTAATAAAATATAAGAATTCTGATATCTGAGTTGATTATCTAATCATAATGATTCTGAATGAGATTGAGTTTGAGAAATTTTGAGACTAAATCTGAGTTTGAGAAACTGTTAAGAATGCTTTGAGATAATATGAGTTATGAATTTGACTATATATTGAAATTGTTTTTGGTAGGTTCAGAAGAACTGTTAGTCCAAATTATAGCCAGCACTCTGTCGGATTATCGTTAAAATTTTTGAAATTTCCAAATTAGTTAGATTTTGATAAAAGTAAAAATAGCCTAAACCTTAGATAAAGTTTTTGAATAAATAAATCAAGAACTGTAATGAAATCAAATAAGATCAGGTGCTCCAGCACTCCATGTGCACACCTTGCTCGGCTACACTATAGACGGGTGAGGGGTGTTACATTTAGTGATATCAGAGCATAGTTTAGGCGTTCCTAGGAAAATATGTGTAGAAAGATAGTGTGCATACATGCATTGCATTCATAAGAGTCGAGGTGACACTAATGCAGATCTATTTACTTTTGATTATTCAAAGTTAAGATATGGACTCAGAGTCGCAGAGGGCATTAGAAAAAGAAGTAGAAAACCTAGTTCATGAGGTTATAACGTAGTGACTATGTAATGTTCTTGACGTTTGTATTGTAAGCCGCAGATTACAGTACCGACATGGGATTATTGTGTAGAGCTACGTGCTTCCTCGTGGTACAATAAAATAAGAATATTTGTAAGTAATCTATAAATTGATACAGTTACGCCCGAATAGAGTACTATTACAGGAAATAAATGTGAAAATTTTAGTCAGAAATTTAAAACTTCAGAACTAGCCTATCAAAAGACTACACTTGTAAGATAGCTAGAGTCAGTGACTCGGTTACATTAATGTGAACTACATGTACCACAGTATTTACTATAAGCTTAGAGATATCAGTATGACTTATCATCCTCTGATGATGGATGGACAGTCGAAATGAGTAATTCAGATAAATTCTAAAACTCATTGAGTTCCTGTAAAAAATGAAATGAAATGATAATAATAACCTGTAATATGTGATAAACCCTCGAGAATATACTAAAAACTTATGTCATTGAATCCGAGGGGAGATGGGACAGATACCTCCCACTAACAGAATTTGTATACAATAATAAGTGTCAAGCTAGCATACAAACGACACCCTATGAAACACTGTAAGGAAAAAAGTACAGAATACCAGTACTTTGAACTGAGTTGGGTAAAGATATCTAGACATTAATATAAAGTCTTATAATTATTTTGATATTTTTTTCAGAAAATAATGATTTATGCATTTGAAAATATATTTAGAAGTTGTAGTGTTATTCCCTCTAGAAGCAAGAATAGATACCTTCCATTGATGGAGTTTGTGTATAGCGATATTTATTAAATAAGCCTAAAGATACCAAGGTATAAGGTCTTGTATGAGATAAATGCAGAATACCTAGACAAAGGTTAACAGAGTTGGAATTGGTAAAAGAGACTGAAGGACCAATAAGGATTCCAGTACGAGAAATCAGAGAACTAATGAATAATAGACTTTCATGAGTAGAGATAATAAAGGCAAAAGAAAACAGTGATAGGAAAGTGAATAGAATTATGAGATAATGATAAACTCAATTGTTTAAATCCGATGAATTTCGAGGATAAAATTCCTTTTTAGAGGGGAAGAGTTGTAACATCCTCACTTAGGTAGTCGGTACGTTCTACTGTACTAAAGGCTGATGTCTGTCTAAACAGCCAAAAGGACAGGCGGCCAGAGTATAGACAACCAGAATATGGACAGTCGGAATACAGACAGCCAAAAAGTCTGAAATTATATTTTGGTGATAGTGAGGAGACATAAAATGATGGAATACAAGGTAATAAAATATGAGAAAAATTAAAGAAAGTTATGACAAGGACCGTTGACTAGTCCTGGACTGCGGGGAATCCTGAGAAATATTTTTGGAGTGTAATTGACATTGGAAATGTCAAAGAAAAAGTAATAAGTTAGTATAAACGAAAATTAAAGAAATTGGCAGTATAAGGAGTAAATCGGTGCTACCAAAAAAGTCTAAATTTCACCCGAAGAGGGGCATTTTGGTCATTTGATACCTAGAGTTAGATTTTGACCTAAATGTTCATTAAAAATAAGTAATATTAAATTTTGAAAATGCCATGAAAACAAGAAATTGACATATAATGTAAATAGTGAAAAATGAGGGCATAATTACAATTAAGGGAAACCTTGAATTAGTTTAATATTTAATCTAAGTTAGTGGAGGATTTAGTGGACTATAAAAGCTCACTTGAGGACAAAGAGGGTAGCACTTCATGATCTTCAACCTCAAATTCTCTCCCATGGCCGAACACTTTCCCAAGCTTTCCTTCCATGGCCGTTTCATGCAACCTTCTTAAAGTCCAACATTTTCAACTTAAAACCCAATGTTCACTTTACTAATTTTGATTCCCACATCAAAAGGAAGAGATTGATGGTAATTTGAAGAGGAATAGTTGAGGTTTGATTAAGCTCCACAAAAGGTTAGTACTAGTTTCCTTAATTTTCTTAAGTAAAAGTTGTTTTGAGGTTGAGACAAGTTAAATGGTTAAGAAAAATTGAAGAAATGATTGAGTTTTAGCAAACCATAAATTTGGCAGCCATGGTGATGAAAGGTGTTTGATTTATTCTCACATGAAATTAATGGGAATTGATGTTAAATGAAGTAATTAGAAGTGCTAGCAAGTAAATTTTATATGTATGTTAGTGTTAGTATTGAATTTAGGGGTTTGAAAGGGGAATTTAATACCTTAGTAAACTGTAATTGTTGGCAGCCCTTAAAATCATGAAATTGTGTATGATTTTATGAAATTATTGATGAATTATGGTGGTGTTGAATTGGGGGCAGTAGGTGAAATTTGTTAGTAGTATGCCCTAGAGCATATCATTTAGTATGTGTCTTGTATATGTATTATTAATAAAAGGCATTTTTACTTTTCCGTTTACATAATATATTTATGTATAATAGAAAAGGTCCATTGATATTTTTTTAGAAATTCTATTCTTAAGTTGTTAAGAATATGAGTAACAGTATTTCTAGTACAAAGTATCATAAATAGGTTCACAATCGAGGATACTTCACAATAAGGACATGACTTATCCAGAAAGATTGTATTCATGTTTGTTCCCAAGTTAATTATATGAGATATAAATAAGATGGAATGGTGAGTCTTATGCCATATGACAAATATGATAGGCACTTATACATGATAAGTAGGTCGAACTAGTGACACTTATGACAAGCACATGGAGTTTACTCTTGTCAATGTATTATCATAAATCATATTAGTGCATATAATCTTTAGACCTGAGATAGCACAGTTATCTTGTATATAAGTGGTTTTAAGTTTGATACTGCTTTCATACTTGTACTATGTATGGGTATATGGGCATGTGTTGGCTCCTACTAGTTATATATGGAGGTAAGTGTTGATCAAGATGGAATCTGTTACCCTAAGTAAATAGGGATAAAATCCTATGTTCATTTAATTATTCTTGATATTTTAAGTTCCTGGCCAGGACAGATAGATTTAATCAAAAAAGAGTTTCTGATAAGAAAATATTTTTAATCAAGAACTGGAATTAAAAAAGAACATAATATTCATAGCAAATGGGGTTTGACATAAACCATAACTCCAGCTCGAATTGGGATTTTGTAACAGAGAGATTCTAGTGCATGGTAGCATATGATTATATTTTTATTTAAAGTAAACCTTATTACTAATTGGGTAGCCATGGCATGCTATGCTAGGTGTTAACCATGGTCTATGAGGTGCATAAAATGATTTAGAGAAATCATTTATGGTAAGAAAGAGTTCTGATGATATTAAGAGTTGATATCATGTCTCATTGCCAATTAGTGATGAGCCTAGTAAGTCACACGCATACACAAGTAATCACCAAATTAAATATGAATTAATTAATTAATTAAAGAATTTAATTGATTAATTAAATAAGTTTTGTTTGCAATTAGATTGCAAAGTCCCTAGCATGGCTTGAAACCAAATCTAGATTATTGGATGCATAGTATAAGTTAAATTTATATTTCAAGTGTTTAAATATGAATTTAATTAATGAGAAATTAATTAATAAAGATTAATTAATTGATTTATATTTGATATAAATTGATTAGAAGAAGAGAAATAATTATTTTGGGTGGAGAACTCAAAATTAAGACACATGGGCTTTTTGGTCATTTCACAGGGTGACATGTGGCACCATGTGATGGTGACACATGGCACTACACATAAGCTTGCCAAATGTCTTTTAATCATGTAAGATGATTAAAATTAAGATTAAATATAGGTTTGACACTTGGCACAATGTGATTGGGTCAATTAAACCTAGAACCAATCAGAGGGTGACATGTGGCAAGGGTTTAAGTGATGACCTAGCTATATAAGTGTTGTTATGAAAAGAAAACAATATAATCAGTAGCTGATATCTTTTGTGCCGCCACCCAAGAAGCTCTCCCTTCTCTTCATCTTCTTCTCTCATGTATTCCAAGAGATTAGCAAACAATCTCTTGAATTAAAAATACTAGAAATTGTTTCTAGTGTCCTGTTTACATCTTTAATCTCTTAAAAGGCAAAACTTGATTTTCTAATTAATAGAAAAAGCTTTAGAAGCTGTTCAAGGGCTGCCATAGGTGAACTTGGTATGGATAAGCTAGAAGGACAGCATCTGGTGTCCTGAAGGCGCATCCTAAAGGCACAAATACCCTGCAGTGCATCAAGAGGTTAGTGTATTTGTTCTTGATTTAATCTAGGGTTCTAAAATTAATCTAATTAATTTTAAAATCTTAAATGGCAAATAAAGATCCAAAAATATATTAAAAGAGTTTTAATATGTTATTTATCATTGAAATCAAATAGATAAAAATAAATCTTACATGATGCATGTGGCCCTAGGTGAAAATTTTTGAATTCAATGATATAAACTTATGTTTTTCATGTTTTTGCTCCTTCACTTGGTATCAGAGCCACTATATTTGCCATTTAGATTGTTGATTATATGATTTAATTGTGCGTAATAATCGTAAGATGATAGATCCATTGCTGGTTGCAAGAAAGGTGGCGGCTTGGGTGAAGAACACCATCATTGGTGCGCCATCTTTGGCCTTCATGGGTGGCGCAAGGTTTGGCTTTTTAATTTGCAATTGTTGTATGATCTAAAAGCTCATCCTATGTCTAATTAAATTTTTTAATTAGAATTTTAATCACATAATTAAATTTTGATTCAAATCAGAATTTTAAAAGTTGTTTGAATGTGATTCAAATCTGAATTTTTAAAGTTGTTTGAATAATATTCAAATATGAATTTTTAAAGTTGTTTGAATAATATTCAAATCTGAATTTTTAAAAAATTTTTTGAATGTGATTCAAATCTGATTTTTAAAAATTGTTTGAATGTGATTCAAATCTAAATTTTTAAGGTTGTTTGAATGTGATTCAAATCTGAATTTTTAAATTTGTTTGAATCATATTCAAATCTGAATTTTTAAGTCGACTATAAGATATTCAATTTAATTTAAGTATGTATGTTTTATTTAATTGTTAAATAGTGATATGCATGATGGATGATCATGGACTACAAAAGACCAATGTGATTGGATTTATTTCTTTTATGTTTCTTTGGGATTGTAAATTAATTAATTTATTTTAATGTATTTTGGGCATGTATTATTAAGGTTGTAATAATTTTTGGGTTGTAATTTCATTTATTTAAGTTTTTGTAAATTCGCCTTGGCATGCCAAGGATTACTATGTAATAATGGATTGCAAGAAGATCAAGGAGGTCAAGAGCATTGGTGGGACCAGTGGGAGGAATTCAATATCAAGTGTTGATTATGTACTCCTTCAGCAACTCTTGTAATATGAATGAATGAAATGCACCTAGGAATGCCCTGATTCAATTCTTGGTGGCTCAGAATTGAATCCCGTAGAAAGTCCATGATCATACCATATTTATTTATTGTCCATGAATGCATGAGATGTATGTGAATGTATGCAGTATGTGATATATGCATGCTAAATGGATAATGTGCAAAGTGAGGCCTTAATAGTAATTAGGATGACCATAAAATCTTCCAAACAAATGATTAAGTTGGAAATGTTATAATTAAAGTAATTATAACATGGGCCCTCCATTGAGGCAATTATTTTAAGAAATTTTAAATGTTGTAAGTATGTAAATGGTTTGATGGCCAATATTGGATGTACCTGAGGACATTAAAATTATTTCCATAATTACTGGCTCAATGGGATCAACATAACTAATGCAAGATAAGTCAATAATGGATGTACCTGAGATTTTGAGCATTAGGGGATAGGTAAAAGATTGAACCTCACATGAGATGTGATGGGCAAGGAGTTTCTCACTTATAGTTTATTGTAATTCCAATAACGGATGTACCTAAGGATGATCAATAGAATTATAAGAATTCAATCATCCACTAGAAATCCATCCAATTAGGATTTCTGTTTTCTACTTTGGAAGTGTAGGATTCGCTAATTTAGTGGGAGGACCAATTTGATTAAAAGACCATAATTATTTTGGTTAATTACATGATATATTTACTAATAAATTTGGTTATTTTCTGCAGTTAATTTTCTGATAATAATGAGCACAGAACAACCACCACCATCCAATATCCTTGCAAGCACACTTGATCGCAATAGGTTGACAAGACCTAATCTGTCTGATTGGCTAAGAAATTTGAAATTTGTCCTGAACCTTGAACATATAGGATATGTTCTAGACTCAAATGTTCCTGGTCCCTTACCACCAGAGGCCACCCAAGAGGAACATGAAACTTTGGATAAGTGGAAGGAGCATAATATGAGAGCTAAGTATTACATGCTTGCTTCTATGAGTAATGAGTTATAGAAGCAGCATGAAAACATGCAGAGTGCGAGTGAGATCCTCCTTCACCTACAAGAGTTATATGGTGAGCACAGCAGGAATGCTAGGTATGAGATATCTAGACAGCTGTTCCGCATAAGGATATCTAAGGGACAGAATGTTGGGGATAATGTCCACAAAATGATTCTGCTGATTGAGCAGCTAGAACATCTTAACTTTAACATGGACTTCCAACTACAGACGGATTTGATCCTTCAGTCCCTTCCTGATTCTTTTGGGAATTTTGTGACAAATTTCCATATGACTAAACAGGAATGCACCTTGGTTAGTTTACTCAACATGCTGGTTATTGCCCAAAAGAATATGCCGGGCAAAAAAGGAAAAGAGGTAGCTTTGATTGCATCTTCTTCTACTGGAAAGTCCAATAAGAAGAAGGGCAATAAGAAAAAGAAATCTCACATTCCTTGTCCTTCCAAGAAAATAGCTAAACAAAAAGGGAAGACTAAAGTTGATGGAGGCAAAGGAAAGTGTTTCCACTGCCAGAAGGATGGGCATTGGAAAAGGAAATGCCCAGAGTATCTTGCTTCTCTGAAGGACAAAAAGGATAGACCTTCGGAAGGTATGTCCATATCTTGTTATTTAGATTCTGATGATACTCATAGTTCATCTACAGCTTAGGTTTTAGATACTGGTGCCAGTTCTCACATTTCTCATGATATGCAGGAACTAGCAAATAGTAGCAGCTTGCATTCTCAAGATGTTAGAGTTCGGATTGGCAATGGCTCAACTATTAAAGCTTTAGCCATAGGATCTAAATCTTTTTACATGTTTGGACATGTTTTGTGTTTGGATAATATTTTATATGTACCTGATGCTTTTAAGAACGTCATTTCTATATCTAGTTTGATTAGAAATGGCTATGAATTTCAATTCGCAGATGATGTTTGCAATATTTATTTTGGAAATAAATATGTTAGTTCGGGTTATATGAATGATGGTCTTTATTATTTAGATAATAATGACAAACACAAAATGAATGCAAGTGATCTAAATGAATGCAATACCATGGTGAAAACCAACTCAAGTTCAAAATATATTTGGTACTTAAGGTTATGTCATGTTGCAGAAGATAGGATTGCAAAATTGGAGAAAATAAGGATTCTATCCTCATTGGGCTCTGAGCCTACTCTAACTTGTGAATCTTGCCCTCAGGGCAAAATGACTAGATCACCCTTTGTTGGACAAGAGCTAAGAGTTGAAAATATTTTGGAGCTAATACATAGTGATGTATGTGGTCCATTCAAGAAAATGACTAGAGGCGGTTTTCATTACTTTATTACCTTTACTGATGATAAATCAAGGTTTGGGTATTTGTATTTATAATACCCCGAACCTCCGAGTTATGAATAGTACCATTTTTGGTCCGTGACTAATACTATCCAAAGACACCTTGAGGACCAAAAATAAATAGAAAATTAATTGAGATAGACACAACAAAAATTCTAGTGAACAAAAAAGCTAAGGACTAATCGGGTATTATAAAAAGAAGGATTATGACCCGATGAGGGGCATTTTGGTCAATTCACCTCAAGAGTTGACTTTTCACCAAAATGTCAATTAAATTAAATGAAATTAATGAATTGAATTATGGGGTAAAAAATGAAGAAAAATTCAAGTAAAAATATGTAAGGGAAAATTTATGAAATGAAAACTTAAACTTTCATTTCCATTATGACAAAATTAAAATGAAAGACATAAGGGCTTTTGATAGTTAAATTTAATTATTTAATTAAAAGGAAAAATTAAGTGTAAATGTAAAAAAAAAGGAATAAAAATTTAAGTTTAATTATCCTTATGACACAATTAAAATTTATAATTTTAATAAGCTAATTTTGGGGATAAATATATGTGTGTGTGTGTGTGTGTGTGTATATATATATATATATAAATCAGAAGACAAATGTCTTCTTCATTTCTTTTTTTTCATAAGATGCCACCACCCTATCCTCTCTCTTCCTCTCTCTCTCTTTTTCTCTTCTTCTTCCACTTCTTCCCCTCATTGATTTCCCCTCTTAAGTTTTAATTCCCTTGAATTCCCTTCATAAATTTCATAGCCCACTAAAAGAAAACATCAAAGAGATCTTTGATTGAGAGATTAAAAGCAAGGAGAACAAGAATTGAAAGAAAAGTGAAGTTGGAAAGAAATCAACAAGAGGTAAGTTTCTTTTCATGTTAGATTAGTTGTATAAACTTGGAATGAAGTTAATTTATGATGAAATTTCATAAAAAAAAATGAAAGAAAACATGTATGGAACCTAAACTAAGGTTTTGGTCAAATGAGAGAAAATTAGGGTTTGATGTATTTTTAGTTAAATTGATGATAAATCTAAGTTAAAGTGAAGTAGTATGCATGATTGGAAGTAGTAAGATTTTATGGGATTGCATAAATTGAATTATGGAAGATTAGGATTCATGGGGAAATTCGGTTTTAGTACTAGAGAATGAAGTTGGTGTCTGTAGTGTTAAATTATGATCATTTGAGGTTTATTTAGTTTGAATTGACATTGGGTTGATGAATGGAAGTAATGAAATGGTAGGATTAGGGAAAATTACAAACTTTGGTATTTGAAAATTGTAGGGTTTGTGCTAGGAAGGGCCATTGATGCGGCAATGCTAAATTAAAGTCATTTTGAGTAAATTAAATGCGAATTGAGGTTGGTTAATGGAAGTAATTGAAGAAATGAAAAATTGAACTTAGGGCAGAATTTTGCACACTGATATCAGTGTGTTTGGAAGCCCATAACTTAAGCTACACAACTCTAATTGTTGTGAAACCAATTGAAAACGAAACTTAAGACATAGGGCTAGAATTTTCATGAAGATACCTTGCCCTGAAAATGACCTTAAGCTACCTGAACTGAGCCTTGAAATGGGAGATAAAATTCTAGAACCTGCAGAATTATGTGTGTAAACAGTAAAGTTTAAACAGCCATAACTCTCTCTAGAAAACACTAATTTAGGTGATTCTTAAACCGATGTAAACCTAAGATATAGTAGAACATTTCATATGAAGAATGTTAGGCCAAATTATGAACTTAACTCAATCAAATTGCGGAACAAATTCGGGTCACTGAATCTGCCAAAATCTGGGCACCTAAAATTGACCAAATAAACAGTAAAATTTGCAAGCTATAACTCTCTCTAGAAAACTCCGATTTAGGCGATTCTTGAACCGATGGAAACCTAAGACATAGTATAACATTTCATATGAAGAACATTAGACCAAATTATGGACTTCACTTGACCAAATTGCTGAACGAAGTTTGATTGATAAATCTGCCAGAACTAAATCTGCAGCATGAACAGTGACGTGAATAGTAATAGAGTTTTGGGCATAACTTGAGCTACACAGCTCCGAATTAGGCGATTCAAAAAGGAAAATAAAGTTAAGACCTAAATGAACAATTTTCATGAAGAATACCTTATCAAATTATGATCGAAGATTAGCGCACCAAGCTGTCCCAAAACCAAAATATTCTAAAATTTTCAAAGCTAACTTGGGATGCATTAGACATGCATGTAATGAGTTCTTGGCAGCAATTGAGATTGGTATTGAGGTATTCTATTTGTGTATTTTCAATAGAAAAAGAAGTTGGAACGGACAAGGAGAAGTAGGTAACAAGGAAGGAGAATTATTGAAGGTTTGTGCACAACTAACCTTTTTCTTTGTTTTAGCTTCGTAAATTGATTTGAATGACTTTATTTGAATGAGTTTGATTTGAAATGAGTTTATTTTGAATGAGTTATGTTTTTCTCTTGTATTTGAGGAATTTGTGTGTTGCCAACCCTTTTATGCGTCTTATAATGATTTGAATATGTTATTGTTTTGCAAATGTGATTATTGATTTAGAAACTCTTGAAAGTTGTTTTGAAACCACAGTTAGCATGACAGTCCCTTCGAAACTCCCCGGTAGTAACAGTTACTTGGGGTTTTATAATTGATATTGATTATGTCTCCCATTAATAATGGTTAGTGGGGCAAGACTACATGAGTACTCATTAGCTAGCTAGCCCTTCCCTCATTAATAACGATTAGTGAGGTTGAGATTGCTTTGTCATGGTGTGGTATATATTGTAGTTATACCCCTGTAATTTCCTTTTGATGTATTTTGCACCTATATGCATGGATGTATAGACATTAAGCAGTTTGTATTTAAAAGCATTGCATTGCTATCACATTTTGAGTTTGTAACTATTTTGTATTTTACTTTGAGACTTATGAAAATGTAACTTTTGCAATATTTAGTCTATCATTATTTTCAATGAATGTTTACATGGAATTTTAACTATTCTCATACAGTTTTCTGCAAAAGAATTGATAAGATAAAAAGCTATGATTTGTTCTAAAATCCTTTGTAGCATAACTAATGGGTTATTGGTAGGTGGAGTTTGGTGATTCATTAGGTATGCTACGGGAAGATGTCATGCCTTACAAGGGATAAGGTGTGACATGTTTTAGTGGTATCAGAGCTTTGGTTTTTATACAAGTTTTGAAATTGCATGTTTGAAAATTTTTTATAAGTACAACTGCAGTACAACTGCTTAATTGTCATTATTGATACATATAGTGCATTACATCATAAATATGGACTAATGGAGGGAAATCTCCTTATGTTGTTTGTTCAGGGAGGAGAATTCCTTGTGATTCAATATGGAAGAGGGGGATCACACAGTGGAGCAATCAGTAGCAGCTGAGGTACAAGGGGAAGCCCCAGCTCCTCAGAATGCCAGTGGATCGACTGCACCCATCCCACCCATGCAGTTTCCTGCTCAGTTCGCTCAGCAAATGGCTGCACTATTTTCGCAAATAGCTGGCAATATACCAATCCAAGCTCCTATGCAAGCACCTCCAGTGCAACCACCATCCCCAGCCAGACAATATGACAAGTTAATGAAGTATGGGGCAACAAAGTTCAAGGGTACAGTGGACCCATTGGAAGCTGAGCAATGGTTAGAACGGATGGAGAGGATCTTCAAGAAATTGCACTGCACAGATGAGTTGAAGTTTGAATAATCAATTTCCTTTGTCTTCTTGATTTATATATATATATATACACACACACATATATTTATCCCCAAAATTAGCTTATTAAAATTATAAATTTAAATTGTCATAAGGATAATTAAACTTAAATTTTTATTCCTTTTTTTTTTTTACATTTACACTTAATTTTTCCTTTTAATTAAATAATTAAATTTAACTATCAAAAGCCCATAAGTCTTTCATTTTAATTTTGTCATAATGGAAATGAAAGTTTAAGTTTTCATTTCATAAATTTTCCCTTACATATATTTACTTGAATTTTTCTTCAATTTTTATCCCATAATTCAATTCATTAATTTCATTTAATTTAATTGACATTTTGGTCAAAAGTCAACTCTTGAGGTGAATTGACCAAAATGCCGCTCATCGGGTCATAATCCTTCTTTTTATAATACCCGATGAGTCCTTAGCTTTTTTGTTCACTAGAATTTTTATTCTGTCTATCTCAATTAATTTTTTATTTATTTTTGGTCCTCAAGGTGTCTTTGAATAGTATTAGTCACGGACCAAAAATTGTACTATTCATAACTCAGAGGTTCGGGGTATTACAGTATTTGATGAAATACAAACATGAATCCTTTGAAAAGTTCAAAGAATTTAAATCTGAAGTAGAAAATCAAACAGGAAAAAGTATTAAAGCTCTTTGATCAGATCGTAGAGATGAATATTTGAGTACTGAATTTGATGAATACTTGAGAAAGCACGACATTGTTTCTCAGCTGACTCCTCCAGGAACATCACAGCTGAATGGTGTATCTGAAAGTAGAAATCGTACCCTATTGGATATGGTATGTAGTATGATGAGCTATACTGATATGTCAATCTCCTTTTAGGGATTTGCATTAGAATAAGCTTTGTATATTCTGAATAGGATTCCATCAAAATCAGTATCTTCCACACCTTATGATATTGGCATGGAAGAAAACCAAGTCTTAAGCATGTTAAGATTTGGGGTTGTCCAGCTTATATCAAAAAGCTGAACATTGATAAATTGGAAACCAAATCAGAAAATGGTCGATTTGCTGGATGTCCAAAAGATAGTTTTAGATATTATTTTTATTTGCCTACTTCACAAAAGGTTATAGTACGTAGAGATGCCACATTTCTTGAACAACATTTTATTCAAGAAGGAGGCAAAGGAAGGCAAATAGAGTTAAAATTGGAGAATTCTAACCAACCAACAGATCAGATGGATATAGATCCATTTGGTCAACCTACACCCATTGATGAAAAATCTACAGCTATTCCTCATAGAACAACTAGGGTATCTCACCCACCAGTGAGATATGGTTTCCTTCATAAAGAAGAATAAGAGTTATCTACTCATGAAAAAATATGTCACAATATTTTTATAAACCAAAATAATTTACGAATTTAGTTTACAACTTCAATGTACAATTTTAGTTTACAACTGCTCAAAACCAAGAACAATATATAAATACAGTGAACATACATTACAATACAAAATGCAAAATATGTATACTCAATATACCCGATGAACTCTCAATGTAGCACTAGCAGCCTAATCTGCTGCCTTGTCAGTCAGTCTACCTGCGACAACAATGAAAAGCTATCGCTGAGTAAAATTTACTCAGTGGTGCACAATAACAATTTAAAATGCGGTATATAAAACTTTTATTGACAATTTATAATCCAAACAATTCACAATTTTTCAAAGCTCATATAACACAAATTTGATCAAACAATTGAATAACATAGTGTTACCAATTAATAACACAATTTGATCAAATAACTAAGTAACACAGTTTTGCCAATCAATAACACAATTTGATCAAAATAACTAAGTAACACAGTTTTGCCAATTAATAACACAATTTAGGCCATGACACAAGTTTTTTCAAACATGCTGTGTGTATATCACGACAAGGCACACTCACCCCAATAATCGAAATCAATGAGGGAGGAAGCTAGCTAGATAATAAGAACTCATCCACACTCACCTCAGACTGACAAGTCAAATAGGGAGGAATATAATCACACTCACACCATAAATGGAGGAGGAACATAGTAATATTGTCACTAACTTGGTTAAACAATTCATTAATCTTAATTTCCTTAATTTTACTCATTTGCCACTAATCTTTTACTATTTACATAATGTATCTCAATTTAATTTTTCATGTCATTTCTAAAGTGTAATATCAGTTATTTTTAATGGACATTGAGGTCAAAAGGCAACTCTAGGTATCAAATGACTATAATGCCCCTATTCGGGTTGCATTCCTGATTTTTCGGTAATACCGAGTTTTGTCGTTTTCTCGATTTCTCATTTTTTTTTATACTAATTAATTAATTTTTCTTTGATACTTCTAATGATATTTATATTTTAATAAGTCTTTTATTATGTCTTAAAAATATTTTTCAAGGTTCCCCACTGTCCAAGGCTAGTCAATGGTCCACGACACAACTTCCCGGTGCGGTCACCCATCGCTATGGTTTTCGGCTCATTTAACTTGGTTTCATTTCATTGTTATTATTTTTCCTTTGTTTTTCTTGTATTTTCCTTTCTTGTATTTCATTATTTTATGTCTCCTCATTAACATTTAAATGTAGTTCTGGGCATCCTAGCTGTTCGGACAGACATTAGTCACCGAAACAGTAGAACGCACTACCGAACATAGGGGTGTTACAATTCTCCCCCCCTTAAAATAAATTTCGTCCGCGAAATTTTACCCAATAGCCATCTTACAATAGTCATACATTTGTTTTGTCCTTTCTATATGATCGTATAATCTTCTTTCCTTTGAATTTGTATAAGACTTTTAACAATCTAATATAATATTTACTTTGTTTATATATCACTAATCTTTTCTTGCTATCGTTCCATCTAATATTTCAATTCATGTTCCCTTTTTGAAAGACCATTGAGGTCATGTTAGAATTACTTATCTAATCATAGGTCCTTTGACCATTCTAGTTAACAATCTTACTCATATTCGTAACATTTCTTTGTTATATCTGAACCAACTGTTCAAATTTTTACTTCCACAACTCTTTTTGTCTATTAATATTCTAAAATCTACTTCCTTTTGTACTAAACTATAACCTTTCGATATTCTAACTTTTGAGTTTTAAATCCCTAAGTAGGATTTCCAAACTCATTTCCAACAATAAAATTTGTTCTAGCATAACTATATCAAAACCGATGCCATTGGCAACTATTCTCATCTTGGTATACTATCGAGTAGCACGTAGCTCTACACAATAATCTCAAGTCAGTACTGTAATCTGTAGCTTACAATACAAACATCAAGAACATTTGCATAGTTACTACGATACATTCCAATAGATCAAACCTTCCTATCTTTTATCCTTTTCGAATTCACTAATATTTGAAACTTATTCTTATTACAATATCCATTGACTATTACTAACTGTAACATCTTTGCCCTCATCTAGAGCAATTCCATTACTGTAACTTACTTTTAGGTAACTAACAAATTTTTTTTTTATATGAGGGACAGCAGGAAGGCAAACAATACTGACACTAACATAAAAGTATGCAGACCCCAAGTCAAACAATACATATATATATTAGTTACTAATTTAGAGAGTACCAGCAACGATTTCAAAAGTCTCAGCCTCTTCCCTCTGTTGTATAGCGTATATTCTAGCTGAAGCATCACCTTGTTCTGGCTGATTCACAGTACTCTGACTTTCAGGTGTAGTACCCCTACCTCTACCTCTGCCTCTACTAACTGATGGTGAACTCTTTGGGGTAGAAACTTGGGTTGATCCCTCTAGTGTAGTAAATGATCCAGAACGGCGTGGATTTATACAATCCCTAGCAAAATGACCAGTCTCTCCACAATTAAAACATGCTCCTATGGCTCTATAACATAACCCACTATGTGGTTTACCACAAGTTTCACAAAGTCAATCTGACAGTGCATTTCTGGGTCTCTGCTGAGTTTACTGATCCTATCAGGATGGTTTCTGTCCAGAAGATCTATCTCTACCCGATTCACATGAGCTAGATCCTCCAAAGTGCTTTCTCTTTCCTAACCTACTATCAGGAACTTGATCAGTAGTCTTTCTAATTTTCTCTTTTTCTTCTGTAGCCTTTTTAACTATTTCTTCATTCTCAATTCTTTCCAATTCCAGGGCTTGCGATATTAGCTCTGAGAAATTCTGGTGTCGGAACCCCACAACTTGCATTCTTAGACTAGGCCTTAACCTAGTCTCAAAACGTTTACACTGTCTCTAGGAGTAATAAGCAGGCTTCCTGCATAATGACTCAATCGAGAGAAGTTCCTCTCATATTCTGCCACTGTTATGTTCCTTTGCTTCAAGCTTAAAAACTCCGGTAGCTTCTGGTCCACATAGGCATCTGGGACATACTTTTGTCTGAACTCTCTGAGAAAGTCATCCCATGTCAGCACTGGGGGTTCCACCAAACTGTGGGGAATGGTTTTCCACTAGTCATATGCATCCT
Source organism: Hevea brasiliensis (assembly GCF_030052815.1). NCBI lineage: Eukaryota > Viridiplantae > Streptophyta > Magnoliopsida > Malpighiales > Euphorbiaceae > Hevea > Hevea brasiliensis. Next base: position 56,632,433 of record NC_079493.1, read on the forward strand.
CCTATAGAAGTGAGACTGAGTATTCAAACTTCAGCTCATAGGTGCAGTTCAGTTTCTTGAACACCCTATCCATTCTTTCTAACCATTGTTATGCCTCTAGAGGATCTACTGTCCCCTTGAACTCAGTAGCCCCATATTTAATTAGCTTGTCATACTGCCTAGCTGAAAACTGTGGTTGAACCACTGGTGTCTGTAGTGTGGCTTGAGTAGGCATGTTACCAGCCATCTGTTGGAACATTTAACCCATTTGCTGAGTAAATTGAGCAAGGAATTGTGGTACTGAGGGGACTGGTGTGGCTGATCCACTCACATTGTGAAGGGCTAGGGCATCCCCTTGTAGTTCAGCCTCTATTGATTGATCGACTGAATGGTCCCCTTTTTCCATAGTCAATTAGAGGATATTACACCTCCTGAATAATTAACATAAGGAGATTTCCTCCCGTTAGTGCATATTTATAATGTAATGTACTGTATGTATCAAACCATTACATTGAGCAGTTGTACTATGAAGAAAGAATATTCAAATTACAGGTCAAAACAGAATTTAAAAACTTGCTCTAATACCACTAAAACATGTCACACCCTATCCCTCCGTAAGGCATAACATGATCCCGTAGTATACCTAATGAATTACCAACTTCGTCTGCTGATAACCCATTAAATACAATACAAGGGATTTTAAAACTTTCCTTACTTCTTTTTACAGTGGTGAGCACTATTGACAGGTGTTAAAATTTTTTTTAACTGAAGTGAAACTAAATAACACATTTGAAGTATTAATAATTTTTGTAAAAATTTTGACAAAGTGTCGTCTGTATTTTAAATAAAATAGTTCTTCAAAAACCTATAAAAAGCACTTCAAATATATTACTACAAATCCCAAACTCCAATAAATTTGTTCAACACAATAAATTTCTAGACATTATCAATTCAGTTCAACAATTAATTTTCCAGTGTTTCGAAAAGATGAGATAAAAGAAATATGTCACAATATTTTTACAAATCAAAATAATTTACAAATTTAGTTTACAACTTCAATGTACAATTTTAATTTTCAACTGCTCAAAACCAAGAACAATATATATATACAGTGAACATACATTACAATACAAAATGCAAAATATGGTATACTCAATATACCTGATGAACTCTCAATGTAGTACTAGTAGCCTAATCTGCTACCCTGTCAGTCAGTCTACCTGCGACAGCAATGAAAAGCTATCGCTGAGTAAAATTTACTAAGTGGTGCACAATAACAATTTAAAATGTGGTATGACTTTTATTGACAATTAACAATCCAAACAATTCGCAATTTTTCAAAGCTCATATAACACAAATTTGATCAAACAATTGAATAACACAGTGTTGCCAATCAATAACACAATTTGATCAAATAACTGAGTAACACAGTTTTGCCAATCAATAACACAATTTGATCAAATAACTGAGTAACACAGTTTTGCCAATCAATACATAATTTAGGCCATGACACAAATTTTTCCGAACATACCGTGTGTACATCACGACAAGGCACACTCACCCCAATAATTGAAATCAATGAGGGAGGAAGCTAGCTAGATAATGAGAACTCATCCACACTCACCTCAGACTGACAAGTCAAAGAGGGAGGAATATAATCACACTCACCCCATAAATGGAGGAGGAACATAGTAATATTGTCATGCCAAGTGTGAATCAAAACAATTCCAAATCACAATATTTAAATACTTCATACAAACCACAAATCATATTTTATCTCAAAATTTCCATTTGTAAAGTAGGCAACACAATAATTTCCTAATATTTCCAAAGCCAAAAAAATAAAAAATTATTCATAACTCATTACTCCAAATAAATTTTCCGGTAAAAGCAGTGAATACAAAATGTATTGTGCACAGACCTTTGATATATGCCTTTTGGCCCTGACTCAGTGTTCCTTATGCTTCTCAATATCCTTTTCAACTGAAATACACAATTTAAAGTGTTTCAGTACTCAATTAATTTGTTTCTAACAATAAAATCCAATATTTAAATTTTCTTGGCACTATTCCCTTCAATTCATTTTATTAGTCAACTTATAATGTTGACTCTTGATGCACTCTAAGTGAGTCAATTCTAATGTTACCAATATGCCACATTTTATAGCCCTTTAGTGTTAGTATATGTTATCAATTTCATTTCCAAGTGTATTGCATTTTATTGCAACTTACCGAATTTTGGTGTACTATTTTGATCTAGCCGGACGACCTAGTTCCCTCGATTTTTGGGTTTCGATCCAAACTACAAACTTGTAGGTCTATGTCTTACGCAGGGCAAAATTTTAGGTCATTCTAAGTTGTGTAGACCAAGATATGATTAATTTACCAATGCAGGACAGAATGCACCAAAATTGTAGGCTTAGGTCATTTTTAGGTCATTTTCACTTCGGCCAGTTTTGGTACCTGAACTTGTGCAAGCCATTTGGCTTGGTTTTGGCCATTTCTGGGCTTTGGTGTCTTCATAAGAATTGTAGATATATGTCTAAAATATTCATGATAAAAATTTCAGGTCATTTGGACCTATTTTGTTTAAGTTATGGTCAAAACACTAACTGCTGCTCAAATGGTCAATTTTCAGGCTTTCAAGTCACTAATCCGAATTTGGTCATTTTTCAAGTCACCTTCTAGGCAAAATTTAGGTAAGCTTCCTTCATGAAAGTTGGCATTTTTTGTGCCTAGTTTCACCTCCAATTGGTCTCATACCAATTGGAGTTACACTTAAGGTTCTAAGCTAAAACACACACTGCTACACATTCTTCAACACTTACCAATTACATATTCAATACTTACCAATTGCACATTTAATACTTACCAAGTTTACCTTTCATGCCAATTCTGATTCATACCTTACCATTAACACATTTAACAAAACATTTTGGTCATTTTGGACAGCTTGTATGATGAGAATCAAGCTACATCCACGACAAAGGATTTCATCCAAGGTCCAATTACTAGAGCTAGAGCTAAATCACTTCAGAATTTAATTTGTAAAATCATAAGGAGCAAGGATTATAAGCTGGAATGGCATGAAGAAAAATGTAAAGGATTAAATTTGGTGAAAATTATGCTTAGAAGTGACCAGGTGTCATGTGGAGCATTAGATTACATGGAATAACCTGTGGACATGCATGCACTAGATCCAACCCATGTACATGTATCTGATGGCACCTTTTTCAAGGAATATTCCATCTGTTATAACCACCTCTCTTTTGGACTTAAATGCCCTTATTTGCTGTATTAAATTTACTTTTTGTAAGGAGTTTTTAGTCTTTTGATAGATTAATTTTTGTTTGGACTTAAAGCTCCTTACAGCTGTTACTAAAGTAGGGATATTTTTGTCTTTAGCTTTGAAGCCAAGAGGCTATAAATACAAGTGTAATGAGAGAGTGGAGGACACACTTGAATATTAATGAGAGATTGTTTTTTCTCCTCTAGTGAGTAAATTGGCTGTTGCCTTTGTTCTTGTGAAGCTCATTAACTTGCTGAGATTCTATCTTGCAAGGTTAAATGTGCATAATATTCTTGGTTTATTCATTCTCAATAAGAATTAGGTCAAGAATCCCATTTACGATATTTTCTTTGAATTACACAACAATCTGATTGTCTGGTTCAAAGATTCAAATTCATACATCTTGATTTGGTGCTTTCCATGTTGTTCATTTAATTCTTGAATGTGGGTTTTCAAGTTACCAATTACTTGAAGGTTCACATCGCTTTGGTATCGAGCAAAGGGACGTCCAAACAAGGTAGATTCTCTATTTGCTTTTTATTCTTTGTGTTTCTTACCTTCTTCATATTTGCTGTTTGGCTCTTGGGGTTTAGTTGGACCTGTTTGTTTAAAAATTTGTTTTGTTGGGTTTGTCTTAGGGTTTTGGGTTAATCAAGCCAAAGCGATTATTGTAGCCATCCATTTTGCTTCCTTCATTTTGTTATTAAGCATGAGAGATTATCTGGTTCATTGAGTTTGACTTACCAATTTGGCTTGAAACTGTACCAGCAATATTTAGGTGTGTTTAAGACGTTGGGTGTAAATTTTGGGGGTTGTTTGATATCGTTTGCCTGCTGAACCAAAATTTTGCGGCAGACCCGATCAAATTATGTTCACATAGCAAATAGACCCAGAAATTATTGAAAATTTACAAGGTGTTTATACCCCATATCAGTAGTTCCCATATTAAATTTCAGCTTAAAATTCAACCATTTGCATAGGGAACCAAAATTTTGCGGCATAATCGATCAAATTATGTTCACATAGCAAATCAGCCCCGAAATTCCTGAAAATTTACAGGCCATTTGTGCCACATTTGAGCTATTCTCAAATTAAATTTCAGCTCATAATTTAATCGTTTGTGTGGGGAACCAAAATTTTGCGGCAGACACAATTATATTTGATTTACATTGTAAGTCTGTCAAGAAAAGGCTGAAATTCTTGCAGCAATTAGTTAGTATTGGGTTGCATTTGCCTACTCAATTTCAGATCAAAATACACTCATTTGCTTGGTGATCCTAAATTTATGCAATTCTTGGTGTATTGTGTGAACTGCTGGTAATTGTGATAAGTTGGTGGCAAACTTGGATATTTAAGCTTAATATCTCTACTTTAGGTTGTCTCTTTTCCAGCTTACTACTCTTTTATTTTGGTGTCTTCTTTCTTGATTCCTATTGCATTACATTTCCATACTTGAGCTTTTCTTTTCTTGACTTCTTGAATCACATTATTGTTTTCTTGATTACTCGTTTTGATCCGTCACATTCAAGAATTTTATTGTGTGTTAAATTTTTGTGGGTACAGTCTTGGTTTGAGTTACTTGAGTTTGATAAGAACTTGTGGACATAGCCAAGAGAGGTAAAAGGCACAGAGTGGTGAGTTCATAAGAGGGAAAAAGCCTTGTTGAGTTAAACACGAGCGGAGTGTCCTCTGTTGAGTGTAAACACGTAAGGGAGTGAGTGAGGTGTTTTCTTTACACTAACCATTTTCTTGCAGTCTGAAAACATGTCTAGAAGGGGTGATGGTAGTGAGGGGAAGGTGAAAATCCATTCTACATGCAGGTGTCGGACAACAATTTGAAAGAATGAATGTTGTGTGTAATGAAATCATAGATAGGTTGGAAAGATTGGAGCAAAGAGATAGGCAAAATGAGAGAAGGCCAAATAGGAGGGATCTTGTACCTCCAGTAGTTGAATCTGATGAAGTTGAGGTTGATAACTATGATTTTGAGGTTGAAAGACCTAGGAGGGGTAGATATGAGAGAAGAGCTGAAGATAGGAGGAATGGGGATAGGAGGATAAGAAGAGAGGAAAGAGAGAGGAATAGGGTAGATGACAATATCAAAAGTATTTAAATGAGCATCCCTTCTTTCCAAGGGAAAAATGATCCGGATGTGTATCTTGAATGGGAAAGGAAGGTAGAAGCTGTGTTTGATTGTCATCACTATTCAGAGGAAAAGAAAGTAAAGTTAGCAGCAGTAGAATTTACTAATTATGCTTTGGTATGGTGGGATCAAGTGTTGATTAGTAGAAGGAGAAATTATGAGCAATCAATTGCAACCTGGGGTGAGATGAAAACTATAATGAGGAAGAGATATGCTCCTAGTCATTACTATAGAGAGCTACATCAGAGGTTACAAAGATTGACTCAAGGTTCTAAAAGTGTTGAAGATTATCATAAAGAAATGGAAATTGCTATGATTAGAGCAAATGTGGAGGAGGATAGAGAAGCCACCATGGCTAGATTCTTGAATGGGCTAAACAAGGAGATTGCTCATATTGTTGAGTTACATCACTATGTTGAGTTGGAGGATATGGTCCACATGGCTATGAAGGTAGAAAGGCAACTTAAAAGCAAGTCAAAATTTGGAGGAAATGCAGGTACTTCTTCATCTTGGAAGTCTAACTGGAAGAAGGAGGATAGGGAAAAGGCTTTTAGCAACTATAAGAAAAATGAGGATAAGGATAAGGAAAAGAAGGTGGAGAAGAAATTTGTAGAAAGTAAAGGAAAGGAGGTTGCAACTACTACCCGAAATAGAGATGTGAAGTGTTTTAGGTGTTTGGGCAGTGAGAGAAAATGGTGAGATAGAAACAGAGGAGGAAATTGTGAGTGATTCCACATCTTCAGGGGAGGAGGATGCAGAGGTAGAATATGCTGCTGAAGGAAGTGCTCTAGTGATTATGAGAGCATTAAATACTCAAGTAAAGGAGGATGTTGGTGATGAATTGCAAAGAGAAACAATTTTTCATACAAGGTGTCTTATCCAAGACAAAACTTGTAGTGTCATCATTGATGGGGGAAGTTGTGCCAATGTTACTAGTACTATTTTGGTGCAGAGACTAAGGTTGAGGACTTCGAAACACCCTAGACCCTATAAATTGCAGTGGTTGAATGAATGTGGTGAGGTGAAAGTAACAAAACGAGTACTGATTTCCTTTGCAATAGGAAAGTATCAAGATGAGGTTATGTGTGACGTGTTTCCAATGCAAGCTGGCCATTTATTACTTGGCCGACCATGGCAATTTGATAGAAAGGTGATCCATGATGGGTATAAAAATAGGTATTCTTTTGAAATGAATGGAAGGAAAATCATTTTGGCACCTATGACACCAAAACAGATTTATGAAGACCAAACAAGGCTTAAGCAAGCAATGGGTGAGGAAAAATCAAGAGTGGCCGAAAAGAGAGCAGAGAAGAAAAGAAGGAGTGAAAAGAAATTGAGTGAAAATGTTGTGAGTGAGCAAGACAAGGGTGGTTGTGAGGAAAGAAAAGAGAGTAAAGAAAACATTCCAAGAGTGCTTGAAAAAGGTGAATCTTCTACGAAAAGGAGAGTATGCGGAAAGAGCAGAGAGAAAATTAAGCTTGCATGCTAAAGGAAGAGATGTGAGGAATGCCATGTTTGCCAACAAGCAAATGTTATTAATTGTGTTTAGGGACTCTTGTTTATCCACATCTAACCTTAACCCCAATTTGCCTAGTATTGTTGTCTCCATTTTGCAGGAATATGAGGATGTGTTACAGAGGAGATGCAGGCTGGACTACCACCTATTCGAGGGATTGAGCACCAAATTGATTTTGTACCTGGTGAATTTTGTCCCAAGCGTCCTGCCTATAGATGTAACCCTGAAGAAACCAAAGAATTACAAAGGCAAGTTGAGGAATTGCTAGCTAAGGGTTATGTGAGAGAAAGTATGAGCCCTTGTCTTTGTACCCATCCTTTTGGTACCAAAGAAAGATGGCACATGGCGCATGTGTGTGGATTGTAGGCGGTCAACAAAATCATCAGAAAGTATCGCCACCCTATACCTAGATTGGATGATATTTTGATGAACTTTGTGGTGCTTGTGTTTTTACTAAAATTGACTTGAAAAGCGGATATCATCAAATTCGCATGAAAGTAGGTGATGAATGGAAGATTTCATTTAAAACAAAGCATGGACATATGAGTGGTTAGTGATGCCTTTTGGGCTAACTAATGCTCCTAGCACTTTTATGAGATTGATGAATCATGTGTTGCGTGCTTTTATTGGAAAATTTGTTGTTGTTTATTTTGATGATATATTGGTTTACAATAGAGGCATGAATGAACATATGCATCATTTAAGGGCTGTATTCGATGTGTTAAGAAAGGAAAAATTATATGCTAACTTGAAGAAATGTTCATTTTGCATGGAAAAGGTTGTCTTTTTAGGATTTGTCATTAGTGCTAATGGTGTTGAAGTTGATGATGAAAAATTAGAGCTATTAGAGACTGCCCATTCCAAAGACGCATCTCAAGTACGTAGTTTTCATGGACTAGCTAGTTTCTATAGAAGATTTATTAAGAATTTCAGTACCATTGCAGCACCATTGAATGATCTTATCAAAAGAATGTTAATTTTGTTTGGGACAGAAACAAGATGATGCTTTTCACAAAATTAAAGAGATGTTATGTTCCGCTCTGTGTTGTCTTTACGTGATTTTTCTAAAACTTTTGAGATTGAGTGTGACGCATCAGGAATAGGTATTGGAGCCGTTTTAATGCAGGAAAAGAGACCAATAGCATACTTTAGTGAGAAGCTTAATGGAGCAGCTTTAAACTATTCTACATATGACAAGGAGTTGTATGCATTGGTAGGTGCCTTGGAAACATGGCAACATTACCTTTGGCCAAAGCAATTTGTCATCCACACAGATCATGAGTCATTGAAGCATATCAAGGGGCAAAATAAGTTGAGTAGGCGTCATGCAAAATGGGTTGAGTTCCTTGAGACCTTCCCATATGATTCAATACAAACATGGGAAAGAAAATGTGGTGGCTGATGCCTTATCTCGAAGGTATAACCTTCTTGCCCTTCTTGATGCAAAGTTATTAGGATTCGAATATGTGAAAGAATTATATGCTGAAGATGATGACTTTGCTAGAATGTATGCAGCTTGTGAAAAGAATACTTTTGAGAAGTTTTATAGGCATGATGGATATTTGTTTAGAGAAAATAGATTGTGTGTGCCTAAGAGTTCCATGCGTGAATTACTTGTGAATGAGTCTCATGCTGGTGGATTAATGGGTCATTTTGGTGTTGCTAAAACTTTAGATGTATTGAAGGAACATTTTTATTGGCCGAATATGAAAAGAGATGTTGAAAGAGTATGTGCTAGGTGCATTGTGTGTGCTAAGGCTAAATCTAGAGTTTTGCCACAAGGTTTGTATACACCTTTGCCTACCCCTAGTGATCCTTGGGTTCATTTGTCTATGGATTTTGTGTTGGGATTACCTAGGTCTAAACAAGGCCATGATTCAATTTTTGTTGTTGTTGTGAGTTTTCAAAAATGGCACATTTTATTAGTGCCATAAAGCGATGATGCTACAAATGTTGCAAATTTATTTTTTAAAGATATTGTTAGGTTGCATGGCATACCTAAGAGTTTAGTTAGTGATACGGATGTTAAATTCCTTAGTCACTTTTGGAAGGTTTTGTGGGGAAAATTGGGCACCAAGTTGTTATTTTCCACGACTTGTCACCCACAAACCGATGGTCAAACTGAAGTAGTAAATAGGACACTAACTACTCTTTTGCGTCTTTGTGGTTAAGCAAAATTTGAAGTCATGGGAAGATTGCATTCCACTTGTTGAATTTGCATACAATAGAAATGTGCATTCTTCTACTGGCTATTCTCCATTTGAAATTGTGTATGGTTTCAATCCTTCAACTCCTTTGGATCTTTTACCTTTGCCTGTGAACGAGCTTGCTAGTTTAGATGGAAAAAGAAAAGCAGAATTGGTGAAGAAAATCCATGAACAAGCCAAGCTTCAAATTGAAAAGAACAATGAAAAATATGCTAGTCAAGCCAACAAAGGAAGGAAGAAAGTCACATTTCAACCTGGAGATTAGGTATGGGTTCACTTGCGCAAAGAAAGGTTTCCCTCTCGAAGGAAATCAAAATTACAACCAAGATGTGATGGACCTTTCCAAGTCTTGACCAAAATTAATGATAACGCTTACAAAATAAACACGCCCGGTGAGTATAATGTCGATTGCCACCTTCAATGTTGCTGATTTATCTCCTTGTGTTGATGCGAGAGCAGTTCGAGGACGAATCATTTTGAAGCGGAGGGGAATGATGAGAATCAAGCTACATCCACGACAAAGGATTTCATCCAAGGTCCAATTACTAGAGCTAGAGCTAAATCACTTCAGAATTTAATTTGTGAAATCATAAGGAGCAAGGATTATAAGCTGGAATGGCATGAAGAAAAATGTAAAGGATTAAATTTGGTGAAAATTATGCTTAGAAGTGACCAGGTGTCATGTGGAGCATTAGATTACATGGAATAACCTGTGGACATGCATGCACTAGATCCAACCCATGTACATGTATCTGCTGGCACCTTTTTCAAGGAATATTCCATCTGTTATAACTACCTCTCTTTTGGACTTAAATGCCCTTATTTGCTGCTGTATTAAATTTACTTATTGTAAGGAGTTTATAGTCTTTTGAAAGAGTAAGTGTTGTTTGGACTTAAAGCTCCTTACAAATTACTAAAGTAGGGATATTTTTGTCTTTAGCTTTGAAGCCAAGAGGCTATAAATACAAGTGTAATGAGAGAGTGGAGGACACACTTGAATATTAATGAGAGATTGTTTCTGCTCCTCTAGTGAGTAAATTGGTTGTTGCCTTTGTTCTTGTGAAGCTCATTAACTTGCTGAGATTCTATCTTGCAAGGTTTAATGTGCATAATATTCTTGGTTTATTCATTCTCCATATGAATTAGGTCAAGAATCCCATTTCTGATATTTTCTTTGAATTACACAACAATCTAATTGTGCTGGTTCAAAGATTCAAATTCATACATCTTAATTTGGTGCTTTCCATATTGTTCATTTAATTCTTGAATGTGGGTTTTCAAGTTACCAATTACTTGAAGGTTCACATCATTGTAACCATTCTCAATATGCACACTATAACACAGAAATTTTCCAAGTCCAATTACACAATTTAACCATATGAACATACCTCATTTACATGTCCAAATCAAAACAATTATTCACATACACATGCTGCCACCATAAGCAACATAATTCAACAATATTTTATGAACATAAACACTTTAATCTTCTTCATGAGGCTGCCACAAGTTTACACATACCCATCAACTTCCATTTTCACTTCTCCAAGCTTACAAATCAAACTTTACACATGGGATTCAACTTTAATACAATTAAACATTTAAATCAACATTCAAACAGCTGTTTACATGCAAGGATAAGCTGTTCATGGTGAGGTTTCATGGCTGCCAAAATAGCTCACTCCAATAAGTCATCAAATATCAAAAATTATTCCATAAATCAACTACCCACAACATCCACTCAAATTTTAATGAAGCGAGAATGGAAAATACTCACTTACCACTTTTGAACTTCTTCAAAACCTCACCAAAATTTATTTTTCTTACTCCTAGTATGCTACCCAAGGTATGGTGGTCAAGTTTAATGAAGAAAGCTAGTGTAAAGGATGGCTAAATCATGGTGAACTTGAGCTTAGAGTGTGGACGCCATGGATGGACCTTGGGAGAAAGGATTCGGCTGGTTTTGCAAAATGAGGTTGAAGATGGTAGTTTCAGTCCACTAATGCTTAATATGGGTCCCTTAAGATGTCATTAGTGGAGCACTAATTTGGTTAAACAATTCATTAATTATAATTTCCTTAATTTTGCTTTTTTGTCACTAATCTTTTACTATTTACATAATGTATCTCAATTTAATTTTTCATGTCATTTCTAAAGTGTAATATCAGTTATTTTAATGGACATTGAGGTCAAAAGGCAACTCTAGGTGTCAAATAACTACAATGCCCCTATTCGGGTTGCATTCCTGATTTTTCGGTAATACTGAGTTTTATCGTTTTCTCAATTTCTAAATTTTCTTTGTATTAATTAATTAATTTTTCTCTGATATTTCTATTAATATTTATATTTCAATAAGTCTTTAATTATGTCTTAAAAATATTTTTCAGGGTTCCCCGCTGTCCAGGGCTAGTCAACGGTCCATGCCACAACTTCCCGGTGAAGTCACCCATAGCTATGGTTTTCGGCTCGTTTAACTTGGTTTCATTTCATTGCTATTATTTTCCCTTTGTTTTTCTTGTATTTTCCTTTCTTGTATTTCATAATTTTATGTCTCCTCACTAACATTTAAATGTAGTTCTGGGCATCCTAGTTGTCCGGACAGACACTGGTCACCAGAATAGTAGAACGCACTACCGAATATAGGGGTGTTACAAAAGGTGTTAAAGAGGTTTAACATGCTTGATTCCAAGAGAGGATTGTTACTAGTGAGACATGGTATCCACCTTTCTAAAGAGATGTCTCCAAAGACACCTGAAGAAAGAGATAAAATGGCCAGGATTCTATATGCTTCGGCTATTGGAAGTTTAATGTATGCAATATTGTGTACTAGGCCGGATATCGCATATGCTGTTAGTTTGACTAGCAAGTATCAATCCAATCCAGGTTTGGAACATTGGATAACTGTTAAGAATAAACTTAAATACTTGAGAAGAACTAAGGATTTATTATTGATTTATGGAGGTGGAGACTTGCAATTGGATGGCTATACTGATTCTGATTTCCAATCAGATATCGATGATAGAAAGTCTACCTCTAGGTTTGTGTTAATTTGTAATGGAAGTGCAGTCAGTTGGAAGAGTTCCAAACAGAGTACAACTGCAGATTCCACTATCGAGGCTGAGTATGTTGCTGCATCAGATGCTGCAAAGGAAGCGGTTTGGATAAAGAAGTTCATGACAGAACTTGCAGTAGTTCCTTCCATTGAGTCAACAGTTCCACTACACTGTGACAACAATAGAGCAGTCATACAGGCTAAGGAACCTCGGTCTCACCAGAAATCCAAACACATAGAAAGGCGCTACCACATTATCAGAGAAATAGTTGGACAAGGCTATGTAGCCATGCGGAAAATAGCATCAGCTGAAAAATCCAGCTGATCCATTCACTAAGCATACGTCACTAACTCGGCTAGATCGACATCTTGAGAAGATGGGTCTAAGATATTATAATGAATGGCTCTAGTGCTAGTGGGAGATTGTTAGTAGTATGCCTTAGAGTATATCATTTAGTATGTGTCTTGTACATGTTTTATTAATAAAAGGCATTTTCACTTTTCCGTTTACATAATATATTTATGTGTAATAGAAAAGGTCCATTGATATTTTGTTAGAAATTCTATTCTTAAGTTTTTAAGAATATGAGTGACAGTATTTCTAGTACAAAGTATCATAAATAGGTTCACAATCGAGGATACTTCATAATAAGGACATGACTTATCCAGAAAGATTGTATTTTTGTTTGTTCCTAAGCTATTTATATGAGATATAAATAAGATGGAATGGTGAGTCTTATGCCATATGACAAACATGATAGGCACTTATACATGATAAGTAGGTCAAACCAGTGACACTTATGACAAGCACATGGAGTTTACTTTTGTCAATGTATTGTCATAAATCATATTAGTGCATATAATCTTTAGACCTAAGATAGCACAGTTATCTTGTGTATAGGTGGTTTGAGTTTGATACTACTTTCATACTTGTACTGTGTATGGGTATATGGGCATGTGTTGGCTCCTACTAGTTACATATGGAGGTACGTGTTGATCAAGATGGAATCAGTTGCCCTAAGTAAATAGGGATAAAATCCTATGTTAATTTAATTATTCTTGATGTTTCAAGTTCCTGGCCAGGACAGATAGATTTAATCAGAAAAGAGTTTCTGATGAGAAAATCTTTTTAATCAAGAACTGAAATTAAAAGAGAATATAATACTCATAGCAAATGGGGTTTGACATAAACCATGACTCCAGCTCGAATTGGAATTTTGTGACAGAGAGATTCTAGTGCATTGCGACATATGATTATAGGTTTATTTAAGGTAAACCTTATTACTGATTGGGTAGTCATGGCATGCTATGCTAGGTGTTAACTATGGTCTATGAGGTGCATAAAATGATTTAGAGAAATCATTTATGGTAAGAAAGAGTTCTGATGATATTAAGAGCTGATATCATGTCTTATTGCCAATTAGTGATGAGCCTAGTAAGTCACACACATACACAAGAAATCACCAAATTAAATATGAATTAATTAATTAGTTAAAGAGTTTAATTGATTAATTAAGTAGGTTTGGTTTGCAATTAGATTGCAAAGTCCCTAGCATGGCTTGAAACCAAATCTAGATTATTGGATGCATAGTATAAGTTAAATTTATATTTAAAGTGTTTAAATATGAATTTAATTAATGAGAAATTAATTAATAAAGATTAATTAATTGATTTATATTTGATATAAATTGATTAGAAGAAGAGAAATAATTATTTTGGGTTAAGAACTCAAAATTAAGACAGGGGCATTTTGGTCATGTCACAGGGTGACATGTGGCATCATGTGATGGTGACACATGGCACTACACATAAGCTTGCCAAATATCTTTTAATCATGTAAGATGATTAAAATTAAGATTAAATATAGGTTTGACACTTGGCACAATGTGATTGGTTCAATTAAACCTAGAACCAATCAGAGGGTGACATGTGGCAAGGGTTTAAGTGGTGACCTAGCTATATAAGTGTTGTTATGAAAAGAAAACAATACAAACAACAGCTGATATCTTTGGTGCCGCCACCCAAGAAGCTCTCCCTTCTCTTCATCTTCTTCTCTCATGTATTCCAAGAGATTAGCAAACAATCTCTTGAATTAAAAATACTAGAAATTATTTCTAGTATTCTGTTTACATCTTTAATCTCTTAAAAGGAAAAACTTGATTTTCTAATTAATAGAAAAAGCTTTAGAAGCTGTTCAAGGGCTACCATAAGTAAACTTGGTGTGGACAAGCTAGAGGGACAACATCTGGTGTCCTGAAGGCACATCCCAAAGGCACATGTCAGTGGCCCTAGGTGAAAATTTTTGAATTTTATAACATTGAAATCAAATAGATAAAAATAAATCTTGCATGATGTATGTGGCCCTAGGTGAAAATTTTTGAATTCAACGATATAAACTTGTGTTTTTCATGCTTTCGCTCCTTCAAATTTGATATGGAAGTGTATGTGTAAGTTAAGTGTTGATGTATATTGAACTTGGGTTGAATTAGATGTTGAACATTAATGGTGTATTGTGTGCCTTGAACTCTTGATGTATTCTGCCCAAAAATTTCTTTGCTGGAATTTCATTGAATATATATAGAAGTGCCATGAATAAATATTGAAGTATTGGGAGGAGGAGAATTGTCAAATTGGGAGTGTGATTTTCATGTGCAGGTTGTGTATTGTTGGCAGTACATAAATTAGGTTATAAGTGCAAAATTGTGACCCCAATTGGTATGAAGCTAATTGGAAGCAAAACTAGATATAAAATAGGCCAACTTTCATGTAGAAATGTTGACAAAATTCTGCCTAAAACCTGACCTTAAAAATGACCAAATCCGAAATTGCAACTTTCCAAATCCAGAATTTAGCCATATGAATATTAGCCAGTATTTTGGCCATAACTCAATTAAAACAAGTCCAAATGACCTAAAATTTATATCATTGGAAAGCTTAGGCATAAGACTACAACTTTGGTAAAGACCACTAAGCCCAGAAATGCCATTAAGCAAGTCAAATTGATTGCCCAATTTGGGTTAAAAAAACTGGCCGAATTGACTTTGACTTAAAAATGACCTAATTATGCAATATAAGTGTAACTTGACCAGCCATAGTAAAATGACCATATCTTCGTCTACACAACTCCAAATGACTTAAAATTTTTATCGATGGAAAGCTTAGACATAGAGCTACAACTTAGGTGAAGATCATAGAACCCAGAAATGCCATTTACTAAGATAAATTGCTTGCCAAAGTTGAGGTATCAAAACTGTCCAGAACCATTGCAACCCAGAATTTAACCATATGAACAGTAGTCACTCATTTGACCATCACTCACTCAAAATAGGTCTAAATGATCTAAAATTTATATCAATGGAAAGATTAGACATAGATCTATAACTCTTATGAAGACACCAAAGCCCATAAATGACCAGAACCAAGTCAAATTGATTGCCCAAGTTAGGGTACCAAATCTGCCAGAATTGAACTTGACCTAAAAATGACCTAAAGTTACATTGAAAATGCAACCTGTCCAGCTTTAGTAAATTGACCATATCTTGGTCTATACAACTCAGAATGACCTAAAGTTAGTGCCAAAAGTTCAATAAGACATAAACCTACAATATTGAAATTTTGACCAGAACCCAGAAATCAAGGGAACTAGGCCAATTAAGTTGATTAAGTTGACACAATAAATTTGGAATTGGTATAATTGACCATTAAGTCTAGAAAATTCAAATAGGTATATCTCCCACAAGAAGTCTCCAAATGTAATGACCATACCAATCTGGAAAGCTAAGAAAGAGACCTAAAACATAGTTTTAGGCAACTTCCTCAGATTATAAATGTATAAGGCCAGAATTTAAGGTCAAGGCCATTGACCTAATTAAGGACCATGCCAATATAGGACCTTTGAGTCCAAGTCAACAATTTGACTATAAATAATTCTATAAGACTTGAAAAATTACAAGTAAAATTTCTAAATGATTATAAGACATAGGGAAACAAATCCTATGAAGCACACTAGGCCTAAATGTCATTATAAGTAGTCCAAATAAATTAGTAAAATCCAGAATCAAAATGACTACTAAGGGAACCAAAATTCATATTTGACCTAGTTATGGTTAATTGACCATAACTTGAGTTGTACAACTCAAAATGGAGTAATTCAAGAAGGGAATTAAAGAAGACATAATAAAAAACAATTTGATGAAGAGAATTTTGCTAATTTCACCCTATAGCCTGACCCAATGGAATAGTAACCATTGGCCATGAAATCTAAAAATTTGGAATCACATATAATTAGCCTTGAATTAAGTTTAAAAATAAATGCCAACGAGTATAAACTCAAAATGAGGAATCCTAGTGCAATTATAACCAACATATCTATTCAATGTGGAAAAGTCAACATTTATGTTTAACTACTAATGTGAATAAGAAACATAATGACTTAATAAATCACATGAATGTATGAATGGGACATTAGTCCTTATTATCAGAGATAGAAAAAATGCTTTGAGCACAATGGTACGCCAGAACAATTGATATGAAATGTGATCTGTCTGATGATCTACTGAATAATTGTGACATGTTGATACTAGAATCAACCTATCCATGATGCATAAAAAGGTTAACAATTTTGTTGACCAGTGAAAGGCATAATGACCTATAAACCCTAAGAATAAAGAATTAAATATGTAATCTTATAATATGCCCTAGTTTGCCTAGTTGACTAGTTTGGATAGGTTGGCATGCTAATAGGGTTCTGATAGCTGTACTATAAATGGCTTCACGCCACACTATGTTTTATGGCTCATTATGCCACACTATGATTTTAATAGCCTATGGCTGTATGGATTATGTTATGATACTCAGCTTATTGCCTGATTATTTATATGGCTTTTTAGCCCCACTATTTGCACACTGGGAGATACTTTGTGACCGATGGTGTGACGGCCTGAGGTACTAGGTACCCAGTGCTAGTTTATCCACTGTTTGCACACCAGGAGATACTTTGTGACTGATAGTGTGACGGACCGAGGTACTAGGTACCTTGAGCTAGTATATCCGTTTATCTAGTCTAGTCAGTGTATAGGCTATACGGACAATCAATTAAAACATTATTCAATTCAGGCAGTTAAGTTAAGTTAAGTATATGGAAATTTCAGTACAATTAAATTAAGCATTAAATGAAATGAGTAAAAGAGATTAGCAATAAAAACATAACAAAAATACAATTTGTAGAACCGTAGAGACTTAAAATATAATACAGTTAGAATAATTAATTTCTGGATATCTGAATTCTGATTTATTTCTTTTTTTATTTGTATATATTATTTCTTGTTATATTATTGAACTACTAAGTAGAAATGCTTAGCGCGATGGAATTGTTTCCTCATGCAAGTACTTCGACTGAGATTTTAGAGTCCAGATCTGCAAAAGTGTCAGAAGAGTTCAAGGTTATCACTTCGTCAGTAATGCATGTGGATAGGGCTCATTTTAAGCATGTTTTCTAATCTATACATTATAATTACTGCTTATATTGTAATGTGAATTAGTAATTATAATTTCATTTGTATATCCTGTACTTGATAAATTTATGTACTTAATTGGCAAATTATATAAGTTAATAAAATATAAAAATTATGATATCTGAGTTGATTATCTAATCATAATGATTCTGAATGAGATTGAGTTTGAGAAATTTTGAGACTGAATTTGAGTTTGAGAAACTATTGAGAATGCTTTGAGATAATCTGAGTTATAAATTTGAGCATATATTGAAATTGTTTTTGGCATGTTCAGAGAACTGTTAGTCCAAATTACAGCTGGCACTCTGCCGGATTATCGTTAAAATTTTTAAAATTTCCAAATTAGTTAGATTTTGATAAAAGTAAAAATAGTCTAAACCTTAGATAATGTTTTTGAATAAATAAATCAAGAACTGTAATGAAATCAGATAAGATCAGGAGCTCCGGCACTCCGCGTGACACACCTTGCTTAGCTACACTATAGATGGGTGAGGGGTGTTACACACTAGGACCAGCAATGAGATGTCTCGCCTCAGTAGCATGCACACATTGTGGGAGAAGGTATAGAGGTAAATGCTGGGGATTGACTGGAGCATGCTATAGATGTGGGGCCACTGACCATTTCTAGAGGGATTATCCCAGGAGGACTAATCCACTAGTACAGACAGAGAGGTCGGCTCCTACTACACAGAGGGGTAGGAGGCCCGAGAAACCTGAGGCGGCAGGGGGCACTATGAGGCCTGCATGTAAAATAGTGGATAAGCCAAATACACGAGTGCCAGCACGTGCATATGCCATTCCGGCCAAAGAGGAGCAGGATGCACTTGATGTTATAGTTGGTATATTCTCTCTGTTTGACTTAGTAGTGCATCCATTGATAGACCCAGGCTCAACTCATTCTTACATATGCACTGCCATTCCGATAGAGAGGGATCTAAAGGTTGAAACCATTGAGCAGGACATCCTAGTCACTAACCCTTTAGGCCATAGTGTGATAGTGAATAAGGTCTATAAGGGTTGTCGCTTGAGGATTCAGGAGTATGAGTTTTTGGCAGACCTTATTGAGCTTCCTTTTCATGATTTTAATGTGATTTTAGGGATGGACTAGTTGTCACGTCACCAAGCTATGGTGGATTGCCATTTAAAGAGAATCACATTGAGAACTCTTGATAACAAGGAAATCACTATTGTGGGTGAGAGGACGGATTATCTATCTAATGTTATATCAGCCACTACTACAAGAAGATTGTTAAGGAAGGGGTGTGTAGCCTATTTAGCACATGTGATTGATACTAGGCAGGCTATGCCTGACCCTCATGGCATACCCATTGTGTGAGATTTTTCAGATGTCTTCTGTTTGCTGGTTTTACAACCACCGCAAGTGCACGGATCGCTAGGACTGAGCAGAATTCGGTTCAAACCGAAAAATCGAATCGAACCGAGTCAATTCGGTTCAATCTGTTCGGTTTTAAAATTAAATCGGTTCGGTTTTAATTTTTAAAAATTTTGATTATTTCAGTTCGGTTCGGTTTTGAAGATAAAAAAATCGATTAAACCGAATCGAACCGAATAGTGATTTATATAGTCAAATCGAACCGAATTGATTTTTGAATTAATTTATTTTATGGAAAATTTATGAATTATATTTAATTTTATGTATATTAATTGTTTAATTTCATTGATTAATGGTTATTAGGTTCAAACCAAAGTTAAAATTAGACCAAATAACTTGAAAATCAAGTCTAAATTAAAAAATCAATCAAAAATCAAACTGATCGATTTAAAACGAACCGAATTGAAATAAAGCGGTTCGGTTTGGTTCGATTTCTAAAATTGACGATTCGGTTTTTATAATTTAATTCGGTTCGGTTCGATTTGGTTCGGTTTGAATCGATTGCTCACCCCTACGGATCGCTAACAAGTAATAAAGTGATGAGTAGAGTATCGTTCCCACGAGAAATTTAATTAGCAAGTACCAAGCTACATGATAATTTTGACTATTTAGGCTATCGAATATGGATGAGAATGAGTTAAACCTATTTTAGATGCTGAAAGTAATCTTTGAATTAAACTATTTATAAAAGCAATTCCATAATTAAGATTTCACACTATAACTTTACTATGGATTTTAATCTTATCTATTCATCGGATTGAGAATAATTGCTTTGATGGAAATTAATCCTAGGATATCCTAAGTCCTCTCTCAAGGTACTTAAAGTGTATTTTAATTAACCTAAACCCTACTTTCATGGTGATTAAATTAATTAAAATCCTTTAAGATCTATGATTAATTTTGGATTTCCACAAAGGTATCAGCCTATCTCTAGGTCAGATTTCCTAGGTTCAACATCTCGATTTTCTAATACTAATCTTTACTTTTCAATCCTTCAATTAATATCTGCAATCAATACTAAGTAGGTGCCGACACATAGCATGCACTAAGATCACAAGAAGTCGAATCAAAGAACTAAACTCAAATATAATAAATAAAATTTAATATTAATCCATAATAATTGCAAATGTTACTCTCTTAATTCCAGAATAAAGGAATTACTCATGAAGGAGCGGAAGCATGAAAAACACAAGTTTAGATCATTGAAATTCAAAATTTTTCATCTAGGGTCACATGCATCATGCAAGATTTATTTTTTATCTATTTGATTTCAATAATAAACAGTATATTAAAACCTTTTTTAATATATTTTTGGATTTACATTTGTCATTTAAGATTTTAGAATTAACAGATTAATTCATTAGAACCCTAGATTAGATCAAGAACAAGTGCACTAACCTTTTGATGCACTGCAGTGTGTTTGGCACCTTCGGGATGCGTCTTAGGACACCAGATATTATCCCTCTAGGTTGTCCACACCAAGATCACCTATGGCAGCCCTTAAACAGCTTCTAAAGCTTTTTCTATGAATTAAAAAATCAAGTTTTGCTTTTTGAGAGATTACAGATGTAAACCAGACACTAGAAATAATTTCTAGTATTTTTAATTCAAGAAATTGTTTGCTAATCTCTTTGAATTGATGAGAGATGAAGAAGAAGAGAAGGGAGGGGTAGCCAAGGGTGGCGGCACAAAGAGAATGAACAACTTATTCTATTTTTCTTTTCATAAGATGTCACACCCTACCCCTCTGTAAGGCATAACATGATCCCGTAGTATACCTAATGAATTACCAACTCCGTCTACTGATAACCATTAAATACACTACAAGGGATTTTAAAAACTTTTCTTACTTCTTTTACAGTGGTGAGCACTATTTACAGGTGTTAAAAACCTTTTTGAACTGAAGTGATAAAACTAACACATTTGAATTATTTGGAATTTTTGTAAAAATTTTGGCAGAGTGCCATCTGTATTTTGGACAAAACAGTTCTTTAGAAAACCTATAAAAAGCACTTCAATATATTTCCAAATCTCAACTCCAACATATTTCTCAACACAACGTATTTCTCAACTCAAATCCACAGTGATTTTTCAAAGACTGAGATAAAGAAATACAGTACAAATTTTACAAGTCAAAATATCTCATAATTTACTTTACAACTTCAATGTACAATTTTATTTTACAACTGCTCAAAACCAAAAATACTATGTACATACAGTGGTCATATATTACAGTACAAAATACAAAATGTGGTATACTCATTATACCCGATAATCTCTCGCTGGATGTACTAGCAGCCTAGTCTGCTGCCCTGTTCGTCTGTCTACCTGCGACAGCAATGAAAAGCTATCGCTGAGACAATGTCTCAGTGGTGCACAACATTAACCAAATACAACTTTAAATCACAGTTCATAAATCATATAAATGATGGATACGTAAAACCATAATTAAATTCAAGACAATGAACGTCATAAGGAATTTAACACAATATCACAATAAATCTCAGTAATCAAAATGTAGTTAAATTCAAAAGACAGTGAATGTCAATAAGAATTTAAACTCCATTTCACAAATTATCGAAGCTCATAATAACACAATTTAGTCAAATAATTTACGAACACAGTGTTGCCAATTCATACACAACTTAAGCCATGACACAAAATTTCCAATCAATGCCGCGTTGTACACCACGACAAAGCAATCACAACCCCACTAATCGAAATCAATGAGGAAGGGAGCTAGCTATATAATGAGTACTCATCCAATCACCTCAACTAATAAACTAGAGAGGGAGAAAAATAAACGATCACGACTCCATAAATGGAGAATGAAAATAAACGATCACAACCCCATAAATGGAGAAGGAATGATATGATACTGTCATGCTAAGTGTGAACACAAAATCAATTCCAAACATTTTATTCAAATGATTCGTGAGAATCCAATAAATTTCTAAAGTCATAAATTCATTCACAAAATGGCAACACAATTCATAATTAACTTCAAATTTTCACAAATCACACTAAATCAATTTTTCCACAGTTTCAAACTATTTACAATGCTTTTCGAGCAATAAGTATCCATTCAAACACATTTCCATAATTGAAAACAATAATATACAAATAGTCATAATTTATTTCAATTGAAAAATTCAAAAGAAATAACTGTTGTGCACAAACCTCTGATAACTGTCTCCTGGCCTTGACTCAGTATTTCCTTCCCTTTCCTTGAGACTTTGCTAACTGAGAAACACAATTTGAAGTGTTTCAGTACTCATTTAAACTGTCTCTAACGATAATACTTGATAATTAATTCACTGAATTCTAATATTTGCTTAGTCAACCTACGATGTCGACCCTAGATGCATTCTAGGTAATTTAGGTTTTAATGTTATTAATATGTCACATTCGATAGTATTTTGGGGTTGGTACATGTTACCAAGTTCATTTCCGTGTATACTGCATTTTCTTTCAATTTGCTGGATTTCGGGATACTAGTTTGACCTAGCTGGAGACCTAGTTCCCTCAGTTTTCGGGTTTTGGTCAAAACTACAAACTTGTAGATCTATGTCTTATTGAACACGGGGCAAAATTTCAGGTCATTCTGAGTTATGTAGACCAAGTTATGGTCATTTTACTATTGCTGGTCAAAATGCATCAAAATTGATCACTTTAGGTCACTTTAGGTCATTTTAGGTTCGGCCAGTTTTTGGACCCGAACTTGTGCAAGCTGTTTGACTTGCTTATGGTCATTTCTAGGCTTTGGTGTCTTCATAAGACTTGTAGATATGGGTCTTAACTATTCGTGGTTGAAATTTCAGGTCAATTGGACCTGTTTTGAGTGAGTTATGGCCTAAATACTAACTACTGCCCAAATGGTCAATTTTCAGGCCTCAATTGCACTTAATCCGGATTTGGTCATTTTTCAAGCTACCTTGCAAGCAGAATTTTGGCAAGCTTTCTTCATGAAAGTTGGCACATTTTGTGTCTAGTCTCACCTCCAATTGGTCTCATACCAATTGGAGCCACACACTTAAAGTTCTAGGCCTAAAGCACAAACTGCCTTATTGCATTTCTTTCATACACATCAAGCATCACTTTTAACACTTACCAAACTTAACATTCAAGCCAATTCTTGTTGTACCATGACCTAAACATAATTCACAACACATTATAGGTCATTTTGGTAGTTTACAATTACATTCAATGTGTGCCATAAAGTGCAGAATTTATCAACTCATTTACAACAATTCAATCACTTATTCATGCTCATTTACATGTCCCATTTCACACCACCATACATACACTCAAACTGCCATAACCCCTATCACAAATTAACATCATTATTCCATAAACCAAGCATGAATTCCAGCACTCCTCAAGAGTTAGCAAACTGCCACAATGGTACACTTTCATTCCATTACTTTCCAAGCTTTAAATTTCATTTTACATTTACATATACTAAGTATACATCACCCAAATAATTTCCTACACAATATACATTTAATCAATCATTTAATTCACCATTTACAAGCACAAATAAACTGCCTTCAAAGTGTTTCCATGGCTGCCAAAAGTATACATTCCCATTCAACATCAAACCTCAAAAATTTCTTCATAAATCAAACACCCATAACATCCTTACAAACTTTAACAAAGCAACAATAAAAAAACTTAAACTTACCTATGGATGAGACTTCTTAAATCTTCACCAAAACTTCTTGAAATTGCTATCAAACTCTTCCTTGTGATGTGGGGATAAACTTTAATGAAGACAAGTAAAGAAAGTGTAGCTTGAAATGGGTGTAAGAAGCCATGCAAATGGGGCGGCCATGGGAGGTTTTGTTGGAGTTCATTCGGCAATGGTGATTCTCAAGGTTGAAGATGAAGTGTTTAGTGGAGCAATCTGCCCACTTAAGATTAAATTTAATCTATAGTGCTCCACGCACCAAATATAAATTATTTTATATGTTTAAATGAGAGAATTAGTCAATTTACCCTCTACTTTTACTATTTATATTAGGTCCCACTAAATTAATTTTTCATTATATTTTCCAAGTGTAATATTATTTATTTTTGATGGATATTTAGGTCAAAAGACAACTCGGGGTGTTAAATGACCACAATGCCCCTATTCGGGTTGCATTCCCGATTTTTCGGTAACACCGGGTTTTGTCCGTTTTTCGATTTCTCACTTTTCTTTGTACTAATTATTTAATTTTTCTTTGATATTTCTAATAATATTTATACTTCAATAAATATTTATTTGAGTCCTAAAAATATTTTCCAGGGTTCCCCGCGGTCCAGGGCTAGTCAACGGTCCACGCCGTGACTTCCCGGTGCGGTCACCCATCGCTAGGGTTATCGGCTCGCTTAACTTGGTTACATTTCTTTGCTATTATTTTTCCTTTGTTTTTCTTGTATTTTCTTTTCTTGTATTTCATTATTTTATGTCTCCTCACTCATATCGAAGTGTAGTTCTAGGCATCCTAGCTGTCTGGACAACACTGGTCACAGGAACACTAGTACGCACTACCGAACATAGGGGTGTTACAATTCTCCCCCCTTTAAATAAATTTCGTCTCGAAATTTTACCTGGCATTAGTCTCTGAACAGCTGTGGGTGCTGTCTCCTTATATCCTCTTCACGTTCCCAAGTAGCTTCCTGGCCTGAATGATGGTTCCACAACACTTTAACCAGGTGTATCTGTTTATTCCTCAGCTGCTTCACCTCATATGCCAGAATTTTTATGGGTTCTTCCTCATATGAGAGGTCTGGATTTACCTCAATCTCTTCAATCGATAGTATATGAGATGAGTCAGATATGTACCTCCTTAACATGGACACATGGAAGACACTGTGTATCCTTGCTAGCTCTGGAGGTAATGCCAACCGATATGTCAAAGGACCCACTCTTTCCAGAACCTCATATGGTCCGATGAAACGAGGACTCAGTTTCCCCTTTCTGCCAAATCTCATAATCCTCTTCCAAGGAGAAACTTTGAGGAATACCTTATCACCCACTGCATATTCAATATCTCTTCTCTTTAGATCAACATAGGACTTCTGACGGTCTGATGCAGCCTTGAGTCTATCTCTGATCAATCTGATCTTTTCCTCTGTCTGCTGAACAATTTCTAGCCCAATCATCTTCCTTTCACCTACTTCATCCCAACATAAGGGAGTTCTGCACTTTCTGCCATATAAAGCTTCATATGGAGGCATCCCAATGCTTGATTGGTAGCTGTTGTTATAAGCAAACTCAATCAAAGGCAAGTGTGTATCCCAACTACCTTTAAATTCAATCACACAAGCCCGTAGCATATCCTCCAATATCTGAATAACCCTCTCGGCCATCGCCATCAGTGGGTGGAATGCTGTGCTGAAGTTCAATCTAGTTCCTAGGGCTCTCTGAAGACTACCCCAGAATCTAGAAGTGAACCTAGGATCTCTGTCAGACACAATTGATACTGGCACTCCATGCAATTTTACAATCTCATATATATACAATCTGGCCAATCTTTCTAGGCTATAGTCCATCCGAACTGGCAAAAAGTGAGCAGACTTGGTCAATCTGTCAACTATAACCCATACTGCATCATGACTACTCTGTGTCCTTGGAAGTCCTGTAACAAAATCCATAGTTATCTGTTCCCATTTCCACTCTGGTACTGACAAAGGATGTAACAAACCAATTGGAACTTGATGTTCTGCCTTTACTTGCTGACAAGTTAGGCATTTGGAAACAAACTCAGCTATATCCCTCTTCATACCCATCCACCAGTAATGCTCTTTCAACCCTCTGTACATTTTAGTTCCACCAGGGTGCATAGCAAAAGGAGACTCATGTGCTTCCTTCATAATGATCTGTCTCAATTCCACATCATTAAGAACGCACATTCTACCCTGACAATAAACCATCATCTCTCACAGAGAATTCAGGTTTCTTGCCCTGCTGGACTTCTTTCAGTAGCTTCTGATATTTATCATCACTCTGAGCAGCCATTCTAATCTGATCAATCAACACTGGCTGTACATGCAACTACTGTCTGTCCCTCATCATCAATCTCTAAACTGGCATGCTGTGCTTTCAATTCATATACCATGGACAAAGGAGAAACTCTGAGACTTACCATAGTCTTGCGACTTAAGGCGTCAACCACCACATTTGCTTTCCCTGGCTGATAGTTTATGAAGCAATCATAATCTTTAATGAGTTCTAACCATCTCCTCTGCCTCAAATTTAATTCCTTCTGGGTGCCTAAGTACTTCAAGCTCTTGTGATCTGTGTAAATGTAGCATTTCTCCCCATACAAATAGTGTCTCCAAATCTTCAGAGCAAAAACAATAGCTGCTAACTCCAGATCATGTGTTGGGTAGTTCCTCTCATGCGGTTTCAGCTGGCGTGATGCATAAGCAATGACATTTCAATCTTGCATCAGTACACAGCCTAATCCATTGTGAGAAGCATCACTATAAATTGTGTATTCTTTACCCGGAGTAGGTAAAGTGAGGATTGGAGTTTCAGTCAAACACCTCTTCAACTCATCAAAACTTTGCTAGCATTTATCTGTCCACTAAAATTTCACATCTTTCCAAAGCAGCTTGGTTAGTGGAGAAGATAACATAGAAAACTCTTTCACAAATCGACGGTAATATCCAACTAAACCGAGAAAACTGCGAATTTCTGTGATGTTCCTGGGCAGTTTCCAATTAAGGATAGCTTCTATCCTGCTGGAATCTACCTTGATCCCTTCAGCTGACACAACATGTCCCAAAAAGGAGATTTCTTTCAGCCAAAATTCACATTACGACAATTTGGCGTATAGCTGTTTCTCCCTTAAAGTCTGCAGTACAATCCGCAGATGTCTGTCGTACTCCTCTGCATTCCTCGAATATATCAAAATATCATCAATAAACACCACCACAAATTGGTCGAGATATGGTCTGAAGATAGTGTTCATCAAATCCATAAAAGCAGCTGGAGCATTTGTTAACCCGAATGGCATTACTAGAAACTCATAGTGGCCATACCGAGTTCTGAAAGCAGTTTTTGGAATACTCTGCTCTTGCACCTTCAACTGATAATAACCAAATCGCAGATCAATTTTGGAGAATACAGTTGCACCCTTCAACTTATCAAACAGATCATCAATGCGAGGCAATGGATATCTGTTCTTTATTGTCACCTTATTCAACTGTCGGTAGTCAATGCATAAGCGGAGAGTACCATCCTTCTTTTTAACAAATAATACTGGTGCTCCCCAAGGTGACACACTAGGGCAGATGAAGCCCTTTTCAAGTAATTCTTGCAATTGTATCTTCAACTCCTTCAACTCTGCTGGCGTCATTCTGTATGGCGTTATGGAGATTGGATCCACACCAGGCATAACATTAATTTCAAACTGCACTTCTCTTTCCGGAGGTAGTCCTGGCAATTCATCAGGAAACACATATGGAAAGTTATATACTGTAGGGATGTCCTTCAATGCTGGACTCCCCACTTGGGTGTCTACCACATGTGCCAAGTATGCTTCACACCCCTTTCTGATCATTTTTCCGCCAAATTAAATGATGTTTGATGGCAATAATCGCCTCTCCCATGTATTACCACATCATTGCATCTTGAGGAGACCAAAAGTGACTGTCTTCAGCCTACAGTCAATCATGGCATGATGCCTAGCTAACCAATCCATGCCCAAGATGATATCATAATCTCTTAAGGGCATTTCAATGAAATCAGACAGAAAAGTGTGTCCTTGGATCACCAAAGGATAATCCCTATATATTTTATTAACCCTGACCTCTTGTCCTAGCGGACTTGTTACTAGCACCTCAAAGTCCATTTGTGTACAGGGAACAACAATGCAATCAATAATGCTAGCACTCACATAAGAATGGGTAGAACCTGGATCAAATAACTCAAACACATATTGATTAAAAGTTGAGAAGGTACCAGCCACAACATCAGATGTCTCGGCCTCTTCTCTCTGTCTCATTGCATAGATTCTGACTGGAGCACTGTCTTGCTCTGAATGTTTCACTATGCCTTGGCTGCCTGCTGGGCTACCTCTACCCTGCCTCTACCTCTGCTGGGTGGTTGTGAACTTCTGGTGACAGTGGCTCAATCGACCCTCTCAGTAGTAGGAGGTTGTCCAACTCTGCGACTCATCGTGCGCCTTCTCGCAAAGTGTCCTGTGCCTCCACAGCTATAACAGCTCCAATAGCCTTATAGCATATCCCACTATGATATCTTCCACAAGTTTCACATTGGCGGAAGGGTAGGAACCTCCAGTACTCTGACGACGGATAGAGGAGGTTTCACGTCCGAATATCTTCCCTACCCGACTTCTTGCCACCTCTGCCATGTCCCCATGATTCTTCCTCTTTCTAGTAGGACCACTGGAACTCGTTCTCACCGATTTTCCCTCTTTCTCTGTCTTCTCTGATTTCTTTTTCTCAGGAGCAGCTTCAGAATCAATTCTTTCCAACTCTAGGGCTTGAGAAATAAGTTAAGAGAAGTTAGTGTGTTTGAATCCGACTACTTGTAACGATCTTGGGCTTCAAGCCGGTTCAAACCTCTTGCATCTCTCCTGTGGTAGAAAGTAAACTCACCGCATAATGGCTTAGGGAAAATTCTCTTTCATACTCACCACCGACCGCCTGCTTTGCACTTAGGAACTCTTGTAGCTTCTGGTCTACATAAGCATCAGGGACATACTTTTGTCTGAATTCCCTGAGAAAGTCATTCCATGTTAACACTGCAGGTTCTACTAGACTGTTGGGAATGGTTTTCCACCAGTCATAAGCATCCCCCTATAATAAAGAAACTGAGTATTCAAATCTGAGCTCCTCTGTGCAATGTAGTTTCTTGAATACCCTATCCATCCTCTCTAACCACTGTTCAGCCTCTAGAGGATCTACTGTCCCCTTGAACTCTGTAGCCCCATATTTCATCAATTTGTCATACTGCCTAGTAGGAGACTATGGTTGTACCACTGGTGTCTGTATTGGGACTTGAGTAGGCACATTATCAGCCATTTGTTGGAACATTGCAGCTATCTGAGCGAATCGAGCAGAAATCGCAGATCGCAGGGGTCTTCTTTGAACCACTGACATTTTGTAGGCCAGGGGCATCCCCTTGCACCTCAGCCTCAATAGATTGATCGACTGAACGATCACCCTCTTCCATAGTCAATGCGAGGATTTTAGATCTCCTGAATAAATAACACAAGGAGATTTCCTCCCGTTAGTGCATATTTATAATGTAATGTACTGTATGTATCAAACAATGATATTGAGCAGTTGTACTATGAAGAAAGAATATTCAAATAACAAGTGAAAACAGAATTTAAAAACTTTGCTCTGATACCACTAAAACATGTCACACCCTACCCCTCTGTAAGGCACAACATGATCCCGTAGTATACCTAATGAATTACCAACTACGTCTACTGATAACCCATTAAATACACTACAAGGGATTTTAAAAACTTTTCTTACTTCTTTTATAGTGGTGAGCACTATTTACAGGTGTTAAAAACCTTTTTGAACTGAAGTGATAAAACTAACACATTTGAATTATTTGGAATTTCTGTAAAAATTTTGGCAGAGTGCCATCTGTATTTTGGACAAAACAGTTCTTCAGAAAACCTGTAAAAAGCACTTCAAAATATTTCCAAATCTCAACTCCAACATATTTCTCAACACACCATATTTCTCAACTCAAATCCACAGTGATTTTTCAAAGACTGAGATAAAGAAATACAGTACAAATTTTACAAGTCAAAATATCTCATAATTTACTTTACAACTTCAATGTACAATTTTATTTTACAACTGCTCAAAACCAAAAACACTAGGTACATACAGTGGTCATACATTACAGTACAAAATGCAAAATGTGATATACTCATTATACCTGATAATCTCTCGCTGGATGTACTAGCAGCCTAGTCTGCTGCCCTGTCCGTCTGTCTACCTGCAACAGCAATGAAAAGTTATCGCTGAGACAATGTCTCAGTGGTGCACAACATTAACCAAATACAACTTTAAATTACAGTTCATAAATCATATAAATGATGGATACGTAAAACCATAGTTAAATTCAAGACAATGAACGTCATAAGGAATTTAACACAATATCACAATAAATCTCAGTAATCAAAACGTAGTTAAATTCAAAAGACAGTGAATGTCAATAAGAATTTAAACTCCATTTCATAAATTATCGAAGCTCATAATAACACAATTTAGTCAAATAATTTACGAACACAGTATTGCCAATTCATACACAACTTAAGCCATGACACAAAATTTCCGATCAATGCCGCGTTGTACACCACGACAAAGCAATCACAACCCCACTAATCGAAATCAATGAGGAAGGGAGCTAGCTATATAATGAGTACTCATTCGATCACCTCAACTGGTAAACCAGAGAGGGAGAAAAATAAACGATCACAACTCCATAAATGGAGAAGGAAAATAAACGATCACAACCCCATAAATGGAGAAGGAATGATATGATACTATCATGCTAAGTGTGAACACAAAATCAATTCCAAACATTTTATTCAAATGATTCGTGAGAATCCAATAAATTTCTAAAGTCATAAATTCATTCACAAAATGGCAACACAATTCATAATTAACTTCAAATTTTCACAAATCACACTAAATCAATTTTTCCACAGTTTCAAACTATTTACAATGCTTTTCAAGCAATAAGTATCCATTCAAACACATTTCCATAATTGAAAACAATAATATACAAATAGTCATAATTTATTTCAATTGAAAAATTCAAAAGAAATAACTGTTGTGCACAAGCCTCTGATAACTGTCTCCTGGCCTTGACTCAGTGTTTCCTTCCCTTTCCCTGAGTCTTTGCTAACTGAGAAACACAATTTGAAGTGTTTCAGTACTCATTTAAACTGTCTCTAACGATAATGCTTGATAATTAATTCACTGAATTCTAATATTTGCTTAGTCAACCTACGATGTCGACCCTAGATGCATTCTAGGTAATTTAGGTTTTAATGTTATTAATATGTCACATTCGATAGTATTTTAGGGTTGGTACATGTTACCAAGTTCATTTCCGTGTATACTACATTTTCTTGCAATTTGCTGGATTTCGGGATACTAGTTTGACCTAGCTGGACGACCTAGTTCCCTCAGTTTTCGAGTTTTGGTCAAAACTACAAACTTGTAGATCTATCTCTTATGGAACGCGGGACAAAATTTCAGGTCATTCTGAGTTATGTAGACCAAGTTATGGTCATTTTACTATTGCTGGTCAAAATGCATCAAAATTGATCACTTTAGGTCACTTTAGGTCATTTTAGGTTCGGCCAGTTTTTGGACCCGAATTTGTGCAAGCTGTTTGACTTGCTTATGGTCATTTCTGGGCTTTGGTGTCTTCATAAGACTTGTAGATATGGGTCTTAACTATTCATGGTTGAAATTTTAGGTCAATTAGACTTGTTTTGAGTGAGTTATGGCCTAAACACTAACTACTGCCCAAATGGTCAATTTTCAGGCCTCAATTGTACTTAATCCGGATTTGGTCATTTTTCAAGCTACCTTGCAAGCAGAATTTTGGCAAGCTTTCTTCATGAAAGTTGGCACATTTTGTGTCTAATCTCACCTCCAATTGGTCTCATACCAATTGGAGCCACACACTTAAAGTTCTAGGCCTAAAACACAAACTGCCTTATTGCATTTCTTTCATACACATCAAGCATCACTTTTAACACTTACCAAACTTAACATTCAAGCCAATTCTGGTTGTACCATGACCTAAACATAATTCACAACACATTATAGGTCATTTTAGAAATTTACAATTACATTCAATGTGCACCATAAAGTGCAGAATTTATCAACTCATTTACAACAATTCAATCACCTATTCATGCTCATTTACATGTCCCACTTCACACCACCATACATACACTCAAACTGCCATAACCCCTATCACTGTAACACCCCCGTTTGCATGGCCTGGTAGATTTCACTGTTCCGGTGACCGGTGTCGGTCCGGACAATTAAGGAGATTAGAGCCACACTTAAGACAACTTGAGAAGCCATAAACACAAATAATTAGTAATGTTCAATTAGTTAACTATAAATAAGAAAAACAGAACATAAGAAGTTAAACGAGCCGAGAGTCACAGCGATGGTTGACCTCCTCGGAAACGACTGCGAAGTCATTTTAAACTCAAATTTCGAACCGTAAAAAGTGACGCTGCGGTCCTTAGGTCAGTGAGCGAAAAAGAACTGTTAAGTCAGTCAAATAATTAGGTCAGTGAGCCGGAAGAAATATGGAATTATTTGCAAACCAGAATAAACCGGCAAGGGGCAATTTGATCAATTGACCCCGAGAGCTGACTCTTGACCTAACTGTCAAATAAAATCGGAGAAAAGAAAATTTCAGAATCTAGAATTAAATTAAAGAACTAATAAAAAAAAAAGAAGAAGAAGATAGAAAAGTCAAAGGTGATGACATCATGAATGATGTCAATAAGAAATTAATTAAGTTATTTATTAAATGGGATTTTGTGGTCTTCCATCAACTAAAATAAATTAAGAAAAGAAAAAAAATAACAACAAAAAGTCATCTTCATCTTCTCAAAAACGTCACTCTCTTCTCTCCCTCACAAAACCACCATGAAAGCTCATTTTTGAGCTTGAAAAACTAAAATCCAACCATACAAAATTGTCCTACCATAACTAGACCTTGTTTGGGCAACTAAGAAAGAAGATTCAAGGAAAAGAAAGTAGAAAAATTTGAAGAAAAGGAGGAAGAAAATTCTACTCAAGGTATAGTACTATAAACTTCAATTTTTTTTTGTTTAATTAGTGTTAGTGTGGCATCAAAAGCTTGTAAATAAACTTGAAATGAAACAAACATGGGAGAAGGACTAAACTGAAATTTCGGCCAGCCTAAAGAGAGTATGGATTGCATGAATTTAATGGGTTTGAATGAGTTTAGGAACCCTACTTAGTTGATTGATTATAGTTTAAAGTTTTAAATTTAGTTAATTGCACAATTTAAGTGAATTAGGGTTTGGAGGCTAGGGTTTGTGAACCAAATTTTGGAGAAATGCATAAATGATGACCTTGGTCTATTGTGAGATGAAAAATGGTCAATAATGACCAAAAGAGATGTGTGGGAATTGTTGGAATGAAAATCAAATTCGTAGGTCAAATGGTCATCTTCTTGTGGCAAGATGACCAAACCCACTTTGAAGGACCAAAACTCAAATTTTACAAGCCCAATTGATATGCCACCAATTGGAGATGAAAATAGACATAAAATAGCACAATTTTCATTAAGAAACCATGGCAAAAAACTGACTAAAACTTGGTGAACAAATTGACCAAAGTGAAATGAGAGCAGGCTGTCATTGCACCAAACTGACCAAATGAACAGTGTAACTGTTCATTTAGTCATAACTCGAGTTAGGAAGGTCAAAATGACATGAAATTTTACCAGCAATTAGATATGATATAGACCTAAAACTTTCATGAAGAACAGCAACCCAAATTAGGCCATTAACCCATTCAAATTATTGAGCAAATTTGAGTTTCCAAACCTGCGATTCTGCAGAATTCTATTTGAGCAGTAATGTTTGAAGGGCTATAACTCTCTCTAGGAAACTCAGATTTAGGTGATTCTTGAATCGATGGAAACCTAAGACATAGTAGAACATTTCGTATGAAGAAATTTAGACCAAATTATGAACTTAACTTGATCAAATTACTGAACAAAGTTGGACAAAAAATCTGCCAGAACCCAAAATACCAGTATGAACAGTGCACGTGAACAGTAAACTTATTTTGGCTATAACTTGAGCTACAAAACTCTGATTGAGGTGATCCAAAAATGAGAATACACTTAAAACAATAAGGAACATTTTCTATGAAGGAAGTTTTGTCAAATTCCAACAGTAGATCAACCAATGGAATAGTGCAACTTTGGAGCACCAAAACCGAAAATTGGCAATTTTGCCAAAATGACCTAAGCTTTGAGAAAATGACCAAAACCAACAAGTTTAATGATCAAAATGTGGTATATGGGTGAAGTTGGAGTTTCCATACCTATTAAGCCTTAGAAAGTCAACTATTTGACTTAAATAGTGCAGTGAATAGTAACCCAAAACACAAAAATTTCGAGAACGTCGAATTTAACACGTTAGAACTAAGTAAATGTGAAGTTAAATTTATTTTGGATTTGTGTTAAGTTCTAGTACTGAAACATTGTAAAATTGTGTGTTTCAGTTGAAAAGAATATCGGGAAGGAACCCGAGGAACCAAGTCGAGGCTAAGAGGCGACTCGCTTGAGGTTTGTGCACAACATCTCCATGTTTTAAAGTTATTGATAAAGTGAATGAAATATGTATTTTACATTTGCTTCGAATTGTTAAAAATTTATTTGTGACATTATTTATAATGTTTTGACTTAAATTATTGAAAGTTATTGTGTATATTTGAAATGAAAATGTTTAGCAAATTATTAAGATAAGTTTTGAAACCACAGTGTCATGACCATATATTTGAACACCTCACTAGCATGACTAGTGGGGGTAATTAGTTTCGAATTTTGATTCCTTCTCTGGAGAAGTGTTGAGGTGTGCCAGTAGAAGAGGATGTGAATGGATATCCATATATTTGAGCTAGCTAGCCTTGTGATATGATTTCTCTTTAGCCTCTGGCTATTGAGATTCTATTTGTTTCGAATGGCATGATCTAACTGTGGGTTTTATGAAATGTGTTTTGATACTTTGAAATGAACCTGATTTGCATTAAAATCTCATAATTTATGTTTTTGTGTTTAATGCTCATGTTTAGTCAAATTTTTGAATAAATGTGATTTAAGTTTTGCATAAAGATTATTTTAGTATATTGTGCACCACTGAGTCCTAGTACTCGTGATAGCTTCTATTCTTTGTCAGAATCTGAGAGACTAGAAGCGTGACCGAGTCTTGAGGTGTGAGGAGCATCAGCTTAAAGTTTTCGGGTATAATTTATACCCAAATTATAAATACTTCTTTTGATGTATATATTGCACATAAATGTATGGACATGTAAAAATGGGTCTTAAGCAGCTTGTACAAAAATTTGTATGAAGTTTGTAATAAAGTTTAGTTGTATTTCTTTTGATGTAAATTTTGTAAGAATGTATATAAATTGTGTTGTCACTAATGAAATGTATTGCTAGTATGTTGAGAAATTTATTGAGTTTGATTGTGAAATTTGAAGTAGTGGTTGAGAAAATTTTTAGAAGTGCTTTTTACAGGTATTTGAAGAACGGTTTTCTCAAAATACAGAGGAAACTCTGTCAAAATTTTTATAGAATTTGCGGAAAACTAAAATGGACCAAAATATTAACTAGTTTTAATTTCAACTAAATGTTTTAAGTACTTACTAGAAAATGCTCATCACTTGTCAAAAATAAGAAAATTGTTTTAAAATCCCTTGTAGGGTACTTAATGAGTTATCAGTAGGTGAAGTTCGGTAGTTCATTAGGTATTATATGGGATCATGTTATGCCTTACAGAGGGGTAAGGTGTGACAATCACAAATTAACATCATTATTCCATAAACCAAGCATGAATTCCATCACTCCTCAAGAGTTAGCAAACTGCCACAATGGTACACTTACATTCCATTACTTTCCAAGCTTTAAATTTCATTTTACATTTACATATACTAAGTATACATCACCCAAACAATTTCCTACACAATATACATTTAATCAATCATTTAATTCACCATTTACAAGCACAAATAAACTGCCTTCAAGGTGTTTCCATGGCTGCCAAAAGTACACATTCCCATTCAACATCAAACCTAAAAAATTTCTTCATAAATCAAACACCCATAACATCCTTACAAACTTTAACAAAGCAACAATAAAAAACTTAAACTTACCTATGGATGAGACTTCTTAAATCTTCACCAAAACTTCTTGAAATTGCTATCAAACTCTTCCCTGTGATGTGGGGATAAACTTTAATGAAGACAAGTAAAGAAAGTGTAGCTTGAAATGGGTGTAAGAAGCCATGCAAATGGGGCAGCCATGGGAGGCTTTGTTGGAGTTCATTCGGCAATGGTGATTCTCAAGGTTGAAGATGAAGTGTTTAGTGGAGCAATCTGCCCACTTAAGATTAAATTTAATCTATAGTGCTTCACTCACCAAATATAAATTATTTTATATGTTTAAATGTGAGAATTAGTCAATTTACCCTCCACTTTTACTATTTACATTAGGTCCCACTAAATTAATTTTTCATTATATTTTCCAAGTGTAATATTATTTATTTTTGATGGACATTTAGGTCAAAAGACAACTCGGGGTGTCAAATGACCACAATGCCCCTTTTCGGGTTGCATTCCCGATTTTTCGGTAACACCGGGTTTTGTCCGTTTTTTGATTTCTCACTTTTCTTTGTACTAATTATTTAATTTTTCTTTGATATTTCTAATGATATTTATACTTCAATAAATATTTATTTGAGTCCTAAAAATATTTTCCAGGGTTCTCCGCTGTCCAGGGCTAGTCAACGGTCCACGCCGTGACTTCCCGGTGACCGCCGTGACTTCCCGGTGCGGTCACCCATCGCTAGGGTTCTCGGCTCACTTAACTTGGTTACATTTCTTTGCTATTATTTTTCCTTTGTTTTTCTTGTATTTTCTTTTCTTGTATTTCATTATTTTATGTCTCCTCACTCATATCGAAGTGTAGTTCTAGGCATCCTAGCTGTTCGGACAACACTGGCCATCGGAACAGTAGTATGCACTACCGGACATAGGGGTGTTACGTAAGAACACTTATATAGCTAGGTTACCACTTAAAACCCTTGCCACATGTCACCTTTTGATTAGCTCTAGATTTAATTGACCCAATCACATTGTGTGAAGTGTCAAATCTATATTTAATTTTTACTTTGATCATCTTACATGATTAAAAGACATATGGAAAGCTTATGTGTAGTGCCATGTGTCACCATCTCATGGTGCCACATGTCACCCTATGAAATGACCAAAATATCCCTGTCTTAATTTTGAATTCTTAACCCAAAATAATTATTTCTGCTCTTCTAATCAATTTATATCAAATATAAATTAATTAATTAATCTCTATTAATTAATTTCTCATCAATTAAATTCATATTTAAGTACTTTAAATATAAATTTAACTTATACTGTACATCTAATAGCCTAAATTTGGTTTCAAGCCATGCTAGGGACTTTGCAATCTAATTGCAAACCAAACCTATTTAATTAATCAATTAAACTCTTTAATTAATTAATTAAATCATATTTAATTTGGTGATTACTTGTGTATATGTATGACTTACTAGGCTCATCACTAATTGGCAATGAGACATGATATCAACTCTTAATATCATCAGAATTCTTTCTTACCATAAATGATTTCTCTAAATCATTTTATGCAGCTCATAGACTATGATTAACACCTAACATAACATGCCATAGCCACCCAATCAATAATAAGGTTTACCTTAAATGAGCCTTTCATCATATGTCACTATGCACTAGAATCTCTTTGTTACAAAATCCCAATTCGAGCTGGATTCATGGTTTATGTCAAACCCCATTTGCTATGAATATTATGTTCTCTTTTAATTCCAGTTCTTAATTAAATAGATTTTCTCATCAAAAACTCTTTTCTAATTAAATCTATCTGTCCTGGCCAGGAACTTGAAACATCAAGAATAATTAAATGAACATAGGATTTTATCCCTATTTACTTAGAGGAATAGATTCCATCTTGATCCATACCTACCACATATATACAAGATAACTGTGCTATCTCAGGTCTAAAGATTATATGCATTGATATGATTTATGACAATACATTGACAAGAGTAAACTCCATGTGTTTATCATAAATGTCACTGGTTCAACCTACTTATCAAAGTGCCTATCATGTTTGTTATATGGCATGAGACTCACCATTCCATCTTATTTATATCTCATATAAATAACTTGGGAATAAATATGAATACAATCTTACTAGATAAGTCATGTCCTTATTGTGAAGTATCCTCGATTGTGAACCTATTTATGATACTTTGTGCTAGAAATACTGTCACTCATATTCTTAACAACTTAAGAATAGAATTTCTAACAAAATATCAATGGACCTTTTCTATTACACATAAATATATTATGTAAACGGAAAAGTGAAAATGCCTTTTTATTAATAAAAAATGTACAAGATACATACTAAATGTCATGCTCTAGGGTATACTACTAACAATCTTCCGCTAGCACTAGAGCCATTCATTACAATACCTTAGACCCATCTTCTCAAGATATCGGTCTAACTGAGCTTGTGATGAAGGCTTAGTGAATGAATCAGTCAGATTTTTAGTTGATGCTATTTTCTACATGGCTACATTGCCTTGCCCAACTATTTCTCTGATAATGTGGTAACGCCTTTCTATGTGTTTGGATTTCTAGAGAGACTAGGGTTCCTTATATACAAACATCTTCTTTTGCAACATCTGATGCAACAATATACTTGGCCTCTGTAATGGAACCAGCAGTCCTACCCTGTTTGGAACTCTTCCAACTAACTGTACTTCCTTTACAAATGAACACAAACCTAGAGGTAGACTTTCTATCATCGATATCTGATTGAAAATCAGAATTAGTATAACCATCCAATTGCAAGTTTCCACCTCCATATATCAAGAATAAATTCTTAGTTATTCTCAAGTACTTAAGGATATTCTTGACAGCTATCCAGTGTTCCAAACCTAGATTGAATTGATATCTGCTAGTCAAACTAACAGCATATGCGATATCCAGCCTAGTACAAAATATTGTGATTTACAAGTTGGAGTAGGCTCAGAGCCCAATGAGGATAAAATCCCCATTTTCTTCAATTTTTTAATCCTATCTTCTGCAACATGACCTAATTTTAAGTGCCAAATATATTTTTAACTTGAGTTGATTTTCATCATGGTATTGCATTCTTTTAGATTGCTATACTCTGGGTAGTGGAAACACTTTCCTACTGGCAGTGGAAACACTTTTCTGTTGCATTTGTCAGCTTTGATCTTTGTTTTTCTATTTGGCTATCTTCATGGAAAATCCTAGAACTTGAGGTTTCTTTTTCTTATTGCCCTTCTTCTTGTTTGACTTTCCAGCAGAAGAATATGCAATTAAAGCTACCCTTTTTTCCTTTATTACTCGGCATATTCTTTTGGGCAATAACCAGCATGTTGAGTAAACCAGCCAAGGTGCATTCTTGTTTAGTCGTCTGAAAATTTGTCACAAAATTCCAAAAGACGCAGGAAGGGACTGAAGGATCAAATCCATCTGCAGTTGGAAATCCATGTTAAAGTCAAGATGTTCCAGCTGCTCAATCAGTCAAATCATCTTATGGACATGATCCACAACTTTCTGTCCCTCAAACATCCTCATGCGGAATAGCTGTCTAGATATCTCATACCTAGCATTCCTACTGTGCTCACCATACAACTCTTGTAGGTGAAGGAGGATCTCACTCGCACTCTGCATATTCTCATGCTACTTTTGTAACTCATTACTCATAGAAGCAAGCATGTAACACTTGGCTCTCATATCATGCTCCTTCCACTTGTCCAAAGTTTCATGGTCCTATTGTGTGGCCTCTGGAGGTATGGGACCAAGAACATTTGAGTCCAGAACATATCCTATATGTTCAAGGTTCAGGAAAAGTTTCAAATTTCTTAGCCAATCAGATAGATTAGGTCCTGTCAACCTATTGCGATCAAGTATACTTGCAAGGATATTGGATGGTCCTATCAACCTATTGCGATCAAGTATGTTTGCAAGGATATTGGATAGTCCTGTTAACCTATTGCGATCAAGTATGCTTGCAAGGATATTGGATTTTATAGTCGTCCTAATTACTATTAAGGTCTCACTTTGCACATTATCCATTTAGCATGCATATATCATATACTTGCATACATTGCCATACATCTCACGCATTCATGGATAAACAGTAAATATGGTATGATCATGGACTTTCTAAGGGATTTAATTCTAAGCCACCAAGAATTGAATCAGGGTATTCCTAGGTGCATTTCATTCATTCATATTACAAGAGTTGCTGAAGGAGTACATAATCAACACTTGATCTTGAATTCCTCCCACTGGTCCCACCAAATGCTCTTAACCTCCTTGATGTTCTTGCAATCCAATATTACATAGTAATCCTTGGCATACCAAGGCGAATTTGCAAGAACTAAATAAATGAAATTACAATCCAAAAATATTACAACCTTTATAATACATGCCCAAAATAAATTAAAATAAATTAATTAAATTACAACCCAAAGAAACATAAAAGAAATAAATCCAATCACATTGGTCTTTATAGTCCGTGATCATCCACCATGCATATCACTATTTAACAATTAAATAAAATATACATACTTAAATTAAATTGAATATCTCATATTCAACTTAAAATTTCAGATTTCAATATGATTAAAACAAATTTAAAAATTCAGATTTGAATCACATTCAAACAACTTTAAAAATTCAGATTTGAATCACATTCAAACAACTTTTAAAATTCAGATTTGAATCAAAATTTAATTGTGTGGTTAAAACAACTAATTAAACATTTTAATTAGTCATAGGATGAACCTTAGAACATGTAACAATTTTAGATTCCATGGCCAAACCTTGCGCACACCATTCTTGCGCACACCATTGGAGACCACAAAGTATGCGCACCATTGGTGTTCATCACCATGCCGCCACCTTTCCTTTGCAACCAGCAATGGATCAATCATCTCATGATCAAATCACACAATTAAATCATATATTAAACAATCTAAATGGCAAACATAGTAGCTCTGATAGCAATTAAAGGAGAGGAAGCATGAAAAATACAAGTTTAGATCATTGAAATTCAAAATTTTTCATCTAGGGTCACATGCATCATGAAAGATATATTTTTTATCTATTTGATTTCAATGATAAATAGCATATTAAAAACTTTTTAATATATTTTTGGATTTACATTTGCCATTTAAGATTTTAGAATTAACAGATTAATTCTTTAGAACCCTAGATTAGATCAAGAACAAGTGCACTAACCTTTTGATGCAGTGCAGTGTGTTTGGCACCTTTGGGATGCGTCTTAGGACACCAGATGTTGTCTCACTAGTTGTCCACACTAAGATCACCTATGGCAGCCCTTGAACAGCTTCTAAAGCTTTTTCTATGAATTAGAAAATCAAGTTTTGCCTTTTGAGAGATTACAGATGTAAATCAGACACTAGAAACAATTTCTAGTATTTTTAATTCAATAGATTGTTGTCTAATCTCTTTGAATTGATGAGAGATGAAGAAGAAGAGAAAGGTTAGCAGCCAAGGGTGGCGGCATAAAGAGGTGAATGGCAACTTATTATATTTGGTTCTAGTAGTATATTTGTACTAGGCCGGATATCGCATATGCTGTTAGTTTGACTAGCAGGTATCAATCCAATCCAAGTTTGGAACACTGGATAGCTGTCAAGAACATCCTTGAGAACTTGAGAAGAACTAACGATTTATTCTTGATATATGGAGGTGATGACTTACAATTGGATGGTTATACTAATTCTGATTTCCAATCAGATATTGATGATAGAAAGTCTACCTCTAGATATGTGTTCATTTGTAATGGAGGTGCAGTTAGTTGGAAGAGTTCTAAACAGAGTACGACTGCTGATTCCACTACAGAGGCCGAGTATATTACTGCATCAGATGCTGCAAAAGAAGTTGTTTGGATATATGAAACCTCAGTCTCACTAGAAATCAAAACACATAGAAAGGCGCTACTGCATTATCAGAGAGATAGTTGGGCAAGGCGATATAGCCATGTAGAAAAATAGCATCAACTGAAAAATCCAGCTGATCAATTCACTAAGCCTTTATCACAAACTCAGCTAGACCGACATCTTGAGAAGATGGGTCTAAGAAATTGTAATGAATGGCTCTAGTGCTAGTGGTAGATTGTTAGTAGTATGCCCTAGAGCATATCATTTAGTATGTATCTTGTACATATTTTATTAATAAAAGGAATTTTCACTTTTCTGTTTACATAATATATATATGTGTAATAGAAAAGGTCCATTTATATTTTGTTAGAAATTCTATTCTTAAGTTCTTAAGAATATGAGTGACAGTATTTATAGCATAAAGTATCATAAATTGGTTCACAATCGAGGATACTTTACAATAAGGACATGACTTATCCAGAAAGATTATAATCATGTTTGTTCCCAAGTAATTTATATGAGATGTAAATAATATGGAATGGTGAGTCTCATGCCATATAACAAACATGATAGGCACTTATACATGATAAGTAGGCCGAACTAGTGACATTTATAACAAGCACATGGAGTTTACTCTTGTCAATGTATTGTCATAAATCATATTAATGCATATAATTTTTAGACCAGAGATAGCACAATTATCTTGTATATAGGTGGTTTGAGTTTGATACTGCTTTCATACTTGTACTGTGTATGGGTATATGGGCATGTGTTGGCTCCTACTAGTTCTATATGGAGGTAGTTGTTGATCAAGATGGAATCTGTTCCTCTAAGTAAATAGGGATAAAATCCTATGTTCATTTAATTGTTCTCGATGTTTCAAGTTCTTGGCCATGACAGATAGATTTAATTAGAAAATAGTTTCTAATGAGAAAAATCTTTTTGGTAATGCCCTCACGGTAGGTAATCCGTACATTTTATTGTTCCGACAACTAATGTCTGTTTGGACAGTTAGAATGTCTGGAACTACACTTAAACTATAGTGAGCAAGCATAAATTGAAGAAATAAATGTTAAGAAAATATAGGAAAAATTTGGAGAAAAATAAATTAAAGTTTAGAGGATTTATAAATTGGTATCAGAACCAAACACTCCCTCAGTATGGTGTGAGAGCGAGCGCCTGTCTGTTTTTAATTAAGAACTAGAATTAAAAGAGAGCATAATATTCATAGCAAATGGGGTTTGACGTAAACCATGACTCCAGCTCAATTTGGGATTTTGTAACAGAGAGATTCTAGTGCATGGTACCATATGATTATAGTTTCATTTAAGGTAAACCTTATTACTGATTGGGTAGCCATAGCATGCTATGTTAGGTGTTAACCATGGTCTATGAGGTGTATAAAATGATTTAGAGAAATCATTGATAGTAAGAAAGAGTTCTGATGATTTTAAGACTTGATATCATGTCTCATTGCCAATTAGTGATGAGCTTAGTAAGTCACACATATACACAAGTAATCACCAAATTAAATATGATTTAATTAATTAATTAAAGAGTTTAATTGATTAATTAAATAGGTTTGGTTTGCAATTAGATTGCAAAATCCCTAACATGGTTTAAAACCAAATCGAGGTTATTGGATGTATAGTATAAGTTAAATTTATATTTAAAGTATTTAAATATGAATTTAATTAATGAGAAATTAATTAATAGAGATTAATTAATTAATATATATTTGATATAAATTGATTAGAAGAAGAGAAATAATTATTTTTGGTTGAGAACTGAAAATTAAGACACAGGGGTATTTTGGTCATTTCACAGGATGACATGTGGCACCATGAGATGGTGACAGATGACACTACACATAAGCTTGCCAAATGTCTTTTAATCATGTAAGATGATTAAAATTAAGATTAAATATAGGTTTAACACTTGGCATAATGTGATTGAGTCAATTAAACCTAGAGCCAATCAGAAGGTGACATGTGGCAAGGGTTTTAAGTGGTAACCTAGCTATATAAGTGTAAGGATGAAAGAACAAATATAATAAGCTTCCATTCATCTCTTTGTGACACCACCCTTGGCTGCTATCCTTTCTCTTCTTCTTTATCTCTCATCAATTCAAAGAGATTAGACAACAATCTCATGAATTAAAAATACTAGAAATTGTTTATAGTGTCCTATTTACATCTGTAATCTCTCAAAAGGCAAAACTTGATTTTCTAATTCATAGAAGAAGCTTTAGAAGCTATTCAAGGGCTGTCATAGGTGATCTTGGTGTGAACAAGCTAGAGGAACAACATCTAGTGTCCTAAGACGCATCCCAGAGGTGCCAAATACATTGCAGTGCATCAAAAAGGTTAGTGCACTTGTTCTTGATCTAATATAGGGTTCTAAGGAATTAATTTATTAATTCTAAAATCTTGAATGACAAATATAGATCCAAAAATATATTAAAAGAGTTTTAATATGCTGTTTATCATTGAAATCAAATAGATAAAAGTGAATCTTGCATGATGCATGTGACCCTAGATGAAAAATTTTTGAATTCAATTATCTAAACTTGTGCTTTTCATGCTTTCGCACCTTCAATTGGTATCAGAGCCACTATATTTGCCATTTAGATTGTTGATTATATGATTTAATTGTGTGGTTTGATCATGAGATAATAGATCCATTATCGGTTGGACCAACAAAGGTGGCGGCTTGATGAACTACACCA
Organism: Hevea brasiliensis; assembly: GCF_030052815.1. Lineage (NCBI taxonomy): Eukaryota > Viridiplantae > Streptophyta > Magnoliopsida > Malpighiales > Euphorbiaceae > Hevea > Hevea brasiliensis. The sequence continues at coordinate 56,677,057 of NC_079493.1, forward strand.
CTATGCGCATGGTTTGATTCATTCAACCATGCGCATGGCTGTTTGGGTATGTTTTTGTGCTTTGTTTCAAGGCCCATAATTAGGCCCATGACTAATTAAAGTGTTTAATTAGGTGTTTTAATCGCACAATTAAATTTTGATTCATATCTGTATTTTAAAAATTATTTGAATGTGATTCAAATCTGAATTTTAAAAGTTATTTGAATGTGATTCAAATATGAATTTTTAAAGTTGTTTGAATGTGATTCAAATTTGAATTTTTAAAGTTACTTAAATCATATTCAAATCTGAATTTTTAGAAGTTGTTTGAATGTGATTCAAATATGAATTTTTAAAGTTTTTTGAATGTGATTCAAATCTGAATTTTTTAAAAATTATTTGAATGTGATTCAAATCTGAATTTTTAAGATTGTTTGAATGTGATTCAAATCTGAATTTTTTAAATTTGTTTGAATGTGATTCAAATCTGAATTTTTAAATTCATTTGAATCATATTCAAATCTAGATTTTTAAGTTGAATATGAGATATTCAATTTAATTTAAGTATGTATGTTTTATTTAATTGTTAAATAGTGATATGCATGATGGATGATCATTGACTATAAAAGACCAATGTGATTGGATTTATTTCTTTTATGTTTTCTTTGGGTTGTAAATTAATTAATTTATTTTAATTTATTTTGGGCATGTATTATTAAGGTTGTAATAATTTTTGGGTTGTAATTTCATTTATTTAGTTCTTGTAAATTCGCCTTGGTATACCATGGATTACTATGTAATTGGATTGCAAGAAGATCAAGGAGGTCAAGAGCATTGGTGGGACCAGTGGGAGGAATTCAAGATTAAGTATTGATTATGTACTCTTTTAGCAACTCTTGTAAAATGAATGAATGAAATGCATCTAGGAATGCCCTGATTCAATTCTTGGTGGCTCAAAATTGAATCCCTTAGAAAGTCCATGATCATACCATATTTACTGTTTATCCATGAATGCATGAGATGTATGGGAATGTATGCAAGTATATGATATATACATGCTAAATGGATAATGTGCAAAGTGAGTCCTTAATAGTAATTAGGATGACCACAAAATCTTCCAAACAAAAGATTAAGTTAGAAATGCTATAATTAACATAATTATAACATGCGCCCTCTATTGAGGCAATTATTATAAGAAATTTTAAATACTTGCATAAGATGCAATTAATTTAAGAGATTTTGTTAAGAATAATTGTTAGGCATGAGATGTTGTAAATATGTAAATGGTTTGGTGGCCAATAATGGATGTGCCTGAGGACATTAAGATTATTTGCATGTTTACTGACTCAATGGGATCAACTTAACTAATATAAGATAAGTCAGTAATGGATGTGCCTGAGATTTTGAGCATTAGGGAATAAGTAAAGGATTGAACCTCGCATGAGATGTGATGGACAAGGAGTTGCTCACTTATAGTTTATTGTGATTCCAATAATGGAAGTGCCTGAGGATGATCAATAGGATTATAAAAATTCAATCACCCACTAGAAATCCATCCAACTAGGATTTTCGTTTTCTACTTTGGAAGTGTAGGATTCGCTAAGTTAGTGGGAGGACCAATTTGATTAAAAGACTATAATCATTTTGGTTAATTACATGATACATTTACTAATTAATCTGGTTATTTTCTGCAGTTAATTTTCTGATAATAATGAGCACAGAACAACCACCACTATCCAATATCCTTGCAACCATACTTGATAGCAATAGGTTGACAGGACCTAATCTGTCTGATTGGCTAAGAAATTTGAAACTTGTCCTAAACCTTGAACATATAGGATATGTTCTAGACTCAAATGTTCTTGGTCCCTTACCTCCAGAGGCCACTCAAGAGGAACATGAAACTTTGGACAAGTGGAAGGCGTGTGATATGAGAGCTAAATGTTACATGCTTGCTTCCATGAGTAAAGAGTTACAGAAGCAGCATGAAAACATGCAGAGTGCGAGTGAGATCCTCCTTCACCTACAAGAGTTGTATGGTGAGCACAGCAAGAATGCTAGGTATGAGATATCTAGGCAGCTGTTCTACATGAGGATGTCTGAGGGACAGAATGTTGGGGATCATTTCCACAAGATGATTTGGCTGATTGAGCAGCTAGAACATCTTAACTTTAACATGGATTTCCAACTGCAGACAGATTTGATCCTCAGTCCCTACCTGAGATATTTGGGAATTTTGTGACAAATTTCTATATGACTAAATAGGAATGCACCTTGGCTGGTTTACTCAATATGTTGGTTATTGCCCAAATGAATATGCTTGGCAATAAAGGAGAAGAGGTAGCTTTTATTGCTTCTTCTTCTGCTCGAAAGTTCAATAAGAAGAAGGGCAATTAGAAAAAGAAACCTCAAGTTCCAGGATCTTCCAAGAAGATAGCCAAATAGAAAAACAAAGACCAAAGTTGACAAAGGCAAAGGAAAGTGTTTTCACTGCTAGCAGGATGGGCACTGGAAAGGGAACTACCCAGAGTATAGCAATCTAAAAAAATGCAATGTCATGATGAAAATCAACTCAAGTTCAAAATATATTTGACACTTAAGATTAGGTCATGTTGTAGAAGATAGGATGGCAAAAGTGGAGAAAATGGGGATTTTATCCTCATTGGGCTCTGAGCCTACTCCAACTTGTGAACCTTGCCTTCAAGGCAAAATGACTAAATCACCCTTTGTTGGACATGGACTAAGAGCTGAAAATATTTTGGAGATAATACATAGTGATGTATGTGGCCCATTTAAAGAAATGGCTAAGAGGTGGTTTTCATTATTTTATTATCTTTATTGATGATAAATCAAGGTTTGGGTATTTGTATTTGATGAAATACAAACATGAATCCTTTGAAAAGTTCAAAGAATTTAAAACTTAAGTAGAAAATCAAACAGGAAAAAGTATTATAGCTCTTTGATCAGATCGTGAAGGTGAATACTTAAGTACTGAATTTGATGAATACTTAAGAGAGCATGGCATTATTTTCAGCTGACTCCTGCAGGAACACCACAGCTGAATGGTGTATCTAAAAGGAGAAATTGTGCCCTATTGGACATGGTACGTAGTATGCTGAGCTATACTGATATGCCAATCTCCTTTTGGGGATTTGCATTAGAATCAGCTTTGTATATTCTGAATAGGATTCCAACAAAATCAGTATCTTCCAAACCTTATGAGATATGGCATGGAAGAAAACCAAGTCTTAAGCATGTTAAGATTTGGGGTTGTCCAGCTTATATCAAAAAGCTAAACACTGATAAATTGGAAACCAGATTAGAAAAGGGTCGATTTGTTGGATATCCAAAAGATAGTTTTGGATATTATTTTTATTTGCCTACTTCACAAAAGGTTGTGATAAGTAGAGATGCCACATTTCTTGAACAACAGTTTGTTCAAGAAGGAGGCAAAGGAAGGCAAATAAAGTTGGAATTGGAGAATTCTGACTAATCAACAGATCAGATGAATATAGATCCATCTAGTCAACCTACACTTATTGATGAAACATCTGCAGCTGTTCCTCATAGAACAACCAGGGTATCTCACCCACCAGTGAGATATGGTTTCCTTTATGAAGAAGAATAAGAGTTGTCTGCTCATGAAGAAATTGATCATGGACATGATCCACTTACCTATGAAGAAGCTATATCAGATATAAAATCTTCAAAATGGATTGATGCTATGAAATCCTAGATTGATTCCATGGATAAGAATCAAGTTTGGGATCTTGTGGACCCACCTGAAGGTATTGTTCCTATAGGGAACAAATGGATTTTCAAGAAGAAAATTGGTTTTAATGGAAAGGTAGAGACCTATAAGGCAAAGCTAGTAGCGAAAGGGTTTCACCACTGGCAAGGAATCGACTACAAGGAGACTTTCTCGCTTGTTGCCATGCTCAAATCAATTACGATTCTATTAGCAATAGCTACATACTATGAATCCCAAGATGGTTCCTAAGTGCGCAGGCTAAAGCAATCTATTTATGGGTTAAAACAATCTTTGAGGAGTTGGAACATCTGTTTTGATGAAACCATTAAGTCATTTGGTTTTATCAAAAATGAGGATGAGCCATGTGTATATAAGAAAGGTTTGTGACAGTGCTATCACTTTCCTTGTCTTATATGTGGATGATATTCTGTTAATGGGTAAAGGTTAACAACTGTAAAGGTATGGTTGTCAAATACATTCTCCATGAAAGACTTAGGGGAGGCAACCTATATTCTTGGGATTCATATCTATAGAGATAGAGCAAAAAGAATAATTGGTTTATTCCAAAGTTTATACTTGGAAAGGTGTTAAAGAGGTTTAACATGCTTGATTCCAAGAGAGGATTGTTACCAGTGAGACATGGTATCCATCTTTCTAAAGAGATGTCTCCAAAGACACCTGAAGAAAGAGATAAAATGGCCAGGATTCTATATGCTTCTGCTATTGGAAGTTTGATGCGTGCAATGTTGTGTACTAGGCCGGATATCGCATATGTTGTTAATTTAACTAGCAGGTATCAATCTAATCCAGGTTTGGAACATTGGATAGCTGTTGTAACACCCCTCACCCGTCTACATTATAGCTGAGCAAGGCATGCTACATGGCATGCCGGAACACCTAGTCTATGATTATTTCATTTCCTGAACTCAATTTGATTTTAAGAAGTCTTTTATGTAATATTCATATCATGCTGATACTATTTTCATACTTTGATAAAATCAGTGTTTAAAAAAAATGGTAATAAAAATTTGGCAAGGTGCTGTCTGTATTTCGGACAAACTGTCCTTCCAAACCTGTTGAAAACAATTTAATATGATAATATCAAAATCTCAGATATTTCACAGTCTCTATTTCTCAGTAAAGTCAATAGACTTTTACAGTCATTAAATAGTTCCACGATACAGTCCATAATAATTTAAATATATCCAAAAAATCTCCATGTTATTTAATATGTACAAGATATTACAAACTTTAGAGCTTTCATAATATTACAAAGTGCAAGGCCGAATTTCAAAAAAACAACAAAAGTACAAAATACAAGATATCCTAAGTCCTACCATGTATGCAATGCAGTGCAGATGACTCTAGACTCCTGTGCAGATCTGATGTCTCACCCGGTCGTAGGTCTGCTGGGCTCCCCAGCTGTGTCTCCAATACCTTCGAGTTACAAAAAGCAACGCGCTAAGCAATTTTGCTTAGTGGTGCCAAATATAAAGAAATATACACTAAAATAAAGTAAATAAAGTGTTTACGAATCTATAACATTGATATACTTTGCAGTTGCTGATTCTATTTTTATTTGCTAACATTTCAATATTTGCTAATTTTTGGTAGTGCTGTATGTCAGTAGATTGGATTTAGCTATTTGAATTTAATAGTACTTGAATTACTGCTCATGTAGCCTATATACTGACCAGACTGGATAAACGGATATACTGGCACTGGGTACCTAGTACCTCAGGCCATCACACCATCGGTCACAAAGCGTCTCCCGGTGTGCAAATAGCGTGGCTAAAAAGCCATATAGTCAATCTGGCGATAAGCCAATAATAAATACACAATATGTATAGCCTTAGGCTATTAAAGTCACAGTGCAGCATAATGAGCCGTAAAAACACAATATGGCATGAAGCCATTTACAGAATAGCTGTCCTATTGGCATGCCAACCTATCCAAACTAGTCAACTAGGCAAACTAGGGCACATTATAAATTAATTGTTTAATTCATCAATTTTTTTTGAGTTTACTAGCTATTATGTAATTCATAAGTCAATGCATATGTTGACTTGTTTAGGTACTATGAATAAGTTGTTTCTAGCATCAACATGTCACAAATTGTAATTCAATATGCTGCAAATATAGTGCAATTTACTATTTTTACAAGTTGGCATTCATTGCTAAATTGCTTCAAGCATCATTGTATGTAAATGTCAAATTCTCAATTTTTGGTATGCTAGATTAGTCTAGCTTAAAGTCCTATTTCTCTTGGTTTTTAGCTTCTAGTCAAAGAAGCAAAATTGTAGCTCTATGTCTTATTGCACGCGGGCCAAAATTTCAAGTCATTCTGAGTTGTATAGACCAAGATATGGTCAATTTACTAAAGCTGGACAGATTGCACCTTTAGTGCAAAATTTGGTCAATTTTAGGTCACTTTTAGTTCTGGCAGTTTTGGTACCCGAACTTGTGCAAGCTATTTGACTTGGTTTTGGTAATTTATGGGCTCTGGTGTCTTCATAAGAATTGTAGCTCTATATCTAAGCTATCCATGGTAAAAATTTCAGGTCAATTTGACCTGTTTTGAGTGATTTATGGTCATCCTAATGATTACTGTTCATATGGTCAAAAATAAGGGTTGCAAGGTTGCTATTTCAGATTTGGTCATTTTTAAGGTCAGTTTCTAGGTAGAATTTTGGCAACATTTCTACATGAAAGTTGGCCTATTTGGTGTCTAGTTTCACCCCGCATTTTCATTTTGCCACTTATGACCTAATTTAGGTACTGCCATCAGTACACAACCTACACAAAACACTTACACTTCCAATTTAATATTCCTTCTCCTCCTCATTATTTCAATATTCAATCAATGGCACTTCCATATATATATTGTACACAATTCTAGCAAACAATTCTGGGTAGAACATTCAATTGCTCAATGCACACAATTCATCATTAAGTTCAACATTCATTTCCACCAAAATTCAACATCTCTCCATATCAATATTACACATACACTTCAATATACTCATACCTCAATATCAATTGCACATGCTGTCCACAATTTAACACTAGCATATTTCATTAATAAACTTCATATTCACACACAAATTCATGATTTAATAGGCTGCCAAACATGGCAGTTTGCCCAAAGCATTAAGGTTCTATTTCACACCCTTAATTCAAGCACTACATGCATATACTTAGATTTTAACTTACTACATCCTCCATTTGAGTTAATCAACCTTAATTTCCATCCATTAGAGGTAAGAAAAACTCAAATACAACACATATTCATGGCTGCCGAAAATGGACCATTTCATTTCTCACTATTCTCTTCATTTTTCTTCACCAAAATGCTCACCTCAACCTAAACACAAGGTTTACTAAAGCAAGGGAGAGGTTTTGGACACTTAACACTTTTGAAGCTTATCAAAACTTCACCAAATCTTATTTTTCTTGTTTCAAATATCTTCCCCAAGGTAAGTAGGCAAGCTTTAATGAAGGAACCAAGTGGAAATGGTGGCTTGATCATGCACCCATGAAGGTTGCATGTGGGGCGGCCATGGTGGTTTCCATGGTGAGTTTCATTTCGACAAGTTGAAGTGGGATGAAGAAGAAGATGACTCAGCTATCCCAAGGCTTAGATAAGTGTCCCATGGCTGGAGTTAGTTGAGCACTAGGTAATAGTTTAATGGTTAAATAATTAAAGTTTCCTTGTTTGCTCATTTAGCTCCATTCTTTTACTATTTACACATTGTATCCTATTTTAATTTTTCATGTCATTTCTAAAGTGTAATATCATTTATTCTACATGGCTACATCACCTCGTCCAACTATATCTCTGATAATGTTGTAGCGCCTTTCTATATGTTTGGATTTTGGGTGAGACCTTGGTTCCTTAGCCTATATGACTGCTCCATTGTTGTCACAGTGTAGTGGAACTGCTGACTCAATGGAAGGAACTACTGTAAGTTCTGTCACGAACTTCTTTATCCAAACAGCTTCCTTCTGACATCGATGCGAGAATATACTCAGCCTCGGCAGTGGAATCTGCAGTCGTGCTCTGTTTGGAACTCTTCCAATTGACTGCACCTCCATTACAAATGAACACATATCCAGAGGTAGACTTGCTATCATCAATATCTGATTGGAAATCAGAATCAGTATAACCATCCAATTGCAAGTCTCCACCTCCATAGATCAAGAATAAATCGTTAGTTCTTCTCAAGTACTTAAGGATATTCTTGATAGCTATCCAGTGTTCCAAACCTAGATTGGATTGATACCTGCTAGTCAAACTAATAGCATATGCAATATCCGGCCTAGTACACAACATTGCATACAATAAACTTCCAATAGCCGAAGCATATGGAATCCTGGCCATCTTATCTCTTTCTTCAGGTGTCTTTGGAGCCATCTCTTTAGAAAGATGGATACCATGTCTCGTTGGTAATAATCCTCTCTTGGAATCAAGCATGTTAAACCTCTTTAACAACTTTTCCAAGTATAGACTTTGGGATAAACCAATTATTCTTTTCGCTTTATCTCTATAGATGCGAATCCTAAGAATATAGGTTGCCTCCCCTAAGTCTTTCATGGAGAATGTATTTAACAACCATACCTTTACAGTTGTCAATATACCTATGTCATTACCTATCAACAGTATGTCATCCACATATAAGATAAGAAAAGTGATAGCACTGTCACTAACCTTCTTAAATACACATGGCTCATCCTCATTTTTGATAAAACCAAAGGATTTAATGGCTTCATCAAAACGGATGTTCCAACTCTCAAAGCTTGCTTCAACCTATAAATGGATCGCTTTAGCTTATATACCTTGGAACCATCTTAGGATTCAAAACCCCTAGGTTGTTCCATGAAAAAGTTTTCTTCAATGTATCCATTGAGAAAAGCTATTTTGACATCCATCCGCCAAATCTCATAATCATAGTATGCAGCTATTGCTAATAGAATCCTAATTGATTTAAGCATGGCAACAGGCGAGAAAGTCTCCTCATAGTCGATTCCTTGCCTTTGTCGAAACCCTTTCGCTACTAGCCTTGCTTTATAGGTCTCTACCTTTTCATCAGAACCAATTTTCTTCTTGAAAACACATTTGTTCCCTATAGGTAAAATACCTTCAGGTGGGTCAACAAGATCCCAAACTTGAATCTAATACATGGAATCAATCTCGGATTTCATAGCATAAATCCATTTTGAAGAGTGTATATCTGATATAGCTTCTTCATAGATGAGTGGATCATCTCCATGATCTACTTCTTCATGAGTAGACAACTCTTGTTCTTCTTCATGAAGGAAACCATATCTCACTGGTGGGTGAGATACCCTGGTTGTTCTATGAGGAATAGCTGTAGATGTTTCATCAACGGGTGTAGGTTAACTAGATGGATCTATATCCATTTGATCTGTTGATTGGTCAGAATTCTCCAATTCCAACTCTATTTGCCTTATTTTGCCTCCTTCTTGAACAAACTATTGTTCAAGAAATGTGGCATCTCTACTCACCACAACCTTTTGTAATGTAGGCAAATAAAAATAATATCCAAAACTATCTTTTGGATATCCAACAAATCGACTTTTTTCTGATTTGGTTTCCAATTTATCAGTGATCAGCTTTTTGATACAAGCAAGATAACCCCAAATCTTAACATGCTTAAGACTTTGTTTTCTTCCATGCCATAACTCATAAGGTGTGGAAGAAACTGATTTTGATGGAATCCTATTCAGAATATACAAAGCTGATTCTAATGCAAATCCCTAAAAGGAGATTGGCATATCAGTATAGCTCATCATACTACGTACCATATCCAATAAGGTACGATTTCTCCTTTCAGATACACTATTCAACTATGGCGTTCCTGGAGGAGTCAGCTGGGAAACAATGACGTGCTCTCTCAAGTATTCATTAAATTCAGTACTTAAATATTCACCTCCACGATCAGATCGAAGAGCTTTAATACTCTTTCCTATTTGATTTTCTACTTCAGATTTAAATTCTTTGAACTTTTCAAAGAATTTTGCATTTCATCAAATACAAATACCCAAATCTTGATTTATCATCAGTAAAAGTAATAAAGTAATGAAAACCACCTCTAGCCATTTCCTTAAATGGACCACATACATCACTATGTATTAGCTCTAAAATATTTTCAGCTCTTAGCCCTTGTCCAATAAAGGGTGATCTAGTCATTTTGCCCTGAAGACAAGATTCACAAGTTGGAGTAGGCTTAGAGCCCAATGAGGATAAAATCCCCATTTTCTCCAGTTTTGTAATCCTATCTTCTACAACATGACATAACTTTAAGTGCTAAATATATTTTGAACTTTAGTTGATTTTCACTATGGCATTGCATTCTTTTAGATTGCTATACTTTGGGCAGTTCCTATTTCAGTGCCCATCCTTCTGGCAGTGGAAACACTTTCCTTTGCCTTCAGCAGCTTTAGTCTTCCTTTTTCTGTTTAGCTATTTTCTTGGAAGGACTAGGAATCTGAGATTTCTTTTTCTTATTGCCCTTCTTCTTGTTGGATTTTTCAGTAGAAGAAGATACAATCAAAGCTACCTCTTTTCCTTTATTGCTTGGCATATTCTTTTGGGCAATAACCAGCATGTTGAGTAAACCAGCTAAGGTGCATTCCTGTTAGTCATATGAAAATTTGTAACAAAATTCCCAAAAGACTCAGGAAGGGACTGAAGGATCAAATCCGACTGTAGTTGGAAATCCATGTTGAAGTCATGATGTTCCAACTGCTCAATCAGCCGAATATTCTTATGGACATGATCCCCAACATTCTGTCCCTCAGACATCCTCATGTGGAACAACTGTCTAGATATCTCATACCTAGCATTTCTGCTGTGCTCACCATATAACTCTTGTAAGTGAAGGAGGATCTCACTCACACTCTGCATGTTCTCATGCTGCTCTATAACTCATTACTCATGGAAGCAAGCTTGTAACACTTAGCTCTCAAATCATTCTCCTTCCACTTGTCCAAAGTTTCATGTTCCTCTGGAGTGGCCTCTGGAGGTAAGGGACTAGGAATATTTGAGTCTAGAACATATCCTATATGTTCAAGGTTCAGGACAAGTTTCAAATTTCTTAGCCAATAAAAGAGATTAGGTCATGTCAACCTATTGCGATCAAGTATACTTGCAAGGATATTGGATGGTGGTGGTTGTTCTGTGCTCATTATTATCAGAAAATTAACTGTAGAAAATAACCAGATTAATTAGTAAATGTATCAAGTAATTAACCAAAATGATTATGATCTTTTAATCAAATTGGTCCTCCCACTAACTTAGCAAATTCTACACTTCCAAAGTAGAAAATGGAAATCCTAGTTGGATGGCTTTCTAGTGGGTGATTGAATTCTTATAATTCTATTGATCATCCTCAGGTACATCCATTATTGGAATTACAATAAACTATAAGTGAGCAACTCCTTACCCATCACATCTCATGTAAGGTTCAATCCCTTACCTAGTCCCTAATGCTCAAAATCTCAGGTACATCCATTATTGACTTATCTTGCATTAGTTAAGTTGATCCCATTGAGCCAGTAATTATGCAAATAATTTTAATGTCCTCAGGTACATCCAATATTGGCCACCAAACCATTTACATATTTACAACATCTCATGCTCAACCATTATTCTTAAGAAAATCTCTTAAATTAATTGCATCTTATGAACTATTTAAAATTTCTTAAAATAATTGCCCCAATGGAGGGCCCATATTATAATTACTTTAATTATAGCATTTCCAACTTAATCATTTGTTTAGAAGATTTTATGGTTATCCTAATTACTATTAAGGTCTCACTTTGCACATTATCCATTTAGCATGCATATATCATATAATTGCATACATTCCCATACATCTCATGCATTCATGGATAAGCAGTAAATATGGTATGATCATGGACTTTCTAAGGGATTCAATTCTGAGCCACCAAGAATTGAATCAGGGCATTCCTAAGTGCATTTCATTCATTCATTTTACAAGAGTTGCTGAAGGAGTACATAATCAATACTTGATCTTGAATTCCTCCCACTGGTCCCACCAATGCTCTTGACCTTCTTGAACTTCTTGCAATCCAATATTACATAGTAATCCTTGGCATACCAAGGCGAATTTACAAGAAGTAAATAAATGAAATTACAACCCAAAAATTATTACAACATTAATAATACATGCCCCAAATAAATTAAAATAAATTAATTAATTTGCAATCCCAAAGAAACATAAAAGAAATAAATCCAATCACATTGGTCTTTTATAGTCCATGATCATCCATCATGCATATCACTATTTAACAATTAAATAAAACATACATACTTAAATTAAATTGAATATCCTATATTCAACATAAAAATCCAGATTTGAATATGATTCAAATAAATTTAAAAATTCATATTTGAATCTCATTCAAACAAACTTAAAAATTCATATTTGAATCTCATTCAAACAAACTTAAAAATTCAGATTTGAATTACATTCAAACAATCTTAAAAAATTCAGATATGAATCACATTCAAACAATTTTTAAAAAATCAGATTTGAATCACATTCAAACAATTTTTAAAAATTCAGATCTGAATATTATTCAAACAACTTTAAAAAATCATATTTAAATATGATTAAAACAACTTTAAAAATTCATATTTGAATCACATTCAAACAACTTTTAAAATTCAGATTTGAATCACATTCAAACAATTTTTAAAATTCTGATTTGAATCAAAATTTAATTGTGTGATTAAAATTCTAATTAAACAATTTAATTAGGCATAGGATGAGCTTTTAAATCATACAATAATTGCAAATTAAAAAGCCAAACCTTTGCACCACCCATGAAGCCAAACCATGCGCACCATTGATGGTGTTCTTTAAGCATGCCGCCACACATCCATTGCAACCAGCAATGGATAAATCATCTCATGATCAAAACACACAATTAAATCATATAATCAACAATCTAAATGGCAAATATAGTGGCTCTGATACCAATTGAAGGAGCAAAAGTATGAAAAACACAAGTTTATACCATTGAATTTAAAAATTTTCACCTAGGGTCACATGCTTCATGCAAGATTTATTTTTATCTATTTGATTTCAATGATAAACAACATATTAAAACTCTTTTAATATGTTTTTGGATCTGTATTTGCCATTTAAGATTTTAGAATTATTCAGATTAATTTTAGAACCCTATATTTAATCAAGAATAAACACACTAACCTTTTGATGCACTGCAGTGTATTTGGGCCTTTGAGATTCATCTTCAGGACACCAGATGTTGTCCCTCTAGTTTGTCCACATCAAGAACACCTATGGCAGCCCTTGAACAGCTTCTAAAGCTTTTTCTATGAATTATAAAATCAAGTTCTTCCTTTTAAGAGGTTAAAGATGTAAACAGGATACTAGAAACAATTTCTAGTATTTTTAATTCAAGAGATTGTTTGCTAATCTCTTGGAATGAATGGAAGAAGAAGAGAAAGAGAAGGGAGACTCTTGGGTGGTGGCACCAAGGATGAGGAGCTGCTGGTTGTGTTATTTTTTTTCAGAACAATACTGATATAGCTAGGTCAACGCATTAAACCTTTGCCACATGTCACCCTTTGATTGGTTCTAGGTTTAATTGACCCAATCACATTGTGCCAAGTGTCAAACTTATATTTAATCTTAATTTTAATCATCTTACATGATTAAAAGACATTTGGCAAGCTTATGTGTAGTGCCATGTGTCACCATTTCTTAGTGCCACATGTCACCCTGTGAAATGACCAAAATGCCCCTGTGTCTTAATTTTGAGTTCTCAATCCAAAATAATTATTTCTCTTCTTCTAATCAATTTATATCAAATATAAATTAATTAATTAATCTCTATTAATTAATTTCTCATCAATTAAATTCATATTTAAACACTTTAAATATAAATTTAACTTATATTGTACATCCAATAATCTAGATTTCGTTTCAAGTCATGCTAGGGACTTTGCAATCTAATTGCAAACCAAACCTATTTAATTAATCAATTAAACTCTTTAATTAATTAATTAAATCATATTTAATTAGGTGATTACTTGTGTATGTGTGTGACTTACTAAGCTAATCACTAATTGGTAATGAGATATGATATCAACTCTTAATATCATCAGAACTCTTTCTTACCATAAATGATTTCTCTAAATCATTTTATGCACCTCATAGACCATGGTTAACACCTAGCATAGCATGCCATGGCCACCCAATCAGTAATAAGATTTACCTTAAATGAACCTATAATCATATGTTACCATGCACTAGAATCTCTCTGTTACAAAATCCCAACTCAAGCTGGAGTCATGGTTTATGTCAAACTCCATTTGCTATGAATATTATGTTCTCTTTTAATTCCAGTTCTTGATTAAAATGATTTTCTCATCAGAAACTCTTTTCTGATTAAATCTATCTGTCCTGGCTAGGAACTTGAAACATCAAGAACAATTAAATGAACATAGGATTTTATTTCTATTTACTTAGAGGAACAGATTCCATCTTGATCAACACCTACCTCCATATATAACTAGTAGGAGCCAACACATGCCCATATATCTATACATAGTACCAGTATAAAAGCAGTATCAAACTCAAACTACCTATATACAAAATAACTATGCTATCTCTGGTGTAAAGATTATATGCACTAATATGATTTATGACAAAACATTGACAAGAGTAAACTCCATGTGCTTGTCATAAGTGTCACTGGTTCAGCCTACTTATCATTTATAAGTGCCTATCATGTTTATCATATGTCATGAGACTCACCATTCCATCTTATTTGTATCTCATATAAATAACTTGGAAATAAACATGAATACAATCTTTCTAGATAAGTCATGTCCTTATTATAAAGTATCCTCGACTGTGAACCTATTTATCATACTTTGTACTAGAAATATCGTCGCTCATATTCTTAACAACTTAATAATAGAATTTCTAGCAAAATATAAATGGACCTTTTCTATTACACATAAATATCTTATGTAAACGGAAAAGTGGAAATGCCTTTTATTAATAAAAACATGTACAAGATACATACTAAATGATATGCTCTAGGGCATACTACTAACACATGCTCTATATATGACTGAACCAGGAAACAGGAGGGAACCTGCTCCACTAGTACCAAATGCCCCAACCACATTTCAATAAATGGCTGAGTTCTTTAGACAGATGGCAGGAGTTATGTCACCACCACCACCTCCACATCAAAAATCTCATGTGGAGAGACTCAGGAAGTTTGGAGCAGTGGATTTTCTGGGCAAAAGGGAAGATGATTCTCACATCACTGGTGGCAGGAATTGGAAGAGTCTTGAAACAACTTCATTGTACTCCAGAGCAGAATTTAGAAGCTGTTGTATCACTACTGCAAGATGATGCATACCAATGGCGGGATACAGTAACTAGTGAGGTGCCTCCATAACAAATAACTTGTGATTTCTTTCTCACTGAGTTCAGAAAGAAGTATGTGGGCAGTGTATACCTGGAAGAGAAGAGAAGGGAGTTTATTACCCTATGCCAGAGACAGCTAACAGTGGCTAAATATGAAAGAGAATTTATCAGACTGAGCCGCTATGGCTAGGAAATAGTTCCTAATGAGGCAAAGAGATGCAAGAGATTTGAGGAAGGACTCAATGATAATATTAAAGTAATGATTATAGCCTTGGGGATTACAGAGTTTGCCAAGTTAGTGGAAGCCGCACTGAAGGTAGAAAAAGTTAGAATGAATGAGCAGAACAGAAGGGACAGATAGCAGAAAAGAGGTCAGGGTCAAACCAGTACATCTTCTGCTCCTAGTAAGAAATTCAGAAGTTCGCCTACTCAGAGTTTCAGTAGAGCACTAAGTTAGGGTCAGTCACAGAGTCCCAAATCTCAATTTGCATAAAGGAGAGGCCAGTCTACACCTTCAGTGGCTAGCTCTCCAGGGACAGGGTACAGGGGACCAGCCCCAACAATATCTGTTGCTTAC
Organism: Hevea brasiliensis; assembly: GCF_030052815.1. Taxonomy (NCBI): domain Eukaryota; kingdom Viridiplantae; phylum Streptophyta; class Magnoliopsida; order Malpighiales; family Euphorbiaceae; genus Hevea; species Hevea brasiliensis. Next base: position 56,692,823 of record NC_079493.1, read on the forward strand.
CCATATTGCCAAAAATGGCATAAGGGTGAATGTTGGAGGATGATAGGTGCTTATTTACAGTGTGGATCTTCAGACCACCTAGTCTGAGATTATCCTTGCAGAACGGCTACATCCACTCCGGTATCAATTGTTAGGCCTGCCCCTCCAGCTCCAAGGGGTAGAAAGTCGGGTAAGGCTAAGGCAGCTGGTACTTCACAAAAACTTGTGTCATAATCTGTGGAGAGAGCAGAAGGCAGAAAACCAGCCAGAGCCAATGCTATAAGGGCACAGGAGGAACAGGATACTCCATATGTCATCAAGGGTACATTCCTCCTCTATAATACTTCTGTGCATGCATTAGTGAATCCTAGATCTACTCATTCATATATTTGTATCAAGCTGCCCATAGAAAAGGGAATACCAGTAGAGGAAAGTGACCAAGACATCCTGGTCACAAATCCGCTAGGCCACAGTGTGGTGGTAAACAAGGTGTATAAGGGCTGTCCATTGAAGATTCAAGGGAAAGAGTTCTCAGCAGACTTAATCGAACTACCTTTTCATGAGTTTGATGTGATTTTGGGAATGGACTGGTTATCCCATCATCAGGCAATAGTAGATTGTAAATTGAAGAGAATCTCTCTAAAAACTGCTGAGAATGAAGAAATAACAGTTGTGGGTGAAAGGACAGATTTCTTGTCCAATGTCATCTCTACTACAGTTGCAAGGAAATGGTTGAGAAAAAGGTGTGAAGCCTATCTGGCACACGTGGTTGAGACTAGGAAGGGTAAACTTAACTTGTCTGACATACCAACAGTAAGGGATTTCTCTGAGGTATTTCCTGAGGAATTGCTTAGTTTACCACCAGAAAGGGAAGTTGAATTTGCTATTGAGATTATGCCGGGTACAGCTCCAATTTCAATTGCTCCATATAGGATGGCACCTGCTGAATTGAAAGAGTTAAAAATCCAACTATAAGAACTACTAGACAAGGGGTTCATACGCCCCAGTGTATCACCGTGGGGAGCTCCGGTACTGTTTGTTAAGAAGAAAGATGGGACACTGAGGTTATGTGTGGACTACCAGTGATTAAGCAGTACTTGATGAAGAACAAGTATCCATTGCCTAGAATTGACGATCTGTTTGATCAGTTGAAGGGAGCTGATGTGTTTTCTAAGATTGATCTCAAATCAGGGTATCATCAGCTAAGGGTTAAGGATGTAGATGTGCCTAAGACTGCATTTAGAACCCGGTATGGGCATTATGAATTCCTGGGGATGTCATTTGGGTTAACAAATGCTCCTGCAGCATTCATGGACCTTATGAATCGTATCTTCCATCCAGACTTAGATCGGTTTATAGTGGTCTTTATTGATGACATCCTGGTGTATTCTAAGGATAAAGCAAAACATGATGAGCATTTGAGAATTATTCTGCAGACTCTAAAAGAGAAGAAACTGTATGCTAAATTGTCCAAGTGTGAGTTTTGGTTGAATGAGGTTGCATTCCTTGGACATGTAGTATCAGCTGAAGGGATTAGAGTGGATCCCAAGAAGATTGAAGCAGTGATGGAATGGAAGCCTCCCAGAAATACAACTGAGATCATAAGTTTCTTAGGGTTAGCTAGATATTATAGAAGATTTGTAAAGGGATTTTCCCTGATAGCTCCAATGACCAAATTACTACATAAGAATATGAAATTTGACTGGAATGACAAGTGTCAAGCTAGTTTTGAGTGGCTGAAGGCTATGTTGACAGAGGCACTAGTGTTAACACAGTTAATGTCTAGAAAAGACTTTGTAGTCTATAGTGATGCCTCACACAATGGGTTAAGGTGTGTACTCATGCAAGAAGGGAAAGTGGTCACATATGCTTCTAGGCAGTTAAGGCCACATGAAAAGAATTACCCTACTCATGATTTAGAGTTAGCAGCAATTATCTTCACATTGAAGATATGGAGGCATTACTTGTATGGAGAAAAATGCTACATATACACAGACCATAAGAGTCTGAAGTATCTGCCAACCCAGAAGGAACTTAATTTGAGATAGAGGCGATGGATTGAATTCCTGAAAGATTATGATTGTGTGATTGACTACCACCCTGGGAAGGTAAATGTAGTTGCTGATGCTTTAAGCAGAAAATCTATTGTAGCATTAAGATCTCTAAATGCCCAATTGTCCTTAACTCATGATGGAGTTATTTTGGCTGAGTTGCAAGTAAAGCCGAATCTGTTACAACAGATACAAGATGGGCAGAAGACAGATGAGAAATTAACGGCTGTAATGGGCAAAATCACTGAGGGGAAGGAAACTGAATATGAAGTGAAAGAAAATGGGTGCCTGTACTATCAAGAAAGAGTGTGTGTACCAAATGATAAAGAGTTGAAAACCAGTATTCTGAAAGAAGCACATAACAATGTGTATATTATGCATCTAGGAAGCACAAAAATGTACCATGACCTGAAACTCCGATACTGGTGACCAGGTATGAAGAAGGACATAGTTGACTATGTAACTAGATGCTTGACATGTCAACAAGTCAAAGCAGAACATCAAGTTCCATCAGGTTTGTTATAGCCCATAAGCATACCTGAATGGAAATGGGACCGAGTCACTATGGACTTTGTCAGTGGTCTACCTCTCACTCAGAAGAAGCATGATGCAGCATGGGTGATTGTAGATAGGTTGACCAAATCAGCACATTTTCTGCCAGTCAGAACTGATTACTCACTAGAAAAGCTACCAGAATTATACATCAGTGAGATAGTTAGACTACATGGAATTCCGCTTTCCATTATATCTGATAGAGACCCGAGGTTTACATCTAGATTTTAGAAGAAATTACAAGAGTCCTTGGGCACATAACTCCATTTTAGTATGGCTTTTCATCCTCAGACGGATAGACAGTCAGAAAGAATAATCCAGGTAAATTTTGAAACTCATTGAGTTATTATAAACAATAATTAAACTGATAATGATAATAATAATCGGACATATGTAATAGGTCCTCAAGGATATGATGAGAAGTTGTGTTATTGAGTTTGAGGGAAGTTGGGACAGATACTTTCCACTAGCAGAATTTGCATACAATAATAGCTATCAAGCTAGCATACAAATGGCACCCTATGAAGCATTGCATGGGAGAAAATGCAAAACACCTATATGTTGGACTGAATTAGGTGAAGATAAGCTAGTGGGTCCAGACCTGATAAAACAGACAGAGAAAAAGGTGAAACTGATAAAGGCCAATTTGAAAGTTGCCTCAGACCGACAGAAATCTTATGCTGACTTGAAAAGAAAGGGCATTGAGTATGAAGTTGGCGAGAAGGTGTTTCTCAAAGTATCACCATGGAAGAAAGTGTTGAGATTCGAAAAAAGGGAAAATTAAGCCCTAGGTTCATTGGCCCATATGAAGTTATTAAACGTGTGGGACCAGTAGCCTACAGATTAGCCTTACAGATTAGCCTTACCAATTAAAATCTTGGCACGAGAAGTAAAAGATCTCAGAAACAAGAAAATTCCACTAGTGAAAATCCTATGGAGGCACCACAACATGGAAGAGGCAACATGGGAGAGCGAGGAGACAATGAGACAACAGTTCCCTCAACTCTTCACATCAGGTAAATTTCGAGGACGAAATTTTTATTTAGAGGGGAAGAGTTGCAACATCCTCCCTGTACTTATTCTGTACGTTATGTTGCTCTAGTGGCCAAATAACAGTCCAAGCAAGTCAGGATGTGTGGAACTACACTTCAGTAATAGTGAACAGACATATCATGATAAAATAAATAAAAAGAAAATACAAGAAAAATCAAAGAAAAATGAAAGAGAGAAAATGAAACTAAGTTAAACTAGTCGGCACTGCAGCGATGGGTGACCGCACTAGGAAGGCCGTTGCCGACCCTAGGACCATGGGGAACCCTTAGAATTTAATTTCGAGACATAAGTAAAGGACTATTGAAATATAATTGACACTAGAATTATCAAAGAAAAATTAATAAGTTAGTACAAAGAAAAACGAAAAATCGAGAAATAGATAAAAATCGGTGTTATCGAAAAATCGGGAATATAACCCGAAGTGGGGCATTTTGATCATTTGACACCAAGAGTTTCTTTTTCACCTCAATGTCCATTAAAAATAAATGATATTGCACTTAGGAAATGTCATGAAAAATTAAAATAGGATACAATATGTAAATAGTAAAAGAATTGAGATAAATGTGCAAATAATAGAACTTAGTATAATTAATCATTAAACTATTGTTAAGTGCTCCACTAATTCAGAAACTTGGACACCTATATAAGCCTTGGGACAGCTGAATCATCATCTTCAACCTTGCTCTATAAACCAGCCGAAACTCTCACCGTTGAAAGAACTCCATAGCCGGCAATGGAAGGACCTCCATGCACTCCCATTCCAAGCCTCCTTTCCACTTGGTTCCTTCATTAAAGTTTGCCTACTTACCTTGGGGAAGATATTGGCAACAAGAAAAACAAGATTTGGTGAAGTTTTGATAAGCTCCAAAAGTGGTAAGTGTCCAAAACCTCTCCCTTGCTTTAGTAAACCTTGTGTTTAGGTTGAGATGAGTATTTGGTGAAGAGAAATGAAGAGAATAGTGAGATATGTAATTGTCCATTTTCGGCAGCCATGAATATTTGTTGCATTTGAGTTTTTCTTACCTCTAATGGATGGAAATTATGGTTGATTCACTCAAATAGAAGATGCAGTAAGTTAAATTCTAAGTATGTGCATGTTAGTGCTTGAATTAAGGGTTTGAAATGGGACCTTGATGCTTTGGCAAACTGCAATATTTGGCAGCCTATAATATCATGAATTTGTGTGTGAATATGAAGTTTATTAATGAAATATGATAGTGTTAAATTGTAGGCAGCATGTGTAATTGATATTGAAGTATGAGTATATTGAAGTGTATGTGTAATATTGATATTGACATGTGTTGAATTTTAGTGGAAGTGAATGTTGAACTTGAATGGTGAATTGTGTGCATTGAGCACCTGAGTGTTCTGCCCAATATGCTTGCTGGAATTGTGTACAATATATATATGGGAGTGCCATTGATTGAATATTGAAGTAATAAGGAGGAGAAGGAATATCAAATTGGAAGTGTAAGTGTCTTGTACAGGTTGTGTATTGATGGCAGTACCTAAATGAGGTCATAAGTGTCAAACTGTGAACCCAATTGGTATGAGGCCAATGGGAGGTAAAATAGACACCAAATAGGCCAACTTTCATGGTAGAAATATTGCCAAAATTCTACCTAGAAACTAACCTTAAAAATGACCAAATCCGGAATGGCAACCTTGCAATCCAGATTTTTGACCATATGAACAGTAATCATTAGGATGACCATAACTCATTCAAAACAGGTCCAATTGACCTAAAATTTTTACCATGGATAGCTTAGACATAGAGCTACAATTCTTATGAAGACACCAAAGCCCAGAAATGGCCAGAACCAAGTCAAATAGCTTGCACAAATTCAGGTACCAAAACTGCCAGAACTAAAAGTGACCTAAAATTTACTAAATTTTGCACTAAAGGTGCAATCTGTCCAGCTTTAGTAAATTGGCCATATCTTGGTCTATACAACTCAGAATAACCTGAAATTTTGCCTCGAGTGCAATAAGAGATAGGGCTACAATTTTTCTTTTTTGACCAGAAGCAAAAAACCAAGAGAAATAGGACTTTAAGCTAGACAAATCTAGCACACCAAAAATTGAGAATTTGACATTTACATACAATGATGCTTGAAGCAATTTGGTAATGAATGTCAACTTATAAAAATGGTAAATTGCGCTATATTGGCAGCATATTGAATTACAATATATGACATGTTGATGCTAGTAACAACTTATCCATAGTACCTAAAAAGGTCAACATATGCATTGACTTACGAATTACATAATAGCTAGTAAACTCAACAAAAATTGATGAATTAAACAATTAATTTATAATGTGCCCTAGTTTGCCTAGTTGACTACTTTGAATAGGTTGGCATGCCAATAGGATTCTGACAGCTGTTCTGTAAATGGCTTCATGCCATACTGTGTTTTTACAGCTTATTATGCCGTACTGTGACTTTAATAGCCTACGGCTATACATATTGTGTATTTATTCTTGGCTCATTACTAGATTGACTATATGGCTTTTTAGCCACACTATTAGCACACCGGGAGACACTTTTTGACTGATGGTGTGATAGCCTAAGGTACTAGGTACCTAGTGCCAGTATATCTATTTATCCAGTCTGGTCAGTATATAGGCTATACGGGCAGTTAATTTAAGCACTATTAAATTCAAATAGTTAAATCTAGTCTTCCGACATACAGCACCACCAAAATTAGCGCCAATTGAAATGTTAGCAAAAAAAAGTAGAATCAACAATTGTAAAGAATACCAATGTCATAAATTCATCTACTTTATTTTAGTGTATATTTCTTTATATTTGGCACCACTAAGCAAAATTGCTTAGCGCGTTGCTTTTGTAATGTGTAGGTATTAGAGACACAGCTGGGGAGCCCAGCAGACCTATGACTGTGTGAGACATCAGATCTGCATAGGACTCTAGAGTCATCTGCACTACATTGCATATATGGTAGGACTTAGGATATCTTGTATTTTGTACTTCTATTGTATTTTTGAAATTCAGCCCTATATTTTGTAATGTTATGAAAGCTCTAAAGTTTGTAATATTTTGTACATATCAAATAACATGGAGATTTTCTGGATATATTTAAATTACTATGGACTGTATTATGGAACTGTTTAATGACTGTAAAAGTCTATTAACTTTACTGAGAAATAGAGACTGTGAAATATTTGAGATTTTGATATTATCATATTAAACTATTTTCAACAGGTTTGGAAGGATAGTTTGTCTGAAATATAGACCGCACCTTGCCAAATTTTTATTTCCATTTTTGAATCACTGATTTTATTAAAGTATGAAAATCGTATCAGCATGATATGAATATTACACAAAAAGACTTCTTAAAATCGAATTGAGTTAAGGAAATGACTTGATTACAGACTAGGTGCTCCAGCATGCCATGTAGCACACCTTGCTCGACTATACTGTAGACGGGTGAGGGGTGTTACAATCACTATAGATGCTTGACTAGGTTATTACCCGTCTCTCTCATTTGTCGTGGAGACAATAGAGTTAGCTTTGTTTTGATTTGAATACCATGGTATGTGCACAGGCTTAGATTCTCCTCTTATTAGAGGTTAGATCAAAGTTTTTCGTTGGCCCTTTTGAAAGTTTCATTATTGTGTTGTGTACTGTACACGATGATTCGACCTCCTCGATCATAGGGGGTTAGAATCCCGATTCGACCTCCCCGACCATAGGGAGTTAGAATCGCCTCGAAGATGGCCCTTTCGGATTAGTCTTGCAGAGTTAGTGAGATAAAGAATGGTTTTTGAATAGTAAAGAATTGTGATTTCAATTAGGATTTATGTATATTTGGTTTTATTAAAATTAATATTTATTTCCATAAATTGCTGGAATTACTTTAAATGTTCAGTTGTGATTGATAAATTGAATTTCTTAATCAAGGTCAATTTAACAAATGATTTATAGTATTGGCAACGAAGATTTCGAGACTTCCAAATTAATTGTTATAATTTTGTCAATGTATATTGTATTACATTTTAAATTATAGTTATGCACCACTGAGTTCACCACTCAGCGATAGCTTTGCATGCTGCCGCAGGTGAAAAGAGCATAAAGCAGTTGAGTAAGCTTCCTTGAAAACACATTGGATCTTGCTCCGGGTATATCATAGCTATACCCTTGTGTATAAATTTTGATGTATGCATATAATTATATGTATGTAAATTATTTGAGTAGTTGCACAAGAACTTTTATAATGTTATTTTAGTGTGTACTTGAAATGAAAATTATTTGTAATATTAATTTTAGTACTTTAATGAATGTACTATTTAATTTCTTCTTGAGTTTGAATTTATGTGTGGTTTCATTTATGATGAGTTTGGGTTGAAAATGAATTGAGATAGTTGATGCAAATGATTTATACATTTTTTAGATTGAATTTGAAATGGAGTTATGGTTAAGCACAAATTTTGGAAGTGTGTTTCTTTGCAGGTTTTGAAGAACTATTTTCTCAAAATACAGCCGGCACTCTGCCAAAATTTTTGTAAAAATTGCAAAAATTTTAATTACTGAAAAATTTGATTTGTGATTTAGTGCCAATTAAAGGTTTTTAATATTTGTGAAAAATTTACCACTAGAAAAAAAAATGAATGAACAAAAATTATTTCAAAATCCCTTGTAGTATATTTAATGGGTTACTGGTAGGCGAAGTATGATAATTCATTAGGTGTACTATGGGATCATGTTATGCCTTACGGAAGAGTAGGGTGTGACAAATACAATAGCTGCAAGCTCCAAGTCATGTGTAGGGTAGTTTCTTTCATGAGGTTTCAGCTAACAAGATGCATAAGCAATGACATTTTGGTCTTGCATAAGTACACAGCCTAACCCATTGTGAGATGCATCGCTATTAACAGTGTATTCTTTACTTGGAGTAGGTAAAGTTAAGACTGGAGCTTCAGTCAAATATCTCTTCAATTCATCTTTTCTCTGCTGACATTTGTCGGTCCACTGAAATTTTACATCTTTCTAGAGCAGCTTTGTCACACTTTACCCCTTCATAAGGCATAACATGATCCCATAGTATACCTAATGGATTACAAAACTTCGCCTACCGTTAACCCATTAAATACACTAGAAGGGATTTTAAACCCTTTTCCTTTTAATTTAAAATGGTGGGTCATATTTCTTAATTATTAAAATTCTCAAATTGGAATTTATCTCAAAATCAAAATTATTAATCAATTTAAAATCTCCGTAATTTTTGTAAAAATTTCAACAGAGTGTCGTCTATAATTTGGAAAAATAGTTCTTCCAAAAACCTGTAAAAGCAGTCCTAATATATTTATCTCAACCCCAAACTCCAATATAGTTCATGTCACACCTTACCCCTTTGTAAGGCATAACATGATCCCATAGAGTACATAATGAACTACCGAACTTCACCAACCGATAACTCATTAAGTACACTATAAGGGATTTTGAAACCATTTTCTTACTTTTTAGAAGTGGTGAGCATTTTTAGTAGGAACTAAAAACATTTAATTGAACATTAAAAGCTAGTTAAAATTGTTGTCCATTTTATTTTTTCGTAAATTCTGAAAAATTTTCGGCAGAGTGCCGGCAGTAATTGAGAAAAATCAAAAAATTTTACCCATAGAAAAATACTCCCAATAATAATACACTTCACCAATTCAACCACCAAAACTCAAATCAACACAATTCTCATCCTTCTCTACAATTCAAAATAATATTTAATCTCAAATAGTTCAAATTAAGCTATGCACAATGCATTTAAAATAAGAAATTTACATTTGCAGTTAGATTTACAAACAAAAAAAATCCAAAAGACAATAGTATTACATATTAACTGTACAACTGCTTAGTTGCAAAAGTACATATGACTATAAAATTATTTACATCAAGAAATTACAAGGGTATAATCAAATACCCATATAAAAGTCTCTGTATAGTCCCCAACAATTCAGTAGCTCACTCTGCTACTTTTTCCTTGCCTCTTTCAGTGACAGCAAAAGAAACTATCACTGAGTATAAAAATACTCAGTGGTACACAATAAAATGTAAAGGCATAATATAAAACATTTATGAACAATTCACAGTTCAAAAATTTCACAATCATATTAACCAATTTTTTTTTAAAGCATCTTTTAACACAATTTTGGTCAAATAATTTAATAAACACAGTGTTGCCAATCCATACACAACTTAAGCCATGACATAAAATTTTCGATCAATGCCGTGTTGTACACCACAACAAAGCAATCTACAACCTTACTAATCGAAATCAACGAGGGAGGCGGCTAGCTAGCTAATGAGTACTCATTCGATCTCGACCTCAACTGGTAAGCCAGAGAGGGAGGAAAATAAATGATCTCAACCCCACAAATGAAGGAGGAATAATGTGATACTATCATGCTAAGTGTGAACACAAAATCAATTCAAAACAATTATTTCCAATTATTTATGAGAGATCCCAAACAATTTCCAAAGTCATTTTGTAGTCACAAAGTGGCAACACAATTCATAAATAACACAGTGATTTCATAAAGCATAGCAATTCAAATTTTCAATTGGAAAACAATTACATAAATTTATTGTGCACAAACCTGATGTGAGTCACCTCTAAGCCTTGACTCAGTCCTTTGTCACTTTCGGGTCTTTTTCAGCTGAAACACACAATTGACAGTGTTTTAGTATCTTATCTCATAATAAATCCAATAATTAATTTATATATGCTCAATTCTAGCCATAACATGCTTAAACTAACATTCTTGGAGATTTTTATTTCGGGGTTACTATTTATGGCACTATTCAAGTCAAAATGTTGACTTTCTTATACTTAATAGGTATGGGAATTTCAACTACACTCACATATCACATTTTGGTTACCTAATTTGTTGGTTTTTGTTGCCCCTTCAATTTCTAGGTCTCCTAAGTGCATTTCCAGATTTTCAATTTTGGTGTCTTGTTTTATACTATTACATTGGTCAAGTTGCTGTGGGAATTTGGCTAAGTATTCTTCATAAAAGTTATTCCCTATTGTCTTAGCCTTAATTTCCCTTTTTGAATCACTCCATTTGGAGTTTTGTAGCCCAAGATATGGCCATTTGAACATGGCTAGCAAGATTAGTTTAACCCAGATTTCTGGTCACCTAATTTGGTTCTGGTAGTTCTGGACTACTAATTTTGGGTGGCAAAATGACTTTGTTATGGATAGAATTTGGGTTCATGTTCTTCATTAAAGTTGTAGTGCTGTGTCATACCTTTCTAATGCCACAAAAATTAGGTCATTTGGACTTGTATAGCCCAAGTTATGGCCAAATGAATAAACACTGTTCATTTGGTCATTTTGGTACAGTGGCAGTGCATTACACCCAAGTTTGACCTAATTGTTCACTATGTTAATGTCATTTTATGGGCATGGTTTCTGCATGAAAATTGTAGTTTTGGATCTTAGTTTTCATCTCCAATTGGCTTCATACCAATTGGAGCAACCAATTTTCAGTTATGGCCATTTGAGTTGACTAAGGTCCAACTACCAGAATTGGCTATTTCATCTGCACAATTTCAATTCCATTTCATGCATTCCCATGGCCTCCCAAACATCCCAATTGGTTACTTAAAACCTCAATTAGGTCTAAATAAATCAAATTACCAAATTTTCCCAAAGTTCTAAAGCTCAAGAACCCTAATTCATTAATTTACTCAATTCATGAAATCAAAGTACATAATCTTCATCCACACATTCAATCCAACTTACCTACATATTCAACTATGAATCTAAAGAGAGAAATGAAAGAATTTCACTAACCTTTTTGGGTAGCTTTTCTCTCTTCACTTTTCCCACTTCTTCTTGAATTTTTCCTTTACCAATCTTCTTGCCAACGCTTGATTACAAGTTTTAGTTAAGGAATTTAGGGGATTTATGGTTTAATTTGTGGTTTATGCAAGCTTGGAAGGAGCTTCAATGGAGGGAGTTAAAGTGAAGAGAGAGAAAAAAATGGAAAGAAAATGACAACAATGAGGAGAGGAAAAGAGAAAATGAGCTTTTAAAAAGGTCACTTTCGACTGCCGAAGTGTCCAGTTTCAGCTGCCAGAATCCTTTCTGGACGACATGGCTTTTAATGCTTAAAAACCAAAATTCAAGAATGCATTTCGACAGCCGAACTTCCCACTTTCGGCTGCCTAAATGCTCTCTAGACCGAAAGTGTAAAAGGGCACTTAAGCTTCGGAATTGCGTAACTTTTTGATCGGAACTCAGATTTTCGATCTGTTTAAACCGTTGGAAAGCTAATTTGATAAACTTTTCAATGAAGACACTTTCAAAAACAAATTTGCATTCTCAAATATGAAAATTTCATTTTAGTCCCCCTTGGTCAAGGAAAAGTTACAAGTAGAGACACTATTTAGAGCCCGAAAGTTTGGGTGTTACAATTCTACCCCCCCTTAAAAGAAATTTCATCCTGAAATTTTACTTGGTTTTAGTCTCTGAATAGTTGTGGGTGTTGCCTCTTTATATCCTCTTCTCGTTCCCAAGTAGCTTCCTGGACTGAGTGATGATTCCACAACACTTTAACCAATGGTATCTGCTTATTCCTCAACTACTTCACCTCATATGCAAAAATTTCTATGGGTTCTTCCTCGTATGTGAGGTCTGGATTTATCTTAATTTCTTCTACTAGTAGTACATGAGATGGGTCTGATTTATACCTCCTCAACATGGATACATGGAAGATGTTATGTATCTTCTCCAACTCTGGAGGTAGTGCCAAACGATATGACAAAGGACATACTCTCTCCAGAACCTCATATGGCCTAATGAAACAAGGACTCAGTTTCCCCCTTCTACCAAATCTCATAATTTTCTTCTAAGGGGAAACTTTAAGGAATACTTTCTCACCCACTGTATACTCAATGTCTCACCTCTTTAGATCAATGTAGGACTTCTGACGATCTGATGTAGCCTTGAGTCGATCTATGATCAATCTGATTTTCCCTTCAATCTGTTGAATAATTTTGGGCCCAATCATCTTTCTTTCACTCACGTCATCCCAACATAATGGGGTTCTACATTTTTTGCCAAATAAAGCTTCATATGGAGGCATCTCAATGCTTGATTGGTAGCTGTTGTTATAAGCAAACTCAATCAGAGGCAAGTGTGTGTCCCAACTGTCCTCAAACTCAATCACACAAGCCCGTAGCATGTCCTTTAAAATTTGAATTACCCGCTCAGACTGGCCATCTATTTGTGGGTGGAATGTCATACTGAAGTTCAATCTAGTTCCTAGGGCTCTCTGAAGACTACCCCAGAATCTAGAAGTGAACCTAGGATCTCTGTCAGATACAATGGATACTGGCACTCCATGCAGTTTCACAACCTCATCTATATATAATTTGGCCAATCTCTTCAGGCTATAGTCCATCTGAACTAGCAGAAAATGAGCAGACTTGGTCAGTCTATCAACAATGACCCATACTACATCATGACTCTTCTATGTTCTCAGAAGTCCCATCACAAAATCCATAGTTATTCTCTCCCATTTCCATTCCGATACTGGTAGTAGATGTAACAAACTAGCTGGTACTTGATTCTCTGCCTTCAGTTGTTGACAAGTTAGGCATTTGGATACAAATTCAACTACATCTCTTTTCATACCCATCCACCAGTAATGCTCTTTTAGCCCTCTACACATTTTAGTACCACTAGGGTGCATAGCAAAAGGAGACTCATGTACTTCCTTCATAATGATCTACCTCAAATCAACATCATTAGGAATGCACATCCTACCCTGGTGTAACAGTAAGCCGTCATCTCTCACTGAGAACTCTGGTTTCTTGCCCTATCTAACTTCTTCTAATAGCTTCTGATATTTCTGATCATTCTGAGCAGCCATTCTGATCTGATCAATCAACACTGGATGTACATGCCATGCAACTACTGTTTTCCCCTCATCATTAATCTCTATTGTAACACCCCTATGTTCAGTAGTGCGTTCTACTGTTCCAGTGACCAGTGTCGGTCCGGACAGCTAGGATGCCTAAAACTACACTTAGATATGGGTGAGGAGACATAAAATAATGAAATACAAGAAAAGAAAATACAAGAAAAACAAAGGAAAAATAATAGCAATGAAATGTAACCAAGTTAAACGAGCCAAGAACCAAAGTGATGGGTGACCGCACCGGGAAGTTGCGGCGTGGACCGTTGACTAGCCCTGGACCGCGGGAAACTCTGAAAAATATTTTTAGGACTTAAATAAACATCTATTGAAGTATAAATGCCATTAGAAATATCAAAGAAAAATTAAATAATTAGTACAAAGAAAAATAAAAAATCGAGAAACAGATAAAAATTGGTATTATCAAAAAATCGGGAATATAACCCGAAGCGGGGCATTTTGGTCATTTGACACCTAGGGTTGCCTTTTGACCTCAATGTCCATTAAAAATAAATGATATTACACTTAGAAATGTCATGAAAAAAAATTAAATGGTGATACATTATGTAAATAGTGAAAGAATTGAGCTAAATGTGCAAATTAGGGAAACTTTAAATCATTGAACATTAAATTATTGGTTAGTGCTCCACTATCCTTAAAAAAAAATGATATATATCAAAGTAGAAATGGGCAGAAACATCTTCTTCTTCAACCTCATTCTCACCAGCAAAATTAAATCCACCATGGAAACACCATGGCCAAAGCTTCCTAACCTCCATGCAAGCATAAAGTGAGCCCCTTTTCCACATGATTTCTTCACTAAAGTTTGTCTATACAACTTGGACAGTAGATAGGTAGCAAGAAAGTTAAGTTTTAGTGAGGTTTTGAAGAATTTCAAAAGTGGTAAGTATGTATTTTTAATTCTTGTTTCATTAAACTTTGAATGGGTATTGTGGTAAGTTGATTTATGGAAGAAGTTTTGATGTTTGATGACGTGGTGCACCATTTTGGCAGCCATGAAACCTCAATATGAATAGCTTGTTCTTGCATGTAAATAGTGGTTTGAATGATGATTTAAATGTTTGATTGTATTGTAGTTGAATTCCATGAGTAAGGTTTGATTTGTAAGCTTAAAAATTGCAAATAGAGGTTGATGGGTATGTGTAAATTTGTGGCAGCCTCATGAAGAAGATTGAAGTGTTTGAGTTCATAAAATATTGTTGAATTATGTTGTCATTGATGGCAGCATGTGTATATAAATAATTGTTTGAATTTGGACATAGAAATGAGGTATGTTCATGTGGTTGAATTATTGTAAATGGGACTTTGGAAAATTCTGTATTATAATGTGTGTGTTGAGAGTGGTTACAAGCTGCCAAAATGACCAAAAATGTGTTTCCAAATGTGTTAATGTTATGGTACAAACCAGTATTGGCATGGAAGAGTGAACTTGGTAAGCATAGGATGTGTAATTGGTAAAGGATGAACAAATTGTAATAGGGCAGTGTATGTTTTGGCTTAGAACCTTAAGTGTATGGCTCTAATTGGTATGAGACCAATTGGAGGTGAAACTAGGCACAAAATGTGCCAACTTTAATGAAGGAAGCTTACCAAAATTATGCCTAGAAGGTAACTTGAAAAATGACCAAATCCGGATTAGTGCTTTGAAAGCCTGAAAATTGACCATTTGTGCAGTAGTTAGTTTTTTGACCATAACTTACTCAAAACAGGTCCAATTGACCTAAAATTTTTACCATGAATAGCTTAGACATAGATATACAATTCTTATGAAGACACCAAAGCCAAAAAATGACCAGAACCAAGCCAAATAGCTTGCACAAGTTCATGTACCAAAACTGGCCGAACCAAAAGTGACCTAAAAATGACCTAAAGTTACCATTTTGATGCATTCTATCCAACATTGGTAAATTGACCATAACTTGGTCTACACAACTCAGAATGACCTGAAATTTTGCCTCACATGCAATAAGACATAGACCTACAAGTTTGTAGTTTGGACCAAAACCAGAAAACTAAGGGAACTTGGTCATCCAGCTAGGTCAAATTAGTATACCGAAATTCAGCAAATTGCAATAAAATGCAATATACTTGAAAATAAAATTGGTAATATATACCAACACTAAAGGGCTATAAAATGTGATATATTGGTAACATTAAACCTAATTCACCTAGAATGCATTGAGGGCCAACATCTTAGGTTGACTAAGGAAATAATAGAATTCAATAAATTAATTATTAAGCCTTATTGTTAGAGACGGTTTAAATGAGTACTGAAACACTTCAAATTGTGTGTTTCAGTTAGCAAATACTCAGGAAAGGAGAAGGAAACACTGAGTCAGAGCCCAGAAGCATTTATCAGAGGTTTGTGCACAACTAGTTTTTAACTGATTTTGTTCTGAATATTTCATATGATTAAATGACATATTTTTCTTATGTATTTTGTTTAACAAGCATTGGATTTAATTCAATGATTATTGAAATTGTTATAGTATGTATGAATTTAGCTTTGTGAAATGGTATTTCAACAAGTGTTAAGCATTGTTGCGAATTGAATAAATTATGTTTTGGAAAATTGTGATAGAATATGTTTTGAATTGTGATGGGCAATTTGCATGAAAAAATGAAAATTTATGATTTGAATTGCGATGAGCATAAAAGTTATTGGATATTGGAATTGACTTTGAATCAAATTGTATTGTGATTTATGCTCATTAAAAGGATTGTGATATTGTTTTATATCTCACTATCGATGCTTGACTCGGTTATTACCCATCTCTCTCATTTGCTGATAAGACAATGGAGTTAGTTGTGTTTTGATTACCATGGTACGTGCACAGGCTTAGATTCTCCTCTTATTAGAGGTTAGATCTAAGTTTTTTATGTTATAGCCCTTTCAAAAAATTCATTATTGTGGTGTGTACTGTGCACGATGATTCGACCTCCCCTACCATAGGGAGTTGGAATCGGATTCGACCTCCCCGACCATAGGGAGTTAGAATCACCCCGAAGATGGCCCTTTCGGATTAGTCTTGCATGGTTTTTGAGATAAAGAATGGTTTTTGAGATAAAGAATGGATTTTGAGATAAAGAATGGTTTTCGAGATAAAGAATGGTTTTTGAATAGTAAAGAATTGTGATTTCAATTACGATTTATGTATAATTGATTTTGTTAGAATTACCTAAATGGTTAGTTATGATTTGATAAATTGAATTTCATGATCAAAGTCATTCTATACAAATGATTTATATTATTGGCAATGAATATTTTGAGTTTTGAAATTTGATGAGTATCCTGATTTCCAAATTAATTACTGTAATTTTTGTTAAGGTATATTGTAATATGTTTTAAATTATAGTTGTGTACCACTGAGTTCACCACTCAGCGATAGCTTTTCATTGCTGTCGTAGGTAGATAGACTGATAGGGCAGTAGACTAGGTTGTTAGTACTACACTAAGAGATCATCGGGTATATTGAGTATATCATATTTTGCATTTTGTATTGTAATGTATGTTCACTGTATGTATATATTGTTCTTGGTTTTGAGCAGTTGAATATGTAGTATATCTAATGGGTTATCGGTAGGCGAAGTACGGTAATTCATTAGGTGTACTACGGGATCATGTTACATCTTACCGGGGAGTGGGGTGTGACATGTTTTGTGGTATCAGAGCAATGGTTTTAAAGTAAATTTCAAACTATGAATTTAAAATCTTTTTGTCGGTAACTACAACTACTCAAATGTTTGATACATATAGTACATTTACATCATAAATATGAACTAATAGAGAGGAATCTCCTTGTGTTGGTTGTACAGGAATAGAAAAGCATGTGAAAAGATATGGAAGAGAAGAATGAGACAATAGAATAGTCTGTGATGGCAGAAGTACAAGTTGAGGCCCCAGCTCCATAAAGTGTCGAAGGCCTGACTGTACTAGTATATCGGTACAAATTACTACACAAATGGCCCAGCAAATGGCCACTTTCTTTCAATAAATGGCTAATACTCTGTCAGCTCAAGCTCAAGCACAAACCCAACCCCCACAAATGCAGTGTGAAATGGAGAAGAGGGAGAAACATATGGGTCAGAGCTCGAGCAGTAATTTGGGGAAGAGAAAAGAATTTGAGGAACCCCGAGCTCAGGGATATGACAGAGGTGGATCATCAGGGCAGAGAACACTAAGATTTAGTCGTCGAACAACCAGAAGCTCCTATTCTGCCTGTTTCTGCCATGTTTGTGGTAAGCTACATTGAGGTATTTGTCGTAAGGCCTCTAGAGCCTGCTACAATTATGGAAAGCTTGGACACTTTGTTAGAAATTGTACTAGAGTACCTCGATCTGCTCTCGAAAGTTCACAGACAATCAATAGAGGTTGAGATAGAAATAGATTTGGTACTCCTCACAACCATAACACAGTGAATCAACCTCAACATAGTAGCGCATCAGTTTGAGCGTCTACTATGCGCCAAGGGAAAAGAACGTAAACTTTGGATGTAGCTGCTGGTAAGTTCTTAATTTTTGAAAGAAATAATTAGTTATTATTTTATCCCAGCACTACTTAGTTGTATGTTAGTATTAGAACTATATGTTCTGTTGTTATTCCTTTACAGGGGAATAAATTTTGATGCATTAGTGATTACTCTTTTAAGATAAGGAATTGAATTTGAGGCAGAGGAGATGGTTAGAACTGATTAAAGATTATGATTGCTTAATAGACTATCAGCCAGGGAAAGCAAATGTGGTGGCTGACGCCTTAAGTCGCAAGACTATGATGAAGGAGCGGAAGCGTGAAAAACACAAGTTTATACCATTGAATTCAAAAATTTTCACATAGGGTCACATGCATCATGCAAGATTTATTTTTATCTATTTGATTTCAATGATAAACAACATATTAAAACTCTTTTAATATGTTTTTGGTTCTGTATTTGCCATTTAAGATTTTAAAATTAATCTGATTAATTTTAGAACCTTAGATTAAATCAAGAACAAACACACTAACCTCTTAATGCACTGCAGTGTATTTGCGCCTTTGAGATTCGTCTTCAGGACACCAAATGTTGTCCCTCTAGCTTGTCTACACCAAGAACACCTATGGCAGCCCTTGAACAGCTTCTAAAGCTTTTTCTATTAATTAGAAATTCAAGTTCTGCCTTTTAAGAGATTAAAGATGTAAACAGGACACTAGAAACGATTTCTAGTATTTTTAAATCAAGAGATTGATGGCCAATCTCTTTGAATTAATGAGAGATGAAGAGGAAGAGAGGGAGAGCTTCAAAATGGAGTGAAAAAGGAGTGTGGCTGCTGGTTGTGTTTTATTTTCTCATAACAACACTTATATAGCTAGGTTAACACATTAAACCCTTGCCACATGTCACCCTTTGATTAGCTCTAGGTTTAAGTAACCCAATCACATTGTGCCAAGTGTCAAACCTATATTTAATCTTAATTTTAATCATCTTACATGACTAAAAAACATTTGGCAAGCTTATGTGTAATACCATATGTCACCATCTCATGGTGCCACGTGTCACACTGTGAAATGACCAAAATACCCCTGTGTCTTAATTTTGAGTTCTTAACCCAAAATAATTATTTCTCTACTTCTAATTAATTTATATCAAATATAAATTAATTAATTAATCTCTATTAATTAATTTTTCATTAATTAAATTCATATTTAAACACTTTAAATACAAATTTAACTTACACTATACATCCAATAATCTAGATTTGATTTCAAGTCATGCTAGGGACTTTTCAATCTAATTGCAAACCAAACCTATTTAATTAATCAATTAAACTCTTTAATTAATTAATTAAATCATATTTAATTAGGTGATTACTTGTGTATGTGTGTGACTTACTAGGCTCATCACTAATTGCCAATGAGACATGATATCAACTCTTAATATCATCAGAACTCTTTCATACCATAAATGATTTCTCTAAATCATTTTATGCACCTCATAGACCATGGTTAACACCTAGCATAGCATGCCATAGACACCTAATTAGTAATAAGGTTTACCTTAAATAAACCTATAATCATATGTTACCATGCACTAGAATCTCTCTGTTACAAAATCCCAACTCAAGCTGAAGTCATAGTTTATGTCAAACTCCATTTGCTATGAATATTATGTTCTCTTTTAATTCCAGTTCTTGATTAAAAAGATTTTCTCATCAGAAACTCTTTTATGATTAAATCTATCTGTCCTGGCCAAGAACTTGAAATATCAAGAACAATTAAATGAACATAGGATTTTATATCTATTTACTTAGAGGAACAGATTCCATCTTGATCAACACCTGCCTCCATATATAATTAGCAGGAGCCAACACATGCCCATATACCCATACACAGTACAAGTATAAAAGCAGTATTAATCTCAAACTACCTATATACAAGATAACTGTGCTATCTCAGGTCTAAAGATTATATGTACTGATATGATTTATGACAAAACATTGACAAGAGTAAACTCCATGTGCTTATCATAAGTGTCACTAGTTCGGCCTACTTATCATTTATAAGTGCCTATCATGTTTGTCATATGGCATGAGACTCACCATTCCATCTTATTTATATCTCATATAAATAACTTGGGAACAAACATGAATACAATCTTTTCTGGATAAGTCATATCCTTATTATGAAGTATCCTCGATTGTGAATCTATTTATGATACTTTGTACTAGAAATACTGTTACTCATATTCTTAACAACTTAAGAATAGAATTTTTAACAAAATATCAATGGACATTTTCTATTACACATAAATATCTTATGTAAATGGAAAAGTGGAAATGCCTTTTATTAATAAAAATATGTACAAGATACATACTAAATGATATGCTCTAGGGCATTCTACTAACAATCTCCCACTAGCACTAGAGCCATTCATTTCAATATTTTAAATTCATCTTCTCAAGATGTTTGTCTAGCTGAGTCTGTGACATAGGCTTAGTGAATGGATCAGCTGGATTTTCAGTTGATGCTATTTTCTGTATGGCTACATCGCCTCGTCCAACTATTTCTCTGATAATGTGGTAGCGCCTTTCTATGTGTTTGGATTTTTTGTAAGACCTTGGTTCCTTAGCCTGTATGACTGCTCCATTGTTGTCACAGTGTAGTGGAACTGCTGACTCAATAGAAGGAACTACTGTAAGTTCTGTCACGAACTTCTTTATCCAAATAGCTTCCTTTGCGACATCGATGCGAGAATATACTCAGCCTCTATAGTGGAATCTGCAGTCGTGCTCTGTTTGGAACTCTTCTAACTGACTGCACCTCCATTACAAATGAACACATATCCAGAGGTAGACTTTCTATCATCGATATCTAATTGGAAATCAGAATCAGTATAACCATCCAATTGCAAGTCTCCACCTCCATAAATCAAGAATAAATCCTTAGTTCTTCTCAAGTACCTAAGGATATTCTTGACAACTATCCAATGTTCTAAACCTAGATTGGATTGATACTTGCTAGTCAAACTAGCAGCATATCGATATCCGACCTAGTACACAACATTGCATACATTAAACTTCCAATAGTCGAAGCATATGGAATCCTGGCCATTTTATCTCTTTCTTCAGGTGTCTTTGGAGACATCTCTTTAGAGAGATGGATACCATGTCTCACTGGTAATAATCCCCTCTTGGAATCAAGCATGTTAAACCTCTTTAACACGTTTCCCAAGTATAGACTTTAGGATAAACCAATTATTCTTTTCGCTCTATCTCTATAGATGCGAATCCCAAGAATATAGGTTGCCTCCCCTAAGTCTTTCATGGAGAATGTATTTGACAACCATATCTTTACAGTTGTCAACATACCTGTGTCATTACCCATCAATAATATGTCATCCACATATAAGACAAGGAAAGTGATAGCACTATCACTAACCTTTTTATATGCACATGGCTCATCCTCATTTTTAATAAAACCAAAGGATTTAATGGCTTCATCAAAACGGATGTTCCAACTCCTCGAAACTTGCTTCAACCCATTAATGGATCGCTTTAGCTTGCACACCTTGGAACCATCTTGGGATTCAAAACCCCTAGGTTGTTCCATGAAAATGTTTTCTTCAATGTATCCATTGAGAAAAGCTATTTTGACATCTATCTGCCAAATCTCATAATCATAGTATGCAGCTATTGCTAATAGAATCCTAATTGATTTAAGCATGGCAACAGGCGAGAAAGTCTTCTCATAGTCGATTCCTTGCCTTTGGCAAAACCCTTTCGCTCCTAGCCTTGCCTTATAGGTCTCTACCTTTCCATCAGAACCAATTTTCTTCTTGAAAACCCATTTGTTCCCTATAGGTACAATACCTTCAGGTGGGTCAATAAGATCCCAAACTTGATTCTTATACATGGAATCAATTTCAGATTTCATAGAATCAATCCATTTTGAAGAATCTTTATCTGATATAGCTTCTTCATAGGTAAGTGGATCATCTCCATGATTTACTTCTTCATGAGTAGACAACTCTTGTTCTTCTTCATGAAGGAAACCATATCTCACTGGTGGGTGAGATACCCTGGTTGTTCTATGAGGAACAGCTGTAGATGTTTCATCAACGGGTATAGGTTGACTAGATGGATCTATATCCATTTGATCTGTTGATTGGTCAGAATTCTCTAATTCCAACTCTATTTGCCTTCCTTTGCCTCCTTCTTGGACAAACTATTGTTCAAGAAATGTGGCATCTCTACTCACCACAACCTTTTGTGATGTAGGCAAATAAAAATAATATCCAAAACTATCTTTTGGATATCCAACAAATCGACCCTTTTTTTATCTGGTTTCCAATTTATCAGTGTTCAGCTTTTTTATATAAGTTAGACAATCCCAAATCTTAACATGCTTAAGACTTGGTTTTCTTCCATGCCATATCTCATAAGGTGTGAAAGAAACTGATTTTGATGGAATCCTATTCAGAATATACAAAGCTGATTCTAATGCAAATCCCTAAAAGGAGATTGGCATATCAGTATAGCTCATCATACTACATACCATATCTAATAGGGTACGATTTCTCCTTTCAAATACACCATTCAACTGTGGTATTCCTGGAGGAGTCAGTTGGGAAACAATGCCATGCTCTCTCAAGTATTCATCAAATTCAGTACTCAAATATTCACCTCCACGATCTGATCGAAGAGCTTTAATACTCTTTCCTGATTGATTTTCTACTTCATATTTAAATTCATTGAACTTTTCAAAGGATTCATGTTTGTATTTCATCAAATACAAATACCCAAACCTTGATTTATCATCAGTAAAGGTAATAAAGTAATGAAAATTGCCTTTAACCATTTCCTTAAATGGATCACATGCATCACTATGTATTAGCTCCAAAATATTTTCAGCCCTTAGCCCTTGTTCAATAAAGGGTAATCTAGTCATTTTGCCCTGAAGGCAAGATTCGCAAGTTGGAGTAGGCTAAGAGCCCAATGAGGATAAAATCCCCATTTTCTCCAATTTTGTAATCCTATCTTCTGTAATATAACATAATCTTAAGTGCCAAATATATTTTTAATTTTGAGTTGATTTTCATCATGGCATTGCATTCTTTTAGATTGCTATACTCTGGACAGTGGAAACACTTTCCTGCTGGCAGTGGAAACA
Organism: Hevea brasiliensis; assembly: GCF_030052815.1. NCBI lineage: Eukaryota > Viridiplantae > Streptophyta > Magnoliopsida > Malpighiales > Euphorbiaceae > Hevea > Hevea brasiliensis. Next base: position 56,716,062 of record NC_079493.1, read on the forward strand.
CTTTCCTACTGATAGTGGAAACACTTTCCTTTACCTTTGTCAACTTTGATCTTTGTTTTTCTATTTGGCTATCTTCTTGGAAGGACCAGGAATCTGAGGTTTTTTTTTCTTATTGCCCTTCTTCTTGTTAGACTTTCCAGTAGAAGAAGATGCAATCAAAGCTACCTCTTTTCCTTTATTGCCCGTCATATTCTTTTGGCCAATAACCAGCATGTTGAGTAAACCAGCTAAGGTGCATTCCTGTTGAGTCATATGGAAATTTGTCACAAAATTCCCAAAAGACTCAGGAAGGGACTGAAGGATCAAATCCGTCTATAGTTGGAAATCCATGTTGAAGTCAAGATGTTCTAACTGCTCAATCAGCCGAATCATCTTGTGGACATGATCCTCAATATTCTGTCCCTCAGACATCCTCATGCGGAACAGCTGCCTAGATATCTCACACCTAGCATTTCCTACTGTGCTCACCATACAACTCTTGTAGGTGAAGGAGGATCTCACTCGCACTCTGCATGTTCTCATGCTGCTTCTGTAACTCATTACTCATGGAAGCAAGCATGTAACACTTAGCTCTCATATTATGCTCTTTCCACTTGTCCAAAGTTTCATGTTCCTCTTGAGTGGCCTCTGGAGGTAAGGGACCAGGAACATTTGAATCTAGAACATATCCTATATGTTCAAGGTTCAGGACAAGTTTCAAATTTCTTAGCCAATCAGAGAGATTAGGTCCTGTCAACCTATTGCGATCAAGTATGCTTGCAAGGATATTGGATGGTGGTAGTTGTTCTGTGCTCATTATTATCAGAAAATTAACTGCAGAAAATAACTAGATTAATTAGTAAATGTATCAAGTAATTAACCAAAATGATTATGGTCTTTTAATCAAATTGGTCCTCCTACTAACTTGGCGAATCCTACACTTCCAAAGTAGAAAACAGAAATCCTAGTTGGATGGATTTCTAGTGGGTGATTGAATTCTTATAATTCTATTAATCATCCTCAGGTACATCCATTATTGGAATTACAATAAACTATAAGTGAGCAACTCCTTGCCCATCACATCTCATGTGAGGTTCAATCCTTTACCTAGCCCCTAATGCTCAAAATCTCAGGTACATCCATTATTGACTTATCTTGCATTAGTTAAGTTGATCCCATTGAGCCAGTAATTATGCAAATAATTTTAATGTCCTCAGGTACATCCAATATTAGCCACCAAACCATTTACATATTTACAACATCTCATGCTTAACAATTATTCTTAAGAAGATCTCTCAAATTAATTGCATCTTATGCAACTATTTAAAATTTCTTAAAATAATTGTCCCAATGAAGGGCCTATGTTATAATTACTTTAATTATAGCATTTCTAACTTAATCATTTGTTTGGAAGATTTTATGGTCATCCTAATTACTATTTAGGTCTCACTTTGCACATTATCCATTTAGCATGCATATATCATATAATTGCATACATTCCCATATATCTCATGCATTCATGGATAAGCAGTAAATATGGTATGATCATGGACTTTCTAAGGGATTCAATTCTGAGCCACCAAGAATTGAATCAGGGCATTCCTAGGTTCATTTCATTCATTCATTTTACAAGAGTTACTGAAGGAGTACATAATCAACACTTGATCTTGAATTCCTTCCACTGGTCCCACCAATGCTCTTGACCTCCTTGAACTTCTTGCAATCCAATATTACATAGTAATGCTTGGCATACCAAGGCGATTTTACAAGAACTTAAATAAATGAAATTGCAATGAAAATTTATTACAAACTTAATAATACATGCCCAAATAAATTAAAATAAATTAATTAATTTACAATTCCAAAGAAACATAAAAGAAATAAATCTAATCAAATTAGTCTTTTATAGTCCATGATCATCCATCATGCATATCACTATTTAACAATTAAATAAAACATACATACTTAAATTAAATTGGATATCTCATATTCAACTTAAAAATCCAGATTTCAATATGATTCAAATAAATTTAAAAATTCAGATTTGAATCTCATTCAAACAAATTTAAAAATTCAGATTTGAATCACATTCAATCAACCTTAAAAATTTAGATTTGAATCACATTCAAACAATTTTTAAAAAATCAGATTTGAATCTCATTCAAATAATTTTTAAAAATTTAGATCTGAATATTATTCAAACAACTTTAAAAAATCAGATTTAAATATAATTCAAACAACTTTAAAAATTCATATTTGAATCACATTCAAACAACTTTTAAAATTCAGATTTGAATCACATTCAAATAATTTTTTAAAATTCTAATTTGAATCAAAATTTAATTGTGTAATTAAAATTCTAATTAAACAATTTAATTAGACATAGGATGAGCTTTTAGATCATACAACAATTGCAAATTAAAAAGCCAAACCTTTGCACCACCCATGAAGCCAAACCATGCGCGCCATTGATGGTGTTCTTCAAGCATGCCACCACATATCCATTGCAACCAGCAATGGATAAATCATCTCATGATCAAACACACAATTAAATCATATAATCAACAATATAAATGGCAAACATAGCAGCTCTGATACCAATTGAAGGAGCAGAAGCGTGAAAAACACAAGTTTATACCATTGAATTCAAAAATTTTCACCTAGGGTCACATGCATCATGCAAGATTTATTTTTATCTATTTGATTTCAATGATAAACAACATATTAAAACTATTTTAATATGTTTTTGGATCTTTATTTGCCATTTAAGATTTTAAAATTAATCTGATTAATTTTAAAACTCTAGATTAAATCAAGAACAAACACACTAACCTCTTGATGCACTGCAGTGTATTTGCGCCTTTGAGATTCATCTTCAGGACACCAAATGTTGTCCCTCTAGCTTGTCCACACCAAGAACACCTATGGCAGCCCTTGAATAGCTTCTAAAGCTTTTTCTATTAATTAGAATTCAAGTTTTTCCTTTTAAGAGATTAAAGATGTAAACAGGACACTAGAAATGATTTCTAGTATTTTTAATTCAAGAGATTGATGGCTAATCTCTTTGAATTAATGAGAGATGAAGAGGAAGAGAGGGAGAGCTTCAAAATGGCGTGACAAAGGAGTGTGGCTGCTGGTTGTGTTTTATTTTCTCATAACAACACTTATATAGCTAGGTTAACACATTAAACCCTTGCCACATGTCACCATTTGATTAGCTCTAGGTTTAAGTAACCCAATCACATTGTGCCAAGTGTCAAACCTATATTTAATCTTAATTTTAATAATCTTACATGATTAAAAGACATTTGGCAAGCTTATGTATATTTCCACGTGTCGCCATCTCATGGTGCCACGTGTCACATTGCGAAATGACCAAAATGCCCCTGTGTCTTAATTTTGAGTTCTTAACCCAAAATAATTATTTTTCTTCTTCTAATTAATTTATATAAAATATAAATTAATTAATTAATCTCTATTAATTAATTTTTCATTAATTAAATTCATATTTAAACACTTTAAATATAAATTTAACATATACTATACATCCAATAATCTAGATTTGGTTTCAAGTCATGTTTGGGACTTTTCAATCTAATTGCAAACCAAACCTATTAAATTAATCAATTAAACTCTTTAATTAACTAATTAAATCATATTTAATTAGGTGATTACTTGTGTATGTGTGTGACTTACTAGGCTCATCACTAATTGGCAATGAGACATGATATCAACTCTTAATATCATCAGAACTCTTTCTTACCATAAATGATTTCTCTAAATCATTTTATGCACCTCATAGACCATAGTTAACACCTAGCATAGCATGCCATAGACACATAATTAGTAATAAGGTTTACCTTAAATGAACCTATAATCATATGTAACCATGCACTAGAATCTCTCTGTTACAAAATCCCAACTCAAGCTGGAGTCATGGTTTATGTCAAACTCTATTTGCTATGAATATTATGTTCTCTTTTAATTCCAGTTCTTGATTAAAAAGATTTTCTCATCAGAAACTCTTTTATGATTAAATCTATTTGTCCTAGCCAGGAACTTGAAACATCAAGAACAATTAAATGAACATAGGATTTTATCTCTATTTACTTAGAGGAACAGATTCCATCTTGATCAACACCTGCCTCTATATATAACTAGTAGGAGCCAACACATGCCCATATACCCATACACAGTACAAGTATGAAAGCAGTATCAAACTCAAACTACCTATATATAAGATAACTATGCTATCTCAGGTCTAAAGATTATATGTACTGATATGATTTATGACAAAACATTGACAAGAGTAAACTCCTTGTGCTTGTCATAAGTGTCACTGGTTCGACCTACTTATCATTTATAAGTGCCTATCATGTTTGTCATATGGCATGAGACTCACCATTCCATCTTATTTATATCTCATATAAATAACTTGGGAACAAACATGAATACAATCTTTCTTGATAAGTCATATCCTTATTATGAAGTATCCTCGATTGTGAACCTATTTATGATACTTTGTACTAGAAATACTGTCACTCATATTCTTAACAACTTAAGAATAGAATTTCTAACAAAATATCAATGGACCTTTTCTATTATACATAAATATCTTATGTAAATGGAAAAGTGGAAATGCCTTTTATTAATAAAAACATGTACAAGATACATACTAAATGATATGCTCTAGGGCATACTACTAACATATGGCAAGTCTGCATCAGACCGTCAGAAGTCCTATGTTGATCTGAAAAGAAGAGATATTGAATATGCAGTGGGTAATAAGGTATTCCTTAAAGTTTCTCCTTGGAAGAGGACATGAGGAGACAACACCCACAGCTGTTCAGAGACTGATGCCAGGTAAAATTTTGAGACGAAATTTATTTTAAGGGGGGGAGAATTGTAACACCCCTATGTTCGGTAGTGCATTCTACTATTCCAGTGACCAGTGTCAGTCCGGACAGCTAGGATGCCTAGAACTACACTTAGATATGGATGAGGAGACATAAAATAATGAAATACAAAAAAAGAAAATACAAGAAAAACAAAGGAAAAATAATAGCAATGAAATGTAACCAAGTTAAACGAGCCGAGAACCATAGTGATGGGTGACTGCACCGAGAAGTTGCGGCGTGGACCGTTGACTAGCCCAGGACCGCGGAGAACCCTGGAAAATATTTTTAGGACTTAAATAAACATCTATTGAAGTATAAATGTCATTAGAAATATCAAAGAAAAATTAAATAATTAGTACAAAGAAAAATGAAAAATAGAGAAACAGACAAAAATCGATGTTACCGAAAAATCAGGAATGTAACCCGAAGTGGGGCATTTTGGTCATTTGACACCAAGAGTTGCCTTTTGACCTCAATGTCCATTAAAAATAAATGATATTACACTTAGAAATGTCATGAAAAAAATTAAATGGTGATACATTATGTAAATAGTGAAAGAATTGAGCTAAAAGTGCAAATTAGAGAAACTTTAAATCATTAAACATTAAATTATTGGTTAGTGCTCCATTATCTTTTAAAAAAAATGAGATATATCAATGTGGAAATGGGCAGAAACATCTTCTTCTTCAACCTCACTCTCACCAGCCGAATTGAATCCTCCATGGAAACACCATGGCCAAAGCTTCCTAACCTCCATGCAAGCATGAAGTGAGCCACTTTTCCACTTGATTTCTTCAGTAAAGTTTGTCTATACAACTTGGGCAGTAGATAGGTAGCAAGAAAGTTAAGTTTTGGTGAGGTTTTGAAGAATTTCAAAAGTGGTAAGTATGTATTTTTAATTCTTGTTTCATTAAACTTTGAATGGGTGTTGTGGTGAGTTGATTTGTGGAAGAAGTTTTGATGTTTGATGAGTTAATGGTGGTGCACCATTTTAGCAGCCATGAAACCTCAATATGAATAGCTTGTTCTTGCATGTAAATAGTGGTTTGAATGATGATTTAAATGTTTGATTGTATTGTAGTTGAATTCCATGAGTAAGGTTTGATATGTAAGCTTGAAAATTGTAAATAGAGGTTGATGGGTATGTGTAAATTTGTGGCAGCCTCATGAAGAAGATTGAAGTGTTTGAGTTCATGAAATATTGTTGAATTATGTTGTCATTGATGGCAGCATGTGTATATAAATAATTGTTTGAATTTGGACATGGAAATGAGGTATGTTCATGTGGTTGAATTATTGTAAATGGGACTTTGGAAAATTCTGTATTATAATGTGTATGTTCAGAGTGGTTACAAGCTGCCAAAATGACCAAAAATGTGTTGCTAAATGTGTTAATGTTATGGTACAAACCAGAATTGGCATGGAAGAGTGAACTTGGTAAGCATAGGATGTGTAATTGGTAAAGGATAAACAAATTGTAATAGGGCAGTGTACGTTTTGGCTTAGAACCTTAAGTGTGTGGCTCCAATTGGTATGAGACTAATTAAAGGTGAAACTAGGCACAAAATGTGCCAACTTTCATGAAGGAAGCTTACCAAAATTATGCCTAGAAGGTAACTTGAAAAATGACCAAATCCGGATTAGTGCTTTGAAAGCCTGAAAATTGATCATTTGGGCAGTAGTTAGTGTTTTGACCATAACTTACTCAAAACAGGTCCAATTGACCTGAAATTTTTCCCATGAATAGTTTAGACATAGATATACAATTCTTATAAATACACCAAAGCCCAGAAATGACCAGAACCAAGCCAAAGAGCTTGCACAATTTCAAGTACCAAAACTGGCCGAACCAAAAGTGACCTAAAAATGACCTAAAGTTATCATTTTGATGCATTCTGTCCAGCATTGGTAAATTGACAATAACTTGGTCTACACAACTTAGAATGACCTGAAATTTTTCCCCGCGTGCAATAAGACATAGACCTACAAGTTTGTAGTTTGGACCGAAACCCGAAAATCGAGGGTACTAGGTCATCCGACTAGGTCAAATTAGTATACCGAAATTCGGTAAATTGGGATAAAATGCAATATATTTGAAAATGAAATTGGTAACATATACCAACACTAAAGGGCTATAAAATGTGACATATTGGTAACATTAAACCTAATTCACCTAGAATGCATCGAGGGTCAACATCTTAGGTTGACTAAGGAAATAATAGAATTCAATAAATTAATTATTAAGCCTTATTGTTAGAGACGGTTTAAATGAGTACTGAAACACTTCAAATTGTATGTTTCAGTTAGCAAAGACTCAGGGAAGGGGAAGGAAACACTGAGTCAGAGCCAAGAGGTATTTATTAGAGGTTTGTGCTCAACTAGTTTTTAATTGATTTTGTTCTGAATATTTCATATGATTAAATGACATATTTTTCTTATGTATTATGTTTAACAAGCATTGGATTTAATTCAATGATTATTGAAATTGTTATAGTATGTATGAATTTAGCTTTGTGAAATGGTATTTCAACAAGTGTTAAGCATTGTTGCGAATTGAATAAATTATGTTAGAGCATGTTTTGAATTGTGATGGGCAATTTGCATGAAAAAATGAAAATTTATGATTTGAATTGTGATGAGTATAAAAATTATTGGATATTAGAATTGACTTTGAATCGAATTGTATTGTGATTTATGCTCACTAAAAGGATTGTGATATTGTTTTATATCTCACTATTGATACTTGACTAAGTTATTACCCGTCTCTCTCATTTGTTGAGAAGACAATGGAGTTAGTTGTGTTTTGATTACCATGGTACGTGCACAGGCTTAGACTCTCCTCTTATTAGAGGTTAGATCTAAGTTTTTTATGTTATGGCCCTTTCGGAAGATTCATTATTGTGGTATGTACTGTGCACAATGATTCGACCTCCCAGACCATAGGGAGTTAGAATCACCCCGAAGATGGCCCTTTCGGATTAGTCTTGCATAGTTAGTGAGATAAAGAATGACTTTTGAGATAAAGAATGGTTTTCGAGATAAAGAATGGTTTTTGAATAGTAAAGAATTATGATTTCAATTATGATTTATGTATAATTGATTTTGTTGGAATTACCTTAAATGGTTAGTTATGATTTGATAAATTGAATTTCGTGATCAAAGTCATTCTATACAAATGATTTATATTATTGGCAATGAATATTTTGAGTTTTGGAATTTGATGAGTATCCAGATGTCCAAATTAATTGTTGTAATTTTTATTAAGGTATATTGTACTATGTTTTAAATTATAGTTGTGTACCACTGAGTTCACCACTCAGCGATAGCTTTGTATGCTATTGCAGGTGAAAAGAGCATAGAGTAATTGAGTAAGCTTCTTTGAAGAGACATTCAGATCAGCTCCAGGTATACCCATGTACACAGGTTTTGATGTATGCATATAATAATATGTATGTTAATTATTTGAGCAATTGTATAAAAACTCTTGTAAAATATTTTGGTATGTAATTAAATGCAAATTATTGTAAATGTAAATTTGAGGTTTCATTTACCTGAATAGTTTTGTAATATTAATTTTTGAGTCCTGTAATCAATGAAATGTTTCTTTTATGATGAGGTTGGTTTCAAAATAAAATGATCCATTATTGAGATTGAATTGTGAGATGAAATGAAGTTTTTTAGAGTTGTATTTGAGAAAACATATTGGGAGTATTTTTCCTTTTCAGGTTTGAAGAAATGTTTTCTCAAAACACAGCCGGCACTTTGCCGAAATTTTGAAAAAAATTTTATAACATCAGATTTTAATCGACGATTTAAATTTCACGAAAATTATTTTAAAATCCCTTGTAGTATATCTAATGGGTTATCAGTAGGCGAAGTACGATAATTCATTAGGTGTACTACGGGATCATGTAGACTTACGGGGAAGTAGGGTGTGACATCTAAACTGGCATGCAATGCTTTCAACTCATGTACCATAGACAAAAGAGAAACCTGTAGACTTGCCATAGTCTTATGACTTAAGGCGTCAGCCACAACATTTGTCGTCCCTGGCTAATAGTCTATCAGACAATCATAGTCCTTAATCAATTCTAACCATGTCCTCTATCTCAAATTTAACTCTTTCCGAGTGCCCAGATACTTCAAACTATTATGATATGTGTAGATGTAACACTTCTTCCCATACAAATAATGTCTCCAAATCTTAAGAGCAAAAACAATAGCTGCTAGCTCCAAGTCATGTGTCAGATAGTTCCTCTCATACAGTTTCAGCTGGCGTGATGCATATGTAATGACATTCTGATCTTGCATTAGTACACAGCCTAATCCATTGTGAGAAGCATCACTGTACACTGTGTATTCTTTACCCGGGCTAGGTAAACTCAGGACTGGAGCCTCAGTCAAACATTTCTTTAATGCATCAAAACTCTGTTGGTATTTATCTGTCCACTGAAATTTTACATCTTTCCGAAGCAGCTTAGTCAATGGAGATGCCAACATGGAAAACCCTTTCACAAAATGGCAGTAGTATCCAGCTAAACCCAAAAAACTGTGAATCTCCATGATATTTCTAGTTGGTCTCAAATTAAGGATAGCTTCAATCTCATTTGGATCTACCTTGATGCCTTCTGCCGATACTATATGCCCTAAAAAGGATATTTCTTTCAGCCAAAATTCACATTCTAATAGTTTTGCATATAGTTGTTTCTCCCTCAAAGTCTGCAGTACAATCCGCAGATGTCTATCATGCTCCTTTGTATTCCTCGAATAAACCAAGATGTTATTAATAAACACCACAACTATAACACCCCGAACCTCCGAGTTATGAATAATATCATTTTTGGTCTGTGAATAGTACTGCTCAAAGACACTTTGAGGACCAAAAATAAATAGAAAAATAGTTGAGATAGACACAATAAAAATTCAAGTGACCCAAAAATATAAGGACTCATCGGGTATATTGTAAAAGAGGGATTATGACCCGATAAGGGGCATTTTGGTCTATTCACTTTAATAGTTGATTTTTGACTAAAATGTCAATTTAAGTAAATGAAAATAATATATTGAATTATTAATAAATTTTAGGAAAAATAAAGTGTAAATATAGAAAGAAAAGAAAAGAAATAAAAAGATTAAGCTTAATTACATTATGACACAATTAAAAATTTATAGTTAAATAAATAAATTTTGGGGGATAATTATAGCTGGGATAAGACAAATTTCCACTAAAATAAAAAAATAAAAAGCCAATTCCTCTCTTTTTCCCCTTAGGTGCCTCCCCATACTTTTTCCTTCTCCCTCTCTTTTCTTTCTTCTTTCTTCCTTCTTCCACTTACAACCTCTCTCAACCCTTGATTTTCCTCACTTTTTCTCCATGGGTTTTCTATCTAATTGGTAGAAAACATCAAATCTATTTTAGATTGAGAGATTAAAAGCTAAGAGAACCAAAGAATAAGAAGAAAATTGAGGATTTGGGGAGTTGGAAGGAAGTCATCAAGAGGTAAGTTCTTTAATGCTCATTTAGTTATACAAACCTTAAACTAAGTTAGTTTATGATTAAATTTCACAAGAAAATGAAAGAAAACATGTATGGAATCTAAACTAGGGTTTTGGCTAAATTAGAGAAAAGTTAGGGTTTGATGTCTTTGAATGAAATTGATGATGAGATTAAGCTTAGTTGAAGTAGTATACATGATTGGGGCAAAGAAATTGCATGAAATGTGTATAAATTTAATTATGGGAGATTAGGGTTCATGGGAAAATTGGGTTTTGGTGTTAGAGTGTGAAATTGGTATGTGTAGTGTTAAATTATGATCATTTGATGTATATTTAGTTTGAATTGACATTGGGTTGATGAATGGAAGTAATGGAAGAGTAGGATTAGGGAAAATTGCAAACTTTGACATTTGAAATTTGTGGGGTTTGTGCTAGGAAGTGCCATTGATGTGTCAATGCTAAATTATAGTCATTTTGGATGAATTAAATGTGAATTGAGGTTGGTTAGTGGGAATAATTGAAGAAATGAAAATTTTGAACTTGGGGCAGAATTTGCACACTAAGTTCAGTGTGTTTGACAGCCCATAAATTGAGCTACACAACTCCAATTGGTGTGAAACAATTTGGAAATGAAACTTAAGACATAGGGCTAGAATTTTTGTGAAGATACCCTGCCCTAAAAATGACCTTAAGCTATCCAAAATGAGCCTTGAACTTAGAGACAAAATTCTGGAACCTGCAGAACTTGACCATATAAACAGTAAATTTTGCATGGCCATAACTCTCTATAGAAAACTCTAATTTAGGCGATTTTTGAACCTATGGAAACCTAAGACATAATAAAACATTTCGTATGCAGAACATTAGACCAAATTATGGCCTTAACTTAATCAAAATTGCTGAACGAATTTAGATCGATAAATCTGCTAGAACTGAATCTGTAGGCTGAACAGTGACATGAATAGTAACTATATTTTAGTCATAACTTGAGCTACACAGCTTCGAATTTGGCGATTCAAAAAGAAAAATAAAGTTAAGACCTAAATAAACAATTTTCATGAAGAACACCTTATCAAATTATGATTGAAACTAGGTAAAAATTGAGTTAAAAAATTGGGGCACCAAGTTGTCCCAAAGCCAAAATATTCTAAAATTTTCAAAGCTAACTTGGGATGCATTATACATGCATGTAATGAGTTCTTGGTAGCAATTGAAATTGGTATTGAGGTATTCTATTTGTGTATTTTCAGTAGAAAAAGAAGTTGGAACGGACAAGGAGAAGTAGGTAAGAAGGAAGGAGAATTATTGAAGGTTTGTGCACAACTAACCTTTTCTTCGTTTTTAAACTTGTAAATTGCTTGGAATGTGTTAAATTGAATGAGTTTGATTTGAACAAGTTTACTTTGATTGAAATATGGTTTTTCTTTTGCATTTAAGAAATTTGGGTGTTGCCACCTTTATATGGATATTATGATGAATTTAAATGTGTTTATTGGTTTATAAATGTGATTATTGAGTGGGAAATTTTTGGAAACTGTTTTGAAACCACAGTTAGCATGACAGTCCCTTTCGGAACTCCCCAGTAGTAATGGCTACTTGGGGTTGATAATTAATATTGTTTATGTCTCCCATTAATAACGGTTAGTGGGGTAAGACTACATGAGTACTCATTAGCTAGCTAGCCCTTCCCTCATTAATAACGGTTAGTGAGGTTGAGATTGCTTTGTCGTGGTGTACAACACTAAGACCGATTAGAAATTTTGTGCCATGGCCTAAACTGTGTGTTGATGTTGGCAACACTAATGCTTTATGAATTGTGATTTATGAAGTGTGATTTCTCATTTGAAATGTTGTTCCAATAAATGGCTCTTATGGACTTAGAACTATTGTGAAGTTTTCATGCTTAAGAAAAATGTGATTTATTATGCTTTGACAAATTGTGTTTTACCTTAAATTTTAAAGTTATTAGTTGTGCACCACTGAGTGATATACTCAGCGATAGCTTCTTTATGCTGTCGTAGGTAAGGGAAAGGAGAAGGTTGCCGAGTGAGAGACTTGAAAGCAGCATTTGGTATTGATTGTGGGTATTTATGTTAGATATACCCTTGTGATTCCTTTGGATGTATTTTGTATCTATATGTATGGATATACGGACATTGAGCAGTTTGTATTTAAAAGCATTGCATTGCTATCACATTTTGAGTTTGTAACTATTTTGTATTTTATTTTGAGACTTATGAAAATGTAACTTTTGCAATATTTAGTCTATCATTATTTTCAATGAATGTTTACATGGAATTTTAACTATTCTCATGCAGTTTTCCACAAAAAGAATTGATAAGATAAAAAACTATGGTTTGTTTTAAAATCCTTTGTAGCATAACTAATGGGTTATCGGTAGGTGGAGCTCGATAATTCATTAGGTGTGCTACGGAAACATGTCGTGCCTTATAAGGGATAAGGTGTGACAAGTACAAACTGGTCGAGGCATGGTCTGAAGATAGTGTTCATCAGATCCATAAAAGCAGCTGGAGCATTAATTAACCCGAATGGCATGACCAAAAACTCATAATGACCATAGCGAGTTCTAAAGGCAGTTTTAGGGATACTCTGCTCTTGCACTTTCAGCTGATAATAACCCGATCTCAAGTCAATTTTGGAGAACACAGTTGCACCCCTCAATTGATCAAACAAATCATCAATGCTGGGCAATGGATATCTATTCTTTAATGTCACCTTATTCAACTACCGATAGTCAATACATAAATGGAGAGTTCCATCTTTCTTCTTAACAAACAACACTGACGCTTCCCAAGGTGACACACTAGGGCAGATAAAGCCCGTGTCAAGCAGTTCTTGCAACTATACTTTCAATTCTTTTAGTTCTGCTAGTGTCATTCTGCATGGTGTTATGGAGATTGGGTCCACACCGGCATGGCATCAATCTCAAACTGCACCTCTCTCTCCGGAGGCAATCCTAACAACTCATCAAGAAACACGTTTGGATAATCACATACAGTAGGGATGTCCCTTAACACTAGACTCCCCACTCGGGTGTTGATCACATGTGCTAAGTATGCTTCACACCCTTTTCTAATCATCTTTCTAGCCAGTGCAGCTGAAATGATATTTTGTAACACCCCCATTTGCATAGCCTGGTATATTTCACTATTCCGGTGACCGGAGTCGGTCCGGACAATTAAGGGGATTGGAACCATACTTAAGACAACTAGATAAGCCATAAACACAAATAATTAGTAATTGTCAATTAGTTAAGTATAAATAAGAAAAATAGAACATAAGAAGTTAAACGAGTTGAGAGTGGCCGCGGTCCTTAGGACTATTACGAACACAGTGGAAAAGAGAAAATTACGAAAAAGAACTGTTAAGTCAGTCAAATAATTAGGTCAGGGAGCCAGAAGAAATATTGAATTATTTGCAAACCGGGATGAACCGGCCAGGGGCAATTTGGTCAATTGACCTGAGAGCTGACTCCTGACCTAATTGTCAAATAAAATCAGAGAAAAGAAAATTTCAGAGTCGGGAATTAAATTAAAGAACTAATAGAAAAATAAATAAATAAAAAGAAGAGAAAATGAAAAAGGTGTAGGGAGATGACATCATGCATGACATCATGCATGATGCCATAAATGTTATAATTAATAAATTAAATTAAATTGAATTATGGTCTTCCTAAGACATAAAAGAAAGAAAAGAAAAGAAAAAAAAATAAACAAAAGTCCTTCTTCCTCATCTGTTGCCGCCTCACTCTCCTCTCCCTCATATCACCATGAATGAAACTCCATTAAAGCTTGTTTCAAGCTTTTAAATCCCCCATTAAACCCTAAGTTCTTCCCCAATCACTCCATAAAACCTTATTTCCTTCCCTTGAGAAAGAAATTTAGCAAGAAAGAAAGAAGAAAAGAGGAGAAAAATTGAAGATTGAATATCAAAGTTGAGGTAAGCACCCTAATTTGAAAACTTGAGATTTATTAGTTGTGTTGTAGCTTAAAGTAACTTAGAAACTAAAGAAATGAAATGAAACTAATTGTTGAAGGACCAAACTGAAATTTTGGCCAGAATGTGTATGGGGACATATTTGCATGGTTTGATGGATTTGAATGAGTTTATGGACCTCCATTAGTTGAATGATTATAGTTAAAAGCTTTGAAATTAGCTAAATACAAGGAAATTGTGAATTAGGGTTTTGGACATTAGGGTTTAGAGACCAAAATTGTGAGAAACTTGTAAATGATGTCTTGGACCTAATTTGAAGTGAGAAATGATCAATGTTGACCAAATGAAGTGTGTTGGAATGGTTGGAGTTAGGGCCAAATTCGGATTGAGTGTGGTCATGCTGTTGGCAGCATGACCAAGTTACCTTTGAGGGACCAAAAATGAAATTTTACAAGTCCAATTGGTATGAGACCAATTGGGAATGAAAATAGACACTAAATGACACAATTTTCATTTAGAAACCATGCGCAAAAAGTGACCAAAACCTAGTGAACAAATTGACCAAACTTGGAAAATCTCAGTCTGCCCTGTACAAACTGACCGAATGAACAATGTTTGTTCATTTGGTCGTAACTTGAGCTAGACAGGTCAAAATGACCTGAAATTTTATTAGTGGATAGTTGAGGTATAGACCTAAAACTTTCATGAAGAACACAACTACAAATTATACTATTAACTAAGTCATTTGTCCACCCAAGTTGGTGACCTAAAACTGCCAGAACCAAAATTTGCCCAGAAAACTGGGTTGAGTCCAATCTGGCAGCCATGGTTCAAATAGCTATAACTTGAGCTAAAAAACTCCAATTGGAGTGATTCAAAAAGGTGAATAAACTTAAGACAATAGGGAATATTTTCTATGAAGAAAGTTTTGCCAAATTCCAACAGTAAGATGACCAATGGAATAGTGCAACCTTAGACACCAAAACTAAAAATTATCAAATTTGCCTAAAAGACTTAGAATTTGAGTAAACAACCAAAACCAATAAATTTAGTGACCAAAATGTGCTATGTAGGTGAAGTTGGAATTCCCATACCTATTAACAAATTGACTTGAATAGTATCATAAATAGTAACTCTAAAATGAAAATTTTCAAGAATGTTAGTTTAAGCATATTTGGGCTAGAATTAAGTATTTATTAATTAATTACTGGATTTACTGTGAAATAAGATACTGAAACACTATAAATATTGTGTTTCAGTTGAAAAAGACCCGGAAGGTATAAGGGACTGAGTCAAGACCTAGAAGCGACTTACATCAGGTTTGTGCACAAAAATTTTAAATTATAGTTTTCATAATGGAAATTGATTTGTTATACATTGTGAATGTGTTTGTTTATCATGCATTTCGAGAATGTTGTGTTGCTTATTCTACAATGGAAATTTGGAAGGAAAATTAATTATTGATTTTTATGAAATATTTGAACAATATGGTTTTGAATTTAGTTATGGCTTTGAAAATCTTATTTGAAAAATAGTGTGTTGCCTACTTTGTAAATGAAAAGTTTAGAGTGAAATATGATTTGTGAATTTTATAAAATATTTGAATAACTTGATTTAAATTGTTTTTAATTCACACTTGGCATGGCAATACTAATATGTTCCTCCTCCACTTATGGGGTGAGTTTGATATTTGATCACTTTCCTCTCTCTCTGGCTTTCCAGTCTGAGGGGCGAGTTTGGATGAGTACTCATTAGCTAGCTAGCCACCTCCCTCATTGATTTCGATTAATGGGGTGAGTATGCCTTGTCGTGATGTACACACGACATATTCGGAAATTTTGTGTCATGGCCTAAGTTGTGTTATTGTTTGGCAACACTATGTTTATTAAATTGTTTGATCAAGTTGTGCTGCATTAAGCTTTGAAAATTACGATTTGTTATAAATGTGATTTGAGAAAAAAAATTGTGAAATGTGATTATGAGATTTTTGAATGATGATTTGTTCATAAATGTTTTATATTATGCATTTTATGC
Organism: Hevea brasiliensis; assembly: GCF_030052815.1. Lineage (NCBI taxonomy): Eukaryota > Viridiplantae > Streptophyta > Magnoliopsida > Malpighiales > Euphorbiaceae > Hevea > Hevea brasiliensis. Next base: position 56,732,426 of record NC_079493.1, read on the forward strand.
TTTATTGTGCACCACTGAGTATTTATATACTCAGCGATAGCTTTAACTTCATCACACAGATAGAGAAAGGACATATAGCAGAGCGAAATACTGATTAGAGAGGAGTATAATTGAAGAATTTTTGTACGGGTATTTGTCTATACCCTGGTAGTTTAGTTTGATGTAAATATGATAGTATGCATATGTATCTCTGTAATTTGAGCAGTTGTACAGATAAAATTGTAATAATATTATTTTTGAGATTTTGCATCTGTAAATTAACTTATGATTGTAAATTAATGATTTAAAATGTAATGTGCATGAGTTATGAAATGTTTTGAGATATTAATTCTTGATATGAAATTTGGATTTTGAATTGAAGTGTTGCTATTGCTGTTGATTTGATGTTTGGTGGTTGCAATTGAAGTTGTGATTAAAAAATATATTGGGAGTGTTTCTATTTTCAGGTTTTGAAGAACTGTTTTCTCAAAATACAGACGGCACTCTGCCGAAATTTTTATAAAAATTGCGGAGATTTTAAATATCTAAAAATTTGATTTATGTTTGGACTCTAAATGAAGGTTTCTGAAAATTTGAAAAAAAATTCTACTCACCAATTCCAAAATGAACGAAAATTGTTTTAAAATCAATTGTAGTATATTTAATGGGTTACCAGTAGGTGCAGTACGGTAATTCATTAAGTATTCTACGGGATCATGTCATGCCTTACAAAGGTTTGAGGTATGGCATGTTTGATGGTAATAACTGCCTCTCCCCGTGTATTACTACATCACCATACTAAGGGAGACCAAAAGTGACTGGCTTTAGTCTACAGTCAATCATAGCATGATGCCTGGCTAACCAATCCATGTCCAAGATGATGTCAAAATCTCTGAAGGACATTTCAATTAGGTCGGACAGAAAAGTGTGTCCGTGGATCACCAAAGGACAATCCCTATATATTCTATATACCCTGACCTCCTGGCCTAATGGACTAGTTACTAGCACATCATAGTCCATTCTTACACACGGAATAGTAGTAGAACAAATCACACTAGCACTGACATACGAATGTGTAGAGCCAGGATCAAATAGCACATATACATCTTGGTCAAGGATAGAGAAATACCAGCTACTACATTTGATGTTTTAGCTTCCTCCCTCTAACGCATTGTGTACGCTCTGGCTGGTGCGCCACTGGGTTCTGGCTGGTTAACAGTGCTTTGAATTCCTGGGGTGCTCCCCTACCTCTGCCTCTACCTCTACCAGAAGGCTATGAACCTCTTTTGGAGTAGAGGCTTGGGCTGATCCCTTAGATGTGGCAGGAGGTCCAGATATGTAACACCCCTCACCTATTTACAGTGTAGCCGAGCAAGGCATGCTACACGGCATGCCGGAGCACCTAGTCTGTGATTATCTCATTTCCTGAACTCAATTTGATTTTAATAAGTCTTTTATGTAAAATTCATATCATGCTGGTTATATTTTCATACTTTAATAAAATCAGTGTTTCAAAAATGGTAATAAAAATCTGGCAAGATGCTGTCTGTATTTCGGACAAACTGTCCTTCTAAACCTGTTAAAAACAGTTCAATATGATAATATTTTCAAAATCTCAACTATTTCATAGTTTCAAAATACAATCCATGATAATTTACATTCATCCAAATACTCTCCATAGGAGTTTAATATGTATAATTTATTACAAACCTTAAAGTTTTATGATATATATATTACATAACAAAATGTCAAAATATAACTGATAGTCATCACACAAGATCCTAAGTCCTACCATATATATAGTGTAGTGCAGATGACTCTGGACTCCTGTACAGATCTGATGTCTCACCCGGTCATAGGTCTGCTGGGCTCCCCAGCTATGTCTCCAATACCTACGGGTAGCAAAAGCAACGTGCTAAGTAATTCTGCTTGGTGGTGCCAAATATAAAGAAATATAAACTAAAATAAAATAAATGAATTATTTATGAATTTATGACATCGATATTCTTTGCAGTTATTGATTCTACTTTTATTTGCTAACCTTTTATTTTTGCTAATTTTTGGTGGTGCTGTATGTCAGTAAACTGAATTTAACTATTTGAACTTAATAATGCTTAAATTAACTGCCCATTAACCTATACACTGACCAGACTAGATAAATGGATATATTGGCACTAGGTATATAGTATCTCGGGCTGTCAAACCATCGGTCACAAAGTATCTCCCGGTGTGCAAACAGTGTGGCTAAAAAGCCATATAGTCAATCAGGCAATAAGCCAAGTATAATAATACAATCAGTACAGCCGTAGGCTATTAAAATCACAGTGCGGCGTAAATAAGCCATGAAAACACAGTATGGCATAAAGCCATTTACAGAATAGCTGTCAGAATCCTATTGGCATGCTAACCTATCCAAACTAGTCAACTAAACAAACTAGGGCACATTACAAATTAATTGTTTAATTTTTCATTTTTTTGAGTTTACTAGTTATCATGTAATTCACAAGTCAATGTAAATGTTGACCTTTTTAGATAATATGGATAAGTTGATTCTAGCATCAACATGTCACAATTTGTAATTCAATATGCTGCTAATATAGTGCAATTTACCCTTTTCACAAGTTGGCATTCATTGCCAAATTACTTCAAGCTTCATTGTATGTAAATGTCAAATTTTCAGTTTTAGTGTGCTAGATTGGTCTAGCTTAATGTCTTATTTCTCTTGGTTTTTAGCTTCTGGTCAAAGAAGAAAAATTGTAGCTCTATGTCTTATTGAACTTTTAGCGCAAATTTTAGGTCATTCTGAGTTGTATAGGCCAAGATATGGTCAATTTACTAAAGCTGGACAGATTGCATCTTTACTGCAAAATTTGGTCAATTTTAGGTCAAATTCAGTTCTGGCAGTTTTGGTACCCGAACATGGGCTAGCAATTTAACTTGGTTCTGGCCATTTCTGGGCTTTGGTGTCTTTATAAGAATTGTATAAGCTTTCTATGGTAAAAATTTCAGGTCATTTGGACTTGTTTTGAGTGAGTTATAGTCATCTTAGTGACTACTGCTCATATGGTAAAAAATCAGGGCTTGCACTTACCAATTCCAGATTAGGTCATTTTTAAGGTCTATTTCTAAGCAGAATTTTGGCAATATTTCTACATCAAAGTTGGCCTATTTTGTGTCTAGTTTCACCTCCCATTGGTCTCATACCAATTGGGATCACCAATTATCACTTATGGTTCAATTTACCTACTGCCTTCATAACACAAAATTTGCACACAAAGAACACTTCCAAATGACACTTCTCCTCCTCCCAAAACTATAAATATACATTCATAACATTTCTATACCATTCATCATATCTCAATCATGTCCATTTGGGCAGAATATACAAGTGTTCCATGTACATTATACAACCCTAATTTGCAAAGTTAAATTCAACATAATATATACATGAAAACACTTTATTATAACATATACCTCCCAACCATTACTTCACATACACTGCCCTCAATTCATCTCATCAAGAAAATTCATGAAACCAAACACTAATTCATGAATTTAAAGGCTGCCAAAAGTGGCAGTTTACTAAGGTATACAAATTGCTTTGCAAACCCTTAATTTCAAGTACTCAATGTACATATACATGGAACTAAATTGCTACAACTATAAAATGACTAAATGTAACACCCCTATGTTCCGTAGTGCGTTCTACTATTTCGGTGATAGTGTCTGTCCGAACAGGTAGGATGCTAGGAATTATATTTAAATATTAGGGTGGAGATATAAGGTATCGAAATACAATAGAGGAAAATACAAGAAAAATAATAGCAATAAAATGAAACTAAGTTAAACGAGCCAGCACCGCAGTGATGGGTGACTGCACGGGGAAGTTACGGCGTAGGCAATAGCCGACCCCAGGACTGCAGGGAACCCTCAGAATTTAGTTTCGAGACATACTTAAAGAGTTATTGAAGTATAAATGTCCTTAGAAATATCAAAGAAAAATTAATTAATTAGTACAAAGAAAAATGAGAAATCGAGAAAACGATAAAAATCAGTGTTACCGAAAAATCAGGAATGCAACCCGAATAGGGGCATTATGGTCATTTGACATCCCGAGTTATCTTTTGACCTAAATGTCCATTAAAAATAAGTAGTATTAAATTTTAAAAATGCCATGAAAATGAGAAACTTGACACATAATGTAAAGAGTGAGAAATTTGGGTGTTAATTGCAAATTAGGAAACTTAGGGTTATTTAAATATTAATTAAGGTAAGTGGAGCACTAAGTGGATTATTTAAATGTTAGTGGACATGGAAGGCAGCACTAACCATCATCTTCAACCTTCATCTTCAACATAGCCGAATGGTTCTCTCAAGCTCCCCATCCATGGCCGTTTCATGCAACCTCCCTAAACTCCACCATTTTCAACTTAAAACCCAAAGCTTGCTTCACTAACTTTGCTCCCCACATCACAAGGAAGACTTAGATAGCAATTTTAAGAAGTTTAGTGAAGTTTTGGTCAAGCTTTAAAAGTGGTAAGTGTGTATTTTCAATTCTTGTTTCATTAAACTTTGAGTGGATATTATGGTGAGTTGTTTTATGGAAGAAGTTTTGAAGTTTGATGATTTAATGGTGATACACCATTTTGGCTGCCATGGAAACTTACTATTAGTTATTTGTTTTCACTTGTAAATGGTTGTTTAAGATGTTGGTATAGGTGTTTATGTGTATAGAAATAATTTAGACAATGTGTATTAAGAGTATGTGTAATGGTGCAATTGGTTTTGGAAGCTTAAAAGCAATTTAAAGGAGATATGTTCAATGGGGTAATTCGACAACTTTTAAGTGTGGTTAGAAATGGGTAGTTTCATGGAATGGTTTGTTGAATTATGGTGCTTATGGTGGCAGCATGTGTATGTGTATAATTGTTTGGATTTGGACATGTAAATGAGGTAAGTTCATGTGGTTAAATTATTGTAATTGGTCTTTGAAAATTTTGAGTTATAATGTGTATATTGAAAATGGTTACAAGCTATCCAAAATGACCAAAATGTGTTGTTAAGTGTGCTAATGGTATGGTACAGACCAGAATTGGCATGAAGAGTTAGCTTAGTAAGTATAGAATGTGTAATTGGTAAGTGATGAAGAATGTGTAGTAGGGCAATGTATGTTTTAGCTTAGAACCTTAAGTGTGTGACTCCAATTGGTATGAGACCAATTGGAGGTGAAACTAGACACAAAATGTGCCAACTTTCGTGAAGGAAGCTTACCTAAATTCTGCCTAGATGGTGACTTGAAAAATGACCAAATCCGGATTAGTGACTTGAAAGCCTGAAAATTGACCATTTGAGCAGCAGTTAGTATTTTGACCATAAGTTACTCAAAACAGGTCCAAATGACCTGAAATTTTTACCATGAATAGTTTAGACATAGATCTAAAATTCTTATGAAGACACCAAAGCCTAGAAATGGCCAGAACCAAGCCAAATAGCTTGCATAAGTTCAGGTACCAAAATTGGCCGAACCAAAAGTGACCTAAAAATGACCTAAGCCTACCATTTTAGTGCATTCTGTCCAGCATTGGTAAATTGACAATATCTTGGTCTATACAACTTAGAATGACTTGAAATTTTGCCCCGCGTGCAATAAGACATAGACGTATAAGTTTGTAGTTTGGACCGAAACCCAAAAACCGAGGAAACTAGGTCGTCCGGCTAGGTCAAAATAGTATACTGAAATTCAAAAAATTGTAATAAAATGCAATACACTTAGAAATGAAATTGATAACACATACCAACACTAAAGGGCTATAAAATGTGACATATTTGTAACATTAGAATTGACTCACTTAGAGTGCATTAAGGGTCAACATTATAGGTTGACTAATGAAATAAATTAAAGGGAATAGTACTAAGAAAATTTAAATATTGGATTTTATTATTAGAAACAAATTCATTGAGTATTGAAACAGTTTAAATTGTGTGTTTCGGTTGAAAAGGATATTGAGAAGCATAAGGAACATTGAATCAAGGCCTAGAGGCGACTCAAACCAGGTCTGTGCATAATACTTTTTATATTCACTGCTTTTACTAGAAAATTTATTTGGAGAAATGAGTTATGAATAATTTTTTTATTGTTTTAGCTTTGGGAATATTATTTGAAAATTATTATGTTGTCTACTTTGCAAATGGAAATTTTGAGATAAAATGTGATTTGTGGTTTGTATGAAATATTGTGATTTGGAATTATTTTGATTCACACTTGGCATGACAATGTTACTATGTTCCTCCTCCATTTATGGGGTGAGTGAGATTATATTCCTCCCTCTTTGACTTGCCGGTCTGAGGTGAGTGTGGATGAGTACTCATTATCTAGCTAGCTACCTCCCTCATTAATTTCGATTAGTGGGGTGAGTATGCCTTGTCGTGATGTACACATGGCATGTTCGGAAAAATTTTGTGTTATGACCTAAGTTGTATTATTGATTGGCAACACTGTGTTATTAAATTGTTTGATTAAATTTGTGTTATATGGGCTTTGAAAAATTGTGAATTGTTTGGATTGTAAATTGTCAATAAAAGTTTTACATACAACATTTTAAATTGTTATTGTGCACCACTGAGTAAATTTTATTCAGCGATAGCTTTTTCATTACTATCGCAGGTAGACAGTCGAACAGAGCAGCAGAGTAGGCTACTTGTGCTATATTTTGATATTTCACCGGGTATATTGAGTATACCATATTTTGTAGTTTTTGTTGTAATGTATTTGCACTGTATGTATATATTGTACTTGGTCTTGAGCAGTTGTAAACTAAAATTGTAAATTATTTTGGCTTGTAAAAATATTGTGATAAATTTATCTTATCTTAGCTTTTGAAAATACTGAAAAATTGATTGTTGAATTGAATTGATAATGTTGAGAAAATTATTGTGTTGAATTATTATTGGAGTTTGGGATTGAGAAATATATTGGAAGTGTTTTTTTTTACAAGTTTTTGAAGAACTATTTTATTCAAAATATAGATGGCACTCTGCCAAAATTTTTGCAGAAATTATTGATATTCAAATTTGTTATTTTGTTTCACTTTAGTTAAAAAATTTTAATACCTGTCAAAAGTGCTCAACACTATAAAAAGAAGTAAGAAAAGTTTTAAAATCCCTTATAGTGTATTTAATGGGTTATCAGTAGACGAAGTTTGGTAATTCATTAAGTATACTACGGGATCATGTTATGCCTTACAGAGGGGTAGGGTGTGACACTAAATCAACATTATTTTCCATCCATTAGAGGTAAGAAAAACTCAAGCAACATAGGTTCTCATGACTGCCAAAATTGAACAACACCATAACTCAATAAATTCTTCCATTCTCTTCACCATTTAACTCACCTCAACCTAAACAAGAAGTTTACTAAAGCAAGGGAGGGGATTTGGTCACTTACTTCTTTTGGAGCTTGTTAAAAACTCACTAAATTCCTTCCTTCTTGCTCCCAAAAGCTTCCTCAAGGTGAGTGTGCAAGCTTTAATGAAGAAACCAAGTGGAAATAATGGCTAAATTAATGGTGCATGGTGATGGAACTCATTTGGCCATGGTGGACTTCAATGGAGTTTCTCTCGGCTGGTTATTTCTCAAGGTTGAAGATGAGTAAATTTTGCCCAATTCAGCTTTTATATGTCCCATATTTTAAGGTTAGTGGAGCATTAAACAATAATTTAATATTTAATGATTTTATGTTTCACAATTTATATTTTATACCTTATTTCTTTCACTATTAATATAATGTACCACATTTTAATTTTTCATGACATTTTTAAAGTGTAGTATCATTTATTTTTAATGGAAATTGAGGTCAAAAGGTAACTCTATGTGTCAAATGACCAAAATGCCCTTCTTTGGGTTGTATTCTCGATTTTTCAGTAACACCGATTTTTATCTGTTTCTCGATTTTTCATTTTTCTTTATACTAACTTATTAATTTTTTTTTTGGTATTTCTAGTATCAATTACATTTCAATAAACCTTTAAATTATGTCCCAAACTTTAATTCTGAGGGTTCCCCGCAATCCTGGGGTCAGCAATTGCCTTCGCCGTAACTTCTCGTTGTAGTCACCCATCGCTACGGTGCCGGCTCGTTTAACTTAGTTTCATTTCCTCTCTTTTATTTTTCTTTAATTTTTGTTGTATTTTCTTTTTATTTATTTCATCATTATATGTCTGTTCACTATCACCGAAGTGTAGTTCCAGACATCCTGACTTGCTTGGACTAACATTAGGTCACCGGAGCAACAGAACGTACAGAACATGTACAGTGGGGATGTTACAACTCTTCCCCTCTAAATAAAAATTTCATCCTTGAAATTTACCTGATGTGAAGAGCTGAGGGAACTGTTACCTCATTGTCTCCTCACTCTCCTATGTTGCCTCTTCCGTGTTGTGGTGCTTCCATAGGATTTTCACTAGTGGAATTGTCTTGTTTCTGAGCTTTTTTACCTCTCGTGCCAAGATTTTAATCGGTCCTTCTTCATATGTCAGGTCAGGTTGTATAACAATTTCTTCTGTTGAGATGACATGTGAAGGATCTGATCTGTATCTTCTGAGCATCGAGACATGGAACACATTATGTGTCTAGTCCAGCTCAGGTGGTAAGGCTAATCTGTAGGCTACTGGTCCCACACGTTCAATAACTTCATATGGGCCAATGAACCTAGGGCTTAATTTTTCCTTTTTCCCGAATCTCAACACTTTCTTCCTTGGTGATACTTTGAGAAATACCTTCTCACTAACTTCATACTCAATGTCCTTTCTTTTCAAGTCAGCATAAGATTTCTGTCGGTCCGAGGCAACTTTCAAATTGGCTTTTATCAGTTTCAACTTTTTCTTTGTCTGTTTTACCAGGTTTGGTCCCACTAGCTTATCTTCACCCAATTTAGTCCAGCATACAGGTGTTCTGCATTTTCTCCCATACAGTGCTTCATAGGGTGCCATTTGTATGCTAGCTTGATAGCTATTGTTATATGCAAATTCTGCCAGTGGAAGGTATCTGTCCCAACTTCCCTCAAACTCAATAACACAACTCCTCAGCATATCCTCAAGGACCTATCATATATATTTGGTTATTATTATCATTATCAGTTAAATTTATTGTTTGCAATAACTCAATGAGTTTCAGAATTTACCTGGATTATTCTATCTGACTGTCCATCCGTCTGAGGATGAAAAGCCGTACTAAAATGGAGTTGTGTGCCTAAGGATTCTTGTAATTTTTTCCAAAATCTAGATGTAAACCTTGGGTCTCTATCAGATATAATGGAAAGTGGAATTTCATGTAGTGTAACTATCTCACTAATGTACAATTCTGCTAGCTTTTCTAATGAGTAGTCAATTCTGGCTAGCAGAAAATATGCTGATTTGGTCAACCTATCCACAATCACCCATACTACATCATGCTTCTTCTGAGTGAGAGGTAGACCACTGACAAAGTCTATAGTGACTCGGTCCCATTTCCATTCAAGTATGCTTATGGGCTGTAACAAACCTGATGGAACTTGATGTTCTGCTTTGACTTGCTGACATGTCAAGCATCTAGTTACATAGTTAGCTATGTCCTTCTTCATACCTGGCCACCGGTATCGAAGTTTCAGGTCATGGCACATTTTTGTGCTTCCTGGGTGCATAACATACACACTGTTATGTGCTTCTCTCAGAATACTGGTTTTCAACTCTTTATCATCTGGTACACATACTCTTTCTTTATAGTACAGGAACCCATTTTCTTTCACTTCATATTCAGTTTCCTTTCCCTCAGTGATTTTGCCCATAACAGCCATTAATTTCTCATCTGTCTTCTACCCATCCTGTATCTGTTGTAACAGATTCAGCTTCACTTGCAAATCAGCCAAAATAACTCAATCATAAGTTAAGGACTGTTGGGCATTCAGAGATCTTAATGCTACAATAGATTTTCTGCTTAAGGCATCAGCGACTATGTTTGCCTTCCCAGGGTGGTAGTCAATCACACAATCATAATCTTTTAGGATTTCAATCCATCGCCTCTATCTCAAATTAAGTTCCTTCTGGGTTGGCAGATACTTCAAACTCTTATGGTCTGTGTATATGTAGCATTTTTCTCTATACAAGTAATGCCTCCATATCTTCAATGCGAAGATAATTGCTGCTAACTCTAAATCATGAGTAGGGTAATTCTTTTCATGTGGCCTTAACTGCCTGGAAGCATATGAAACCACTTTCCCTTCTTGCATAAGTACACACCCTAACCCATTATGTGAGGCATCACTGTGGACTAAAAAGTCTTTTCCTGACACTGGTTGTGTTAACACTGGTGCCTCTGTCAACATAGCCTTCAGCCTCTCAAAACTGGCTTGACACTTGTCATTCCAGTCAAATTTCATATTCTTGTTTAGTAATTTGGTCATTGGAGCAGCTATCAGGGAAAATCTCTTTACAAATCTTCTATATTATCCAGCTAACCCCAAGAAACTTTTGATCTCAGTTGTATTTTTGGGAGGCTTCCATTCTATCACTACTTCAACCTTCTTGGGATCTACTCTAATTCCTTCAGCTGATACTACATATCCAAGGAATGCAATCTCATTCAACCAGAACTCACACTTGGACAATTTAGCATACAGTTTCTTCTGTTTTAGAGTCTGCAGAACAATTCTCAAATGCTCATCATGTTCTGCTTTATCCTTGGAATACACCAGGATGTCATCAATGAAGACCACTACGAACTGATCTAAGTATGGATGGAAGATGTTAGTAGTATGCCCAAGAGCATATCATTTAGTATGTATCTTGTACATGTTTTATTAATAAAAGGCATTTTCACTTTTCCATTTACATAATATATTTATGTGTAATAGAAAAGGTCCATTGATATTTTGTTAGAAATTCTATTCTTAAGTTGTTAAGACTATGAGTGACAGTATTTCTAGCACAAAGTATCATAAATAGATTCACAATCGAGGATACTTCACAATAAGGACATGACTTATCCAGAAAGATTGTATTCATATTTGTTCTTAAATTATTTATATGAGATATAAATAAGATGGAATGGTGAGTCTCATGCCATATAACAAACATGATAGGCACTTATACATGATAAGTAGGTCGAACCAGTGACATTTATGACAAGCACATGGAATTTACTCTTGTCAATGTATTGTCATAAATCATATCAGTGCATATAATCTTTAGACATAAGATAGCACAGTTATCTTGTATATAGGTGGTTTGAGTTTGATACTGCTTTCATACTTGTATTGTGTATGGATATATGGGTATGTGTTGGCTCCTACTAGTTATATATTGAGGTAGGTGTTGATCAAGATGGAATCTGTTCCTCTAAGTAAACAGGGATAAATTCCTATGTTCATTTAATTATTCTTGATGTTTCAAGTTCTTGGCCAGGACAGATAGATTTAATCAAAAAAGAGTTTCTGATGAGAAAATATTTTAATCTAGAACTGAAATTAAAAGAGAACATAATATTCATAGCAAATGGGGTTTGACATAAACCATGACTCCAACTTGAGTTGGGATTTTATAACAGAGAGATTCTAGTGCATGGTAACATATGATTATAGGTTCATTTAAGGTAAACCTTATTACTAATTGTGTGGCTATAGCATGTTATGCTAGGTGTTATCCATGGTTTATGAGGTGTATAAAATGATTTAGAGAAATCATTTATGGTAAGAAAGAGTTCTGTTGATATTAAGAGTTGATATTATGTCTCATTGCCAATTAGTAATGAGCCTAGTAATTCACACACATACACAAGTAATCGTCACATTAAATATGATTTAATTAATTAATTAATTAATTAAAGAGTTTAATTGATTAATTAAATAGGTTTGATTTGCAATTAGATTGCAAAGTCCCTAGTATGGCTTGAAACCAAATCTAGGTTATTGGATGTATAGTATAAGTTAAATTTATATTTAAAGTATTTAAATATGAATTTAATTAATGAGAAAAATAATTAATTTATATTTGATATAAATTGATTAGAAAAAGAGAAATAATTATTTTGGGTTGAGAACTCAAAATTAAGACACAGGGGTATTTTGGTCATTTCACAGGGTGACAAGTGGCACCATGAGATGGTGACAAGTGGCACCATGAGATGGTGACACATGGCACTACACATAAGCTTGTCATATGTCTTTTAATCATGGAAGATGATTAAAATCAAGATTAAATATAGGTTTGACACTTGGCAAAATGTGATTGGGTCAATTAGACCTAGAGCCAATCAGAAGGTAACATATAGCAAGGGTTTTAAGTGATGACCCAGCTATATAAGTGTTGTTCTGAAAGAGTAAAACATGTGGGCTGCTGTTCTTCTTTGGTGCAGCCACCCAAAGAACATCTCCCCTCTCTTCTTCTTCATCTCTCATCAATTGAAAGAGATTAGCCATCAATCTCTTGAATTAAAAATACTAGAAATTGTTTCTAGTGTCCTGTTTACATCTGTAATCTCTCAAAAGGCAAAACTTGATTTTCTAATTCATAGAAAAAGCTTTAGAAGCTGTTCAAGGGCTGCCATAGGTGATCTTGGTGTGGACAAGCTAGAGAGACAACATCTGGTGTCCTAAAGGCGCATCCTAAAGGTTCCAAACACACTGCAGTGTATCAAGAGGTTAGTGCACTGGTTCTTGATCTAATATAGGGTTCTTAAAATTAATCTGATTAATTCTAAAATCTTAAATGGAAAATGTAGATCCAAAAACATATTGAAAGAGTTTTAATATGCTGTTTATCATTGAAATCAAATGGATAAAAATGAATATTGTATGATACATGTGACCCTAGGTAAAAAAATGTTGAATTCAATTATATAAACTTGTGTTTTTCATGCTTCTGCTCCTTCAGAAGATACGGTTCATAAGGTCCATGAATGCTACTGGAGCATTTGTTAACCCAAATGGCATCACTAGGAATTCATAATGCCCATATCGGGTTCTGAATGCAGTCTTAGGCACATCTGCATCCCTAAGCCTTAGCTGATGATACCCTGATCTGAGATCAATCTTAGAAAACACACCGGCTCCCTTCAACTGATCAAACAGATCGTTAATTCTAGGCAACGGATACTTATTCTTCACTGTTACTTTGTTTAACTGCCGGTAGTCAACACATAACCTTAGTGTCCCATCTTTCTTCTTAACAAGCAATACCGGAGCTCCCCACAGTGACACACTAAGGCGTATGAACCCCTTGTCTAGTAATTCTTGTAGCTAGATTTTTAACTCTTTTAATTCAGCAAGTGCCATCTTATAAGGAGCAATTGAAATCGGAGCTGTACCCTGCATCATATCAATAGCAAATTCAACTTTCCTTTCTGGTGGCAAACTAGGCAATTCCTCAGGAAATACCTCAGAGAAATCCCTTACTGTGGGTATGTTAGACAAGTCAAGTTTACCTTTCCTAGTATCAACTACATGTGCCAAATAGGCTTTACACCCTTTTCTCATCCATCTCCTTACAACTGTAGCTGAGATGACATTGGACAAGAAATTTGTCCTTTCACCCACAACTGTTATTTCTTCATTCTCAGCAGTTTTCAGAGAGATTCTCTTTAATTTACAATCTACCATTGCATGATGATGGGATAAGCAGTCCATTCCCAAAATCACGTCAAACTCATGGAAAGGCAGTTCGATTAAGTCTGCTAAGAACTCTTTCCCTTAAATCTTCAATAGACAACCCTTATATACCTTGTTTACTACCACACTGTGGCCTAGCGGATTTGTGAACAGGATGTCTTGGTCACTTTCCTCTACTGGTATTCTCTTTTCTATGGGCAGCTTGATACAAATATATGAATGAGTAGATCCTTCCTTTTTCTGCGGGCAGCTTGATACAAATATATGAATGAGTAGATCCTGGATCTACTAATACATGCACAAAAGTATTATAGAGGAGGAACGTACCCTTGATGACATCTAGAGCATCCTGTTCCTCTTGTGCCCTTATAGCATAAGCTTTGGCTAGTTTTCTACCTTCTACTCTCTCCACAGACTCTGATATAGGTTTCTGTGAAGTACCGATTGCCTTAGCCTTACCCGACATTCTACCCCTTCGAGCTAGAGGGGCAGGCCTAACAGTTGATACCAGAGTAGATGTAGCAGTTCTGCGCTGGCAATCTCGGATTAGGTGGTCTGTAGACTCACACCATAAACAAACACCTATCATCCTCCAACATTCCCCCTTATCCCATTTTTGGTAATGTAGGTAAGCAATAGATACTGTTGGGGCTAGTCCCCTGAACCCCGTCCTTGGAAAGGTAGCCACTGAAGGTGTGGACTGGCCTCTCCTTGGTGCAAATTGAGATTTGGGCCTCTGTGACTGACCTTGACTTGGTGCTGCACCGAAACTCTAAGTAGGTGAACCTCTGAATTTCTTACTAGGGGCCGAAGATGTACTGGTTTGACCCTGACCTCTTTTCTGCTGTCTATCCCTTCTGTTCTGCTCATTTATTCTAACTTTTTCAACCTTCAGTGCGGCTTCCACTAACTTGGCAAACTCTGTAATCTCCAAGGCTGTAATCATTACTTTAATATTATCATTGAGTCCTTCCTCAAATCTCTTGCATCTCTCGACCTCATTAGGGAATATTTTTTGCCTATAACGGCTCAGTTCTGACAAATTCTCTTTCATATTCAGCCACTATCAGCTGTCTCTGGCGTAGGGTAATAAATTCCCTTCTCTTCTCTTCCAGGTATACATGCCCACATACTTCTTACTGAACTAGTGAGAAAGAAATCCCAAGTTATTTATTCTGGTGGCACCTCACTAGTTACTGTATCTCACCATTGATATGCATCATTTTGCAATAGTGATACAGTAGCTTCCAAATTCTGCTCTGGAGTACAGTGAAGTTGTTTCAAAACCCTTCCAGATCTGTCCAACTAGTTTTCAGTTGTGGCAGAATCATCTTCCCTTTTGCCCAGAAAATCCACTGCTCTGAACTTCCTGAGTTTCTCCATATGAGATTTTTAATGTGGAGGTGGTGGTGGCGACATAACTCTTGCCATCTCTCTAAAGAACTTAGCCATTTGCTGAAATGTGGCTAGTGCATCTGGAACTGGTGGAGCAGGTTCCCTCCTGTCTCGTGGTTCAGTCATAGATGGAGCATGACTCTCCACCTCCTCATCGACTGCTCTCTACGAAGTGGTGTCCATATTCTGATCAAAATAACAAATCAAAATATATGCATTAGAGTCATCTTAACACTTACAATACAATGCATGATATGCAAACTATCTAGGTCTAGAAATGCCTAAACCGTTAACACCCCTCACCGGTCTACAATGTAGCCGAGCAAGGCATGCTACATGGCGTGCTGGAGCACCTAGTCTGTGATTATCTCATTTCCTGAACTCAATTTGATTTTAAAAAGTCTTTTATGTAAAATTCATATCATTTTGGTTCTATTTTCATACTTTAATAAAATCAGTGTTTCAAAAATGGTAATAAAAATCTGGCAAGGTGCCGTCTGTATTTCGAACAAACTGTCCTTCTAAACCTATTAAAAACAGTTCAATATGATAATATTTTCAAAATCTCAACTATTTCATAGTTTCAAAATACAATCTATCATAATTTACATTCATCCAAATACTCTCCATAGGAGTTTAATATGTATAATTTATTACAAACCTTAAATTTTTACGATATACATATTACATAACAAAATGTCAAAATATAACTGATAGTCATTACACAAGATCCTAAGTCCTACCATGTATGCAGTGTAGTATAGATGACTCTGGACTCCTGTGCAGATCTGATGTCTCACCTGGTCGTAGGTCTGCTGGGCTCCCCAGCTATGTCTCCAATACCTATGCATAGCAAAAGCAACGCGCTAAGCAATTCTGCTTAGTGGTGCCAAATATAAAGAAATATAAACTAAAATAAAATAAATGAATTGTTTATGAATTTATGACATCGATATTCTTTGCAGTTGTTGAATTTATGACTAATATAAACTACTTTTATTTTCTAACCTTTTATTTTTGCTAAATTTTGGTGGTGCTGTATGTCAATAAACTGAATTTAACTATTTGAATTTAATAATGCTTAAATTAACTGCCCATATTGCCTATACACCGACTAGACTGGATAAACGGACACCATCAGTTACAAAGTGTCTCCCGGTGTGCAAACAGTGTGGCTAAAAAGCCATATAGTCAATCAAGCGATAAGCCAAGCATAATAATACAATCCGTATAGCCGTAGGCTATTAAAATCACAGTGCGACATAAATAAGCCATGAAAACACAGTATGGAATAAAGCCATTTACAGAACAACTATCAGAATCCTATTGGCGTGCCAACCTATCCAAACTAGTCAACTAGGCAAACTAGGGCACATCACAAATTAATTGTTTAATTCTTCATTTTTTTGAGTTTACTAGATATCATATAATTCACAAGTCAATGTAAATGTTGACCTTTTTAGATAATATGGATAAGTTGATTCTAGCATTAACATGTCACAATTTGTAATTCAATATACTACCAATATACTGCAATTTACCCCTTGGCATTCATTGCCAAATTACTTCAAGCTTCATTATATGTAAATGTCAAATTTCCAGTTTTAGTGTGCTAGATTGATCTATCTTAATGTCCTATTTCTCTTGGTTTTTAGCTTATGGTCAAAGAAGAAAAATTATAGCTCTATGCCTTATTGAACTTTTGGCACAAATTTTAGGTCATTATGAGTTGTATAGACCAAGATATGGTCAATTTACTAAAACTTGACAGATTGCATCTTTAGTGCAAAATTTGGTCAATTTTAGGTCAAATTCAGTTCTAGTAGTTTTGGTACCCGAAATTAGGCAAGTAATTTGACTTGGTTCTGGCCATTTCTCGGCTTTGGTGTCTTCATAAAAATTGTAGCTCTATGTATAAGTTTCCATGGTAAAATTTTAGGTCATTTGGACCTGTTTTGAGTGAGTTATGGTCATCTTAGTGACTACTATTCATATCATCAAAAATTTGGGCTTGCACTTACCAATTCCGAATTAGGTCATTTTTAAGATCAGTTTCTAGGCAGAATTTTGGCAACATTTCTACAACAAAGTTGGCCTATTTTGTGTCTAGTTTCACCTCCCATTGGCCTCATACCAATTGGGGTCACCAATTGTCACTTATGGTTCAATTTACCTACTGCCTTCATAATACAAAATCTGCACACAAAGAACACTTTCAAATGACACTTCTCCTCCTCCCAAAACTAAAAATATACATTCATAACACTTCTATACAATTCATCATATCTCAATCATGTCCATTTGGGTAGAATATACAAGTGCTCCATGTACATTATACAATCCTAATTTGCAAAGTTAAATTCAACATAATATATATATATGAAAACACTTGATTATAACATATACCTCCCACCCATTACTTCACATACACTGCCCTTAATTTATCTCCATCGTAATTCATCAAGAAAATTCATGAAACTAAACACTAATTCATGGAGCTAAACACTAATTCATGAATTTAAAGGCTGCCAAAAGTGGCAGTTTACTAAGGTATACAAATTGCTTTCTAAACCCTTAATTTCATGTACTCAATGTACATATACATGGAACTAAATTGCTATAACTTTAAAATAACTAAACCAACATTATTTTCCATCCATTAGAGGTAAGAAAAACTCAAGCAACATAGGTTCTCATGGCTGCCAAAATTGAACAACACCATAACTCAATAAATTCTTCCATTCTCTTCACCATTCAACTCACCTCAACCTAAATATGAAGTTTACAAAAGCAAGGGAGGGGATTTGGACACTTACTTATTTTGGAGTTTGTTAAAAACTCACTAAATCCCTTCCTTCTTGCTCTCAAAAGCTTCCTCAAGGTGAGTGTGCAAGCTTTAATGAAGAAACTAAGTGGAAATAATGGCTAAATCAATAGTGCATGATGATGGAACTCATTTGACCATGGTGGACTTCAGTGGAGTTTCTCTCGGCTGGTTATTTCTCAAGGTTGAAGATGAGTAAATTCTGCCCAATTCAGCCTTTATATATCCCATATTTTAAGGTTAGTGGAGCACTAAACAATAATTTAATGTTTAATGATTTAAAGTTTCACAATTTACATTTTATGCCTCATTTCTTTCACTATTAATATAATGGACCACATTTTAATTTTTCATGACATTTTCAAAATGTAATATCATTTACTTTTAATGGAAATTGAGGTCAAAAGTTAACTCTAGGTGTCAAATGACCAAAATGCCCTTCTTCGGGTTGTATTCCCAATTTTTCGGTAACACCAATTTTTCTCTGTTTCTCGATTTTTTGTTTTTCTTTACACTAATTTAATAATTTTTCTTTGATATTTCTAGTGTCAATTAGATTTCAATAAACCTTTAATTATGTCTCGAAATTTAATTCTGAGGGTTCCCTGCAGTCCTGGGGTCGGCAATTGCCTTCACCGTAACTTCCCGGTGTGGTCACCCATCGCTACGGTGCCGGCTCGTTTAACTTAGTTTCATTTCCTATCTTTTATTTTTCTTTAATTTTTCTTGCATTTTATTTCTATTTATTTCATCATTATATGTTTGTTCACTATCACCGAAGTGTAGTTCCAGACATCCTGACTTGCCTGGACTGACATTAGGTCACCGAAGCAACAGAACGTACAGAGCACGTACAGTGGGAATGTTACAAGATCGGCGCAGACTAGTACAATCTTTGGCAAAATGTCTAGTCCCTCCATAGTTAAAACATGCACCAGTGGCCTTAAAACACACCCCACTGTGTGTTCTACCACAAGTCTCACATTGTCGGACTGATAACGCTCCCCGAGATGCCTGGTAAGTCTATTGACCAGACCGGGGTGGTCTTTGGCCAAAGAATCTGCCTCTACTAGATTTGCAGGAGCCGGATCCCTCAGATTATTTCTGCTTCCTAGAACTGCTCTTAGTAGGTTGGCCAGTAGCTTTCTCGGTTTTCTCTTTCTCTTGGGTATTCTTCTTCACTGACCCTTCCATTTCTATCCTCTCACATTCCAAGGCTTGTGATATCAACTCAGAAAAATTCTGGTGTCGAAAACCCACTACTTGCATTCTCAATGTAGGCCTTAACCCGGCCTCAAACCTCTTGCATCTGTCTCTGAGCATGGAGACCAAGCTTCTAGCATAGTGGCTTAGTCTTGAGAAATCCCGCTCATATTCTACTATGGTCTTGTCCCCTTGCATCAGATTCAAAAGTTCTTGAACTTTCATGTCAACATAGGTATTGGGGACCCATTTCTATCTGAACTCCCTCAGGAAGTCTGCCCATGTAAGAATAGGTAGCTCAACCAGGCTGTTGGGGATGGTCTTCCACTATTCATACGCATCCCCTTGAAGAAGAGATACTGAGTATTCAAATTTTAATTCCTTGGCACATCGCAGCTTTCTGAATACCCTTTCCATTCGTTCTAGCCACTGTTTTGCTTCTAGTGGATCCACAGTGCCCTTAAACTCGATAGCCCCAAATTTCATTAATTTTCCATATTACCAAGCCGAGGGTTGTGGTTGTGCTGCTGGTGCTTGTATCTGAGCTTGTGGTGGCACATTTCCTGCCATTTGTTGAAAAAATGCAGCCATCTACTGTGCAAACTGAGCAAGAAACTACGGTGCTTGAGGAGGAGCTGGGTGGCTGACCCACTCACATTCTGGAGTGCTAGGGCTTCTCCTTGGGCCTCAGCCTCGACAGATTGCTCTACAAAATGATCTCCCTCTTCCATTTCATTTTTCAGAATTTCTATTTCCTGAGATCAAACACAAGGAGGTTGACCTCCATTAGTGCATATTCATGATGTAAATATGTCATATGTATCAATTTAGGACACTTAAGCAGTTGTACTTATCAAAGGAAATATGCACATGCACAATCAAAATTCATTTCAAAACCATGCTCTGATACCACTAAAACATGTTATACCTTACCCCTCTATAAGGCATAACATGATCCCGTAGAGTACCTAATGAACTATCGAACTTCACTTATCGATAACTCATTAAGTACACTACAAGGGATTTTGAAATTATTTTCTTACTTTTTGAAAGTGGTGAGCATTTTTTGTAGGAAGTAAAAACATTTAATTGAAGATTAAAAGCTAGTTAAAATTGTTGTCCATTTTATTTTTCAGTAAATTCTGGAAAAATTTCGGCAGAGTACTAACAGTAATTGAGAAAAACAAAAAAAATTTTACCTGTAGAAAAACACTCCCAATAATAATACACTTCACCAATTCAACCACCAAAACTCAAATCAACACAATTCTCATCCTTCTCTACAATTCAAAATAAGATTTTATCTCAAATAGTTCAAATTAAGCTATGCACAATGCATTCAAAATAAGAAATTTACATTTGTAGTTAGATGTACAGGCCAAAAAAATCCAAAAGACAATAGTATTACATATTAACTGTACAACTGCTCAGTCACAAAAGTACATATGACTACAAAATTATTTACATCAAGAAATTACAAGGGTGTAATCAAATACCCATACAAAAGTCTCTATATAGTCCCCAACAATTCAGTAGCTCACTCTGCTGCTTTTTTTTATGAGAATCAAGCTACATCCACGATAAAGGATTTCATCCAAGGTCCAATTACTAGAGCTAGAGCTAAATCACTTCAGAATTTAATTTGTGAAAACATAAGAAGCAAGGATTATAAGCTGGAATGGCATGAAGAAAAATGTAAAGGATTAAATTTGGTGAAAATTATGCTTAGAAGTGACCAAGTGTCATGTGGAGCATTAGATTACATGGAATAACCTATGGACATGCATGCACCAGATCCAACCCATGTACATGTATCTACTGGCACCTTTTTCAAGGAATATTCCATCTGTTATAACCACCTCTCTTTTGGACTTAAATGCCCTTATTTGCTGCTGTATTAAATTTACTTTTTGTAAGGAGTTTTTAGTCTTTTGATAGATTAATTTTTGTTTGGACTTAAAGCTCCTTATAGCTGTTACTAAAGTAGGGATATTTTTGTCTTTAGCTTTGAAGCCAAGAGCCTATAAATACAAGTGTAATGAGAGAGTGGAGGACACACTTTGAATATTAATGAGATATTGTTTCTGCTCCTTTAGTGAGTAAATTGGCTGTTGCCTTTGTTCTTGTGAAGCTCATTAACTTGCTGAGATTCTATCTTGCAAGGTTTAATGTGCATAATATTCTTGGTTTATTCATTCTCCATATGAATTAGTTCAAGAATCCCATTTCTGATATTTTCTTTGAATTACACAACAATCTGATTGTGCTGGTTCAAAGAATCAAATTCATACATCTTGATTTGGTGCTTTCCATATTGTTCATTTAATTCTTGAATGTGGGTTTTCAAGTTACCAATTACTTGAAGGTTCACATCAATTTTTGGTATCAGAGCAAAGGGACGTCCAAACAAGGTAGACTCTCTATTTGCTTTTTATTCTTTGTGTTTCTTACCTTCTTCATATTTGCTGTTTGGCTCTTGGGGTTTAGTTGGACCTGTTTGTTTAAAAATTTGTTTTGTTGGGTTTGTCTTAGGGTTTTGGGTTAATCAATCCAAAGCGATTATTCTAGCCATCCATTTTGCTTCCTTCATTTTGATATTAAGCATGAGAGATTATTTGGGTCATTGAGTTCGACTTACCAATTTGGCTTGAAACTGTACCAGCATTATTTGGGTGTGTTTAAGACGTTGGGTGTAAATTTTGGGGGTTGTTTGATATCGTTTACTCTTTGAACCAAAATTTTCTGCGTGGACTGATCAAATTATGTTCACATAGCAAATAGACCCAGAAATTCCTGAAAATTTACAAGATGTTTATACCCCATATCAGTAGTTTCCATATTAAATTTCAGCTTAAAATTCAACCATTTGTATAGGGAACCAAATTTTGCGACAGAATCGATCAAAATAAGTTCACATAGCAAATATACCCAGAAATTTCTGAAAATTTACCGGGTGTTTATACCCCATATCAATAGTTCCCAAATTAAATTTTAGCTTAAAATTCATCCGTTTGTGTGGGGAACCAAAATTTTGCGGCAGACCCGATCAAATTAAGTTCACATAGCAAATCAGCCCTGAAATTCCTGAAAATTTACAGGCCATTTGTGCCATATTTGAGCTATTCTCAAATTAAATTTCAGCTAAAAATTTAATCGTTTGTGTGGGGAACCAAAATTTTGCGGCAGACACGATTATATTTGATTTACATAGTAAGTCTGTCAAGAAAAGCCTGAAATTCTTGCAGCAATTAGTCAGTATTGGGTTGCATTTGCCTACTCAATTTCATATCAAAATACACTCGTTTGCTTGGTGATCCTAAATTTATGCAATTCTTGGTGTATTGTGCGAACTGCTGGTAATTGTGATAAGTTGGTGGCAAACTTGGATATTTAAGCTTGATATCTCTACTTTAGGTTGTCTCTTTTCCAGCTTACTACTCTTTTATTTCGGTGTCTTCTTTCTTGATTCCTTATTGCATTACATTTCCATACTTTAGCTTTTCTTTTCTTGACTTATTGAATCACATTACTGTTTTCTTGATTACTCGTTTTGATCCGTCACGTTCAAAGAATTTTATTGTGTGTTAAATTTTTGTGGGTACAGTCTTAGTTTGAGTTACTTGAGTTTGATAAGAACTTGTGGACATAGACAAGAGAGGTAAAAGGCACAGAGTGGTGAGTTCATAAGAGGGAAAAAGCCTTGTTGAGTTAAACACGAGTGGAGTGTCCTCTGTTGAGTGTAAACACGTAAGGGAGTGAGTGAGGTGTTTTCTTTACACTAACCATTTTCTTGCAGGTCTAAAAACATGTCTAGAAGGGGTGATGGTAGTGAGGGGGAAGGTGAAAATCCATTCTACATGCAGGCTGTCAGACAACAATTTGAAAGAATGAATGTTATGTGCAATGAAATCATAGATAGGTTGGAAAGATTGGAGCAAAGAGATAGGCAAAATGAGAGAAGGCCAAATAGGAGGGATCTTGTACCTCCAGTAGTTGAATCTGATGAAGTTGAGGTTGATAACTATGATTTTGAGGTTGAAAGACCTAGGAGGGGTAGATATGAGAGAAGAGCTGAAGATAGGATGAATGGGGATAGGAGGATAAGAAGAGAGGAAAGAGAGAGGAATAGGGTAGATGACAATATCAAAAGTATTAAAATGAGCATCCCTTCTTTCCAAGGGAAAAATGATCCGGATGTGTATCTTGAATGGGAAAGGAAGGTAGAAGCTATGTTTGATTGTCATCACTATTCAGAGGAAAAGAAAGTAAAGTTAGCAATGAGAATTTCTTGATTATGCTTTGGTATGGTGGGATCAAGTGTTGATTAGTAGAAGGAGAAATTATGAGCAATCAATTGCAACCTGGGGTGAGATGAAAACTATAATGAGGAAGAGATTTGTTCCTAGTCATTACTATAGAGAGCTACATTAGAGGTTACAAAAATTGACTCAAGGTTCTAAAAGTGTTGAAGATTATCATAAAGAAATGGAAATTGCTATGATTAGAGCAAATGTGGAGGAGGATAGAAAAGCCACCATGGCTAGATTCTTGAATGGGCTAAACAAGGAGATTGCTCATATTGTTGAGTTACATCACTATATTGAGTTGGAGGATATGGACCACATGGCTATGAAGGTAGAAAGGCAACTTAAAAGCAAGTCAAAATTTGGAGGAAATGCAGGTACTTCTTCATCTTGGAAGTCTAACTGGAAGAAGGAGGATAGGGAAAATGCTGTTAGCAAATATAAGAGAAATGAGGAAAAGGAAAAAAAGGTGGAGAAGAAATTTGTAGAAAGTAAAGGAAAGGAGGTTACAACTACTACCCGAAATAGAGATGTGAAGTGTTTTAGGTGTTTGGGCAGTGGACACATAGCTTCTTAATGCCCTAACAAGAGAGTCATGGTCATGAGAGAAAATGGTGAGATAGAAACGGAGGAGGAAATTGTTAGTGATTCCACATCTTCAGGGGAGGAGGATGCAGAGGTAGAATATGCTGCTGAAGGAAGTGCTCTAGTGATTATGAGAGCATTAAATACTCAAGTAAAGGAGGACATTGGTGATGAATTGCTAAGAGAAACAATTTTCCATACAAGGTGTCTTATCCAAGACAAAGCTTGTAGTGTCATCATTGATGGGGGAAGTTGTGCCAATGTTGCTAGTACTATTTTGGTGCAGAGATTAGGGTTGAGGACTTTGAAACACCCTAGACCCTATAAATTGCAGTGGTTGAATGAATGCGGTGAGGTGAAAGTAACAAAACGAGTGCTGATTTCCTTTGCAATAGGAAAGTATCAAGATGAGGTTATGTGTGACGTGGTTCCAATGCAAGCTGGCCATTCATTACTTGGCCGACCATGGCAATTTGATAGAAAGGTGATCCACGATGGGTATAAAAATAGGTATTCTTTTGAAATGAATGGAAGGAAAATCATTTTGGCACCTATGACACCAAAACAGATTTATGAAGACCAAGCAAGGCTTAAGCAAGCAATGGGTGAGGTAAAACCAAGAGTGGCCGAAAAGAGAATAGAGAAGAAAAGAAGGAGTGAAAAGAAATTGACTGAAAATATTGTGAGTGAGCAAGACAAGGGTGGTTGTGAGGAAAGAAAAGAGAGTAAAGAAAACATTCCAAGAGTGCTTGAAAAGGGTGAAACTTCGGCGCAAAAGGAGAGCTGTGCGGAAAGAGGTGAGAGAAAATTAAGCTTGTATGCTAAAGGAAGAGATGTGAGGAATGCCATGTTTGCCAACAAGCAAATGTTATTAATTGTGTTTAAGGACTCTTGTTTATCCACATCTGACCTTGACCCCAATTTGCCTAGTGTTATTGTCTCCCTTTTGCAGGAATATGAGGATGTGCTACCTGAGGAGATGCCAGCTGGACTACCACCTATTCGAGGGATTGAGCACCAGATTGATTTTGTACCTGGAGCAGTTATTCCCAACCGTCCAGCCTATAGAACTAATCCTGAAGAAACCAAAGAATTACAAAGGCAAGTTGAGGAATTGCTAGCCAAGGGTTACGTGAGAGAAAGTATGAGTCCTTATGCTGTACCCGTCCTTTTGGTACCAAAGAAAGATGGCACATGGCGCATGTGTGTGGATTGTGGGGCGGTCAACAAAATCATTGTAAAGTATCGCCACCCTATACCTAGATTGGATGATATGTTGGATGAACTTTGTGGTGCTTGTGTGTTTACCAAAATTGACTTGAAAAGCGGATATCATCAAATTCGCATAAAAGTAGGTGATGAATGAAAGACTGCATTTAAAACAAAGCATGGACTATATGAGTGGTTAGTGATGCCTTTTGGGCTAACTAATGCTCCTAGCACTTTTATGAGATTGATGAATCATGTGTTGCATGCTTTTATTGGAAAATTTATTGTTGTTTATTTTGATGATATATTGGTTTACAGTAGGGCATGAATGAACATATGCATCATTTAAGAGCCGTATTCGATGTGTTGAGAAAGGAAAAATTATATGCTAACTTGAAGAAATGTTCATTTTGCATGGAAAAGGTTGTCTTTTTAGGATTTGTCATTAGTGCTAATGGTGTTGAAGTCGATGATGAAAAAATTAGAGCAATTAGAGACTGGCCCACTCCAAAGTCTGCATCTGAAGTGCGTAGTTTCCATGGACTAGCTAGTTTCTATAGAAGATTTATTAAGAATTTCAGTACCATTGCAGCACCATTGAATGATCTTGTCAAAAAGAATGTTAATTTTGTTTGGGAACAGAAACAAGATGATGCTTTTCAGAAAATTAAAGACATGTTATGTTCCGCTCCTGTGTTGGCTTTACCTGATTTTTCTAAGACTTTTGAGATTGAGTGTGACGCATCAGGTATAGGTATTGGAGCCGTTTTAATGCAGGATAAGAGACCAATAGCATTCTTTAGTGAGAAGCTTAATGGAGCAGCTTTAAACTATTCTACATATGACAAGGAGTTGTATGCATTGGTACTTGCCTTGGAAACATGGCAACATTACCTTTGGCCAAAGCAATTTGTCATCCACACAGATCATGAGTCATTGAAGCATATAAAGGGGCAAAATAAGTTGAGTAGGCATCATGCAAAATGGGTTGAGTTCCTTGAGACCTTCCCATATGTGATTCAATACAAACATGGGAAAGAAAATGTGGTGGCTGATGCCTTATCTCGAAGGTATAACCTTCTTGCCCTTCTTGATGCAAAGTTATTAGGATTCGAATATGTGAAAGAATTATATGCTGAAGATGATGACTTTGCTAGAGTGTATGCAGCTTGTGAAAAGAATGCTTTTAAGAAGTTTTATAGGCATGATGGATATTTGTTTAGGGAAAATAGATTGTGTGTGCCTAAGAGTTCTATGCGTGAATTACTTGTGAATGAGTCTCATGCTGGTGGATTAATGGGTCATTTTGGTGTTGCCAAAACTTTAGATATGTTAAAGGAACATTTTTATTGGCCGAATATGAAAAGAGATGTTGAAAGAGTTTGTGTTAGGTGCATTGTGTGTGCTAAGGCTAAATCTAGAGTTTTGCCACAAGGTTTGTATACACCTTTGCCTACTCCTAGTGATCCTTGGGTTCATTTGTCTATGGATTTTGTGTTGGGATTACCTAGGTCCAAACAAGGCCATGATTCAATTTTTGTTGTTGTTGACAGGTTTTCAAAAATGGCACATTTTATTCCATGCCATAAAACTGATGATGCTACAAATGTTGCAAATTTATTCTTTAGAGATATTGTTAGGTTGCATGGCATACCTAAGAGTTTAGTTAGTGATAGGGATGTTAAATTCCTTAGTCACTTTTGGAAGGTTTTGTGGGGAAAATTGGGCACCAAGTTGTTATTTTCCACCACTTGTCACCCACAAACTAATGGTCAAACTGAAGTAGTAAATAGGACATTAACTACTCTTTTGCGTGCTATGGTTAAGCAAAATTTGAAGTAATGGGAAGATTGCATTCCACTTGTTGAATTTGCATACCATAGAAATGTGCATTCTTCTACTGGCTATTCTCCATTTGAAATTGTGTATGGTTTCAATCTTTTACCTTTGCCTGTGAACGAGCTTGCTAGTTTAGATGGAAAAAGAAAAGCAGAATTGGTGAAGAAAATCCATGAACAAGCCAAGCTTCAAATTGAAAAGAAAAATGAAAAATATGCTAGTCAAGCCAATAAAAGAAGGAAGAAAGTCACATTTCAACCTGGAGATTGGGTATGGGTTCACTTGTGCAAAGAAAGGTTTCCCTCTCGAAGGAAATCAAAATTACAACCAAGATGTGATGGTCCTTTCCAAGTGCTGACCAAAATTAATGAT
Source organism: Hevea brasiliensis (assembly GCF_030052815.1). NCBI lineage: Eukaryota > Viridiplantae > Streptophyta > Magnoliopsida > Malpighiales > Euphorbiaceae > Hevea > Hevea brasiliensis. Next base: position 56,759,772 of record NC_079493.1, read on the forward strand.
AACGCCTACAAAATAAACCTGCCCGGTTAGTATAATGTCAGTGCCACCTTCAATGTTGCTGATTTATCTCCTTGTGTTGATGCAGGAACAGATTCAAGGACGACTCCTTTTGAAGCGGAGGGGAATTATGAGAATCAAGCTACATCCACGACAAAGGATTTCATCCAAGGTCTAATTACTAGAGCTAGAGCTAAATCACTTCAGAATTTAATTTGTGAAATCATAAGGAGCAAAGATTATAAGCTGGAATGGCATAAAGAAAAATGTAAAGGATTAAATTTGATGAAAATTATGCTTAGAAGTGACCAGGTGTCATGTGGAGCATTAGATTACATGGAATAACCTGTGGACATGCATGCACCAGATCCAACCCATGTACATGTATCTGCTGGCACCTTTTTCAAGGAATATTCCATCTGTTATAACCACCTCTCTTTTGGACTTAAATGCCCTTATTTACTGCTGTATTAAATTTACTTTTTGTAAGGAGTTTTTAGTCTTTTGATAGATTAATTTTTGTTTGGACTTAAAGCTCCTTATAGCTGTTACTAAAGTAGGAATATTTTTGTCTTTAGTTTTGAAGCCAAGAGGCTATAAATACAAGTGTAATGAGAGAGTGGAGGACACACTTTGAATATTAATGAGATATTGTTTCTGCTCCTTTAGTGAGTAAATTGGCTGTTGCCTTTGTTCTTGTAAAGCTCATTAACTTGCTGAGATTCTATCTTGCAAGGTTTAATGTGCATAATATTCTTGGTTTATTCATTCTCCATATGAATTAGGTCAAGAATCCCATTTCTGATATTTTCTTTGAATTACACAACAATCTGATTGTGCTGGTTCAAAAAATCATATTCATACATCTTGATTTGGTGCTTTCCATATTGTTTATTTAATTCTTGAATGTGGGTTTTCAAGTTACCAATTACTTGAAGGTTAACATCATTTTTCTTTGCTTCTTTCTGCGACAGCAAAAGAAGCTATCGCTGAGTATAAAAGTACTCAGTGATGCACAATAAAATGTAAAGGCATAATATAAAAAATTTGTAAATAATTCACAGTTCAAAATTTTCACAATCATATTCCACAATTTTTTTTTAAAGCGTCATTTAGCACAATTTTGGTCAAATAATTTAATAAACATAGTGTTGCCAATCCATACACAACTTAAGCCATGACACAAAACTTCTGATCAATACTGTGTTGTACACCACGACAAAGTAATCTACAACCTCACTAATCGAAATCAATGAGGGAGGTGGCTTGCTAGCTAATGAGTACTCATTCGATCTTGACCTCAACTGATAAGCTAGAGAGGGAGGAAAATAAATGATCTCAACACCATAAATGGAGGAGGAATGATGTGATACTGTCATGCTAAGTGTGAATACAAAATCAATTCATAACAATTATTTCCAATAATTTATAAGAGATCCCAAACAATTTCTAAAGTCATTTTTGTAGTCACAAATTGGCAACACAATTCGTAAATAACACAGCGATTTCATAAAGTATAGCAATTCAAATTTTCAATTGGAAAACAATTACATAAATTTATTATGCACAAACCTGACGTGAGTCGCCTCTAGGCCTTGACTCAGTCCTTTGTCCCTTCCAGGTCTTTTTCAGCTGAAACACACAATTGACAGTGTTTCAGTATCTTATCTCACAATAAATCTAATAACTAATTTATATATGCTCAATTCTGGCCATAACATGCTTAAACTAACGTTCTTGGAGATTTTCATTTCGAGGTTACTATTTATGGCACCATTCAAGTCAAAATGTTGACTTTCTTATTCTTAATAGGTATGGGAATTTCAACTACACCCACATACCACATTTTGATTTGCTTATTTGTTGGTTTTAGTTGCCCCTTCAAGTTCTAGGTCTCCTAAGTGCACTTTCAAATTTTCAGTTTTGGTGTCCTGTTTTGCAATGTTCCATTGGTCAAGTTGCTGTGGGAATTTGGCTAAGTGTTCTTCATAAAAGTTGTTCCCTATTATCTTAGCCTTAATTTCCCTTTTTAAATCACTCCAATTGGAGTTTTGTAGCCCAAGATATGGCCATTTGAATATAGCTGGCCGGATTAGTTTAACCCAGATTTCTAGGCACCTAATTTGGTTCTAGTAGTTTTGGACCACTAACTTTGGGTGGCTAAATGACTTTGTTATGGGCAGAATTTGGGTTAATTGTTTTTAACAAACCTTTTATGAGTCTCCTCTTGGCCTTAACTCATTTTTTCTTTATTCTTCCTGGTGTCTTTTTCTACTGAAACCCATAATTTAAAGTTTTTCAATACTCATTTAAATAATTTCTAATAAGAAATTCCAACAATCAAATTTTTGCAGACTTACTCTACCCACTACGGGTTATAAATTCGGGTCCTTTATATTTTTATTTATAGAGGCACTATTCATTGCACTATTCAAGTCAAAATGATGACTTTTTTCATCTTTAATAGGTATGTTAGTTCTAAATGCATTCACATACTATATTTTAAGTGACAAATTTATTGGCATTGATTGCCATTCTAAATTCAAAGTTTCCTAGGAGAATTTGTAAATTTTCAATTTTGGGTCACTATTTTCTACTATTCCATTGGACTTTTTACAGTGGGAATTTGGCTTAATGTCCTTCATCAAAGTTGTTCCTTATTATGTCTAGTTTAATTCCCTTTTTGAATCACTCCATTCGGAGTTTTGTAGCTCTAATTATGGCCATTTAACCATAACTGGTCAAATTGGTTACAACCCATAAATTTTGGGCAATTTAGGGTTCTGGCAGATTTAAGGACCTAATTTTGGTTAGCAAATTGACTGGGTTCTGGTCATAATTTGGGTTTGGTTTCTTCATAAAAGTTGTTCTACTATGTCATAGCTTTCTAATGTCACAAAATCAGGTCATTTGGATCTTTCTACACCAAGTTAAGACTATTTGAACAAGTACTGTTTATATAGCAATTCTGTACAGGAGCAGTGTGCCTAATCTGGATTTAACCTAATTTTACACTAGCTTATGGTCATTTTTAGGACAGGGTTTCTACATAAAAATTGTTGCATTATGTGTTAAATTTCATCTTCAATTAGCCTCACACCAATTGGAGTAACAGAATTTCAATTTTGGTACCTTAAGTGGACCATGGTCAGGCTGTCCAGATTGGGTAGCACCACATTCACCATTTCAACCCAATTCTAACCATTCAAACACACTCCATTTCATACCAATTGACCATTTTAGACCTCAATTAGATCAATTGACAACAATTCCCAGAATCCCTAATTTTTTTCCCCAATTTCTTATTGATCAAGAACCCTAATTTTCTAATTTGCACAATTTCATGAAATTAAAGTGTCCAAGACACATTTCCATGCTCAATTGAACTTAATTACATAATTAATTACAATGAAACACGTCACTTCCCCCCCCCCCCCAACACTCATGGCTGCCGAATTCCATTACTCCCATAATATATCATTTTTGTTTGATTTTACGCAAATTTTATCTTAATTAAAGTATCTAGGCATAAATATAAAGAGAATTTAGGAGATTCATAACTAACCTCTTTTGTTGAATTTCCTCTTTCTCCAAATCTCCTTTCTTTCCTCTTCTTTTTGTTGTCAATAGCTTTACCAAGGTTCAAAAGCAAGATTTAATAAAAGAATTTAGGGGATTTATAGCTCAATTTAGGATGTAGGAAAGCTTCACATGAGCTTTAATGGAGGAAAAATGGAAGAGAGGGTGAGGAGAGAGAGAGGTCACGGCAATTGAAGAAGAAGGAAATAAAAATTTTCTTTTTAATTTATTTACTTGTCTTTTTATTTGTGTAATTATCCCCAAAATTTTCAAATTATAAATTATATGATTTACTATGTCATGTTTACAGGTTAGTGATGTCATAATTCACTTTAATTTGATTTTTCTTTTCTACCATTCACCTCTTCAATTTATTTTCATCTTTCAAAATATTAATTTCCTACATTTAATTGAACAATTAGGCCAAGAGTTACCTCTAAGGGTGAATTGACCAATTTGCCCATTACCGGTCTGATTCGATTTTCCAATAACTCTGTATTGCTTCCTAAACCCTGATCCAATTATTTGACCTAGTTCTAAACTCTTTTCTGTGGTTCTCTCATTTCCATTAGCTTCCCAATAATTCCTAGGACTGCGGTGCCATAATGTCCTATACGAAATTAGGGTTGCAACTGACCTCGCAGTCACTTCTCGGTACGATTATCCATCACTGTGACCGTGGCTCATTTAACATTTTATGCTTTATTTTTCTTATTTATATTTTACCTTCTGGTAATTACTATAAATTTTTTTTTCAGGGCTTTTCTAGATTGTACAAACATGCGTCTAGACATCCTGACTGTCCGAACAGACACCGGTCACCGAAATAGTAGAATGCATAAACTGCTCAATATAGGGGTATTACAAGCTTGCTCAGTGGAGATGCTAACATAGAAAATCCCTTAACAAAATGGTGGTAGTATCTAGCTAAATCTAGAAAACTACGAACTTCTGTCACTCCAACGTCCTCACATTGGACACTTCTGTATAGTCTACTATTCCGGCGCCTGATGTCTGCCCTGACAGTCAAGACGTCTGGAGCTGTATCTGTAATATCCAGAAAAGTCATAAATAAAAATAAATAATAAGTATAAGAAGGAAAAATATAAATAAGAAAAACAAAGCATAAAAAGTTAAATGAGCTGGGGGTCACAGCGATGGGTGACCGCACAGGAAAGTGACTATGAGATTAGTCAAATCCCTAAATTCGTACGGGGCATTATGACACCGCAGTCCTAGCAAAAATTGAGGAGCTAAGCAAAATGTGAAAATCAAAGAAAAAGGTTGAGAACCAGATCAAATAATTAGGTCAGGGTTTCGAAAGAAACACAGTATTATTGACAAACCGGATCAGACCGGCGAGGGGCAAATTAGTCAATTCATCCCTAGAGGTGACTCACGACCTAACTGTTCAATAAAATTTGAGAAATGAAAATTTTGAAATATGAAATTAAATTAAAGAAGCATGGAAAAACTAAGGAAAAAGAAAAAGAAAAGAAAATTTGATTAATGACATCACAAGGATGACATAAGCAATGAAATCAAAATTTATTTTAATTTAATTTCTGTAACACCCTCACTGTAGCAATTTCGTATATTCTACTGTTTAGGTGACATGTGTCGATCTGGACAGCTATAACATCTAGAAAAATATTTAGACTAAAGTGAGGAGCCATAATTAATTCAAATATTAACAAGAAAAATGTAGGAAAAATTTTAAAAATAAAAAACAACCAAGTTAATTGATTCGGTGCCCTAGTGAAGGGTAACCCAGTGACAAGTTGCGGCCTTTGCAGCTAGAAGCCCTAAACCCGGGAGAAAATTCATGAAATAATTTTTGAGACTTCAGAGAAGAGTCATTGAGGTTTTGATGGCATTAGAATGCCAAGAAAATGCTTAGAAAAATTTTTAGATCAGTATAGACGATTTTGGCTCAATAAGTCAAACGAAGGGCATTTTGGTCATTTCGTCTTCAGAGATGATTTTTGGCCGACTTGTCCAGTTAAATAAATAATTTAGATGACATAAAATATGAATAAATATTGAAGAAAAATTTATTAAAAATAAATTAAAAGAGAGGAAAAGAAAACACAATAAATGAAGTTAAAATTCCATTTATGACATCATAATGATGCACTTAGACTTTTTCTAACCAATCACATGTGGACAACTTCAAGTGTAAAAGCTAAATTAGGGATAAATTGTATTAAAAACACCTTCTTCTTCCTTTGTTCTCAAAGTGGCCGAAACCTCTCTCACTCCACCTCCATAGCTCTTTCATATTCATATCTTCAATTTAATTGATTTCCCACCATAAAACTTCTTACTCCTTTCATTAAAATTTCTTCTCGCACCTTGGGCAAGCTTGAGACAACAAAAAGAAGTGGAAATAAAGATGGTTGTCAAGTTTGGGTTAGCATACATAAAAGGTTAGTGCCAAATTCTTCCATTCTTCTTTTAAATTCTTATTTAGGTACTTGATTTAAGCTAGAAATTGCAAGAAAATGAACTAACATCTTCATGTATGTGTAATCCTAAATTTGGCCAACCTTGGTGTGTGGTTGGGCTGATGTGTTTGATAGGCTTAAACATATTATAGATGATAGAGATTGCACGTAAATGAGTTAGAATGGAAGAATTTAATCAATAACATATGACATGTGTAATTGAGAATTTGTGGTTAGGGTTTTGAACTCAAAAATTGAGGGTTTATGTAATTAATAAGGGATTGATTTTTAATGGCCAATTTGTGACCATTTGGCTATGTATGATGAGGAATTGAAGTGAATTGTAGCTTTGGATTTGAGGCTGGGTGTGCTACCTTGAGCGCCCTACAGGTCTGGATGTGAGTCTAGCATGTTTAGGCAGCTATAACTTGGGTTGTGTAGGTTCAATTGGTGCAAGGGTAATTAGACATGAAATTAGACACATAATGGCACCACTTTGATGAAGGAACCCTATCCAGAAACTAAACTTAGGATGCCCTAAAAATTGACCAAATCTGGGTAGCACCAATTCTGCCTGGGCAAAATGACTAAATGAATAGTGTTTATTCATTTGTTCATAACTAATTGTAGAAAGGTCCAATTGACCTAAAATTTATATCAATGGAAAGCTGAGGAAATTTATAACAACTTTCATGTAGAAAACAAACTCAAATTCTGGACCTAACAAAATGAAATTTGGTAGCCAAAGTTGGACTATCAAATATTGCAGAACCAAAAATTGCCTAGAAATTTTGGGTAAAGGCAATCCAACCAGTTATGGTGCAATAGCCATAACTTGAGCTAGAAAACTCCAAATGGGGTGATTCAAAAAGTGAAATCTAACTAGACATAACAAAGATCAACTTTGATTAAGAACACTTAGCCAAATTCTCACTATATAATGGCCTAATGGAACAGTCAACTCTAACACCCAAAAACTAAAATTTTGATTTATTCTCCATTGGTTAGAAGTATGGATTGGCAACTAATGCCAACACTTTTGGGAACCAAAATGTGGTAAATTTATGTGATTAGGACTCATGTAACTATTATGCATTGAAAAGTCAATAATTTGACCTAAATAGTAAAATGAATAGTAACCTTACATGTAAAACATGAAAATTCAATTAATAACTTTGTAATGTGTCCTAGTACACCTAGTAAGATTGGTTTGGATAGGTTGGCATGCCAATGGGGTTCAGTTAGTAGTACTGTACATGGCATTATGCCATTCTGTGATTTTATGGCTTTTAGCCATTATAATATTATGATGATACTTGGCCTTGTGCCTAATATTTATTGCAGCTTATCAGCTGTTCTGTTGCACACCGAGAGACACTATGTGACCGATGGTGTGACAGCCTGAGGTACTTGATACCCAGTGCCAGTTCACTCATTTATCTAGTCCAGTCATCTAGTATAGGTTACTTGGGCAACCAAAAATACAAGTTAATAAATTTAATGAAATAATGGATATAATAAGTACCAAATAAATAATACTACAAATAATTACCAATAATTTGTCTGTATGAGAAATCAATATATACACTGTATAATTATTTTCTTTTAGTTCTTTTTATTTTATTATTTGCACCACTAATCATTATTACTTAGCGCATTGCTTTTTGCCAAGCGTAGGTTTTGGAGAGACTGACAGACAGCCCAGTAAACCATAGACTGGGTGAGGCCGTTCATTGTTCTGCATAGTGTCCATGTCACCTCATAGACTTCAGTACATTGGTAGGACACTAGGTCCCATTTTGGTATTTTGTACTGTTTGTATTTTATAATTAAACTTTTGTTTTCTCATGTATAATTGAAACTCATGTAATATATTTTGGTATTAATGCAAATATTTGTAATTTGTGTTTATAAATGAAAATTGAGTATTTATTTATGATTTGTACATGATTATCATGTGAAATGAATGAATGACAAATAGAAAAAATTTTGAGAAATGGTTGAGAAATATTGAGATTATGTTGATATAATGGAGTTTGAGAATGATTGAAAATGTATTGGAAGTGTTTTTCACAGGTTCTGAAGAATTGTTTTCTCCATTTTTAGCCGGTACTCTACCAGATTTTTTATAAAATTTTCAGAACCTCAAATGAATTTATAATTTCAATAAATGACTTAAATGAGTTAAATTTCACAAATTGCATTTCATCACCATAAAGAAATAAATTAAGAAAGGATAAAAAAATAATTGAGATAAAATATGGCATTTCATTAAACTGTGTGATACATCTTACTCTACTATACTGTAGACGGGTAAAGGGTGTCACATTTAGTGGTATCAGAGCACGGTTTAGGTGTTTTTGGGTCTAGATCAAGTCTATACCATGCATTGCATTTGTAAGAGTCAAGGTGACACTAATGCAAATCTATTTCGTTTTCTTATTTTGATTAGGAAATGGACCCCACATCTCAGAGGGCAGTTGAGGAGGCAGTGGAGAGTCATGTTCCACCTGTAGCAGCTGAGACTGGGGGCAGGGGAGAACTTGCTCCACCAGCACCAGTAGAGCCTGCAAAGCCTCAATATGTTAGTAGTATGCCCTAGAGCATATCATTTAGTATGTATCTTGTACATAATTTTATTAATAAAAGGCATTTTCACTTTTCTGTTTACATAATATATTTATGTGTAATAGAAAAGGTCCATTGATATTTTGTTAGAAATATTATTCTTAAGTTGTTAAGAATATGAGTGACAATATTTCTAGCACAAAGTATCATAAATAGGTTCACAATCGAGGATACTTCATAATAAGGACATGACTTATCCAGAAAGATTGTATTCATGTTTGTTCCCAAGTTATTTATATGAGATATAAATAAGATGAAATGGTGAGTCTCATGCCATATAACAAACATGATAGGCACTTATAGATGATAAGTAGGCCAAACCAGTGACACTTATGACAAGCACATGGAGTTTACTCTTGTCAATGTTTTGTCATAAATCATATCAGTGCATATAATCTTTAGACCTGAGATAGCACAGTTATCTTGTATATAGGTAGTTTGAGTTTGATACTGCTTTCATACTTGTACTGTGTATGGGTATATGGGCAAGTGTTGGCTCCTACTAGTTATATATGGAGGTAGGTGTTGATCAAGATAGAATCTGTTCCTCTAAGTAAATAGAGATAAAATCCTATGTTCATTTAATTATTCTTGATGTTTCAAGTTCTTGGCCAGGACAGATAGATTTATTCAGAAAAGAGTTTCTGATGAGAAAATCTTTTTAATCAAGAACTGGAATTAAAAGAGAACATAATATTCATAGCAAATGGAGTTTGACATAAACCATGACTCCAGCTTGAGTTAGGATTTTGTAACAGAGAGATTCTAGTGCATGGTAACATATGATTATAGGTTCATTTAAGGTAAACCTTATTACTAATTGGGTGGCCATGGCATGCTATGCTAGGTGTTAACCATGATCTATGAGGTTCATAAAATGATTTAGAGAAATCATTTATGGTAAGAAAGAGTTCTGATGATATTAAGAGTTGATATCATGTCTCATTGCCAATTAGTGATGAGCCTAGTAAGTCACACACATACACAAGTTATCACCTAATTAAATATGATTTAATTAATTAATTAAAGAGTTTAATTGATTAATTAAATAGGTTTGGTTTTCAATTAGTTTGCAAAGTCCCTAGCATGACTTGAAACCAAATCTAGATTATTGGATGTATAATATAAGTTAAATTTATATTTAAAGTGTTTAAATATGAATTTAATTAATGAGAAATTAATTAATTTATATTTGATATAAATTAATTAGAAGAAGAAAAATAATTATTTTTGGTTGAGAACTCAAAATTAAGACACAGGGGCATTTTGGTCATTTTGCAGTGTGACACGTGGCACCATGAGATGGTGACACATGGCATAACACATAAGCTTGCCAAATGTTTTTTAATCATTTAAGATGATTAAAATCAAGATTACATATAGGTTTGACACTTGGCACAATGTGATTGGGTCACTTAAACCTAGAGCTAATCAAAGGGTGACATGTGGCAAGGGTTTAATGTGTTAACCTAGCTATTTAAGTGTTGTTATGAGAAAATAAAATACAACCAGTAGCCACACTCCTTGGTCACACCATTTTGCAGCCCTCCCTCTATTCTTCTTCATCTCTCATCAATTCAAAGAGATTAGCCATCAATCTCTTGAATTAAGAACACTAGAAATTGTTTCTAGTGTCCTGTTTACATCTCTAATCTCTTAAAAAGCGAAACTTGAATTTCTAATTAATAGAAAAGGCTTTAGAAGCTATTCAAGGGCTGCCATAGGTGTTCTTGGTGTGGACAAGCTAGAGGGACAACATCTGGTGTCCTGAAGACGAATCTCAAAGGCGCAGACACGCTGTAGTGCATCAAGAGGTTAGTGTAATCGTTCTTGATTTAATCTAGGGTTCTAAAATTAATCTGATTAATTTTAAAATCTTAAATGGCAAATACAGATCCAAAAACATATTAAAAGAGTTTTAATATGTTGTTTATCATTGAAATCAAATAGATAAAAATAAATCTTGCATGATGCATGTGACCCTAGGTGAAAATTTTTGAATTCAATGGTATAAACTTGTGTTTTTCACGCTTCCGTTCCTACAATTGGTATCAGAGCCACTATATTTGCCATTTAGATTGTTTATTATATGATTTAATTGTGTGATTTGATCATGAGATGATTGATCCATTGCTGGTTGGATCAAGAGGTGTGGCGGCATGCTTGATGAACTCCATTAATGGTGCGCATGGTTTGGCTACCATGGGTGGTTCAAGGTTTGGGTTTTAATTCTGCAATTGTTGTATGATCTAAGGCCTATTCTTTAACTAATTAAAGTGTTTAATTAGTAATTTTAATCACACAATTAAATTATGATTCAAATCAGAATTTTAAAAAATGTTTGAATGTGATTCAAATCTGAATTTTAAAAGTTGTTTGAATGTGATTCAAATCTGAATTTTTAAAGTTGTTTGAATCATATTTAAATCTGATTTTTTAAAATTGATTGAATAAAATTCAGATCTGATTTTTTAAAAAATGTTTGAATGTGATTCAAATCTGATTTTTTAAAAAATGTTTGAATGTGATTCAAATCTGAATTTTTAAAGTTGTTTGAATGTGATTCAAATCTGAATTTTTAAATTTGTTTGAATGAGATTCAAATCTGAATTTTTAAATTTATTTAAATCATATTCAAATCTGGATTTTTAAGTTGAATATGAGATATTCAATTTAATTTAAGTATGTATGTTTTATTTAATTGTTAAATAGTGATATGCATGATGGATGATCATGGACTATAAAAGACCAATGTGATTGGATTTATTTCTTTTATGTTTCTTTGGGATTGTAAATTAATTAATTTATTTAAATTTATTTTGTGCATGTATTATTAAGTTTGTAATAATTTTTGGGTTGTAATTTCATTTATTTAAGTTCTTGTAAATTCGCCTTGGTATGCCAAGGATTACCATGTAATATTGGATTGCAAGAAGTTCAAGGAGGTCAAGAGCATTGGTGGGACCAGTGGGAGGAATTCAAGATCAAGTGTTGATTATGTACTCCTTCAGCAACTCTTGTAAAATGAATGAATGAATGAAATGCACCTAGGAATGCCCTGATTCAATTCTTAGTGGCTCAGAATTGAATCCCTTAGAAAGTCCATGATCATACCATATTTATTGCTTATCCATGAATGCATGAGATGTATGGGAATGTATGCTATTATATGATATATGCATGCTAATTGGATAATGTACAAAGTGAGACCTTAATAGTAATTAGAATGACCATTAAATCTTCCAAACAAACGATTAAGTTGGAAATGCTATAATTAAAGTAATTATAACATAGGCCCTCCATTGGGGCAATTATTTTAAGAAATTTTAAATAGTTGCATAAGATGCAATTAATTTAAGAGATTTTCTTAAGAATAATTGTTAAGCATGAGATGTTGTAAATATGTAAATGGTTTAGTGGCCAATATTGGATGTACTTGAGGACATTAAAATTATTTGCATAATTACTGGCTCAATGGAATCAACTTAACTAATGCAAGATAAGTCAATAATGGATGTACCTGAGATTTTGAGCATTAGGGGCTAGGTAAAGGATTGAACCTAACATGAGATGTGATGGGCAAGGAGTTGCTCACTTATAGTTTATTGTAATTCCAATAATGGATGTACCTGAGGATGATCAATAGAATTATAAGAATTCAATCACCCACTAGAAATCCATCCAACTAGGATTTTCGTTTTCTACTTTGGAAGTGTAGGATTCGCTAAGTTAGTGGGAGGACCAATTTGATTAAAAGACCATAATCATTTTGGTTAATTACATGATACATTTACTAATTAATCTGGTTATTTCTGCAATTAATTTTCTAATAATAATGAGCACAGAACAACCACCACCATCCAAAATCCTTGCAAGCATACTTGATCGCAATAGGTTGACAGGACCTAATCTCTCTGATTGGCTAAGAAATTTGAAACTTGTCTTGAACCTTGAACGTATAGGATATGTTCTAGATTCAAATGTTCCTGGTCCCTTACCTCCAGAGGCCACACAAGAGGAACAAGAAACTTTGGACAAGTGGAAGGAGCATGATATGAGAGCTAAGTGTTACATGCTTGCTTCCGTGAGTAATGAGTTACAGAAGTAGCATGAAAACATGCAGAGTGTGAGTGAGATCCTCCTTCACCTACAAGAGTTGTATGGTGAGCATAGCAGGAATGCTAGGTATGAGATATCTAGACAGCTATTCCGCATGAGGGACAGAATGTTGGGGATCATGTCCACAAGATGATTCGGCTGATTAAGTAGTTGGAACATCTTGACTTCAACATGGATTTCCAACTATAAACAGATTTGATCCTTTAGTCCCTTCTTGAGTCTTTTGGGAATTTTGTGACAAATTTCCATATGACTAAACAGGAATGCACCTTAGCTGGTTTACTCAACATGCTGGTTATTGCCCAAAAGAATATGCCGGGCAATAAAGGAAAAGAGGTAGCTTTGATTGCATCTTCTTCTGCTGGAAAGTCCACCAAGAAGAAGGGCAATAAGATGGAATCTGTTCCTCTAAGTAAATAGAGATAAAATCCTATGTTCATTTAATTGTTTTTGATGTTTCAAGTTCCTGGCCAGGACAAATAGATTTATTCAGAAAAGAGTTTCTGATGAGAAAATCTTTTTAATCAAGAACTGGAATTAAAAGAGAACATAATATTCATAGCAAATGGAGTTTGACATAAACCATGACTCCAGCTTGAGTTAGGATTTTGTAACAGAGAGATTCTAGTGCATGGTAAAATATGATTATAGGTTCATTTAAGGTAAACCTTATTACTAATTGGGTGGCCATGGCATGCTATGCTAGGTGTTAACCATGATCTATGAGGTTCATAAAATGATTTAGAGAAATCATTTATGGTAAGAAAGAGTTCTGATGATATTAAGAGTTGATATCATGTCTCATTGCCAATTAGTGATGAGCCTAGTAAGTCACACACATACACAAGTTATCACCTAATTAAATATGATTTAATTAATTAATTAAAGAGTTTAATTGATTAATTAAATAGGTTTGGTTTTCAATTAGTTTGCAAAGTCCCTAGCATGACTTGAAACCAAATCTAGATTATTGGATGTATAATATAAGTTAAATTTATATTTAAAGTGTTTAAATATGAATTTAATTAATGAGAAATTAATTAATTTATATTTGATATAAATTAATTAGAAGAAGAAAAATAATTATTTTTGGTTGAGAACTCAAAATTAAGACACAGGGGCATTTTGGTCATTTTGCAGTGTGACACGTGGCACCATGAGATGGTGACACATGGCATAACACATAAGCTTGCCAAATGTTTTTTAATCATTTAAGATGATTAAAATCAAGATTACATATAGGTTTGACACTTGGCACAATGTGATTGGGTCACTTAAACCTAGAGCTAATCAAAGGGTGACATGTGGCAAGGGTTTAATGTGTTAACCTAGCTATTTAAGTGTTGTTATGAGAAAATAAAATAAAACCAGCAGCCACACTCCTTGGTCACGCCATTTTGCAGCCCTCCCTCTATTCTTCTTCATCTCTCATCAATTCAAAGAGATTAGCCATCAATCTCTTGAATTAAGAACACTAGAAATTGTTTCTAGTGTCCTGTTTACATCTCTAATCTCTTAAAAGGCAGAACTTGAATTTCTAATTAATAGAAAAGGCTTTAGAAGCTGTTCAAGGGCTGCCATAGGTGTTCTTGGTGTGGACAAGCTAGAGGGACAACATCTGGTGTCCTGAAGATGAATCTCAAAGGCGCAGACACGCTGCAGTGCATCAAGAGGTTAGTGTAATCGTTCTTGATTTAATCTAGGGTTCTAAAATTAATCTGATCAATTTTAAAATCTTAAATGGAAAATACAGATCCAAAAACATATTAAAAGAGTTTTAATATGTTGTTTATCATTGAAATCAAATAGATAAAAATAAATCTTGCATGATGCATGTGACCCTAGGTGAAAATTTTTGAATTCAATGGTATAAACTTGTGTTTTTCACGCTTCCGTTCCTACACAATAGGCCATGTTTTAGCAAATGGCCAAATTTTTAGACAAATGGAAGGAGTAATGCCACCACCACCACCTCCACAGTAGAAATCCCATCTGGAAAAACTGAGAAAATTTGGAGTAGTGGATTTTTTTGGTAAGAGAGAAGATGATTCTGGTGCAGCTGAAAACTGGTTGGACAGAACAGGAAGAGTTTTAAAACCACTCCACTGCACCCCAGAGCAAAACCTAGAAGCTGTTGTATCTCTACTGCAAGATGATGCATATCAACGGTGAGATACAGTGTCTAGTGAAGTGCAGCCAGAACAAATAACCTGGGAGTTCTTCCTCGCTCAATTCAGAAAGAAGTATGTGGGAAGTGTGTACCTGGAAGACAGGAGGAGAGAATTTATTAACTTGAGGCAGAGACAGCTGACAGTAGCTAAGTATGAAAGAGAATTTGTCAGATTGAGCCATTATGGAAGGGAGATAGTCCCTAATTGAAGGAGTGGAAGCATGGAAAACATAAGTTTAGATCATTGAATTCAAAAATTTTTCATGTAGGGTCATATGCATCATGCAAAATTCATTTTTATTTATTTGATTTCAATGATAAATAGCATATTAAAACTCTTTTAATATATTTTTTGATCTACATTTGCCATTTAAGATTTTAGAATTAACAGATTAATTTATTAGAACCCTTGATTAGATCAAGAACAAGTGCACTAACCTTTTGATGCATTGCAATTGTGTTTGGCACCTTTGGGATGCGCCTAGGACACCAGATGTTGTCCCTCTAGCTTGTCCACACCAAGATCACCAATGGTAGCCCCTTAAATAGCTTCTCAAGCCTTTCTAATTAATTAGAAAATCAGGTTTTGCCTTTAGATATATTAGAGATGCATACAGGACACTAGAAACTATTTCTAGTATTTTTAATTCAAGAGAATGTTGGCAATTCTCTTTGAATTGATGAGAGATGAAGAAGAAGAAGGGAAGGGAGATGTTCTTTAGGTGGCGGCACCAAAGAAGAACAGTAGCTTATGTTTTCACTCTTTCATAACAACACATAATATAGCTAGGTCACCACTTAAAACCTTTGCCACATGTTACTTTCTGATTGGCTCTTAGTTTAATTGACCAATCAGATTGTGCAAAGTGCCAAACTTAAATTTAATCTTGACTTTGGTCATTTTACATGATTAAAAGACAATTGGCAAGCTTATGTGTAGTGCCATGTGTCACCATCTCATGGTGCCACATGTCACCCTGTGAAATGACCAAAATACCTCTGTGTCTTTATTTTGAGTTCTCAACCCAAAATAATTATTTCTCTTCTTTTAATCAATTTATATCAAATATAAATTAATTAATTAATCTCTATTAATTAATTTCTCATAATTAAATTCATATTTAAACACTTTAAATATAAATTTAACTTATACTATACATCCAATAACCTATATTTGGTTTCAAGCCATGCTAGAAATTTTGCAATCTAATTGCAAACCAAACCTATTTAATTAATCAATTAAACTCTTTAATTAATTAATTAAATCATATTTAACTTGGTGATTACTTGTGTATGTGTGTGACTCACTAGGCTCACCACTAATTGGCAATGAGATATGATATCAACTGTTAATAACATCAGAACTCTTTCTTACCATAAATGATTTCTCTAAATCATTTTATAAACCTCATAGACCATAGTTAACACCTAGCATAGCATGCCATGGCCACCCAATTAGTAATAAGGATTTCCTTAAATGAACCTATAATCATATGTTACCATGCATTAGAATCTCTCTATTACAAAATCCCAATTCGAGCTAGAGTCATGGTTTATGTCAAACTCCATTTGCTATGAATATTATGTTCTCTTTTAATTTCAGTTCTTGATTGAAAAGATTTTCTCATCAAATGTCCTGGCCAGGAACTTGAAACATCAAGAACAATTAAATAAACATATAATTTTATCCATATTTACTTAGGGTAACAAATTCCATCTTGACCAACACCTACCTCTATATATAACTAGTAGGAGCCAACACATGCCCATATACCCATACACAGTACAAGTATGAAAGTAGTATCAAACTCAAACCATCTATACATAAGATAATTGTGCTATATCAGGTCTAAAGATTATATGCACTGATAAAATTTATGACAATACATTGATAAGAGTAAACTCCATATGTGTAACACCCCTCACCAGTCTACAGTGTAGCCGAGCAAGGCGTGCTACACGGCTTGCCGGAGCACCTAGTCTTTGATTATCTCATTTTATGAACTCAATCTGATTTAAGAAGTCTTTATGTGATATTCATAACATACTGGTTCTATTTTCATATTTTAATAAAATCAATGTTTCAAAAATGGTAATAAAAATCTGGCAAGGTGCCGTCTGTATTTCGGACAAATTGTCCTTCTAAACCTATTAAAAACAGTTCAATATGATAATCTCAACCATCCAACTAATTTTTCAGTCTCACAATTTCATAATTTCAAAATATAGTCCATCATATTTTACATTCATCAAAACACTATCCATAGGAGTTTAATATATACAAATTATTATAAACTTTAAAGTTTTATGATATCTATACATATTACATAACAAAATGTCAAAATACAACTGATGGTCATTACACATGATCCTAAGTCCTACCATGTATGCTGTGTAGTGCAGATGACTCTAGACTCCTGTGCATATCTGATGTTTCAACCGGTCGTAGGTCTGCTGGGCTCCCCAGCTGTGTCTCCAATACCTACTCGTTACAAAAGCAACGCGCTAAGCAATTTTTTCTTAGTGGTGCCAAATATAAAGAAATATACACTAAAATAAAGTAGATAAATTGTTTATGAATTTATGACATCGATATTCTTTACAGTTGTTGATTCTACTTTTATTTGCTAACTTTTCATTTTTGCTAATTTTGGTGGTGCTGTATGTCAATAAACTGAATTTAGCTATTTGAATTTAATAATGCTTAAATTAACTACCCGTGTAGCCTATACACTGACCAGACTGGATAAATGGATATACTGGCACTGGGTACCTAGTACCTCGGGCCGTCACACCATCGGTCACAAAGTGTCTCCTAGTATGCAAACAGTGCGACTAAAAAGCCATATAGTCAATCTGGCGTTAAGCCAAGTATAATAACACAATACGTATAGTTGTAGGCTATTAAAGTCATAGTGCGGCATAATATGCCGTAAAAACACAGTATGGCATAAAACCATTTACAGAACAGCTGTCAAAATCCTATTAGCATGCCAACCTATCCAAACTAGTCAACTAGGCAAACTAGGGCACATTATAAATTAATTGTTTAATTCTTCAATTTCTAGATTTTACTAGCTATTATGTAATTTCATAAGTCAATGCATATGTTAATCTTTTTAGATAATATAGATAAGTTGTTTCTAGCATCAACATATCACAATTTACAATTCAATATGCTATTAATATAATGCAATTTACCCTTTTTATAAGTTGACATTCATTGCCAAATTACCTCAAGCATCATTGTATGTAAATGTCAAATTCTCAATTTTTATATGCTAGATTGGTCTAGCTTAAAGTCCTATTTCTCTTGGTTTTTAGCTTCTGGTCAAAGAAGCAAAATTGTAGCTCTATGTCTTATTGCACTCTGGGCAAGATTTCAGGTCATTCTGAGTTGTATAGACCAAGATATAGTTAATTTACTAAAGCTGGAAAGATTGCACCTTTAGTGCAAAATTTGGTCAATTTTAGGTCACTTTTAGTTCTGGCAGTTTTGGTACCCGAACTTTTGCAAGCTATTTGACTTAGTTCTGGCCATTTATGGGCTCTAGTGTCTTCATAAAAATTGTAGCTGTATGTCTAAGCTATCCATGGTAAAAATTTTAGGTCAATTGAACCTGTTTTGAATGAGTTATGGTCATCCCAATGACTACTATCCATATGGTAAAAAATCTGGGTTTGCAAGGTTGCCATTCCGGATTTGGTCATTTTTAAGGTCAGTTTCTAGGCAGAATTTTGGCAATATTTCTACACGAAAGTTAGCCTATTTGGTGTTTAGTTTCACCCTCCATTGGCCTCATACCAATTGGGTTTATAGTTTTGCACTTATGACCTAATATAGGTGCTGCCAACACACACAACCTGCATTTGAACATTACACCTCCAATTTTAACAATCCTTCTCCTCCTAATACTTCAATATTCAATCATGGCACTTCTATGTATATGGTACACAATTCCAGCAAGCATTTTGGGTAGAACACTCAATTGCTCAATGCACACAATACACCATTAAAGTTCAACATTTACATCCACCCAAATTCAATGTATATCAACACTTATATTACACATACACTTCCATGGCAATTATACAAACTGCCCACAATTCAACACCATCATATTTCATTAATAAATTTCATAAACTCACACACAAATTCATGATATTTAAGGCTGCCCAACATGGCAGTTTACTAAAGTATCAAAGTCCCACTTTCAAACCGTTAATTCAAGCATTAACATACACGTCCTTAGACATTAACTTATTACAACTTCTATTTGAATTAATCAACCTTAAATCCCATCCATTAGAGGTAAGAAAAACTCAAATACAATAAACCTTCATGGCTGTCAAAAATGGACAAGTTCATATCTCAATATTTCCTTCCTTTCTCTTCACCAAATTACTCACCTCAACCTAAACACAAGGTTTACTAAAGCAAGGGAGAGGATTTGGACACTTACCACTTGAGAGCTTCCCTTAAACTTCACCAAATCTCTTCCTTTTTGTTCCCAATATCTTCCCCAAGGTGAGTAGGCAAGTTTTAATGAAGGATCCAAGTGGAAAGGATGGCTTGATCATGCACTTTTGAAGCTTTGCATGTGGGGTGGCAATGGTGCTTCCATGGAGAACTCATTTCGGCTGGTTGTTTTATTGAGGTTGAAGATGATGATTTCTGTCCACAATTGACTTAGATAAGTGTCCCAAGGCTTGAGTTAGTGGAGCACTAAGTTCCATTTTAATATTTAATTAGTTAAATTTTCATAAATTGGATTTTATCCCCCATTTCTTTCACTATTCTTATAATGTATCACAATTTAATTTTTCATGACATTTTCTAAGTGCAATATCATTTATTTTTAATGTACAATGAAGTTAAAAGGCAACTCTAGGTGTCAAATGATCAAAATGCCTCACTTCGAGTTATATTCCTGATTTTTCGGTAACACCGATTTTTGTCTGTTTCTTGATTTTTCGTTTTTCTTTGTATTAATTTATTAGTTTTTCTTTGATAATTCTAGTGTTAATTACATTTCAATAAACCTTTAATTACATCTCAAAATTTAATTTTGAGGGTTCCCCGTGGTCCTAGGGTCGGCAACGACCTTCTCAGTGCGGTCACCCATCGCTGTAGTGCTAGCTCGTTTAACTTAGTTTCATTTTCTCTCTTTCATTTTTCTTTGATTTTTCTTGTATTTTCTTTTTATTTATTTCATCATTATATGTCTATTCACTATCACCGAAGTATAGTTCTAGACATCCTAACTTGCCTGGACTGATATTAGGTCACTGGAGCAGTAGAACATACAGAACATGTACAATGGGGATGTTACAACTCTTCCCCTCTAAATAAAAATTTCATCCTTGAAATTTATCTGATGTGAAAAGCTGAGGGTATTGTTGCCTCATTGTCTCCTCGCTCTCCCATATTGCCTCTTCCGTGTTGTGGTGCCTCCATAGGATTTTCACCAGTGGAATTGTTTTGTTTCTGAGCTCTTTTACCTCTCTTGCCAAGATTTTAATCGGTTGTTCTTCATATGTCAGGTCAGGTTGTGCCACAATTTCTTCTGCTGAGATGACATGTGAAGGATCTGATCTGTATCTTCTAAGCATCGAAACATGGATCACATTATGTATCTTGTCCAGCTCAGGTGGTAAGGCTAATCTATAGGCTACTGGTCCCACACATTCAATAACTTCATATGGGCCAATGAGAACCTAGGGCTTAATTTTCCCTTTTTCATGAATCTCAACACTTTCTTCCATAGTGATACTTTGAGAAATACCTTCTTGCCAACTTCATACTCAATGTCCTTTCTTTTCAAGTCAGCATAAGATTTCTGTCGGTCTGAGGAAACTTTCAAATTGGCCTTTATCAGTTTCACCTTTTCCTCTGTCTATTTTACCAGGTCTGGCACCACTAGCTTATCTTCACCCAATTCAGTCCAACATACAAGTGTTCTATATTTTTTTCCTATACAGTGCTTCATAGGGTGCCATTTGTATGCTAGCTTGATAGCTATTATTGTATGCAAATTCTCCTAGTGGAAGGTATCTGTCCCAGCTTCCCTCAAACTCAATAACACAACTCCTCAGCATATCCTTGAGGACCTATCACATATATTCAATTATTATTATCATTATCAGTTTATTGTTTGCAATAATTCAATGGGTTTCAAAATTTACCTAGATTATTCTTTCTGACTGTCCATCCGTTTGAGGATGAAAAGCCATACTAAAATGGAGTTGTGTGCCCAAGGATTCTTGTAATTTCTTCCAAAATCTAGATGTAAACCTCGGGTCTCTATCAGATATAATAGAAAGTGGAATTCCATGTAGTCTAACTATCTCACTGATATACAATTCTGCTAGCTTTTCCAGTGAGTAGTCGGGCTCGATCGCGTAAAATGTGCTGATTTGGTCAACCTATCCATAATCACCCATACTGCATCATGCTTCTTCTGAGTGAGAGGTAGTGCACTGACAAAGTCCATAGTGACTCGATCCCATTTCCATTCAGGTATTTTTATGGGCTGTAACAAACCTGATGGAACTTGATGTTCTGCTTTGACTTGGTGACATGTCAAGCGTCTAGTTACATAGTCAGTTATGTCCTTCTTCATACCTAGCCACCAGTATCGAAGTTTCAGGTCATAGTACATTTTTGTCCTTCCTAGGTGCATAGCATGCACACTGTTATGTGCTTCTCTCAAAATACTGGTTTTCAACTCTTTATCATCTGGTACACATAATCTTTCTTTATAGTACAAACACCCATTTTCTATCACTTCATATTCAGTTTCCTTTCCCTCAGTGATTTTGCCCATAACAGCCATTAATTTCTCATCTATCTTTTGCCCATCATGTATCTGTTGTAACAGATTCGGCTTCACTTGCAACTTAGCCAAAATAACTCTGTCATGAGTTAAGGACAGTTGGGCATTCAGAGATCTTAATGCTACAATAGATTTTCTGCTTAAAGCATCAGTGACTACGTTTGCCTTCCCAGGATGGTAGTCAATCACACAATCATAATCTTTCAGGAATTCAATCCATCGCTTCTGTCTCAAATTAAGTTCCTTCTGGGTTGGTAGATACTTCAGACTCTTATGATCTGTGTATATGTAGCCTTTTTCTCCATATAAGTAATGCCTCCATATCTTCAATGCGAAGATAATTGCTACTAACTCCAAATCATGAGTAGGATAATTCTTTTCATGTGGCCTTAACTGCCTAGAAGCATATGTGACCACTTTCCCTTCTTGCATGAGTACACACCCCAACCCATTATGTGAGGCATCACTGTAGACTATAAAGTCTTTTCCTGACACTAGCTGTGTTAACACTGGTGCCTCTATCAACATAGCCTTTGGCCTCTCAAAACTGGCTTGACACTTGTCATTCCAGTCAAATTTCATATTCTTGTGTAGTAATTTGGTCATTGGAGCAGCTATCAGGGAAAATCCCTTTACAAATCTTCTATAATATCCAGCTAACCCCAAGAAACTTCTGATCTCAGTTGTATTTCTGGGAGGCTTCCATTCCATCACTACTTCAATCTTCTTGGGATCCACTTTAATCCCTTCAGCTGATACTACATATCCAAGGAATGCAATCTCATTCAACCAGAACTCACACTTGGACAATTTAGCATACAGTTTCTTTTCTTTTAGAGTCAGTAGAACAATTCTCAAATGCTCATCGTGTTCTGCTTTATCCTTGGAATACCCAGGATGTCATTAATAAAGACCACTACAAACCGATCTAAGTATGGATGGAAGATATGGTTCATAAGGTCCATGAATGCTGCTGGAGCGTTTGTTATCCCAAATGGCATCACCAGAAATTCATAATGCCCATACCGGGTTCTAAATGCAGTCTTAGGCACATCTACATCTTTAACCCTTAGCTGATAATACCCTGATCTGAGATCAATCTTAGAAAACACACTGGCTCCCTTCAACTGATCAAACAGTTCGTCAATTCTAGGCAACGGATACTTGTTCTTCACTGTTACTCTGTTTAACTGTCGGTAGTCAACACATAACCTCAATGTCCCATCTTTCTTCTTTACAAACAGTACCAGAGCTCCCCACGGTGACACACTGGGGTGTATGAACCCCTTGTCTAGTAATTCTTGCAGCTGGATTTTTAACTCTTTAAATTCAGCAGGTGCCATCCTATACGAAGCAATTGAAATCAGAGTTGTACTCGGCATAATCTCAATAGCAAATTCAACTTCCCTTTCAAGTGGCAAACTAGGCAATTCCTCAAGAAATGCCTCAGAGAAATCCCTTACTGTGGGTATGTCAGACAAGTTAAGTTTACTTTGCCTAGTGTCAACCACGTGTGCCAGATAGGCTTCACACCCTTTTCTCAACCATTTCCTTGCAACTGTAGCTGAGATGACATTGGACAAGAAATCTGTCCTTTCACCCACAACTATTATTTCTTCATTCTCAGCAGTTTTCAGAGAGATTCTCTTCAATTTACAATCTACTATTGCCTGATGATGGGATAACCAATCCATTCCCAAAATCACATCAAACTCATAGAAAGACAGTTCGATTAAGTCTGCTGAGAACTCTTTCCCTTGAATCTTTAATGGACAGCCCTTATACAACTTGTTTACTACCACACTATGGCTTAGCGGATTTGTGACTAGGATGTCTTGGTCATTTTCCTCTACTAGTATTCCCTTTTCTACGAGAAGCTTGATACAAATATGTGAATGAGTAGATCCAGGATCCACTAATGCATGCACAGAAGTATTATAGAGGAGGAACGTACCCTTGATGACATTTGGAACATCTTGTTCCTCCTGTGCCCTTATAGCATAGGCTCTAGCTGATTTTTTACCTTCTGCTCTCTCCACAGACTCTAATACAAGTTTTTGTGAAGTACCGGCTGCCTCAGCCTTACCCAGCTTTTTACCCCTTGGAGCTAGAGGGACAGGCCTATCAGTTGATACCGGAGTAGATGTAGCAGTTCTGTGCGGACAATCTCATATTAGGTGGTCTGTAGACCCATACCGTAAACAAGCACCTATCATCCTCTAATATTCACCCTTATGCCATTTTTGGCAATGTGGGCAACCAACAGACACTGTTGGGGTTGGTCCCCTGAACCCTATCCCTAGAGATCTAGCCATTAAAGGTGTGGACTGGCCTCTCCTCGGTGCAAACTGAGATTTGGACCTCTGTGACTGACCCTGACTTGGTGCTCTATTGAAACTCTGAGTAGGCAAAACTCTGAATTTCTTACTAGGGGCAAAAGATGTACTGGTTTGACCTTGACCTTTTTTCTGCTGTCTATCCCTTCTGTTCTGCTCATTTATTCTAACTTTTTCAACCTTCAGTGCGGCTTCCACTAACTTGGCAAACTCTGTAATCCCCAAGGCTGTAATCATTACTTTAATGTTATCATTGAGTCCTTCCTCAAATCTCTTGCTTCTCTCGGCCTCATTAGGGACTATTTCCCGGCCATAGCGGCTCAGTCTGACAAATTCTCTTTCATACTCAGCCACTGTCAGCTGTCTTTGGCATAGGGTAATAAACTCCCTTCTCTTTTCTTCCAGTTATACACTGCCCACATGCTTCCTTTTGAACTCAATGAGAAAGAAATCCCAAGTTATTTGTTCTGGTGGCACCTCACTAGTTACTGTATCCCACCATTAGTATGCATCATCTTGCAGTAGTGATACAGCAGCTTCCAAATTCTGCTCTAGAGTACAATGGAGTTGTTTCAAGACTCTTCTAGTTCTATCCAACCAGTTTTCAGCTGTGACAGAATCATCTTCCCTTTTGCCTAGAAAATCCACTACTCCGAACTTCCTGAGTTTATCCATATGAGATTTTTGATGTGGAGGTGGTGGTGGTGGCATAACTCCTGCCATCTGTCTAAAGAACTCAGCCATTTGCTAAAATGTGGCAAGTGCCCCTGGTACTGGTGGAGCAGGTTCCCTCCTGTCTCCTGGCTCAGTCATAGATGAAGCATGACTCTCTACCTCCTCATCGACTACTCTATGCGATGTGGAGTCCATATTCTGATCAAAACAACAAATCAAAAGATCTGCATTAGAGTCATCTTAACACTTACAATGCAATGCATGATATGCAAACTATCTAGGTCCAGAAACACCTAAACCGTGCTCTGATACCACTAAATGTAACACCCCTCACCCGTCTACAGTGTAGCCGAGCAAGGCATGCTACAAGGCGTGTCGGAGCACCTAGTCTGTGATTATCTCATTTTCTGAACTCAATCGGATTTAAAAAGTCATTATGTGATATTCATAACATACTGGTTCTATTTTCATATTTTAATAAAATCACTGTTTCAAAAAATGGTAATAAAAATCTGGCAAGGTGTCGTCTGTATTTCGGACAAACTGTCCTTCTAAACCTATTAAAAACAGTTCAATATGATAATCTCAACCATCCAACTAATTTTTCAGTCTCACAATTTCATAATTTCAAAATACAGTCCATCATATTTTACATTCATCAAAACACTATCCATAGGTGTTTAATATATACAAATTATTACAAACTTTAAAGTTTTATGATATCTATACATATTACATAACAAAATGTTAAAATACAACTGATGGCCATTACACAAGATCCTAAGTCCTACCATGTATGCAGTGTAGTGCAAATGACTCTGGACTCCTGTGCAGATCTGATGTTTCAACCGGTCGTAGGTCTGCTGGGCTCCCCAGCTGTGTCTCCATTATAAAAGCAACGCGCTAAGCAATTTTTGCTTAGTGGTGCCAAATATAAAGAAATATACACTAAAATAAAGTAGATAAATTGTTTATGAATTTATGACACTAAAATAAAGTAGATAAATTCTTTACAGTTGTTGATTCTACTTTTATTTGCTAACTTTTCATTTTTGTTAATTTTGATGGTGCTGTATGTCAATAAACTGAATTTAGCTATTTGAATTTAATAATGCTTAAATTAACTGCCCGTATGGCTTATACACTGACCAGACTAGATAAACGGATATACTGGCACTAGGTATCTAGTACCTCGGGCCGTCACACCATCGGTCACAAGGTGTCTCCCGGTGTGCAAACAGTGTGGCTAAAAAGCCATATAGTCAATCCGGCGATAAGCCAAGTATAATAACACAATACGTATTGCTGTAGGCTATTAAAGTCATAGTAAGCCATAATATGTCGTAAAAACACAGTGTGGCAAAAAGCCATTTACAGAACAGCTGTCAAAATCCTATTGGCATGCCAACCTATCCAACCTAGTCAACTAGGCAAACTAGGGCACATTATAAATTAATTGTTTAATTCTTCAATTTTTAGAGTTTACTAGCTATTTTGTAATTTCATACGTCAATGCATATGTTGACCTTTTTAGGTAATATAGATAAGTTGTTTCTAGCTTTAACATATCACAATTTACAATTCAATATGCTGTCAATATAATGCAATTTACCCTTTTTACAAGTTGGCATTCATTGCTAAATTACCTCAAGCATCATTGTATGTAAATGTCAAATTCTCTATTTTTGTGTGGTAGATTGGTCTAGCTTAAAGTCCTATTTCTCTTGGTTTTTAGCTTCTGGTCAAAGAAGTAAAATTGTAGCTCTATGTCTTATTGCACTCTGGGCAAAATTTCATGTCATTCTGAGTTGTATAGACCAAGATATTGTCAATTTATTAAAGCTGGACAGATTGCACCTTTAGTATAAAATTTGGTCAATTTTAGGTCACTTTTAGTTCTAGCAGTTTTGGTACCCGAAATTGTGCAAGCTATTTGACTTGGTTCTGGCCATTTCTAGGCTTTGATGTCTTCATAATAATTGTATCTCTATGTCTAAGCTATCCATGGTAAAACTTTTAGGTCAATTGGACCTGTTTTGAGTGAGTTATGGTCATCCCAATGAATACTGTTCATATGGTCAAAAATCTAGGTTTGCAAAGTTGTCATTCTGGATTTGGTCATTTTTAAGGTCAGTTTCTAGCCAGAATTTTGGCAACATTTCTACATGAAAGTTGGCCTATTTGGTGTCTAGTTTCACCTCCCATTGGTCTCATACAAATTGGGTTTGCAGTTTTGCACTTATGACCTAATTTAGGTGCTGCCAACACACACAACCTGCATTTGAACATTACACTTCCAATTTTGACAATCCTTCTCCTTCCAATACTTCAATATTCAATCATGGTACTTCTATGTATATGGTACACAATTCTAGCAAGCATTTTGGGTAGAACACTCAAGTGCTCAATGCACACAATACACCATTAAAGTTCAACATTTACATCCACCCAAATTCAATGTACATCAACACTTATATTACACATACACTTCCATGGAAATTATACAAACTGCCCACAATTCAACACCATCATATTTCATTAATAAATTTCATAAACTCACACATAAATTCATGATATTTAAGGCTGCCCAACATGGCAATTTACTAAAGCATCAAAGTCCCACTTTTAAACCCTTCATTCAAGCACTAACATACACATCTTTAAACATTAACCTACTACAACTTCCATTTCAATTAATCAACCTTAAATCCCATCCATTAGAGGTAAGAAAAACTCAAATACAACAAACCTTCATGGCTACTAAAAATGGACAAGCTCATATCTCAATATTTCCTTCCTTTCTCTTCACCAAATTACTCATCTTAACCTAAACACAAGGTTTACAGAAGCAAGGGAGAGGATTTTGACACTTACCACTTGAGAGCTTCCCTTAAACTTCACCAAATCTCTTCCTTTTTGTTCCCAATATCTTCCCAAAGGTGAGTAGGCAAGTTTTAATGAAGGATCCAAGTGGAAAGGATGGCTTGATCATGCACCTTTGAAGCTTTGCATGTGGGGCGGCAATGGTGCTTCCATGGAGAACTCATTTTGGCTGGTTGTTTGCTTGAGGTTGAAGATGATGATTTCTATCCACAATTGACTTTGATAAGTGTCCCAAGGCTTGAGTTAGTGGAGCACTAAGTTCCATTTTAATATTTAATTAGTTAAAGTTTCATAAAATGGATTTTATCCCCCATTTCTTTCACTATTCTTATAATGTATCATAATTTAATTTTTCATGACATTTTCTAAGTGCAATATCATTTATTTTTAATGGAAATTGAAGTTAAAAGGCAACTCTAGGTGTCAAATGACCAAAATGGCCCACTTCGGGTTATATTCCTGATTTTTCAGTAATACTGATTTTTGTCTGTTTCTCAATTTTTCGTTTTTCTTTGTACTAATTTATTAGTTTTTCTTTAATAATTCTAGTGTCAATTACCTTTTGAAAAACCTTTACTTACGTCCCAAAATTTTATTCTGAGGGTTCCCTGCAGTCCTGGGGTCGGCAACGGCCTTCCCGGTGTGGTCACCCATCGCTGCGGTGCTGGCTAGTTTAACTTAGTTTCATTTTCTCTCTTTCATTTTTCTTTGATTTTTCTTGTATTTTCTTTTTATTTATTTCATCATTATATGTCTGTTCACTATCACCGAAGTGTATTTCTAGACATCCTGACTTTCCTGGACTGATATTAGGTCACTAGAGCAACAGAGCATACAGAACACATACAGTGGGGATGTTACAATGTGATTGTCATAAATGTCACTGGTTCGACCTACTTATCATGCAAAAGTGCCTATCATGTTCGTTATATAGCATGAGACTCACCATTCCATCTTATTTATATATCATATAAATACATTGGGAACAACATATGAATACAATCTTTCTGGATAAGTCATGTCCCATATGAAGTATCTTCGATTGTGAACCAATTTATGATACTTTGTGCTAGAAATACTGTCACTCATATTCTTAACAACTTAAGAATAGAATTTTTAACAAAATATCAATGGACCTTTTCTATTGCACATAAATATATTATGTAAACGGAAAAGTGAAAATGCCTTTTATTAATAAAATAAGTATAAGAGACATATTAAATGATATGCTCTAGGACATACTACTAACACTAATGAGGCCGAAAAGCGTAGAAGATTTGAAGAGGGGCTGAATGACAACATCAAGATAATGATCACTACCTTAGGAATCACAGACTTCACCAAGTTAGTCGAAGCTGCAGTAAAAGTTAAGAAAGTTAGAATAAGTGAGCAGACCAGAAGAGAGAGACAGTAGAAGAGGGACTGACCACCTGCTCAAAGTTCAGGTCAGCCTCAAGGTCAGGGTCAGCCCCAGGTGCCCAAGCCATAGTTCACACCTAGGAGAGGTCAGTCCACACCATTAGTGGGCAACTCTTTAGGAAAGGTGTTCAGGGGACCAGCCCCAACATCTTTTGCTTGTCCACACTGCCTGAAGTGGCATAAGGGGGAGTGTTGGAGAGTTACGGGTGCCTGCCTAAGGTGTGGGTGGACAGAGCATCAGTTAAGGATCTGTCCATGCAGAACTGCCACAGCTACTCCAGCACAAGTAGATAGACCTGCCCCTGTACCTCAAAGGGGTAGGAAGTTTAGTAAATCTAAGGTAGTTGGTCCGTCACAGAGACCTGCATCTGAGCCAACCGAGAGGCCATAGGCTAGAGCACCTGCTAGAGCTTATGCTATGAGAGCTCAGGAGGAGCAAGATGCCCCGGACGTTATCTGGGGTATGTTCTCCCTCTACAACACATTTGTGCATGCATTGGTGGATCCAGGATCCACTCATTCATACATCTGCATCAACCTACTCGTAGAAAGGGGGATACTAATAGGGGAGAGTGACCAAGACATTCTGGTCACTAATCCATTGGGCCACAGTGTGGTGGTGAACAAGGTGTACAAAGGTTACCCATTAAGGATTCATGGGTATGAATTCTTGGCAGATCTGATTGAATTACCTTTCCATGAGTTTGATGTGATTTTGGGAATGGACTGGTTATCACGTCATCAGGCAATGGTTGATTGTAAATTGAAGATTATTTCCTTGAAAACTCCTGAGGGTAATGAGATCACAGTTGTGGGGGAAATGACAGATTTCTTGTCCAATGTCATCTCAACCACAGTTGCAAGAAAACTAATGAGAAAAGGCTGTGAAGCCTACTTAGCACATGTGGTGGATACTAGGCAGGCTAAGCCAGATCTGTGTGACATACCCATAGTAAGAGACTTTCCAAATGTTTTCCCTGAAGAATTGCCTGGCTTGCTACCAGAAAGGGAAGTCGGATTTGCTATTGAGATACTACCGAGTACAGCACAAATCTCTATTGCTCCTTATAGGATGGCACCTACAAAGTTAAAGGAGCAGAAAATCCAGTTGCAGGAGTTACTGGATAAGGGGTTCATATGCCTCAGTGTGTCACCATGGAGAACTCCAATGCTGTTTGTAAAGAAGAAGGATGGGACTTTGAGGTTATGCATCGATTATCGATAGCTGAATAAAGTGACAATAAAGAACAAGTATCCGTTGCCTAGAATTGATGATCTGTTTGATCAGTTGAAGGGAGCAGGAGTATTTTCTAAAATTGATCTCAGATCAAGGTATCATCAGTTGAGGGTGAAGGATGCAGATGTGCCAAAGACTACATTCAAGACCCGGTATGGGCATTATGAGTTCATGGTGATGTAACACCCCTATATGTATAGCCTGGTATAATTTACTGTTCCAGTGATCGATATCCTTCCGGACAATTAAGAGGATTAGAACTATATTAAGACACCTAGAAAAGCCCTAAATGAAAATAATTAGTAATTTCCAAATAGTTAAGTATAAAGAAGAAAAACAAAGCACAAGAAGTTAAATGAGCCTGGAGTCACAGCGATGGGTGGCCTTCTCGGGATATGACTACGAGGTCAGTCTAAACTCAAATTTTGAACCGAAAAATGTGACATTACAGTCCTTAGGACTGTTGCGAACACAGTGGAAAAGAGAAAATCATGAAAAAGAGTTGTTAAGTAGGTCAAATAATTAGGTCAAGGATCCAAAAGAAATATCAAATTATTTGCAAACTGGATCAGACCGGCGAGGGGCAATTTAGTCAATTCACCCCTAGAGCTGACTCCTGACCTAACTGTCCAATAAAATCAGAGAAAAGAAAATTTCGGGAACAAAAATTAAATTAAAGAACTAATGAAAAAATAAATACAAAAGAAAAAGAAAAAGGAAAAAGTTTAATTACATCATGCTTACATCACTTGGATGACATCATGGGTGATGTCAAAAATCCAATTTAATTTTTCCTACAAATATTGACCAAGTCAAAAAAGAATAAAATACATAAAATTAGAAAAAAAAATCAAACCATTTTTCTTCTTCTTCCCTAGTAGCTCCCCACCTCTCTCTCTTAAACCACCATTATTACTCCATTGAAAGCTTGCATCCAAGCTTGATTTCATCCACTTAAACCCACTTTGATCCCAAACTAATCCATAAAAACTTGTTAGATCAGCTTGAGGAAGCTTTAGAAGAAGGAAAGAAAAGAACAAAAGCGAGAAAGTGAAGATTGAACTTCAAAGTTAAGGTTAGTGAGTTAAATTGAAAATTTTAGTTTATTACTTGTGTTCTTAGTGTAAGTAACTTACAAATTAACTTAAAATTAAAAGAAAATAATTGTTTGGGGACCAAAAGAGAATTTCGGCCAACCTTAGTTAGGGTTTGAAATAAATGACTTTGAGGTGTTTGAATGGTTGTTTAGGTTGAGTTGTGTATGTGAAGTATGGGTATATGTTTTGAATGCATTTGTGACACCCCTTATCCGTCTACAGTATAGCCGAGCAATATATGGCACAAAGTGTACCAGAACACCATATTTTATCTCAATTTTTTTTTATCCTTCCTTAATTTATTTCTTCATGGTTATGAAGTGTAATTTGTGACATTTAACTCATTTAAGTCATTTATTGACATTATAAATTCATTTGAGGTTTCAAAAATTTTACAGAAAATCCGGCAGAGTATCTGCTAAAAATGGAGAAAACAGTTCTTCGAAACCTGTGAAAAACACTTCCAATAGTCATTCTATTTCACAACTCCCAATTTTCACATCAATTCTCAACTTTTGTTCCATTTGTCATTCATTTGTTTAACATCATAATCATGGACATTTCATTTATAAACACAAATTTACAAATACTAACATTCATACCAAATTATATTACATAAGGTTCAATTTATATCTTATGGGAGGCTTCCATTCCATCACTGCTTCTATCTTCTTGGGATCCACCCTAATCCCATCAGCTGACACTATGTGTCCAAGGAATGCAATCTCATTCAACCAGAAGTCACACTTGGACAACTTAACATACAGCTTCTTTTCTTTCAGGGTTTGCAGAATAATCCTCAAATGCTCATCATGTTCTTCCCTGTTCTTGGAATACACCAAAATATCATCAATAAAGACCACTATGAACCAATCTAGGTATGTATGGAAGATACGGTTCATAAGGCCCATGAATGCTGCTGGTGCATTTGTTAGGCCAAAGGGCATCACCAGGAACTCATAATGCCCATACCGGGTCCTGAATGCAGTCTTTGGCACATTTGCATCCTTTATCCTCAGCTGATGATACCCTGATCTGAGATTAATTTTGGAAAATACTCCTGCTCCTTTCAACTGATCAAACAGATCATCAATTCTAGGCAACGGATATTTGTTCTTCATAGTCACTTTATTTAACTGCCGATAATCGATGCATAAACTCAAAGTCCCATCCTTCTTCTTTACAAATAGCATTGGAGCTCCCCATGGTGACACACTAGGGCATATGAACCCCTTATCTTGTAACACCCCTATGTTCGATAGTGCGTTCTACTGTTCTGGTGACAATGTCTGTCCGGACAGCTAGGATGCTTGGAATTATATTTAAATATTAGTGAGGAGACATAAAATAATGAAATACAAGAAAAGAAAATACAAGAAAAATAAAGAAAAAAAATAGCAATGAAATGTAACCAAGTTAAACGAGCCAAAAACCATAGCGATGAGTGACTGCACCGGGAAGTTGCGGCGTAGACCGTTGACTAGCCCTGGACCGCGAAGAACCCTAAAAAATATTTTTGGGACTTAAATAAACATATATTGAAAAATAAATTGTATTAGAAATGTCAAAGAAAAATTAATTAATTAGTACAAAGAAAAATGAGAAATGGAGAAAACGACAAAAATCGGCGTTACTGAAAAAGTCGAAATGCAACCCGAATAGGGGTATTGTGGTTAATTGACACCCTGAGATGCCTTTCAACTTAAATGTCCATTAAAAATAAATGGTATTACACTTTGGAAATGTCATGAAAAATTAAAATGAGATACATTATGTAAATAGAAAAATAAATGAGGTAAATGTGGGAATAATGAAATTTTGGAATAAATAATCAATATACTACATTAGTGCTCCACTAAGGCAGATTTGGGACACCTAGTTAAGCTAAATGGGCTAGCAAAAACTCATATTCAACCTTGAATCACCACATTGCCAAATTATATTTCTCTCTTAAAGGAAAACTCCATGGATGTCCCAACCTAGCTTTCTCTCTTTATGATCCAAGCTTCCATTTGTTAAAGTTCCTTCACTAAAGTTGTTCCATACACCTTGGGCAGCATACTTAGAGCAAGAAAGATAAGTTTTGGTGAGGTTTTGAAGAAGTCCAAAAGAGGTAAGTGGGTATTTTCAATTCTTGTTTCATTAAAAGTGTAACCAAGGTTGTGAGTAGTTGATTTATGGAAGAATTTTTGATGTTTGATGAATTATTGGAGTTGAGCCATTTAGGTAGCCATGAAACCTCACCATGAACAGCTTTTCCTTGCATGTAAATGGTTGTTTGAATGTTGATTTAAATGTTTAAATGTATTGGAGTTGGTTTTCATGTATAAAGTTTGATTTGTAAGCTTGAAAAGTAAAAATGGAAGTTGATGTGTATGTGTAATTTTTGGGCAGCCTCAAAATGGAAATTGGTAAGGTTCAAATTCATGAAATGTTGTTGAAATATTTTACAAAAGAATGGCAGCAAATATGTGTGTGGAATAGTAGTGATAGGTATGTAATTTGATGATGGAAATTTGTGTGATAATTAGAAGTATTTATGTGTATTGATGGCAGTACATAAATTAGGTCATAAGTGCTAAACTGTGAACCCAATTGGTATGAGGCCAATGGGGGGTGAAACTAGACACCAAATAGGCCAACTTTCATGTGGAAATGTTGCCAAAATTCTGCCTAGAAACTGACCTTAAAAATGACCAAATCTGGATAGTGACTTGAAAGCTTGAAAATTGACCATTTGGGCAGCAGTTAGTGTTTTAACTTTAACTTACTCAAAACATGTCCAAATGACCTGAAATTTTTACCATGAATAGTTTAGACATAGATCTACAATTCTTATGAGACACCAAAGCCCAGAAATGGCCAGAACCAAGCCAAATAGCTTGCAAAAGTTCGGGTACCAAAACTGGCCGAACCAAAAGTGACCTAAAATTGACCTAAGCCTATCATTTTAGTGCATTCTGTCCAACATTGGTAAATTCACCATATCTTGGTCTATACAACTCAGAATGACCTGAAATTTTGCCCTGCTTGCAATAAGACATAGACTTACAAGTTTGTAGTTTGGATCGAAACCTAAAAATCGAGGAAACTAGGTCGTCCAGCTATGTCAAAATAGTACACCGAAATTCGGTAAATTGCAATAAAATGCAATACACTTGGAAATGAAATTAGTAACATATACCAACACTAAAGGGCTATAAAATGTGACATATTGGTAACATTAGAATTGACTCACTTAGAGTGCATCAAGGGTCAACATTATAGGTTGACTAATGAAATGAATTGAAGGAAATAATACCAAGAAAATTTAAATATTAGATTTTATTGTTAGAAACAAATTCATTGAGTACTGAAACACTTTAAATTGTGTGTTTCAATTGAAAAGGATATTGAGAAGCATAAGGAACACTGAGTCAAGGCCAAAAGGCATATATCAAAGGTTTGTGTAAAATAATTTTGATTTCTCATTTTCTACTTAAAAATTTAATTGAACATTATAGTTTTAAATTTTGTCTGTGCACAATACTCTTTATATTCACTGCTTTTACCAGAAAATTTATTTAGAGAAATGAGTTATGAATAATTTTTTATTGTTTTGACATTGGGAATTTTATTTGGAAATTATTGTGTTGCCTACTTTGCAAATGGAAATTTTGAGTTAAAATGTGATTTGTGGTTTGTATGAAGTATTTAAATATTGTGATTTAGAATTGTTTTGATTCACACTTGGCAAGACAAGATTACTATGTTCCTCCTCCATTTATGGGGTGGGTGTGATTATATTCCTCCCTCTTTGACTTGCCAGTCTGAGGTGAGTGTGGATGAGTTCTCATTATCTCGCTAGCTTCCTCCCTCATTGATTTCGATTATTGGGGTGAGTGTGCTTTGTCGTGATGTACACACGGCATGTTCGAAAAAATTTGTGTCATGGCCTAAATTGTGTTATTGATTAGCAAAACTGTGTTATTCAGTTATTTGATC
Organism: Hevea brasiliensis; assembly: GCF_030052815.1. Taxonomy (NCBI): domain Eukaryota; kingdom Viridiplantae; phylum Streptophyta; class Magnoliopsida; order Malpighiales; family Euphorbiaceae; genus Hevea; species Hevea brasiliensis. Next base: position 56,795,179 of record NC_079493.1, read on the forward strand.
AAATTGTGTTATTGATTGGCAAAACTATATTATTCAGTTATTTGTTCAAATTGTGTTATTTGATCAAATTTGTGTTATATGAGCTTTGAAAAATTGTGAATTGTTTGGATTGTAAATTGTTAACAAAAGTTTTACATACCGTATTTTAAATTGTTATTGTGCACCACTGAGTAAATTTTACTCAGCGATGGCTTTTTCATTGCTGTCGCAGGTAGACAGATGGACAGAGCAGCAGTGTAGGCTGCTTGTACTACATTTTGAGATTTCACCGGGTATATTGAGTATACCATATTTTGTAGTTTTTGTTGCAATGTATTTGCACTGTATGTATATATTGTACTTGGTATTGAGCAGTTGTAAACTCAAATAGTAAATTATTTTGGCTTGTAAAAATATTATGACATATTTATCTTATTATCTCAGCTTTTGAAAATACTGGAAAATTGATTGTTGAACTGAATTGATAATGTTGAGAAATTTATTGTGTTGAACAAATTTATTGGAGTTTGGGATTGAGAAATATATTGGAAGTGCTTTTTACAGGTTTTTGAAGAACTATTTTATTCAAAATACAGATGGCACTCTGCTAAAATTTTTACAAAAATTATTAATACTTTAAATTGTTATTTGGTTTCACTTTAGTAAAAGAAAATTTTTAACACCTGTCAATAGTGCTCACCACTGTAAAAAGAAGTAAGAAAATATTTAAAATCCCTTATAGTGTATTTAATGGGTTATCAGTAGACGAAGTTTGGTAATTCATTAGGTATACTACGGGATCATGTCATGCCTTACGAAGGGGTAGGGTGTGACATATCCAGTAACTCCCCCAACTAGATTTTCAGCTCCTTTAACTCAACAGGTGCCATCCTATAAGGAGCAATAGAGATTGGTACTATATCCGGCAGTACTTCAATAGCAAATTCTACTTCCCTTTCTGGTGGTAAACTAGGCAATTATTCAGGGAATGCATTTGGGAAGTCTCTTACTGTAGGTATGTCGCATTGATCTGGCTTAGCTTACCTAGTATCCATCACATGTGCTAAGTAGGCTTCACAAGTCACACCTTACCCCTTTGTAAGGCATAACATAATCCCATAGAATGCCTAATGAACTACCAAACTTCACCTACCGATAACTCATTAAGTACCTGTAACACCCCTCACCCGACTACAGTGTAGCCGAGCAAAGTGTGCTACATTCAGTGCCGGAGCACCCTATCTTATCTTACTTTATTCCTTTCATATTTTGATCTCGTTATATTTTAATATTAATTATTCTTCGACGGAGAAACCAGCAGAGTTTTCCCTATTTTATTACCAGTTGACGTATTTTACTATTTACCTGTTTGAAAATTTCAATAATATTTCCAAAATAAAATCTTATCCAAGCTAATCATAATTATCTCATCAATCATTCTCATAATTTTCTCATAATTCACATCTCATTCATATAACTTAATTTCATAATCATTTCCATACATTTCCATTCGTACTCAATTCATATGTAAACATTCTCAATTTACATAAGCAAAATTTTCAAATTTCCTTAATTTACATAATTTAAAAAATAATTACAAAATTTCATAATTTACATGATATACAAATTAATTACAATTTGCTAATTTATATTATAATATAAGAAATAATTAATATACACAAAATACATGATATGCTTAATGTGAGCCCTATCTACATGCATTGCTGAGGAGGTGACAACCTTTGACACTCTGCAGATCTGAACTCTCAAAATTTCCAATCAAACATCCAGTGGGTTCTAGCTTCAGTACCTGCGCGAGGAAACAATTCCATCGCGCTAAGCATTGCTGCTTAGTTGTGCAATAATATAACAAAGAAATAATATACAAATAAAGATAGAAATAAAACATCATTCAAATAATTAAGATCTATTTATACTTCACATGCGATTTCTAAAATTTAATATGTTTTATCCTAATTTAGTCTTCTTTGGAAGCGTTTATTTCGCCAATGTACAGTAATAATGTACAAGAAAAAAAAAAGATCTGAAAATAATAAATTTATGCTTATATTATTATATAAGTCTCATTTGCAATATTTATTTATTTTATAATTTTCTTTGCTAATCTTTTAGCATTTTCCCAATACTTGCTAGGTTGTCTCAGATTATCTCATAATAAGTAAATTTTAATATCTGTCTAGTTCATTTCGATTCTTTCTAATAAATAACTATTCTAATTTATTTTAGGTCATCTTACTCATTTATTTTATTTAATTTCTAATATTTTAAATTGCTAATATTCTTAACTTATCTCAATAAATTTCACTGCCCAAGTAACCTATGACAGGCTGACTAAACTGGATAACAGGTCGTTGGCACTGGACACCTTGGTGCCTCGGGCCATCATACCATGGGACGCAGAATGTCAACCACGTATGCAGTCAGTATGGCTAGAAAGCCATGATAACACATGATCGGGCGTAGAAGCCATGAATGTTGGCATAATGCCATGAATGTGGGCACAAAGCCATGAATACGGGCATAAAGCCATGAATACGGGCATAAAGCCATGAATACAGGCATAAAGCCTTTCGCAGTACTGCTAAAACAATACCCTATTGGCATGCCAAACTATCCAATCTGACACACATGTCTAGGTAATACAAGGGCACATAATATCATTAAATTTTAATATATTGTGTTTTATGACTTTATTATTTCATGATAAATTTCAATTATAATTCATACATTCATTTGATCATTTATATGATCACAATTTACATCAATTATCCTTTTATACCATTTTACTCAAAATACTTCTCCTTTCTACAATAATGAGAACTAATGTCTCATTCAAACATTAATATGGTTCATTTATTCATTCTTTATGTTATTCATATTAATCACAATTCTAAACAATGGTTCACATGTACCATTGTATTCAAAACATTTTTCCTTTTCTCATTTATACATTCAAGAATCTACTTATGTAATTGCAAATTTTATATTTCAAGTTGAGTTATTAATATTTTATAAATTCCATTTGTGATGGGCATATAAGCCCTAACTATCTATTTACATCAATTAGATGACTTATTTTTCATGTTTCCAGTAATCCATGAAAATTTCATGGACTTCAAATTTATGCTCTTAATTTCCTTTTAACAATTTTGACTAAGATGCATAGTCCACATTTGTCATACCATTCTAAGCATTAAGCTTAGAATTGGTTCTAGGTCTTCATCTTAATTTGCTAATTATTTTGACTACTATTCACCTTACTAGTCAACCAAAATGTTGACTTTTTCTACTTAATGGATATATTAGTTCTAATTACACCAAGATCCCACATTTTGAGTTTTACATTTGCTAGTATTAATTGCCAATTGCAATTTAAAGTCCCCTAGATGCATTTCTAATTTCACATTTTAAATTTCAATTTTTGGTGTCACTATTCACCTCATTGGTCAACAAAAATGTTGACTTTTGGATGGAAAATAGGTACATTGGTTTTAACACTCCCAATGTACCACATTTTACATTTAAAACTTGTTGAAATTAACCACCAAATCCATTTCCAAACCTAAAACCAAGAGAGCAGAATTTTCAGTTTTTGTGACCCAACTTTACTATTCCATTGGGTCCTGTTGCAGTGAGAATTTGAGGAAATGGTAAACATGAAAGTTGTTCCTTATTTTGTCTAGTTGAATTTCTTTTTTTGAATCACTCCATTTGGAGTTTTGTAGCTCCAAATATGGTCCAAAAACCACAGCTGGCCGGATTTCAATTCTGCAGAATTTACCAAATCTATAGTACCATGAATAGTAACTGCCACTGCCTTGTTGGATAGGTTCTGGTCATAATTTGGGGTAGGTTTCTTCATGAAAGTTGTTTTTCTATGTCTTATCTTGTTTCTGTAAAAATTTCAGATCAATTGACCATATCTACAGTGAGTTATGGCCAAATGAACAGTTACTATTCATTTGGTCATTTCTGCAAGTGCTGTTGCAGGGTATCCGGATTGGGGCCAACTTTTGGTCCACTTGCTTTGGTCTTTTGGGCATGATTTCTTCAGAAAAAATGTGCCATTATAAGTCTAGTTTCATGTCCAATTGGCCAAACACCAATTGGACCAACACAGCCAAAGATATGGCAGTCCAAGTGGGCTGGAATCATAGCCACCCTGCTGCACTCATTAGGCAGCCCACCAATTCAGTTTGCATCACTCTAAATCTCTTCAAATTATGGTGAACTTGCCTCAAATGGTCACTAATTGACCATTAAAATGTTCTTTCACAATTTCATAAGCTAAATCCAAGTTTCACTCCCAAACCGTAGCTCATTTTCAAGGATTACACCAATTACCTTAGTTAGCACACCAATTCATCATACATATATATATATACCTTAAACATCATCTTTAGTCCACTATAAGTCCATCAAAAACACTTAATCTTGTTCCTCCCTAGGGCTGCCAAAATTCATTGTATACATACACATAAATTCCATTCATTTAATTCACAAATTCTTGCTTATTTTAGGTCTCTAATCATGGAAAGAGAAAGATGTATGCATAATAGGCACTAACCTCTTGTAGGGCAGATTTTTCCAAGCTCAAACATCACTTTCTTTCCTTTTCTAGGCTGCCAAACACTTCCCCAAGTTGTATGGACAAGTTTTAATGAAAGGTGTCTAGGGTTTAGTAGTGGAAATTCATGGGAAAATGGAAGTAATTGAAGAAAGTTTTCATTGAGGGTTATGGAGGAGAGGTTCACGTTTTGGCTGAAGAAGAAGAAGAAGAGAAGAATTTTTTTGGTCTTCTTTGTCTCTTTTAAGTGATTTAAGAAAGCTTGTTGAATGGTGATTGGTTGGGAGAAAGTAAATGACATCATGTGATGTCATTATCCTTAATTTCCACTATTTTTCTTTTCTTTTCTTTTCTACCACATTTCAATTTAATTTTCAGCAATATTTATTCATATTTTGAGTCACAATAATTATTTACTTAACTGGACAAGTCGGCCAAAAATCACCTATGAAGGCGAAATGACCAAAATGCCCTCCGTTTGGCTTAACGGGTCAAAATTGTCTGTACCGATTGAAAATTTTTTCTAAATATTTTCTTGGCATTCTAATGCCATAGGAACCTCAATGACCCTTCTCTGGAGTCCCAAAAATTATTTTATGAATTTTTCCCCAAGTCTAGGGCTCCTAGTTGCGAGAACCGCAACTTCCTTCTGGTTACCCATCGCTTGGGCACCGGCTCGTTTAACTCGATTGTATTTTATTTCTAAAATTTTTCCTAAATTTTTCTTATTAATATTTGAGTTAATTATGGTTCCTGACTTTAGTTTAAATATTTTTTCGGACGTTCTAGCTGTCCGGACCGACACCAGTCACCGGAACAGTAGAATGTACGGAGTTGCTACCGAGAGGGTGTTACAACTCTTCCCCTCTAATTTAAATTTCATCCTCGAAATTTACTGGGTGTTTTAGGTTCTGAGATAATTCTTTTACCTTTCTATTACTCCATCTGTCTACTTCTTTTATATATATGGTACTATTTAGTTTTTTTCCGAATCTATCATTATACACTTAGGCATATCATAAAGGAAATACTTTACCTCAAATTCACATCTGGGGCTTCTTGCTCCTCTCTGGCTTGGGTGACATTTGGAAGTGGTGTTACTGTTGTACTTGGTCCTTCCACGGCCTCTGTCTGGGTCCGTGGTAAATTCCTCTTAGGACAATCTTTCAGACGATGTTCTATGGCCCCACATCTATAACAGGCTCCAGTCAATCCCCTACATTCACCTTTATGCCACTTGTTACAATGGCCACATTTTCTTGCTAATCCTAGCGCACTCACTACTAGTGTTTCTGGTTGATCTCTTCTGGGTATAGGCCTAGGTCTAGATCTCCTACTTTGATCAGATGTCTGACTTGACTGTTCTCTTGGCCTCTTATTACTAGACTGTCCAAATTTCCTCTTTTGCTAATCATCACTCCTCTTCCGTTCCTCTTCATAAACACAGCTAATATATTTCTTTCTGAACTCTATCAGAAAGAATTCCCAAGTTACGTCGGCTGGTGGCACTGCCTTGGTTACAACATCCCACCATCGATATGCAGCTTCTTGTAACAATGAAACTGCACACTCCAAACTCTGTTCTGGTGTGCAATGGAGCTGCTGTAGGACTCTTTCAGTCCTTTCTAACCAATACTCAGCTGCTGAAGAATCATCTTCCTTTCTACCATTGAAATCTACAGCTCCATATTTCCTAATTTTTCCTAGAGGTGATTTCCGCTGAAGCGGTGGTGGAATAACCCCAGTCATCTGTCCGAAGAATTCAGTCATCTGCTCAAACAAGGCCTGTTGGGGTTGTACAGGCACCTCTTGCACTGGTGGAGCAGGATCTCCCTGATTTCCAATATCACTCCCAGTCGGGATACGACTTACTACTTCTTCTTCTACTGCCCTCTGCGATTCTGAGTCCATACTTTAACGTAAAATAACCAAGAAAATAGATCTGCATTAGCGTCACCTCAACTCATATGAATGCAATGCATGATATGCAATCTATCTAGGTCCAGAAACGCCTAAACCGCGCTCTGATACCAATAAATGTAACACCCCTCACCCGACTACAGTGTAGCCGAGCAAAGTGTGCTACATTCGGTGCCGGAGCACCCTATCTTATCTTACTTTATTCCTTTCATATTTTGATCTCGTTATATTTTAATATTAATTATTCTTCGACGGAGAAACCAGCAGAGTTTCCCCTATTTTATTACCAGTTGACGTATTTTACTATTTACCTGTTTGAAAATTTCAATAATATTTCCAAAATAAAATCTTATCCATGCTAATCATAATTATCTCATCAATCATTCTCATAATTTTCTCATAATTCACATCTCATTCATATAACTCAATTTCATAATCATTTCCATACATTTCCATACATTTCCATTCGTACTCAATTCATATGTAAACATTCTCAAATTACATAAGCAAAATTTTCAAATTTCCTTAATTTACATAATTTACAAAATAATTACAAAAATTTCATAATTTACATGATATACAAATTAATTACAATTTGTTAATTTATATTACAATATAAGAAATAATTAACATACACAAAATACATGATATGCTTAATGGGCTCAACATTCTCAAATTACATAAGCAAAATTTTCAAATTTCCTTAATTTACATAATTTACAAAATAATTACAAAATTTCATAATTTACATCATAATGCAATAACTAGCATTTTATACAAAATACAAAATAGGATCTATATGGGCCCTATCTACATGCATTGCTGAGGAGGTGACAACCTTTGACACTCTGCAGATCTAAACTCTCAAAATTTCCAGTCAAACGTCCAGTGGGTTCTAGCTTCAATACCTGCGCGAGGAAACAATTCCATCGCGCTAAGCATTGCTGCTTAGTGGTGCAATAATATAACAAGGAAATAATATACAAATAAAGATAGAAATAAAACATCATTCAAATAATTAAGATCTATGTATACTTCACATGCGGTTTCTAAAATTTAATATGTTTTATCCTAATTTAGTCTTCTTTGGAAGCGTTTATTTCGCCAATGTACAGTAATAATGTACAAGAAAAAAAAATGATTTGAAAATAATAAATTTATGCTTACATTATTATATAAGTCTCATTTGCAATATTTATTTATTTTATAATTTTCTTTGCTAATCTTTTAGCATTTTCCCAATACTTGCTAGGTTGTCTCAGATTATCTCATAATAAGTAAATTTTAATATCTGTCCAGTTCATTTCGATTCTTTCTAATAAATAACTATTCTAATTTATTTTAGGTCATCTTACTCATTTATTTTATTTAATTTCTAATATTTTAAATTGCTAATATTCTTAACTTATCTCAATAAATTTCACTGCCCAAGTAACCTATGACAGGCTGACTAAACTGGATAACGGGTCGTTGGCACTGGACACCTTGGTGCCTCGGGCCGTCATACCATGGGACGCAGAACGTCAACCACGTATGCAGTCAGTATGGCTAGAAAGCCATGATAACACATAATCGGGCGTAGAAGCCATGAATGTTGGCATAATGCCATGAATGTGGGCACAAAGCCATGAATACGGGCATAAAGCCATGAATACAGGCATAATGCATTTCGCAGTACTACTAAAACAATACCCTATTGGCATGCCAAACTATCCAATCTGACACACATGTCTACGTAATACAAGGGCACATAATATCATTAAATATTAATATATTGTGTTTTATGACTTTATTATTTCATGATAAATTTCAATTATAGTTCATACATTCATTTGATCATTTATATGATCACAATTCACATCAATTATCCTTTTATACCATTTTACTCAAAATACTTCTCCTTTCTACAATAATGAGAACTAATGTCTCATTCATACATTAATATGGTTCATTTATTCATTCTTTATGTTATTCATATTAATCACAATTCTAAATAATGGTTCACATGTACCATTGTATTCAAAACATTTTTCCTTTTCTCATTTATACATTCAAGAATCTACTTATGTAATTGCAAATTTTATATTTCAAGTTGAGTTATTAATATTTTATGAATTACATTTGTGATGGGCATATAAGCCAAACTATCTATTTACATCAATTAGATGACTTATTTTTCATGTTTCCAGTAATCCATGAAAATTTCATGGACTTCAAATTTATGCTCTTAATTTCCTTTTAACAATTTTGACTAAGATGCATAGTTCACATTTGTCATACCATTCTAAGCATTAAGCTTAGAATTGGTTCTAGATCTTCATCTTAATTTGCTAATTATTTTGACTACTATTCACCTTATTAGTCAACCAAAATATTGACTTTTTCTACTTAATGGATATATTAGTTCTAATTACACCAAGATCCCACATTTTGAGTTTTACATTTGCTAGTATTAATTGCCAATTGCAATTTAAAGTCCCCTAGATGCATTTCTAATTTCACATTTTAAATTTCAATTTTTGGTGTCACTATTCACCTCATTGGTCAACAAAAATGTTGACATTTGGATGGAAAATAGGTACATTGGTTTTAACACTCCCAATGTACCACATTTTACATTTAAAACTTGTTGAAATTAACCACCAAATCCATTTCCAAACCTAAAACCAAGAGAGCAGAATTTTCAGTTTTTGTGACCCAACTTTACTATTCCATTGGGTCCTGTTGCAGTGGGAATTTGAGGAAATGGTAAACATAAAAGTTGTTCCTTATTTTGTCTAGTTGAATTTCTTTTTTTGAAGCACTCCATTTGGAGTTTTGTAGCTCCAGATATGGTCCAAAAACCACAGCTGGCCAGATTTCAATTCTGCAGAATTTACCAAATCTACAGTACCATGAACAGTGACTGCCACTGCCTTGTTGGATTGGTTCTGGTCATAATTTGGGGTAGGTTTCTTCATGAAAGTTGTTTTTCTATGTCTTATCTTGTTTCTGTAAATATTTCAGGTCAATTGACCATATCTACAGTGATTTATGGCCAAATGAACAGTTACTGTTCATTTGGTCATTTCTGCAGGTGCTGTTGCAGGGTATCTGGATTGGGGCCAACTTTTGGTCCACTTGCTTTGGTCTTTTGGGCATGGTTTCTTCAGCAAAAATGTGCCATTATAAGTCTAGTTTCATTTCCAATTGGCCAAACACCAATTGGACCAACACAGCCAAAGATATGGCAGTCCAAGTGGGCTGGAATCACATTCACCCTGCTGCACTCATTAGGCAGCCCACCAATTCAGTTTGCATCACTCTAAATCTCTTCAAATTATGGTGAACTTGCCTCAAATGGTCACTAATTGACCATTAAAATGTTCTTTCACAATTTCATAAGCTAAATCCAAGTTTCACTCCCAAACCCTAGCTCATTTTCAAGGATTACACCAATTACCTTAGTTAGCACACCAATTCATCATACATATATATATATACCTTAAACATCATCTTTAGTCCACTCTAAGTCCATCAAAAACACTTAATCTTGTTCCTCCCTAGGGCTGCCAAAATTCATTGTATACATACACATAAATTCCATTCATTTAATTCACAAATTCTTGCTTATTTTAGGTCTCTAATCATGGAAAGAGAAAGATGTATGCATAATAGGCACTAACCTCTTGTAGGGCAGATTTTTCCAAGCTCAAACTTCACTTTCTTTCTTTTTCTAAGCTGCCAAACTGTAACACTCTCATTGTAGCAATTACGTACATTCTACTGTTCCGGTGACCGGTGTCGGTCCGGACAGCTAGAACGTTCGGAAAAATATTTAAACTAAAGTGAGGAACCATAAATAACTCAAATATTAATAAGAAAAATTTAGTAAAAATTTTAGAAATAAAATACAACTAAGTTAAACGAGCCGGTGCCCTAGCGATGGGTAACCCAGTGGGAAGTTGCGATTCTCGCAACTAGGAGCCCTAGACCCGGGGGAAAAATTATAAAATAATTTTTGGGACTCCAGAGAAGGGTCATTGAGGTTCCTATGGCATTAGAATGCCAAGAAAATATTTAGAAAAAATTTTCAATCGGTACAGACAATTTTGACCCGTTAAGCCAAACGGAGGGCATTTTGGTCATTTCGCCTTCAGAGGTGATTTTTGGCCGACTTGTCCAGTTAAGTAAATAATTATTATGACATAAAATATGAATAAACATTACTAAAAATTAAATTGAAAATGAGTAGAGATGAAAAGAAAAGAAAATCAATAAAATGCCAAATATGACATCATTATGATGTCACTTAAAAGCTTCCACCAATTATAACTAAACAACCAATTAATTAACCAATAAAAGAGATAAATATGACCAAAGAAATAAAAAAAATACAGCAGCCATCTTCTTCCTTACAACCAGCCAAAACCCATCTTCCTCTCCCTCCATTGAAGCTCTTGTTTCAAGCTTGATTCCCTTCACTCCCCACCATAAAATCCCTTCTTCTCTTCATTAAAACTTGTCCACTCATCTTGGAAAAGTGTTTGGCAGCCTAGAAAAGGAAAGAAAGTGAAGTTTGAGCTTGGAAAAATCTGCCCTACAAGAGGTTAGTGCACATATAAACCTTAACTCTTTATTTCCATGTTAGAGACTTGAAATAGGTAAGAATTTGTGAATTAAATGAACCAAATATATGTGTATGTCCACCATGAATTTCGGCAGCCCTAAGGAAGGAACAATGATGGAGTGTTTTTGATGGTTTTAATGGACTTAAAATGAATTAGAGATTATGTTTAAGGTGTATATACACATATAGAATGAATGAAAGTGCTTAACTAGGTGTATGGGTGAATTGAAAGGGAAAATTAGGGTTTTGAGAGTGAAAATTTGACTTGGCTTATGAAATGATTAAAGGACATTCTAATGGTCAATTAGTGACCATTTGAGGCAAGTTAATCATAATTTGAAGTGAGCTAATGCATGGCAAAGTGGAATGGTAGGCTGCCTAGGGACAGCAGCAAGGGTGGCTGTGATTCCAGCCCACTTAGACAGCCATAACTTTGGCTGTGTAGGTCAAATTGGTGTTTGGCCAATTGGAAATGAAACTAGACTTATAATGGCACAATTTTGCTGAAGAAACCATGCCCAAAAGACCAAAGCAAGTGGACCAAAAGTTGGCCCCAATCCGGGTACCCTATAAGCCAATTCTGCAGAATGACCAAATGAACAGTAACTGTTCATTTGGCCATAACTCACTATAGAAATGGTCAATTGACCTGAAATTTTTACAGCAACAAGATGAGATATAGACAAACAACTTTCATGAAGAAACCTACCCCAAATTATGACCAGAACCTATCCAACAAGGCAGTGGCAGTCACTGTTCATGGTACTGTAGATTTGGTAAATTCTGCAGAATTGAAATCCGGCCAGCTGTGGTTTTTGGACCATATCTGGAGCTACAAAACTCCAAATAGAGTGATTCAAAAAAGGAAATTCAACTAGACAAAATAAGGAACAACTTTCATGTTTACTATTTCCTCAAATTCCCACTGCAACAGGACCCAATGGAACAGTAAAGTTGGGTCACAAAAACTGAAAATTCTGCTCTTTTGGTTTTAGGTTTGAAAATGGATTTGGTGGTTAATTCCAACAAGTTTTAAATGTAAAATGTGGTACATTGGGGGTGCTAAAACCAATGTACTTATTTTCTATCCAAAAGTCAACATTTTTGTTGACCAATGAGGTGAATAGTGACACAAAAACTTGAAATTCAAAATTTGAAATTAGAAATGCATCTAGGGGACTTTAAATTGCAATTGGCAATTAATACTAGCAAATGTAAAACTCAAAATGTGGTATCTTGGAGAACTTAGGTTCAATAAATTTATTATGTATTAAAAAGTCAACATTTTGGTTGACTAGTAAGGTGAATAGTAATCAAAATAATTAGCGAACTAATATGAAGACCTAGAACCAATTCTAAGCTTAAATGCTTAGAATTGTATGACAAATGTAGACTATGCATCCTAGTCAAAATTGTTAAAAAGGAATTAAGGCCATAAATTTGAAATCCATGAAATGTTTATGGATTACTTGAAACATGAAAAATAAGTCACCAAATTGATGTGAATAATTAGTTAGGGCTTATATGCCATCACAAATGGAATTCATAACATATTAATAACTCAACTTGAAATATAAAAATTGTAATTACATGAGTAGATTCTTGAATGTATAAATGAGAAAAGAAAAATATTTGGAGTACAATGGTATAAAAGGATAATTGATGTGAATTGTGATCATATAAATGATCAAATGAATGTATGAATTATAATCGAAATTTATCATGAAATAATGAAGTCATAAAATACAATATATTAATATATAATGATATTATGTGCCCTTGTATTGCCTAGACATGTGTGTCAGATTGGATAGTTTGGCATGCCAATAGGGTATTGTTTTAGCAGTACTGCAAAAGGCTTTATGCCTATATTCATAGCTCTATGCCCATATTCATGGCTCTTATGCCCGTATTCATGGCTTTTATGCTCGATTATGTGATATCATGGCTTTTTAGCCATACTGACTGCATACGTGGTTGACGTTCTGCGTCCCATGGTATGACGGCCCGAGGCACCGGGGTGTCCAGTGCCAACGACCCGTTGTCCAGTTTAGTAAGCCTGTCATAGGTTACTTGGGCAGTGAAATTTATTGAAATAAGTTAAGAATATTAGCAATTAAAAATATTAGATATGAAATAAAAGAAATGAGTAAGATGACTTAAAATAAATTAGAATAGTTATTTATTAAAAAGAATCGAAATGAACTGGACCGACATCAAAATTTACTTATTATGAAATAATCTGAGACAACCTAGGAAGTATTGAGAAAAAGCTAAAAGATTAGCAAGAAAATTATAACACACATAAATATTGCAAATGTGACTAACATGATAATATAAGCATATATTTATTATTTTTAAATCATTTTTCTTTGTACATTATTTCTGTACATTGGCGAAATAAACACTTTCAAAGAAGACTAAATCAGGATAAAACATATCAAATTTTAGAAACCGCATGTGAAGTATAAATAAATCTTAATTATTTAAATTATGTTTTATTTCTATCTTTATTTGTATATTATTTCCTTGTTATATTATTGCACCACTAAGCAGTAATGCTTAGCGCGATGGAATTGTTTCCTCGCGCAGGTACTGAAGTTAAAGCCCAGCAAATACTAAACAGAGATTTTGGAGATTCGATCTGCAGAGCGTTCAAGGTTGTCACCTCCTCAGCAATGCATGTAGATAGGGCTCACCTTAAGCATATCATGTATTTTGTGTATGTTATTTATTTCTTATATTGTAATATAAATTAGCAAATTGTAATTAATTTGTATATCATGTAAATTAAGGATTTATTTAATTATTGCAATATGATGTAAATTAATGCAAATTTGAGAATTTTGCTATAAGAATGGAGCATGAATGAATTTGTATAAATGAGTATAGATTTGAATTACATAATGATTTTTCAAATGATGATATGAGTATGGATGAGATTATACTTAGAAAATATTGGTGAATTTCAAACAGGTGAATATTGAAATATGTCAAACGATAATAAAATAGGAGAAACTCCGCTAGTTTCTCCGTCGAAAAATAATTGATGTTAAATTAAACAAATTCAAAATTATTAAAGAAATAAAGTAAGGTAAGTTAGGGTGCTCCAGCACCGAATGTAGCACCCCTTGCTCGGCTACACTGTAGTCGGCTGAGGGGTGTTACACAAACACTTCCCCAAGTTGTATGGACAAGTTTTAATGAAAGGTGTCTAGGGTTTAGTAGTGGAAATTCATGGGAAAATGGAAGTAATTGAAGAAAGTTTTCATGGAGGGTTATGGAGGAGAGGTTCATGTTTTGGCTGAAGAAGAAGAAGAAGAGAATAATTTTTTTGGTCTTCTTTGTCTCTTTTAAGTGATTTAAGAAAGCTTGTTGAATGGTGATTGGTTGGGAGAAAGTAAATGACATCATGTGATGTCATTATCCTTAATTTACACTATTTTTCTTTTCTTTTCTTTTCTACCACATTTCAATTTAATTTTTAGCAATATTTATTCATATTTTGAGTCATAATAATTATTTAGTTAACTGGACAAGTCGGCCAAAAATTACCTATGAAGGCGAAATGACCAAAATGCCCTCCGTTTGGCTTAACGGGTCAAAATTGTCTGTACCGATTGAAAATTTTTTCTAAATATTTTCTTGGCATTCTAATGCCATAGGAACCTCAATGACCCTTCTCTGGAGTCTCAAAAATTATTTTATGAATTTTTCCCCGGGTCTAGGGCTCCTAGTTGCGAGAACCGCAACTTCCCTCTGGTTACCCATCGCTTGGGCACCGGCTTGTTTAACTCGGTTGTATTTTATTTCTAAAATTTTTTCTAAATTTTTCTTATTAATATTTGAGTTAATTATGGTTCCTGACTTTAGTTTAAATATTTTTTCGAACGTTCTAGCTGTCCGAACTGACACCGGTCACCGGAACAGTAGAATGTACGGAGTTGCTACCGAGAGGGTGTTACAGTACCCAACAAGGGATTTTAAAACCATTTTCTTACTTTTTGAAAGTGGTGAGCATTTTCTTACATTTAATAGAAGTTTAAAAGCTAGTTAAAATTTTTTTGTCCACTTTTATTTTTACGTAAATTTTAGAAAAATTTTGGCAGAGTGCCGTCTATATTTGTGAAAAATAGTTCTTCAAAAACCTGTAAAAACACTTCCTATAATTCTTTTCATCAAAATCCATCACTACCACAACAAACACAACATCAATTTTTCCCAAACTCCAAAATTCCAACATAATTTTCAATTCGAATATCATAAAAAATAATAATAAATAATTTCATTCATATTTCATTAAAGTTAAAATAGTTTACATTCATCAACCAAACTTTGCATTAACAAATCCAAAATATTATTATTACAAACTCTATACAACTGCTCAAAGTCAATTTATACATGTACATACAGTTACATACACAAACATAAATATTACAATCAGAGTATAAAGTATACCCGACAAAACTTCAGGGATGTGGCTCCAAATCCTCAGCAGCTCACTCTACTGCTCCTCTAGTCTCTATATCTGTGACAGCAATAATAGCCATCGCTGAGTACTATGACTCAATGGTGCACAACATACTAAAATAAGATTTATGCATAATTTAAATCACATTTATTCAAATATTGAACTGAACATGAAAAACATATACAAAACATGATTTATAAATTTTTAGTCTAAACAATCTCATTTAGGAAGTCTCAAAATGAATTTCATAAAAACACATAGTTATATCATGCCATTCGAAACATATTCATCTTAATAGCCGGAGGCTTATGAGAAATCACAAGGCTAGCTAGCTCAAATATATGGATATCCATTCAAATTTCTACTTCTACTAGCACTCACCTCAACACTTCAGCCAGAGAAGGAATCAAAATTCAAAACTAATTTCCCCCACTAGTCATACTAGTGAGGCATTCAAATATATGGTCATGACACTATGGTTTCAAAACTGTCTTAGTAATTTACTAAACATTTATTGCCATTTCAAACACATACAAGTAAACTTTTAACAATTTAAGTCAAAAGCATAACAAATATTTCAATACAATTGAGTCACAATTTAATATCTCAATTCATTCAAAACAATTTGCAGAGGAAAATTTACAGAAATTCTATGTTGTACACAAACCTTATACGAGTCGCCTCTTGGCCATGACTTGATGCCTCGGATTTTTTTCCGGTATTCTTTTCAACTGAAACACACAATTTCACAGTGTTTTAGTTTCATAATTTATCGTAAATCCAAAAATGAATTCAAAGCTACTTATACCTAGCTTTAATATGCTAAACTTGACGTTTTTTAAAATTTGTATTTCGGGGCTACTATTCACAACACTATTCAAGTCAATTTGTAGACTTTCTAATGCTTAATAGGTATGAGAATTCTAATTTCATCCACATACCCCATTTTGGTTACCTAAT
The DNA here is from genome assembly GCF_030052815.1 of Hevea brasiliensis. NCBI lineage: Eukaryota > Viridiplantae > Streptophyta > Magnoliopsida > Malpighiales > Euphorbiaceae > Hevea > Hevea brasiliensis. The sequence continues at coordinate 56,811,706 of NC_079493.1, forward strand.
TTGTTGGTTTTGGTTATTTTCTCAAACTTCAAGTCTCTTAGGCACAAATTTCAAATTTTCAGTTTTGCACTGTTCCATTGGTCATGTTGTTGTAGTAATTTGGATAAGTCTTCTTTATAAAAGTTGTTCCTTATTGTTTTAAATTTATTTTCCTTTTTGAATCACTCAATTTGGAGTTTTTTAACCTAATTTATGGCCATTTAAACATAGCTGGCCGGATTTGATGTTACCCTGAATTCTGGGCAAATTCTGGATTTTGGCAGTTTTAATAGGTTGACTGCAGGTGGTTTTTCACATAGGTTATGGTCAAATTTTGGGTTTGTTTTCTTCATAAAAGTTATAAGGCTATGTCTCAGCTTTCTTTTGGTATAAAATTCAGGTCATTTGGACCTTCCTAAACTATGTTATGGTCATTTATGTAACTACTATTCATTTGGTCATTTTTGTACAGGTTAGTTTACCCATTCCGGATTTGGCCTAATTGTTCATTAAGTTATGGTCACTTTCTGGGAGTGATTCCTAAATAAAAAATGTGCTATTTTGTGTCTAGTTTCATTCCCAATTGGCCTCACACCAATTGGGTTGGAAAATTTTCAGTTTTGATCCCTGAAAGGGACCTAGGTCAAGCTGCCTGCAGATTAACCCTAACCAATCCGAATTGAAACTTATTTCTAACAAATCACACACACCACAAATGGTCACAATTGACCATTTCTCAGCTCAAATAAGGTCATTTACATTCATTGACCAATTTCTACAATTTTTCTTTTTCAAACCCTAAGTCAAGAACTCTAATTTTTTAAGTAACAAAATTCACTCACTTCCAACTACCTAAATCATGCATATACTTCATACAATACTAGAATTCATATTTAATTAAACCAAACCACTCAATTCATCATCCACCCAACCTAGCCGAATTCCATACTCTTCCACTCCTACAACTTCTTCTATTTCTCATGGCATTTCATCACCATTAAACTTAAATTCATGAACTTAATAAGAATTTAAGCTTGAAGTTGGACTTACCTCACTTGATCAATTTTCTCAACCTTCCAAACTTCAAGATTTCTTCTTTCTTTTGCTTCTAATCACTCTAACAAGGCCAAATGGTAAGTTTTTATTCTAAGGGCTTGTTAGTAGTATGTCCTAGAGCATATCATTTAGTATGTATTTTGTGCATATTTTTATTAATAAAAGGCATTTCCACTTTTTCGTTTACATAATATATTTATGTGTAATAGAAAAGGTCCATTGATATTTTGTTAGAAATATTATTCTTAAGTTGTTAAGAATATGAGTGACAATATTTCTAGCACAAAGTATCATAAATAAGTTCACAATCGAGGATACTTCATAATAAGGACATGACTTATCCAGAAAGATTGTATTCATGTTTGTTACCAAGTTATTTATATAAGATATAAATAAGATGGAATGGTGAGTCTCATGCTATATGACAAACATGATAGGCACTTATAAATGATAAGTAGGCCGAACCAGTGACACTTATGATAAGCACATGGAGTTTACTCTTGTCAATGTTTTGTCATAAATCATATCAGTGCATATAATCTTTAGACCTGAGATAGCACAGCTATCTTGTATATAGGTAGTTTGAGTTTGATACTGCTTTCATACTTGTACTGTGTATGGGTATATGGGCATCTGTTGGCTCCTACTAGTTATATATGGAGGTAGGTGTTGATCAAGATGGAATATGTTCCTCTAAGTAAATAGAGATAAAATCCTATGTTCAGTTAATTATTCTTAATGTTTTAAGTTCCTGGCCAGGACAGATAGATTTATTCAGAAAAGAGTTTCTGATGAGAAAATATTTTTAATCAAGAACTGGAATTAAAAGAGAACATAATATTTATAGAAAATGGAGTTTGACATAAACCATGACTTCAGCTTGAGTTGGGATTTTGTAACAGAGAGATTCTAGTGCATGGTAACATATGATTATAGGTTCATTTAAGGTAAACCTTATTACTAATTGGGTGGCCATGGCATGCTATGCTAGGTGTTAACCATGGTCTATGAGGTTCATAAAATGATTTAGAGAAATCATTTATGGTAAGAAAGAGTTCTGATGATATTAAGAGTTGATATCATGTCTCATTGCCAATTAGTGATGAGCCTGGTAAGTCACATACATACACAAGTTATCACCTATTTAAATATGATTTAATTAATTAATTAATTAGTTTAATTGATTAATTAAATAGGTTTGGTTTGCAATTAAATTGCAAAGTCCCTAGCATGACTTGAAACCAAATCTAGATTATTGGATGTATAGTATAAGTTAAATTTATATTTAAAGTGTTTAAATATGAATTTAATTAATGAGAAATTAATTAATAGAGATTAATTAATTAATTTATATTTGATGTAAATTAGAAGAAGAAAAATAATTATTTTGGGTTAAGAACTCAAAATTAAGACACAGGGGCATTTTGGTCATTTCACAGTATGACACGTGGCACCATGAGATGGTGACACATGGGATTAAACATAAGCTTGCCAAATGTTTTTTAATCATGTAAGATGATTAAAATCAAGATTAAATATAGGTTTGACACTTGGCACAATGTGATTGGGTCACTTAAACCTGGAGCTAATCAAAGGGTGACATGTGGTAAGGGTTTAATGTGTTAACCTAGCTATATAAGTGTTGTTATGAAAAAGAAAAACAACCAGCAGCCACTCCTCTCCTTTGTCATGCCATTTTGAGGCTCTCCATCTATTCTTCTTCATCTCTCATCAATTCAAAAAGATTAGCCATCAATCTCTTGAATTAAGAACACTAGAAATTGTTTCTAGTGTCCTGTTTACATCTTTAATCTCTTAAAAGGCAGAACTTTAATTTTAATTAATAGAAAAAGATTTAGAAGTTGTTCAAGGGCTGCCATAGGTGTTCTTGTTGTGGACAAGCTAGAGGGACAACATTTGGTGTCCTGAAGACAAATCTCAAAGGCGCAGACACGCTGCAGTGCATCAAGAGGTTAGTGCAATCGTTCTTGATTTAATCTAGGGTTCTAAAATTAATCTGATTAATTTTAAAATCTTAAATGGAAAATACAGATCCAAAAACATATTAAAAGAGTTTTAATATGTTGTTTATCATTTCAATCAAATAGATAAAAATAAATCTTGCATGATGCATGTGACCCTAGGTGAAAATTTTTGAATTCAATTGTATAAACTTGTGTTTTTCACGCTTCCGTTCTTTCAATTGGTATCAGAGCCACTATATTTGCCATTTAGATTGATGTTTATATGATTTAATTGTGTGTTTGATCATGAGATCAAAAGTTCATTACTGGTTGCAAAGCCAAGGTGGCGGCACAAATGATGAACACCATGGTGCACATAGTTGATGCACCACAATGGTGTGCAAAGGTAAATGGATGGTGAATGTGCAATTGTTGTATGATCTAAGATTCATTTTATATCTAATTAAATTGTTTAATTAGAATTTTTATCACACAATTAAATTATGATTCAAATCAGAATTTTAAAAATTGTTTGAATGTGATTCAAATCTGAATTTTAAAAGTTGTTTGAATGTGATTCAAATCTGAATTTTTAAAGTTGTTTAAATCATATTTAAATCTGATTTTTTAAAATTTATTAAATAAAATTCAGATCTGATTTTTAAAAAAATGTTTGAATGTGATTCAAATCTGATTTTTTAAAAAAATATTTGAATGTGATTCAAATCTGAATTTTTAAGGTTGTTTGAATATGATTCAAATCTGAATTTTTAAATTTGTTTGAATGAGATTCAAATCTGAATTTTTAAATTTATTTGAATCATATTCAAATCTAGATTTTTAAGTTGAATATGAAATATTCAATTTAATTTAAGTATGTATGTTTTATTTAATTGTTAAATAGTGATATGCATGATGGATGATCATGGACTATAAAAGACCAATGTGATTGGATTTATTTCTTTTATGTTTCTTTGGGATTGTAAATTAATTAATTTATTTTAATTTATTTTGGGCATATATTATTAAGTTTGTAATAATTTTTGGGTTGTAATTTCATTTATTTAAGTTCTTGTAAATTCGCCTTGGTATGCCAAGGATTACTATGTAATATTGGATTGCAAGAAGTTCAAAGAGGTCAAGAGCATTGGTGGGACCAGTGGGAGGAATTCAAGATTAAGTGTTGATTATGTACTCCTTCAGCAACTCTTGTAAAATGAATGAATGCAATGCACCTAGGAATGCCCTGATTCAATTCTTGGTGGCTCAGAATTGAATCCCTTAGAAAGTCCATGATCATACCATATTTACTGCTTATCCATGAATGCATGAGATGTATGGGAATGTATGCAATTATATGATATATGCATGCTAAATGGATAATGTGCAAAGTGAGACCTTAATAGTAATTAAAATGACCATAAAATCTTCCAAACAAATGATTAAGTTGGAAATGCTATAATTAAAGTAATTATAATATAGGCCCTCCATTGGGGCAATTATTTTAAGAAATTTTAAATAGTTGCATAAGATGCAATTAATTTAAGAGATTTTCTTAAGAATAATTGTTAAGCATGAGATGTTGTAAATATGTAAATAGTTTGGTGGCCAATATTGGATGTACCTGAGGACATTAAAATTATTTTCATAATTACTGGCTCAATGGGATCAACTTAACTAATGCAAGATAGGTCAATAATGGATATACCTGAGATTTTGAGCATTAGGGGCTAGGTAAAGGATTGAACCTCACATGAGATGTGATGGGCAAGGAGTTGCTCACTTATAGTTTATTGTAATTCCAATAATGGATGTACCTGAGGATGATCAATAGAATTATAAGAATTCAATCACCCACTAGAAATCCATCCAACTAGGATTTCCGTTTTATACTTTGGAAGTGTAGGATTCGCTAAGTTAGTGGGAGGACCAATTTGATTAAAAGACCATAATCATTTTGGTTAATTACATGATACATTTACTAATTAATCTGGTTATTTTCTGCAGTTAATTTTCTGATAAAAATGAGCACAGAACAACCACCACCATCCAATATCCTTGCAAGCATACTTGATCACAATAGGTTGACAGGACCTAATTTGTCTGATTGGCTAAGAAATTTGAAACTTGTCCTGAACCTTGAACATATAGGATATGTTCTAGATTCAAATGTTCCTGGTCCCTTACCTCCAGAGGCCACATAAGAGGAACATGAAACTTTGGATAAGTGGAAGGAGCATGATATGAGAGCTAAGTGTTACATGCTTGCTTCCATGAGTAATGAGTTACAAAAGTAGCATGAGAACATGTTGAGTGCGAGTGAGATCCTCCTTCACCTATAAGAGTTGTATGGTGAGCACAGCAGGAATGCTAGGTATGAGATATCTAGACAGCTATTCCGTATGAGGATGTCTGAGGGACAGAATGTTGGGGATCATGTCCACAAGATGATTCGGCTGATTGAGCAGTTGGAACATCTTAACTTCAACATGGATTTCCAACTACAGACGGATTTGATCCTTCAGTCCCTTCCTGAGTCTTTTGCAAATTTTGTGACAAATTTCCATCTGACTCAACAGGAATGCACCTTAGCTGGTTTACTCAACATGCTGGTTATTGCCCAAAAGAATATACCGGGCAATAAAGGAAAAGAGGTAGCTTTGATTGCATCTTCTTCTGCTGGAAAGTCCAACAAGCAGAAGGGCAATAAGAAAAAGAAACCTCAGATTCCTGGTCCTTCTAAGAAAATAGCTAAACAGAAAAAGAAGACTAAAGCTGATGGAGGCAAAGGAAAGTGTTTCCACTGCTAAAAGCATGGGCACTGAAAAAGGAACTGCCCAGAGTATCTTGCTTCTCTGAAGAACAAGAAGGATACACCTTTGGAAGGTATGTCCATATCTTGTTATTTAGATTCTGATGATACTCATAGTTCATCTATAGCTTGGGTTTTAGATACTGGTGCCAGTTCTCATATTTCTAATGATATGTAGGAACTAGTAAATAGTAGCAGCTTGTGTTCTCAAGATATTAGAGTCCGGATTGGCAATGGCTCAACTGTTGAAGCTTTAGCTATAGGATCTAAATCTTTTTACATGTTTGGACATGTTTTGTGTTTGGATAATATTTTATATGTACCTGATGCTTGTAAGAACATCATTTTTATATCTAGTTTGACTAGAAATGACTATGAATTTCAGCTCACAGATGATGTTTGCAATATTTATTTTGGAAATAAATATGTTAGTTCGGGTTATATGAATGATGGTATTTATTATTTGGATAATAATGACAAACACAAATTGAATGCAAGTGATCTAAAAGAATGCAATGTCATGGTGAAAACCAACTCAAGTTCAAAATATATTTGGCACTTAAGGTTATGTCATGTTGCAGAAGATAGGATTGCAAAACTGGAGAAAATGGGGATTCTATCCTCATTGGGCTCTGAGCCTACTCCAACTTGTGAATCTTACCTTCAGGGCAAAATGACTAGATCACCCTTTATTGGACAAGGGCAAAGAGCTGAAAATATTTTGGAGCTAATACATAGTGATGTATGTGGTCCATTTAAAGAAATGGCTAGAGGGGGCTTTCATTATTTTATTACCTTTACTAATGATAAATCATTTGGGTATTTGTATTTGATGAAATACAAACATGAATCCTTTGAAAAGTTTAAAGAATTTAAATCTGAAGTAGAAAATCAAACAGGAAAGAGTATTAAAGCTCTTCGATCAGATCGTGGAGGTGAATATTTGAGTACTGAATTTGATGAATACTTGAGAGAGCATGGCATTGTTTCTCAGCTGACTCCTCCAGGAACGCCACAGCTGAATGGTGTATCTGAAAGGAGAAATTGTACCTTATTGGATATGGTACGTAGTATGATGAGCTATACTGATATGCCAATCTTCTTTTGGGGATTTGCATTGGAATCAGTTTTGTATATTCTGAATAGGATTCCATCAAAATCAGTTTCTTCCACACCTTATGAGATATGGCATGGAAGAAAACCAAGTCTTAAGCATGTTAAGATTTGGGGTTATCCAGCTTATATCAAAAAGCTGAACACTGATAAATTGGAGACCAGATCAGAAAAAGGTCGATTTGTTGGATATCCAAAAGATAGTTTTGGATATTATTTTTATTTACCTACTTCACAAAAGGTTGTGATAAGTAGAGATGCCACATTTCTTGAACAATAGTTTGTTCAAGAAGGAGGCAAAGGAAGGCAAATAAAGTTAGAATTGGAGAATTCTAACCAACCAACAGATTAGATGGATATAGATCTATCTAGTCAACCTATACCCGTTGATGAAACATCTACAGCTGTTCCTCGTAGAACAACCAGGGTATCTCACCCACCAGTGAGATATGGTTTTCTTCATGAAGAAGAACAAGAGTTGTCTACTCATGAAGAAGTAGATCATGGAGATGATCCACTTACCTATGAAGAAGCTATATCAGATATAGACTCTTCAAAATGGATTGATGCTATGAAATCCGAGATTGATTCCATGTATAAGAATCAAGTTTGGGATCTTGTTGACCCACTTGAAGGTATTGTACCTATAGGGAATAAATGAGTTTTCAAGAAGAAAATTGGTTCTGATGGAAAGGTAGAGACCTATAAGGCAAGGCTAATAGCGAAAGGGTTTCGCCAAAGGCAAGGAGTCCACTATGAGGAGACTTTCTCACCTGTTGCCTTGCTTAAATCAATTAGGAATTTATTAGCAATAGCTGCATACTATGATTATGAGATTTGGTATATGGATGTCAAAACAGGTTTTCTCAATGGATACATTAAAGAAAACATTTTCATGGAACAACCTAGGGGTTTTGAATCCCAAGATGGTTCCAAGGTATGCAAGCTAAAGTCATTTATGGGTTGAAACAAGCTTCGAGGAGTTGGAACATCCGTTTTGATGAAGCCATTAAATCCTTTGGTTTTATCAAAAAAATAAGGATGAGCCATGTGTATATAAGAAGGTTAGTGACAGTGTTATCACTTTCCTTGTCTTATATGTGGATGACATACTGTTGATGGGTAATGACACAGGTATGTTGACAACTATAAAGGTATGGTTGTCAAATACATTCTCCATGAAAGACTTAAGGGAGGCAACCTATATTCTTGGGATTCACATCTATAGAGATAGAGCGAAAAGAATAATTGGTTTATCCCAAAGTCTATACTTAGAAAAGGTGTTAAAGAGGTTTAACATGCTTGATTCCAAGAGAGGATTGCTGCCAGTGAGACATGGTATCCACCTTTCTAAAGAGATGTCTCCAAAGACACCTGAAGAAAGAGATAAGATGGCCAGGATTCTATATGCTTCGGCTATTGGAAGTTTAATGTATGCAATGTTGTGTACTAGGCTGGATATCGCATATGCTGTTAGTTTGACTAGCAGGTATCAATCCAATCCAGGTTTGGAACACTGGATAGCTATCAAGAATATCCTTAAGTAGTTGAGAAGAACTAAGGATTTATTCTTGATTTATAGAGGTGGAGACTTGCAGTTGGATGGTTACACTGATTCTGATTTCCAATCAGATATCGATGATAGAAAGTCTACCTCTGGATATGTGTTCATTTGTAATGGAGATGCAGTCAGTTGGAAGAGTTCCAAACATAGCACGACTGCAGATTCCACTACAGAGGCTGAGTATATTGTCGCATCGAGATCTTTGCAAAGGAAACTGTTTGGATAAAAAAGTTCGTGACAGAACTTACAGTAGTTCCTTCCATTGAGTCAGCAGTTCCACTACACTGTGACAACAATGGAGCAGTCATACAGACTAAGGAACCAAGGTCTCACCAGAAATCCAAACACATAGAAAGGCGCTACCACATTATCAGAGAAATAGTTGGGCGAGGCGATGTCACAGACTCAGTTAGATCGGCATCTGGAGAAGATAGGTCTAAGATATTGTAATGAATTGCTCTAGCGCTAGTGGGAGATTGTTAGTAGTATACCCTAGAGCATATCATTTAGTATGTATCTTGTACATATTTTTATTAATAAAAGGCATTTCCACTTTTCCATTTACATAATATATTTATGTGTAATAGAAAAGGTCCATTGATATTTTATTAGAAATATTATTCTTAAGTTGTTAAGAATATGAGTGACAATATTTCTAGCACAAAGTATCATAAATAGGTTCACAATCGAGGATACTTCATAATAAGGACATGACTTATCCAGAAAGATTATATTCATGTTTGTTACCAAGTTATTTATATGAGATATAAATAAGATGGAATGGTGAGTCTCATGCCATATGACAAACATGATAGGCACTTATAAATGATAAGTAGGCCGAACCAGTGACACTTATGAGAAGCACATGGAGTTTACTCTTGTCAATGTTTTGTCATAAATCATTTCAGTGCATATAATCTTTAGACCTGAGATAGCACAGTTATCTTGTATATAGGTAGTTTGAGTTTGATACTGCTTTCATACTTGTACTGTGTATGGGTATATGGGCATGTGTTGGCTCCTACTAGTTATATATGGAGGTAGGTGTTGATCAAGATGGAATCTGTTCCTCTAAGTAAATAGAGATAAAATCCTATGTTCATTTAATTGTTCTTGATGTTTCAAGTTTCGCGGGACAGATAGATTTATTCGTAAAAGAGTTTTTGATGAGAAAATCTTTTAATCAAGAACTGGAATTAAAAGAGAACATAATATTTATAGCAAATGGAGTTTGACATAAACCATGACTCGGCTTGAGTTGGGATTTTTATGTAGAGAGATTCTAGTGCATGGTAACATATGATTATAGGTTCATTTAAGGTAAACCTTATTACTAATTGGGTGGCCATGGCATGCTATGCTAGGTGTTAACCATGGTCTATGAGGTTCATAAAATGATTTAGAGAAATCATTTATGGTAAGAAAGAGTTCTGATGATATTAAGAGTTGATATCATGTCTCATTGCCAATTAGTGATGAGCCTAGTAAGTCACACACATACACAAGTTATCACCTATTTAAATATGATTTAATTAATTAATTAATTAGTTTAATTGATTAATTAAATAGGTTTGGTTTGCAATTAAATTACAAAGTCCCTAGCATGACTTGAAACCAAATCTAGATTATTGGATGTATAGTATAAGTTCAATTTATATTTAAAGTGTTTAAATATGAATTTAATTAATGAAAAATTAATTAATAGAGATTAATTAATTAATTTATATTTGATATAAATTAGAAGAAGAAAAATAATTATTTTGGGTTAAGAACTCAAAATTAAGACACAGGGGCATTTTGGTCATTTCACAGTGTGACACGTGGCACCATGAGATGGTAACACATGGGATTACACATAAGCTTGCCAAATGTTTTTTAATCATGTAAGATGATTAAAATCAAGATTAAATATAGGTTTGACACTTGGCACAATGTGATTGGGTCACTTAAACCTAGAGCTAATCAAAGGGTGACATGTGGCAAGGGTTTAGTGTGTTAACCTAGCTATATAAGTGTTGTTATGAAAAAGAAAAACAACCAGCAGCCACTCCTCTCCTTTGTCACGCCATTTTGAGGCTCTCTATCTATTCTTCTTCATCTCTCATCAATTCAAAGAGATTAGCCATCAATCTCTTGAAATAAGAACACTAGAAATTGTTTCTAGTGTCCTATTTACATCTTTAATCTCTTAAAAGGCAGAACTTGAATTTTTAATTAATAGAAAAAGCTTTAGAAGCTGTTCAAGGGCTTCCATAGGTGTTCTTGGTGTGGACAAGCTAGAGGGACAACATTTGGTGTCCTGAAGACAAATCTCAAAGGCGCAGACATGCTGCAGTGCATCAAGAGGTTAGTGCAATCGTTCTTGATTTAATCTAGGGTTCTAAAATTAATCTGATTAATTTTAAAATCTTAAATGGCAAATACAGATCCAAAAACATATTAAAAGAGTTTTAATATGTTGTTTATCATTGAAATGAAATAGATAAAAATAAATCTTGCATGATGCATGTGACCCTAGGTGAAAATTTTTGAATTCAATTGTATAAACTTATGTTTTTCACGCTTCCGTTCTTTCAGGGCTATGGAAAAATATGGCAAATTTTAGGTTGCCTTTAAGCTCAACATGAGCTTTCATGGAGGAGGTGGAAGAGAAAAGAGAGAGATAAGAGAGAGGAAGGCTCACGGCAAGAAGAAAGGAATGAAATAAAGAATGTCTTTTTAATTTATTTAATGTGTCTCTTTAAATGATTATCCTCAAATTTTCAAATTATAAAATTTAAAAGTTATTTCATTATGCTTAGGTAATGTATGATGTTATAATATTCTTTTCTTTTTGAATTTTTCATCTTATTTTTTTCTTTAGTTCTTTAATTTAATTCTTGATTATGAAATTTTCATTTCTCCGATTTTATTGGACAGTTAGTTCAGGTGTCAGCTCTAGGGGTGAATTGACCAAATTGCCCTTCACTGGTTCAATTCGGCTTGCAAATTATTTGATATTTTTTTCGTATCCCTGACCTAATTATTTGACCTCTTAACAATTCTTTTTCATGATTTTCTCTTTTTTACTGTGTTCGCAATAGTCCTAAGGACAGCGGCGTCACATTTTACGATTTGAAATTTAAGTTTAGACTGATCTCGCAGTCATTCCCGAGAAGGTCACCCATCGCTGTGACCCCCAGCTCATTTAACTTTTTGTGTTCTGTTTTTCTTATTTATACTTAACAATTTGGCAATTACTAATTATTTGTGTTCAGAGCTTAACTAGGTGTCTTAGATGTGGTTCTAATTCTCTTAATTATTCAGACCGACACTGGTCACTGGAACAGTAAAATACACCAGGCTATGCAAATAGGGGTGTTACAATTCCCCACTCCCTTAAAATAAATTTTGTCTCGAAATTTTACCTGGTAATCAGTCTTTGAACAACTGTGGGTGCCGTTTCCTCATGTCCTCCTCTCATTCCCAAGTAGCCTCCTAGCCCGAATGATGGTTCCACAGCACTTTCACTAACGGTATTTACTTGTTCCGTAGCTACTTCACCTCATAAGCTAGATTCTCTATAGGTTCTTCCGCATATGTGAGGTCTGGATTCACCTCAATCTCTTCTACGAGTAGTACATGAGATGGTTTTGATCTATACCTCCTCAACATAGACACATGGAAGACGTTATATATCTTCTCCAACTCTGGAGGTAGTGCTAAACGATATGCCAAAGGACCCACTCTCTCCAAAACCTCATATGACCTAATAAAACGAGGACTCAGTTTCCCTTTTCTGCCAAATCTCATAATTTTCTTCTATGGGGAAACCTTGAGGAATACTTTGTTGCCCACTGCATACTCAATATCCCTTCTCTTTAGATGAACATAGGACTTCTAATTGTCTGATGCAGTCTTAAGTAGATCTCTGATCAATCTGATTTTCTCTTCAGTTTGCTAAACAATTTTTGGCCCAATCATCTTTCTTTCACCTACCTCATCCCAACATAATGGGGTTCTGCACTTCTTGCCATACAAAGCTTCATATGAAGGCATCCCAATGCTTGATTGGTAGCTGTTGTTGTAAGAAAACTCAATCAAAGGCAAGTGTGTGTCCCAACTGCCCTCAAACATAATCACACAAGCCCATAGCATGTCCTCCAAGATCTGGCTTACTCTCTTAGACTAGGCATCTGTCTGTGGGTGGAATGCTGTGCTGAAATTCAATCTAGTTCCTAGGGCTCTCTGAAGACTACTCCAGAATCTAGAAATGAACTTAGGATCTCTGTCTGATACGATGGATACTGGCACTCCATGCAGTCTTACTATCTCATTTATGTACAACTTGGACAATCTTTCTAAACTGTAGTCCATCCGGACTAGCAAAAAATGAGCAGACTTGGTCAGTCTGTCAACAATGACCCATACTGCATCATGGCTCTTTTGTATCCTCGAAAGTCCCATCATAAAATCTATAGTTATTCTCTTCCATTTTCGTTCCGGTACTGGTAGTGGATGTAACAAACTAGCTGGTACTTGATGCTCTGCTTTCACTTGCTGACAAGTTAGGCATTTGGAAACAAATTTTGCCACATCTCTTTTCATACCCATCTACCAGTAATGCTCCTTTAGCCCTCTATACATTTTTGTGCCACCAGGGTGCATAGCAAAAGGAGACTCATGTGCTTCCTTCAAAATGATTTGTCTCAAGTCAAAGTCTTTAGGAACACACATTCTGCCCTGGTGAAGCAGTAGGCCATCATCTCTCACTGAGAATTCAGGCTTCCTCCCCTTTCTGACTTCTTCTACCCGCTTTTAATGCTTCTGATCATTCTGAGCAGCCATTCTGATCTTATCAATCAACACTGGCTGTACATGCCATGCAATTGCTGTCTGGCCCTCATCATTAATCTCTAAGCTGGCATGTAATACTCTTAACTCATGTACCATAGACAAAGGAGAAACCCGTAGACTTGCCATAGTTTTGCGACTTAATGTGTCAGCCACCACATAGCTTTCCCTAGCTGATAGTCTATTAGACAATCATAGTCTTTTATCAACTTTAACCATATCCTCTGTCTCAAATTCAACTCCTTCTGAGTGCCCATGTACTTCAAACTCTTATGATTTGTGTAGATGTAACACTTCTTCTCATACAAATAGTGTCTCCAGATCTTAAAAGAAAATACAATAGCTGCAAGCTCCAAGTCATGTGTCGGATAGTTCCTCTTATGCGGTTTCAGCTGGCGTGATGCATAGGCAATGACATTCCGTTCTTGCATCAATACACAGCCTAACCCATTATGAGAAGCGTTACTGTAAACAATATAATTTTTACCCGGGATAGGTAAAGTAAGGACTGGAGCCTCAGTTAAACATATTTTCAACTCATCAAAACTTTATTGGCATTTATCCGTCCACTAAAATTTCACATATTTTCGAAGTAATTTGGTTAATGGAGATGCCAACATGGAGAATCCCTTCATAAATCGATGGTAGTATCCAGCTAAACCCAGAAAACTGCAAATCTCTGTGATATTTCTGGGTGGTTTCCAATTAAGGACAGCTTCTATCTTACTTGGATCTACCTTGATGCCCTCTCCGATACTACATGCCCCAAGAAGGATATTTCCTTCAGCCAAAATTCACACTTAGATAATTTGGCATATAGCTATTTCTCCCTCAAAGTCTGCAGTACAATCCGCAGATGTCTATCATGCTCCTCTGCACTTTTCGAGTAGACCAATATATCATCTATGAATACCACAACAAACTAGTCGAGGTATGGTTTGAAGATAGTGTTCATCAAATCCATAAAAGTAGCCAAAGCATTAGTTAACCCGAATGTCTTGACCAAGAACTCATAATGGCCATAGTGGGTTATAAAGGCAGTTTTAGGAATACTCTGCTCTTGCACCTTCAGCTAATAATAACTTGATCTCAGGTCAATCTTGGAGAACACAACTGCACCCCTCAACTGATCAAACAAGTCATCAATGCAGGGCAATGGATATCTTTTCTTTATTGTCACCTTATACAACTGTTGGTAGTCAATACACAAGCAGAGAGTGCCATCTTTCTTCTTAACAAACAATAATGGCGCTCTCCAAGGTGACACACTAGGGCGGATAAAGCCCTTGTCAAGCAGCTCTTGCAACTGCACTTTCAACTCTTTCAGTTCTACTGGTGCCATTCTATATGGTGTTATAGAGATTGGATCCACACAAGGCATGAAATCAATCTCAAACTGCACTTCTTTTTCTGGAGGTAATCCTGGCAATTCATCAGGAAATACATCCAAAAAGTCACATACGGTAGGGATGTCCCTCAGTGCTGGACTCCCCACTTGGGTGTCTATCACATGTGCCAAGTATGCTCCACACCCCTTTATAATTATCCTTTTGGCTAATACAGCCAAAATGATGTTTAATGGCAGTAACTGCCTTTCCCGATGTATTACCACATCACCGTATAGAGGGAGACCAAAAGTGACTGTCTTCAGTCTACAGTCAATCATGGCATGATGCCTGGCTAACCAATCCATGCCCAAAATGATATCATAATCTCTGAAGGGCATTTCAATCAAATCTGACAGAAAAGTATGTCCTTAGACCACCAAAGGACAATCTCTATAGACTCTGTTGACTCGGACCTCTTGTCCTAACGGACTAGTTACCAGCACTTCAAAATCCATTTTGGCACACGGAACCGTAAGGGAACTAACTATGCTAGCACTACCATATGAGTGGGTTGAACCCGGATCAAATAGTACAAATTCATCTTGATCAGAGATAGAGAATGTACTAGCTACAACATTGAAAGTCTTAGCCTCTTCCCACTGTCTCATTGTGTAAACACTGGCTGGAGCATTCCCTTGTGCTGACTAACTAGCAGTACCCTGACTGCTAGAAGTATTGCCTCTACCTCTGCCTCTTCCTTTGCTAACCGATTGTGAACCTCTGGTAGCAGGACTCTGAATGGATCCTTCTACAGTAGTAGAAGCTGGGCCAAATCTAGGGGCACTAGTGTAGTCCTTAGCAAGATGGCCATTGCCTCCACAGTTAAAGCAAGCTCCCCCACATGTCTCATAGGGGCGGGAAGGATATGAACCCTTAGTCGACTGCTGTACAGATCTAGGAGGTCTCTTTCTAGAGAATCTACCCCTTCCAAACCTTCCTCCTCTATCTCTGCTAGGTCCCCCAAATTTCTTCCTTTTTCCAGATGTACCACTGAGACTTTGCTCTACTGACTTTTCCCCTTTATCTTTCTCTGATTTTTCAGTCTTCTTAGATTTTCCTTTTGCTGGGGTCACTTCTAATTCAATCCTTTTCAACTCAAGTGCTTGAGAGATGAGCTCAGAAAAGTTACTGTGTCTGAATCCCACTACTTGCATCCTCAAACTGGGTTTCAAACCGATATCAAATCTCTTGCACCTTTTCTTGCTGGTAGACAGGAGACTCCTAGTATAGTGGCTTAAGCGGGAGAACTCTCTCTCATACTCTGCCACTGATCTATTGCCTTGCTTCAGACTCAGAAATTCTTGTAGTTTCTGATCCACATATGCATCTGGGACATATTTCTGTCTGAACTCTCTGATAAAGTCGTCCCAGGTCAATACTAATGGTTCAGCCAAACTATGAGGGATGGTCTTCCACTAGTCATAAGCGTCCCCTTGCAACAAGGACTCTGAGTATTCAAATTTTAGTTTATCTGGCAGTGCAACTTCTTAAACACTCTATCCATTCTCTCCAACCACTGCTCTGCCTCTAAAGGGTCTACTGTACCCTTAAACTTTGTAGCCCCATACTTAAGTAGCTTGTTATACTGCCTGCCTGGACATTGTGGTTGCACCATAGGTGTCTGAAGTGGAGCTTGGATAGGCATGCTTCTAGCCATTTGTTGGAACATCGCAACCATCTAATATGCGAATTGTGTAGGAAACTGCAGCATTTGTGGGGCTGGTGCCACTGACCCACTGATATTTTGGAGAGCTAGGGCTTCCCCTTGGGCCTCAGCCTCTATCGATTGCTCAACTGAGCAGTCCCCTTCTTCCATTTAAGTATGGCGTTAGGATATCCCTTGAACAAATAACACAAGGAGATTCCCTCCATTTGTAACACCCCTATTTGCATAGCCTGGTATATTTTACTGTTCCAGTGACTGGTGTCGGTCCGGACAATTAAGAGGATTAGAACCACATCTAAGACACCTAGAGAAGCCCTGAACACAAATAATTAATAATTATCAAATAGTTAAGTATAAATAAGAAAAACATAACACAAGAAGTTAAATGAGCCGGGAGTCACAGCGATGGGTGACCTTCTCGGGAATGACTACGAGGTCAATCTAAATTCAAATTTCGAACCATAAAATGTGACGCTGCGGTCTTTAGAACTGTTGCGAACACAGTGAAAAAGAGAAAATCATAGAAAAAATTGTTAAGCATGTCAAATAATTAGGTCAGGAATTCAGAAGAAATATTGAATTACTTGCAAACTGGATTAAATCTGTAACACCCTCACTATAGCAATTCAGTACATTCTACTGTTTCGATGACCGGTGTCGGTCTGGACAACTAGATAGTCTGGAAAAATATTTAAACTAAAGTGAGGAACCATAATTAACTCAACTATTAACATGAAAAATTTAGGAAAAATTTTAGAAATAAAATACAACCGAGTTAAATGAGTCAGTGCCCTAGCGATGGTAACCCAGTGGAAAGTTGCGGTCTTCGCAACTAGAAGCCCTAAACCCAGGAGAAAATTCATAAAATAATTTTTAGAACTCTAGAGAAGTATCATTGAGGTTTCTATGGAATTAGAATGCTAAGAAAAGGTTTAGAAAATTTTTTCGATTGGTACAGATGATTTTGGCTCAATAAGCCAAACGGAGGGCACTTTGATCATTTCATCTTCAGAGATGATTTTTGGTCGACTTGTCCAGTTAAGTAAATAATTATTATGATCTAAAATATGAATAAATATTGCTAAAAATTGAATTGAAAATGATTAGAGAAAAGAAGAAAAGAAAATGAAAGAAAATACCTAATTATGACATTATATGATGTCATTAAAAACCTATCCACCAATCACAAATAAGCACCACTTAAATTAAACAATTAAAGAGAATAAATGATACAAAAAAATCAAAAAGCAATCTGTTTCTTCTTCACCCAAACAAGACGTCTCACTCACCCTAAGTCATTCTTCCATGGAAGTTTAAGGCAAGCTTGAGACAACCCACCAAATCACCTCCAAACCTTAATTTCTCTTCATGAAAAATTGTCCCTACCACTAGAGCAAGCATTGGATAGCAATTTGAAGAGGAAAAAAGAAGAGTTTTGGCAAGCTTGGGAGTAGCTCCAACAAGGTTAGTGCCTATACTTACTTCCCTCTATTTTTAATCCTCATTAGGAAGACTAATTAAATGAGAGTTTGTTGAAAAATTGAACAAAACAATTATATTGAAGTATGTAAGAAAATTGGCAGCCATGGGAGAAGGATGAGATTTGTTGATTTGTATATTTGTATGAATTGAATTGTTTAGAAGTGGTTTGTGATTAGAAAACTTGAGTTAGATGTTGGATTATGTGTGTTGGATGTGTTAGATGGCATGATAGAATGAAATGGACACTTGGAAATTAGGGTTTGTGAAAAAATTTAGGGTTTGCTCATGAAATGGTATATTAACCTTGTAATGGTTAATTAGTGACCATTTGAATGTGTGTGAGGAGGAATTGAAGTGAGTAAGAATGTTGGAGTTGAGCTTAGGCATGTTGCCCTTGGTGACCTGCAGGACTGGTTGTGAGTCCAGCAAGTTTGGGTAGCCATAAATGGAGTTGTATAGGTTCAATTGGTACCAAGCCAATTGGGCATGAAACTAGACACATAATGGCACAACTATGGTGAATAAACCCCACCCAGAAAACCAAAGCAAGTTGACCTAAAAATTACCCTAATCCGGGTGACCAACATGCTGTCCCTGGAAAATGACCAAATAAACAATATTTGTTCAAATGGTCATAACTCAATGTAGAAAAAGTTCAATTGATCTAAAATTTTACCAACAGAAAGCTGAGAAATAGCCCTACAACATTCATAAAGAACAAATCCAAATTCTAATCATAACCTAGTCAAATTGCCAACCAAACTTAGGTCACCAAATCTGGTAGAACCAAATTGCCCAGAAATTCTGGGTACAGGTCAATCCGGCCATTTATGGTAAAATGACCATAACTTGAGCTACAAAACTCTAAATGGAGTGATTCGAAAAAAGAAATGTAACTAGACACAATAAGGAACAACTCTCATGAGGACAATTTTGTCAAATTCCTATTGTACAAATGACCAATGGAACAGTAAACCTAGGGTATGAAATCTAAAAATTTTGAATAACATAAGATAAGCTTTGAAATGGTATTGGAAATCAATAACAACAAAAATAAAATGCAAAATGTGGTATCTTAGAGAACTTAGGTTCAATAAATTTATTATGTATTAAAAAGTCAACAATTTGAGTGAATAGTAATGTGAATAGTAATACAAAGACACAAAGTGTAAGAACTAAATTGGTAGAAGCAATAAAAGTATGAAATTTGGAATCCATAAAATGTTCATAGATTACTTGGAATAGAAATAGTAATTTACCTAAATGACTTAATGAATATTTAAGTTATGTGAATATATAATTAAGATTTGTATTCCCATTACTAGTAGGTCTAATAAAACATGAGTGATACCACTTGAATATGAAATGAAATTAACTTAGATGGATTGTTGAGACTTATACTCCCAACACCAATGGAGTTCATAATATATTAGCAATACAACTTGAAGTATGAAATGTACCTTACATGAATAGATTGTTGAATGAATAAATGTGATAAAAGTGTTATTTGAGATTTAGGTTCCCATCAAGAGAGAAAGGAAAGATGTTTTGAATGTGAATGGTACATTAGATTAAATGAATGTGAATTGTAATTAGTATGAATATTATGATGAATGTATAAATTATGAAATTTGTCATGAAATAATGAAGTCATAAAACACAATATATTAATATTTAATGATATTATGTGCCCTTGTATAGCTTAGACATATATGTCAGATTGGATAGATTGGCATGCCAATAGGGTATTATTTTAGCAGTACTGCGAAAGGTTTATGCCTGCATTCATGGCTTTATGCTCGTATTCATGGCTTTATGCCAACATTTATGGCTTTTATGCCCAATTATGTGTTATCATGGCTTTTTAGCCATACTGATTGCATATGTGGTTGACATTTTACGTACCATGGTATGACGGCCTGAGGCACCGCGGTGTCCAATGCCAACGGCCCATTATCCAGTTCAATCAGCCTGTCATAGGTTACCTGGGCAGAGAAAAAAAAATTATTGAAATAAGTTAAAAATATTAGAAACTAAATAAATCAGTGAGAAAAATCTGAAAGGTATTAAACTAGTTTTAAGAATTTAATTATTACGAAATGATACACAACACAGCGAAAATATTAAGGGAGTAAATGAAAGACTAGCAAAATAAGAATAATGTAAGTAATTATTAGAAATGCACCCTCCATAATAATATAAACATAAACTATATATTTAGATTTATTTGTACATTATATAAATGATTATTGCAAACTTATGTTAGAAGAGATTCTAGAGAGCAACATAAATGACAAAAAATATAATGTATGGCAAATTTCATATAAACCCAGTAAAATTCTTGAGTATAGAAAATATGCTCCAATTATTTTTTTATTTGTATGCATTATTTTTTGTTATATTATTGCACTACTAAGCAGCAATGCTTAGCGTGATGGAATTTTTTCCTTTGCGCAGGTACTAAAGATAAAAACCCAGTGGACATTATACTGGAGAATTTAGAGTCCAGATCTGCGGAAGTATCAAAAGTGTACAAGGTTGTCACCTCCTCAGCAATGCATGTAGATAGGGTCCATATAGATCATATTATGTATTTTGTACATTATAATTAGTTATTATTTATAATGTAAACTATGAATTGTATGTTAAAATATAGATTATGGAACTGTAATTAATTTGTAGATCATGTAAATTATGAAATTATGTAATTATTTTGCAAATTATGTAAATTAAGGAAATTTGAAAATTTTGCTTATGTAATTTAAGATTGTTTACATATGAATTGAGTATGAATAGATTTGTACAAATGAGTATGTGAATTACAAGAATTGAATTTGAGATGAATATGATGAGCATGAATGATATTTTTATTATAAAATATTATTGAAAATTTCAAGCAGGTGAATAGTGAAGTAAGTCAACTGATGATAAAATAGGGAAAACTCCGCTAGTTTCTCCTTAGAAAAATATTGATATTAAATTGTAACGAGAAAAAAAAATCATTAAAAGAATATAGTAAGATAAGATAGGGTGCTCTGGCACCGAATGTAACACGCCTTGCTCGGCTACACTGTAGTCGAGTGAGTGGTGTTATAGAACTAGCGAGGGGCAATTTGGTCAATTCACCCCTAGAGCTGACACTTGACCTAACTGTCCAATAAAATTGGAAAAAAAAATTTTAGGATCAAGAATTAAATTAAAGAACTAATGGAAAAATAAATGAAAAAGAAAAAGAAAGAAAAGAAAAAGTTTATTTGCATCATGCATGACATAAGCATGATGCAATAAACCTAATATTTAAAAATTGAAATTTGGGATAAATCCTAACAATTAAAAGACAAAAATAAAAAGAAAAAAATTTTCATTCTTTTTCTTCTTCAAAAAAAAAAGTCCATCTCTCCTCTCTCTCTCTTTTCTCCTTAGTTTCCTCCATAGCCATGAAATTCAAGCTTTCAAAGCTTGAATCAACCCCATAAATCCCATAAAAATTCCACTAAATTATTATTAAGCTTTGTTTGGGCAACTAGAAGAGGAGATTGAAGAAGAAAAAAAGAAAGAAAATTAGTGATTGGAAAATCAAACAAAGGTTAGTATGTAAATTTGAATTCTTTTGTTAAATTTCTATGTCTAATTAACTTAGAAAGTAACTTAAAATCATAACAAAATAATTGTTGAGGGACCAAATAGAAAATTCATCCAGCTAGGGTTATGATTTGATATGAATGAGTTTGATGCTTTTGAATGGTTATTTGAGGTGAATTAGGTGTGTAGAACATAAATACACACTTTAAATTGCATTAGATTGAACTTTGGGTGTAGCTAGGGTTTTGAACATGTGAAAAATTGAAGAAAAATTTGAGAATTGGCTAAATAATGTTCTTAACCTTATTTGAGTTGAGAAATGGGCAATTGTGACCATTTGTGATGTGTATGAATTATTGAAAACAAGTTTAAATTCGGATTAGTGAGGGTCAATCTGCAGGCAGCTTGACCTAGGTCCCTTTCAGGGACCAAAATTGAAAATTTACCAATCCAATTGGTGTGAGGCCAATTAGGAATGAAACTAGATACAAAATGGCACATTTTTCATCTAGGAATCATGCCCAGAAAGTGACCATAACTTAGTGAACAATTAGGCCAAATTTGGAATTGGCAAACTGACTTGTACAAAAATGACCAAATGAACAGTAGTTACGTAAATGAACATAACTTGGTCTAGGAAGGTCCAAATGACCTGAATGTTTACCAGTAGAAAGTGAGACATATCCCTAAAACTTTCATGAAGAAACCAAACCCAAAATTTAACCATAAGCTGTCCAAAAACTCACTTGAAGTTAACCCACAAAAACAGCAATTAACCAGTAAATGCCCAGAATTCTTGGTAACACCAAATCCGACCAGCCATGTTCAAATGACCATAACTTTGGTTACAAAACTCCAAATGGAGTGATTCAAAAAGAGAAATAAAGTTAAGACAATAAGGAACAACTTCTATGAAGAAAACTTAGCTAAATTATCACAACAAGATCAATGGAACAGTGCAATACTAAACATTAAAACTAAAAATTTGAAATTTGTGCCTAAGAGACTTGAAGTTTAAGGAAACAACCAAAACCAACAAATTAGGTAATCAAAATGTGGTATATGGGTGAAATTAGAATTCCCATATCTATTAAGCATTAGAAAGTCAACAAATTGACTTGAATAATAGTGTGAATAGTAACCCTAAAATACAAATTTTAATGAATATTAGGTTTAGCATATTAAAGTTAGATATAAATAGATTTGAAATTATTTTTGGACTTATAATAAATTATGATACTAAAACACTGTGAAATTGTGTGTTTCAGTCGAAAAGAATACCGGGAAGGAACCCGAAGCATCGAGTCAAGGCCAAGAGGCGACTCGTCTAAGGTTTGTGCACAACATAGAAATTTTGTTAATTTTCTTCTGCAAATTGTTTTGAATGAATTGAGATATTAAATTGTGACTCAATTATATTGAAATGTTTATTATGCTTTTGACTTAAATTGTTTAAAGTTTACTTGTATGTGTTTGAAATGGCAATAAATGTTTAGTAAATTGCTAAGACAATTTTGAAACCACAGTGTCATGACCACATATTTGAATGCTTCACTAGCATGACTAGTGGGGGAAATTAGTTTTGAATTTTGATTCCTTCTCTGGCTGAAGTGTTGAGGTGTGTGCCAGTAGAAGAAGAAATTGAATGGATATCCATATATTTGAGCTAGCTAGCCTTGTGATTTCTTATAAGTCTTCGGCTATTGAGATGAATATGTTTTGAATGGCTTGTTATAACTGTGTGTTTTTATGAAATTGATTTGAGAATTCCTAAATGAAATTGTTTGGACTAAAAGTTTATAAATCATGTTTTGCATCTGCCTTTCATTTTCAGTATCGTATTTGAATAAATATGATTTGAATTATGCATAAATGTTATTTTAGTATGTTGTGCACCACTGAGTCATAGTACTCAGCGATGGCTAGAGGAGCAACAGAGTAAGCTGCTGAGGATTCTTGGAGCCACTTTCCTGAAGTTTTATCGGGTATAAATTTATACTCTGAATGTAATATTTATATTTGTGTATGTAACTGTATATATATGTAAAAACTAGTCATAAGCAGTTGTATAAAGTTTATAATAATATCATTTTGGATTTGCTAATGTAAAGTGGTTGATAAATGTAATTTATTTTTACTTTAATAAAAAATGAATGGAATTATTGAGTACTATTTTGATGACAATTGAGTTGTGAATTATTGATTTGAATATTAGAGTTTGAGAAATGATGTTGAGTTGTGCTGAAGTAGTAGTGAGTTTGATGAAAAAGAATTGTTGGAAGTGTTTTTACAGGTTTTTGAAGAACTGTTTTCTTAAAATACAGATGGCACTCTGCCAAAATTTTTCCAAAATTTGCGTAAAAATAAAATGGATAAAAATTTGAACAAGTTTTAAAACTTTTATTAAATGTAAGAAAATGCTCATCACTTCCAAAAAGTAAGAAAAAGGCTTTAAAATCCCTTGTAGGGTACTTAATGAGTGATCAGTAGGTGAAGTTCGGTAGTTCATTTGGTTTTATATGGGATTATGTTATACCTTACAGAGGGGTAAGGTGTGACATGTTTTAGTGGTATTAGAGCGAATTTATAAAGTATGTTTTAACTTGTGAATTTGTGTATTTTCTTTGATAAGTACAACTGCTCAATGTCCTTATTTGTTACATACAGTGCATTACATTATAAATATGAACTAACGGAGGGAAACTTCTTGTGTTATTTGTTCAGGAGATATCTCAACTCCAATTTGAAATGGAAGAAGGGGATCACTCTATTGAGCAGTCTGTAGAGGCTGAAGCCCAAGGGAAAGCCCCAGCTCTTCAAAATATCAGTGGGTCGGTGGCACCAACCCCACAAATGTCACAGTTTCCTGCACAATTTGCACAGCAGATGGCGGCAATATTTCAACAAATGGCTGGAAGCATGCCTACTTCAGTTACACTTTAGACACCTGTTGTACAACCACAGCCTCTAGCCAGACAGTATGACAAGCTGTTGAAGTATGGGGCGACATAATTTAAGGGTATAGTAGACCCTTTAGAGGTAGAGCAGTAGTTGGAAAGGATGGATCAAGTGTTCAAAAAGCTGCACTACCCAAATGAGCTGAAATTTGAATACTCACTGTCCTTGTTGCAAGGGGATGCGTATGACTGGTGGAAGAGCGTCCCCCATAGTTTGGCAGAACTGCCAGTATTGACCTGAGATGACTTTATCAGAGAGTTCAGACAAAAATATGTCCCAGATGCATATGTGCATATCTGTAAGGCATAACATGATCCCGTAGAATACCTAATGAACTACCAAACTTCACCTACCGATAACTCATTAAGTACCCTACAAGGGATTTTAAAATCATTTTCTTACTTTTTAGAAGTGGTGAGCATTTTCTAATAGGTATTAAAACATTTAATTAGAGTTTGAAAACTAGTTAAAATTTTTGTCCCTTGTTATTTGTCTGCAAATTTTAGAAAAATTTCGGTAGAATGCCGTCTGTATTCTAATAAAACAGTTGTTCAAATACCTGTAAAAACACTTCCAATGGTTTATTTCATCAACTCAACAACTACCACATCATTTCTCAAACTCCAAAATTCAAATCAATAATTTCCAATTCAAATATCATTAAAAATAATACTAAGTAATTTCGTTCAAATTAAAACAAAATAACTTTATTCTTATTTCATTAAAGTTAAAATAATTTACATTCATCAATCCAGAATTTACATTAGAAAATTCCAAACTAATATTATTACAAACTTTATACAACTGCTCATGACCAGTTCTACATGTACATACATCTACATACATCAAAATAATTATTACAATCAGGGTATAAAATATACCCAATAGAACTTTAGGGAAGGTGGCTCCACGATCCTCAGCAGGTCACTCTGCTGCTCCTTTAGTCCCTATATTTGCGATAGCAATAGTAGCCATCGCTAAGTACTATGACTCAGTGGTGCACAACATACTAAAATACATTTATGCATAATTCAAAACGCATTTATTCAAATACTGAACGGAATATGAGAAACAGATACAAAACATGATTTACAAACTTTTAGTCAAAACAATTTCATTTAGGAAGTCTCAAAATAAATTTCATAAAAACACACAGTTATATCATGCCATTCGAAACAATAATCATCTTAATAGTGAGAGGCTTATGAGAAATCACATCACAAGGATAGCTAGCTCAAATATATGGATATCCATTCAATTTTTTCTTCTACTAGTACACACCTCAACACTTCAGCCAGAGAACGAATCAAAATTCGAAACTAATTTCCTCCACTAGTCATGCTAGTGAGGCATTCAAATAAATGGTCATGACACTGTGGTTTCAAAACTATCTTAATAATTTATCAAACATTTATTGCCATTTGAAACACATACAAGTAAACTTTCAACAATTTAAGTCACAATTTAATATCACAATTCATTAAAAACAATTTGTAGAAGAAAATTTACAGAAATTCTATGTTGTGCACAAACCTTAAGCAAGTCGCCTTTTGGCCTTGACTCGATGCCTCGAGTTTTTTCCGGGTATTCTTTTCAACTGAAACACACAGTTTCACAGTGTTTCAGTATCATAACTTATCATAAACCCAAAAATAAATTCAAATCTACTTATACCTAGCTTTAATATGTTAAACTTGACGTTCTTTAAAATTTGTATTTTGGGGTTACTATTCATGACACTATTTAAGTCAATTTGTTGACTTTCTAATACTTAATAGGTATAGAAATTCTAATTTCACCCACATACCACATTTTGGTTACCTAATTTGTTGGTTTTGGTTCTTTTCTCAAAACTTAAGTCTTTTAGGCACAAATTTCAAATTTTCAATTTTGGTGTCCTGTATTACACTGTTCTATTGGTCATGTTGCTGTTAGAATTTGGCTAAGTTTTCTTCATAGAAGTTGTTCCTTATTGTCTTAACTTTATTTTCATTTTTGAATCACTCCATTTGGAGCTTTTTAGCCCAAGTTATAGCCATTTAAAAATGGCTGGCCGGATTTGGTTTTACCTAGAATTCTTGGCAAATTATGGGTTTTGGCAATTTTTATGGTTGAATTTAGGTGGATTTTCAAATAGGTTGTGGTCAACATTTGGGTTTGTTTTCTTCATAAAAGTTGTAGGTCTATGTCTCAGCTTTCTACTGGTAAATTTTCAGATCATTTAAACCTCCCTAGACCAAGTTATGGTCATTTGCGTAACTACTATTTATTTAGTCATTTTTGTATAGGTCAGTTTGCCTAATTCGGATTTGGCCAATTTGTTCACTAAGTTATGGTCACTTTCTGGGCATGATTCCTAAATGAAAAATGTGCCATTTTTGTGTATAGTTTCATTCCCAATTAGCGTCACACCAATTGGGTTGGTAAATTTTCAGTTTTGGTCCCTGAAAGGGACCTAGGTCATGCTGCCTGCAGAATGACCATAACCAATCCGAATTTAAACTTAGTTCTAACACTTCATAAACACCTCAAATGGTCACACTTGACCATCACTCAACTCAAATAAGGTTAACTACATCATTTGGCTAATTCTCAAAATTTTCTCCCAAACCCTAAGTGCCAAGAACCCTAATTCATGCATTGATTAATTCACACCCAATTCATTACACTAATCACATATTCAACCTTAATCAAGTTCAAATTCATGTCTAATTTATATTAAACATATCAAAACTCCAAGGTACCATGGCTGGCCGAATTTCACTTATAGTCCACACTTTTGATTTGTTTCAATTTTCTCATAATTTATAAGCTATTTCACTATCTACACATGAATTAAATATAGGAAATGAAGAGTTAAAACACTAACCTTTCTTTGATTTTCTCCTCTTCAATTTCCTCTCTTTTCTTCCTTTCTTTTCTTCCTCAATCTCCTTGCCTAGTGTAGATTAGAAGTTTTTTTTTTAGTTTAGGGTTAGAATTTACGGGACAAACTAAATTATTCAAGCTTTAAATAGCTTGTTAATGGAGGAACCATGGGAAGAAGGAGTTCGACACTTTTGGGTGAGGGAAGAAGATGATAGTTTTTTTTTTCCCTTATGTTATTTTGTCTTAATTAATAGATTTTAACTTGGTCAAATTTGGTAGGAAAATAAATTCAATTATGACATCATAATTGATGTCATCCATGATGTAATAACTTTTTTCTTCTCTTTTTTTTTTCTTTTTTTTTTCCTTAGTTCTTTAATTAAATTCTTGATCCCAAAATTTTATATTCTCCAATTTTATTGGATAGTTAGGTCAAGAGTCAGCTCTAGAGGTGAATTGACCAAATTGCCCCTCGCCGGTTCGACCCGGTTTGCAAGTAATTCAATATTTCTTCCAGAGTACTGACCTAATTATTTGACTCGTTTAACCATTCTTTTCTATGATTTTCTCTTTTCCACTGTGTTCGCAATAGTCCTAAGGACCGCGACATCACATTTTACGATTCAAAATTTGAGTTTAAATCAACCTTGCAGTCCTTTCCGAGAAGGTCACCCATCGCTATGACTCTCGGCTCATTTAACTTCTTGCGTTCTATTTTTCTTATTTATACTTAACTATTTGACAATTACTAATTATTTGTTTCCAGGGCTTATCTAGTTGTCTTAGATGTGATTCTAATCCCCTTAATGATTTGGACCGACATCGATCACCGAAACAGTGAAATATACCAAGCTATATAACTAGGGGTGTTACAATTCTCCCCCCCTTAAAATAAATTTCGTCTCAAAATTTTACCTAGTATCAATCTCTGAAAAGTTGTGGGTGTTGTCTCCTCATGTCCTCCTCTCATTCCCAAGTAGCTTCTTGGCTCAAATGATGGTTCCAGAGCACTTTCACTAACGGTATCTGCTTATTCCGTAGCTGCTTCACCTCATAAGCCAAAATCTCTATGGGTTCTTCCTCATATGTGAGGTCTGGATTCACTTCAATTTCTTCCACTGGTAGTACATGAGATGGGTCTGATCTATACCTCCTCAACATAGACAAATGGAAGACATTATGTATCTTCTCCAACTCTAGAGGTAATGCCAAACGATATGCCAAAGGACCCACACTCTCCAAAACCTCATATGGCCCAATGAAACGAGGACTTAGTTTTCCCTTCCTACCGAATCTCATAATTCTCTTCCAAGGGGAAACCTTAAGGAATACTTTCTCACCCACTACATACTCAATATCCCTTCTCTTTAAATCAATATAGGACTTCTGACGATCTGATGTAGCTTTGAGTCGATCTCTGATCAACCTGATCTTCTCCTCGGTCTGCTGAACAATTTCGGGCCCAATCATCTTCCTTTCACCTACTTCATCCCAACACAGGGGAGTTCTGCACTTTCTGCCATACAAAGCTTCATATGGAGGCATTCCAATGCTTGATTGGTAGCTGTTGTTGTAAGCAAACTCAATCAAAGGAAAGTGTGTGTCCCAACTGCCCTCAAACTCAATCACACAAGCCCGTAGCATGTCCTCCAAGATCTGAATTACCCTCTTAGACTGGCCATCTGTCTGTGGGTGGAATGCAGTACTGAAGTTCAATCTAGTTCCTAGGGCTCTCTGAAGACTACCCTAGAATCTAGAAGTGAACCTAGGATCTCTGTTTGATACGATGGATACTGGCACTCTATGCAGTCTTACTATCTCATCAATGTACAACTTGGCCAATCTTTCTAAACTGTAGTCCATCCGAACTAGAAGAAAATGAACAGACTTGGTCAGTCTGTCAATGTTGACCCATACCGCATCATGACTCTTCTGTGTCCTCGAAAGTCCCATCACAAAATCCATTGTTATTCTCTCCCATTTCCATTTTGGTACTGGTAGTAGATGTAACAAACCAGCTGGTGCTCTGCCTTCACTTGCTGACAAGTTAGGCATTTGGAAACAAATTCTGCCACATCTCTTTTCATACCCCATCCACCAGTAATGCTCCTTTAGCCCCCTATACATTTTTGTGCCACCAGGGTGCATAGCAAAAGGAGACTCATGTGCTTCCTTCAAAATGATATGTTTCAAGTCAACATCATTAGGAACGCACATTCTGCCCTAGTGAAGCAGTAGACCGTCATCTCTTATTGAGAATTCTGGTTTCTTACTCTGCTGAACTTCTTCTAACAGCTTCTGATACTTCTGATCATTCTGAGCAGCCATTCTAATATGATCAATCAACACTGGCTGTACATGCCATGCAACTGCTGTCTGCCCCTCATCATCAATCTCTAAGCTGGCATGTAATGATCTCAACTCATGCACCATAGACAAAGGAGTAACCCGTAGACTTGCCATAGTCTTATGACTTAAGGCGTCAGCCATAACATTAGCTTTCCCTGGCTGATAGTCTATCAAACAATCATAATCTTTTATCAACTCTAACCATCTCCTCTGTCTCAAATTCAACTCTTTCTCAGTGTCCAAATACTTCAAACTCTTATGATCTGTGTAGATGTAACACTTTTCCCCATACAAATAGTGTCTCTAGATCTTAAGAGCGAACATAATAGCTGCAAGCTCCAAGTCATGTGTCGAATAGTTCCTCTCATGTGGTTTCAGCTAGCGTGATGCATAGGCAGTGACATTCCGATCTTGCATATACTGTATATTCTTTACCTGGGGTAGGTAAAGTCAAGACTGGAGCCTCAGTTAAACATCTCTTCAACTCATCAAAACTCTGTTGGCATTTATCTTTCCACTAAAATTTCACATCTTTTCGAAGTAATTTAGTCAATGGAGATGCTAACATGGAGAACCCTTTTACAAATCGACGGTAGTATCCAACTAAACCCAAAAAACTACGAATCTCCGTGATATTTCTGGGTGGTCTCCAATTAAGAACGGCTTTTATCTTACTTGGATCTACCTTAATGCCCTCTACCGATACTATGTGCCCCAAGAAGGATATTTCCTTTAGCCAGAATTCACACTTCAATAATTTAGCGTATAGCTGTTTCTCCCTCAAAGTCTGCAGTACAATCTGCAGATGTCTATCATGCTCTTCTGCAATCCTCGAATAGACCAATATATCATTTATGAATACCATAACAAACTATTTGAGGTATGGTCTGAAGATAGTGCTCATCAAATCCATAAATGCAGCCGGAGCATTAGTTAACCCGAATGGCATGACTAAGAACTCATAGAGGCCATAGCGGGTTCTAAAGGCAGTTTTAGGAATACTCTGCTCTTGTACTTTCAGCTGATAATAACCTGATCTCAGGTTAATTTTAGAGAACACAGCTACACCCCTCAACTGATCAAACAAGTCATCAATGCGAGGCAATGGGTATCTATTATTTATTGTCACCTTATTCAACTACCGATAGTCAATACATAAGCGGAGAGTGCCATCCTTCTTCTTAACAAACAACACTGGCGCTCACCAAGGTGACACACTAGGGCTAATAAAGCCCTTGTCGAGCAGCTCTTGCAACTACACTTTTAACTCTTTCAATTATAAACATTACAATGAGGGTATAAAGTATACCCTATAAAACTTCAAGGATGTGGCTCCAAATCCTCAACAGCTCACTCTGCTACTCCTCTAGTCTCTATATCTGCGACAGCAATAACAGCTATCGCTGAGTACTATGACTCAGTGGTGCACAACATACTAAAATAAGATTTATGCATAATTGAAATCACATTTATTCAAATATTGAACTGAACATGAAAAACATATACAAAACATGATTTATAAATTTTTAGTCTAAACAATCTCATTTAGGAAGTCTCAAAACGAATTTCATAAAAACACAGTTATATTATGCCATTCGAAACATATTCATCTCAATAGCCGAAGGCTTATGAGAAATCACAAGGCTAGCTAGCTCAAATATATGGATATCCATTCAAATTTCTTCTTCTACTGGCACACACCTCAACACTTCAGCCAGAGAAGGAATCAAAATTCAAAATTAATTTCCCCCACTAGTCATGCTAGTGAGGCATTCAAATATATAGTCATGACACTGTGGTTTCAAAACTATCTTAGCAATTTACTAAACATTTATTGCCATTTTAAACATATACAAGTAAACTTTCAATAATTTAAGTCAAAAGCATAATAAACATTTTAATACAATTGAGTCACAATTTAATATCTCAATTCATTCAAAACAATTTGCAGAAGAAAATTTACAGAAATTCTATGTTGTGCACAAACCTTATACGAGTCATCTCTTGGCCTTGACTTGATGCATCGGGTTCTTTTCTAGCATTCTTTTCAACTGAAACACACAATTTCACAGTTTTCGGTATCATAATTTATCATAAATCCAAAAATGAATTCAAATCTACTTATACCTAGCTTTAATATGCTAAACTTGACGTTCTTTAAAATTTGTATTTCGGGGCTACTAATACATGATACTATTTAAGT
The DNA here is from genome assembly GCF_030052815.1 of Hevea brasiliensis. Classification (NCBI taxonomy): domain Eukaryota; kingdom Viridiplantae; phylum Streptophyta; class Magnoliopsida; order Malpighiales; family Euphorbiaceae; genus Hevea; species Hevea brasiliensis. The sequence goes on from NC_079493.1 coordinate 56,843,523, forward strand.
CAATTTGTTGACTTTCTAATGCTTAATAGGTATGGGAATTCTAATTTCACCCATATTGCCCATTTTGGTTACCTAATTTGTTGGTTTTGGTTGTTTTCTTAAACTTCAAGTCTCTTAGGCACAAATTTCAAATTTTCAGTTTTGGTGTTCTATTTTGCACTGTTCCATTGGTCATGTTGCTGTAGTAATTTGGCTAAGCTTTCTTCATAAAAGTTGTTCCTTATTGTCTCAACTTTATTTCCCTTTTTGAATCACTCCATTTGGAGTTTTGTAGCCTAAGTTCTAGCCATTTAAACATAGCTGGCCGGATTTGATATTACCCAGAATTCTGGGCAAATTCTGGATTTTGGCAATTTTAATGGGTTGAATGCAGGTGGTTTTTCATATAGGTTATGGTCAAATTTTGAGTCTATTTTCTTCATGAAAGTTGTAGAGCTATGTCTCAGATTTCTTTTGGTATAAAATTCAGGTCATTTTGACCTTCTTAAACCATGTTATGGTCATTTACGTAACTATTGTTCATTTGATTATTTTTGTACAGGTCAGTTAGCCAATTCCAGATTTGGCCTAATTGTTCACTAAGCTATGGTCTTTTTCTGGGCATGATTCCTAAATTGAAAATGTGTCATTTTGTGTTTAGTTTCATTCCCAATTGGCCTCACACCAATTGGGTTGGTAAAATTTTAGTTTTGGTCCCTGAAAGGGACCTAGGTCAAGTTGCCTGCAGATTGACCCTAACCAATCCGAATTAAAACTTATTTCTAACAAATCACACACACCACTAATGGTCACAATCGACCATTTCTCAACTCAAATAAGGTCATTTACATTCATTGACCAATTTCTATAATTTTTCTTTTCCAAACCCTAAGTCAAGAACCCTAATTTTCTAAGTAGCAAAATTCACGCACTTTCAACTACCTAAATCATGCATATATTTCATACAATACTAGAATTCATATTTGATTAAACCAAACCACTCAATTCATCATCCACCCAACCTAGCTGAATTCCATACTCTTCCACTTATACAATTTCCTCTATTTCTCATGGCATTTCATCACCATTAAACTTAAATTCATGAACTTAATAAGAATTTAAGCTTGAAGTTGGACTTACCTCACTTGATCAATTTTCTCAACCTTCCAAACTTCAAGATTTCTTCTTTCTTTTGCTTCCAATCACTTTAACAAGGCCAAATGGTAGGGCTATGGAAAAATATGACAAATTTTAGGGTGTCTTTAAGCTCAAAATGAGCTTTCATGAAGGAAGTGGAAGAGAAAAGAAAGAGATGACAGGAATGAAAAGAAAGGAAGGCTCACGGCAAGAAGACAGGAATGAAATAATTTTTTTTTTAATTTATTTAAATTGTCTCTTTAAATGATTATCCTCAAATTTTCAAATTATAAAATTTAAAATTTATTTCATCATGCTTAGGTAATGTATGATGTCATAATATTCTTTTCTTTTTGAATTTTTCATCTTATTTTTTCTTTAGTTCTTTAATTTAATTCTCGATTCGTTCTTTAATTTAATTCTTGATTCATTCTTTAATTTAATTCTCGATTCTAAAATTTTCATTTCTCCAATTTTATTGGACAGTTAGGTCAGATGTCAGCTCTAGGGGTGAATTGACCACATTGCCCCTTGCTGGTTCAATCCGGTTTGCAAATTATTTGATATTTCTTCCGGATCCCTGACTTAATTATTTGACCTACTTAACAATTCTTTTTCATGATTTTCTCTTTTTCACTGTGTTCGCAATAGTCCTAAGGACCGTGGCGTCACATTTTACGATTCGAAATTTGAGTTTAGACTGACCTCGCAGTCATTCCCGAGAAGGTCACCCGTCGCTGTGACCCCCGGCTCATTTAACTTTTTGTGTTTTGTTTTTCTTATTTATACTTAATGATTTGGCAATTACTAATTACTCGTGTTCAGGGCTTAACTAGGTGTCTTAGACGTGGTTCTAATTCTCTTAATTGTCCAGACCGACACCGGTCACCGAAACAATAAAATATACCAGCTATGCAAATAGGAGTGTTACATCACAGCCTTTTCTCATCAATTTTCTTGCAATTGTAGCTGAGATGACATTGGACAAGAAGTCTGCCCTTTCCCCCACAACTATCATCTCATTACCCTTATAAGTTTTCAAGGAAATCCTCTTCAATTTACAATCAACCATTGCCTGATGACGTGACAACCAGTCCATTTCCAAAATCACATCAAACTCATGGAAAGGCAATTCAATCAGGTCTACCAAGAATTCATATCCCTGAATCCTTAACGGGAAACCTTTGTACACCTTGTTCACCACTACACTGTGGCCTAATGGATTAGTGACCAGAATGTCTTGGTCACTCTCCCCTACTAGTATCCCCCTTTTTACGGGTAGGTTGATGCAGATGTATGAATAAGTGGATCCTAGATCCAACAATGCATGCACAGATGTATTGTAGAGGAAGAACGTACCATTGATGACGTCCGAGGCATCTTGCTCCTCCTGAGCTCTCATGGCATAAGCTCTGGCAGGTGCTCTAGCCTCTGGCCTCTTGGCTAGCTCAGATGCAAGTCTCTGTGATGGACCAACTGCCTCAGATTTACAAGACTTCCTGCCCCTTTGAGGTGCAGGGGCAGGTCTATCTACTTGTGCTGAAGCAGCTGTGGCAGTTCTGCGTGGACAGTTCCTTAACTGATGCTCCATTGACCCACCCTTAGGTAGGCACCCCTCACTCTCTAAAACTACCTCTTATGCTACTTCAGGCAATGTGGACAACCAGAAGATGCTAGGGCTGGTCCCTTGAATACCGTCCCTGGAGAGCTGCCCATTGATGGTGTGGACTGGCCTCTCCTAGGTGTAAACTGTGACCTGGACCCCTGGGATTGGCCTTGACCTTGAGGCTGACTTAAACTCTGAGTAGGTGGACCTCTGAACTTCTTTCCAAGTGCATGAGCTAGACTAACCTGGACCCCTCTTCTGCTATCTCTTTCTTCTGGTCTGCTCACTTATTCTAACTTTCTCAACTTTTACTGTAGCTTCGACTAACTTAGTGAAGTCTATGATTCTCAAGGCAGTGATCATTATCTTTATGTTGTCATTTAGCCCCTCTTCGAATCTTCTACACCTCTCGGCCTCATTAGGGACTATCTCCCTTCCATAACGGCTTAATCTAACAAATTTTTTTTCATACTCTGTCATTGTCAGCTGTCTCTACCTCAGGTTAATGAATTTTCTTCTTCTCTTTTCCAAATGTACACTACCCACATACTTCTTTTTGAACTCTGAGAGGAAGAAGTCCTAGGTTATTTGTTCTGGCTGCACTTTACTAGACACTGTATCTTACCATTGATATGCATCATCTTGCAGTAGAGATATAACAGCTTCTAGGTTTTGCTCTGGGGTGCAGTGGAGTTGTTTTAAAACTCTTCCTGTTTTGTTCAACCAGTTCTCAGCTGCAACAGAATCATCTTCTCTCTTGCCAAAAAAATCCACTGTTCCAAATTTTCTCAGTTTTTCCAGATGGGATTTCTACTGTGGAGGTGGTGGTGGTGGTGGCATTACCCTTGCCATTTGTCTGAAAAACTCGGTCATTTGCGGGAACATGGCCTGTGGAGGTTGAGTAGGCTCTGCTGGAGCTGGTGGAGCAAGTTCTCCCCTACCCCCAATTTCAGCTGCTGCAAGTGGAGCATAACTCTTCACTTCCTTCTTAATTGCCCTCTGAGACGTGGGGTCCATATCCTAATCAAAATAAGAAAAACAAACAGATCTGTATTAGTGTGAACTCGACTCTCACAAATGTAATGCATGGCATGTACTCGATCTTGACCCAGAAACGCCTAAGTCGTGCTCTGATACCACTAAATGTGACACCCCTTACCCATCTACAGTATAGCCGAGCAAGATATGCCACACAGTATACCGGAACACCATATTTATCTCAATTTTTTTTTATCCTTCATTAATTTATTTCTTCATGGTTATGAAGTACAATTTGTGACATTTAACTCATTTAAGTCATTTATTGACATTATAAATTCATTTGAGGTTCCAAAAATTTTATAGAAAATCCGGCAGTGTACCGGCTAAAAATGGAGAAAATAGTTCTTCGGAACCTGTGAAAAACACTTCCAATAGTCATTCTATTTCACAACTCCCAATTTTCACATCAATTCTCAACTTTTCTTCCATTTGTCATTCATTCGTTTGACATCATAATCATGTACATTTCATTTATAAACACAAATTTACAAATACTAACATTCATACCAAATTATATTACATAAGGTTCAATTTATACATAAGAAAATAAAAGTTTAATTACAAAATACAAGCAGTACAAAATACCAAAATGGGACTTAGTGTCCTACTAATGCACTGAAGTCTGTGAGGTGACACAGACATTATGCAGAACTGTGAATGGCCTCACCCAGTCTGTGGTCTACTAGGCTCTCTGTTAGTCTCTCTAGAACCTACGCGTGGTAAAAAACAACGCGCTAAGTAATAATGCTTAGTGGTGTCAATAATAAAATAAAAAGAACTAAAAGAATATAAATATGCAGTGTATATATATTGATGTCTCATGCAGATAAATTATTGGTAATTATTTGTAGTATTATTTATTTGGTACTTGTTATATCCATTATTTCCTTAAATTTATCAACTTCCATTTTTGGTTGCCCAAGCTATACTGGATGACTGGACTAGATAGGATAAACTGGCACTGGGTACCAATTACCTCGGGCCGTCACGCCATCGGTCACAATGTGTCTCCCGGTGTGCAATAGAACGTCTAATAAGCTGTAATAAACATTAGGCATAAGGCCAAGTATCACACTGATATCAGAATGGTTAAAAGCCATAGAATCATAGAATGGCATAATGTCATGTGCAGTACTACTAACTGAACCCTATTGGCATGCCAACCTATCCAAACCAATCTTACTAGGTATACTAGGGCACATTACAAAGTTATTGATTGAATTTTCATGTTTTAAATGTGAGGTTACTAATCATTTTACTATTTAGGTCAAATTATTGACTTTCCAATGCATAATAGTTACATGAGTCCTAATCACATAAATTTACCACATTTTGGTTCCTAAAAGTGTTAGCATTAGTTGCCAATCCATACTTCTAACAAATGGAGAATAAATCAAAATTTCAGTTATTAGGCCATTTTACAGTGAGAATTTGGCCAAGTGTTCTCAATCAAAGTTGTTCTTTATTGTATCTAGTTACATTTCACTTTTTGAATCACTCCATTTGAAGTTTTCTAGCTCAAGATATGCTATTTTGTGCAAGGCTGGCTAGATTGGTATCTACCCAGAAATTCTAGGCAGAATACCATTCTGCCAGATTTGGTAGTTCAAATTTAGCCAATAATTTCATTTGATTAAGTCCAGAATTAGAGTTTGGGTTCAACATAAAAGCTGTTCTAAATTGTCTAAGCTTTTCATTAATATAATTTTTAGGTCAATTGGACCTTTCTACACTGAGTTATGACCAAATGAATGAACACTGTTCATTTGGTTATTGTGCCCAGGAAGAATGTAAGTTACCCAAATTTGGTCAATTTTTAGGGCATCCTAAGTTTGCTTTCTAGATAGGGTTCCTGCATCAAAGTTGTGCCATTATGTGTTCAATTTTATGTCCTATTAGCCTTGCACCAATTGAACCTACACAACTCAAGTTATAGCTGCCCAAACATGCTGGACTCACATCCAGACCTGCACGGTACTCAAGGCAGCACCTCTAACCTTGATTCCCATGGCACAATTCACTTCAATTCCTACTCAAACATAACCAAATAGTCACTAATTGACCATTAAAATTTCCTTTCACCAATACATGAGCAAAACCCTATGTTTTTTTGAAACCCAAACTCCAACAAATTCAATTCTCTATATACATACAATCCATGAATTAAAACACCAAAATCATGTTCAATGGTAGCCATACACAACTATTATGCAATCAAATTGGCAATAACCTTGTTGGAGCTAACTCCTAAGCTTGCAAAACCTTCCTTTTCCTTCTTCTTTTTGCTGGCGCGAGAGAGTTTAAGGGGTGAGGAAAAATTTTTGTGCAGAGAGTGAGGGATTTTGAGGTGAAATGGATTGGGGTATAAAGCTTGATAAAGCTTTAATGGAGGAAATGGGTAAGAGATGGGTTTCAGCTGGGTTGAGAGGTAAGGGATAATAGATTTTTCTTTTGTAATTTCAGCCTATTTTACTCTTTTTAAGTTAGCTTATTTAATTGTGATTGGTTGGAACAATTTTAATTGCATCACTTGATGTCATTATTTGATTTTAATTTTCATTTAGTTTATTTTTCTTTCTTTTCCTTACTACTCATTTTTAATTTCATTTTTAGCAATGTTTATTCATATTTTATGCCATATAATTTATTTACTAAATTGGACAAGTTGGTAAAAAATCATCTCTGAAGACGAAATGACCAAAATGCCCTCCATTTGGTTTAACGAGCTAAAATCATGTGTATCGATTGAAAACTTTTGCTAAGCCTTTTCTTGGCATTTTAATGCCATAGAAACCTCAATGACTCTTCTCTGGAGTCTCAAAAATTTATCTCATGAATTTTTCCCTGGGTTTAGGGCTTCTAGATGCAAGGACTGTAACTTCCCACTAGGTTACAAATCACTAAGGCACCAGCTCATTTAACTTGGTTGTATTTTATTTCTAAAATTTTTCCTACATTTTTCTTATTAATATTTGACTTAATTATGGCTCCTCACTTTAGTCTAAATATTTTTCCAGATGTTCTAGCTGTCTGAACCGACACCAGTCACCTGAACAGTAGAATGTACGAAATTGCTACAGTGAGGGTGTTACAACTCTTCCCCTCTAATTTAAATTTAGTTCTCGAAATTTACCTGATGCAAGCAGTTGAGGGAACTATTGCCTCATCGTCTCTTCACTTTCCCAAGTTGCCTCCTCAGTATTGTGGTGCCTCCAAAGCACTTTCACTAGTGGAATCTACTATTCCTCAACTCTTTCACTTCCCGAGCCAGGATCCGTATGGGTTCTTCTTCATATGTCAAATCCGGTTGTACTTCAATTTCTTCCATGGAGATGACATGTGAAGGATCTGAGCAGTATCTTCTTAGCATAGATACATGGAACACATTGTGGATCTTGTCCAGCTTTAGTGGTAAAGCTAGCCTATAGGCTACTGGTCTCACACGTTCAATGACTTCACATGGGCCAAGGAACCCGGGGCTCAACTTACCCTTCCTTCCAAACCTCAATACCTTTTTCCATGGTGAGACTTTAAGAAATACCTTATCTTCAACTTCATATTCTATTTCTTTTTTCTTCAAGTTGGCATAAGATTTCTGTTTGTCAGAGGCAACCTTCAGATTGGCTTTAATTAAACTTACTTTCTCCTCAGTGTAACACTCCTATTTGTATAGCCTGGTATATTTCACTGTTTTGATGACCGATGTTGGTCTGGATAATTAAGGGGATTAGAACCACATCTAAGACAACTAAATAAGCCTTGAAAATAAATAATTAATAATTGTCAAATGGTTAAGCATAAATAAGAAAAATAGAACACATGAAGTTAAATGAGCCAAGAGTCACAGCGATGGGTGACCTTCTCGGGAAGGACTGCGAGGTCGATTTAAACTCAAATTTTGAATCGTAAAATGTGACACCGCGGTCCTTAGGACTATTGCGAACATAGTGGAAAAAAGAAAATCACAAAAAAGAATTGTTAAGTAGGTCAAATAAATAGGTCAGGGATTCGGAAGAAATATTGAATTATTTACAAACCGGATCGAACTAGCGAGGGGCAATTTGGTCAATTTACCCCTAGAGCTGGCTCCTAACCTAACTGTCCAATAAAATCAGAGAAACCAAAATGTCATAAGCGAGAATTAAATTAAAGAACTAAGGAAAAATAAATGACAAAGAAAAGAAAAGAAAAGAAAAAGGTTATTTACATCACTTGGATGACGTCATCATGATGTCAAATTTAATTTAACTTTTCCTACAAATTGGACTAAGTCAAATAGATAATTAAAAGACATAAATGACAAAAAAAAAAAATACCACTCTCTTCTTCCTTATCCAAGCCGGCAGCCACACTTCTCTCCCTCTATTTTTTTTTTGTTTCACCATTAAAGCTTCTATCAAGCTTCCAAATCACCCAACTAAACCCTAATTTCCCAAAATTAACTTATAAAACCTTGTTTTCTTCACTTGAGAAGAAGCTTGAGCAAGAAAAGAAAAGAGGAAAAGAAAAGAATTGAGGAAGTGAAACTCCAAAGTTGAGGTAAGAATTTAAATTTGAAATTTTAGTTTAAAATACATGTTATGAGTTAAATTAACTTAGATTTCAACTTTAAAATCAAAAGAAAACATGGTTGAGGGACCAAACATAAATTTTAGCCAGCCATAGTACCTTGGAGTTTTGATATGTTCAATTTAAATTAGACATGAATTTGAACTTGATTAAGGTTGAATATGTGATTAGTGCAGTGCTTGGGTATGAATTAATCAATTGCATGAATTAGGGTTCTTGGCATCTAGGGTTTGAGGAGAAAAATGTAAGAATTAGCCAAATGATGTAATTAACCTTATTTGAGTTGAGCAATGGTCAAGTGTGACCATTTGAGGTGTGCATGAAGTGTTAGAACTAAGTTTAAATTTGGATTGGTTGTGGCCATTCTGCAGGCAGCATGACCTAGGTCCCTTTCAGGGACCAAAACTGAAAATTTACCAATCCAATTGGTGTAAGGCTAATTGGGAATGAAACTAGACACAAAATGACACATTTTTCATTTAGGAATTATGCCCCGAAAGTGACCATAGCATAGTGAGCAAAGTGGCCAAATCCGGAATTGAGCACACTGCCCTGTACAAAAATGACTAAATGAATAGTATTTGTTCATTTAGCCATAACTTGGGCTAGGGAGGTCCAAATGACCTGAAATTTTACCAGTAGAAAGCTAAGACATAGCCCTACAACTTTCATGAAGAACTCAAGTCCAAATTATTTCCTTAACCAAGTCATTTAGTCACCCAAATTTCGTGACATAAAACTGCCAAGTCATTTAGTCACCCAAATTAGGTGCTCAGAAAATCTGGGTTAGACCAATCCGGTTAGCCATGTTCAAATGGCTACAACTTGGGCTACAAAACTCCAAATGGAGTGATTCAAAAAGAGAAATAAAGTTAAGACAATAAGGAACAATTCTATGAAGAAAACTTAGCCAAATTCTAAGAGCAACATGACCAATGGGATAGTACAAAACAGGACACCAAAACTGAAAATTTGAAATTTGTGCCTAAAACACTTAAGATTTGAGAAAACAACCAAAACCAACAAATTAGGTAACCAAAATGTGGTATGTGGGTGAAATTAGAATTTCTATACCTATTAAGCATTAGAAAGTCAACAAATTGACTTGAACAGTATCGTGAATAGTAACCCCAAAATACAAATTTTAAAGAATGTCAAGTTTAGCATATTTAAGCTTGGTATAAGTAGATTTGAATTCTTTTTTAGTTTTATGATAAATTATGATACTGAAACACTGTAAAATTGTGTGTTTCAGTTGAAAAGAATACCGGGAAAGAACCCGAGGCATCGAGTCAAGGCCAAGAGGCGACTCGCTTAAGGTTTATGCACAACATAGAATTTTCTGCAAATTGTTTTGAATGAATTGTGACATTAAATTATGCCTTAATTATATTGAAATGTTTATTATGCTTTTGACTTAAATTGTTGAAAGTTTACTTGTATATGTTTGAAATGACAATAAATGTTTGATAAATTATTAAGATAGTTTTGAAACCACAGTGCCATGACCATATATTTGAATACCTCACTAGCATGACTAGTGGGGGAAATTAGTTTCGAATTTTGATTCCTTCTCTGGCTGAAGTGTTGAGGTGTGTGCCAGTAGAAGAAGAAAATGAATGGATATCCATATATTTGAGCTAGCTAGCCTTGTGATGTGACTTCTCATAAGCCTCTGGATATTAAGATGATTATTGTTTCGAATGGCATGATATAACTGTGTGTTTTTATGAAATTTATTTTGAGACTTTCGAAATGAAATTGTTTGATTAAAAGCTTATAAATCATGTTTTGTATTTATTTCTCATATTCAGTTTAGTTTTTGAATAAATATGATTTAAATTATGCATAAATGTTATTTTAGTATGTTGTGCACCACTAAGTCATAGTACTCATCGATGGCTGTTGTTACTATCGTAGATATTGAGACTAGAGGAGCAGCAAAGTGAGCTGCTAAGGATCGTAGAGCCACCTTCCCTGAAGTTCTATCGGGTATATTTTATACTCTGATTGTAATAATTATTTTGATGTATGTAAATGTATGTACATGTAGAATTGGTCATGAGCAGCTGTATAAAGTTTGTAATAATATTAGTTTAATTTTTCTAATGTAAGTTCTGGATTGATGAATGTAAATTGTTTTAAATTTAATGAAATATAAATGAAATTATTTTGTTTTAATTTGAATGAAATTACTTAGTATTATTTTTTATGATGTTTGAATTGGAAATTATTGATTTGAATTTTGGAAATTGAGAAATGATGTTGAAATTTGTTGTGGTGGATGTTGAGTTGAAGAGATAAATCATTGGAAGTGTTTTTTTTAGGTATTTGAAGAACTGTTTTATCAAAATACAGACGGCACTCTGCCGAAATTTTTCTAAAATTTGCATACAAATAAAAAGGGATAAAAATTTTAACTAGTTTTCAAACTCTAATTAAATATTTTAACACCTATTAGAAAATGCTCACTACTTCTAAAAAGCAAGAAAATTATTTTAAAATCCCTTATAGGGTACTTAATGAGTTATCGGTAGGTAAAGTTCGGTAGTTCATTAGGTATTCTACGGGATCATGTTATGCCTTACAGAGGGGTAAGGTGTGACATGTTTTAGTGGTATCAGAGCGAATTTTTAAAGTATGTTTTAAAATATCTCCTTGTGTTATTTGTTCAGGAGATATTTTAACTCCAATTTGAAATGGAAGAAGAGGATCACTCATTTAAGCAGTCAGTAGAGGCTGAGGCCCAAGGGGAAGCCCCAGCTCTCCAAAATATCAGTGGGTCAGTGGCACCAGCCCCACCAATGCCGTAGTTTCCTGCACAATTTGCTCAGCAGATGGCTGCGATGTTCCAACAAATGGCTAGAAGCATGCCTACCTAAGCTCCACTTCAGACACCTGTGGTGCAACCACATCCTCTAGCTAGGCAGTATGACAAGCTACTTACGTATGGGGCTACACAATTTAAGGGTGCAGTGGACCCTTTAGAGGCAGAGCAGTGGTTGGAGAGAATGGATAGAGTATTCAAGAAGCTACACTGCCCGGATGAACTAAAATTCGAGTATTTAGTGTCTTTGATGCAAGGGGATGAGTATGACTGATGGAAGACCATCCCCCATAGCTTGGCAGAACTGCCAGTATTGACCTGGGATGACTTCATTAGAGAGTTCAGACAGAAATATATTCCATATGCTTATGTGGATCAGAAACTGCAAGAATTTCTGAGTCTAAAGTAAGGTAACAGAACAGTGGCAGAATATGAGAGGGAGTTCTCCTGCTTAAGCCACTATGCTAGGAGTCTCCTGTCTACCAGCAAAGAAAGGTGTAAGAGATTTGAGACCGGTTTGAAGCCTAGTCTGAGGATGCAAGTAGTGAGATTCAGACACAGTAACTTCTCTGAGCTCATCTTTCAGGCACTTGAGTTGGAAAGGATCGAGTCAGAGGCGACACCAGTGAAGGAGAAATCTGAGAAGACTGAGAAATCAGAGAAAGATAAGGGGAAAAATCAATAGAGCAAAGTCCCAGTGGTACATCTGGAAAGAAGAAGAAATTTGGAGGACCTAGCAGAGGTAGAGCTGAAAGGTTTGGAAGGGGCAGTCGACCAGGGGTTCATATCCTCCCCACCCCTGTGAGACCTGTGGCAAGATTCATGGGGGAGAATACTATTAGGCAACAGGAGCTTGCTTTAACTGTGGAGGCAAGGGCCATCTTGCTAAGGACTGCACCAGTGTCCCTAGATTTGGTCCAGCTCCTACTACTGCTGAGGGATCTATTCAGAGTCCTGCTACCAGAGGTTCACAACCGATTAGCAGAGGAAGAGGCAGAGGTAGACGCAATGCTTTTGGCAGTCAGGGTACTGTTAGCCAATCAGCACAAGGGAATGCTCCAGCCAGGGTTTACACGATGAGATAGCAGGAAGAGGCTGAGACTTCTGATGTTATAGCCGGTACATTCTCTATCTCTGATCAAGATATATTTGTACTGTTTGATCCGGGTTCAACCCACTCATATGTTAGTGCTAGCATAATGAGTTTCCTTGCTGTTCCATGTGCCAAAATAGATTTTGAAGTGCTAGTAACTAGTTCGTTAGGACAAGAGGTCCGGGTCAACTGAATATATAGAGATTGTCCTTTAGGGATCCAAGGACACACTTTTCTGTTAGATTTTATTGAAATGCCCTTCAGAGATTATGATATCATCTTAGGCATGGATTAGTTAGCCAGGCATCATGCCATGATTGACTGTAGACTGAAGATAGTCACTTTTGGTCTCCCTCTGTACGATGATGTGGTAATACATGGGGAGAGACAGTTACTGCCATCAAACATCATTTTGGCTGCACTAGCCAGAAGGATGATCAGAAAGGGGTGTGAAGCATACTTAGCACATGTGATAGACACCCAAGTGGGGAGTCCAACACTAAGGGATATTCCTATAGTATGTGACTTTTCGGATGTGTTTCCTGATGAATTGCTAGGATTACCTCCAGAAAGAGAGGTGCAGTTTCAAATTGATGTTATGCCTAGTGTGAACCTAATCTCTATAACACCATATAGAATGACACCAGCAGAACTGAAAGAGTTGAAAGTGCAGTTGCAAGAGCTGCTTGACAAGGACTTTATCTGCTCTAGTATGTCACCTTGTGGAGCGCCAGTGTTATTTGTTAAGAAAAAAGATGGCACAAGAGCAGAGTATTGACTACCGCTAGTTGAATACCGCCAGTTGAATAAGGTGACAATAAAGAATAGATATCCATTACGCCGCATCAATGACTTGTTTGATCAGTTGAGGGGTGCAGCTATGTTCTCCAAAATTGACCTGAGATAAGGTTATTATCAGCTGAAAGTACAAGAGCAGAGTATTCCTAAAACTACCTTTAGAACCTGCTATGGCCATTATGAGTTCTTGGTCATGCCATTCGGGTTAACTAATGCTCCGGCTGCTTTTATGGATCTGATGAATGCTATCTTCTGACCATACCTCGACTAGTTTGTTGTGGTATTCATAGATGATATATTGGTCTACTCGAGGAGTGCAGAAGAGTATGATAGACATCTACGGATTGTACTGCAGACTTTGAGGGAGTAACAGCTATATGCCAAATTGTCAAAGTGTGAATTTTGGCTGAAGGAAATATCCTTCCTGGGGCACGTAGTATCAATAGAGGGCATCAAGGTAGATCCATGTAAGATAGAAGCTGTCCTTAATTGGAGACCACCCAGAAATGTCAAGGAGATTCGCAGTTTTCTAGGTTTAGCTGGATACTACCATCGATTTGTGAAAGGGTTCTCCATGTTGGCATCTCCATTGACTAAGCTACTTTGAAAAGATATGAAATTTCAGTGGACAAATAAATGCCAACAGAGTTTTGATGAATTGAAGAGGTGTTTGACTGAGGCTCCAGTCCTGACTTTACCTACCCCGAGTAAAGAGTATATTGTTTACAGTGACGCTTCTCATAATGGGTTAGGCTGTGTATTGATGCAAGAGCGGAATGTCATTGCCTATGCATCACGCCAGTTAAAACTATATGAGAGGAATTATCTGACATATGACTTGGAGCTTGCAGCTATTGTGTTCGCTCTTAAGATCTGGAGACATTATTTATATGGGGAGAAGTGCTACATCTACACACATCATAAGAGTTTGAAATATCTGGGCACTCAGAAGGAGTTGAATTTGAGATAGAGGAGATGGTTAGAGTTGATAAAAGACTATGATTGTCTAATAGACTATCAGCCAGGGAAAGCTAATGTTGTGGCTAACGCCTTAAGTCGCAAGACTATGGCAAGTCTACGGGTTACTCCTTTGTCTATGGTACATGAGTTGAGATCATTACATGCCAGCTCAGAGATTAATGATGAGGGGTAGACAGCAATTGCATGGCATGTACGATCAGTGTTGATTGATCATATCAGAATGGCTGCTCAGAATGATCAGAAGTATCAGAAGCTGTTAGAAGAAGTCCGGTAAGGCAAGAAACCAGAATTCTCAATAAGAGATGACGGTCTACTGCTTCACCAGGGCAAAATGTGCGTTCCTAATTACGTTGACTTGAAACAGATCATTTTGAAGGAAACACATGTGTCTCCTTTTGCTATGCACCCTGGTGGCACAAAAATATATAGAGGGCTAAGGAGCACTACTGGTGGATGGGTATGAAAAGAGATGTGGCAGAATTTGTTTCCAAATGCCTAACTTGTCAGCAAGTGAAGGCAGAGCATTAAGTACCAGCTGGTTTGTTACATCCACTACCAGTACTAGAATGGAAATGGGAGAGAATAACTATGAATTTTGTGATGGGACTTCCGAGGACACAAAAGAGTTATGATGCAGTATGGGTCATTGTTGACAAATTGACCAAGTCTACTCATTTTCTACCAGTCCAGATTGACTACAGTTTAGAAAGATTGGCCAAGTTATACATTGATGAGATAGTAAGACTGCATGGAGTGCTAGTATCCATCGTATTCGACAGAGATCCTAGGTTCACTTTTAGATTCTGAGGTAGTCTTCAGAGAGCCCAAGGAACTAGATTGAACTTTAGTATGACATTCCACCCACAGACAGATGGCTAGTCTGAGAGGGTAATTCAGATATTGGAGGACATGCTATGGGCTTGTGAGATTGAGTTTGAGGGAAATTGGGACACACACTTGCCTTTGATTGAGTTTGCTTACAACAACAGCTACCAATCAAGTATTGGGATGCCGCCATATGAAGCTTTGTATGGCAAAAAGTGCAGAACTCCCCTATGTTGGGATGAAGTTGGTGAAAGGAAGATGATTGGGCCCAAAATTGTTTAGCAGACCGAGGAAAAGATTAGGGTGATCAGAGATCGACTCAAAGCTGAATCAGACTATCAGAAGTCCTATATTGATTTAAAGAGAAGGGATATTGAGTATGCAGTGGGTAAGAAAGTATTCCTCAAGGTTTCCCCTTGGAAGAAAATTATGAGATTCGGTAGGAAGGGGAAACTGAGTCCTCGTTTCATTGGGCCATATGTGTCACACCCTACTCCCCTATAGATGTAACATGATCCCGTAGTATACCTAATGAATTACCATACTTCTCCTACCGATAATCTATTAAATATACTACAAAGGATTTTAAAACAATTTTCGGGAAATTTAAGTCATAGATTAAAATCTGGTGTTATAAAATTTTTTTCAAAATTTCGGCAAAGTGCCGGCTGTATTTTGAGAAAACAGTTCTTCAATCCTGTAAAAGAAAATGCTCCAAATATGTTTTCTCAAATACAACTCCAATAAACTTTATTTCAATTCACAATTCAATTCTCAATAAACAATCCATTCATTTTCAAACTAATCTCATCATGAAGAAATATTTCATTGATTATAAGACTCAAAATTTTTATTACAAAACTATTCAAGTAAATGAAATCTCAAATTTACATTTACAATAATTTACATTTAATTACATACCGAAATGTTTTAGAAGAGTTTTTATACAACTGCTCAAATAATTTACATACATATTATTACATGCATACATCAAAACCTATGTACATGGGTATACCTATGATATACCTGGAGCTGATTTGAATGTGTCTTCAAAGAAACTTACTCACTGCTCTATGCTCTTCTTACCTACGATAGCATACAAAGCTATCGCTGAGTGGTGAACTCAGTGGTGCACAACTATAATTTAAAACATAGTACAATATACATTGATAAAATTTACAGTAAATAATTTGAAAATCTGAATACTCATCAAATTCCAAAACTTGAAATATTCATTGCCAATAATGTAAATCATTTGTATAAAATGACTTTGATCACGAAATTCAATTTATCAAATCATGACTAACCATTTAAGGTAGTTGCAACAAAATCAATTATACATAAATCATATTTGAATTAATAATTCTTTACTGTTCAAAAACATTCTGTGTCTCAAAAATCATGTTGTGTCTCAAAAACCATGCTGTATCTCAAAAACCATGCTGTATCTCAAAAATCATTCTTTATCTCACTAACTATGTAAGACTAATCCGAAAGGGCCACATTTGATGTGATTCTAACTCCCTATGGTCAGGGAGGTCGAATCATCGTGCACAGTACCATCACAATAATGAATCTTCCGCAAGGGCCATAACGATAAAATAAACTTAGATCTAACCTCAAATCAGAGGAAAATCTAAGCCTGTGCACGTACCATGGTAATCAAAACACAACTAACTCTATTGTCTTCTCAACAAATGAGAGAGACGGGTAATAACCTAGTCAAGCATCTATAGTGAGATATAAAACAATATCACAATCCTTTTAGTGAGCATAAATCACAATATAATTCGATTCAAACTCAATTCCAATATCCAATAATTTTTATGCTCATCACAATTCAAATCATAAATTTGCATTTTCCCTGAAAATTACCATCACAATTCAAAACATGTTCTATCACAATTTTCCAAAACATAATTTATTCAATCCATAACAATGCTTAATACTTATGGAAATACCATTTCACAAAGCTAAATTCATACATACTATAACAATTTTCAATAATCATTGAATTAAATCCAATGCTTGTTAAACATAATACATAAGAAAAATATGTCATTTAATCATATGAAATATTCAAAACAAAATCAGTTAAAAACTAGTTGTGCACAAACCTCTGATAACTGTCTCTTGGCTCTGACTCAGTGTTTCCTTCCCCTTCCCTGAGTCTTTGCTAACTGAGAAACACAATTTGAAGTGTTTCAGTACTTAATTAAACTATCTCTAACGATAATGCTTGATAAGTAATTCACTGAATTCTATTATTTGCTTAGTCAACCTAATATGTCGACCCTCGGTGCATTCTAGGTAAATTCGGTTTTAATATTACTAATATGTCACATTCAATAGTCTTTTAGGGTTGGTACATGTTACCAAATTCATTTCCATGTATCTTGCATTTTCTTGCAATTTGCTGGATTCCGGGATATTAGTTTGACCTAGCCGGACGACCTAGTTCCCTCAGTTTTCAGGTTTTGGTCAAAACTAAAAACCTGTAGATTTATGTCTTATGGAAAATTTCAGGTCATTCTGAGTTATGTAGACCAAGTTATGGTCATTTTACTATTTCTGGTCAAATTGCACTAAAATTGATCATTTTAGGTCATTTTAGGTCAATTTTGGTTCGGCCAGTTTTTGGACCCGAAATTGTTCAAGCTGTTTGACTTACTTATGGTCATTTCTGGGCTTTGGTGTCTTCATAAGACTTGTAGATATGGGTCTTAACTATTCATGGTTAAAATTTCAGGTAAATTGGACTTGTTTTGAGTGAGTTATGGCCTAAACACTAACTGCTGCCCAATTGGTAAATTTTCAGGCCTTTATTGCACTTAATCCGGATTTGGTCATTTTTCAAGCTACCTTGCAAGCAGAATTTTGGCAAGCTTCCTTGATGAAATTTGGCACATTTTGTGCCTAATTTCACCTCCAATTGGTCTCATACCAATTGGGCCACACACTTAAAGTTCTAGGCCTAAAACTCAAACTGCCTTATTGCATTTCCTTTATACACATCAAAGACCACTTTTAACACTTACCAAACTCAACATTCAAGCCAATTCTGGTTTGTACCATAACCTAAACATAATTCACAACACATTATAAGTCATTTTGACAGCTTACAATTACATTCAACATACACCATAAAGTGCAAAATTTTTCAACTCAATTTACAACAATTCAATCACCTAACCATAACACTTTTTCATGTCCAACTTCACACCATCATATATATACTCAAACTGCCCTAACATCCAACACAATTCAACATTAATATACCATAAACAAAGCATGAATTCCAGCATTCTTCAAGAGTTAACAACCTGCCGCAATGGTACTTTTACATTCCATTAAATTTCCATGCTTCAAATTTTAATTCACATTTACATATACTAAGTATACATCACCCAAACAATTTCCTACACAATATACATTTAATCAATCATTTAATTCACCATTTACAAGCAAGAATAAACTGCCTTCAAAGTGTTTCCATGGCTGCCAAAAGTACACATGGGGATTCAACATCAAACCACAAAAATTTCTCCATAAATCAAACACCCATAACATCCTTACAAACTTTAATGAAGCAATAACCAAAAACACAAACTTACCACTTTGGAAATTCTTCAAAACCTCTCCAAAACTTGGTTTTCTTGTTGCGTATCTACTGGCCATGTTGTGTAGAACAACTTTAGTGAAGGAATCAAGTGGAAAAGGTGAATTAATCAAGGTTGCATGGAGGTCCTTCCATGGCCAACAATGGTGGTTTGTGTGGATGCTTAAATTCGGCAAAGTGAGGATTTGAGGAAGACAGAATGCTGCAGATTGTGAGTGGGACCAATTTTGTTTTTTTTATGCTTAAGATATCCCATAGTGGTCCATTAAGTGATTAAAGAATTGAAGTTAATGTTTAACTTTCATTTATTCCACATTAAACCCATAATTTTTCTTATTCATACAACACATAATATTTCATTTTTTATGGCATTTTCAAACTTTATTACCATTTATTTTTAATGGACATTTAGGTTAAAAGACAACTCGGGATGTCAAATGACCACAATGCCCCTGTTCGGGTTGTATTCCCTATTTTTCCAGTAACACCGGGTTTTGTCCGTTTTTCGATTTCTCACTTTTCTTTGTACTAATTAATTAATTTTTCTTTGATATTTCTAATGGCATTTATAATTCAATTGATGTCTCTATAAGTCTTAAAAATGTTTTCCAGGGTTCCCCGCAGTCCAGGGCTAGTCAACGGTCCACGCCGTGACTTCCCGGTGCGGTCACCCATCGCTAAGGTTCTCGGCTCGCTTAACTTGGTTACATTTCTTTGCTATTATTTTTCCTTTGTTTTTCTTGTATTTTCTTTTCTTGTATTTCATTATTTTATGTCTCCTCACTCATATCGAAGTGTAGTTCTAGGCATCCTAGCTGTCCGGACAACACTGGTCACTGGAACAGTAGAACGCACTACCGAACATAGGGGTGTTACAATATGAGGCTCTAGAGAGAGTGGGTCATTTGGCATATCATTTAACACTATCTCCAAAGTTAGAGAAGATACATAATGTCTTCCATGTGTCTATGTTGTGGAGGTATAGATCAGACCCATCTCATGTACTACCAGTGGAAGAAATTGAAGTGAATCTAGACCTCACATATGAGGAAGAACCCATAGAGATTCTGGCTTATGAGGTGAAGCAGCTACGGAATAAGTAGATACTGTTATTGAAAGTGTTATGGAACCATCATTCGGGCCAAGAAGCTACTTAGGAAAGAGAGGAGGACATGAGGAGACAGCACCCACAGCTGTTCAGAAACTGATACCAGGTAAAATTTTGAGACGAAATTTTTTTTAAGGGGGGGAGAATTATAACACCCCTATTTGTATAGCCTGGTATATTTCACTGTTTCGGTGATCGGTGTTAGTCCGGATAATTAAGGGGAATAAAACCACATCTAAGACAACTAGATAAGCCCTAAAAACAAATAATTAGTAATTGTCAAATGGTTAAGTATAAATAAGAAAAATAGAACACAAGAAGTTAAATGAGCCGAGAGTCACAGTGATGGGTGACCTTCTCGGGAAGGACTGCGAGGTCGATTTAAACTCAAATTTCGAACTATAAAATGTGACGCTGCTGTCCTTAAGACTATTGCAAACATAGTGGAAAAGAGAAAAACACAAAAAAGAATTGTTAAGTAGGTCAAATAATTAGGTCAGGGATCCGAAAAAAATATTGAATTATTTGCAAACTGGATCGAACCGGCGAGGGGCAATTTGGTTCATTTGTCCACAGAGCTTGCTCCTGACCTAACTGTCCAATAAAATCAGAGAAACAAAAATGTCAGAAGCGAGAATTAAATTAAAGAACTAAGGAAAAATAAATGAAAAAAGAAAAGAAAAGAAAAGAAAAAGGTTATTTACATCACTTGGATGACATCATCATGATGTCAAAATTAATTTAACTTTTCTTACAAATTGGACTAAGTCAAATAGATAATTAAAAGACGTAGATGACAAAAAAAAAAAAGAAGAAAATATCACTCTCTTCTTCCTTATCCAAGCCGACAGCCACACTTCTCTCCCTCCATTTTTTTTTTGTTTCACCATTAAAGCTTGTATCAAGCTTCCAAATCACCCAACTAAACCCTAAATTCCCAAAATTAACTTATAAAACCTTGTATTCTTCACTTGAGAAGAAGCTTGAGCAATAAAAGAAAAGAGGAAAAGGAAAGAATTGAGGAAGTAGAACTCCAAAGTTGAGGTAAGAATTTAAATTTGAAATTTTAGTTTAAAATACATGTTATGAGTTTAATTAACTTAGATTTCAACTTTAAAATCAAAAGAAAACATGGTTGAGGGACCAAACATAAATTTCGGCCAACCATGGTACCTTGGAGTTTTGATATGTTCAATTTAAATTGGACATGAATTTGAACTTGATTAAGGTTTAATATGTGATTAGTGTAGTGCTTGGGTATGAATTAATCAATTGCATGAATTAGGGTTCTTGGCATCTAGGGTTTGAGGAGAAAAATGTGAGAATTAGCCAAATGATATAATTAACCTTATTTGAGTTGAGTAATGGTCAAGTGTGGCCATTTGAGGTGTGTATGAAGTATTAGAACCAAGTTTAAATTCGGATTGGTTATGGTCATTCTGCAGGTAGCATGACCTAGGTCCCTTTCAGGGATCAAAACAGAAAATTTACCAATCCAATTGGTGTAAGACCAATTGGGAATGAAACTAAACACAAAATGGCACATTTTTCATTTAGGAATCATGCCTAGAAAGTGACCATAGCATAGTGAACAAAGTGGCCAAATCCAAAATTGGGCACACTGCCCTGTATAAAAATGACCAAATGAACAGTATTTGTTCATTTGGCCATAACTTGGGCTAGGCAGGCCAAATGACCTGAAATTTTACCAGTAGAAAACTGAGACATAGCCCTACAACTTTCATGAAGAACACAAGTCTAAATTATGCCGTTAACCAAGTCATTTAGCCACCCAAATTTAGTGACCCAAAACTGCTAGAACCAAATTAGGTGCCCAGAAAATCTGGGTTAGACCAATCCGACCAGCCATGTTAAAATGGCTATAACTTGGGCTACAAAACTCCAAATGGAGTGATTCAAAAAGGGAAATAAAGTTAAGACAATAAAGAACAACTTCTATGAAGAAAACTTAGCCAAATTCTAAGAGCAATATGACCAATGGAACAGTACAAAACAGGACACCAAAACTGAAAATTTGAAATTTATGCCTAAAAGACTTAAGATTTGAGAAAACAACAAATACCAAAAAATTAGGTAATCAAAATGTGGTATGTGGGTGAAATTAGAATTCCCATACCTATTAAACATTAGAAAGTCAGCAAATTAACTTGAATTGTATCGTGAATAGTAACCCCAAAATATAAATTTTAAAGAACGTCAAGTTTAGCATATTTAAGCTTGGTATAAATAGATTTTAATTCATTTTTGGATTTATGATAAATTATGATACTGAAACACTATAAAATTATGTGTTTTAGTTGAAAAGAATACAGGGAAAGTGTGACACCCCTTACCCGTCTACAGTGTAGCAGAGCAAGTTATGCCACTCAGTGTGCCGGAGCACCAATTTATATTTCTATTACAATTTATCCCTTTTAATTCATTTATTTACAATTTTGATAAATTAGAATTTATCCGCAAATTTTATAGAAAATCCGGCAGAGTGTCGGCCGTAAATTGGAAAAATAGTTCTTCTGAACCTGTTTTAAAACACTTCCAAAATAATTTCCAAATTCAAACTCCATTATACACATTCAAGTCAATCTCAAAATCTCAATCTCAAATCACAATACTATTTTCAAAACTTTTCTGTTCACTTCATCATTTCAAGCATATTCACAAATAATTATCAACATTTCATTTTTCAACATACATAATGCAGAAAACCTCAATAATATGAAATTTCATATATTTACATTAATACATAATTACATGAGTTTACAGTTACAATCCAAACTAATACAAAACGCAAAATACAAAAGGGCCACATACAGTCCTAATGTCCTACCATATGCAGTGCAAATGTGAGGTGACTCTAGACCCCGGATGTAGCTCTGAAGGCTCACCCCGTCTGATTCTGTTGGGTTCCCCAGCTAGGTTTCAGTACCTGTGCGTGGCAAAAGCGATGCGCTAAGCAATTCTGCTTGGTAGTGACAATATAAAATAACATAAAATGAAACAAATATGCAAAATGTGTGTTTACATTTTTGGTAGACTTAACTTCTGATATTAATTTCATTATTATTTGATTAAACTTTGGTAAGTTCTATTATCATTGCCCGAGTAACCCATACTAGTTGACTGGACTGGATAAATGGGTAAACTGGCACTGGGTACTAAGTACCTCGAACCATCACACTATCGGTCAGATTGTGTCTCCCGGTGTGCAACAGAACAGCTAATAAGCTGTAATAATGATCAGGGTTAAGACTCAAGTATATCAACTCAAATAACATAGCCAAAGGCTATTATTTCACAGAATGGCATGGGAAAGCCATGAAACACAGAATGGCATGAAGCCATATGCAGTACTGCTAACAAAACCCTATTGGCATGCCAAGCTATCCAAACCAATCTTGTTAGGTATACTAGGGCATTTTACACTTTTGAGTTTTATAATTTTTTGAATTTCAAGTTTTGATGTTATTATTCACTTCATTAGTCAACCAAAATATTGACTTTTGCATAGACAATAGGTATATTGGTTTTAATACTCCCAACATACCACATTTTGCATTCAAAATTTATTGGTATTGGTTGCCAATACCATTTCTAAGCTTAATGTTAATTAAGCAAAATTTTCAATTTTCATGCTTCATTTTTACTGTTCTATTAGTCATTTTTGCAATGGGAATTTGGCAAAATGATCAACATGAAAGTTGTTCCTTATTTTGTCTAGTTAAATTTCTTTTTTTGAATCACTCCATTTGGAGTTTTGTAGCTCAAGTTATGGTCCAAAAACCACAACTGGCCGGATTGAAATTTTTCTGGACTGACCATATCTACAGTACAGTGAACAGTGACTGCAACTCACTTGTTGGATAGGTTCTGGTCATAATTTGGGTTAGATTCCTTCATAAAAGTTTTTGGTCTATATCTCAGCTTGTTTCTGGTAAAATTTCAGGTCAATTGGACCTTTCTACATTGAGTTATGGCCAAATGAATGGTCATTCTGCAGAAACAGACTGCAAGTCACCCGGATTAAGGCAAGCTTTTGGTCCACTTGGTTCGGTTTAATGGGCATGGTTTCTTTACCAAAGTTGTGCCATTATGTGTCTAGTTTCATGTCCAATTGGCCTTACACCAATTAAACCTCTACAATTCAAGTTATGGCTGCCCAAACCTGCTAGACTCATGTCCAATTCTGCAGGTCACCATGGGCAGCCACACTAATCTCAATTCCCACTACACAAACCACTTCATTTCTTGTTTACACATATCCAAATGGTCACTAATTGACCATTAAAATTCACTTTAACCATTACATGATCAATGTCTCCATTTTATACCCAAACCCTAACCCTAACATCTCAAATCATGCATTTAACTTGCATTTCATCAATACACTTAGTGGGTACATATTGTGGGCTGCCATGATGGTCTTTTAACTTCATTAACCTCAACTCAATCAAACCCTAACCATGGCTACCAAAAAATATGGGATAGCATTCAAGTGGTTTTTAACAAATTTCCTTTGAAATTTACACTCATTCAAGTCCCTAAACATGTATTCAAAGTAAAAATTTAGGGTTAGGTCACTAACCTCTTTGGAACTAAGATTGGATCTTGCAAAACTTCAGTTCTTCTTCAAAATTTTGCTACCCAAAGCTTCACCAAGATGAAAGAGTAAGTTTTGGTATTGACAATTAGGGTTTTTAGTGGAAGAAAGCTAGGGAAAATCAAGCTTGAAAAAGCTTGTTCATGCAGGGTTAGGGAAGGAGAGTTGACATCAAGGAGAAG
The DNA here is from genome assembly GCF_030052815.1 of Hevea brasiliensis. Lineage (NCBI taxonomy): Eukaryota > Viridiplantae > Streptophyta > Magnoliopsida > Malpighiales > Euphorbiaceae > Hevea > Hevea brasiliensis. Next base: position 56,867,906 of record NC_079493.1, read on the forward strand.
AAGAAGGAAGAGGTTCTGATTTTTTTTTATTTGTTTTCCAGCCCATTATACCTCTTTTATATATGTTTATGCCATGTGTCAAGATTGGGTTGGTTGGGTGAGTTTTAATGACATCATGATGATGTCATAAATCCATTTTCTTTCATTTTCTCTCCATTTCTTGTCTATTTAATTGCAATTAAATTTTTGACAATATTTATTTATATTTTATGTTATATAAATTATTTATTTAACTGGACAAGTTGGCCCAAAAATCATCTCTGAAGACGAAATGACTAAAATATCCTCTGTTTGGCTTAACGGGCCAAAATTATCTGTACCGATTGAAAAATTTTTCTAAGTATTTTCTTGGCATTCTAATGCCATAAGAACCTCTATGGAGTCCCAAAAATTATTTTATAATTTTTTCTAAATTTTTTTCTTATTAATTATTTGAGTTAATTTTTGGTTCCTCATTTTAGTTTAAATATTTTTCCGAATGTTCTAGCTGTCCGGAATGACACTGGTCACCAGAATAGTAGACTGTATAGACTAGCTAAAATAAGGATGTTATAGAAAGAAACCGAGGCATCGAGTCAAGGCCAAGAGGTGACTCACTTAAAGGTTTGTGCATAACATAGAATTTTCTGCAAATTGTTTTGAATGAATTGTGACATTAAATTGTGACTTAATTATATTGAAATGTTTATTATGTTTTTGACATAAATTGTTGAAAGTTTACTTGTATGTGTTTGAAATGGCAATAAATATTTGATAAATTATTAATATAGTTTTGAAACCACAGTGTCATGACCATATATTTGAATACCTCACTAGCATGACTAGTGGGAGAAATTAGTTTCGAATTTTGATTCCTTCTCTGGCTAAAGTGTTGTGATGTGTGCCAGTAGAAGAAGAAATTGAATGGATATCCATATATTTGAGCTAGCTAGCCTTGTGATGTGACTTCTCATAAGCTTCTGGCTATTGAGATGATTATTGTTTCGAATGGCATTATATAATTGTGTGTTTTTATGAAATTTGTTTTGAGACTTTCGAAATGAAATTGTTTGGATTAAAAGCTTATAAATCATGTTTTGTATTTATTTCTCATAGTCAGTTCAGTTTTTGAATAAATATGATTTAAATTCTGCATAAATATTATTTTAGTATGTTGTGCACCACTGAGTCATAGTACTCAGCGATGGCTATTATTGCTGTCATAGATATTGAGACTAGAGGAGCAGCAGAGTAAGCTGCTAAGGATCGTGGAGCCACGTTCCCTGAAGTTCTATCGAGTACATTTTATACCCTGATTGTAATAATTATTTTGATGTATGTAAATGTATGTACATGTAGAACTGGTCATGAGCAGTTGTATAAAGTTTGTAATAATATTAGTTGGATTTTTCTAATGTAAGTTCTGGATTGATGAATGTAAATTGTTTTAACTTTAATGAAATATGAATGAAATTATTTTGTTTTAATTTGAATAAAATTACTTAGTATTATTTTTTATGATGCTTGAATTGGAAATTATTGATTTGAATTTTAGAAATTGAGAAATGATGTTGAAATTTATTGTGGTGGATGTTGTGTTGATGAGATAAATCATTGGAAGTGTTTTTTTCAGGTATTTGAAGAACTGTTTTATCAAAATACGGACAACACTCTATCGAAATTTTTCTAAAATTTGCGAACAAATAAAAAGGGATAAAAATTTTAATTAGTTTTCAAACTCTAATTAAATGTTTTAACTCCTATTAGAAAATGCTCACCACTTCTAAAAAGTAAGAAAATGATTTTAAAATCCCTTGTAGGGTACTTAATGAGTTATCGGTAGGTGAAGTTCGATAGTTTATTAGGTATTCTACGGGATCATGTTATGCCTTACAGAGGGGTAAGGTGTGACACTTAGTCTGTTTCACTAGGTCTGGCCCTACCAATTTATCTTCGCCCAATTTGGCCCAACACACTGGGGTTCTACATTTCCTCCCATACAATGCTTCATACGTGTAACACCCTCACTGCAGCAATTACATACATTCTACTGTTCCGATGACCAGTGTCGATCTGGACAGCTAGAACGTCTGGAAAAATATTTAGACTAGAGTGAGGAGTCATAAATAACTCAAATAAGTGTAAGAAAAATTAAGGAAAAATTTTAGAAATAAAATACAACCATGTTAAATGAGCCGGTGCCCTAGCGATGGGTGACCGCACGGGGAAGTATCGGTAAAGACAATTACTGACCCCAGACCCATGAGAAAATTCATGAAATAATTTTTAAGACTCCAGAGAAGAGTCATTGAGGTTTCTATGGCATTAGAATGCCAAGGTTTATTGGTATCAGAGCAAAGGTTTAGGCGTTCCATTCTTCCCCTCTAACAAAAATTTCATCCTCAAAATTTACTCGGTGTAAATAGTCGAGGAACTACTTCTCCTTAGTCTATTTTACTAGTTCTGGCTTTACGATCTTATTCTTAACTAGTTCTGTACCTATTTACTTTTATCTCATATACTAAAATTTTATAATGAGAAATATACCTCTAGCAACGTCTGCCAGCTCTGGCTCCTTCTGTGCCCTCATAGCGTACACACGAGGTGCTACTCAAGCCTCGGGTCGCTAAATCGTCTCAGAAACTGGTCTTTATGAGGTACTCGTCACCTCTGGTCTCGCAGGTCATCTACCCCTCTGAACTGCAGGGCAGATCTCTCAGTCGGTGGTGGGGCAATGGAAACACTCTTATGGCGACAATCTAGTAGAAAATGGTCTATAGCTCTGCATCGGAAACATCCCCCAGTCAACAATCGGCACTTTCCTCAGTGCCTCCTCTCACAGTAGGTGCATAATGGTATGGAGGCAGATCCCCCTACCACTATGCTAGGAGAACTCCCCACTGACGCTCTGGACTATCCTCCTCTCTGAGTAAGAGACCCCCCCTCTCCCCCCCCCCCCGAAAAACCTTGGGCCTCCTTCTCTCAGTGGGTGTGGATGGATTGACCTTGTCCAGAACTCCTCTTTCACTGTCTATCTCTCCTAGACTGCTCCTCATTTCGTACTCTCTCTACATTAAGTGATGCAGCCACTAGCCGGGAGAAATCCATATACCCATGTGCCATCACTATAATTCTGATATTATCGTTCAGTCCATCCTCAAACCTATGGCACCTCTCTGCCTCTGTAGGTATTACCTCTCGTGCATATCTACCCAGCCTCACAAACTCTCTTTCAAACTCAGAGACCATTAACTATCTCTGCTTTAACGTCAGAAACTTTCTCCTTCGGGCCTCTAAGTATATATGACTAATATACTTCTTTCTGAACTCAGTCAGAAAGAAATCCCAAGTATGCTCCATTGGCTGTATCATTCTAGACATAGTATCCCACCACTGGTAGGCTTTCCCCTGTAGTAACGACAGAGCGCACTCTAAATTGCTCACAATGTAACGCTTGCACTCTTGCTCTCTCAATCCACTCTAGCCAATGCTCGGCGGTGGATGTCAGCTTCCTTCTTACCCATAAAGTCTTTCTTAATTTCTCTAGTGGGGCACATTGTAATTTCTCTCTGTGGCCGGTGGTTTGTGCATCCGAGTCATTTGCTCCAAAGCATCTCTGAGTCATTTGCCTGCCTCGGGATAACTCCTCTCTCCTGTCTCGCCCCTGACTATGGACAAGTGCATGACAACCAATCTCCTCCTCCTCCACTGGTCTATAAGACCCTTCCTTTGAAGGATAGGACTCCATTAATCCTATAAAACAAACAAAGAATAGATCTGCATTAGTGTCACCTCGACTCCTAAATAAGGGCTCATGCATGTTATGCGCATTATATCATTCTATTTACCTATGCCTAGGAACGCCTAAACCTTTGCTCTGATACCAATAAATGTAACACCCCTTACCCGGTATATAGTGTAGCCGAGCAAAGTGTGCTACATTCGGTGTCGGAGCACCCTATTCTGTCTTGTCATGTACAATATTAATTCAATTATATTATATTATGTGTAGAGATATATTTTTTTTCCATTCTGTCACATCACTTCTCATGTTAATTGTTCATGTACCATATCATAACATTACTCATAAAATTTTCAAATAAAATAAACCTGCATTTTATTCATATAACATTACTCATAATAATATACAATTTTATATACAATCCAAAATTTAGTTGCATATCTCAATCTTATTTATTACATACAATAACCAAAATACAAAATCTAACTATACATGAGCCCTACCAAAAAGAACTGGTGAGGTGACAATCTACACTGTAGCAGATATGCTCAAGTCTTGTTTAGGCTCTACTGCTGCTACTGCTGTGGCTCTCCTGTACCTACGCGTGGTAAGAACCAACGCGCTAAGCATAATGCTTAGTGGTGCATATATTAAAATAAAAATAAACAAATAACTGAAATAATTATTCTACGTGTATTCTTATAAGGAAATATAAAATTTTATGAATTTCTAGGTCTTTTACATGTTTATAGAACTTTGGACAAAATAAATTAATTGGAGTCTTTTTATCATGTATCTTATGTTTAATTCAATAAAGTTCACCTTAATAATCTTCTCATGTATTTATTTCAATTAAGGATTTCTACTCATTTCTGTGCCCAAGTAACCTATGACAGACTATAAAGACTGGATACACGAGAGTATACAAGTTAGACAGCCATATGTCTATCAAGTATACAACGGTCATATCAGGCACAAGGCCAGCGGGCAAGCATAAGCCAGTAATAATAAAAATTGGCACTATGGCCATCGGGCAGGCATAAAGCCAGTAGAATAATCATCTTAGACATATGTTGTCTGTCAATGATTATCCCTGTGGGTAGTATTGCAATATGTATTCCCTAATTGGTATACCAATCGATCCAAGTTATATAAATGAGTCTAGGTGTACTTTGGGCAGAATAATATTATTAAGTATTTATAATTTCATTAATTCATGTTGTTTTTATGCTTAATAATTTATTCTAATTCATTTCGTCTCATATGCCTAATTGTTTTATGGACTTTTCTTTAGGTCCAGATTTGGTGCACTGTCTTTACATAACAGATTGACTAGGATGTGGCTACTGTTTGGCCACACTCCCTTCATAGAATTTGTTTCTCTATGTCTTATAGTCACTCAGAAATTTTTATTACAATTTTTCAAGTTTTGTAGAATTAATTATGGCCAAATCACTGGCCTAGACTCATGTACCCTGTTCTACTAGGACTCATGTTTAGATCAGAAATTTTGATTCCCATTTTAGGGTTCTTATGTTCATAATTTGAGGACCAAGTCTAAAACAAAGTTGGAGCCCTATTTCTTAGGGTTCCAGATCTGTATGGCTCAACCTAATTGGAGTTTTCTAGTAGGAGATATAGCTAAATGTGTGTTCTGAGGTCAAATGGTTCTTTTGAAAATTTCCAGAATTTATATGTTAACTTAACCTAATCAATTGACCTAGTTTCCTAGGTTTCTGGGTTTTAGTTAAAAGATCAATATTGTATATCTATGTCTTATAAAACTTTTGCCATTTGTTTCATTGCATTTGGATTTTTATAGACAAAGTTATGGCCATTATGCCAAAACTGGTCGGGTGAGCTTTAGTCCAGAAAATTCTGGGCAGAATGGTGCAGGTCAGTTTGGTGTCCTAACTTGAGTCAACAATTTCATTTGGTTAGAGGCATTTCTGGGCTTGGTGGTCTCAATGAAATTTGTAGTCCTAGGTCTAATCTTTCCACTGGTTAAAATTTAGGTCATTTAGACTTGTCTAAAGGGAGTTATGGCCAAATGAACATGTACTGTTCATTTGATCAATTTTCTGGGTTGAAGGTCTGGACATCTGGATTAGGACAGTAAATTGGTCAACTTATGGATAGAATTTGGGCATGGTTTCTTCACAAAAAATGGGGCATTTTGTCCTAGGTTTCATCTCCAATTGGCCTCACACCAATTGGAGCAACACAACTCCAGTTATAACTCAAAAGATGCACTGGACTCAAAGGTTCGATTTTCTTGCATAAGAATCAACACTCCCAAACTCAATTCTCCCAACTCCACAAACTTCATTTGACATATATAGCACTTCTAATGGTCATTAAATCATCTTAACATCATCCATTTCAAGACACACATCAATTTCCTCAAAGTTAGGTCAAAAACCCTAACTCACAATTCTTCAATTCATGTAATCACATGCTAATCAATTTGTTCATCACAATTACTCATCAATATCACTAATAAACACAAATAATTTCCTCAAAACCATCAAACCACAACTCATATAATGGCTGCTAAAATTTAGTAATTTCCCATCCCTACAAATTTCTTCTAAATTTATATCAATCTAACTTAATTTAGCAAGCTTGTCATACTTAGAAAAGAAATAGAAATAAATTAGTGCACTAACACCTTTGAGATCAATTTAAGCTCTCCAAAACTTCAATATTTCTTCTCTTTGTTACTACCAATAGCTTTCCTAAGACTAGAAATGAATTTTTTTATGAAGGGAGTATGAAGATTTATGGAGGAAATTAAGAGAAATAGAGCTTGAAAAAAAGAAGAAGCTATGGAGCTTTCTTTAGGGAATGGTTCGGCCAACTCTAGAAAATGGAAGAAGATGAGTGAATTTTGGGTTTTTTTTTTTATCTCATTTTAGCCTTTTTATGAATGCTTGTTGAATAGTGATTGGCTAACAAATTTTTATTACATCATGCTCACATGTGCATGATGTCATAATCCTAATTAAATTTTCTTTTCTTTTCTTTTCTTTTCTTTTCTACTTAATTTCAATTTAATTTGTAGCAATATTTATTCATATTTTAGATCATAATAATTATTTATTTAACTGGACAAATTGGCCAAAAATCATCTCTGAAGATGAAATGACCAAAATGCCCTCTGTTTGACTTAATAGACTAAAATTGTCTGTACCGATTGAAAAATTTTTCTAAACATTTTCTTGGCATTCTAATGACATAGAAACCTCAATGACTCTTCTTTGGAGTCTCAAAAATTATTTTATGAATTTTCTCACGGGTCTGGGGTCGGTAATTGTCTTTACCGATACTTCCCCGTGCGGTCACCCATCGCTAGGGCACCGGCTCATTTAACTTGGTTGTATTTTATTTCTAAAATTTTTTCTTAATTTTTCTTACACTTATTTGAGTTATTTATGACTCATCACTCTAGTCTAAATATTTGTCTAGACGTTTTAGCTGTTCAGACCGACACTGGTCATCAAAACAGTAGAATGTACGGAATTGCTACAGTGAGGGTGTTACAATACGGGGCCATTTGGATGCTAGTTTGATAGCTATTGTTATATGTAAATTCTGCCAATGGGAGGTATCTATCCCAACTTCCCTCAAACTTAATGACACAACTCCTCAGCATATCCTTAAGGACCTACCATATATTTCATGTTATTATTATCATTTCAGTTCAATATTTATATTAATTCAATTGGTTTCAATGTTTACCTGTATTACTCTTTTTGATTGCCCATCCTTCTGAGGATGGAAAGCTGTGCTAAAGTGGAGTTGTGTACCTAAGGATTCATGCAACTTCTTCCAAAATCTTGATGTAAATCTTGGGTCTCGATCAGATATGATGGAAAGTGGAAGTCCATGCAGTCTAACTATCTCACTAATATATAATTCTGCTAACTTCTCCAGTGAGTAATCAGTCCCAACTGGTAGAAAGTGTGTTGACTTCGTCAATCTATCCACTATCACCCATACTACATCATGCTTCTTCTAGGTGAGGGGTAGACCACTTACAAAATCCATGGTGACCTGATCCCATTTCCATTCAGGTATGCGTATAGGCTGTAGCAAACCCGATGGAACTTGATGTTATGCCTTAACTTGCTGACATGTCAGGCATTTAGTCACATAGTCAGTTATGTCCTTCTTCATACTAGGCCACCAATAATGAAGCTTTAGGTCATGATACATTTTTGTATTTCCTGGGTGCATAGCATAAACACTGGTGTGTGCTTCTTTTAAAATACTGACTTTCAATTCCCCATCATCCGGTACACACACTCTTCCTTTGTAGTACAGAAACCCATATGCTTTCACCTCATAGTCAGTTGCCTTCCCTTCTGAGATTTTGCTCATAGTAGCTATTAACTTCTCATCTACCTTCTGCCCATCTAAAATTTGCTGTAGCAGGTTTAACCTCACTTGTAACTCAGCCAAAATAGCTCCATCTTGAGCCAAGGATAGACGGGTATTCAATGATCTCAAAGCTGTGATGGATTTTCTGCTCAAAGTATCAGCAACTACATTTGCCTTCCCAGATGGTAGTCAATCACACAGTCATAGTCCTTCAGGAACTCAATCCATCGTCTCTGTCTAAGGTTGAGCTCCTTCTGGGTTGGCAAATATTTTAGACTTTTGTAGTCTGTGTAAATATAACACTTTTCCCCATACAAGTAGTGCCTCCATATCTTCAGTGCAAAGATAATTGCTGCAAGTTCTAGATCATGAGTAGGGTAGTTTTGTTCATGTGGCCTTAGCTGCCTGGAAGCATAGGCGACCACCTTCCCCTCTTGCATCAATACACACCCTAACCCATTATGCGAAGCATCACTGTAGACCACAAAGTTCTTTCCCAACACTAGCTGTGTTAACACTGGTGCCTCTGTCAACATAGCTTTCAACTTCTCAAAATTGGCCTGACACTTATCATTCTAGTCAAATTTGACATTCTTGTGTAACAACTTGGCCATTAGAGCAGCTATTAAAGAGAACCCCTTCACAAATCTTCTATAATACCCAGCTAGCCCCAAGAATCTTCTGACCTCCGTTGTATTTTTGGGAGGCTTCCATTCCATCACTACTTCTATCTTCTTGGGATCCACCCTAATCCCATCAGCTGACACTATGTGTCCAAGGAATGCAATCTCATTCAACCAGAAGTCACATTTGGACAACTTAGCATACAACTTCTTTTCTTTCAGGGTTTACAGAATAATCCTCAAATGCTCATCATGTTCTTCCCTGGTCTTGGAATACACCAAAATATCATCAATAAAGACCACTATGAACCAATCTAGGTATGGATGGAAGATACGGTTCATAAGGTCCATGAATGCTGCTGGTGCATTTATTAGGCTAAAGGACATCACCAGGAACTCATAATGCCCATACTGGGTCCTGAATGCAGTCTTTGGCACATCTGCATCCTTTAACCTCAGCTGATGATACCCTAATCTGAGATTAATTTTGGAAAATACTCCTGCTCCCTTCAACTGATCAAACAGATTATCAATTCTAGGCAACGGATATTTGTTCTTCGCAGTCACTTTATTCAACTGCCGGTAATCGATGCATAACCTCAAAGTCCCATCCTTCTTCTTTACAAATAGCATTGGAGCTCCCCATGGTGACACACTAGGGCGTATGAACCCCTTATCTAGTAACTCCTGCAACTGGATTTTCAGCTCCTTTAACTCAGTAGGTGCCATCCTATAAGGAGCAATAGAGATTGGTGCTGTACCCGGCAATACTTCAATAGCAAATTTGACTTCCCTTTCTGGTGGTAAACCAGGCAATTCTTCAGGGAATGCATCTGGAAAGTCTCTTAATGTGGGTATGTCACATAGATCTGGCTTAGCCTGCCTAGTATCCACCACATGTCTTAAGTAGGCTTCACAGCCTTTTCTCATCAGTTTTCTTGCAACTGTGGCTGAGATGACATTGGACAAGAAGTCTATCCTTTCCCCCACAACTATAATCTCATTACCCTCAGGAGTTTTCAAGGAAATCCTCTTCAATTTACAATCAACCATTGCCTGATGACGTGATAACCAGTTGATTCCCAAAATCATGTCAAAGTCATGGAAAGGCAATTCAATCAGGTCTGCCAAGAATTCATACCCCTGAATCCTTAACGGACAACCTTTGTACACCTTGTTCACCATTACACTGTAGCCCAATAGATTAGTGACCAGAATGTCTTGGTCACTCTCCCCTACTAGTATCCCCCTTTCTACTGGTAAGTTGATGCAAATGTATGAATGAGTGGATCCTGGATCCACCAATGCATGCACAGATGTATTGTAGAGGTAGAACGTACCCTTGATGACATCCGAGGCATCTTGCTCCTCCTGAGCTCTCATGGCATAAGCTCTGGCAGGTGCTCTAGCCTTTGGCCTCTCGGCTGGCTCAGATGCAGGTCTTAGTAATGGACCAATTGCCTTAGATTTACTGGACTTCCTACCCTTTGAGGTATAGGGGCAGGTCTATATACTTGTGCTAGAGCAGCTGTGGTAGTTCTGCATGGATAGTTCCTTAACTAATGCTCCATCGACCCACACCTTAGGTAGGCACTTGTCACTCTCCAACACTCCCCCTTATGCCACTTCAGGCAATGTTGACAAGCAGAAGATGCTGGGGCTGGCCCCTTGAACACTGTCCCTGGAGAGCTGCCCACTGATGGTGTGGACTGGCCTCTCCTTGGTATGAACTATGGCCTGGGCCCCTATGACTGACCCTAACCTTGAGGCTGACCTGAACTCTGAGCAGGTGGACCTCTGAACTTCTTTCCAGGTGTAGGAGATGAGCTAGACTGACCTGGACCCCTCTTGTCCTATCTCTCTCTTTTGGTCTGCTCACTTATTCTGACTTTCTCAACTTTTACTGCAGCTTCAACTAACTTGGTGAAGTCTGTGATTCCCAAGGCAGTGATCATTATCTTTATGTTATCATTTAGCCCCTCCTCAAATCTTCTATACCTTTTGGAATCATTAAGGACTATCTCCCTTCCATAACGGCTTAATCTAATAAACTCTTTTTCATACTCTGCCACTGTCAACTGTCGCTGTCTCAGTTTAATGAATTATCTTCTTCTTTCTTATAGATATATACTTCCCACATACTTCTTTCTAAGCTCTGAGAGGAAAAAGTCCCAGGTTATTTTTTCTGGCTGCACTTCACTGGACACTATATCCCACCATTGATATGCATCATCTTACAGTAGAGATACAGCAACTTCTAGGTTTTGCTCTGGGGTGTATTGGAGTTGTTTTAAAACTCTTCCTGTTCTGTTCAACCAGTTCTCAGCTGCAACAGAATCATCTTCTCTCTTGCCAAAAAAATTCACTGCCCTAAATTTTCTCAGTTTTTCTAGATGGGATTTCTGCTATGGAGGTGGTGGTGGTGGCATTACCCCTGCAATTTGTCTGAAAAACTCGGCCATATGCTGGAACATGGCCTGTGGAGGTTGAGCAGGCTCTGCTGGAGCTGGTGGAGCAGGTTCTCCCCTACCCCTAGTTTTAGCTGCTGCAAGTGGAGCATGACTCTCCACTTCCACCTCAACTACCCTCTGAGACGTGGAGCCTCTTAATCAAAATAAGAAAAACAAACAGATCTGCATTAGTGTCACCTTGACTCTTACAAATGTAATGCATGGTATGGACTCGATCTGGACCTAGAAACACCTAAACCGTGTTCTAATACCACTAAATGTGACACCCCTTACCTGTCTACAGTATAGCTGAGCAAGATATGCCACATAGTGTACCAGAACACTATATTTTATCTCAATGTTTTTTATCCTTCCTTAATTTATTTCTTCATGGTTATGAAGTACAATTTGTGACATTTAACTCATTTAAGTCATTTATTGACATTATAAATTCATTTAAGGTTCCAAAAATTTTATAGAAAATCCAGCAGAGTACCAGCTAAAAATGGAGAAAACAGTTCTTCGGAACTTGTGAAAAACACTTCCAATAGTCATTCTATTTCACAACTCCCAATTTTCACATCAATTCTCAACTTTTCTTCCATTTGTCATTCATTCGTTTGACATCATAATCATGGACATTTCATTTATAAACACAAATTTACAAATACTAACATTCATACCAAATTATATTACATAAGGTTCAATTTATACGTGAGAAAATAAAAGTTTAATTACAAAATACAAACAGTACAAAATACCAAAATGGGACCTAGTGTCCTACTAATGCACTGAAGTCTGTGAGGTGACACGAATACTATGCAGAACTGTGAATAGCCTCACCTAGTCTATGGTCTACTGGGCTCTCTTTCAGTCTCTCCAGAACCTACGCATGGCAAAAGGCAATGAGCTAAGCAATAATGCTTAGTGGTGCCAATAATAAAATAAAAAGAACTAAAATAATATAAATATATAGTGTATATATATCAATGTCTCATGCAGACAAATTATTGGTAATTATTTGTAATATTATTTATTTGGTACTTGTTATATCCATTTTTTCATTAAATTTATCAACTTGCATTTTTGGTTGCCCAAGTACCTATACTGGATGACTGGACTGGATAAATGGATAAACTGGCACTGGGTACCAAGTACCTCGGGGCGTCACACCATCGGTCACAATGTGTCTCTCGCTATGCAACAGAATAGCTAATAAGCTGTAATAAATATTAGGCACAAGGCCAAGTATCACACTGATATTAGAATGGCTAAAAGCCATAGAATCAAAGAATGGCATAATGCCATTTGTAGTACTGCTAACTAAACCCTATTGGCATGCCAACCTATCCAAACCAATCTTACTAGGTGTACTAGGGCACATTACAAAGTTATTGATTGACTTTCATGTTTTAAATGTAAGGCTACTAATCATTTTACTATTTAGGTCAAATTATTGACTTTCCAATGCATAATAGTTACATGAGTCCTAATCACATAAATTTACCACATTTTGGTTCCCAAAAGTGTTGGTATTAGTTGCCAATCCATACTTCTAACCAATGGAGAATAAATCAAAATTTTAGTTTTTGGGTGCTAGAGTTCACTATTCCATTAGGCCATTCTACTGTGAGAATTTGACCAAGTATTCTTAATCAAAGTTGTTCTTTATTGTGTCTATTTACATTTTACTTTTTGAATCACTCCATTTGGAGTTTTCTAGCTCAATATATGTTATTTTGTGCAAGCCTAGCTGGATTGGTATCTACCCAGAAATTCTAGGCAGAATGCCATTCTGCCAGATTTGGTAGTTCAATTTTAGCCAATAATTTCATTTGGTTAAGTCTAGAATTAGAGTTTGTGTTCAACATAAAAGTTGTTCTAAATTTTCTAAGATTTTCATTGATATAAATTTTAGGTTAATTGGACTTTTCTACACTGAGTTATAACCAAATGAATGAACACTGTGTTTATTAAATTGTTTGATCAAATTTGTATTATATAAAGCTTTGAAAATTGTGAAATATTTAAATTGTGATTTGTGATAAATGTGATTTGAAAATTAAAATGTGATTGTGAAATATTTGAACTGTGAATTAATAACAAATGTTTTATATTTTGCATTTTATGTTTTATTGTACACCACTGAATATTTTTATACTCAGCGATAGCTTTCTTTGCTGTCGCAGATAGAAACAAGGAAAAAACAGCAGAGTGAGCTTCTGATTGTTGGGAATACACTAATGTCACACCTTACCCCTCCGTAAGGCATAACTTGATCCCGTAGTATACCTAATGATTTTCCAAACTTTGTCTACTGATAACTCATTAAATATACTACAAGGGATTTTAAACCTTTTCTTATTCCTTTTTACAGTGGTGAGCACTTTAGACAGGTGTTAGAATTTTTTTTTTTTAACTAAAGTGAACCCAAATAAAAAATATGAAGTATCAGTAATTTCCGTAAAAATTTTGTTAGAGTGCCATCTATATTTTGAATAAAACAGTTCTTCAAAAACTTGTAAAAAGCATTTCCAATCTATTTGTTCAATCCCAAACTCCAGTATGGCTCAACACAAATCAATTTTCTCAATATTTGTCAAACTCAATTCAACATCAATTTTCAATATTTCCAAAGATAGACTACAAATTAACTGAGTAGGTCAAAAGCTGAGATAAGAAATAAATATACTACAACTTTAGTTTAAAACTGCTTAAGACCAAGTACAATATATACATACAGTGCACAAACATTACCACAAAAATTACAAAAGGTGGTATGCTCAATATACCCGGTAGAATCCCAAAATATAACACAAGCAGCCTACTCTGCTACTCTGTCTGTCTGTCTATCTACCTGCGACAGTAATGAAAAAGCTATCGCTGAGCCAATGTCTTAGTAATTAAAATCATAGTTAAATTCAAAAGACAAAGAATATCATAAAGAATTAAACTCCATTTCACAATGTCTCAATGAATATACATAGTCCAATTCGTCCCAAAAGCCGATGGCTAATGAGGAATAACATAGCTAGTTAACAATTATATGAGTACTCATCCTATTCGTCCTCAACTGGCACAGACCTCAAAACTTCATCCAGAGAGGGTATTCAAAGCCAATTCGTCCCACTGGACAAGCTAGCAAGAAATTCAATCAAATATACATGATAGCTATGGTTTCAAACTATTTACAATATTTTTCAAGCAATAAGTATCCATCAAATTCCATTCAAACAATTTTTTCCACAATTTAAGCAATAACATACAAATTGTTATAATTTATTTCAATTGAAAATTCAAAAGAAATAACTGTTGTGCACAAACCTTTGATGAGTAGCCTCTTGGCCTCGACTCAGTGGTTCTTTCCCCTTCTCTGAGTCTTTGCTAACTGAAACACACAATTTAAAGTGTTTCAATATTCAGTTAAATTGTCTATAACAATAAGGTTCAATAATTAAATTTATTTAATACTATTACTTTCATTAGTCAATCTATAATGTTGACCTTTGATGCACTCTAAAGGAATAAATTTTAATGTTATCAATATGTCACATTTTATAGTCCTTTAGTGTTGGTATATTTTACCAATTTCATTTTCAAGTGTATTACATTTTATTGCAATTTATCGAATTTTGGTATACTATTTTGACCTAGCCGGATGACCTAGTTTCCTCGGTTTCTGGATTCTGATCAGAAGTATAAACTTGTAAGTCTATGTCTTAGTGAACTTTTGCCACAAATTTTAGGTCATTTGGAGTTTTTTGGACCAAGTTATGGTCATTTTACCAAGGCTAGACAGATTGCACTAAAATGGTAAACTTAGGTCATTTTTAGGTCATTTCCGATTCTGGCAGTTTTTATACTTGAATTTGTGCAAGCATTTTGACCTGCTTGTGGTCATTTCTGGATTTTATGATCTGTACAAAAGATGTAGCCCTATGTCTAAGCTTTCCATCCATATAAATTTTAGTTCATTTGGACCTGTTTTGAGTGAGTTATGGCAAAAATAATGACTGCTATTCAAATGGTCAGTTTTCAGGTTTGCAATGTCACTAATCCAGATTTGGTTAATTCTCATGTCACTTTCTGGAGAGAATTTAGGTAGGCTTTCTTCATAAAAGTTGGCAAATTTTGTGCCTAGGTTCACTTCCAGTTGGCCTCAAACCAATTGGAGTCACACAAGTCCACTTATAGCCTAAAACACATACTACCCTTAACACATTTTTAAAAGCATTTAACCAATCACACATTCAACTAACTATATCTTCACTTCCCAAATAATTCTGCATTGGTACCATACCATACCCATTCATTAGTTTACATTATAGTAACTTTGGACAGAATATAACCAATTGGCAATGCACCATTTACACTTCCATTTCACAATATCCATTTCTAAACAAAATTTCCACATAATACTCCTAACCAATACATATTTCCATCATCAATTATATATATATTCACTACTATATCATGCACATATGCTGCCACTTTTAGTACCATAATTCAACAAACTTTTCATGAATTTAACCACTTCTAATCTTCATCATGAGGCTGCCTAAGTAACACATATACATCAAGCTTCCATTTTAACTTTTCAAACTTACAATTCAAACTATATACATGATAAATCATTCCTATACATTTAAACACTTAATTCAACACCTCAAAACACCATTTACATGAAGAAATAATTCATTAACCTTGATATTCCATGGCTGCCAAAAACAGTACCTTCCAATAACTCATTAAAACTTCAAAGTTTCTCCATAAATCAACTCACCACAACACCTACACAAACTTTAACAAAGAAAGGATGAGGAAATGAATCCTTACCTCTTATGCACTTCCTCAGAACTCCACCAAAACTTTCCTTTCTTGCTCTCAAAATGTTGCCCAAGTTGGATAGAACTTTAGCAAAGAAGACTAGAGGATTCCATGGTTGGATCATGGATGCATTGAGTTTGGTTGTGAGGCGGCCATGGAGGTTTTGGGAAGAACTTGGGTTCGGGCAAGAAAGAGTTTGAGGAAGAAGATGGTTTTGCAGAAGTTAGTGGAAGATGATAGATTTTTAATTGATTTACAAAGTGCTTAGTGGTCCACTAATGTAGGAATAACATTAATTTAATTCAACTTTCAATTATTCAAATTCTTGCACCCTTATTTTCCTTATTTATATATTTCATTTACAATTTCATTTTTCATGAAGTTTTCCAACTTTAATGTCACTTATTTTTAGTGGACATTTAGGTCAAAAGGCAACTCGGAGTGTCAATTGACCAAAATGCCCCTATTCAGGTTATATCTCCGATTTTTCGGTAACACCAATTTTTATCAGTTTCTCGATTCCTCGTTTTTCTTTATACTAATTAATTAATTTTTCTTAGACATTTCTAATGTCAATTATACTTCAATAAGTCTTTAATTATGTCTTGAAACTAAATTGCGAGGGTTCCTTGCAATCCTGGGGTCGGTTATTGCCTACGCCATAACTTCCCCGTGCGGTCACCCATCACTGCTGTGTTGGCTCGTTTAACTTAGTTTCATTTTCTCTCTTTTATTTTTCCTTAATTTTTCTTGTATTTTCCTTTTATTTATTTCATTATTTCATGTCTCCTCACTAAAATTTAAGTGTAGTTTTAGGCATTCTAGCTATCCGGATAGACACTGGCCACCAGAACAGTAAAACGCACTACTGAATATGGGGGTGTTATAATTCTCCCTCCCTTAAAATAAATTTCATCTCGAAATTTTACCTGGCATCAGTCTCTGAACAGCTGTGAGTGTTGTCTCCTCATGTCCTCTTCACGTTCCCAAGTAGCTTCCTGGCCTAAATAATGGTTCCATAGCACTTTAACCAAGGGTATCTGTTTGTTCCTTAGCTACTTCACCTCATATGCTAGAATCTCTATGGGTTCTTCCTCATATGAAAGGTCTGGATTTACTTCAATCTCTTCAACTAATAGAACATGAGATGCGTTAGATCTATACCTCCTTAACATGGACACATGGAAGACACTGTGTATCCTTTTTAGCTCTGGAGGTAATGCCAATCGATATGCCAAAGGACCCACTCTTTTCAGAACCTCATATGGTCCGATAAAGCGAGGACTCAGTTTTTCTTTTCTGCTAAATCTCATAATCCTCTTCCAAAGAGAAACTTTGAAGAATACCTTATCACCCACTACATATTCAATATCTCTTCTCTTTAGATCAATATAGGACTTTTGACGGTCTGATGCAGCCTTGAGTCGATCTCTGATCAATATGATCTTTTCCTCTGTCTGCTGAACAATTTATGGGCCAATCATCTTTCTTTTACCTACTTTATCCCAACATAGGGGAGTTCTGCACTTTCTGCCATACAAAGCTTCATATGGAGGCATCCCAATGCTTGATTGGTAGCTGTTGTTATAAGCAAACTCAATCAAAGGCAAGTGTGCATCCCAACTACCTTCAAACTCAATCACACAAGCTCGTAGCATATCCTCCAAGATCTGAATTATCCTCTCAGACTGTCCATCTGTCTGGGGGTGGAATGCCGTGCTGAAGTTCAATCTAGCTCTTAGGGCTCTATAAAGACTACCCCAGAATCTAGAAATGAACCTACGATCTTTGTCAGATACAATCGATACTGGCACTCCATGCAATCTTACAATCTCATCTATGTACAATCTAGCCAATCTTTCTAGGCTATAGTCCATCCGGACTGGCAGAAAGTGAGCAGACTTGGTCAGTCTGTCAACTATAACCCATACTGCATCATGTCTATTCTGTGTCCTCGGGAGTCCCATCACAAAATCCATAGTTATCCATTCCCATTTCCACTCTGGTACTGGCAATGGATGTAACAAACCTACTGGTACTTGATGTTCTGCCTTCACTTGCTGACAAGTTAGGCATTTGGAGACAAAATCAGCTACATCCCTTTTTATACCCATCCACCAATAATGCTCTTTTAGCCACTGTACATTTTAGTTCCATCAGGATGCATAGCAAAAGGAGATTCATGTGTTTCCTTCATAATGATCTGTCTCAATTCCACATCATTAAAAACACACATTCTGCCCTGATGTAGTAGTAAACTATCATCTCTCACAGAAAATTCAGTTTTCTTGCCCTGTTGGACTTCTTTTAGTAGCTTCTGATATTTTTCATTATTTTGAGCAGCCATTTTGATCTGATCAATCAACATTGACTGTACATGCCATACAACTACTGTCTGTCCCCCATCATCAATTTCCAAACTGGCATGCTGTGCTTTCAACTCATGTACCATGGACAAAGGAGAAATTCTGAGACTTGCCATAGTCTTGCGACTTAAGGCGTCAGCCACCACATTTGCTTTCTCTGGCTGATAGTCTATTAAGCAATCATAGTCTTTAATTAGTTCTAACCATCTCCTCTGTCTCAAATTCATTTCCTTCTGGGTGCCCAAATACTTCAAGCTCTTGCGATTTGTGTAAATGTAGCATTCTCCCCATATAAGTAATGTCTCCAAATCTTCAGAGCAAAAACAATAGCTGCTAGCTCCAAATCATGTGTCGGATAGTTCCTCTCATGCAGTTTCAGCTGGCATGATGCATAAGCAATGACATTCCGATCTTGCATCAGTACACAGCCTAATCCATTGTGAGAAGCATCACTATAAACTGTATATTCTTTATTTGGAGTAGGTAAAGTAAGGACTGGAGCTTCAATCAAACACCTCTTCAACTCATCAAAACTCTGCTGGCATTTATCTGTCCACTGAAATTTCACATCTTTCCAAAGCAGCTTGGTCAGTAGAGAAGCCAACATAGAAAACCCTTTCACAAATCAGCGGTAGTATCCAACTAAACCCAGAAAACTGTGAATTTCTGTGATATTCTTGGGTGGCTTCCAATTAAGGATAGCTTCTACCTTGTTAGAATCTACCTTGATCCCTTCAGCTAACACAACATGTCCCAAGAAAGAGATTTCTTTTAGCCAAAATTCACATTTTGACAATTTGGCGTATAGCAGTTTCTCCCTCAAAGTCTGCAGCACAATCCGCAGATGTCTATCATGCTCCTCTGCATTCCTCAAATATATCAAAATATCATCTATAAATACCATCAAAAATTGGTCGAGATATGGTCTGAAGATAGTGTTCATCAGATCCATAAAAGTAGCTGGAGCATTAGTTAACCCGAATGGCCTTACCAGAAACTCATAGTGGCCATATCAAGTTCTGAAAGCAGTTTTTGGAATACTCTGCTCTTTCACTTTCAACTGATAATAACCAGATCGCAAATCAATTTTGGAGAACACAACTGCACCCGTCAGCTAATCAAACAGATCATCAATGCAAGGCAATGGATATCTGTTCTTTATTGTCACCTTATTCAACTGCTGGTAGTCAATACATAAGCAGAGAGTGCCATCTTTCTTCTTAACAAACAATACTGGCACTCCCCAAGGTGACACACTAGGGCAGATGAAGCCCTTTTCAAGTAGTTCTTGCAACTGTACCTTCAACTCCTTCAACTCTACTGGTGCCATTCTCTATGGTGTTATGGAGATTGGATCCACACCAGGCATAACATTAATCTCAAACTGCACCTCTCTTTCTAGAGGTAATCCTGGCAATTCATCAGGAAACACATCTGGAAAGTCATATACTATAGGGATGTCCCTCAATGCTGGACTCCCCACTTGGATATCTACCACATGTGCTAAGTATGCTTCACACCCCTTTCTGATCAATTTTCTGGCTAGTGCAGCCAAAATGATATTTGATGGCAATAGCTGCCTCTCCCCATGAATTACCACATCACTGTACTGAGGGAGACCAAAAGTGACTGTCTTCAGTCTACAGTCAATCATGGCGTGATGCCTGGCTAACCAATCCATGCCCAAGATGATATCATAATCTCTGAAGGGCATTTTAATGAGATCAGATAGAAAAGTATGTCCTTGGATCACCAAAGGACAACCCCTATACATTCTATTGACCCTGACCTACTGCTCTAACGGACTTGTTACTAGCACCTCAAAGTTTATTTTTGTACACGGAATAGCAATACAATCAATGATGCTAGCACTTACATAGGAGTGGGTAGAACCCGGTTCAAATAACATAAACACATCTTGATTAAAAGTTGAGAAGGTACCAGCCACAATATTAGATATCTCAGCCTCTTCTCTCTGTCTCATTGCGCAGACTCTGACTGAAGCACTGCCTTGCTCTGACTGATTCACTGTGCCTTGGCTGCCTACTGGACTATCTCTACCCCTGCCTCTACCTCTGCTAGGTGGTTGTGAACCTCTGGTGGCAGGATTTAGAACTAACCCTTCTATAGTAGTAGGAGGTGGCCCAATTCTATGGGCACTGGTGCAATCTTTAGCAAAGTGTCCTATGCCTCCGCAGTTATAATCGTCTCCTGTGGCCTTATAGCATACCCCACCATGATTTCTACCATAAGTTTCACATTGGCGAGGAGGGTAGGAACTTCTGGTAGTCTACTGACCAGATGGAGGAGGTCTCTGTCCTAAAAGTCTTCCCCTACCAGACTTTTTACCACCCCTACTGTGTCCCCTAAAGTTCTTCCTCTTCCCAGTAAGACCAGTGGAACTCTGATCTACTGACATCCCCTCCTTCTCTTTTTTTGTCTTCTCTGATTTCTTTTTCTCTGGAGCCGCTTCTGACTCAATTCTTTCTAATTCCAGTGCTTGAGAAACAAGATCAGAGAAGTTATTATGTTTGAATCTGACCACTTGTAATATGAGACTAGGCTTCAAGCCGGTTTCAAACCTCTTACATCTTTTCCTGCTGGTAGAAAGGAGACTTCCTGCATAGTGGCTCAGGTAGGAAAATTCCCTTTCATATTCTGCCACTGACCTATTTCCCTATTTCAGATTTAAGAACTCCTATAGCTTCTGGTCCATATAGGCATCTAGTATATATTTTTGTCTGAACTCCTAAAGAAAGTCATCCCAAGTTAGCACTAGAGGTTCCACCAAACTATGGGAAATGGTTTTCCACTAGTCATATGCATCCCCCTGTAGTAGTGACATTGAATACTCAAATCTGAGCTCTTTTGTGCAGTGTAGTTTCTTGAACACCCTATCCATTCTCTCCAACCATTGTTCTACCTCTAATGGATCTACTGTCCCCTTGAACTCAGTAGTCCCATATTTAATCAGCTTGTCATACTGCCTAACTAAAAGCTGTGATTGTACTACTGGTGTCTGCAGTGGGGCTTGAGTAGGCATGTTACCAGCTATCTATTGGAACATTACAGCCATCTACTGAGCAAACTGAGCAGGGAATTGTAGTACTAAGGGGGCTGGTGCAGCTAATCCACTCACATTGTGAAGGACTGTGTAACATCCTCATTTCCGTAGCCCATACATCCTACTGTTCCGACGGTTAATGTTTGTCTCGGAAAGTCGGAATGTCTAGAACTACACTTCAGTGATAGTAAACATACATAAAATGATGAAATAAATAAAAAGAAAATACAAGAAAAATTAAAGAAAACTAAAAGAGAGAAAATGAAACTAGGTTAAATGAGCCAAACCCGTAGCGATGGGTGACTGGACCGGGAAGTTATGGCAATGACCGTTGACTAGCTTTGGACCGTGGGGAACTCGGGGAAATATTTTCGGGACATAATTAAAGGTCTACTGAGGTGTAATTGACATTGAAAATGTCAAAGAAAAATTAATAAGTTAGTATAAATGAAAAATAAAAATTTAAGGAATCGGCGGTACAAGGAGTAAATTTGTAGCACTGAAAAAGTCTGAATTTGACTCGAAGAGGGGCATTTTGGTCAATTGACACCTAGAGTTGACTTTTAACCTCAATGTCCATTAAAAATAAGTCGTATTACACTTTGAAAATGTCATAAAAAATAAAAATGAGGTGCATCATATAAATAATGGATGAAATGAGGCAAATGTGCAAATTATGAAACTTTAAGTAATTAAATCATTAATTTATGGTTAGTGCTCCACTAACTCAAATTTTGGGACACAAATATAAGCCAATTTGGGACAGAAATGTTCATCTTCAACCTTGGAAACAAACCAGCCGAGAGAAACACCATGGAAATCCTCCATGGCCAAACCTCACTCCACCACCATGCAGTCATGATTCAAGCCTCCTTTCCACTTGGTTTCTTCTTTAAAGCTTGCACACACACCTTGGGCAGCATGTTGGAAGCAAAAAGAAGAGGATTTGATGAAGTTTTGGTGAAGCTCAAAAAAGGTTAGTGCTAGTTTTTCATTCTTTGCTTCATTAAAGTTTGTTTTAAGGTTGAAATGAGTTGAATGGTGAAGAAATTTGAAGGTTTTGATGAGTTATTGATATGTACAATTTTTGGCAGCCATGGGAGCTCATGTTCTTTGAATTTTTCTTACATTAAATTGATGGGAATTAGTGTTAATGGGGTTAAATTGAAGTACTAGCCAATTAATTCCCATGTATGTGTAAGTAAGTATTGAATTTAGGGGTTTTGGAAAGAAATTTGGAAACCTTAGCAAACTGCTATTTTTGGCAGCCTTGAAGTGCATGAATTAATGCTTGATATCATGAATTAAATTGATGAATTATGGTAATTATGGTTTAAAGGCAGTATATGTGAAGTAGTGGTGGAATTGTATGTAGTAAAAATTAAGTGAATACATGTATATATTGTGTTGAATTTAATTTTGAGAATTAGGGTAGTAATGTGTGCATTGAGCACTTGAGTGTTCTACCCAAAATGTTTGCTGAAATTGTGTACAATATATATAGAAGTGCCATGATTAAATGTTGAACTATTGGGAGGAGGAGGATTATCAAAATTGGAAGTGTGATGTTCAAATGCAGGTTTTGTATGTTGCTAGCAACTAAATTAGGTCATAAGTGCAAAACTGTGAATCCAATTGGTATGAAGCTAATGGGGGGTGAAAATAAACACTAAATACGCCAACTTTCATGTAGAAATGCTGCCAAAATTATGCATAGAAACTAACCTTAAAAATGACCAAATCCAGAATGGCAACCTTGCAAACCAGATTTTTGATCATATGAACAGTAGTCATTAGGATGACCATAACTCACTCAAAATAGGTCCAATTGACCTGAAATTTTTACCATGGATAGCTTAGACATAGAGATACAATTCTTATGAAGACACCAAAGCCCAAAAATGGCCAGAACCAAGTCAAATAGCTTACAAAATTTCGGGTACCAAAATTGCCAGAACTAAATGTGACATAAAATTGACCAAATTTTGCACTAAAGGTACAATCTGTCCATCTTTAGTAAATTGACCATATCTTGGTCTATACAACTCAGAATTAACTAAAATTTTGCCCATAGTGCAATAAGACATAGAGCTACAATTTTGCTTCTTTGATCAGGGGCTAAAAACCAAGAGATATAGGACTTTAAGCTAGACCAATCTTGCACACAAAAATTGAGAATTTGACATTTACATGCAATGAAGCCTAGAAATAATTTGGCAATAAATGCCAACTTGTGAGAATTGTAAATTGCACTATACTGGCAGCATATTGAAATGCAAATTGTGACATGTTGATACTAGAATTAACTTATGCATGATGTATGAAAAGGTCAATATTTTCATTGACCGGTGAATTGTATAATGACCAGTAAACCCTAAAAATAAATATTTAATCTTGTAATATGCTCTAGTTTGCCTAGTTGACTAGTTTGGATAGGTTGGCATGCCAATAGGATTCTGACAGCTATTTTGTAAATGGCTTCACACCGTACTATGTTTTATGGCTTATTATGCCATACTATAATTTTAATAGCCTATGGCTATACATATTGTGTTATTATACTCAGCTTAATGCCTGATTGATTATATGGCATTTTAGCCATACTGTTTGCACACCGAGAGATACTTTATGACCGATGGTGTGACGGCCCGAGGTACTAGGTACCCAGTGTTAGTATATCCGTTTATCCAGTCTGGTCAGTGTATAGGCTACACAGGCAGTCAATTAAAACATTATTTAATTCATGTATTTAAGTTAAGTATACAGAAATTTAAGTACAATTAAATTAAGTATTGAATGAAATGAGTAAAAGAGATTAGCAATAGAAACATAATAAAGATAGAATTTGCAGAACCGTAGAGACTTAAAATACAATACAGTTAGAATAATTGATTCCTGGATATCCGAATTATGATTTATTTCTTTCTTTATTTGTATATATTATTTCTTGTTATATTATTGCACCACTAAGCAGAAATACTTAGTGCGATGGAATTGCTTCCTCGCGCAGGTACTGAAGGTAAAACTAGCAGACTGTCAACTGAGATTTTTGGAGTCCAAATCTGTAGAAGTATCAGAAGAGTTCAAGGTTGTCACCTCTTTAGCAATGCATGTAGATAGGGCTCATTTTAAGCATGTTTTCTAATATGTACATTATAATTACTGCTTATATTGTAATGTGAATTAGTAACTATAATTTCATTTATATATCCAGTACTTGATAAATTTATGTATTTAATTTGAAAATTATATAAGTTAATGAAATATAAGAATTCTGATATTTGAATTGATTATCTAATCATAATGATTCTGAATGAGATTGAATTTGAGAAATTTTGATACTGAATCTGAGTTTGAGAAACTGATGAGAATGCCTTAAGATAATCTGAGTTATGAATTTGAGCATATATTGAAATTGTTTTTGGCAGGTTCAGAAGAACTATTAGTCCAAATTACAGCCGGCACTCTGCCGGATTATCATTAAAATTCTTTAATTTTCTAAATTAGTCAGATTTTGATAAACAGTAAAAATAGCCTAAACCTTAGATGAAGTTTTTAAACAAGTAAATCAAGAACTATAATGAAATCAGATAAGATTAGGTGCTCTGGCACGCCGTGTAGCATGCCTTGCTCGACTATACTGTAGACGGGTGAGGGGTGTTACAGACTGGGGCTTCCCCTTGTACCTCAGCCTCTATTGATTGATCGACTGAACGATCCCCTTCTTCCATAGTCAATTAGAGGATATTATACCTCTTGAACAATAACACAAAGAGATTTCCTCCCATTAGTGCACATTTATAATGTAATGTACTGTATGTATCAAACAATGATATTGAGCAGTTGTACTATGAAGAAAGAATATTCAAATTACAGGTCAAAAAAAAATTTTAAAACTAGCTCTGATACCACTAAAACATGTCACACCTTACCCCTCCGTAAGGCATAACTTGATCCCGTAGTATATCTAATGAATTACCAAACTTCGTCTACTGATAACCCATTAAATATACTACAAGGGATTTTAAACCTTTTTTTATTCCTTTTTACAGTGGTAAGCACTTTAGACAGATGTTAGAATTTTTTTTTTTTAACTGAAGTGACCCCAAATAACAAATATGAAGTATCAGTAATTTCTGAAAAAATTTTGGCAGAGTGCCATCTGTATTTTGAATAAAACAGTTCTTCAAAAACTTGTAAAAAGCACTTCCAATCTATTTGTTTAATCCCAAACTCCAGTATGGCTCAACACAAATCAATTTTCTCAACATTTTTCAAACTCAATTCAACATCAATTTTCAATATTTCCAAAGATAGACTACAAATTGACTGAATAGTTCAAAAGCTGAGATAAGAAATAAATATACTACAACTTTAGTTTACAACTGCTCAAGACCAAGTACAATATATACATACAGTGCACAAACATTACCACAAAAATTACAAAAGGTGGTGTACTCAATATACCCGACAGAATCCCAAAATATAGCACAAGTAGACTACTCTGCTGCTCTGTCTGTCTGTCTACCTATGACAGCAATGAAACAGCTATCGTTGAGCCAATGTCTTAGTGGTGCACAACATTAAGAAAATATAATTTAAAACCATAAACCATAAATCATATAAATTGTGGACACTTAAAATCACAGTTAAATTCAAAAGACAAAGAATGTCATAAAGAATTAAACTCCATTTCACAATGTCTCAATGAATATCAATAAATCACACAAACAGCTTAATCATGATTCCATAGTCCAATTCATCCCAAAAGCCGATGGCTAGTGAGGAATAACATAGCTAGTTAGCAATTATATGAGGACTCATCCTATTCGTCCTCAACTGGCACACACCTCAACACTTCAGCCAGAGAAGGAAGTCAAAGCCAATTCATCCCACTAGACAAGCTAGCGAGGAATTCAATCAAATATACATGATAGCTGCGGTTTCAAACCATTTATAATATTTTTCAAGTAATAAGTATCCATCAAATTCCATTCAAACAATTTTTTCTATAATTTAAGCAATAACATACAAATTGTCATAATTTATTTCAAATGAAAATTCAAAAGAAATAACTGCTATGCACAAATCTTTGATGAGTAGCCTCTTGGCCTTGACTCAGTGGTTCTTTCCCGTTTTCTGAGTCTTTGCTAACTAAAACACACAATTTAAAGTGTTTCAGTATTCAGTTAAATTGTCTATAATAATAAGGTTCAATAATTAAATTTATTTAATACTATTACTTTCATTAGTCAATCTATAATGTTGACCTTTGATACACTCTAGGGGAATAAATTTTAATGTTATCAATATGTCACATTTTATAGTCCTTTAGTGTTGGTATATGTTACCGATTTCATTTTTAAGTGTATTGCATTTTATTGCAAATTATTAGATTTTTGTATGCTATTTTGACCTAGCCGGATGACCTAGTTTCCTCGGTTTTTGGGTTCTAGTAAGAAGTACAAACTTGTAGGTCTATGTTTTAGTGAACTTTTTCCACAAATTTTAGGTCATTTGGAGTTTTCTGGACCAAGTTATACCAAGGTTGGACATATTGCACTAAAATGGCAAACTTAGGTCATTTTTAGGTCATTTTCGATTATGGCAGTTTTTATACCCGAATTGTGCAAGCATTTTGACTTGCTTGTGGCCATTTTTGGGTTTTTTGATCTGTACAAAAGATGTAGCCCTATGTCTAAGCTTTCCAACCATATAAATGTTAGGTCATTTGGACCTCTTTTGAGTGAGTTATGGCCAAAATACTGACTGTTATTCAAATGGTCAGTTTTCAGGTTTGCAATGTCACTAATACGGATTTGGTCAATTCTAATATCACCTTTTAGATAGAATTTAGGTAGGCTTTCTTCATGAAAGTTGGCCCACTTTGTACTTAGTTTCACCTCCAATTGGTTTCAAACCAATTGGAGTCTCACAAGTCCACTTATAGCCTAAAACACATACTGCCCTTAACATATTTTTAAAGCATTTAACCAATCACACATTCAACCAACTATATCTTCACTTCCCAAACCGTTCTGCACTTGTACCATACCATACCCATTCATTAGTTTACATTACAGTAACTTTGGGCAGAATATAACTAATTGGCAATGCACCATTTACACTTCCATTTCACAATATCCATTTCTAAACAATTCTTCCACATAATACTCCTAACCAATATATATAATTTCCATCATTAATTATATATATATTTAGTACTATATCATACACATATGTTGCCACTTTTAGTACCATAATTCAACAAACTTTTCATGAATTTAACCACTTCCAATCTTCATCATGAGGTTGCCCAAGTAACACATATACATCAAGCTTCCATTTTAACTTTTCAAACTTATAATTCAAACTATATACATGGTAAATCATTCCTATACATTTAAACACTTAATTCAACACCTCAAAACACCATTTACATGAAGAAATAATTCATTAACCTTGATATTCCATGGCTGCCAAAAACAGTACCTTCCAATAACTCAATAAAACTTCAACATTTCTCCATAAATCAACTCACCACAACACCTACACAAACTTTAACAAAGAAATGATGAGGAAATGAATACTTACCTCTTATGGACTTCCTCAAAACTCCACCAAAACTTTTCTTTCTTGCTCCCAAAATGTTGCCCAAGTTGTATAGAACAACTTTAGGGAAGAAGACTAGAGGATTCCATGGTTGGATCATGGATGCATTGAGTTTGGTTGTGAGGCGGGCATGGAGGTTTTGGGAAGAACTTGGTTTCGACCAAGAGAGAGTTTGAGGAAGAAGATGATTTTGCAGAAGTTAGTGGAAGATGACAGATTTTTAATTGATTTACAAAGTACTTAGTGGTCCACTAATTTAGGAATAATATTAATTTAATTCAACTTTTAATTATTCAAATTCTTACCCCCTAATTTTCCTTATTTATATATTTCATTTATAATTTCATTTTTCATGAAATTTTCCAACTTTAATGTCACTTATTTTTAGTGGACATTTAGGTCAAAAGGCAACTCGGGGTGTCAATTGACCAAAATGCCCCTATTCGAGTTGTATTCCCGATTTTTCGGTAACACCAATTTTTGTCGGTTTCTCGATTCCTTGTTTTTCTTTGTACTAATTAATTAATTTTTCTTAGACATGTTTAATGTGAAATATACTTCAATAAGTCTTTAATTATGTCTCGAAACTAAATTTCGAGGGTTTCTTGCAGTCCTAGGGTCGGTTATTGCCTGCGCCATAACTTCCCCGTGCAGTCACCCATCGCTGCGGTGCTGGCTCATTTAACTTAGTTTCATTTTCTCTCTTTTAATTTTCCTTAATTTTTCTTGTATTTTCCTTTTATTTATTTCATCATTTCATGTCTCCTCACTAACATTTAAGTGTAGTTTCAGGCATTCTAGCTGTCCGGACAGACATTGGTCACCGGAACAATAGAACGCACTACCGAATATAGGGGTGTTACAACTGAGGCTTTTGTACGGGTATTTAGTTATACCCTTGTAATTAGTTGATGTAAATAATGTTATAGTCATATGTATTTCTTTTTTTAATTGAGCAGTTGTATAGTCATATGTAAAAATATTATCTTTTGGCTTGTTATGGCTGTGAACTATATTGTTAATGAAATCAAATATTTTCAATGCAATGAGAATGGATTTACTTAAATGTTTTGCAATTGTCATAAATTATGGAGATTGGTTGGATTTGTGATGATTTGAGTTTTGGTGGTTGCAATTGGGTTAAAATGAATTATTGGAAGTGTTTTTCACAAGCTTTGAAGAACTTTTTTTCCAAAATATAGACAGTACTCTGCCGAAAATTTTTCAAAATTTGGGTAAAGATAAAAATATACAAAAATTTTAACTAGTCTTTAAATATTAAGTAAATGTTTTTAATACCTGCTATAAAAGCTCACTACTTTCAAAAAGTAAGAAAATTATTTTAAAATCCCTTGTAGTATATTTAATGGGTTATCGATAGGCGAAGTATGGTAATTCATTAGATGTACTACGGGATCATGTTACATCTTACTGAGGGGTAGGGTGTGACATGGTGATGCCCTTTGGCCTAACAAATGCACCAGCAGCATTCATGGACCTTATGAACCGTATCTTCCATCCATATCTAGATCGGTTCGTAGTGGTCTTTATTGATGATATTTTGGTGTATTCCAAGACCAAGGAAGAACATGATGAACATTTGAAGATTGTTCTGGAAACCCTGAAAGAAAAGAAGCTATATGCTAAGCTGTCCGAGTGTGACTTTTGGCTGAGTGAGATTGCATTTCTTGGACACATAGTGTCAGTTGATGGGATTAGGGTGGATCTCAAGAAGATAGAAGCAGTGATGGAATGGAAGCCTCCTAGAAATACAACTGAGGTCAGAAGTTTCTTGGGACTAGCTGGGTATTACAAAAGATTTGTGAAGGGATTTTCTTTAATAGTTGCTCCAATGACCAAGTTGTTACATAAGAATGTCATATTTGACTGAAATGACAAATGTTAGGCCAGTTTTAAGAAGTTGAAGGCTATGTTGACAGAGGCACCAGTGTTAACACAGCCAGTGTCAGAAAAGGATTTTGTGGTCTACAGTGATGCCTCACATAATAGGTTAGGGTGTGTACTGATGCAAGAGGAAAAGGTGGTCGCCTATGCTTCTAGGTAGCTAAGGCCACATGAACAGAACTATCCTATTCATGATCTAGAACTTGCAGCAATTATCTTTGCACTGAAGATATGGAGGCACTACTTGTATGGGGAAAATTTTTATATTTACACAGACCATAAAAGTCTGAAATATTTGCCAACCTAGAAGGAGCTCAACCTTTCACGGAGACAATGGATTGAGTTCCTGAAGGACTATGACTGTGTGATTGACTACCATCCTGGGAAGGCAAATGTAGCTGTTGATCCTTTGAGCAGAAAATCCTTCACAACTTTGAGATCATTGAATGCCTGTCTATCCTTAGCTTGAGATGGAGCTATTTTGGCTGAGTTGTAAGTGAGGCCAAACCTGCTACAGTAGATTTTAGATGGGCAGAAGGTAGATGAGAAGCTAATGGCTACTATGAGCAAAATCTCAAAAGGGAAGGCAACTAACTATGAGGTGAAAGCAGATGGGTGTCTGTACTATAAAGGAAGAGTATGTGTACCAGATGATGGAGAATTGAAAGCCAGTATTCTAAAAGAGGCACACACCAGTGTTTATGCTATGCACCCAGGAAGTACAAAAATGTATCATGATATGAAGCTTCATTATTGGTGGCCTGATGTGAAGAAGGACATAGCTGACTATGTGACTAAATGCTTGACATGTCAGCAAGTCAAGGTAGAACATCAAGTTCCATCGGTTTTGCTACGGCCCATATGCATACTTGAATGGAAATGGGATCGGGTCAACATGGATTTTGTAAGTGGTCTACCCCTCACCCAGAAGAAGCATAATGCAGTATGGGTGATAGTAGATAGATTGACGAAGTTAGCATACTTTCTACCAATTAGGATTGACTACTCACTGGAGAAGTTAGCAGAATTGTATATCAGTGAGATAGTTAGACTGCATGGAATTCCACTTTCCATCATATATGATCGAGACCTAAGGTTTACATCTAGATTTTGGAATAAGTTGCTTTTCATCCTTGGGTACACAACTCCACTTTAGCACAACTCCACTAGTGTAAGTGCTTTGGAGGTACCACAACACCGAGAAGGCAACTTGGGAAAGTGAAGAGACGATGAGGCAATAGTTCCCTCAACTGTTTGCATTAGATAAATTTCGAGGACGAAATTTAAATTAGAGGAGAAGAGTTGTAACACCCTCACTGTAGCAATTCCATACATTCTACTTTCAGGTACATGTGTTGGTCTGAACAGCTAGAACATCTGAAAAAATATTTAGACTAAAGTGTGGAGCTATAATTAACTCAAATATTAACAAGAAAAATGTAGGAAAAATTTTAGAAATAAAAAATAACCAAGTTAAATGAGCCGGTGCCTTAGCGATGGGTAACCTAGTGGGAAGTTGCGGTCTTCGCAGCTAGAAGCCCTAAACTTGAGAGAAAATTCATGAAATAATTTTTGGGACTCCAGAGAAGAGTCATTGAGGTTTTGATGGCATCAGAATGCCAAGAAAATGCTTAGAAAAATTTTTAGATCAGTACATACGATTTTTGCTCAATAAGCCAAACGGAAGGCATTTTGGTCATTTCCTCTGCAGAGATTTTTTTGGCCGACTTGTGCAATTAAATAAATAATTTATATGACATAAAATATGAATAAATATTGAAGAAAATTTTATTAAAAATAAATTAAAAGAGAGGAAAAGAAAACATAATAAATGAAGTTAAAATTCCATTTATGACATCATAATGATGCACTTAGATCTTTTCTAACCAATCACATGTGGACAACTTCAAGTGTAAAAGCTAAATTAGGGATAAATTGTATTAAAAACACTTTCTTCTTCCTTGGTTCTCAAAGTGGCCGAAACCTCTCTTACTCCACCTCCATAGCTCTTTCATCTTCATATCTTCAATTTAGTTGATTTCCCACCATAAAACTTCTTACTCCTTTCATTAAAATTTCTTCTTCCACCTTGGGCAAGCTTGAGACAGCAAAAAGAAGTGGAAATAAAGAGGTTTGTTAAGCTTGGGTTGGCATACATAAAAGGTTAGTGCCAAATTCTTCCATTCTTCTTCTAAATTCTTGTGTAGGTACTTGATTTAAGCTAGAAATTGTAAGAAAATGAGCTAACATCTTCATGTATATGTAATCCTAAATTCAGCCAGCCTTGGTGTGTGGTTGGGTTGATGTGTTTGATAGGCTTAAACATGTTATAAATGATGGAGATTGCACATAAATGAGTTAGAATGGAAGAATTTAATCAATAACATGTGACATGTACAATTGAGAATTTGCGGTTAGGGTTTTGAACTCAAAAATTGAGGGTTATGTAATTAATGAGGGATTGATGTTTTAGTGGTCAATTTGTGATCATTTGGCTGTGTATGATGAGGAATTAAAGTGAATTGTAGCTTTGGATTTGAGGTTGGGTGTGCTGCCTTGAGTGCCCTGTAGGTCTAGATGTGAGTCCAGCATGTTTGGGTAGCTATAACTTAGGTTGTTTAGGTTCAATTGGACATGAAATTAGACACATAATGGCACAACTTTGATGAAGGAACCCTATCCAAAAACTAAACTTAGGATGCCCTAAAAATTGACCAAATCTGGGTAGCACCAATTCTGCCTGGGCAAAATAACAAAATGAACAGTGTTCATTCATTTGGTCATAACTTAGTGTAGAAATGTCTAATTGACCTGGAATTTATATCAATGAAAAGCTGAGGCAATTTAGAACAACTTTCATGTAGAACACAAACTCAAATTCTGGACTTAACTAAATGAAATTGCTAGCCAAATTTGGACTACCAAATCTGGCAGAACCAAAAATTGCCCAGAAATTCTGGGTAAAGGCAATCCAACCAGTTATGGTGCAATAGCCATAACTTGAGCTAGAAAACTCCAAATGAGGTGATTCAAAAAGTGAAATGTAACTAGACATAATAAATAACAACTTTGATTGAGAACACTTGGCCAAATTCTCACTGTAGAATAGCCTAATGGAATAGTGAACTCTAGATCCCAAAAACTGAAATTTTGATTTATTCTCCATTGGTTAGAAGTATGGATGGGCAACTAATGCTAACACTTTTGGGAACCAAAATGTGGTAAATTTATATGATTAGGATTCATGTAACTATTATGCATTGGAAAGTCAATAATTTGACCTAAATAGTAAAATGAATAGTAACCTTATATGTAAAACATGAAAATTCAATTAATAACTTTGTAATGTGCCCTAGTACACCTAGTAAAATTGGTTTGGATAGGTTGGCATGCCAATAGGGTTCAGCTAGCAGTACTACATATGGCATTATGCCATTCTGTGATTTTATGGCTTTTAGCCATTCTGATATTATGATGATACTTGGCCTTGTGCCTAATGTTTATTACAGCTTATCAGCTGTTCTATTGCACACTGAGAGACACTATGTGACCGATGGTGTGATGGCCCAAGGTACTTAATACCCAGTGCTAGTTCACCTGTTTATCTTGTCCAGTCATCTAGTATAGGTTA
Organism: Hevea brasiliensis; assembly: GCF_030052815.1. NCBI lineage: Eukaryota > Viridiplantae > Streptophyta > Magnoliopsida > Malpighiales > Euphorbiaceae > Hevea > Hevea brasiliensis. The sequence continues at coordinate 56,901,488 of NC_079493.1, forward strand.
CTTAGGCAACCAAAAATGCAAGTTGATAAATTTAATGAAATAATGGATATAACAAGTACCAAATAAATAATACTACAAATAATTACCAATAATTTGGTTGTATGAGAAATCAACATATACACTGTATAATTATTTTCTTTTAGTTCTTTTTATTTTAGTATTGGCACCACTAAGCATTATTGCTTAGCACATTGCTTTTTGCCACACGTAGGTTCTGGAGAGACTGAAAGAGAGCCCAGTAGACCACACACTGGGTGAGGTTGTTCACAGTTCTGCATAGTATTCGTGTCACCTCACAAACTTCAGTGCATTGGTAGGACACTAGGTCCCATTTTGTTATTTTGTACTGTTTGTATTTTGTAATTAAACTTTTATTTTGTCATGTATAGTTGAAGCTCATGTAATATATTTTGGTATTAATGTAAATATTTGTAATTTGTGTTTATAAATGAAAATTGTGTATTTATTTATGCTTTATACATGATTATCATCTGAAATGAATAAATGACAAATAAAAGAATTTTTGAGAAATGGTTGAGAAATATTGAGATTATGTTGATCTAATGGAGTTTGAGAATAATTGAAAATGTATTGGAAGTGTCTATCATAGGTTCCAAAGAACTGTTTTCTTCATTTTTAGCTGGTACTCTGCCAGATTTTCTACAAAATTTTCGAAACCTCAAATGAATTTATAATTTCAATAAATGACTTAAATGAGTCAAATTTCACAAATTGCATCTCATCACCATAATGAAATAAATTAAGGAAGGATAACAAAATAATTGAGATAAAATATAGCGTTCTGATATACTGTGTGGCACATCTTACTCTGCTACACTGTAGACGGGTAAGGGGTGTCCATTTCAAATTTGACCAAGTCAATTTATGAGATAAATATACAAAATAACAAAAATAAAGGAAATTAAATTGGGTCTTCCTCAACCTCACTTGTCGCCACTTCCTCTCTCCATTTTCTCTTTAAAAATTTTTCTTTGTCTTCCTCCATTAAAGCTCACTTTGGAGCTTCCCTAACTCTAAATTTCACCATAATTTCTCTAGTTTCTTAGATCAAACCTTATGTTTGAGGGTTGAAAAGAAGCTTGGAGAAATAAATTGAAGGAAAAGTAGAGGAAAATTGAAGATTGGAAAGCTATATAAAGGTTAGTGTTATTTTTTCAATTCTTTCTCCATTTTCATGCTTACGTACTTGAATTAAGTTGAAAAAATTGATGAATAATTGAAAGAATTATGCAAGAAAGGGACCCCATGAATTTCGGCCAACCCTAGTCCCTTAGGGTTTTGATGTAACACCCCTATGCTCGGTAGTGCGTTCTAGTGTTCCTGTGACCAGTGTTGTCCGGACAGCTAGGATGCCTAAAACTACACTTTGATATGAGTGAGGAAACATAAAATAATGAAATACAAGAAAAGAAGATACAAGAAAAACAAAGGAAAAATAATAGCAAAGAAATATAACAAACTTAAGCGAGCTGAGAACCCTAGCGATGGGTGACCACACCGGGAAGTCACGGTGTGGACCGTTGACTAGCCCTGGACCGCGGGGAACCCTGAAAAATATTTTTATGACTTAAATAGACACCTATTGAAATACAAATACCATTAGAAATATTAAATGAAAATTAAATAATTAGTACAAAGAAAAGTGAGAAATCAAAAAATGGACAAAACCCGGTGTTACCGAAAAATCGGGAATGCAACCCGAACAGGGGCATTGTGGTCATTTGACACCTCGAGTTGTCTTTTGACCTAAATGTCTATTAAAAATAAATAATATTACACCTGGAAAATATAATGAAAAATTAATTTAGGGGTACCTAATGTAAATAGCCAAAAGTGGAGTGTAATTTGGGTAATTAGCACTTAAACATATAATATGATTAAAAATGGGTGAGTGGAGCACTATGGGAATTAAAATATACACTAAGTGGGCAGATTACTCCACTAAACATTTCATCACCTTCATCCCTTCTCCCATGCCGAAATGAAGCTTGAGAAACCTCCCATGGCCGCCCAAATGCATGGTTCATTACACCCATTTTCAAGCTAGATTTTGTTTACTTGTCTTCATTAATTTTGATCCTCACACCATGGACAGTAGATAGGCAGCAAGAAAGGAAAGTTTTTGTGTAGTTTTGAAGAATTTCTAAAGTGGTAAGTTTGTGTTTTTTATTATTGTTTAATTAAAGTTTGTAAGGATGTTATGGGTGTTTGATTTATGGAGAGATTTTTGAGGTTTGATATTGAATGGGGAAGTGTACTTTTGGCAGCCATGGAAACACCTTGAAGACAGTTTATTTTTGCTTGTAAATGGTGAATTAAAGGATTGATTAAATGTATATTGTATAAGAAATCATTTGGGTGATTATACTTAGTATATGTAAATGTGTATTGAAATTTGAAGCTTGGAAATTAATGGAATGTAAATGTATCATTGCGGCAGTTTGTTGACTCTGGAAGAATGCTGGAATTCATGCTTGGTTTATGGTATATTAATGTCGAATTGTGTTGAATGTTAGGGCAGTTTGAGTGTATATATGATGGTGTGAGGTTAGACATGTAAAAATGTTATTGTTAGTTGATTGAATTGTTATAAATTGAGTTGAAAAATTCTGTACTAAATGGTACACATTGAATGTAATTGTAAGCTGCCAAAATGACCTATAATAAGTTGTGAATTATGTTTAGGTTATGGTACAACCAGAATTGACTTGAATGTTGAGTTTGGTAAGTGTTAAAAGTGGTCTTTGATGTGTATGAAGGAAATGTAATAAGGCAGTTTGTGTTTTAGGCCTAGAACTTTAAGTGTGTGGCTCCAATTGGTATGAGACCAATTGGAGGTGAGACTAGCCACAAAATGTGCCAAAATTCAGCTTGCAAGGTAGCTTGAAAAATGACCAAATCTGGATTAAGTGCAAATAAGGCCTGAAAATTTACCATTTGGGCAGTAGTTAGTGTTTAGGCCATAACTCACTCAAAACAGGTCCAATTGACCTGAAATTTTGACCATGAATAGTTAAGACCCATATCTACAAGTCTTATGAAGACACCAAAGCCCAGAAATGACCATAAGCAAGTCAAACAGCTTGCAAAAGTTTGGGTCCAAAAACTAGCCGAACCTAAAATGACATAAAATGACCAATTTTGGTGCAATTTGACCAGCAATAGTAAAATGACCATAACTTGGTCTACATAACTCAGAATGACCTGAAATTTTGCCCCGCGTTCCATAAGACATAGATCTACAAGTTTGTAGTTTTGACTAAAACCCGAAAACTGAGGGAACTAGGTCGTCCGGCTAGGTCAAACTAGTATCTCGGAATCCAGCAAATTGCAAGAAAATGCAGTATACACGGAAATGAACTTAGTAACATGTACCAACCCTAAAAGACTATTGAATGTGACATATTAGTAACATTAAAACCTAATTTACCTAAAACGCATCGAGGGTCGATATATTAGGTTGCTTAAGCAAATAATAGCATTCAATGAATTACTTATCAAGCATTATCGTTAGAGACAGTTTAATTTAGTACTGAAACACTTCAAATTGTGTTTCTTAGTTAGCATAGACTCAGGAAAAGGGAAGAAAACACTGAGTCAAGACCAGGAGACAATTATCAGAGGTTTGTGCACAACAGCTATTTCTTTTGAATTTTTCAATTGAAATGAATTATGACTATTTGTACATTATTGTTTTAAATTGTGGAAATGTGTTTGAATGGATACTTATTGCTTGAAAAACATTGTAAATGGTTTGAAACTGTGAAAAATTGTTTGAATGATATTGATGGATACTTATTGATTGAAAAGCATTGGAAATGATTTGAAACCACAGCTATCATGTATATTGATTGTACTCCTCGCTAGCTTGTCTAGTGGGACGAATTGAATTCCCTCTCTGGCTGAAATGTTGAGGTGTGTGCCTGTTGAGGATGAATCGAATGAGTACTCATACTTTTGCTAGCTAGCTATGTTATTCCTCATTAGTCATTGACTTTTGGGACGAATTGAATACCTCATTAGCCATCGGCTTTTGGGACGAATTGAACTTTGGAACATGATTAAGCTGTGTGTGATTTATTGATTTATATTATGAGATTGTGAAATGGAGTTAAATCCTTATTGACATTCACTGTCTTTTGAAGTTAACTATGTTTTGATCTCTGAGATTTATTGTGATATTGTGTTAAATTCCTTCTGACATTCATTGTCTTGAATTTAACTATAATTTTATGTATCCATCATTTAAATGATTTATGATTTATGATTTAAAGTTGTATTTGGTTAATGTTGTGCACCACTGAGACATTGTCTCAAATGATAGCTTTATTCTTTGTCATGAGTAGACAGACGGACAGGGCAGCAGACTAGGCTGCTAGTACATCCAGCGAGAGATTATCGGGTATATTGAGTATACCACATTTTGCATTTTGTACTGTAATGTATGTACACTGTATGTATATATTGTTTTTGGTTTTGAGCAGTTGTAAATTAAAATTGTACATTGAAGTTGTAAAGTAAATTATGAGTTATTTTGACTTGTAAAAATTGTATTATATTCCTTGTATCTCAATTTTTGAAAAATTACTGTGGATTTGAGTTGAGAAATATGTTGTGTTGAGAAATATGTTGGAGTTGAGATTTGGAAATATATTGAAGTGCTTTTTACAGGTTTTCTGAAGAACTGTTTTATCCAAAATACAGATGGCACTCTGCCAAAATTTTTACAAAAATTACTAATAGTCCAAATGAGTTAGCTGTTTCACTTCAGTTCACAAAGGTTTTTAACACCTGTAAATAGTGCTCACCATTGTAAAAGAAGTTAGAAAAGTTTTTAAAATCCCTTGTAGTGTATTTAATGGGTTATCAGTAGACGGAGTTGGTAATTTATTAGGTATACTACGGGATCATGTTATGCCTTACAGAGGGGTAGAGTGTGACATTTGATGATGTTTATGTGAATTAAACATGTAATTAGGCTTGATTAAGTAGGTAGAAGTAAATTGTAAGCTTTAATTTGAAAGAATTAAACAAATTAGTGAATTAGGGTTCTTGACCCTTAGGGTTTTGGGGGGAAATTTTGAGAATTTAATAAATTGATGTACTTTGACCTAATTGAGGTTTAAAATGGTCAATTGAAGTCAATTGGCATGTGTTTGAATGTTTGGAATTGGATTGGAAATGGAATGTGATGCTGTCCCAAATTGGGCAGTTTGACCTAGGTCATTTTTAGGGACTAAAGTTGTAATTCTGCCACCCCAATTGGTATAAGGCCAATTGTAAATGAAAGTAGACACATAATGCCACAATTTTTGTGTAGAAACCATGCTCAGAAAATGGCATTAAGATAGTGAACAATTAGGTCAAATCCAGGTAATGTGCACTGCCACTGTACCAGACTGACCAAATGAACATTATTTTTTCATTTGACCATAACTTGGTCTAGTAAGGTCCAAATGACCTAATTTTTAAACCATTAGAAAGCTATGACATAGCACTACAACTTTCATGATGAACACCAACCCAAATTCTGCCCATAACCAAGTCATTTTGTCACCTAAATTTGGTTGCCCAAAACTACCAGAACCAAAAAACTGCCCAGAATTCTGGATAGACACCAATCTGGCCAGCCTTAGGAAAATAGGCATAACTTGAGTTACAAAAATCCAAATGGAGTTATTCAAAAAGGAAATTAAAGCTAAGAAAATAAGGAACAACATTAATGAAGGATACTTAGCCAAATTTCCACTGTAGACAGACCAATGAAATAGTAGAAAATTGCGACCCAAAACTGAATTTTTGGGATTTTACTTAGGTAGCTTGGAAATTTAATTGGCAATCAATGCCAACAAATTTGACACCTAAAATGTGGTATATGTGTGACACCCCTTACCCGTCTATTGTATAGCCGAGCAAGATATGTCACACAGTGTATCGGAACACCCTATTTTAATTCAACTATTTTTATTCTTCCTAATTTATGTATTTCATAGTTATGAAGTATAATTTGTGAAATATCATTCATTTAAGTCATTTATTAAAATTATAATTTATTTAAGGTTCTGTAAATTTTATAGAAAATTCGGCAGAGTGCTAGCTGAAAATGGACAAAACAGTTCTTCGGAACCTGTGAAAAACACTTCCTAAATTTTCAATCAATCCCAAACTCCATTTCATTAACAAAATCTTAATATTTCTCAAATATACTCCCATTTCTCATTCATTCATTTCATATGATATTCATATAAAATTCATAAATAAATATTGACTTTTTCATTCATAAACACAATTTTCATTATTTACATCAATACCAAAATACATTACATGTGTCTTAATTACACATGAAAAGATAAAAGTTAATTACAAAATACCAAAATAAAACCTAGTGCCCTACCAATGCACTGAAGATGGTGAGGTGACACGAACACTATGCAGAGCTGTAGAAGATCTCACCCAGTCTGTGGTCTACTGGGCTTTCGGTCGGTCTTTCCAGAACCTACACGTGGCAAAAAACAAAGCGCTAAGCAATAATGCTTAGTGGTGCTAATAATAAAATAAAAAGAAATAACAGAAAATAAATATGCAGTGCATGTCCTGATGTCTTATGCAGACAATTTTTTTATCATTATTAGTAATCTTATTTATTTTGTACTTGTTATATTGATAATTTCATTAAATTTATCCACTTCCATTTTTGGTTGCCCAAGTAACCTATACTGGATGACTAGACTGGATAAACGGGTAAATTGGCACTGGGTATCTAGTACCTCGGGCCGTCACACCATCGGTCACATATGCATCTCCCGCTGTGCAACAGAATAGCTAATAAGTTGTAATAACATTAGGCACAAGGCTAAGTATCAACACAATGTCAGAATGGCTAAAAGCCATAAAATCACAAAATGGCATAATGCCATGTGCAGTACTGCTAACTGAACCCTATTGGCATGCCAACCTATCCAAACCAATCTTGCTAGGTGTACTAGGGCATGTTACACTTTTAAACTTTACAATTCTTGAAATTTAAGTGTTACTATTCATTTCATTAGTCAACTAAAATGTTGACTTTTGCATAAACAATAGGTACATTGGTTCTAATACTCCCAACATACCACATTTTGCATTCTAAAGTTGTTGGTATTGGTTGCCAAAACCATTTCTAAGCTTAGTGCTAGTTGTTCAAAATTTTCAGATTTTAAGCCTCATATTTACTGTTCCATTCGTCATTTATATAGAGTGAGAATTTGGAAAAATTGTCTTCATGAAAGTTGTTCCTTATTTTGTTTAGTTAGATTTCCTTTTTTGAACCACTCCATTTGGAGTTTTGTAACTCAAGTTATGGCCTAAACACCATAACTGGTTGGATTGGACAGAATCCAAAATTCTAGGCAAAACTGGTTCTGCCAAATTTGGTAACCTAAGTTTGGTTGGCAATTTGACTAGGTTATGGTCAGAATTTGGATTTGTGTTCTTCATGAAAGTTGTAGGTCTATGTCTTCTGCTAGTAAAATTTCAGATCAATTGGACTTTTTTACGCTGAGTTATGACCAAATGAATAAATACTGTTTATTTGGTCATTTTGCCTAGGCAGAATGCAAGTTACTTGGATTAGGGCAATTTTTAAGCCAACTTGGTTTGGTTTTCTGGGTAGGGTTTCTTCACCAAAGTGGTGCCATTATGTGTCTAGTTTCATGTCCAACTATCTTTGCGCTAATTGAACTAACACAACTCAATTTATAGCTACCCAAACCTGCTGGACTCACATCTAGCCGTGCAGGTCACCCAAGGCAACACACCCAATCTCAAATCCAAAGCCCCAATTCACTTTAATTCCTCATCAAACACAGCCAAATGGTCAATAATTGACCATTAGGACTTCCATTCATCAATACATGAACAAACCCTAGGTTTCTCCCAAACCCTAACTCCACAATTTCAATTTGTTCCATTTTCATATTTTCTAGTTTAGATTTACGTTGTAACAAAGAATATAAGAGAAAAATTAAAAAAAAGTGGCACTAACCTTCACTTAGTCACTTTCCAAGACTTAAAAACTTCACTTTCTTCCTTTCAAATTGCTGCCCAAAGCTTGCTTTAGTGGGAGGGATAATATTTAATGAAGGCAAGTTAGGGTTTTGAGGGGTTTAAGGTGGGAAAGGAAGCTTGGTTGAAGGGACAACAATGGTGGAGGTGAGAGTGTGGTTCGGCCAGCTGAAGGAGGAGAAGAAATCTGATTTGTTTTCCTTAAGTTTTATCTCTTTTAATTGATTTAATAAAGCTTGTTGCATTTTGATTGCTTGAGCCTTTCTTAATTGCATCATGCATATGCAATAAATCCTATTTACTTTCATTTCTTTTTTTTTCTACTCATTTGTAATTTAATTTTTAGCAATATTTATTCATATTTTGTATCATGATAATTATTTACATAATTGGACAAGTTGGCTAAAAATCACCTCTGAAGGCAAAATGACTAAAATGCCCTCTGTTTGGCTTAGCAAACTAAAATTGTCTGTACTGATTGAAAATTTTTTCTAAGCATTTTTTTGGCATTCTAATGCCATAGATCCCTCAATGACTCTTCTCTGGAGTCTCAAAAATTATTTTATGAATTTTTCCATGGGTTTAGGGCTCCTAGTTGCGAGAACCGCAACTTCCCTTTGGGTTACCCATCGCTAGGGAACCGGCTCATTTAACTTGGTTGTATTTTATTTCTAAAATTTTTCCTAAATTTTTCTTGTTAATATTTGAGTTAATTATGGTTCCTCACTTTAGTTTAAATATTTTTTCGAATGTTCTAACTGTTCGAACCAACGCCGGTCACCGGAACAGTAGAATGTATGAAATTGCTACAGGGAGGGTATTACATCTCTTCCCCTCTAATTTAAATTTCGTCCTCGAAATTTCCCTGATGCAAACGGTTAAGGGAACTGTTGCCTCATCGTTTCTTCAATTTCCCAAGTTGCCTCCTTGGTGTTGTGGTGCCTCTAAAGCACTTTCACTTCCTGAGCCAGGATCCGTATGGGTTATTCTTCATATGTCAAATCCGATTGTACTTTAATTTCTTCCATGGAGATGACATGTTTAGAATCTAAGCGGTATCTTCTTAGCATAGACACATGGAACACATTGTGGATGTTGTCTAGCTCTGGTGGTAAAGCTAGCCTGTAGGCCACTGGACCCACACGTTCAATGACTTCATATGGGCCAATGAACCTAGGGCTTAACTTATCTTTTCTTCCAAACCTCAGTACCTTCTTCCCTGTTGACACCTTGAGGAATACTTTGTCGCCAACCACATATTCTATTTCTTTTCTCTTCAGGTCGGCATAGGATTTTTATCTATTTGAGGCAACCTTAAGATTGACTTTGATTAGTTTTACTTTCTCCTTCGTCTATTTCACCAGGTCTGGCCCTACTAGTTTATCTTCACCCAATTCAGTCCAACACACTGGAGTTCTACATTTCCTCCCACACAGTGCTTTATACGAGGCCATTTGGATGCTAACTTGGTAGCTATTGTTGTATGCAAATTCTGCCAGTGGGAGGTATCTATCCCAACTTCCCTCAAATTTAATAACACAACTCCTCAGCATATCCTCAAAGACCTGACATATATTTCATGTTATTATTATCATTTTAGTTCAATATTTGTATTAGTTAAATTGGTTTCAATTGTTTACCTAGATTACTCTTTCTGATTGCCCATCCGTCTGAGGATGGAAAGTTGTGCTGAAGTGGAGTTGTGTACCCAAGGATTCATGCAACTTCTTCCAAAATCTCGATGTAAACCTTGGGTCTCTATCAGATATGATAGAAAGTAGAATTCCATGCAGTCTAACTATCTCACTAATATACAATTCTGCTAACTTCTCTAGTGAGTAGTCAGTCTTAAATGGCAGAAAGTGTGCTGACTTCGTCAATCTATCTACTATCACCCATACTGCATCATGCTTCTTTTAGGTGAGAGGTAGACCACTTACAAAATCCATGGTGACCCGATCCCATTTCCATTCAGGTATGCATATAGGCTGTAGCAAACCCGATGGAACTTAATGTTCTGCCTTGACTTGCTGGCATGTCAAGCATTTAGTCACATAGTTAGCTATGTCCTTCTTCATACTAGGCCACCAATACTGAAGCTTCAGATCATGATACATTTTTGTACTTCTTGGGTGCATAGCATAAACACTGGTGTGTGCCTCTTTTAGAATACTGGCCTTCAATTCCCCATCATCTGGTACACATATGCTTCCTTTGTAGTACAGATACCCATCTGCTTTCACCTCATAGTCAATTGCTTTCCCTTCTGAGATTTTACTCACAGTAGTCATTAATTTCTCATCCACCTTCTGCCCATCTAAAATCTATTGTAGCAGGTTTGGCCTCACTTGTAACTCAGCCAAAATAGCTCCATCTTGAGCTAAGGATAGATGGGCATTCAATGATCTCAAAGCTGTGATGGATTTTCTGCTCAAAGCATCAGCAACTACATTTGCCTTCCTAGGATGGTAATCAATCACACAATCATAGTCCTTCAGGAACTCAATCCATCGCCTCTGTCTAAGGTTGAGCTCCTTCTGGGTTGGCAAGTATTTCAGACTTTTATGGTCTGTGTAAATGTAACACTTTTCATCATACAAGTAGTGCCTCTATATCTTCAGTGCAAAGATAATTGCTGTAAGTTCTAGATAATGGGTAGGGTAATTCTGTTCATGTGGCCTTAGCTGCTTGGAAGCATAGGTGACCACCTTCCTCTCTTGCATCAATACACATCCTAACCCATTATGAGAGGCATCACTGTAGACCACAAAGTCCTTTCCTGACACTGGCTGTGTTAACACTAGTGCCTCTATCAATATAGCCTTCAACTTCTCAAAACTGGTTTGACACTTATCATTCCAGTAAAATCTGACATTCTTGTATAACAACTTGGTCATTAGAGCAGCTATTAAAGAAAATCCCTTCACAAATCTTCTGTAATACCCAGCTAGCCCTAAGAAACTTCTGACCTCAGTTGTATTTCTGGGAGGCTTCCATTCCATCACTGCTTCTATTTTCTTGGGATCCACTCTAATCCCATCAGCTGACACTATGTGTCCAAGGAATGCAATTTCATTCAACCAGAAGTCACAATTGGACAACTTAGCATACAGCTTCTTTTCTCTCAGGGTTTGTAGAACAATCCTCAAATGCTCATCATGTTCTTCCCTGGTCTTGGAATACACCAAAATATCATCAATAAAGACCACAACGAACCGATCTAGGTATGGATGGAAGATACGGTTCATAAGGTCCATGAATGTCACTGGTGCATTTGTTAGGTCAAAGGGCATCACAAAGAACTCATAATGCCCATAGCGGGTCCTGAATGCAGTCTTTGGCACATCTGCATCCTTCACCCTCAACTGATGATACCCTGATTTGAGGTCAATTTTAGAAAATACTCCTACTCCCATCAACTGATCAAACAGATCATCAATTCTAGGCAACGGATACTTATTCTTCACAGTCACTTTATTCAACTGCTAGTAATCAATGCATAACCTCAAAGTCCCATCCTTCTTCTTTACAAATAGCACTGGAGCTCCCCATGGTGACACACTGGGGCATATGAACCCCTTATCCAGGAACTCCTATAACTAGATTTTCAGTTCCTTCAATTCTATGGGCGCCATCCTATAAGAAGCAATAGAGATTGGTGCTGTACCCGATAGTATCTCAATAGCAAATTCGACTTCCCTTTCTGGTGGCAAGCCAGGCAATTCTTCAGGAAACACATCTAGGAAGTCTTTTACTGTGGGTATGTCACACAAATTTAGCTTAGCCTTCCTAGTATCCACCACGTGTTAGGTAGGCTTCACAGCTTTTTCTCATTAGTTTTCGTACAACGGTGGCTGAGATGACATTGGATAAGAAATCTGTCCTTTCCCCCACAACTATGATCTCATTACCCTCAGGAGTTTTCAAAGAAATCCTCTTCAGTTTACAATCAACCATTGCCAGATGACGTGAAAACCAGTCCATTCCCAAAATCACGTCAGACTCATGGAAAGGCAATCTGCCAAGAATTCATACCCTTGAATCCTTAATGGGCAACCCTTGTACACTTTGTTCACCACTACACTGTGGCCTAATGGATTAGTGACCAGAATGTCTTGGTCACTCTCCCCTACTAGTATCCCCCTTTCTACTGGTAAGTTGATGCAGATGTATGAATAAGGGGATCCTAGATCCATCAATGCATGCATAGATGTATTGTAAAGGGAGAACGTACCCCAATGACGTCCGGGGCACCTTGCTCCTCCTGAGCTCTTATGGCATAGGCTCTGGTAGGTGCTCTGCCCTCAGGCCTCTCTGCTGGCTCAGATGCAGGCCTCTGTGATGGTCCCACTGCTTCAAATTTTCCAGATTTCCTACCCTTTTGTGGTGCAGGAGTAGGTTTGTCTGCTTGTGTTGGAGCAACTGTAGCAGTTCTGTGTGGACAGTTCCTTAACTGATGTTCTGTTGACCCACACCTTAAGCAGGCACCTGTCACTCTCCAACACTCCCCCTTATGCCACTTCAGGCAATGCGGACATACAGAAGATACTGGGGTTGGTCCCCTGAACCCCGTCCCTAGAGAGCTGCCCACTGATGGTGTGGACTGATCTCCCTGAGTGAATCGTGGCACAGGCCCCAGGGTGACCACGACCTTGTGGTTGACTTGAACTCTGTACAGGTGGACCTTTGAACTTCTTCCCTGGTGCAGGAGATGAACCAGACTGACCCGGGCCCCTCTTCTGCTGTCTCTCTCTTCTGGTCTGCTCACTTATTCTAACCTTTTCAACTTTTATTGTAGCTTCCACTAACTTGGTTAAATCTGTGATTCCTAAGGCAGTAATCATAATCTTTATGTTGTCATTTAATCCCTCTTCAAATCTTTTACACCTCTCAACTTCATTAGGGATTATCTCCCTTCCGTAGCGGCTTAGTTTGACAAACTCCTTCTCATTCTCCGCTACTGATAGCTGTCTCTGCCTCTGGTTAATGAACTCTCTTCTTCTCTCTTCCACGTATACACTACCCACATATTTCTTCTTGAATTCTGAGAGGAAGAAGTCCAAAGTTATTACTTCTGGCTGCACTTCACTAGACACTGTATCCCACCATTGGTAGGCATCATCTTGCAATAGAGATACAACAGCTTCTAGATTTTGCTCTGGAGTGCAGTGGATTTGTTTTAAAACTCTGCTTGTTCTGTTCAACCAGTTTTTGGTTGCAATAGAATCATCTTCTCTCTTACCAAAGAAATCCACTGCTCTAATTTTTTTTAGTCTTTCCAGATGTGATTTCTACTGTGGAGGTGGTGGTGGTGGTGGCATTACCACAGCCATTTATCTGAAGAATTCGGCCATTTGCTGGAACATGTTCCTGTGGAGGCTAAGCAGGCTCTACTGGAGCAGGTTCTCCCCTACCCCTAGTCTCAGCTGCTGCAGGTGGAGCATCACTCTCCACTTCCTCCTCAACTGCCGTTTGAGATGTGGGGTCCATATCCAATTCAAAATAACAAAGACAAATAGATCTGCATTAGTGTCACCTCGACTCTTACAAATGCATTGCATGGTATGGTCTCGATCTAGGCCCAGAAACGCCTAAACCGTGCTCTGATGCTACTAAATGTGACACCCCTTACCCGTCTACTGTATAGCCAAGTAAGATATGCCACACAGTGTATCGGAATACCCTATTTTAATTCAACTATTTTTATTCTTCCTAATTTATGTCTTTCATAGTTATGAAGTATAATTCGTGAAATATCATTCATTTAAGTCATTTATTGAAATTATAATTTATTTGAGGTTTTGCAAATTTTATAGAAAATCCGGCAGAGTGCTGGCTAAAAATGAATAAAAAAGTTTTTCGAAACCTATAGAAAACACTTCCAAAATTTTCAATCAATCCCAAGCTCCATTTCATTAACAAAATCTTAATATTTCTCAAATATACTCCCATTTCTCATTCATTCATTTCATATGATATTCATATAAAAGTCATAAATTAATATTCACTTTTTCATTCATAAACACAATTTGCATTATTTACATCAATACTAAAATACATTACATGTGTCTTAATTACACATGAGAAGATAAAAGTTAATTACAAAATACCAAAATAAAACCTAGTGTCCTACCAATGCACTGATGACGGTGAGGTGACACGGACACTATGCAGAGCTGCAGAAGATCTCACCCAGTCTGTGGTCTACTGGGCTCTCGGTCGGTCTCTCCAGAACCTACACATGGCAAAAAGCAACACGCTAAACAATAATACTTAGTGGTGCCAATAATAAAATAAAAAGAAATAATAGAAAATAAATATACAGCGCATGTCCTGATGTCTTATGTAGACAATTTTTCGATCATTATTGGTAATCTTATTTATATTGTACTTGTTATATTCATAATTTCATTAAATTTATCCACTTCCATTTTTGGTTGCCCAAGTAACCTATACTGGATGACTAGACTGGATAAACGGGTAAACTAGCACTGGGTGTAACACCCTCCCGATAACCACTCCGTACATCCTACTGTTCCGGTGACCGGTGTCGGTCCGGACAGCTAGAACGTCCGGAAAAATAATTAAACTTAAGAGAGGGACCATAATTAACTCAAATATTAATAAGAAACACTTAGTAAAAATTTTAGAAATAAAATACAACCAAGTCAAACGAGCCGGTGCCCAAGCGATGGGTAACCGGAGGGAAGTTGCGGTTCTCGCAACGAGGAGCCGTAGACCCGGGGGAAAAATTATAAAATAATTTTTGGGACTCTAGAGAAGGGTCATTGAGGTTCCTATGGCATTAGAATGCCAAGAAAATACCTAGAAAAATTTTTCAATCGGTACAGACAATTTTGACCCGTTAAGCCAAACGGAGGGCATTTTGGTCATTTTGCCTTCAGAGGTGATTTTTGGCCGACTTTTCCAGTTGAGTAAATAATTAATATGACATAAAATATGAAGAAACATTACTAAAAATGAAATTGGAAATGAGTAGTGAAAGAAAAGAAAAGAAAATGCAAAATAATGCAAATAATGACATCAATGTGATGTCATTTAAAATTTCCAACCAATCACAATTAAGCCCTTATTTGACTAACTAATAAAGAGACAAATTGAAGACTAAATTCATCAAAGAACCAGCAGCCATCCTTCTCTCGTCAAGTGCAGCCGAAATCCATCTCCCTCCCTCCATTGATTTTTTTTCAATCAAGCTCAATTTCTCCCTTGTTTCCACCATTAAACCCTAAACCCCTTCATTAAAACTTAACCACACCTCTTGGGGAAGTGTTTGGCAGCCTAGAAAGTGAAGGAAAGTGAAGTTTTGAGTGGGGAAAAATCTGCCCTAATCAAGGTTAGTGCATTAGATACTTAAAACTCCTTATTTTCATGATTTGCAACTTGAATTGAGTAAGAATTGTAACTAAAATGAACAAGAATTATGTGTACACATACTATGAATTTTTGGCAGCCCTTGTGAAGGAATTATTTTGATTGTTTTGATGGACTTAAAGTGGGCTATAGATCAAGTTTAAACCATGTGTGTATGTAATTATTGAAGGAGCTAGTAATTAAGGTGTTGTGAAAACCTATAATGGAACTAGGGTTTTGAAGAGTGAAAAATTGGCTTGGCTTGGGAAATTGTTAGAGCACATTTTAATGGTCAATTAGTGACCATTTCAGGTAAGTTGACCATAATTAGAACTGAAAAATAGTATGGTAAAGTGAAGGTGAAATCTGCCCTAGGGACAGCAGCAATGGACTGAGATTTCAGTCCAATTACACAGCCATAACTTTGGCTGTGTTAGTCCAATTGGTGTTTGGCCAATTGGACATGAAACTAGGCTTATAATGGCACATTTTTGCTGAAGAAACCATGGCCAAAAGACCAAATCAAGAGGACCAAAACATGGCCCCAATCCGGACACCCTGCACTGATTCTGCAGAATTGACCAAATGAACAGTAACTGTTCATTTGGCCATAACTCACTGTATATTTGGTCAATTGACCTGAAAGTTTTACAGAAACAAGTTAAGACATAGACAAACAACTTTCATGAAGGAACCTACCCCAAATTATGGCCAGAACCCATCCAAACAAGTGGTTCCAGTCACTGTTCATGCACTGTAGATATGGTAATTTCTGCAGAATGGAAAATCCGGCCAGCTGTGGTTTTTGGACCATATCTAGAGCTACAAAACTCCAAATGGAGTGATTCAAAAAACGAAATTCAACTAGACAAAATAAGGAACAACTTTCATGTTTTACATTTCTTCAAATTCTCACAATAACAGTGTCCAACGGAACAGTGAAGTTGACTCATCAAAACTGAAAATTCTGCTTGTGTTGGTTTAAACTTGAAATGGTATTAACACTTAATGCCAACAAGTTTTAAACACAAAATGTGGTATGTTGGGAGTGCCAAAGTCAATGTACATATTTTCTATCCAAAAGTCAACATTTTTGTTGACTAATGAGGTGAATAGTAACACCAAAACATGAAATTCACAAATTGAAGAATTTAAAAGTTTCAAATGCCCTAGTATACCTAACAAGATTTGGTTTGGATAGTTTGGCATGCCAATAGGGTTCAGTTAGCAGTACTGCACATGGCAATATGTCATTCCGTGATTTCATGGCTTTTAGCCATTCTGACTTTGTATTGAGACTTGGCCTTGTGCCTGAGATTATTTACAGCTTGGTAGCTGTTCTGTTGCACACCGGGTGATGCATATGCGACCGATGGTGTGACGGCCCGAGGTATTAGATACCCAGTGCCAGTTTACCCGTTATCCAGTCCAGTCGTCTAGTGTAGGTTACTTGGGGCAACCAAATGAATAAAAGTGGACAAAGTAAATAATATACAAATACCAAGCAAATGAAACATATACATTCAAATTCTTGCTATTTTCTTTTATTATATTATTGCACCACTAAGCATTATTGCTTAGCGCGTTGCTTTTGCCACGCGTAGGTACTGGAGATACCGATCGTGAGCCCAGTAGACCACAGACTGGGTGAGTCCATCCGGCAGTTCTGCTCAATGTCCGTGTCACCTCAACTTCTGCTGTGCATTGGTAGGACACTAGGTGTCATTTTGACATTTTGTAACTTAATTTTGTTTTCTCATATGTAATTAAACTTGTGTAATGTATATTGATGTTTATGTAAATTATGAAAATTGTGCTTGTGAATGGAAATGTAAATGTTTACTTGTGATTTATATGTGATCATCACATGTGATGGATGATTGAGAACTGGAATTGAAATGTTGTTGAGATCTTAATGTTGAGAATTTGTTGATAAATTGAGGTTGGGATTGTTTGGAAATTATTTGGAAGTGTTTTTAAACAGGTTCCGAAGAACTGTTTTCTCCATTTTTAGTCGGTACTCCGCCGGATTTCCTTTAAAATTTTCGAAACCCCAAATAAATAATAATTTCGATAAATGGCTTAAATAAATCATATTTCATAAATTAGCTTCAAAAGCGTGACACAAATTAAGTAAGGTATATTAGAGTGTGCCAGTACACCGTGTGGCATTACTTACTCGGGTATACTATACACGGGTAAGAGGTGTCACATTTAGTGGTATCAGAGCACGGTTTAGGCTTTTCTGGTCCTAGATTGAGTCCATACCATGCATTGCATTTGTAAGAGTCGAGGTGACACTAACGCAGATCTGTTTATCTTTCTTATTTTGAATAGGATATGGACCCTTCATCTCAGAGGGCAGTCGAGGAGGAAGTGGAGAGTCATGCTCCACCTGCAGCAGTGAGGCTGGGGCATGAGATAATCTGCTCACTTGACTCAAGCGAGCACCTTTCACCCTCCACAGGCCATGTTCCAACAAATGGCCAACTTCTTTAGACAAATGGCTGGGGTAATGCCAGCACCACCACCACCACCACCAGCTCCACAGCAGAAATCACACCTGGAAAGGCTAAGGAAGTTTAGAGCTGTGGACTTCTATGGCAAGAGAGAAGATGACTCTATTGCAGCCGAGAATTGGTTGAACAGAACAGGCAGAGTACTAAAACAGCTTCACTGCACTCCAGAGCAAAACCTGGAAGCTGCCATCTCTTTACTGCAAGATGATGCATATGAGTGGTGGGACACCGTGTCCAGTGAAGTGCAGATAGAAGTCAGAACTTGGGACTTCTTTCTTTCGAATTTAAGAAGAAATATGTGGTCTTGTATATCCGGAAGAGAGAAGAAGAGAGTTTATTAACTTTGCGAGGCAGATATCGGTGGCGAATATGAGAAGGAGTTTGTTCGATTAAGCCGTTATGGAAGGGAGATAGTCCCTAATGAAGCTGAAAGGTGCAAGAGATTTGAAGAGGGACTAAATGACAACATCAAGATCCAGCTCACTACCTTGGGAATCACAGAATTTAGCAAGCTAGTGGAAGCTGCAATAAAGGTGGAAAAAGTAAGAATCAGTGAGCAAACCAGAAGGGAAAGACAGCAGAAGAGGGGACCGGGTCAGTCCAGCTCATCTCCTGCATTTGGGAAGAAGTTCAAGGGTCCTCTGAGCGAGTTGGGTCAACCACGTGGTCGTGGTCAGTCCGGGCCTGTGCCACGATTCACCCCTAGAGAGGTCACCCACACCATCGGTGGGCGCCTCCAGGATGGGGTTCAGGGGACCAGCCCTAACATCTTCTGCATGTCCACACTGCCTTAAATGGCACAAGGGGGAGTGTTGGAGAGTAACTGGTGCCTGCTTGAGATGTGGGTCGACAGAGCATCAGCTGAGAAATTGTCCACGCAGAACCACCACAATTGCTCCAACACAAGCAGACAGACCTGCTCCTGCACCACAGAGAGGTAGAAAATCTGGTAAATCTGAGGCTGTTGGACCATCACAGAGGCCTGCATTCGAGCGGCGGAGAGGCCTGACAGCAGACCACCAGCAAGAAATTATGCCCTGAGAGCTCGGGAGGAGCAAGATGCCCAGGACGTCATCAGGGGTACGTTCTCCCTCTACAATACTCCTGTGCATGCATTGGTGGATCTAGGATCCACTCATTCCTACATTTGCATCAACCTACCCGTAGAAAGAGGGATACTAGTAGGGGAGAGTGACCAAGACATTCTGGTCACTAATCCATTGGGCCACAGTGTAGTGGTGAATAAAGTATACAAGGGTTGCCCGTTAAGGATTCAAGGGTATGAATTCTCGGCAGACCTAATTGAGTTACCCTTCCATGAGTTTGACGTGATATTGGGAATGGACTGGTTGTCACGTCATCAGGCAATAGTTGATTGCAAATTGAAGAGAATTTCTCTAAAAACTTCAGAGGGTAATGAGATCACAGTTGTGGGGGAAAGGACAGATTTCTTGTCCAATGTCATCTCACCACGATTGCAAGAAGAATGATGAGAAAAGGTGTGAAGCCTACCTAGCACATGTGGTGGATACTAGGCGAGCTAAGCCAAACTCGAGTGACATACCCACAGTGAGAGACTTCCCAGGTATTTCTGAAGAGTTGCACAGTTTACCACCGTAAAGGGAAGTTGAATTTGCTATTGAGACACTGCCGCACAAAGACCCATTTCCATTGCTCCTTATAGGATGGCACCCATCGAATTGAGGAGTTGAAAACTCGTTGCAAGAGATGCTTGATAAGGGGTTCATACGCCCGATGTGTCACCATGGGGAGCTCGGTCGCTTTGTAAAGAAGAAGGATGGGACTTTGAGGCTATGCATTGATTACCGGCAGTTGAATAAAGTGACTGTGAAGAACAAATATCCGTTGCCTAGAATTGATGATCAGTTTGATCAGTTGAAGGGGGCAGGAGTATTTTCTAAGATTGATCTCAGATCAGGGTATCATCAGCTAAGGGTGAAGGATGTAGATGTGCCCAAGACTGCATTCAGGACCCGGTATGGGCATTATGAGTTTCTGGTGATGCCCTTTGGCTTAACAAATGCACCAGCGGCATTTATGGACCTTATGAACCGTATCTTCCATCCATACCTAGATCGGTTCGTAGTGGTCTTTATTGATGATATTTTGGTGTATTCCAAGACCAATGAAGAACATGATGAGCATTTGAGGATTGTTTTGCAAACCCTGAAGGAAAAGAAGCTGTATGCTAAGTTGTCCAAGTGTGACTTTTGGCTGAATGAGATTGCGTTCCTTGGACACATAGTGTCAGCTGATGGGATTAGGGTGGATCCCAAGAAAATAGAAGCAGTGATGGAATGGAAGCCTCCCAGGAATACAACTGAGGTCAGAAGTTTCTTGGGGCTAGCTGGATATTACAGAAGATTTGTGAAGGGATTTTCCCTAATAGCTGCTCCAATGACCAAGTTATTACACAAGAATGTCAGATTTAACTGGAATGACAAGTGTCAGACCAGTTTTGAGAAGTTGAAGGCTATGTTGACAGAGGCACCCGTGTTAACACAGCCAGTGTCAGGAAAGGACTTCGTGGTCTACAGTGATGCCTCTCATAATGGGTTAGGGTGTGTATTGATGCAAGAGGGGAAGGTGGTCGCCTATGCTTCCAGGCAGTTAAGGCCACATGAACAGAACTACCCTACCCATGATCTAGAACTTGCAGCAATTATCTTCGCACTGAAGATATGGAGGCACTACTTGTATGGTGAAAAGTGCTACATTTACACGGACCACAAAAGCCTGAAATATTTGCTAACCTAGAAGGAGCTCAACCTTAGACAGAGGCGATGGATTGAGTTCCTGAAGGACTACGATTGTATAATTGACTACCATCCTGGGAAGGCAAATGTAGTTGCTGATGCTTTGAGCAGAAAATCCATGACAGCTTTGAGATCATTGAATGCCCGTCTATCCTTGATTCGAGATGGAGCTATTTTGGCTGAGTTGCAAGTGAGGCCAAACTCACATGCACAGATTTTAGATGGGCAGAAGGTAGATGAGAAGCTAATGGCTATTATGAGCAAGATCTCAGAGGGAAAAGCAACTGATTATGTGGTGAAAGCAGATGGGTGCCTGTACTACAAAGGAAGACTGTGTGTACCAGATGATGGGGAATTGAAAGCTAGTATTCTAAAAGAGGCACACACCAGTGTATATGCTATGCACCCAGGAAGTACCAAGATGTATCATGATCCAAGCTTCAGATAGTGGCACAGTATGAAGAGGGATATAGGTGACTATGTGACAAAATGCTTGACATGTCAGCAAGTCAAGGCAGAACATCAAGTTCCATCGGGTTTGCTACAGCCTATACGCATACCTGAATGGAAGTGGGATCGGGTCACCATGGATTTTGTAAGCGGGCTACCTCTCACCCGGAAGAAACATGATGCAGCATGGGTGATAGTTGATAGATTGACAAAGTCAGCTCATTTTCTGCCAGTTAGGACTGACTACTCATTAGAGAAGTTAGCAGAATTGTATATCAGTGAGATAGTTAGACTGCATGGGATTCCACTTTCCATCATATCTGATCGAGACCCAAGGTTTACATCGAGATTTTAGAAGAAGTTGCATGAGTCCTTGGGTACACAACTTCATTTCAGTACAGCTTTCCATCCTCAGACGGATGGACAATCAGAAAGAGTAATCCAGGTAAACAATTGAAACCAATGAAATTGATACAAATATTGAATTGAAATGATAACAATAACGTGAAATACTTGTCAGGTCCTTGAGGATATGCTGAGGAGTTGTGTCATTGAGTTTGAGGGAAGTTGGGATAGATACCTCCCATCGCGTAATTTGCATACAACAATAGCTACCAAGCTAGTATCCAAATGGCCCCATATGAAGCGCTGTATGGGAGAAAATGTAGAACTCAGCAGTCTTTGGACTGAATTGGGCGAAGACAAATCGGTAGGGCGGACACTGTGAAACAGTGAGGAGAAGGTGAAATCAATCAAAGCCAACTTAAAGGTTGCCTCGCATGCATGTAAATCTTATATCGACCTGAAGAGGAACGAAATAGAATATGTGGTTGGCGACAAAGTGTTCCTCAAGGTGTCACCATAGAAGAAGGTATTGAGGTTTGGAAGGAAAGGTAAGTTAAGCCCTAGGTTCATTGGCCCATATGAAGTCATTGAACGTGTGGGTCCAGTGGCCTATAGGCTAGCTTTACCACCAGAGCTGGACAAGATCCACAATGTGTTCCACGTGTCTATGCTTAGAAGATACCGCTCAGACCCTTCACATGTCATTTCCAAAGAAGAAATTGAAATACAACCGGATTTGACATATGAAGAAGAACCTCTACGGATCTTGGCTCGGGAAGTGAAAGAGTTGAGAAACAAGTAGATTCCACTGGTGAAAGTGCTTTGGAGGCACCACAACACCGAGGAGGCAACTTGGGAAAGTGAAGAGACGATGAGGCAACAGTTCCCTCAACTATTTGCATCAGGTAAATTTCGAGGACGAAATATAAATTAGAGGGGAAGACTTGTAACACCCTCCCGGTAACCACTCCGTACATCCTACTGTTCCGGTGACCGGTGTCGGTCCGGACAGCTAGAACATCCAGAAAAATAATTAAACTTAAGAGAGGGACCATAATTAACTCAAATATTAATAAGAAACACTTAGTAAAAATTTTAGAAATAAAATACAACCAAGTCAAGCAGTAGTGCCCAAGCGATGGGTAACCGGAGGGAAGTTGCGGTTCTCGCAACGAGGAGCCCTAGACCCGGGGGAAAAATTATAAAATAATTTTTGGAACTCCAGAGAAGGGTCATTGAGGTTCCTATGGCATTAGAATGCCAAGAAAATACCTAGAAAAATTTTTCAATCGGCACAGACAATTTTGACCCGTTAAGCCAAACGGAGGGCATTTTGGTCATTTCGCCTTCAGAGGTGATTTTTGGCCGACTTTTCCAGTTGAGTAAATAATTAATATGACATAAAATATGAAGAAACATTACTAAAAATGAAATTGGAAATGAGTAGTGAAAGAAAAGAAAAGAAAATGCAAAATAATGCAAATAATGACATCAATGTGATGTCATTTAAAATTTCCAACCAATCACAATTAAGCCCTTATTTGACTAACTAATAAAGAGACAAATTGAAGACTAAATTCATCAAAGAACCAGCAGCCATCCTTCTCTCCTCAAGTGCAGCCGAAATCCATCTCCCTCCCTCCATTGATTTTTTTTCAATCAAGCTCAATTTCTCCCTTGTTTCCACCATTAAACCCTAAACCCCTTCATTAAAACTTAACCACACCTCTTGGGGAAGTGTTTGGCAGCCTAGAAAGTGAAGGAAAGTGAAGTTTTGAGTGGGGAAAAATCTGCCCTAATCAAGGTTAGTGCATTAGATACTTAAAACTCCTTATTTTCATGATTTGCAACTTGAATTGAGTAAGAATTGTAACTAAAATGAACAAGAATTATGTGTACACATACTATGAATTTTTGGCAGCCCTTGTGAAGGAATTATTTTGATTGTTTTGATGGACTTAAAGTGGGCTATAGATCAAGTTTAAACCATGTGTGTATGTGATTATTGAAGGAGCTAGTAATTAAGGTGTTGTGAAAACCTATAATGGAACTAGGGTTTTGAAGAGTGAAAAATTGGCTTGGCTTGGGAAATTGTTAGAGCACATTTTAATGGTCAATTAGTGACCATTTTAGGTAAGTTGACCATAATTAGAACTGAAAAATAGTATGGTAAAGTGAAGGTGAAATCTGCCCTAGGGACAGCAGCAATGGACTGAGATTTCAGTCCAATTACACAGCCATAACTTTGGCTGTGTTAGTCCAATTGGTGTTTGGCCAATTGGACATGAAACTAGGATTATAATGGCACATTTTTGCTGAAGAAACCATGCCCAAAAGACCAAAGCAAGAGGACCAAAACTTGGCCCCAATCCGGACACCCTGCACTGATTCTGCAGAATTGACCAAATGAACAGTAACTGTTCATTTGGCCATAACTCACTGTAGATTTGGTCAATTGACCTGAAATTTTTACAGCAACAAGTTAAGACATAGACAAACAACTTTCATGAAGGAACCTACCCTAAATTATGGCCAGAACCCATCCAAACAAGTGGTTCCAGTCACTGTTCATGCACAGTAGATATGGTAATTTCTGCAGAATGGAAAATCCGGCCAGCAGTTGTTTTTGGACCATATCTAGAGCTACAAAACTCCAAATGGAATGATTCAAAAAAAGAAATTCAACTAGACAAAATAAGGAACAACTTTCATGTTTTACATTTCCTCAAATTCTCACAGTAACAGTGTCCAATGGAACAGTGAAGTTGACTCATCAAAACTGAAAATTCTGCTTGTGTTGGTTTAAACTTGAAATGGTATTAACACTTAATGCCAACAAGTTTTAAACACAAAATGTGGTATGTTGGGAGTGCCAAAGTCAATGTACATATTTTCTATCCAAAAGTCAACATTTTTGTTGACTAATGAGGTGAATAGTAACACCAAAACATGAAATTCACAAATTGAAGAATTTAAAAGTTTCAAATGCCCTAGTATACCTAACAAGATTTGGTTTGGATAGTTTGGAATGCCAATAGGGTTCAGTTAGCAGTACTGCACATGGCAATATGCCATTCCGTGATTTCATGGCTTTTAGCCATTCTGACTTTGTGTTGAGACTTGGCCTTGTGCCTGAGATTATTTACAGCTCGGTAGCTGTTCTGTTGCACACCGGGTGATGCATATGCGACCGATGGTGTGACGGCCCGAGGTATTAGATACCTAGTGCCGCTACCCGTTATCCGATCGATGCCTAGTGTAGGTTACTTGGGGCAACCAAATGAATAAAAGTGGACAAAGTAAATAATATACAAATACCAAGCAAATGAAACATATACATTCACTACACATTTAAATTCTTGCTATTTTCTTTTATTATATTATTGCACCACTAACGCGTTGCTTTTGCCACGCGTAGGTATTGGAGATACCGATCGTGAGCCCAGTAGACCACAGACTGGGTGAGTCCATCCGGCAGTTCTGCTCAGTGTTCGTGTCACCTCAACTTCTGTTGTGCATTGGTAGGACACTAGGTGTCATTTTGACATTTTGTAACTTAATTTTGTTTTCTCACATGTAATTAAACTTGTGTAATGTATATTGATGTTTATGTAAATTATGAAAATTGTGCTTGTGAATGGAAATGTAAATGCTTACTTGTGATTTATATGTGATCATCACATGTGATGGATGATTGAGAACTGGAATTGAAATGTTGTTGAGATCTTAATGTTGAGAATTTGTTGATAAATTGAGGTTGGGATTGTTTGGAAATTATTTGGAAGTGTTTTTAAACAGGTTCCGAAGAACTGTTTTCTCCATTTTTAGCCAGACTCACTGGATTTCCTTTAAAATTTTCGGAACCCCAAATAAATAATAATTTCGATAAATGGCTTAAATAAATCATATTTCATAAATTAGCTTCAAAAGCATGACACAAATTAAGTAAGGTATATTAGAGTGTGCCAGTACACCGTGTGGCATTACTTACTCGGGTATACGATACACGGGTAAGGGGTGTCACACTGGGTATCTAGTACCTCGGGCCATCACACCATCGGTCACATATGCATCTCCCGGTGTGTAACAGAACAGCTAATAAGTTGTAATAACATTAGGCACAAGGCTAAGTATCAACACAATGTCAGAATGGCTAAAAGCCATAAAATCACATAATAGCATAATGCCATGTGCAGTACTGCTAACTGAACCCTATTGGCATGCCAACCTATCCAAACCAATTTTGCTAGGTGTACTAGGGCATGTTACACTTTTAAACTTTACAATTCTTGAAATTTAAGTGTTACTATTCATTTCATTAGTCAACTAAAATGTTGACTTTTGCATAAACAATAGGTACATTGGTTCTAATACTCCCAACATACCACATTTTGCATTCTAAAGTTGTTGGTATTGGTTGCCAAAACCATTTCTAAGCTTAGTGCTAGTTGTTCAAATTTTTCAAATTTCAAGCCTCATATTTACTGTTCCATTGGTTATTTGTATAGTGGGAATTTGGTAAAATTGTCTTCATGAAAGTTGTTCTTTATTTTGTCTAGTTAGATTTCCTTTTTTGAATCACTCCATTTGGAGTTTTGTAACTCAAGTTATGGCCTAAACACCATAACTGGCCAGATTGGACAGAATCCAAAATTCTGGGCAAAATTGGTTCTGCCATATTTGGTAACCTAAGTTTGGTTGGCAATTTGACTAGGTTATGGTCATAATTTGGATTTGTGTTCTTCATGAAAGTTGTAGGTCTATGTCTCACATTTCTGCTGGTAAAATTTCAGATCAATTGGACATTTTTACACTGAGTTATGACCAAATGAATAAAGACTGTTCATCTGGTCATTTTGCCCAGGCAGAATGCAAGTCACCCGGACTAGGGCAATTTTTAAGCCAACTTGATTTGGTTTTCTGGGCAGGGTTTCTTCACCAAAGTGGTGCCATTATGTGTCTAGTTTCATGTCTAATTGTCCTTGCACCAATTGAACTAAGAAAACCTAATTTATAGCTACCCAAACCTACTGGACTCACATCTAGCCCTACATGTCACCCAAGGCAGCGCACCCAATCTCAAATCCAAAGCCCCAATTCACTTTAATTCCTTATCAAACACAGCAAAATGGTCAATAATTCACCATTAGGACTTCCATTCATCAATACATGAACAAACCCTAGGTTTCTCCCAAACCCTAACTCCACAATTTCAATTTGTTCCATTTTCATATTTTCTAGTTTAGATTAATGTTGTAACAAAGAATATAAGAGAAAAATTAAACAAAAGTGGCACTAACCTTCACTTATTCACTTTCCAAAACTTAAAAACTTCACTTTCTTCCTTTCAAATTGCTGCCCAAAGCTTACTCTAGTGGTAGGGATAATTTTTAATGAAGGCAAGTTAGGGTTTTGAGGGGGTTTAAGGTGGGAAAGGAAGCTTGGTTGAAGGGACAACAATAGTGGAGGTGAGAGTGTGGTTCGGCCAGCTGAAGGAGGAGAAGAAATCCGATTTGTTTTCCTTAAGTTTTATCTCTTTTAATTGATTTAATAAAGCTTGTTGCATTTTGATTGGTTGGGCCTTTCTTAATTGCATCATGCAAATACAACAAATCCTATTTACTTTCATTTCTTTTCTTTTTTTTTTCTACTCATTTGCAATTTAATTTTTAGCAATATTTATTCACATTTTGTTTCATGATAATTATTTACTTAACTGGACAAGTCAGCAAAAAATCACCTCTGAAGGCGAAATGACCAAAATGCCCTTCGTTTGGCTTAACAGAATAAAATTGTCTGTGCCGATTGAAAATTTTTTTTAAGCATTTTTGTCACACCCTAACCCTCTGTAAGGCATAACATGATCCTGTAGTATACCTAAAGAATTACCAACTTCGTCTACTGATAATCCATTAAATACACTACAAGGGATTTTTAAAAACTTTTCTTACTTCTTTTACAGTGGTGAGCACTATTTACAGGTGTTAAAAACCTTTTTGAACTGAATTGAAACAGCTAACACATTTGGACTATTAGTAATTTCTGTAAAAATTTTGGCACAGTGTCATCTGTATTTTGGATAAAACAGTTCTTCAGAAAACCTGTAAAAAGCACTTCAATATTTTTCTCAATCTCAACTCCAACAATTAAACAACACAATATATTTCTCAACTCAAATCCACAATAGTTTTTCAAAGACTGAGATAAAAGAAATACAGTACAATTTTTACAAGCCAAAATAACTCATAATTTATTTTACAACTTCAATGTAAAATTTTAATTTACAACTGCTCAAAACTAAGAACACTATATACATACAGTGAACATACATTAAAATATAAAATGCAGAATATGGTATACTCAATATACCCGATGATCTCTCAGTGTAGTACTAGCAAATTTAATCACTGACTGTCAGTCTGTCTACCTGCGACAGCAATGAAAAGCTATCGCTGAGTAAAATTTACTCAGTGGTGCACAATAACAATTTGAAATGCGATACATAAATCTTTTATCGACAGTTCACAAATAAAATGATTCACAATTCCATTTCACAATTTACAAAATTCATATAACACAAATTTGATCAAATAACTGAGTAACACAGTTTTGCAAATCAATAACACAATTTGGGCCATGACATTGTGTTTTTACACACATGCCGTGCTGTACTCCACGGCAAGACACACTCACCCCAATAATCGAAATCAATGAGGGAGGAAGCTAGCTATATAATGAGTACTCATCCACACTCACCTCAGATTGGCAAGTCAAAGAGGGAGGAATATAATCACACTCCCCCCAGACTGGTCAGTCAAAGAGGGAGGAATATATCACACTCACCCCATAAAGTGAGGAGGAACATAGTAACAGTGTCATGCCAAGTGTGAATCAAAACAATTTCAAATCACAATTTTCATACAAACCATAAATCACATTTTATCTCAAAATTTCCATTTGCAAAGTTGGCAATACAATAAGTTCCAAATAATATTCCCAAAACCAAAGCAATAAAAAATTATTCATAACTCATTTCTCCAAATAAATTTGCTAGTAAAAGCAGTGAATTTAAAACTATAATGTTCAATTAAATTTTTAAGTAGAAAATGAGAAGTCAAAATTATTGTGCACAAACACAATTTAAAATAATAACATATAAATAATCATAATTTATTTCAATTAAAAGATTCAAAAGAAATAAATATTTTGCACAAACACAATTTAAAACAATAACACACAAATAATCATAATTTATTTCAATTGAAAATTTCAAAAGGAATAGTTATTTGCACAAACCTCTGATAACTGTCTCTTGGCTCTGACTCAGTGTTGCCTTCCCTTCCCTGAGTCTTTGCTAACTGAGAAACACAATTTGAAGTGTTTCAGTACTCATTTAAACCGTCTCTAACAATAAGGCTTAATACTTTAATTTATTGAATTTTATTATTTCCTTAGTCAACCTAAGATATTAACCCTCGATGCAGTCTAGGTGAATTAGTTTCTAATGTTACCAATATGTCACATTCGATAGTCTTTTAGGGTTGGTACATGTTACCAAATTCATTTCCATGTATCTTGCATTTTCTTGCAATTTGCTGGATTCCGGGATACTAGTTTGACCTAGCCGGACGACCTAGTTTCCTCGATTTTCGAGTTTTGGTCAAAACTAAAAACTTGTAGATCTATGTCTTATTGCACGCGGGGCAAAATTTCAGGTCATTCTGAGTTATGTAGACCAAGTTATGGTCATTTTACTATTGCTGGTCAAAATGCATCAAAATTGGTAACTTTAGGTCACTTTAGGTCATTTTAGGTTTGGCCAGTTTTTGGACCCGAATTTGTGCGAGCTGTTTGACTTGCTTATGGTCATTTCTGGGATTTTGTGTCTTCATAAGACTTGTAGATATAGGTCTTAACTATTCATGGTCAAAATTTCAGGTCAATTGGACCTGTTTTGAGTGAGTTATGGCCTAAACACTAACTGCTGCCCAAATGGTCAATTTTCAGGCCTTATTTGCACTTAATCCGGATTTGGTCATTTTTCAAGCTACCTTGCAAGCAGAATTTTGGCAAGCTTCCTTCATGAAAGTTGTCACATTTTGTGCCTAATTTCACCTCCAATTGGTCTCATACAAATTGGAGCCACACTCTTAAGGTTCTAGGCCAAAATGCATACTGCCCTATTGCACTTCCTTTATTACTCATCAAATATCACTTTTAGCATTTACCAATTCACACATTCTTACCCAATCTGGTTTGTACCATAACCTAAACATATTTTACCACATATTGTTGATCATTTTGGCAGCTTACAATCACATTCAACATACACCATTAAGTGCAGAATTTGTCAAAATCAATTACAACAATTTAATCACCTATTCATGCTCATTTACATGTCCAACTTCACACCACCACACATATACTCAAACTGCCATAACAACTAACACAATTCAATATTAATATTTCATAAACCAAACATAAAATAACATCCTTATAGTTCACCAAACCAGGCTACCTATTCATGCATTTACATTCCATTAATTTCCAAGCTTCAAATTTCAAATACACATCCACATATACTAAGTATAAATCACCCAAATAATTTCCTACACACATATACATTTAATCAATCCTTTAATCTACCATTTAGAAGCAAGAATAAGCTGTCCTCAAAGTGTTTCCATGGTTGCCAAAAATACAGCTCTCCCTTTAAACATCAAACCTCAAAATTCTTTCCACAATTCAAGTACCCATAACATTCCTACCAACTTTAATGAAGCAATAACCCAAAAATAACAACTTACCAATTTGGAAACTCTTCAAAACCTCTCCAAAACTTGGTCTTCTTGCTGCCTATCTACTGTCCATGGTGTGGTGGTCAAGTTTAATAAAGAAACCTTAACCATTGGGAGCTTGGATCATGGATGCATGGAGGTTCCCTTATGGACGGCAATGGAGTTTTTTACTTGAGAATGAATTTGGTTTGAAGATGAAAATGAGGACGAAGAAGTGAAAGTGGCACTTTCTTGTCCATTAGCACCATTTTATACTCCACTTAGTGCTCCACTAATCTAAATTAACATTAAAATAATCCTAAGTTTTCAATTTCCATATTTAACTCCTAATTTTTGCTATTTAATTTATGTACCACCAATTTAATTTTTCATGAGATTTTCTAAGTGTAATATCATGTATTTTTAATGGACATTTAAGTCAAAAGACAACTCGGGGTGTCAAATGACAACAATTCCCCTGTTCGGGTTGCATTCCTGATTTTTCGATTTTGTCCGTTTTTCGATTTCTCACTTTTCTTTTTACTAATTAATTAATTTTTCTTTGATATTTCTAATGGCATTTATACTTCAATTGATGTCTCTATAAGTCTTAAAAATGTTTTCCAGGGTTCCCCGCAGTCCAGGGCTAGTCAACGGTTCACGCCGTGACTTCCCGATGCGGTCACCCATCGCTAGGGTTCTCGGCTCGCTTAACTTGGTTACATTTCTTTGCTATTATTTTTCCTTTGTTTTTCTTGTATTTTCTTTTCTTGTATTTCATTATTTTATGTCTCCTCAATCATAACGAAGTATAGTTCTAGGCATCCTAGATGTCTGGATAACACTGGCCACCGGAACAGTAGAATGCACTACCGAACAAAGGGGTGTTACAATTCTCCCCCCCCCCCCTTAAATAAATTTTGTCCACGAAATTTTACCTAATAGCCATCTTACAATAGTCATACGTTTATTTTCCCCTTTCTATACAATCGTATAATCTTCTTTTCCTCAAATTTGTATAAGACTTTTAACAATCTAATACAACGTTTAATTTGTTTGGATAACACTAATCTCCTCTTACTATTGTGCTGTCTAATTTTTCAATTCATGTTCCTTCTTGAATGACCCTTGAGGTCATGTTATAATCATTTATCTAGTCATTGGTCCTCTGACCATTCTAGTCCATAGTCTTCCTCACATTTGTAACACTTCTTTGTTATATCTGAACCAACTGTTCGAATTTTTACTTCCATAACTCTTTTTATTTGTCAATATTCTATAACTTACTTCCTTTTGTACTGAACTATAACCTTTCGATATTCTAACTTTTGAGTTTTAGATCCCTAAGTCGGATTTCCAAACTTATTCCTAACAATTAAATTCTGTCTTGGCATAACTATACCAAAACAGATGCCGTTGGCAACTATTCTCATCTAGGTGTACTATCGGGTAGTACATAGCTCTACACAATAATCTCAAGTTAGTACTGTAATCTGCAGCTTACAGTATAAATATCAAGAACATTGCATAGTTACTACGATACATCCCAATAGATCAAACTTTCCTATCTTTTATCCTTTTCGAATTCACTGATATCCGAAACTTATTCTGATTACAATATCCATTAGTAATTACTAACAATAACATCCTTGCCCTCATCTAGAGCAATTCCATTACTGCATCTTACTTTTACGTCCTCTTGCCTTACATTAAGTAGGCTCACCAATTAGCTTTATAATTTATGGTGTGTCAAAAAATACTTTTCACCGATAAACTCTTCCAAAACTAATTTCACTTATTATCACAATCCTTATCTTAAAGGACTAATCACTAATGCATCGAAATTTATTCCCCTGTAAAGGAATAACAACAGAACATATAATTCTAACACTAACATAAAAGTATTCAGACTCCAGGTCAAACAATACATAAACGAAGAGTGCCATTCTTCTTCTTAACAAACAATACTAGCGCTCCCCATGGTGACACACTAGGGCGGATGAAGCCCTTTTCAAGTAGTTCTTGCAATTGTACTTTCAACTCCTTCAACTCTGCTGGTGCCATTCTATATGGTGTTATGGAGATTGGATCCACAACAGGCATAACATTAATTTCAAACTGCACTTCTCTTCCCGAAGGTAATCCTGGCAATTCATTAGGAAACATATCTGGAAAGTCATGTACTGTAGGGATGTCTTTCAATGCTGGACTCCCCACTTGGGTGTCTACCACATGTGCCAAGTATGCTTTACACCCCTTTCTAATCATTTTTCTAGCTAGTGCAGCCAAAATGACGTTTGATGGTAATAGCTGCCTCTCCCCATGTATTACCACATCACTGTACTGAGGGAGATCAAAAATGACTTTCTTCAGCCTACAGTCAATCATGGCATGATGCCTAGCTAACCAATCCATGCCCAAGATGATATCATAATCTCTGAAGGGCATTTCAATTAAATCAGATAGAAAAGTGTGTCCTTGGATCACCAAAGGACAATCCCTATACATTCTATTAACCCTGACCTCCTGTCCTAACGGACTTGTTACTAGCACCTCAAGGTCCATTTTTGTACATGGAACAGCAATGCAATCAATGATGCTAGCACACACATAAGAATGGGTAAAACCCGGATCAAATAACACAAATACATCTTGATTAAAAGTTGAGAAGGTACCAGCCACAACATCAGATGTCTCGGCCTCTTCTCTCTACCTTATTGCATAGATTCTGACTGGAGCACTATCTTGCTCTGAATGTTTCACTGTGCCTTGGCTGCCTACTGGGCTACCTCTACCCCTGCCTCTACCTCTGCTAGGTGGTTGTGAACTTCTGATGAAAGGGCTCTGAACTGACCCTTCTGCAGTAGTAGGTGGACCAACTCTGCGACTATTGGTGCAGTCCTTGGCAAAGTGTCCTGTGCCTCCACAATTATAACAGGCTCCAATAGCCTTATAGCATATCCCACCATGATATCTTCTACAAGTTTCATATTGGCGGGAAGGGTAGGAACCTCCGGTACTCTGCTGACCAGATAGAGGAGGTTTCTGTCCTGAATGTCTTCCCCTACTAGACTTCTTGCCACCTCTGCTGTTTTCCCCATGATTCTTCCTCTTTCCAGTAGGACCACTGGAACTCTGTTCTGCTGATTTTCCCTCTTTCTCTGTCTTCTCTGATTTCTTTTCTCGAGAACGACTTGGACTCAATTCTTTCCAACTCTAGGGCTTGAGAAATAAGTTCAGAGAAGTTAGTGTGTTTGAATCCGACTACTTGTAATCTGATACTGGGCTTCAAGCCGGTTTCAAACCTCTTGCATCTCTCCCTGCTGGTAGAAAGTAAACATACTGCATAATGGCTCAGGCGGGAAAATTCTCTTTCATACTCAGCCACTGATCTGCTCCCCTGTTTCAGACTTAGGAACTCTTGTAGCTTCTGGTCTACATAAGCATCATGGACATATTTTTTTCTAAATTCCCTGAGAAAGTCATTCCATGTTAACACTGCAGGTTCTACCAGACTGTGGGGAATGGTTTTCCACCAGTCATAAGCATCCCCCTATAACAAAGATACTGAGTATTCAAATCTGAGCTCCTCTGTGCAATGCAGTTTCTTGAATACCCTATCCATCCTCTCTAACCATTATTCTGCCTCTAGAGGTTCTACTGTCCCCTTGAACTCTGTAGCCCCATATTTCATCAATTTGTCATACTGTCTAGCAGGAGACTGTGGTTGTACCACTGGTGTCTGTATTGGGACTTGAGTAGGCACATTACCAGCCATTTGTTGGAACATTGCAGCCATCTGCTGAGCGAATTGAGCAGGAAATTACAGTACTGCAGGGGCTGGTGCTGCTGAACCACTGACATTATGTAGGGCTGAGGCATCCCACCTCAGCCTCTATAGATTGATCGACTAAACGATCACCCTCTTCCATGGTCAATGCGAGGATCTTAGATCTCCTGAACAAATAACACAAGGAGATTTCCTCCCGTTAGTGCATATTTATAATGTAATGTACTGTACGTATCAAACAATGATATTGAGCAGTTGTACTATGAAGAAAGAATATTCAAATAACATGTGAAAACAGAATTTAAAAACTAGCTCTGATACCACTAAAACATGTCACACCCTACCCCTCTGTAAGGCATAACATGATCCCGTAGTATACCTAAAGAATTACTAACTTCGTCTACTGATAATCCATTAAATACACTACAAGGGATTTTTAAAAACTTTTCTTACTTCTTTTACAGTGGTGAGCACTATGTACAGGTGTTAAAAACCTTTTTGAACTGAATTGAAACAGCTAACACATTTGGACTATTAGTAATTTCTGTAAAAATTTTGGCACAGTGTCATCTGTATTTTGGATAAAACAGTTCTTCAGAAAACCTGTAAAAAGCACTTCAATATTTTTCTCAATCTCAACTCCAACAATTAAACAACACAATATATTTCTCAACTCAAATCCACAATAGTTTTTCAAAGACTGAGATAAAAGAAATACAGTACAATTTTTACAAGCCAAAATAACTCATAATTTATTTTACAACTTCAATGTAAAATTTTAATTTACAACTGCTCAAAACCAAGAACACTATATACATACAGTGAACATACATTACAATATAAAATGCAGAATATGGTATACTTAATATACCCGATGATCTCTCAGTGTAGTACTAGCAGCCTAGTTCACGCTCTGCTGGATCTGTCTACTGCGATAAAGAATGAAAAGCTATCGCTGAGTAAAATTTACTCAGTGGTGCACAATAACAATTTGAAATGCGATACATAAATCTTTTATCGACAGTTCACAAATAAAATGATTCACAATTCCATTTCACAATTTACAAAATTCATATAACACAAATTTGATCAAATAACTGAGTAACACAGTTTTGCAAATCAATAACACAATTTGGGCCATGACACAATTTTTACACACATGCCGTGTTGTACACCACGACAAGACACACTCACCCCAATAATCGAAATCAATGAGGGAGGAAGCTAGCTATATAATGAGTACTCATCCACACTCACCTCAGACTGGCAAGTCAAAGAGGGAGGAATATAATCACACTCACCCCAGACTGATAAGTCAAAGAGGGAGGAATATATCACACTCACCCCATAAATGGAGGGAGAACATAGTAACGGTGTCATGCCAAGTGTGAATCAAAACAATTTCAAATCACAATATTTCATACAAACCATAAATCACATTTTATCTCAAAATTTCCATTTGCAAAGTTGGCAATACAATAGGTTCCAAATAATATTCCCAAAACCAAAGCAATAAAAAATTATTCATAACTCATTTCTCCAAATAAATTTGCTAGTAAAAGCAGTGAATATAAAAGTATTGTGCACGGACACAATTTAAAACTATAATGTTCAATTAAATTTTTAAGTAGAAAATGAGAAGTCAAAATTATTGTGCACAAACACAATTTAAAACAATAACATACAAATAATCATAATTTATTTCAATTGAAAAATTCAAAAGAAATAAATATTGTGCACAAACACAATTTAAAACAATAACACACAAATAATCATAATTTATTTCAATTGAAAATTTCAAAAGGAATAGTTATTGGGCACAAACCTCTGATAACTGTCTCTTGGTTCTGACTCAGTATTTCCTTCCCTTCCCTGAGTCTTTGCTAACTGAGAAACACAATTTGAAGTGTTTCAGTACTCATTTAAACCGTCTCTAACAATAAGGCTTAATACTTAATTTATTGAATTTTATTATTTCCTTAGTCAGCCTAAAATGTTGACCCTCGATGCAGTCTAGGTGATTTAGGTTCTAATGTTACCAATATGTCACATTCGATAGTCTTTTAGGGTTGGTACATGTTACCAAATTCATTTCCATGTATCTTGCATTTTCTTGCAATTTGCTGGATTCCGGGATACTAGTTTGACCTAGCTGGACGACCTAGTTCCCTCAGTTTTCGGGTTTCGGTCAAAACTAAAAACTTGTAGATCTATGTCTTATTGCACGTGGGGCAAAATTTCAGGTCATTCTGAGTTATGTAGACCATGTTATGGTCATTTTACTATTGCTGGTCAAAATGCATCAAAATTGGTCACTTTAGGTCACTTTAGGTCATTTTAGGTTTGGCCAGTTTTTGGATCCGAAATTGTGCAAGCCGTTTGACTTGCTTATGGTCATTTCTGGGATTTGGTGTCTTCATAAGACTTGTAGATATAGGTCTTAACTATTCATGGTCAAAATTTCAGGTCAATTGGACCTATTTTGAGTGAGTTATGGCCTAAACAATAACTGCTGCCCAAATGGTCAATTTTCAGGCCTTATTTGCACTTAATACGGATTTGGTCATTTTTCAAGCTACCTTGCAAGCGGAATTTTGGCAAGCTTCCTTCATGAAAGTTGGCACATTTTGTGCCTAGTTTCACCTCCAATTGGTCTCATACCAATTGGAGCCACTCTTAAGGTTCTAGGCCAAAATGCATATTGCCCTATTGCACTTCCCTTATTACTCATCAAATATCACTTTTAGCATTTACCAATTCACACATTCTTACCCAATCTGGTTTGTACCATAACCTAAACATATTTGACCACATATTGTTGATCATTTTGGCAGCTTACAATCACATTCAACATACACATTAAGAGCAGAATTTGTCAAAATCAATTACAACAATTTAATCACCTATTCATGCTCATTTACATGTCCAACTTCACACCACCACACATATACTCAAACTGCCATAACAACAAACACAATTCAACATTAATATTCCATAAACCAAACATAAAATAACATCCTTATGGTTCACCAAACCAGGCTGCCGATTCATGCATTTACATTCCATTAATTTCCAAGCTTCAAATTTCAAATACACATCCACATATACTAAGTATACATCACCCAAATAATTTCCTACACACATATACATTTAATCAATCCTTTAATCTACCATTTATAAGCAAGAATAAGCTGTCCTCAAAGTGTTTCCATGGCTACCAAAAATACAGCCCTCCCTTTAAACATCAAACCTCAAAATTCTTTCCACAATTCAAGTACCCATAACATTCCTACCAACTTTAATGAAGCAATAACCCAAAAATACAAACTTACCACTTTGGAAAATCTTCAAAACCTCTCCAAAACTTGGTCTTCTTGCTGCCTATCTGCTGTCCATGGTGTGGTGGTCAAGTTTAATAAAGAAACCTTAACCATTGGGAGCTTGGATCATGGATGCATAGAGGTTCCCTTATGGACGGCAATAGAGGTTTTCGCTTGAGAATGAATTCGGTTTGAAGATGGAAATGAGGAAGAAGAAGTGAAAGTGGCACTTTCTTGTCCATTAGCACCATTTTATACTCCACTTAGTGCTCCACTAATCTAAATTAACATTAAAATAATCCTAAGTTTTCAATTTCCACATTTAACTCCTAATTTTTGCTATTTAATTTATGTACCACCAATTTAATTTTTTGTGACATTTTCTAAGTGTAATATCATGTATTTTTAATGGAAATTTAAGTCAAAAGACAACTGGGGGTGTCAAATGACCACAATGCCCCTGTTCAGGTTGCATTCCCGATTTTTCGGTTTTGTCCATTTTTCGATTTCTCACTTTTCTTTGTACTAATTAATTGATTTTTCTTTGATATTTCTAATGGCATTTATACTTGAATTGATGTCTCTATAAGTCTTAAAAATGTTTTCCAGGGTTCCCCGCAGTCCAGGGCTAGTCAACGGTCCACCCCGTGACTTCCCGGTGCGGTCACCCATCGCTAGGGTTCTCGGCTCGCTTAACTTGGTTACATTTCTTTGCTATTATTTTTTCTTTATTTTTCTTGCATTTTTTTTCTTGTATTTCATTATTTTATGTCTCCTCAATCATAACGAAGTGTAGTTCTGGGCATCCTAGCTGTCCGGACAACACTGGCCACCGGAACAGTAGAATGCACTACCGAACATAGGGGTGTTACAATTTTCTTGGCATTCTAATGCCATAGAACTCTCAATGACTCTTCTCTGGAGTCTCAAAATTTTTTTTATGAATTTTCCCCTGGGTCTAGGGCTCCTAGTTGCGAGAATCGCAACTTCCCACTAGGTTACCCATCGCTAGGGCACCGGCTCATTTAACTTGGTTGTATTTTATTTCTTAAATTTTTCCTAAATTTTTCTTATTAATATTTGAGTTAATTATGGTTCCTCACTTTAGTTTAAATATTTTTTCGGACGTTCTAACTGTTTGGACCGACACCGGTCACCGGAACAGTAGAATGTACGAAATTGCTACAGGGAGGGTGTTACAATATGAGTGCAATTAGAATTAAATAAACCTATTTAGTAAGAAAAAGTCAATATTTTGACTTAACTAGTGCCATAAATAGTGCCACTATACACAAAAATGTAAAGACCCGAAATTATAAACCGTAATAGGCAGAATAAGTCTGTAAAGAAATTGTTTGGAATTTAAGTGTTAGAAATAGATACTGAAGCACTTTAAATTTATTTGTTTCAGTTAAAAAGGGATCTTCGAAGGAGAAACGAAAGGTAGAGTAAATTAGTCAACAAAGAGGTTTGTGCACAACTAGTTTTACATTGTTAAAGTTTTGCATATTTTATTTGATTAAAGGATTTTAGTTTCTTTATATATTATGTTTACCAATTATTGAATTTATTTCAATGATTATTAAAATGTGTTATGGGATAAATGAGTTTAGTTGTGGGAAAATGATTAAGTTATGATTTTATTTTTTGATATGGATTGAATGAATCCTATTTCAGAAATTTGTGATTGAAATGGCATTTGCATGGAAAAAAAAGTACAAATTGATGTTTTGAATTGTGATGGGCATAAAAATTATTGGATATTGGAATTGACATCGAATTGAATTGTATTGTGATTTATGCTCACAAAAAAAAGAAGGAGAAAGAGATTCATGATATTATTTTATATCTCACTATAGATGCTTGACTACGTTATTACCCATCTCTCTTATTTGTTGAGGAGACAATGGAGTTAGCTTTGTTTTGATTACTATGATACGTGCACATGCTTAGATTATTCTCTTATTAGAGGTTAGATCTAAGTTTTTCATTGGCCTTTTTCGAAGTTTCATTATTATGGTGTGTACTATGCACAATGATTCGACCTCTCCGACCATAGGGAGTTTAGAATCCCGATTCGATCTCCCTGACCATAGGGAGTTAGAATCGCCCATAAGATGGCCCTTATGGATTAGTCTTGCATAGTTAGTGAGATAAAGAATGGTTTTTGAATAGTAAGGAATTGTGATTTTAAATGAGATTTATGCATAATTGATATTATTGAAATTAAGATTTATTTCCATAAATTGCTGGAATTACGTTAAATGTTTAGTTGTGATTTGATAAATTAAATTTCTTGATCAAGGTCATTTGAACAAATGATTTATAATATTGGCAATGAATATTTTGATTTTTTAGAATTTTGATGAATTTCAAGATTTCCAAACTCTTGCTAAAATTTTGTTAATGTTTTGTGTACTATGTTTTAAATTATAGTTGTGCACCACTGAGTCCACAACTCAGCGATAGCTTTGTATGCTGTCGCAGGTGAAAGTAAAGCTAGAGCAGCAGAGTGAGATTTCTTGTAGCTGCGCCTTGAAGACACGTTCGGATTAGCTCCGGGAATATCATAGGTATACCCTTGTATATTAGATTTTTATGTATTCATGTAATAATATGTATGTAAATTATTTGAGCAGTTGCACAAAAAAAAATTTGTAATATTATTTTGAATATATAATTAAAATATAAATTATTGTAATATTCAAATTTATTTCTGAGTTTTGTAATGAATGTAATATCTAAATTTCTTCCTGAGTTTTGAAAAGCATGTATGGTTTTCTCTATGCTAAGTATGGCTTAAAAATTTGGATTGAGTTGATTGTGTTGAATTGGGAGATGAAAATGATTTGTATTGGAGTTGTGATTGAGTAAAAATATTGGGAGTGCTTTTCTTTTTAGGTTTTGAAGAACTGTTTTATCAAAATACAGCTGGCACTCTAACGAAATTTTTAAAAAATTTTGTAACACCAGATTTTAATCGAGGATTTTATCCAAGACCAACATTTCAATTAAAGGTTTTTTAATAAATATTCAATGTTCCCACTACTATAAAAATGATCGAAAATTGTTTTAAAATCCCTTATATTATATTTAATAGGTTACCAGTAGGCGAAGTACGGCAATTCATTAGGTGTACTATGGATCATGTTACATCTTAGGAGGAGTAGGGTGTGACATGTTTAGTGGTATTAGAGCAATGGTTTTAAAGTAAAATTTGAAATGTGAATTTAAAATATTTTGTCGATAAATACAACTACTCGAATGTTTGATACATATAGTACATTTACATCATAAATATGAACTAATGAAGAGAAATCTCCTTGTGTAGGTTGTCCTAGGAAAAGAAGATTTTGTGAATAGAAATGGAAGAGGGAGATAAAATAGTAGAACAACCAGTTACAGTTGAGGCACAAGGTGAGGCCCCAGCTTCTCAGAGTGTTGAAGGCTCGATTGTACCAGTTCCATCGGTATAAATTACTACACAAATGGCCACTTTCTTTCAATAAATGGCTGATAGTTTGTCAGCTCAAGCCTAAGTATAGACCCAACCCCCTCAAGGGCAACATGAAATAGAGAAGAATGCGAAACCTATGGGTCAGAGTCTGAGTAGTGGTATAGGAAAGAGAAAAGTATTTGAGGAACCCCGAACTCATGGATATGATAGAGGCAGATCTTCAGGGCAGAAGCAATCGAGAACCAGTCGACAAAGAATCAGAAGTTCCTACCCTATCCGTGTCTGTGAGGTATGTGGCAAGTTACACGGGGGTATTTATCGTAAAGCCATTGGAGCCTGCTACAATTATGGAAAGCTTGGACATTTTGGTAGAGATTGTACTAGAGCACATCGACCTACTCTCCAAAGTTCACAGACAGTTGGTCAGGGCCGAGATAGAATTAGAGGGGAAGAGGTGTAACACCCTCCCTGTACCAACTCCGTACATTCTACTGTTCCGGTGACCGGTGTCGGTCCGGATAGCTAGAACGTCCGGAAAAATATTTAAAATAAAGTCGAGAATCATAATTAACTCAAATATTAATAAGAAAAATTTAGTAAAAATTTTAGAAATAAAATACAACCAAGTTAAACGAGCCGGTGCCCTAGCGATGGGTAACCAGAGGGAAGTTGCGGTTCTCGCAACGAGGAGCCCTAGACCCGGGGAAAAAATTATAAAATAATTTTTGGGACTCCAGAGAAGGGTTATTGAGGTTCCCATAGCATTAGAATGCCAAGAAAATACCTAGAAAAAATTTTCAATCGGTACAGACAATTTTGACCCGTTAAGCCAAACGGAGGGCATTTTGGTCATTTCGCCTTCAGAGGTGATTTTTGGCCGACTTGTCCAGTTGAGTAAATAATTAATATGACATAAAATATGAATAAACATTATTAGAAATTAAATTGAAAATGAGTAGTGGAGAAAAGAAAGGAAAATGGGAAAAAGACTTATTTATGACATCATTGTGGTGTCATTTAAAATTTTCCACCAATCACACTTAAGCAACTAATTGACTAACAAATAAAAGAGACTAAAAGAAGACCAAAATAACAAAAATTGCAGCAGCCATCTCCCTCCCCAAAAGCCAGCCGAAACATGCCCTAGACACCTCCATTGATTTTTTTTTCAATCAAGCTTAATTTCTCCCTTTGTTACACCACTAAACCCTAACCCCTTTCATTAAACCTTGACCATATCTCTTGGGGAAGCTTTTGGCAGCCAAGAAGAAGAAGGAAAGTGAAGTTTTGAGCTTGGGAAAAATCTCCCTACAAGAGGTTAGTGCATATATGTAGTTAAAACTCATTAATTCCATGATTGAGGCTTGTAATGGATGAGAAATTGTGAAATAAATGAAACAAATTCATGTGTATGTCCACCGTAGAATTCGGCAGCCCTAATAGAGGAATGGTTTTGATTGTTTTAATGGACTTAAAGTGAGCTAGAAATGGTGTTTAAGGTATGAATATGCATGGATGTTGAACTAGTGTGCTAATTGAGGTTTATGGGTAAATTGAGTTGGACATTAGGGTTTTGAGAAGTGAAACTTTGACTTGGCTTATGAAACTGTTAAAGAACACTCTAATGGTCAATTAGTGACCATTTGAGGTATGTTGACCATAAATTGGACTGAAAAATGGCTTGGCAAAGAGAATGACTATGCTGCCTAAAGACAGCAGAATGGGGACTGAGAATCCAGTCCAATTACACAGCCATAACTTTGGCTGTGTTGGTCCAATTGGTGTTTGGCCAATTGGACATGAAACTAGGCTTATAATGGCACATTTTTGCTGAAGAAACCATGCCCAAAAGACCAAAGCAAGAGGACCAAAACTTGGCCCCAATCCGGATACCCTGCAACTGATTCTGCAGAATGACCAAATGAACAGTAACTGTTCATTTGGCCATAACTCACTGTAGATTTGGTCAATTGACCTGAAAGTTTTACAGAAATAAGTTAAGACATAGACAAACAACTTTCATGAAGGAACTTATCCGAAATTATGGCCAGAACCCATCCAACCAAGTGACTCTAGTTACTGTTTATGTTACTGTAGATATGGTCAATTCTGTAGATTGGCAATCCAGTCAGCTGTGGTTTTTGGACCATATCTAGAGCTACAAAACTCCAAATGGAGTGATTCAAAAAAGGAAATTCAACTAGACAAAATAAGGAACAACTTTCATGTTTGTCATTTCCTCAAATTCCCACTGCAACAGGGCCCAATGGAACAGTAAAGTTGGGTCTCAAAAACTGAAATTTCTGCCCTCTTAGAATTAAGTTGAGAAATGGAAATGGCAATCAATTCCAACAAGTTTTAAATACAAAATGTGGTATGTTTGGGGTGTTAAAACCAATACACCTATTTTCTATCCAAAAGTCAACATTTTTGTTGACCAATGAGGTGAATAGTGACATCAAAACTTGAAATGCACAAATGGAAGAATTTAAAAGTTTCAAATGCCCTAGTATACCTAACATGATTGGTTTGGATAGTTTGGCATGCCAATAGGGTTCAGTTAGCAGTACTGCACATGGCGATAAGCCATTCTATGATTTCATGGCTTTTAGCCATTCTGACTTTGTATTGAGACTTGGCCTTGTGCCTGATATTATTCTGACTTGTTAGCTGTTACATTTGCCTGAGAGATGCATATGTGACCGATGGTGTGACGGCCCGAGGTACTAGGTACCTAGTGCGATTTACCCGTTATCCGATCCGATGCGTCTAGTGTAGGTTACTTGGGGCAACCAAATGAATAAAAGTGAACAAAGTTAATGAAATAATGAATATACCAATACCAAACAAAGAAAGCATACACATTCTATACACATTTATTTTCTTGCTATTTTTTTTTATTATATTATTACACCACTAAGCATTATTGCTTAGCGCGTTGCTTTTGCCACGCGTAGGTACTGGAGATCCAGATCGTGAGCCCAGTAGACCACAGACTGGGTGAGTCCATCCTGCAGATTACGCATGATGTCCTTATCACCTCAACCTGCGATTGCATTGGTAGGACGCTAGGTGTCATTTTGATATTTTGTATCTAATTTTACTTTCTCATATGTATTTGAACTTATGTAATATATTTTGATGTTCATGTAAATAATGAAAGTTATGACTATGAATGCAAAATTTGAGCATTTATTTATTGCTTGTATATGAGTATTATGAGAAATGGATGTTTGAGAAATGAAAAGGTTATTGAGAACTGAAATTGAGAAATATTGTTGAGATTTTGGATATTGGAGTTTGAGATGATCGAATACAAATATTGGAAGTGTTTTTAACAGGTTCCGAAGAACTGTTTTCTCCATTTTTAGCCGGTACCCTGCCGGATTTTCTATAAAATTTTCGGAACCTCAAATAAATTATAATTTAAATAAATGAACTATATTTCACAAACTATATTCAAAACTTTGATAAAAATTAATCAAGGAAAAATAGAGTGTGCCGGTACACCGTGTGGCATAGCTTGCTCGACTACACTGTAAACGGGTAAGGGGGTGTCACAGTTGGTACTCCTCACAATCATAACACAGTGAAGCAACTCGAATATAGTAGCGCACCAGTCAGAGCGTCTACTATGCTCTAAGGAGAAAGAACAGAAACTTCGGATGTAGCTGCTAGTTAGTTTTTAATTTTTATAGGAAACAATTAGTTATTATTTGATCCCAGCACTACTTATTTATATGTTAGTGTTAGAATTATATGTTCTGCTGCTATTCCTTTACATGGGAATAAATTTTGATGTATTAGTGACTAGTCCTTTAGGATAAAAACTACGATAATACGTGTGATTGAAATTAGTTTTAGAAGAGTTTGTCAGCGAAAAGTATTTGTTAGCATACAATAAATTATAAAGCCAATTGGTGAGCCTATTTAATATAAGGCAAGAGGACCTAAAAGTAAGTTATAGTAATAGAATTGCTTTGGATGAGGGCAAAGATGTTACTATTAGTAATTGTCAATGGATATTGTCATCAGAATAAGTTTCGGA
The DNA here is from genome assembly GCF_030052815.1 of Hevea brasiliensis. Taxonomy (NCBI): domain Eukaryota; kingdom Viridiplantae; phylum Streptophyta; class Magnoliopsida; order Malpighiales; family Euphorbiaceae; genus Hevea; species Hevea brasiliensis. The sequence continues at coordinate 56,946,409 of NC_079493.1, forward strand.
TATTAGTGAAATCGAAAAGGATAAAAAAAAAAAGAGGAAAATTTGAATAATTGGAACGTATCGTAGTAACTATGCAATGTTCTTGATGTTAGTACTGTAAGCTACAGATTATAGTACTGACTTGAGATTATTGTATAAAGCTACGTACTACCCGATAGTGCATTAAGAAATGGGAGGATAATTTATAGTTAAGTAGAAAAGAAGACACTCATTACAAATCAGTGAAAAATAAGTTATAGAATATCGATAAATTAAAGAAATGTAGAAGTGAAAATTTGAATAGTTGGCTCAAATGTAGCAAAGAAATGTTACAAATATTGGTGAGAGTGTCGATTAGAATGGTCAGAGGACCAAATCAAAGTAATATTGAAATATAGTGGATTTATTAGGGATGATAAGCGGTGCTAAATTTTGACTCTGTAACACCCCTATATTCGGTAGTGCGTTCTACTGTTCCGGTGACCAGTGTTGTCCGGACAACTAGGATGCCTAGAACTACACTTTGATATGAGGGAGGAGATATAAAATAATGAAATACAAGAAAAGAAAATACAAGAAAAACAAAGGAAAAATAATAGCAAAGAAAGGTAACCAAGTTAAGCGAGCCGAGAACCATAGCGATGGGTGACCGCACCGGGAAGTCACGGCGTGGACCGTTAACTGGCCCTAGACTGCGGGGAACCTTGGAAAATATTTTTAGGACTTAAAGAGACCCCTATTGAAGTATAAATATCATTAGAAATATCAAAGAAAAATTAATTAATTAGTACAAAGAAAAGTGAGAAATAGAAAAACGGACAAAACCCGGTGTTACCGAAAAATCGGGAATGCAACCCGAACAGGGGCATTGTGGTCATTTGACACCCCGAGTTGGCTTTTGACCTAAATTTCCATGAAAATAAAGTGATATTAAAGTTTGAAAATCACATAAAAAAATTGAGATTGGAATGAAAAGTAAATTAGACAAATTATGGGTTAAGAAATTGAATAAGTAAAAGTTTCATTAAACAAATATTATCCTAATACTTAGTGGACCACTAAGCACTACATAAAGCTTGAAAACTCTGAAATTCTCCACTAACATTCTGCCTTTATCTTCTTCCTCAAGCACTAGCCATGGCCGAACCAAATTTCTCCTAAAAAGCTCCCATGGCCGCCCACCTTCAAACCTTCACAATTCCATGATCAAGCCTTCTTTTCCCACAACTATCTTCATTAAAATTTATCCCCACATCACAAGGAAGAGTTTGATAACAATTTCAAGAAGTTTTAGTGAAGATTTAACAAATCCTAACAATAGGTAAGTTTGTACTTTTGAATATTTCTTTGTTAAAGTTTGTAAGCATGTTATGGGTGTTTGCTTTGTGAAGAAATTTTAAAGTTTGAGAAGTTATTGACATATCCAATTTTGGACAGCCATGGAGTTGTATATTTAATGAAATATTCATGCATATATTTGATGGGAATTCATGTTGAGTAGGGTGATTTAATGTCCTAGTAAGTTAATCCCACATGTATATGGCGATTGTGCATTTGAAATGGAAGTTGACGAAATCATGGGAAACTTTGGCAATGGGGAGCATTTCGGTAGCCTTGAGACTCCTTGATGAATGTTTAAATTCATGAAGATATTGGGTGAATTGTGACATTGAGGATTGATGAATATGTACATAAATTGGTTGTGGAAATTGTATGTAATAATTAGGAGTGTTTGTGTACATATTGTTGTATTTGGACTTTGTGAATTAGTGTTTCATTTGGTGTATTGAGGATATTGTATTCTGCCCAAAGTGACTTTATTGTGAAGTGATAAATGGTTTTGGTAATGTACCAAATCAGAATTGGTAAGAGAAGTGGATTTATAGCAAGTAAATGTGCAATTGATAGATGTTAAGCAATGTATTTAAGGACAGTATGCATTTTAGCCTATAACTTTGAGTGTGTGGCTCCAATTGGTATGAGACCAATTGGAGGTGAAACTAGGCACAAAATGTGCCAACTTTCATGAAGGAAGCATACCAAAATTCTGCTTGCAAGGTAGCTTGGAAAATGACCAAATCCGGATTAAGTGCAAGTGAGGCCTGAAAACTGACCATTTGGGCAGCAGTTAGTGTGTAGGCCATAACTCACTCAAAACAGGTCCAATTGACCTGAAATTTTAACCATGAATAGTTAAGACCCATATCTACAAGTCTTATGAAGACACCAAAGCCCGGAAATGACCATAAGTAAGTCAAAAAGCTTACACAAGTTCGGGTCCAAAAACTGGCCGAACCAAAGTTGACCAAAATTGACCTAAAATGACCAAATTTGATGCCATTTGACCAGCAACAGTAAAATGACCATAACTTGGTCTACATAACTCAGAATGACCTGAAATTTTGCCCCGCGTTCCGTAAGACATAGATCTACAAGTTTTTAGTTTTGACCAAAACCCAAAAACCGAGGGAACTAGGTCGTCCTGCTAGGTCAAACTAGTATCCCGGAATTCAGCAAGTTGCAATAAAATGCACTAAACAAGGAAATGAAATTGGTAACATGTACCAACCCTAAAAGACTATCGAATGTGACATATTAGTAACACTAAAACCTAATTTACCTAGAAAGCATCGAGGGTCGATATATTAGGTGATTAAGCAAATAATAGCTTTCAGTGAATTACTTATCAAGCATTATCGATAGAAACAGTTTAATTTAGTACTGAAACACTTCAAATTGTGTTTCTCAGTTAGTAAAGACTCAGGGAAAGGGAAGGAAACACTAAGTCCAGACCAGGAGACAATTATCAGAGGTTTGTGCACAACAACTATTTCTTTTGAATTTTTCAATTGAAATGAATTATGACTATTTGTACATTATTGTTTTAAATTGTGGAAATGTGTTTGAATGGATATTTATTGCTTGAAAAGCACTGTAAATGGTTTGAAATTGTGAGAAATTGTTTGAATGATATTGATGGATACTTATTGATTAAAAAGCATTGGAAATGGTTTGAAACCACAGCTATCATGTATATTGATTGTATTCCTTGCTAGCTTGTCTAGTGGGACGAATTGAATTCCCTCTCTAGCTGAAGTGTTGAGGTGTGTGCCTGTTGAGGACGAATTGGGTGAGTACTCATATTTTTGCTAGCTAGCTATGTTATTCCTCATTAGTCATTAACTTTTGGGACGAATTGAATACCTCATTAGCCATCGGCTTTTGGGACGAATTGAACTTTGGAACATGATTAAGCTGTGTGTGGTTTATTGATATGTATTGTAAAATTGTGAAATGGAGTTTAAATGCTTATTGACATTCACTGTCTTTTAAATTTAACTATGTTTTGATTACTGAGATTTAATGTGATATTGTGTTAAATTCCTTATGACATTTATTGTCTTCAATTTAACTATGGTTTTAAGTATCCACTATTTATATGATTTATGAATTGTGATTTAAAGTTGTATTTGGTAAATGTTGTGCACCACTGAGACATTGTCTCAGCGATAGCTTTTTATTGCTGTCGCAGGTAGACAGACAGACAGGGCAGCAGACTAGGCTGCTAGTACATCCAGCGAGAGATTTTCGAGTATAACGAGTATACCACATTTTGCATTTTGTACTGTAATGTATGTTCACTGTATGTATATATTGTTTTTGGTTTTGAGCAGTTGTAAATTAAAATTATACATTGAAGTTGTAAAGTAAATTATGAGTTATTTTGACTTGTAAAAAAATTGTACTGTATTTCCTTATCTCAGTCTTTAAAAAAAAAATTACTATGGATTTGAGTTGAGAAATATATTGTGTTGAGAGACATGTTGGAGTTGAGATTTGGAAATATATATTGAAGTACTTTTTACAGGTTTTCTGAAGAACTGTTTTATCCAAAATACAGATGGCACTCTGCCAAAATTTTTACAGAAATTCCAAATAGTTCAAATGTGTTAGTTCTATCGCTTTAGTTCAAAAAGGTTTTTAACACCTGTAAATAGTGCTCACCACTGTAAAAGAAGTAAGAAAAGTTTTTAAAATCCCTTGTAGTGTATTTAATGGGTTATCAATAGACGGAGTTAGTAATTCATTAGGTATACTACGGGATCATGTTATGCCTTACAGAAGGGTAGGGTGTCTAGGAAGGTCCAAATGTCTGTTCATTTGGCCATAACTTGGTCTAGGAAGGTCCAAATGTCACACCTTATCCCTACGTAAGGCATAACATGATCCCGTAGTATACTTAATGAATTACCAAACTTCGTCTACTGATAACCCATTAAATACACTACAAGGGATTTTAAACCTTTTCCTATTTCTTTTTACAGTGGTGAGCACTTTTGACAGGTGTTAAAAATTTTTTTAACTAAAATGAAACTAATTTACAAATTTGAAGTATCAGTAATTTTTGTAAAAATTTCAGCAGAGTGACGTTTGTATTTTGAATAAAATAGTTCTTCAAAAACTTGTAAAAAAAAAAAAAAAACACTTCCAATACATTTGTTCAATCCCAAACTCCAATATGGCTCAATTCAAATCAGTGTCCTCAACACAGTTCAAACTCAATTCAATATCATTTTCAGTAATTCCAAAGATAAAGTGCAAAATAAATGAGTATTTCAAAAGCTGAAATAAGAGAATTGTAATGCAACATTTTGACAGGCCAAAATAATTTATAACTTTATTTTACAACTGCTCAAGACCAAGTACAATATATACATACAGTGCACATACATTACAACAAGAATTACAAAAAGGTGGTATACTCAATATACCTGGCAAAATCCCAAATTGTAGTACAAGTAGCCTATTCTGCTGCTCTGTCTGTCTGTCTACCTGCGACAGCAATGAAAAAGCTATCGCTGAGTAAAATTTACTCAGTGGTGCACAATAATAATTTAAAATGCGGTATGTAAAACTTTTATTAAAAATTTACAATTCAAACAATTCACAATTTTTCAAAGCTCATATAACACAAATTTGATCAAACAATTGAATAACACAGTGTTGACAATCAATAATACAACTTAGGTCATGACACAAATTTTTCTGAATATGCCGTGTTGTACACCACGATAATACATACTCACCCCACTAATCGAAATCAATGAGGGAGGTGGCTAGCTAGCTAATGAGAACTCATCTATGCTCACCTTAGACTGATAAGTCAAAGAGGGAGGAATATCGTCATACTCACCCCATAAATAGAGGAACATAGTAATATTGCCATGCCAAGTGTGAATCCAAAAAATTCCAAATCACAATATTTAAATATTTCATACAAACCACAAATCACATTTTAACTCAAAATTTCTATTTGCAAAGTAGGCAACACAATAATTTCCAATTAAAATTCCCAAAGCCAAAACAATAAAAAATTATTCATAACTCATTTCTCCAAATCAATTTTCTGGTAAAAGTAGAGAATATAAAAAGTATTGTGCACAGACCTGGTTTGAGTCGCCTCTAGGCCTTGACTCAATGTTCCTTATGCTTTTCAATATCCTTTTCAACTGAAACACACAATTTAAAGTGTTTCAGTACTCAGTTAAATTGTTTCTAATAATAAAATCCAATATCTAAATTTTTCTTGGTACTATTTCTTTAATTCATTTCATTAGTCAATCTATAATATTGACTATTAATACACACTAGGTGAATAAATTTTAATATTACCAATATGTCACATTTTGCATTTCAATATGCTACCAATATAGTGCAATTTACCATTTCTACAAGTTGGCATTCATTGCCAAATTATTTCAAGCATCATTGTATGTAAATGTCATATTCTAAATTTTTGTGTGCTAGATTGGTCTAGCTTAAAGTCCTATTTCTCTTGGTTTTCAGCTTCTGGTCAAAGAAGCAAAATTGTAGCTCTATGTCTTATTGCACTCAGGGCAAAATTTCAGGTCATTTTGAGTTGTATAAATCAAGATATGGTTAATATACTAAAGCTGGACAGATTGCACCTTTGTGCAAAATTTGGTCAATTTTAGGTCACTTTTAGTTCTAGCAGTTTTTGTACCCGAATTTGCGCAAGCTATTTGACTTGCTTATGGTCATTTCTGGGTTTTGGTGTCTTCATAAGAGTTGTAGCTCTATGTATAATCTATTCATGGTAAAAATTTCAGGTCATTTGGACCTGTTTTGAGTGAGTTATGGTCATCCTAATGACTATTGTTCATATGGTCAAAAATCTGGGTTTGCAAGACTGCCATTCTAGATTTGGTCATTTTTAAGGTTAGTTTCTAGGCAGAATTTTGGCAACATTTCTACACGAAAGTTGGCATATTTGGTGTCTATTTTCACCCCTCATTGGCCTCATACCAATTGGGTTCACAGTTTTGCACTTATGACCTAATTTAGGTGCTGCCAACATACACAACCTGCATTTGAACATCACACTTCTAATTTTGACAATCCTCCTCCTCCCAATACTTCAAAATTTAATGAAGGCATTTCTATATATATTGTACACAATTCCAGCAAGCATTTTAGGCAGAACACTTAAGTGCTCAATACACATATTACTACCCTAATTCTCAAAATTAAATTCAACACAATATATACATGTATTCACTTAATTTTTACTACATACAATTCCACCACTACTTCACATATACTCCCCTTAAACCATAATAATCATAATTCATCAATTTAATTCATGATATCAAGCATCAATTCATGCACTTCAAGGCTGCCAAAAATGGCAGTTTGCTAAGGTCTCCAAATTTCTTTCCAAAACCCCTAAATTCAATACTTACTTACACATACATGGGAATTAATTGGCTAGCACTTCAATTTAACTCCATCAACACTAATTCCTATCAATTTAATGTAAGAAAAACTCAAAGAACATGAGCTCCCATGGCTGCCAAAAATTGTATACATCAATAACTCATCAAAACCTTCAAATTTCATCACCATTCAACTCATCTCAACCTTAAAACAAACTTTAATGAAGCAAGGAATGAAAAACTAGCACTAACCTTTTTTGAGCTTCACCAAAACTTCATCAAATCCTCTTCTTTTTTGTTCCAACATGTTGCCTAAGGTGTGTGTGCAAGCTTTAATGAAGAAACCAAGTGGAAAGGAGGCTTGAATCATGAGTGCATGGTGGTGGAGTGAGGTTTAGCCATGGAGGATTTCCATGGTGTTTTCTCTCGGCTGGTTTGTTTCCAAGGTTGAAGATGTACATTTCTGTCCCAAATTGGCTTATATATGTGTCCCAAAATCTGAGTTAGTGGAGCACTAATTATAAATTAATGATTTAATTACTTAAAGTTCTATAATTTGTACATTTGCCTTATTTCTTCCACTATTTATATAATGTACATCATTTTTATTTTTTATGACATTTTCAAAGTGTAATACTACTTATTTTTAATGGAAATTGAGGTCAAAAGTCAACTCTAGGTGTCAAATGACCAAAATGCCCCTCTTCGGGTTGTATTCCCGATTTTTTGGTAACAACGATTTTTGTCATCTTCTTGATTTCTCGTTTTTCTTTGTATTAATTAATTAATTTTTCTTTGACATTTCTAATGTCACTTATACTTCAATAAATCTTTAATTATGTCTCGAAACTAAATTCCGAGGGTTCCCTACAGTCTTAGGGTCGGTTATTGCCTGCGCTGTAACTTCCCTGTGCGGTCACCCATCGTTGCGGTGCTGGCTCGTTTAATTTAGTTACATTTCATTGCTATTATTTTTTCTTTGTATTTCTTGTATTTTCCTTTCTTGTATTTCATTATTTTATGTCTCCTCACTAACATCTAAGTGTAGTTCCAGGCATCCTAGCTGTCCGGATAGACATTAGTCATCGGAATAGTAGAATGCACTACCGAACATAGGAGTGTTACACCAAATGACCTGATTTTTGAACCATTAAAAAGCTATGACATAGCACTGCAACTTTCATGACGAACACCAACCTAAATTCTGCCCATAACCAAGACATTTTGTCACCCAAAGTTGGTTGCCCAAAACTGCCAGAACCAAAAACCTGCCCAGAATTCTGGGTAGATACCAATCCAGCCAGCCTTAGGAAAATAGGCATAACTTGAGGTAAAAAAACTCCAAATAGAGTGATCCAAAAAGGGAATTAAAGCTAAGATAATAAGGAACAACTTTGATGAAGCACACTTAGCCAAATTTCTACTGTAGACAGACCAATGGAATAGTAGAAACTTGTGACCCAAAACTGAATTTTTGGGATTTTACTTAGGTAGTTTGGAAATTTAATTAGCAATCAATGTCAACAAATTTGACACCCAAAATATGGTATATGAGTGCAATTAGAATTAATAAACTTATTTGGTAAGAAAAAGTCAACATTTTGACTTGAATAGTGCCATAAATAGTACCACTATACATAAAAATGTGAAAGACCCGAAGTTATAAACCGTAATTGGTAGGATAAGTCTGCAAAGAAATTGTTGGAATTTAGGTATTAGAAATGGATACTGAAGCACTTTAAATTTATGTGTTTTAGTTAAAAAGGGATCTTCAAAAGAGAAACGAAAGGTGGAGTAAATTAGTCAACAAAGAGATTTGTGCACAACTAGTTTTATATTGTTAAAGTTTTGCATATTTTATTTGATTAAAGGATTTTTATTTCTTTATGTATTATGTTTACCAATTATTGAATTTATTTCAATAATTATTGAAATGTGTTATGGGATAAATGAGTTTAGTTATGGGAAAATGATTAAGTTATGATTTTATTTTTTGATATGGATTGAATGAATTAAGTTTCAGAAATTTGTGATTGAAATGGGATTTGCATGGAAAAAAAAGTACAAATTGATGTTATGAATTGTGATGGGCATAAAAATTATCGGATATTGAAATTGACATTGAATTGAATTATATTGTGATTTATGCTCACAAAAAAAAAGGACAAAGAGATTCATGTTATTGTTTTATATCTCACTATAGATGCTTGACTAGGTTATTACCCTTCTCTCTCATTTGTTGAGGGTACAATGGAGCTAGCTTTGTTTTGACTACCATGGAACATGTACAGGCTTAGATTCTCCTCTTATTAGAGGCTAGATTTAAGTTTTTCATTGGCCCTTTCGAAAGTTTCATTATTGTGGTGTGTATTATGCACTGTAACATCCTCCCTGTACGTGTTCTGTACGTTCTATTGCTCTAGTAGCCAAATAACAGTCCAGGCAAGTCAGGATGTCTAGAACTACACTTCGATGATAGTGAACAGACATATAATGATGAAATAAATAAAAAAAATACAAGAAAAATTAAAGAAAAATGAAAGAGAGAAAATGAAGCTAAGTTAAACGAGCCAGCACCGCAGTGATGGGTGACCGCACTTGGAAGGCCGTTGCCAACCACAGGACCGCGGGGAACCCTTGGAATTAAATTTTGAGACATAAATAAAGGTTTATTGAAATGTAATTGACACTAGAAATACCAAAAAAAAAATAATAAATTAGTACCAAAAAAATTCGAGAAATAGACAAAAATCGGTGTTACCGAAAAATTAGGAATATAACTCGAAGTGGGGCATTTTGGTCATTTGACACCTAGAGTTGCCTTTTAACCTCAATTTCCATTAAAAATAAATGATATTGCACTTATAAAATATCATGAAAATTTAAATTGTGACACATTATGTAAATAGTGAAAAAGGGAAAATAAATGTGTAAATAATGGAACTTGAAATAATTAAACATTTAACTAAAAGTTAGTGCTCCACTAACTCAAACCTTTGGACACCTATCTAAGCCATCTGTGGGTAGAATCACATCATCAACATTGATAGAGAAACCAGTCGAAGTGAATCACCATTGAAAGGACTCTATAGTCGGCCATGGAAGGACCTCCATGCAACCCCATTCCAAGCCTCCTTTCTACTTGGTTCCTTTATTAAAGCTTGCCTACTTACCTTGGGGAAGATATTGGCAATAAGAAAAACAAGATTTGGTGAAGTTTTGATAAGCTTCAAAAGTAGTAAGTGTCCAAAGCCTCTCCCTTGCTTTAGTAAACCTTGTGTTTAGGTTGAGGTGAGTATTTTGGTGAAGAGAAATGAAGAAAATCTAGAGAAATGAAATGGTCTATTTTCGACAGCCATGATTATGTGTTTTATTTGAGTTTTTCTTACCTCTAATGGATGAAAATTATGGTTGATTAACTCAAATGGAGGATGTAGTAAGTTAAAATCTAAGTATGTGCATGTAGTGCTTGAATTAAGGGTGTGAAATGGAACCTTAATGCTTTGGGCAAACTGCCATGTTTGACAGCCTATTAAACCATGCATTTGTGTGTGAATATGTAGTTATTAATGAAATATACTAGTGTTAAATTATAGGTAGCATGTGTAAGTGATATTGAAGTATGATTATGTTGAAGTGTATGTGTAATATTAACATAGAGATATGTTGAATTTTGATGGAAGTGAATGTTGAACTTAATGGTGATTTGTGTGCGTTGAGCACTTGAATGTTCTGCCCAAAATTGTTGTTGGAATTGTGTACAATATATATATATGAAAGTGTCATTGATTGTAACACCCTCCCGGTAGCAACTCCGTACATTACATTCTCTAGGTGGATCGGTGTCGGTCCCAATGACTAGAACGTCCGGAAAAATATTCAAATCAAAGTGAGGGACCATAATTAACTCAAATATTAATAAGAAAAATTTAGTAAAAATTTTAGAAATAAAATACAGTTAAGTCAAAAGAGCCGGTGCCCAAGCGATGGGTAACCAGAGGTAAGTTGCGGTTCTCGCAACGAGGAGCCCTAGACTCGGGGAAAAAATTATAAAATAATTTTTGGGACTCCAGAGAAGGGTTATTGAGGTTCCCATGGCATTAGAATGCCAAGAAAATACCTAGAAAAATTTTTCAATCGGTACAGCCAATTTTGACCCGTTAAGCCAAACGGAGGGCATTTTGGTCATTTCGCCTTCGGAGGTGATTTTTGACCGACTTGTCCAGTTAAGTAAATAATTATTATGAACTAAAATATGAATTAATATTGATGAAAAATGAATTGAAAGTTAGTAGTGATGAAAAGAAAAGAAAAATACAATATATGCAAATTATGACATCAATGTGATGTCATTTAAAATTGGCCACCAATCACATTTAAACTATCATTTATCTAACTAATAAAAGAGGTAAATAAAGACCAAGGAAGACCAAAAAAACGTGAGCAGCCTCTTCTTCCATAACAGCCACACCAAAAGAAAGAGAGAGAGAAAGAAAGAGAGACCTCCATTGATGTTCACTCCAAACCTTCAATTTCCTCTTCAATTCACCCTAAAACCCTAGAAACCCTTCACTAAAATTTACCCTAGCACCTTGCTAAAGCTTTTGGCAGCCAAGAAGGAGAAAGAAAGTGAGGTTTAAGGGCTTGGAAAATTCTGCCACTTGAGGTTAGTGCTACACTTTTGTTCTCACTCTTTTAATTTTAGTTAAAACATCATTTTGAGCTAAGAGATTTTAAGAGATTGAAGTAAATTACATGTGTTAAGGGTACCTTCAATTTTTGGCAGCCCTATGGGAGATTGAGTTTGATTGTTTAATAAACTTAGAGTGGTTGGAAATCATGGTTAAGGTATTAATATGCATGGAGATTGAACTAAGCATGTTAATCAAGGTTTATTAGTAATTGGTTTGGACATTAGGGTTTGCAAAGGTGAAATTGTGACTTAGCTTAGGAAATGGTTAGAGAACTTTTTAATGGTCAATTAGTGACCATTTTAGGTAGGTTGACCCTAATTAGAACTGAAAAATTGGATGGGAAAGTGAAGGAGAAATCTGCCTATGATACAGAGATAGGACTGAAAATTCAGTCCCTTTGCACTGCCATAACTTGGGCTGTGTTAGTCCAATTGGTGTTTGGCCAATTGGACATGAAATTAGGCTTATAATGGCACATTTTTGCTGAAGAAACCATGCCCAAAAGACCAAAGCAAGAGGACCAAAACTTGGCCCCAAATCCGGATACCTCGTGACCGATTCTGCAGAATTTGCCAAATGAACAGTAACTGTTCATTTGGCCATAACTCACTGTAGATTTGGTCAATTGACCTGAAATTTTTACAGCAACAAGTTAAGACATAGAAAAACAACTTTCATGAAGAAACCTACCCCAAATTATGACCAGAACCTAACCCAAATGGCAGTCACAGTTACTGTTCAAACCTGCAACTCTGCAGATTTTAATTTGAGCAGTAATGTTTGGATGGCTATAACTCTCTCTAGAAAACTCGGATTTAGGCGATTCTTGAACTGATGGAAACCTAAGGCATAGTAGAACATTTCATATGAAGAAAGTTAGACCAAATTATGAACTTAACTTGGTCAAATTACTGACCAAACTTGGACCAAAAATCTGCCAGACCCAAAATCTCAGCATGAACAGTGCACGTGAACAGTAAACTTATTTTGGCCATAACTTGAGCTACAAAACTCCAAATGGAGTGATTCAAAAAAAGAAATTCAACTAGACAAAATAAGGAACAACTTTCATGTTTTGCATTTCTTCAAATTCCCACAGCAACAGTGTCCAATGGAACAGTGAAGTTGACTCACAAAAACTGAAAAATCTGCTCCTTTGGTTTAATACTTAGAAATGGTATTAACACTTAATGCCAACAAGTTTTGAATGCCAAATGTGGTATATTGGGAGTGCCAAAGTCAATGTACATATTTTCTATCCAAAAGTCAACGTTTTTGTTGACCAATGAGGTGAATAGTGACACCAAAACCAAAAATTGGCAATTTTGCCAAAATGACCTAAGCTTTGAGAAAGTGACCAAAACTAACAAGTTTCAAATGCAAAATGGGGTACATTGGGAGTGTTAAAACCAATGCACCTATGTTCTATGCAAAAGTCAACTTTTTGTTGACTATTGAAATGAATAGTGACATAAAAACTTGAAATTCAAATTAATTGAAGAATTCAAAAGTATCAAATGCCCTAGTAGGCCTAATGTGATTGGTTTGGATAGGTTGGCATGCCAATAGGGTTCTGATAGCAGTACTGCGTATGATGTATGGCTTCATTGCCATTCTGTGATGTGATAGCCTATGGCTATACTGATTATGATGTTTTACTTGGCTTTATGCCTTATTGTTTATATGGCTTATTAGCCATTCTGTTTGCACACCAGCAGACACATTGTGACCGATGGTGTGTGGCGAGTACACAGTACCCAGTGCTAGTTTACCCATTTATCCAGTCCGGTCAATTTGTATAGGTTACTTGGGCATGGAAAAGTATAATTGTAATTGAACTGATTGTTAAAGAAAATACGAAAATTAAATATCAGAAATGATTACGATAGAATACAAAGAAACTTAAAATTCATGAAGAAGTTAATATCATAAAACGTAATTAGCCCTCGACTAAACACTAAGTTGGTAATTATTTAGTTCTCATGAACACAATGGCTAAGAAATTATGATTTTTATTTGCATATTATTTCTTTCTATTTTATTATTTGCACCACTAAGCTTTATGCTTAGCGCGTCGCTTTTGCAACGCGTAGGTACTGAAGATTGGAAAGAGCGCCAGTAGACTACAGATTCGGTAAGGCAGTTCACAGTTCTGCATAGTGTCTGTGTCACCTCACTTCATCGTGATGCATTGGTAGGATGCTAGATGTCATTTTGGTATTTTGTAATTGATTTTATTTTCTCATATGTATTTGAACTTATGTAATATATTTTGATATTCATGTAAATAATGTAAAGTGTGGTTGTAAATGGAAAAGTGAATGTTTATCTATGATATATGCATGGTATCATATGAGATGGATGAATGATTGAGAAATGAATGGTTGACAAATGTTGAGAACTGAAATTGAAAAATATTGATGAGATTTTGATATTGGAGTTTGGAAATGATTGAATGTGAATATTGGAAGTGTTTTTAACAGGTTCCGAAGAACTGTTTTCTCCATTTTTAGCCGGTACTCCGCCGGATTTTCTTTAAAATTTTCAGAACCTCAAATAAATTATAATTTCGATAAATGGCTTAAATAAATTATATTTCACAAGTTATATTCAAAAGGAAGAATAAAAATGAATTAAGATAAAATAGAGTGCTCGGCACACTGAGTGGCATAACTTGCTCGGCTACACTGTAGTCGGGTAAGGGGTGTCACATTTAGTGGTATCAGAGCACGGTTTAGGCGTTTCTGGGAAGCTCAATTGGTAAGAGGCGAAGCAAATCCGTGAGGTGATATGGGTTCGAATCCTAGCTCTGCTGGGCGAAGGGATTGAACTCCACCAAAGCGGACAGTACCGATTTGAGTTGCATCGCCGGCCTCTAGAGGGGTACGCCGGCAAGATGGCCACCCATAGAGGGGCTTGAGCTGGGGCCCACTAAGCCGGGGTGTGACATTGATTGAATATTGAAGTAATGAGGAGGAGAAGGAATATCAAATTGGAAGTGTATGTGTTTTGTGTAGGTTGTGTATTGATGGCAGTACATAAATTAGGTCATAAGTGCCAAATTGTAAAGCCAATTGGTATGAAGCCAATGGGGGGTGAAACTAGACACCAAATTGGCCAACTTTCATGTAGAAATGTTGCCAAAATTCTGCCTAGAAACTAACCTTAAAAATGAACAAATCCAGAATAGCAACCTTGCAACCCAGATTTTTGACCATATGAACAGTAATCATTAGGATGACCATAACTCACTCAAAACAGGTCCAATTGACTTGAAATTTTTACCATGGATAGCTTAGATATAGAGGTACATTTCTTATAAAGACACCAAAGCCCAGAAATGACCAGAACCAAGTCAAATAGCTTGCACAATTTCGGGTACCAAAACTGCCAGAACTAAAAGTGACCTAAAATTGACCAAATTTTGCACTAAAGGTACAATCTGTCCAGCTTTAGTAAATTGACCATATATTGGTCTATACAACTCAGAATGACCTGAAATTTTGCCCCGCGTGCAATAAGACATAGAACTACAATTTTGCTTCTTTGATCAGAAGCTAAAAACTAAGAGAAATAGGACTTTAAGCTAGACCAATCTAGCACATTAAAAATTGAGAATTTGACATTTACATATAATGATGCTTAAAGCAATTTGTCAATGAATGCTAACTTGTACAAATGGTAAATTACACTATATTGGCAGCATATTGAACTACAATATGTGACATGTTGATGCTAGAAACAACTTATCCATAGTACCTAAAAATGTCAACATATGCATTGACTTATGAATTACATAATAGTTAGTAAACTCTAAAAATTGAAGAATTAAACAATTAATTTATAATGTGCCCTAGTTTGCCTAGTTGACTAGTTTCGATAGGTTGGCATGCCAATAGGATTCTGACAGCTATTCTGTAAATGGCTTCATGCCATACTGTATTTTTACAACTTGTTATGCTGTACTGTGACTTTAATAGCCTATGGCTATACATATTGTGTATTTATTTTTGGCTTATCACCAGATTGACCATATAGCTTTTTAGCCACACTGTTGCACACCGGGAGACACTTTGTGACCGATGGTGTGATGGCTCGAGGTACTAGGTACCCAGTGCCAGTATATCCGTTTATCTAGTCTGGTCAGTATATAGGCTACACGGGCAGTAATTCAAGTACTATTAAATTCAAATAGCTAAATTCAGTCTACTGACATACAGCACTACCAAAAATTAGCAAATATTGAAATGTTAGCAAATAAAAGTAGAATCAGCAACTGCAAAGTATATCGACGTTATAAATTCGTAAACAATTCATTTACTTTATTTTAGTGTATATTTCTTTATATTTGGCACCACTAAGCAAAATTGCTTAGCGCATTGCTTTGTAACGCGTAGGTATTGGAGACACAGCTAGGGAGCCCAGCAGACCTACGAGCGGGTGAGACATCAGATCTGCACAGGAGTCCAGAGTCATCTACACTGCATTGCATACATGGTAGGACTTAGGATATCTTGTATTTTGTACTTTTGTTGTATTTTTGAAATTCGGCCTTGTATTTTATAATATTATGAAAGCTCTAAAGTTTGTAATATCTTGTACATATTAAATAACATAGAGATTTTCTGGATATATTTAAATCATTATGGACTGTATTGTGGAAGTATTTAATGACTGTAAAAGTCTATTGACTTAGAAATAGATACTGTAAAACATCTGAGATTTTGAAATTATCATATTAAACTGCTTTCAACAGGTTTGGAAGGATAGTTTGTCCGAAATACAGATGGCACCTTGCCAAATTTTTATTACCATTTTTTAAACTCTAATTTTATCAAAGTATGAAAATAGTATTAGCATGATATGAATATTACATAAAGGACTTCTTAAAATAAAATTGAGTTCAGGAAATGAAATAATCACAGACTAGGTATTCCGGCACGCCGTGTAGCACGCCTTGCTCGGCTATACTGTAGACAGGTGAGGTGTGTTACATTTAGTGGTATCAGAGCACGGTTTAGGCATTTCTGGACCTAAATAGATTGCATATCATGCATTGCATTGTAAGTTTTAAGATGACTCTAATGTAGGTCTTTTGATTTGATTTGTTATTTTGATCAGAATATGGACTCCACATCACAGAGAGCGATCGATGAGGAAGTGGAAAGTCATGCTCCATCTATGACGGAACCAAGAGACAGGAGGGAACCTACTCCACTAGTACCAAATGCACCAGCCACATTTCAGCAAATGGCTGAGTTCTTTAGACAGATGGCAGGAGTTATGCCACCACCACCACCTCCACATCAAAAATCTCATATGGAGAGACTCAGGAAGTTTGGAGCAGTGGATTTTCTGGGCAAAAGGGAAGATGATTACATCACGGTGGCTGGTTGACAGAACTAGAAGAGTCTTGAAATAACTTCATTGTACTCTAGAGCAGAATTTGGAAGCTGTAGTATCACTACTGCAAGATGAAGCATACTAGTGGTGGGATACAGTGATTAGTGAGGTGCCACCAGAATAAATAACTTGGGATTTCTTTCTCACTGAGTTCAGAAAGAAGTATGTGGGCAGTGTATACCTAGAAGAGAAGAGAAGGGATTATATTATCCTACACCAGAGACAGTTGACAGTGGCTGAATATGAAAGAGAATTTGTCAAAATGAGCCGCTATGGGCGGGAAATAGTCCCTAATGAGGCAGAGAGATGCAAGAGATTTGAGGAAGGACTCAATGATAACATTAAAGTAATGATTATAGCCTTGGGGATTACAGAGTTTGCCAAATTAGTGGAAGCTACACTGAAGGTTGAAAAAGTTAGAATGAATGAGCAGAACAGAAGGGACAGACAACAGAAAAGAGGTCAGGGTCAGACCGGTACATCTTCTGCCCTTAGTAAGAAATTCAGAGATTCACCTACTCAGAGTTTCAGTAGAGCACCAAGTTAGGGTCAGTCACAGAGGCCGAAATCTCAGTTTGTACCAATGAGAGGCTAGTCCACCCCTTCAATAGCTAGGTCTCTAGGGACAGGGTACAGGGGACCAGCCCCAACAGTATCTGTTGCTTGCCCACATTGCCAAAAATAGCATAAGGGCGAATGTTGGAGGATGATAGGTGCTTGTTTACAGTGTGGATCTACAGACCACCTAGTCCGAGATTGTTCTCACAGAACTGCTACATCCACTCCGGTATCAACTGATAGGCCTGCCCCTCCAGCTCCAAGGGGTAGAAAGCCGGGTAAGGCAAAGCAGCCGGTACTTCATAGAAACCTGTGTCAGAGTCTGTGGAGAGAGCAGAAGGCAGAAAACCAGCCAGAGCCTATGGTATAAGGGCACAGGAGGAACAGGATGCTCCAGATGTCATCAAGGGTACGTTCCTCCTCTATAATACTTCTGTGCATGCATTAGTGGATCCTGGATCTACTCATTCATATATTTGTATCAAGCTACCCATAGAAAAGGGAATACCAGTAGAGGAAAGTGACTAAGACATCCTGGTCACAAATCCGCTAGGCCACAGTGTGGTAGTAAATAAGATGTATAAGGGCTGTCCATTGAAGATTCAAGGGAAAGAGTTCTCAGCAGACTTAATCGAACTGCCTTTCCATGAGTTTGATGTGATTTTGGGAATGGACTAGTTATCCCATCATCAAGTAATAGTAGATTGTAAATTGAAGAGAATCTCTCTGAAAACTACTGAGAATGAAGAAATAATAGTTGTGGGTGAAAGGACAGATTTCTTGTCCAATGTCATCTAAGCTACAGTTGCAAGGAGATGGTTGAGAAAAGGGTGTGAAGCCTATCTGGCACACATGGTTGATACTAGGCAGGGTAAACTTAGCTTGATTGACATACCCACAGTAAAGGATTTCTCTGAGGTATTTCCTGAGGAATTGCCTAGTTTACCACCATAAAGGGAAGTTGAATTTGCTATTGAGATTATGCCGGGCACAGCTCCGATTTCAATTACTCTGTATAGGATGGCACCTGCTGAATTGAAAGAGTTAAAAATCTAGCTACAAGAATTGCTAGACAAGGGGTTCATACACCCCAGTGTGTCACCGTGGGGAGCTCCGGTATTGTTTGTAAAGAAGAAAGATGGGACACTGAGATTATGTGTTGACTACCGGCAGTTAAACAGAGTAACAGTGAAGAACAAGTATCCGTTACCTAAAATTAATGATCTGTTTGATCAGTTGAAGGGAACCGGTGTGTTATCTAAGATTAATCTCAGATCGGGGTATCATCAGCTAAGGGTTAAGGATGCAGATGTGCCTAAGACTGCATTTAGAACCCGGTATGGGCATTATGAATTCCTGCTGATGCCATTTGGGTTAACAAACGCTCCAGTAGCATTCATGGACCTGATGAACCATATCTTCCATCCATACTTAGATCGGTTCGTAGTGGTCTTCATTGATGACATCCTGGTGTATTCCAAGGATAAAGCAGAACATGATGAACATTTAAGAATTGTTCTGCAAACTTTGAAAGAGAAGAAACTGTACGCCAAATTGTCCAAGTGTGAGTTCTGGTTGAATGAGATTGCATTCCTTGGATATGTAGTATCAGCTGAAGGGATTATAATGGATCCCAAAAAGATTGAAGCAGTGATGGAATGGAAGCCTCCCAGAAATACAACTGAGATCAGAAGTTTCTTGGGGTTAGTTGGATATTATAGAAGATTTGTAAAGGGATTTTCCCTGATAGTTGCTCCAATGACCAAATTACTACACAAGAATATGAAATTTAACTGGAATGACAAGTGTTAAGCCATTTTTGAAAGGCTAAAGGCTATGTTGAAAGAGGCACCAGTGTTAACATAGCCAATTTCTAGAAAAGACTTTGTAGTCTACAGTGATACCTCACACAATGGGCTAGGGTGTGTACTCATGCAAAAAGGGAAAGTGGTCGCATATGCTTCCAGGTAGTTAAGGCCACATGAAAAGAATTACCCTACTCATGATTTAGAGTTAGCAGCAATTATCTTCACATTGAAGATATGGAGGCATTACTTGTATGGAGAAAAATGCTACATATACACAGACCATAAGAGTCTGAAGTATCTGCCAACCCAGAAGGAACTTAATTTGAGACAAAGGCGATGAATTGAATTCCTGAAAGATTATGATTGTGTGATTGACTACCACCCTGGGAAGACAAATGTAGTCGCTAATGCTTTAAATAGAAAATCTATTGTAGCATTAAGATCTCTGAATGCCCAACTGCCCTTAACTCATGATGGAGTTATTTTGGCTGAGTTGCAAGTGAAGCCGAATCTGTTACAACAGAAGACAGATGAGAAATTAATGGCTATTATGGGCAAAATCATTGAAGGGAAGGAAACTAAATATGAAGTGAAAGAAAATGGGTGCCTGTACTATAAAGAAAGAGTGTGTGTTCTAGATGATAAAGAATTGAAAACCAGTATTCTGAGAGAAGCACATAATAGTGTGTATGCTATGCACCTAGGAAGCACAAAAATGTACCATGACCTGAAACTCTGATACTGGTGGCCAGGTATGAAGAAGGACATAGTTGACCATGTAACTAGATGCTTGACATGTCAGCAAGTTAAAGCAAAACATCAAGTTCCATCAGGTTTGTTACAACCCATAAACATACCTGAATGGAAATGGGACTTTGTTAATGGTCTACCTCTCACTCGAAGAAGCATGATGTAATATGGGTGATTGTGGATAGGTTGACCCAATCAGCACATTTTCTACCAGTCAAAACTGACTACTCACTGGAAAAGCTAGCAGAATTGTATATCAGTGAGATAGTTAGACTACATGGAATTCCGCTTTCCATTATATTTAATAGAGACCCGAGGTTTACATCTAGATTTTGGAAGAAATTACAAGAGTCCTTGGGCACACAACTCCATTTTAGTACAGCTTTTCATCCTCAGACGGATGGACAGTCAGAAAGAATAATCTAGATAAATTCTAAAACTCATTGAGTTATTATAAATAATAATTGAACTGATAATGATAATAATAACCAAACATATGTGATAGGTCCTCGAGGATATGCTAAGAAGTTGTGTTATTGAGTTTGAGGGAAGTTGGGATAGATACATTCCACTGGCAGAATTTGCATACAACAATAGCTATCAAGCTAGCATACAAATGGCATCCTATGAAGCACTGTATGGGAGAAAATACAGAAAACCTGTATGTTGGACTGAATTAGGTGAAGATAAGCTAGTGGGGCCAGACTTGATAAAATAGACAGAGGAAAAGGTGAAATTGATAAAGGCCAATTTGAAAGTTGCCTCAGATCGACAAAAATCTTATGCTGACTTGAGGAGAAAGGACATTGAGTATGAAATTGGCAAGAAGGTATTTCTCAAAGTATCACCATGGAAGAACGTGTTGAGATTTGGGAAAAAGGAAAAATTAAGCTCTAGGTTCATTGGCCCATATGAAGTTATTGAACGTGTGGGACCAGTAGCCTATAGATTAGCCTTACCACCTGAGTTGGACAAGATACATAATGTGTTCTATATCTCGATGCTCAGAAGATACAGATCAGATTCTTCACATGTTATCTCAACAGAAGAAATTATTATACAACCTGACCTAACATATGAAGAAGAACCGATTAAAATCTTAGCACAAGAGGTAAAAGAGCTCAGAAACAAAACAATTCCACTAGTGAAAATCCTATGGAGACACCAAAACACGGAAGAGGCAACATGGGAGAGCGAGGAGACAATGAGGCAACAGTTCCCTTAGCTCTTCACATCAGGTAAATTTCGAGGACGAAATTTTTACTTAGAGGGGAAGAGTTGTAACATCCTCCCTGTACGTGCTCTGTACGTTCTATTGCTCCAGTAACCAAATAACAGTCCAGGCAAGTTAGGATGTCTGGAACTACACTTCGGTGATAGTGAACAGACAAATAATGATGAAACAAATAAAAAGAAAATACATGAAAAATGAAAGAAAAATGAAAGAGAGAAAATGAAGCTAAGTTAAATGAGCCGGCACCGCAATGATGGGTGACCGCACCAGGATGGCCGTTGCCAACCCCAGGACCATGGGAAACGCTTGGAATTAAATTTTGAGACATAAATAAAGGTTTATTGAAATACAATTGACATTAGAAATATCAAAGAAAAATTAATAAATTAGTACAAAGAAAAATGAAAAATCAAGAAACAGACAAAAATCGGTGTTACTGAAAAATCGGGAATTTAACCCAAAGTGGGGCATTTTGGTCATTTGAAACCTAGAGTTTCCTTTTGACCTCAATGTCCATTAAAAATAAATGATATTGCACTTATAAAATTTCAGGAAAATTTAAATTGTGACACATTATGTAAATAGTGAAAAAGGGAAGATAAATGTGTAAATAATGGAACTTGAAATAATTAAACATTTAACCTAAAGTTAGTGCTTCACTAACTCAAACCTTTGGACACCTATCTAAGCCATTTGTGGGCAGAATCACCATCTTCAACATTGAAAGAAAAACCAGCCGAAGTGAATCACCATTGAAAGGACTCCATAGCCGGCCATGGAAGGACCTCCATGCAACCCCATTCCAAGCTTCCTTTCTACTTGGTTCCTTCATTAAAGCTTGCCTACTTTCCTTGGGGAAGATATTGGCAACAAGAAAAACAAGATTTGGTGAAGTTTTGATAAGCTTCAAAAGTGGTAAGAGTCCGAAACCTCTCCCTTGCTTTAGTAAACCTTGTGTTTAAGGTTGAGGTGAGTATTTTGGTGAAGAGAAATGAAGAAAATCTTGAGAAATGAAATGGTCCATTTTTGGCAGCCATGATTATGTGTTGTATTTGAGTTTTTCTTACCTCTAATGGATGGAAATTATGGTTGATTAACTCAAATGGAGGATGTAGTAAGTTGAAATCTAAGTATGTGCATGTAGTGCTTGAATTAAGGGTGTGAAATGGAACCTTAATGCTTTGGTCAAACTGCCATGTTTGGTAGCCTATTAAACTATGAATTTGTGTGTGAATATGTAGTTATTAATGAAATATGCTAGTGTTAAATTGCGGGTAGCATGTGTAAGTGATATTGAAGTATGATTATGTTGAAGTGTATGTGTAATATTGACATTGAGATATGTTGAATTTTGGTGAAAGTGAACGTTGAATTTAATGGTGATTTGTGTGCATTAAGCACTTGAATGTTCTGCCCAAAATTATTGTTGGAATTGTGTACAATATATATATGGAAGTATCATTAACTGAATATTAAAGTAATGAGGAGGAGAAGGAATATCAAATTGGAAGTGTATGTGTATTGTGCAGGTTGTGTATTGATGGCAGTACCTAAATTAGGTCATAAGTGTCAAACTATAAAGAATTGGTTTGAGGACAATGGGAAGTAAAACTAGACACCAAATAGGCCAACTTTCATGTAGAAATGTTGCCAAAATTCTACCTAGAAATTGACCTTAAAAATGACCAAATTCGGAATAGCAACCTTGCAACCTAGATTTTTGACCATATGAACAGTAATCATTAGGATGACCATAACTCACTCAAAACAGGTCCAATTAACCTGAAATTTTTACCATGGATAGCTTAGATATAGAGCTACATTTCTTATGAAGACACCAAAGCCCAGAAATGACCAGAACCAAGTCAAATAGCTTGCACAATTTCGGGTACTAAAACTGCCAGAACTAAAAGTGACCTAAAACTGATCAAATTTTGCACTAAAGGTACAATCTGTCCAGTTTTAGTAAATTGACCATATCTTGGTCTATACAACTCAGAATGACCTAAAATTTTGCCCCGCATGCAATAAGACATAGAGCTACAATTTTCCTTCTTTGACCAGAAGCTAAAAACCAAGAGAAATAGGACTTTAAGCTAGACCAATCTAGCACACCAAAAATTGAGAATTTGACATTTACATACAATGATGCTTGAAGCAATTTTTCAATGAATGCTAACTTGTAAAAATGGTAAATTACACTATATTGGTAGCATATTGAATTATAATATGTGACATGTTGATGCTAGAAACAACTTATCCATAGTACCTAAAAAGGTCAATATATGCATTGACTTATGAATTACATAATAGTTAGTAAACTCTAAAAATTGAAGAATTAAACAATTAATTTATAATGTGCCCTAGTTTGCCTAGTTGACTAGTTTCGATAGGTTGGCATGCCAATAGGATTCTGACAGCTGTTCTGTAAATGGCTTCATGCCATACTGTGTTTTTATGGCTTATTATGCCGCACTGTGACTTTAATAGCCTACGGCTATACATATTGTGTATTTATTTTTGGCTTATTGCCAAATTGGCTATATGGCTTTTTAGCCACACTGTTGCACACCGGGAGACTTTGTGATCGATGGTGTGACGGCTCGAGGTACTAGGTACCCAGTGACATTATATCCGTTTATCTAGTCTGGTCAGTATATAGGCTAAACGGGCAGTAATTCAAGTACTATTAAATTCAAATAGCTAAATCCAGTCTACTAACATACAGCACTACCAAAAATTAGCAAATATTGAAATGTTAGCAAATAAAAGTAGAATCAGCAACTGCAAAGTATATCAATGTTATAAATTCGTAAACAATTCATTTACTTTATTTTAGTGTATATTTCTTTATATTTAGCACCACTAAGTAAAATTGCTTAGCGAGTTGCTTTTGCAACGCGTAGGTATTGGAGACATAGCTGGGGAGCCCAGCAGACCTACGACCAGGTGAGACATCAGATCTGCACAGGAGTCCAGAGTCATATGCACTGCATTGCGTACATGTTAGGACTTAGGATATCTTGTATTTTGTACTTTTGTTATATTTTTGAAATTCGGCCTTGTATTTTGTAATATTATAAAAGCTCTAAAGTTTGTAATATCTTGTACATATTAAATAACATGGAGATTTTCTAGATATATTTAAATCACTATGGACTGTATTGTGGAACTGTTTAATGATTGTAAAAGTCTATTGACCTTGTTGAGAAATAGAGACTGTGAAACATCTGAGATTTTAATATTATCATATTAAATTGTTTTTAACAGGTTTGGAAGGACAGCTTGTCCGAAATACAGATGGCACCTTGCCAAATTTTTATTACCATTTTTTAAACATTGATTTTATCAAAGTATGAAAATAGTATCAGCATGATATGAATATTACATAAAGGACTTCTTAAAATCAAATTGAGTTCAGGAAATAAAATAATCACAGACTAGGTGTTCCGGCACGCCGTGTAGCATGCCTTGATCGGCTATACTATAGACGGGTGAGGGGTGTTACATGCACGATGATTTGACCTCCTTGACCATAGGGAGTTAGAATCCCGATTTGATCTCCTCGACCATAGGGAGTTAGAATTGCCCTGAAGATAGCCCTTATGGATTAGTCTTGCATAGTTAGTGAGATAAAGAATGGTTTTTGATGTCATACCCCACCCCTCCGTAAGGCGTAACATGATCCCATAGTATACCTAATGAATTACGAAACTCCGTTTACTGATAACCCATTAAATACACTACAAGGGATTTTAAATCTTTTCTTACTTCTTTTTACAATGGAGAGCACTATTTACAGGTGTTAAAAATTTTCGTTTCCTGAAGTGAAACCAGATAACACATTTAAAGTATTAATAATTTCTGTAAAAATTTTGGCAGAGTGCTATCTGTATTTTGAATAAAACAGCTCTTCAAAAACCTGTAAAAAACACTTCCAATATTTTGTTCAATCCCCAAACTCCAATATCCAATCAACACAATAAGTTTCTCAACATTTGCCAACTCAAATCCATAATAATTTTCCAGTGTTTTCAAAAGCTGAGATAAAAGAAATATATCACAATATTTACAAGCCAAAATAATTTATAAATTTAGTTTACAACTTTAATGTACAACTTTAATGTACAATTTTAATTTACAATTGCTCAAAACTAAGAACAATATATACATACAGTGAACATACATTACAGCACAAAATACAAAATATGGTATACTCAATATACCCAGTGAAATCTCAAATGTAGTACAAGCAGCCTAGTCTGCTGACCTGTCAGTCTGTCTACCTGCGACAGCAATGAAAAGCTATCGCTGAGTAAAATTTACTCAGTGGTGCACAATAATAATTTGAAATGCGATATATGAAACTTTTATTGACAATTTACAAATCAAATAATTCACAATTCCATCTCACAATTTACAAAGTTCATATAACACAAATTTGATCAAACAATTGAATAACACAGTTTTGCTTATCAATGACACCATTTGATCAAATAACTGAATAACACAGTTTTTCCAATTAATAACACAATTTGATCAAATAACTGAATAACACGGTGTTGCCAATCAATAACACAAATTGATCAAATAACTGAATAACACAGTTTTGCCAATCAATAACACAACTTAGGTGATGACAAACTTTTCTGAACATGCCGTGTGTACATCAAGACAAGGCACACTCACCCCACTAAAATCAATGGGGGAGGAAGCTAGCTAGATAATGAGAACTCATCCACACTCACCTCAAACTGGCAAGTCAAAGAGGGAGGAATATAATCACACTCACCCCATAAATGGAGGAGGAACATAGTAACATTTTCATGCCAAGTGTGAATCAAAATAATTTCAAATCACAATATTTCATGCAAACCATAAATCATATTTTATCTCAAAATTTTCATTTGCAAAGTAGGCAACACAATAATTTCCAAATAAAATTCCCAAGTCAAAACAATAAAAAATTATTCATAACTCATTTCTCCAAATAAATTTTCTGGTAAAAGTAGTGAATATAAAAAGTATTGTGCACAGACCTCTGATATATGCCTCTTGGCCCTGACTCAGTGTTCCTTACGCTTCTCAATATCCTTTTCAACTGAAACACACAATTTAAAGTGTTTCAGTACTTAATGAATTTGTTTCTAACAATAAAATCCAATATTTAAATTTTCTTGGTACTATTCCCTTCAATTCATTTCATTAGTCAACCTATAATGTTGACCCTTGATGCACTCTAAGTTAATTAAGTTTAATGTTACCAATATGTCACATTTTATAGCCTTTTAATGTTGGTACATGTTACCAAATTTATTTTCAAGTATATTGCATTTTATTGCAATTTGTCAGATTTCGGTATACTAATTTGACCTAGCCGGATGACTTAGTTCCCTCGGTTTTCGGGTTTCAGTCCAAACTATAAACTTGTAGGTCTATGTATTGTTGCATGTGAGGTAAAATTTCAAGTCATTCTGAGTTGTGTAGACCAAGTTATGGTCAATTTACCAATGCTGGACAGAATGCACCCAAATGGTAACTTTAGGTCATTTTTAAGTCACTTTTGGTTTGGCCAGTTTTGGTACCTGAACTTGTGCAAGCTATTTGGCTTGGTTCTGGCCATTTCTAGGCTTTGGTGTCTTTATAAGAATTATAGATATATGTCTAATTCATGGTAAAAATTTCAGGTCAATTGGACTTGTATTGAGTAAGTTATGGTTAAAACACCAACTACTGCCCAAATGGTCAATTTTCAGGCTTTCAAGTCACTAATCCGGATTTAGTCATTTTTCAGGTCACCTTCTAGGCAGAATTTTGGTAAGCTTCCTTCATGAAAGTTGGCACATTTTGTGCCTAGTTTCACCTCCAATTGGTCTCATACCAATTGGAGTCACACACTTAAGGTTCTAAGCCAAAACACACACTGCCCTACTACACACTTCTCATCACTTACTAATTACATATTCAACACTTACCAAACTACTTTCTTCATGCTAATTCTGGTTTGTACCTTATCATTAACAAATTTAACAACACATTTTGGTCATTTTGGACAGCTTGTAACCATTCTCAATATGCACACTATAACACAGAATTTTCCAAAGTCCATTTACACTATTTAACCACATGAACATACCCCATTTACATACCCAATTCCAAACCATTATACACATATCCATGCTGCCATCAATAACAACATCTTAAACAACCATAAACAAGTAAAAACAAGCTACATATACTGAATTTCCATGGCTGCCAAAATGTACATCTCCATTAAAACATCAAACTTAAAAAATTCTTCCGTAAATCAACTACCCACAACCTTAGTTACACTTTTAATGAAACAAGAATTGAAAACACTCACTTACCACTTTTGAAGCTTGATCAAAACCTCACTATACTTCTTAAAATTGCTATCAAACTCTTCCTTGCAAGGTAAGGATTAACTTTAAAGAAGAGACTTAGTGGAAAGGAGGGCTCCAAGTGTGTTGCATGGAGCTTCATTCAATGGCCATGGAGGTTTCTCTCCTAAAGGTTTCGGCTGGTTTGATAAATAGAGAAGATGAAGGAATATTCTTGCCCAAATATTCTTAATGGTCCACTTTGAAGATGTTAGTGGAGCACTAAAAACAATTATAACTTTTGTTTATTCCGAAGTTTGCAATTTCTCACATTTTTCTCCTATCTTTTACTATTTAGATTATGTACCACCATTTTAATTTTTCATGACATTTTCCTAGTGTAATATCATGTATTTTTAATGAAAATTTAGGTCAAAAGACAACTCGGGATGTCAAATGACCACAATGCCCCTATTCAGGTTGCATTCTCGATTTTTCGATAACACCGAGTTTTGTCGTTTTCTCGATTTCTCATTTTTCTTTGTACTAATTAATTAATTTTTCTTTGATATTTCTAAGGACATTTATACTTCAATAAGTCTTTAATTATGTCTCGAAACTAAATTTGAAGGGTTCCCTGTAGTCCTGAGGTCGGTTATTGCTGTAGTAACTTCCGTCTGATCGACCATCATTTGATCTTTGGCTCGATTAACTTTGTTTCATTTCATTGCTATTATTTTTCCTTTATTTTTCTTGTATTTTTCTTTCTTGTATTTCATTATTTTATGTCTCCTCACTAACATTTAAATATAATTCCAAGCATCCTAGCTATCCGGACAGACACTGTCACCGAAACAGTAGAACGCACTACTGAGCATAGGGGTGTTACATTTGAATACTAAGGAATTATGATTTTAAATGAGATTTGCGCATAATTGATATTATTGAAATTAAGATTTATTTTCATAAATTGTTGGCATTACTTTAAATGTTTATTTCTGATTTGATAAATTAAATTTCTTGATCAAGGTCATTTAAATAAATGACTTATAATATTGGTAACGAATATTTTGATTTTTTGGAATTTTGATGAATTTCAAGATTTCCAAACTCTTGCTAAAATTTTGTCAAGGTATTTTGTACTATGTTTTAAATTATAGTTGAGCACCACTGAGTTCACCACTCAGCGATAGCTTTGTATGCTATCGCAGGTGAAAGTAAAGCTAGAGCAGCAGAGTGAGATTTCCTGTAGCTGCGCCTTGAAGACACATTCGAATTATCTTTGGGTATATCATAGGAATACCCTTGTACATTAGAATTTGATGTATTCATGTAATAATATGTATGTAAATTATTTGAGCAGTTACACAAAAAAAAACTTTTGTAATATTATTTTGGATATGTAATTAAAATGCAAATTATTATAACATTCAAATTTATTTCTGAGTTTTGTAATGAATGTAATATCCAAATTTCTTCTTGAGTTTTGAAATCCATGTATGGTTTTCTCTATGCTAAGTATGGATTAAAAAATTGGATTGAGTTGATTGTGTTGAATTGGGAGATGAAAATGATTTGCATTAGAGTTGTGGTTGTGTAAAAATATTAGGAGTGCTTTTCTTTTCAGGTTTTGAAGAACTGTTTTCTCAAAATACAACCAGGAATCTGCCAAAATTTTTAAAAAATTTCATAACACTAGATTTTAATCGAGGATTTGATCCATGACCAACATTTCAATTAAAGGTTTTTTTAATAAATATTCAACATTCCCACTGCTATAAAAATAATTGAAAATTGTTTTAAAATCCTTTGTAGTATATTTAATGGGTTACCGGTTCATTAGGTGTACTACAGGATCATATTACATCTTACGAGGGGTAGGGTTTGATAGTCACATTCATGGGCTGCTTCCAATTAAGGATAGCTTCTACCTTGCTAGGATCTACCTCAATGCCTTCAGCTGATACAATCTGCCTTAAGAAGGAGATTTCTTCCAGCTAAAATTCGCACTTTGATAACTTGGCATACAGCTGTTTCTCCCTTAAGTTCTGTAGCACAATTTGCAGATGTCTATTATGCTCTTCTACACTCTTCGAATACACTAATATGTCATTAATAAACACAATAACAAAGTGATCGAGGTATGGCCTAAAGATAGTGTTCATCAGGTCCATAAAAGCAGTTAGAGCATTAGTCAATCCTAATGGTATAACCAGAAACTCATAGTGGCCATATTGAGTTCTAAAAGCAATTTTTGGAATACTCTGCTCTTGCACCTTTAACTGGTAATACCCTGATCTCAAATCAATTTTGGAGAATATAGCTACACCCTTCAGCTGATCAAACAAATCATCTATGCGGGGCAACTGATATATGTTCTTTATTGTCACCTTATTCAACTGCCTGTAGTCGATACACAGATGGAGAGTACCATCTTTCTTCTTAACAAACAACACTAGCGCTCCCCAAGGTGACACACTAGGGCAGATGAAGCCCTTATCAAGCAATTCTTGCAACTGCACCTTCAACTCTTTCAACTCTACAGGTGCCATTCTGTAAGGTGTAATGGAGATTGGGTCCATACCAGGCATAACCTCTATTTCAAACTGCACTTCTCTTTCCGGAGGTAACCCTAGCAACTCTTCAGGAAACACATCTGGAAAGTCGCATACTGTAGGAATATCCCTCACTATAGGACTCTCTACTTGGGTGTCAATTGTAACACCCCTCACCCATCTACAGTGTAGCCGAGCAAGGCATGCCACACAGTGTGCCGGAGCACCTTATCTTACCTTATTTCACTTTAGTTCTTGATTTATTTATTCAAAAATCTTTAAGTAAGGTTTAGGCCATTTTTTCTATTTATTAAAATCTGATTTAATTTGAAATTCCAAAAATTTTCCCGAAAATCCGACAGAGTGTCGACTAAAAATCGAAAAAATAGTTCTTCAGACCTAAGAAAGAACAATTCCAATAATCTCAACACAATGTCATATATTCCTAGTATTCTCAATCTCAATCTCATTCATATTGAAACTCAACTCATATATCAAAATTCTCAATTTCATTAATGTACATAATTTGCAACTAATTGCATAAATTCACAGTCTATATATTATACAAATTAATTACATCACATATTTAATCAATATAATTTCTTAATTTGCATTACAACATAAGAAACATTTATAATATACAAAATACATAATGTGCTTAATGTGAGCCCTATCTACATGCATTGCTAAGGAGGTGACAATCTTGAATACTTATGACACTTCTGCAAAACTGGACTCCAAAAATCCCAGCCAAATGTTCACTGGGTTTTATCTTCAGTACCTGCGCGAGAAAACAAATTCATCGCGCTAAGTATTGCTGTTTAGTGGTGCAATAATATAACAAAGAAGTAATATACAAATAAAGATAGAAAGAAAACAGAGTTCCGATAATTAAGATCTATGATTAATTTAATACCATTTCAAATTTGTAATACTAACCATCCTTTATCCTACTATATTCTTCTTTGGAGGTGCTTAGTTCATAAGTTTACAGTAGTGACGTACAATATCCAAAATAATCTAAATATTGAGTCTATGCTTTTTTTATCATGTAAGTCGCATTTGTAATGTTTATTTAAGTTAAAATTCTTTTGCTTATCTAATTTATTTAAGGTCTTCTTACTCATTTATTTAATTTCTAATATTTTCAATTACTACTATTCTTAACTCATTTCAAAAAATTTCACTGCCCAAGTAATCTATGATAGGCTGACTAAACTAGATAAGTGGGTCTTGGGCACTGGACACCATAGTGTCTCGGGCCGTCATACCATGGGACGTGTAAGCTCAGAACGTCAACCACATATGCAATCACTATGGCTAAAAAGCCATGATAACAAATAAACAAATAATCAGGCATATAAGCCATAAATGTGGGCATAAAGCCATAAATACAGGCAAAAAGCCTTATGCAGTACTACTCAAACAATACCCTATTGGCATGCCAATCTATCTATCTGACACATACATCTAGGCAATACATGGGTACATAAATACCATTAAACATTAATATGTATTAAAATATCATTATTTAGTTATAAGTTCAATTACAATTTATCACAATTTATTCTGTTCCTAATGGGAACACAGATTTCTAAATCACAAATATCATCATAATGATCACAAGTCACATTAGTTGTCCTGAAGTACCATTGTACTCAAAGTATTTTTGTGTTATTATGTTTACTATTCACATTACTAGTCAAACGTAAATGTTGACTTTTTCACCCTTAATAGATGTGTTAGTTCTAATTGCACTATGATCCCACACTTTGAGTTTAACATTTGTTGGCATCAATTACTAATCTTAATTTAAGGCTCATTATATGTTATTTCAGATTTTCAGATTTTATGGCCAATGTTTTATGTTCTGTTAGACCAATGCTACAGTTGAAATTTACCAAAATTCTCTTCATAAAATTGTTTTTTATTGTGTCTTCTTTAATTTCCTTTTTGTATCACTCCATTTGGAGTTGTATAACTCAAGTTATGATCAAATAACCATAACTAGGTCAATTCTGGATTTTTGGTTTCCTTACTAGGCAATTTTGGTTTTGGAATTTACCAATTTCTTTGAATAGCTTGTAGCAATATTTAGGCCTAGTGTTCTTCATAGGATATGTTACCCTATGTCTTATGGTCAATTAGAAATTTTAGTTGCAATTTTTCGAGTCTTGTAGGGTTAACTATAGCCACATTATTGGATTGGACTTAATTGTCCTATTTCATAAGTTTCCAATTTAGGTTAGTAACTTTGACCTATAATTCAAGCTTCTTACATTCATAATGTGAGGAGGGTGTCTAAAACAAAGTTTTATCTCTACTTTTTAGCTTTTCAGAATGGTATGGGTCATTTCAATTGAAGTTTTCTAGAGGTAAATCTGCTTAAAACAATATTCTCGATTCATTGGTCACTTATGCATTTTGCAGATTTTTTTATGCGAAATTAATCAAGCTAATTGACCTAGTTCCCTTAATTTTTGGGTTTTGATCCAAATACCAATTTTGTAGGTCTATGTCTTATTAAAATTTTGGCACTGATTTCATGTCATTTGAGGTTCTATTGACCAAGATATGGTCTTTTTATGAAAGCTGGACAGATTGCATATGTATGGCAATATCTGGGCAGTTTTGGTACTGGACAGTTTTGGTAACCCAACTTGGGCAAGCAATTTGACTTGGTTAATGGCATTTTCTGGGCTCTGTGTCCTTCACAAAAGTTGTAACCCTATGTCTAAGCTTTCCAATGGTATAAAATTCAGGCTATTTGGACCTGTCTACAGTGAAATATGGCTAATTGAATTAATACTGTTCATTTGGTTAAAATTCTGGGTTCACAATTGTCAATCCGAATTAGGTCAATTGGCCTCATACCAATTGGGGCCACACAACTTCACTTATGGCTCAAAATACACACTGCCTCAACAATTACTCAACCTGGACACAAATTGCACTTCCAATTTTTATTCTCTAACTCCCAAACTCCACATTAACATTCATGGAACTTCTAATTATCATCAATTACATGTAAAAATCAAATAATTTCCCATAATTTCCATGGCTGCCAAAATGAGGGTTCACCATTGCTCATCAATTCCTTCAAATTTCACTTCTTAATAACTCATTACAACCTTAATTCAAGAATTAACAAAGAGAGGTAGGAAGATTAAGCACTAACCTTGAATTAAAAATTTCCCAAGCTTGTAAAACTTCAAGATTTCCCTTTCTTTTTGCTGCCTATAGCTTTCCCATAATGTGAGGACCAACTTTAGTGAAGGGAGTTGCAAGACTTATGGCATGAACATGGAGAAATGAAGCTTGCATGTGAGAGCTCCCAAGGAGGGAATGAAGGTGGGAATTCGGCAATTGTGAGGAGGTGAGGAAGAAGATGGAAATGAAGTGGTGCAATTTGTCTCTACATGCCTATTTATAACCCCACTAAGTTACTTAAATTTGTATAATATTCAAAGTTTTCATTATTCCAAATTATACCCCTCATTTTTCCTTTAATTGCATTTCATATTTAATTTCATTTTTCGTGGGATTTTCAAAATTTAATAATACTCATTTTTAATGGACATTTAGGTCAAAAGTCAACTCTAGGTGTCAAATGACCAAAATTCCCCTCTTCGGGTCCTAGTCGAACCTTTTCGGTAATACCGATTTAATCCCTGGTCCGACGGTTCCTTTAATTTTCATTTTTATCTATACCAATTAACTAAATTTTTTTTGATATTTTTAATTTCATATGTATCTCAGTAGACCTTTAATTATGTCCCAAGAATTATTGCCTAGGGTTCCCTACGATTCTGGAATCGTCAACCATCTACGCAGTGACTTCCCAGTGCGGTCACCCATCGCTACAGTTCCGGCACGTTTAACCTAGTTACATTTCATCTCTTTTATTTTCTCTTAATTTTTCTTATATTTTCTTATCATTTATTTCATCATTTTATATCTCATCACTATCATTTACGTGTAGTTCCAGACATTCTGACGGTCTAAATAGCCATTGGTCATCGGAACAGTAGAACGTACGGACTACATAAAGTGAAGGCGTTATAACTCTTCCCCTCTGAAAAGGAATTTCATCCTCGAAATTCATTGGATTTAAATAACTGAGAATATCGTTATCTCATAATTTTTTGTTCACTCTCCCATCATTGTTTTCTCTGCCTTTAGTATTTCTACTCATGAAATTCTCTTATTCATTAGTTCCTTGATTTCTCATGTTAGGATCCTTACTAGTCCTTCAGTCTCTTTTACCAATTCCAATCCTGTTAACTTGCCCTTGTCTAAGTTGTCACACCTTACCCCTCTGTAAGGCATAACATGATCCCATAGAATACCTAATGAACTACCGAACTTCACCTACCGATAACTCATTAAGTACCCTAAAAGGGATTTTAAAACAATTTTCTTACTTTGGATAAGTGGTGAGCATTTTCTAATAGGTATTAAGATTATTTATTTAAAACTGAAAACTAGTTAAAATTTTTGGCCTATTTTATTTTTTCGTAAATTTTATAAAAATTTCGGCAGAGTGCCGTCTGTATTTTGAGAAAACAGTTCTTCAAATACCTGTAAAAAGCACTTCTAATTATTTATTTCAACCACTTCTTTAAATTCACAATCAATCTCAACCAATTTCTCAAGTTTTAAAATTCAACAATCCTCATTTCTCAATTTCTAAAAATTCAGTAATCATCAAGATACTGTCAATCAATTTCATTCATTCATATTTCATTAAAGATAAACAATTTATATATACATCATACTAAAAATTTACATTAAAAGAAATTAAAACTAAATTTTATTACAAACTTTATACAACTTTGTACAAGCTGCTCAAGACAAATTTTACATGTTCATACAATTACGTACATTACATACATCAAAATAAATTTTTACAGTCAGGGTATAAAATATACTCGATAGCTTCAAGGCAAGTAGCTCCTCAATCCTCAGCAGCTCAATCTGCTGCTCCTCTAGTCTCTATATCTGTGACAGCAATAATAGCCATCACTGAGTACTAGGACTCAGTGGTGCACAACATACTAAAATAATCTTTATGCAGAATTTAAATCACATTTATTCAAAAATTGGACTGCACATTAGAATTAAATACAAAACATGAATTATGAGATTTTAATCCAAACAATTTCATTTCGAAGTATCAAAACACATTTCATAAAACTCACAGTTATGTCAAATATATGGATATCCATTCAATTTCTTCTTCTACTGGCACAGACCTCAACACTTCAGCCAGAGAAGGAATCAAAATTTGAAACTGATTACTCCCACTAGTCATGCTAGTGAGGTGTTCAAATATATGTTCATGACACTGTGGTTTCAAAACTTATCTTAACAATTTACTAAACATTTATGCCATCTCAAATATACACAAATAATTTTCAACAATTTAAATCAAAAGCATAATAAATAGTTCATCACAATGATGTCATAATTTAATATTTCAAATTATTCAAAATAATATGTAGAAGAGAATTTACAGAAATTCTACGTTGTGCACAAACCTTAAGCGAGTCGCCTCTTGGCCTTGACTCGATTCCTTGGTTTCTTTCCCGGTGTTCTTTTCCACTAAAACACACAGTTTCACAGTGTTTCAATACCATAACTTAGCATAAATCCAAAAATAAATTTAAATTCACTTTTACCTAGCTCTAATATGCTAAACTTGACGTTCTTTAAATTTTGTTTTTTGAGGTTACTATTCACTACATTATTCAAGGCAATTTGTTGATTTTCTAAGGCTTAATAGGTATGGGAATTCCAACTTCACCCACATACCACATTTTGGTCACTAAATTTGTTGGTTTTGGTTGTTTACTCAAATTCTAAGTCTTTTAGGCAAATTTGCAAATTTTTAGTTTTGGTGTCTTAAGTTGCAATGTTCCATTGGTCTTTTTTCTGTTAGAATTTGGCAAAACTTCCTTCATAGAAAATGTTCCCTATTGTTTTAACTTTATTCTTCTTTTTGGATCACTCCAATTGGAGTTTTGTAGCTCAAGTTATAGCTATTTGAATCATGGCTGCCGAATTAGACTTAACCCAGATTTCTAGGCAAATTTTGGTTTTGGTAGTTTTAGGTTACCAAATTTGGGTGGCCAAATGACTTAGTTAATGGCATAATTTGGGTTTGTGTTCTTCATGAAAGTTTTAGGTCTATACCTCAACTATCCACTGGTAACATTTCAGGTCATTTAGACCTACCTAGCTCAAGTTATGGCCAAATGAACAAATACTATTCATTTGGTCATTTTTGTACAGGTCAGACTGAGAAAATCTGGATTTGGTCAATCTGTTCACTAGCTTTTAGTCACTTTTTGGGGATGATTCCGAAATGAAAATTGTGTCATTTTGTGTCTATTTTCATTCCCATTTGGTCTCATACCAATTGGACTTGTAAATTTTCAGTTTTGGTCCCTCAAAGGGACCTTGGTCCTGCTGCCAGCAGCATGACCACATTCAATCCGAATTTAAACTCAACTCCAACACTTCCAACACACTTCATTTGGTCACAAATGACCATTTTTCACCTCAAACTAGGTCAAACACATCATTTCACAATTTCTCACATTTTTTTACTCCTAAACCCTAAGTGTCCAAAACCCTAGTTCACCCATTCATTGTATTTAACCAATTCAATGCCTATATACATGCTTCTTAAACCCAATCAAGCTCACATACACTTTTAAATCCACCAAATTCATGAATACATATATCAAAACCCTAGTTGATCGAAATTCAGCTTGGTCCTTCAACAAAAAATTTTCTTTTCATTTAAGCATACTTCTAAGTTAGTTACGCTATAAACACAACTAATAAACTAAATTTTGCAACTTAAATCACTAATCTCAACTTGGATGCTAATTTTTCAATTTCCTTCTTCTTTTCTTCTTTCTTTTGTGATCAATCTTTTTCTCAAGTGACTAAATCAAGTTCTAATAAGTTAAGTTGGGGTCAAAATAGGTTTAAATGGTTGAAAGAAAGCTTGGATTCAAGCTTTTATGGTGTAACAATGGTGATTTAAGGGAGAGGGAAGAGTGGCTGGCTTGGTTGGGAGAGAAGACCAATAATATTTTTCATTTCTTCTTTTTTTGCTTTATGTATTATAACTGTCACACCCTACCCCTTTGTAAGGCATAACATGATCCCGTAGGATACCTAATGAATTACCAACTCCGTCTACTGATAACCCATTAAATACACTACAAGGGATTTTAAAAACTTTTCTTACTTATTTTACAGTGGTGAGCACTATTTACAGGTATTAAAAACTTTGGTGAACTGAAGTGAAACAATTAACTCTTTTGATTTATTTAGAATTTCTGTAAAAATTTTGGCAGAGTGCCATCTGTATTTTGGATAAAACAGTTCTTCAGAAAACCTGTAAAAGACACTTCAATAATTTTCCAAATCTCAACTCCAATACATTTCTCAACACAACAATTTATCAACTCAATTCCATAGAAATTTTTCAAAGTCTGAGATAAGGAAATATAATACAGCTTTTACAAGTCAAAACAGCTCATAATTATTTTACAACTTCAAGGTACAATTTGAATTTACAACTGCTCAAAACCAAAAACAAAATGTACATACAGTGTCATACATTACAGTACAAAATGCAAAATATTGGTATACTCATTATACCAGGTAATCCCTCGCTGGATGTATATGCAGCCTAGTCTCTTACTGTCTCTCTACTGCGGCGACAATAAAAGCTATCATTTGAGACAATGTCTCAGTGGTGCACAACATTAACCAAATACAATTTAAATCACAATTCATAAGTCATGTAAATAGTGGATACTTAAAATCATAGTTAAATTCAAGACAGTAATTGTCAACAAGAATTTAAACTCCATTTGTCAATATCACAATAATTTTCATAAGTTAGATCATGTTTGAATTCAAAAGACAGTATATGTCAATGAGAGTTTAAATCCATTTCACAATCTCACAATACATATCAATAAATCACACACAGCTTAATCATGATCCATAGTTCAATTCGTCCCAAAAGCCAATGGCTAATGAGGAATAACATGGCTAGCTAGCAAAAATATGAGTACTCATCCAATTCGTCCTCAACAGGCACACACCTCAACACTTCAGCCAGAGAGGGAATTCAATTCGTCCCACTAGACAAGCTAATGAGGAATACAATCAATATACATGATAGCTGTGGTTTCAAACCATTTCCAATGCTTTTAAATCAATAAGTATCCATCAATGTCATTCAAACAATTTCTCACAGTTTCAAATCATTTACAATGCTTTTCAAGCAATAAATATTCATTCAAATACAATTCCACAATTTAAAACAATAATATACAAATAATCAATATTTGTTTCAATTGAAAATAATTCAAAAGAATAGTTGTTGTGTACAAACCTCTGATATTTGTCTCCTGGTCTTGACTCAGTATTTCTTTCCCTTTTGCTGAGTCCTTGTTAACTGAGAAACACAATTTGAAGTGTTTCAATGCTAAATTAATTTGCCTCTAACGATAATGTTCGATAAACAATTCACTGAATACTTTTATTTGCTTAATCACCTAATATACCGACCCTCGATGCGTTTTAGGTAAATTAGGTCTTAGTGTCAATAATATGTCACATTCGATAGGGTTTTAGGTTTGGTACGTGTTACCAAACTCAATTCTATGTATATTGCGTTTTCTTGCATTTTATTGCAAATTGCTGGATTTCGGGATACTAGTTTGACCTAGCGTACGATCTAGTTCCCTCGGTTTTCGGGTTTCGGTCAAAACTACAAACTTGTAGATCTATGTCTTATTGCACGCGGGGCAAAATTTCAGGTCAATCCGAGTTAAGTAGACCAAGTCATGGTCATTATACTATTGCTGGTCAATTGGTATCAAATTAGGTCAATTTTAGGTCAATTTGGTCAACTTTGGTTCGGCCAGTTTTTGGACCCGAACTTGTGCAAGCTTTTTGACTTGCTTCTGGTCATTTCTGGGTTTTGGTGTCTTCATAAGACTTGTAGGTATGGGTCTTAACTATTCATGGTTAAAATTTCAGGTCAATTGGACCTGTTTTGAGTGAGTTATGGCCTAAACACTCACTGCTGCCCAATTGGTCATTTTTCAGGTCCTAATTGCACCTAATCCGAATTGGTCATTTTCTTAGATCACCTTGCAAGCAGAATTTTAGTATGCTTTCTTAATAAAAGTTGGCACATTTTGTGCCTAGTTCCACCTCCAATTGGTCTTATACCAATTGAGGTTACACATTTAAACTTATTGGCTAAAATGTACACTGCCCTTGGTTACTTTGCTTAACACACATCAATCACACACATTTACCTTGCAATATGTTTACTTCCCTACCAAATCTGTTTTGGTACATTACCAAAACCACATCCCACTTTACATTATCCTCACTTTGGGCTGATTACAATTATCTTCAATACACCAATTAAAGTTCACATTTACAAAGTCTAAATACAATCACATACACACCTAAACATCACTAATTCTCACATACACTTTACAAATTAATTTCATACACATATCCATCACTCCTTCTATGTCAACATTCTGCCAACATTTCCATGAATACATACATTTATTCAAGTGTCCCCAAGCTGCCGAAAATTGTCCTTCAACACCAAGTGTCCTACAATTCATTAAATCTCATTCCAAGTGCAAAGATCACCTTATACATGTGAAGTAATTCACTAGGTCATTAAATCATCATGATCAACATCATTCTCATCAATTATATGTACAAATACTTCATCAAATACATGACTCCATGGCTGTCCAAAATGAACACAACAATAACTCTTCAAACTCAAAAATTTTCTTCACAAACCCAACACCCATAACATGTACACAAAACTTAACAAAGCTATCTTCAAAAATATGAACTTACCTTATGTTTGGAGCTTGTTAAACCTTGCTTAAACTTCTCAAATTTAGTATCAAACTCTTCCTTGTGATGAGTAGACAAAGTTTCATGAAGGAACCTAAGAGATTGGAGTTGAAAATGGAGAGTTAAGAGAGCTTGCATGAAACGTTAATGGTGGCTTCCTCTTTCTCTCAATTCGGCATGGATGAGGAAATGGAGAAGATGAGTTTTGCAGATTGTTTATTTGATGTACACCTGCCCCTTTGTGTTTATTTTATTCCTTAGTGGTCCACTCATTTAAATTAAATCATAAAATAAGCTTAAATGTGTTATTTACACATTTTTCATCCCACTTTTGGCTATTTGTATTAGGTACCCCTCTTTTAATTTTTCATTTCATTTTCTAAGTGTAATATTATTTATTTTTAATGGACATTTAGGTCAAAAGACAATTCGGGGTGTCAAATGACCATAATGCCCCTGTTAGATTCGTTCGATTTTTCGGTAACACCGGGTTTTGTCTGTTTTTCAATTTCTCACTTTTCTTTGTACTAATTATTTAATTTTTCTTTGATCTTTCTAATGATATTTATTCTTCAATAAGGTTCTATTTAAGTCCTAAAAATGTTTTCTAGGGTTCCCATGATCCGAGCTAGTCAACGGTCCACGCCGTGACTTCCCGATCTGATCACCCATCGTTAGGTTTCATTTCGTTTAACTTGATCACATTTCTTTGCTATTATTTTTCCTTTGTTTTTCTTGTATTTTCTTTTCTTGTATTTCATTATTTTATGTCTCCTCCCTCATATTGAAGTGTAGTTCTAGGCATCCTAGCTGTCCGGACAACACTAGTCACCGGAACAGCAGAACGCACTACCGAACTTAGGGGTGTTACAATTATCCCCCCCTTAAATAAATTTCGTCTCGAAATTTTACCTGGCATTAGTCTCTGAACAGCTATGGGTGCTGTCTCCCCATATCCTCTTCACGTTCCCAAGTAACTTCCTAGCCTGAATGATGGTTCCACAGCACTTTAACCAGGTGTATCTGTTTGTTCCTCAGCTGCTTCACCTCATATGCCAGAATTTTTATAGGTTCTTCCTCATATGAGAGGTCTGGATTTACTTCAATCTCTTCAACTGATAGTACATGAGATGGGTCAGATCTGTACCTCCTTAACATGGACACATGGAAGACACTGTGTATCCTTGCTAGCTCTGGAGGTAATGCCAACCGATATGCCAAAGGACCCACTCTTTCCAGAACTTCATATGGTTCGATGAAACGAGGACTCAGTTTCCCCTTTCTGCCAAATCTCATAATCCTCTTCCAAGGAGAAACTTTGAGGAATACCTTATCACCCACTGCATACTCAATATCTCTTCTTTTCATATCAACATAGGACTTCTGACGGTCTGATGTTGCCTTGAGTCTATCTCTAATCAATCTGATCTTTTCCTCTGTCTCCTGAACAATTTCTGGCCCAATCATCTTCCTTTCACCTACCTCATCCCAACATAGGGGAGTTCTGCACTTTCTACCATACAAAGCTTCATATGGAGGCATCCCTATGCTTGATTGGTAGCTGTTGTTATAAGCAAACTCAATCAAAGGCAAGTGTGTATCCCAACTACCTTCAAATTCAATCACACAAGCCCGTAGCATATCCTCCAATATCTGAATAACCCTCTCGGTGGCCATCTGGGTGGAATCTTTGTCTTTGAAGTTCAATCTAGTTCCTAGGGCTCTCTGAAGACTACCCTAATCTAGAAGTGAACCTAGGATCTCTGTCAGACACAATTGATACTGGCACTCCATGCAATTTTACAATCTCATATATGTATAATCTGGCCAATCTTTCCAGGCTATAGTCCATCCGAACTGGTAAAAAGTGAGCAGACTTGGTCAACCTGTCAACTATAACCCATACTGCATCATGACTACTCTGTGTTCTTGGAAGTCCTGTAACAAAATCCATAGTTATTCGTTCCCATTTCCACTCTGGTACTGACAAAGGATGTAACAAACCAGCTGGAACTTGATGTTCTGCCTTTACTTGCTGACAAGTTAGGCATTTGGAAACAAATTCAGCTATATCTCTCTTCATACCCATCCACCAGTAATGTTCTTTCAACCCTCTGTACATTTTAGTTCCACCAGGGTGCATAGCAAATGGAGACTCATGTGCTTCCTTCATAATGATTTGTCTCAATTCCACATCACTAGGAACGCACATTCTGCCCTGATGTAGCAATAAACCATCCTCTCTCACAGAGAATTCAGGTTTCTTGCCCTGCTGGACTTCTTTCAGTAGCTTCTGATACTTTTCATCACTCTGAGCAGCCATTCTGATCTGATCAATCAACACTGGCTGAACATGCCAAGCAACTACTGTCTGTCCCTCATCATCAATCTCTAAACTGGCATCCTGTGCTTTCAATTCACATACCATGGACATAGGAGAAACTCTGAGATTTGCCATAGTCTTGCGACTTAAGGCGTCAGCCACTACATTTGCTTTTCCTGGCTGATAGTATATTAAGCAATCATAATCTTTGATGAGTTCTAACCATCTCCTCTGCCTCAAATTCAATTCCTTCTGGGTACCTAAGTACTTTAAGCTCTTGTGATCTGTGAAAATGTAGCATTTCTCTCCATACAGATAGTGTCTCTAGATCTTCAGAGCAAAAACAATAGCTGCTAACTCTAGGTCATGTGTTGGGTAATTCCTCTCATGCGGTTTCAGCTAGCGTGATGCATAAGCAATGACATTCCGATCTTGCATCAAGACACGACCTAACCCATTGTGAGAAGCATCACTATAAATCGTGTATTCTTTACCCGAGTAGGTAAAATGAGGACTGAGCTTGATAAACACCTCTTCAACTCATCAAAACTCACGACACTTATCCGCCCACCAAATTTTACATCTTTCCGGCTTGGTCAAGTGGAGAAGATAACATAGAAAACCCCTTCACAAACCGACGGTAATATCCAGCTAGACCTAAAATCGCGAATTTCTCGTGATGTTCCCGGGCGCTTCCAATTAAGGATAGCTTCTACCTTTGGAATCGACCTTGATCCTTCAAATGACACAACATGTCCCAAAAAGAGATTTCTTTCACCAAAATTCACATTCCGACAATTTGGCGTATAGCTGTTTCTCCCTTAAAGTCTGCAGTACAATCCGCAGATGCCTGTCATGCTCCTCTGCATTCCTTGAATA
Source organism: Hevea brasiliensis (assembly GCF_030052815.1). NCBI lineage: Eukaryota > Viridiplantae > Streptophyta > Magnoliopsida > Malpighiales > Euphorbiaceae > Hevea > Hevea brasiliensis. The sequence continues at coordinate 56,989,600 of NC_079493.1, forward strand.
TATCAAAATGTCATCAATAAACACCACCACAAATTGATCAAGATATGGTCCAAGATAGTGTTCATCGGATCCATGAAAGTACCGAGCATTTGTTAACCCGAATGGCATTACTAAAAACTCATAGTGGCCATATCGAGTTCTCAAAGCGCTTTTGGAATACTCGCTCTTGCACCTTCAACCGATAATAACCGGATCGCAAATCAATTTTGGAGAATATAGTGCACCCTTCAATCGATCAAACAGATCATCAATGCGAGGCAATGGATATTCGTTTTATTGTCACCTTATTCAACCGCCAGAGTCAATGCATAAGCGAGAGTACCATCCTTCTTCTTAACAAACAACACCGTGCTCCCCAAGGTGACACACTAGGGCAGATGAAGCCCTTTTCAAGTAATTCTTGCAATTGTATCTTCAACTCCTTCAACTCTGCTGGTGCCATTCTGTATGGTGTTATGGAGATTGGATCCACACCAGGCATAACATTAATTTCAAACTGCACTTCTCTTTCCGGAGATAATCCTAGCAATTCATTAGGAAACACATCTGGAAAGTCAAATACTGTAGGGATGTCCTTCAATGCTGGACTCCCCACTTGGGTGTCTACCACATGTGCCAAGTATGCTTCACACCCCTTTCTGATCATCTTTCTGGCTAGTGCAGCCGAAATGATGTTTGATGGCAATAACTGCCTCTCCCCTTGTATCACCACATCACTGTACTGAGGAAGGCCAAAAGTGACTGTCTTCAGCCTACAGTCAATCATGGCATGATGCCTAGCTAACCAATCCATGCCCAAGATGATATCATAATCTCTGAAGGGCATTTCAATGAAATCAGACAGGAAAGTGTGTCCTTAGATCACCAAAGGACAATCTCTATACATTCTATTAACCCTGACCTCTGTCTAACTGACTACATTAGCACCTCAAAGTCCATTTTTGTACATGGAACAGCAATGCAATCAATGATGCTAGCACTCACATAAGAATGGGTAGAACCCGGATCAAATAACACAAACACATTTTGGTTAAAAGTTGAGAAGGTACCAGCCACAACATCAGATGTCTCTGCCTCTTCCCTCTGTCTCATGGCATAGACTCTGACTGGAGCACTATCTTGCTCTGATTGTTTTACTGTGCCTTGGCTGCCTGCTGGGTTACCTCTACCCCTGCCTCTACCTCTGCTAGGTGGTTGTGAGCTTCGTGACAGTGGCTCAATCGACCCTTCTGCAGTAGTAGGAGGTGGTCCAACTCTGCGACTACTGGTGCAGTCCTTGGCAAAGTGTCCGGTGCCTCCATAGTTATAACAGGCTCCAATAGCCTTGTAGCAGATTCCACCATGATTCTTTCCACAAGTTTCACATTGGCGGGGAGGGTAGGAACCTCTGGTACTCTGCTGACCAGATAGGGGAGGTCTCTGTCCTGAATATCTTCCCCTACCAGATTTCTTGCCACCTCTGCCATGTCCCCCATAGTTTTTCCTCTTCCCAGTATGACCACTGGAACTCTGTTCTACTGACTTTCCCTCTTTCTCTGTCTTCTCTGATCTCTTTTTCTCTGGAGCAGTCTCAAACTCAACTCTTTCCAACTCTAGGGCTTGAGAAACAAGTTCAGAGAAGTTAGTGTGTTTGAAGCCGATCACTTGTACTGACATCGGGCTTCAAGCCAGTTTCAAACCTCTTGCATCTTTCCCTGCTGGTAGCAAGCAAACTTACTGCATAATGGCTCAGGCGGGAAAATTCTCTTTCATACTCAGCCACTGATCTGTTCCCCTGTTTCAAACTTAGGAACTCTTGTAGCTTCTAGTCTACATAAGCATCAGGGATATATTTCTGCCTGAATTCCCTGAGGAAGTCATTCCATGTTAGCACTGCAGGCTCTACCAGACTGTGGGGAATGGTTTTCCACCAGTCATAAGCATCCCCCTGTAGTAAGGACACGAAGTATTCAAATCTAAGCTCTTCTGTACAATGTAGCTTCTTGAACACCCTATCCATCCTCTCTAAGCCTTTGCTCGACTTCTAGAGGATCTACTGTCCCCTTAAACTCTGTAGCCCCATACTTCATCAATTTATCATACTGCCTCGTAGGAGACTGTGGTTGTACCACTGGTGTTTGTATTGGGACTTGAGTAGGCACATTACCAACCATTTGTTGGAACATTGCAGCCATCTGCTGAGCGAGCGAATCGAAACTGCAGATGCTGCAGGGGTCTTCTTTGAACCACTAACATTTTGTAGGCCTGGGGCATCCCCTTGCACCTCAGCCTCAATAGATTGATCGACTGAACGATCACCCTCTTCCATATTCAATGCAAGGATTTAAGATCTCCTGAACAAATAACACAAGGAGATTTCCTCCTGTTAGTGCATATTTATAATGTAATGTACTGTATGTATCAAACAATGATATTGAGCAGTTGTACTATGAAGAAAGAATATTCAAGTAACAGGTGAAAACAGAATTTAAAAACTTTGCTCTGATACCACTAAAACATGTCACACCCTACCCCTCTGTAAGGCATAACATGATCCCGTAGGATACCTAATGAATTACCAACTCCGTCTACTGATAACCCATTAAATACACTACAAGGGATTTTAAAAACTTTTCTTACTTATTTTACAGTGGTGAGCACTATTTACAGGTATTAAAAACTTTGGTGAACTGAAGTGAAACAATTAACTCATTTGATTTATTTGGAATTTCTATAAAAATTTTAGCAGAGTGCCATCTGTATTTTGGATAAAACAGTTCTTCAGAAAACCTGTAAAAGACACTTCAATAATTTTCCAAATCTCAACTCCAATACATTTCTCAACACAACAATTTATCAACTCAATTCCATAGAAATTTTTCAAAGTCTGAGATAAGGAAATATAATACAGCTTTTACAAGTCAAAACAGCTCATAATTATTTTACAACTTCAAGGTACAATTTGAATTTACAACTGCTCAAAACCAAAAATAAAATGTACATACAAGGTCATACATTCTGATTACAAAATGCAAAATATTGGTATACTCATTATACTGTAATCCCTATTTGGATGTATATGCACCTAGTCTGCTCTGTCTCTCTACCTGCGACAGCAATAAAAAGCTATCGCTGAGACAATGTCTCAGTGGTGCACAACATTAACCAAATACAATTTAAATCACAATTCATAAGTCATGTAAATAGTGGATACTTAAAATCATAGTTAAATTCAAGACAATAATTGTCAACAAGAATTTAAACTCCATTTGTCAATATCACAATAATTTTCATAAGTTAGATCATGTTTGAATTCAAAAGACAGTATATGTCAATGAGAGTTTAAATCCATTTCACAATCTCACAATACATATCAATAAATCACACACAGCTTAATCATGATCCATAGTTCAATTCGTCCCAAAAGCCAATGGCTAATGAGGAATAACATGGCTAGCTAGCAAAAATATGAGTACTCATCCAATTCGTCCTCAACAGGCACACACCTCAACACTTCAGCCAGAGAGGGAATTCAATTCGTCCCACTAGACAAGCTAATGAGGAATACAATCAATATACATGATAGCTGTGGTTTCAAACCATTTCCAATGCTTTTAAATCAATAAGTATCCATCAATGTCATTCAAACAATTTCTCACAGTTTCAAATCATTTACAATGCTTTTCAAGCAATAAATATTCATTCAAATACAATTCCACAATTTAAAACAATAATATACAAATAATCAATATTTATTTCAATTGAAAATAATTCAAAAGAATAGTTGTTGTGCACAAACCTCTGATATTTGTCTCCTGGTCTTGACTCAGTATTTCTTTCCCTTTTGCTGAGTCCTTGTTAACTGAGAAACACAATTTGAAGTGTTTCAGTGCTAAATTAATTTGCCTCTAACGATAATGTTCGATAAACAATTCACTGAATACTTTTATTTGCTTAATCACCTAATATACCGACCCTCGATGCGTTTTAGGTAAATTAGGTCTTAGTGTCAATAATATGTCACATTCGATAGGGTTTTAGGTTTGGTACGTGTTACCAAACTCAATTCTATGTATATTGCGTTTTCTTGCATTTTATTGCAAATTGCTGGATTTCGGGATACTAGTTTGACCTAGCCGGACGATCTAGTTCCCTCGGTTTTCGGTCAAAACTACAAACTTGTAGATCTATGTCTTATTGCACGCGGGGCAAAATTTCAGGTCAATCCGAGTTAAGTAGACCAAGTCATGGTCATTATACTATTGCTGGTCAATTGGTATCAAATTAGGTCAATTTTAGGTCAATTTGGTCAACTTTGGTTCGGCCAGTTTTTGGACCCGAACTTGTGCAAGCTTTTTGAGTTGCTTCTGGTCATTTCTGGGTTTTGGTGTCTTCATAAGACTTGTAGGTATGGGTCTTAACTATTCATGGTTAAAATTTCAGGTCAATTGGACCTGTTTTGAGTGAGTTATGGCCTAAACACTCACTGCTGCCCAATTGGTCATTTTTCAGGTCCTAATTGCACCTAATCCGAATTGGTCATTTTCTTAGATCACCTTGCAAGCAGAATTTTGGTATGCTTTCTCAATGAAAGTTGGCACATTTTGTGCCTAGTTCCACCTCCAATTGGTCTTATACCAATTGAGGTTACACATTTAAACTTATTGGCTAAAATGTACACTGCCCTTGGTTACTTTGCTTAACACACATCAATCACACATATTTACCTTGCAATATGTTTACTTCCCTACCAAATCTGTTTTGGTACATTACCAAAACCACATCCCACTTTACATTATCCTCACTTTGGGCTGATTACAATTATCTTCAATACACCAATTAAAGTTCACATTTACAAAGTCTAAATACAATCACATACACACCTAAACATCACTAATTCTCACATACACTTTACAAATTAATTTCATACACATATCCATCACTCCTTCTATGTCAACATTCTGCCAACATTTCCATGAATACATACATTTATTCAAGTGTCCCCAAGCTGCCGAAAATTGTCCTTCAACACCAAGTGTCCTACAATTCATTAAATCTCATTCCAAGTGCAAAGATCACCTTATACATGTGAAGTAATTCACTAGGTCATTAAATCATCATGATCAACATCATTCTCATCAATTATATGTACAAATACTTCATCAAATACATGACTCCATGGCTGTCCAAAATGAACACAACAATAACTCTTCAAACTCAAAAATTTTCTTCACAAACCCAACACCCATAACATGTACACAAAACTTAACAAAGCTATCTTCAAAAATATGAACTTACCTTATGTTTGGAGCTTGTTAAACCTTGCTTAAACTTCTCAAATTTAGTATCAAACTCTTCCTTGTGATGAGTAGACAAAGTTTCATGAAGGAACCTAAGAGATTGGAGTTGAAAATGGAGAGTTAAGAGAGCTTGCATGAAACGTCAATGGTGGCTTCCTCTTTCTCTCAAATCGGCATGGATGAGGAAATGGAGAAGATGAGTTTTGCAGATTGTTTATTTGATGTACACCTGCCCCTTTGTGTTTATTTTATTCCTTAGTGGTCCACTCATTTAAATTAAATCATAAAATAAGCTTAAATGTGTTATTTACAAATTTTTCATCCCACTTTTGGCTATTTGTATTAGGTACCCCTCTTTTAATTTTTCATTTCATTTTCTAAGTGTAATATTATTTATTTTTAATGGACATTTAGGTCAAAAGACAATTCGGGGTGTCAAATGACCATAATGCCCCTGTTCGGGTTAGGTTCCCGATTTTTCGGTAACACCGGGTTTTGTCTGTTTTTCGATTTCTCACTTTTCTTTGTACTAATTATTTAATTTTTCTTTGATCTTTCTAATGATATTTATTCTTCAATAAGGTTCTATTTAAGTCCTAAAAATGTTTTCCAGGGTTCTCCGCAGTCCAGGGCTAGTCAACGGTCCACACCGTGACTTCCCAGTGCGGTCACCCATCGTTAGGTTTCCCGGCTCGTTTAACTTGATCACATTTCTTTGCTATTATTTTTCCTTTGTTTTTCTTGTATTTTCTTTTCTTGTATTTCATTATTTTATGTCTCCTCCCTCATATTGAAGTGTAGTTCTAGGCATCCTAGCTATCCGGACAACACTAGTCTCCGGAACAGCAGAATGCACTACCGAACTTAGGGGTGTTACAATAACTCTTTAATTATCCTATAGTTTCAATTTTTAATAATTAAGTTTATTGCATCATGCTTATGTCACCACATGATTTCATTACTTTTTCAACTTTTCTTTTTCTTTTTTTTTTCATTTATTTTTCTATTAGTTCTTTAATTTAATTCCCGACTTCAAAATTTTCTTTTCTCTGATTTTATTTGATAGTTAGGTTAGGAGTCAGCTCTTGGGGTCAATTGACCAAATTGCCCTTCGCCGGTTCAACCCGGTTTGCAAATAATTCAATATTTCTTCCGGCTCCCTAACCTAATTATTTGACTGACTTAACAATTCTTTTTCGTGATTTTCTCTTTTCCACTATTTTGTAATAGTCTTAAGGACCGCAGCGTTACATTTTACTATTCGAAATTTGAGTTTATCACCCATCGCTGTGACTCTCGGCTCGTTTAACTTCTTATGTTCTGTTTTTCTTATTTATACTTAACTAATTGACAATTACTAATTATTTGTGTTCAGGGCTTATCTAGTTGTCTTAAGTGTGGTTCTAATCCCCTTAATTATTCAGACCGACTCCGGTCACCAAAACAGTGAAATATACCAGGCTATGCAAATAGGGGTGTTACAATTCTCCCCCCCCCCCCTTAAAATAAATTTCGTCTCAAAATTTTACCTGGTATCAATCTCTGAATAGTTGTGGGTGTTGTCTTCTCATGTCCTCTTCTCATTCCCAAGTAGTCTCCTGGCCCGAATGATGGTTCCACAGCACTTTTACTAACGGGATCTGCTTGTTCCGTGGCTGCTTCACCTCATAAGGCAGAATCTTTATGGGTTCTTCTTCATATGTGAGGTATGGATTTACTTCAATTTCTTCTACTGGTAGTACATGAGATGGGTCTGATCGATACTTCCTCAACATCGATACATGGAAGACATTATGTATCTTCTCCAACTCTGGAGGTAGTGCCAAATGATATGCCAAAGGACCCTCTCTTTCCAGAACCTTATATGGCCCAATGAAACGAGGACTCAGTTTCCCCTTTCTGCCGAATCTCATAATTTTTTCCAAGGGGAAACCTTGAGGAGTACTTTCTCACCCACTGCATACTCAATATCCCTTCACTTCAGATCAATGTAGGACTTCTGACTGTCTGATGCAGTCTTAAGTCGATCTCTGATCACCCTAATTTTCTCTTCAGTTTGCTGAATAATTTCGGGTCCAATCATCTTTCTTTCACCCAAGTCATCCCAACATAATAGGGTTCTACATTTTTTGCCATACAAAGCTTCATATGGAGGCATCTCAATGCTTGATTGGTAGCTATTATTGTAAGAAAACTCAATCAAAGGCAAGTGTGTGTCACAACTGCCCTCAAATTCAATCACACAAGCCCGTAGCATGTCCTCCAAGATCTGAATTACTCTCTCAGACTGGCCATCGGTCTGTGGGTGGAATGCTGTGCTGAAGTTCAATCTAGTTCCTAGGGCTCTCTGAAGACTACCCCAAAATCTAGAAGTGAACCTAGGATCTCTATCAGATACGATGGATACTGGCACTTCATGCAGTCTTACTATCTCATCAATGTATAACTTGGCCAATCTTTCTAAACTGTAGTCTATCCGGACTGGCAGAAAATGAGCAGATTTGGTCAGTTTGTCAACAATAACCCATACTGCATCATGACTCTTCTGTGTCCTCAAAAGTCCCATCATAAAATCCATAGTTATTCTCTCCCATTTTCATTCTGGTACTGGTAGTGGATATAACAACCCAGCGGGTACTTGATGCTCTGCCTTTACTTGTTGACAAGTTAGGCATTTGGAAACAAACTCTGCCACATCTCTTTTCATACCCATCCACCAGTAATGCTCCTTTAGCCCTCTATACATTTTTGTGCCACCAGGGTGTATGGCAAAAGGAGACTCATGTGCTTCCTTCAAAATGATCTACCTCAAATCAACATCATTAGGAACACACATTCTACCCTGGTATAGCAGTAGACCATCATTTCTAACTGAGAACTCAAGTTTCTTGCCCTGTTTGACTTCTTCCAACAGCTTCTGATACCTTTCATCATTCTGAGTAGCCATTCTGATCTGATCAATCAACACTGGCTGTACATGCCATGCAACTACTGTCTGCCCCTCATCATTAATCACTAAGCTGGCATGTAATGATCTCAACTCATGTACCATAGACAAAGGAGTAACCCGTAGACTTGCCATAGTCTTGCGACTTAAGGCATCAGCCACAACATTAGCTTTCCCTGGCTGATAGTCTATCAGATAATCATAGTCTTTTATCAACTCTAACCATCTCCTCTGTCTCAAATTCAACTCTTTCTGGGTACCCAAATAGTTTAAACTCTTATGATCTGTGTAGATGTAACACTTTTCCCCATACAAATAGTGTCTCCAGATCTTAAGAGCAAACACAATAGCTACAAGCTCCAAGTCATGTGTCAGATAATTCCTCTCATGCGGTTTCAGCTGGCACGATGCATAGGCAATGACATTTCGATCTTGCATCAATACATAGCCTAACCCATTGTGAGAAGCATCACTATAAACTGCATATTCTTTACCCGAAGTAGGTAAAGTCAGGATTGGAGCTTCAGTCAAACATCTCTTCAATTCATCAAAACTCTGTTGGCATTTATCCGTCCACTGAAATTTCACGTCTTTTTAAAGTAGCTTAGTCAATGGAGATGCCAACATGGAGAATCCCTTCACAAATCGACAGTAGTATCCAGCTAAACCCAGAAAACTGTGAATCTCTGTGATATTTTTGGGTGGCCTCCAATTAAGGACAGCTTCTATTTTACTTGGATCTACCTTGATGCCCTCTTCTGATACTATATGCCCCAAGAAAGATATTTCCTTTAGCCAAAATTCACATTTCGACAATTTGGCGTATAGCTGTTTCTCCCTCAAGGTCTGTAGTACAATCCATAGATGTCTATCATGCTCTTCTGCACTCCTCGAATAGACCAATATATCAACTATGAATACCACAACAAACTGGTCGAGATATGGTCTGAAGAGAGTGTTCATCAGATCCATAAAAGCAGTTGGAGCATTAGTCAACCCGAATGGCATAACCAAGAACTCATAATGGCCATAGCGGGTTCTGAAGGCAGTTTTAGGAATACTCTACTCTTATACTTTCAGCTGATTATAACCTGATCTCAGGTCAATTTTGGAGAACACAGCTGCACCCCTCAACTAATCAAACAAGTCATCAATGCGGGGTAATGGATACCTATTCTTTATTGTCACCTTATTCAACTGCCGATAGTCAATACATAAGCGGAGAGTGCCATCCTTCTTCTTAACAAACAACACTGGAGCTCCCCATGGTGACACACTAGGGCGGATAAAGCCCTTGTCAAGCAATTCTTGCAACTGCACTTTCAACTCTTTCAATTCTGCTGGTGCCATTCTATATGGTGTTATGGACATTGGGTCCACACCAGGCATAACATCAATTTCAAACTGCACCTCTCTTTCTGGAGGTAATCCTGACAATTCATCAGGAAACACATCCGGAAAGTCACATACAGTCGGGATGTCCCTCAGTGCTAGACTCCCCACTTGGGTGTCTATCACATGTGCCAAGTATGCTTCACACTCCTTCCTGATCATCCTTCTAGCTGTGCAGCCGAAATGATGTTTGATGGCAGTAAATGCCTCTCCCCATGTATTACCACATCACCGTACAGAGGGAGACCAAAAGTGACTGTCTTCAGTCTACAGTCAATCATGGCGTGATGCCTGGCTAACCAATCCATGCCGAAGATGATATCATACTCTCTAAAGGGCATTTCAATCAAATCTGAGAGAAAAACATGTCCTTGGATCACTAGAGGATAGTCTCTATAGATTCTGTTGACCCAAACCTCTTGTCTTAACGGACTAGTTACTAGCACTTCAAAACCCATTTGGACACATGGAATAGCAAGTGAACTGACTATGCTAGCACTAACATATGAATGGTTTGAACCCGGATCAAACAACACAAATACTTCTTGATCAGAGATAGAGAATGTACCAACTACAACATCAGAAGTCTTAGCCTTTTCTCACTGTCTCATTGTGTAGACTCTGGCTGACGCACTTCCTTGTGCTGACTGACCAACCGTAACTTGACTGCCAAAAGCAGTGCCTCTACCTCTGCCTCTTCCTCTGCCAACAGTTGTGAACTTCTGGAAGCAGGACTTTGAATAGATCTTTCGGCAGTAGTAGGAGCTGGACTATATTTAGGAGCACTAGTGCAGTCTTTTGCTAAATGGCCCTTGCCTCCACAATTAAAGCAGGTTCCCGTAGCCCAATAGCATTCTCTCCCATGAATCTTGCCACAAGTCTCACAGGGGCAGGCAGGATATGAACCCCTGCTCGACTGCTGACCAGACCTAGGGGGTCTTGTCCAGAGAATCAGCCCCTTCCAAATCTTCCACCTCGACCTCTGTTAGGTCCACCAAATTTCTTTCTCTTCCCAAAAGTACCACCAGAACTTTGTTCAACTAATTTTTCCCCCTTATCTTTCTCTGATTTTTCAACTTTTTCTGATTTTTCTTTTGTTGGGGTCGCTTCTGATTCAATCCTTTCTAACTCAAGTGCTTGAGACATGAGTTTTGAAAAATTGCTATGCCTGAATCCCATAACTTGCATCCTCAAACTGGGCTTCAAACCAGTCTCAAATCTCTTGCACCTTTCCTTACTGGTAGAAAGGAGACTCCCAGCATAATGGCTTAAGTGGGAGAACTCCCTCTCATATTCTGCCACTGATTTAATCCCTTGCTTCAGACTTAGAAATTCTTGCAACTTTTGATCCACATATGCGTCTGGGACGTATTTTTGTCTGAATTCTCTGATGAAGTCAACCCAGGTCAGTACTGGTGGTTCAGCTAAGCTATGGGGGATGGTCTTCCACCAATCATACGCATCCCCTTGCAGTAGCGACACAGAATATTCAAACTTTAGTTCATATTGGTAGTGCAGCTTCTTAAATACTCTATCCATCCTTTCAAGCCATTGCTTTGCCTCTAAAGGGTCCACTGTACCCTTAAATTCTGTAGCCCCATACTTCAATAACTTATCATACTGTCTGGCTGGAGGCAGTGGTTGTGCCACAGGTGTCTGGGGAGGAGCTTGAGCAGGCATACCCCCAACCATTTGTTGAAACATCGCAGCCATTTGCTGTGCAAACTGTGCAGGAAACTGCGGCATTTGTGGGCTGGTGCTATTGATCCATTGACATTATGTAAAGCTGGGGCTTCACCTTATGCCTCAGCTTCAACAGATTGCTCAACTGAGCGATCCCCTTCTTCCATTTCAGTCTAAAATTAAGGTATCTTCTGAACAAATAACACAAGGAGATTTCCGTCCGTTAGTTCATATTTATGATGTAATACACTGTATGTAACAAATATGGACATTTAGCAGTTGTACTTAACAAGGAAAGACACACACATTCTAAAGTGAGAACATACTTCAAAAATTTGCTCTGATAGCACTAAAACATGTCACACCTTACCCCTCTGTAAGGCATAACATATCTCGTAAAATACCTAATGAACTACCAAACTTCACCAACCGATAACTCATTAAGTACCCTACAAGGGATTTTAAGACAATTTTCTTACTTTTGATAAGTGGTGAGCATTTTCTAATAGGTATTAAAATTATTTATTCAAAACTGAAAACTAGTTAAAATTTTTGGCCCATTTTATTTTTTCGTAAATTTTATAAAAATTTCGGCAGAGTGCCGTCTGTATTTTGAGAAAATAGTTCTTCAAATACCTGTAAAAAGCACTTCCAATTATTTATTTCAACCACTTCTTTAAATTCATAATCAATCTCAACCAATTTCTCAAGTTTCAAAATTCAATAATCCTCATTTCTCAATTTCCAAAAATTCAGTAATCATCAAGATACTATCAATCAATTTCATTCATTCATATTTCATTAAAGATAAAAAATTTATATATACATCATACTAAAAATTTACATTAAAAGAAATTCAAACTAAATTTTATTACAAACTTTATACAACTTTGAACAAGCTGCTCAAGACCAATTTTATATGTCCACACAATTACGTACATTACATACATCAAAATAAATTTTTACAGTCAGGGTATAAAATATACCCGATAGCTTCAAGGCAAGTAGCTCCTCAATCCTCAGCAGCTCAATCTGCTGCTCCTCTAGTCTCTATATCTGCGACAACAATAATAGCCATTGCTGAGTACTAGGACTTAGTGGTGCACAACATATTAAAATAATCTTTATGCAGAATTTAATTCATATTTATTCAAAAATTGGACTGCACATGAGAATTAAATACAAAACATGAATTATGAGATTTTAATCCAAACAATTTCATTCCAAAGTATCAAAACACATTTCATAAAACCCACAGTTATATCATGCCATTTGAAACAAATATAATCTCAATAGCCAGAGGCTAAGGAGAAGTCACATCACAAGGCTAGCTAGCTCAAATATATGGATATCCATTCAATTTCTTCTTCTACTGGCACACACCTCAACACTTCAGCCAGAGAAGGAATCAAAATTCGAAACTGATTACCCCCACTAGTCATGCTAGTGAGGTGTTCAAATATATGTTCATGACACTGTGGTTTCAAAACTTATCTTAACAATTTACTAAACATTTATGCCATCTTAAATATACACAAATAACTTTCAACAATTTAAATCAAAAGCATAATAAATAGTTCATCACAATGATGTCATAATTCAATATTTCAAATTATTCAAAACAATATGTAAAAGAGAATTTACAGAAATTCTACGTTGTGCACAAACCTTAAGCGAGTCGCCTCTTGGCCTTGACTCGATTCCTCGGGTTCTTTCCCGGTGTTCTTTTCCACTGAAACACACAGTTTCACAGTGTTTCAATAATATAACTTAGCATAAATCCTAAAATAAATTTAAATTCACTTTTACCTAGCTCTAATGTGCTAAACTTGACGTTCTTTAAATTTTGTTTTTTGGGGTTACTATTCACTACACTATTCAAGTCAATTTGTTGACTTTCTAAGGCTTAATAGGTATTGGAATTCCAACTTCACCCACATACCACATTTTGGTCACTAAATTTATTGGTTTTTGTTGTTTACTCAAATTCTAAGTCTTTTAGGCAAATTTGCAAATTTTCAGTTTTGGTGTCTTAAGTTGCACTATTCTATTGGTCATTTTTCTGTTAGAATTTGACAAAACTTCCTTTATAGAAAATGTTTCCTATTGTCTTAACTTTATTGTCCTTTTTGGATCACTCCAATTGGAGTTTTGTAACTCAAGTTATAGCTATTTGAATCATGGCTGCCGGATTGGACTTAACCCAGGTTTCTGGGCAAATTCTGGTTCTGGCAGTTTTAGGTTACCAAATTTGGGTGGCCAAATGACTTGGTTAATGGCATAATTTGGGTTTGTGTTCTTCATGAAAGTTTTAGGTCTATAACTCAACTATCCACTGGTAAAATTTCAGGTTATTTAGACCTGCCTAGCTCAAGTTATGGCTAAATGAATAAACATTGTTCATTTGGTCATTTTTATACAGGTTAGACTGAGAAAATCCAGATTTGGTCAATTTGTTCACTAGGTTTTATTCACTTTTTGGGCATGATTCCTAAATGAAAATTGTGTCATTTTGTGTCTATTTTCATTCCCAATTGGTCTCATACCAATTGGACTTGTAAATTTTCAGTTTTGGTCCCTCAAATGGACCTTGGTCCTACTGCCTACAGCATGACCACATTCAATCCGAATTTAAACTCAACTCCAACACTTCCAACACACTTCATTTGGTCACAAATGACCATTTCTTACCTCAAAATAGGTCAAACACATCATTTCACAATTTCTCACATTTTTTACTCCTAAACCCTAAGTGTCCAAAACCCTAGTTCACCCATTCATTGCATTTAACCAATTCAATGCCTATATACATGCTTCTTCAACCCAATCAAGCTCACATACACTTTTAAATCCACCAAATTCATGCATACATATATCAAAACCCTAGTTGACCGAAATTCAGCTTGGTCCTTCAACAAAAAATTTTCTTTTCATTTAAGCATATTTCTAAGTTAGTTAAGCTATAAACATAACTAATAAACTAAATTTTGCAACTTAAATCACTAACCTCAACTTGGATGCTAATTCTTCAATTTCCTTCTTCTTTTCTTCTTTCTTTTGTGGTCAATATTTTTCTCAAGTGACTATATCAAGTTCTAATAAGTTAAGTTGGGGTCAAAATAGGTTTAAATGGTTGAAAGAAAGCTTGGATTCAAGCTTTTATGGTGTAACAATGGTGGTTTGAGAGAGAGGGAAGAGTGGCTGGCTTGGTTGGGAGAGAAGACCAATAATGTTTTTGATTTTTTCATTTTTTGTTTTATGTATTATAACTCTTTAATTATCCTATAGTTTCAATTTTTAATAATTAAGTTTATTGCTTCATGCTTATGTCTCCACATGATTCATTACTTTTTCAACTTTTCTTTTTCTTTTTTTTTTCATTTATTTTTCTATTAGTTCTTTAATTTAATTCTCGACTCTAAAATTTTCTTTTCTTCAATTTTATTTGATAGTTAGGTCAAGAGTCAGCTCTCGAGGTCAATTGACCAAATTGCTCCTCGCCGGTTCAACCCGGTTTGCAAATAATTCAATATTTCTTCCGGCTCCCTGACCTAATTATTTGACTGACTTAACAATTCTTTTTCGTGATTTTCTCTTTTCCACTGTGTTCGTAATAGTCTTAAGGACCGTGACATCACATTTTACAGTTCAAAATTTGAGTTTAAATCGACTTCGCAGTCCTTCCTTAGAAGGTCACCCATCGCTATGACTCTCGGCTCATTTAACTTCATATGTTCTGTTTTTCTTATTTATACTTAACTAATTGACAATTACTAATTATTTGTGTTCAGGGCTTATCTAGTTGTCTTAAGTGTGATTATAATCCCCTTAATTGTCCAGACTGACTCCGGTCACCGGAACAGTGAAATATACTAGGTTATGCAAATAGGGGTGTTACATAAGTATTCTGCATTTACCTCATACAAAGTTTATATCTTGATATCTTTATGCTTATTTAATAAATATTACTACATGCAAACTCCATCAATGGAACATATCTATTCTTGCTCCCTCCGAGAGCAGCAATACAACTTCTAAATATATTCTCAAATACCTAAATCATTCCTTCCTGTCTAGAATATCAAAATAACTATAAGATCCCATATCAAGGTCTAGATATCTTCACCCTCAAGGTGCTTGTTCTAATTTATAGCCATACTGAAATCTCTAACTGATAGCATTTCCTGTAATAGTACTTTATCCTGGCATAACTGCACCCAATCAAAGACCACTTGCAAACATCCTCATTTTGGGGTACCACGAGGAAGCACGTAGCTCTACACAATAATTCTATGTCGGTACTGTAATATATAGCTTACAGTATAAACATCAAGAACATTACATACTCACTACGATATATCCTCATGGACTAGATTTTCTAACATCTTATCCTTCTTACCCTTGAAATCTACAGCCCCATACTTTCTGATTCTTCCTAAAGGTGACTTCTGCTGAGGCTATGGTGGTGGAATTGCCCCAGTCATCTGTCGAAAGAACTCGGTCATTTGCTCAAACAAGGCCTGTTGGGATTGTGCAGGCACCTCTTGCACTATCGGAGCAAGTTCTCCCCTATCTCTAACATCACTCCCAATTGGGGGATGACTTACTACTTCTTCCTCTATTGCCTTTTGCAGTTCTGATTCCATATCTTATCCTAAAATAACAAAAAATAAATAGATCTGCATTAGTGTCACCTCGACTTTTATGAATACAATGCATGTTATGCACACTAGCTCTTTCTACTTATCTATGCCTAGGAATGCCTAAACCATGCTTGATACCACTAAATGTAACACCCCTCACCCATCTACAGTGTAGCCAAGCAAGGCATGCCACACAGTGTGCCAAAGCACCTTATCTTATCCTATTTCACTTTAGTTCTTAATTTATTTATTCAAAAATCTTTAAGTAAGGTTTAAGCCATTTTTGCTATTAATTAAAATCTGATTTAATTTGAAATTCCAAAAATTTTACCAAAAATCTGGCAGAGTGCTGGCTAAAAATTGGAAAAATAGTTCTTCGGACCTGAAAAAGAATAATTTCAATAATCTCAACACAAGGTCATATATTCCCAGTATTCTCAATCTCAATCTCATTCATATTCAAACTCAACTCATATATCAAAATTCTCAATTTCATTAATATACATAATTTGCAACTATTTGCATAAATTCACAGTCTACATATTATAAAAATTAATTACATCACATACTTATTCAATACAATTTCTTAATTTGCATTACAACATAAGAAACATTTTTAATGTATAAAATACATAATATGCTTAATGTGAGCCGTATCTATATGTAACACCCTTATGTTCGGTAGTGCGTTCTACTGTTCCGGTGACCAATGTTGTCTAGACAGCTAGGATGCCTAGAACTACACTTATATATGGGTGATGTAACACCCCTATGTTTAGTAGTGTGTTCTACTGTTCCTGTGACTAGTATTGTCCGGACAGCTAGGATGCCTAGAACTACACTTAGTTATGGGTGAGGAGACATAAAATAATGAAATACAAGAAAAAAAAATACAAGAAAAACAAAGGAAAAATAATAGCAATGAAATGTAACCAAGTTAAATGAGCCGAGAACCCTAGCGATGGGTGACCCCACCGAGAAGTTGCAGCGTGGACCGTTGACTAGCCCTGGACTGTGAGGAACCTTGAAAAGTATTTTTAAGACTTAAATAAACATCTATCGAAGCATAAATATCATTAGAAATGTCAAAGAAAAATTAATTAATTAGTACAAAGAAAAATGAGAAATCGAGAAAACGATAAAAATAGGTGTTACGAAAAATCAGGAATGCAACCCGAACAGGGGCATTGTGGTCATTTGACACCCGAGTTGTCTTTTGACCTAAATGTTCATTAAAAATAAATAATATTACGCGTGGAAAATGTCATGAAAAATTAAATTGGTGGTATATAAATTAAATAGCAAAAGATAGGAGTTAAATGTGAGAATATGGAAACTTTAGAATAAATAAACATTAAATCTTTACTTAGTGCTCCACTAACCCCATTAAGTGGACCATTCAACATCATAGGACAGCAGAAATAACTTATCTTTCTCACCTTGCCAAAACTAGCCGAAAATTGGTGAAGGATATCCTCCATGGCCAAAGCTTCTAAGCTCCATGCAAGCTCCACTCTCCCATCTTCAAGCCATGATCCTTACATTTTCCTTCACTAAAGTTGTTCTACACAACTTGGGCAGTAGATAGGCAATAAGAAAATTAAGTTTTGGTAAGGTTTTGAAGAATTTCAAAAGTGGTAAGTATGTAGTTTGAATTTTTGTTTCATTAAACTTTGAATGGGTGTTGTGGGTAGTTGATTTGTGGAAGGATTTTTGAAGTTTGATGAGTTAATGGAGAGGTACATTTTGGCAGCCATGGAACTTCAATAAGAACAGTTTATACTTGCATGTAAATAGTGGGTTGAATTGTAACACCCCTAAGTTCTGTGAGTGCTCATTGCTCGGTGACTGATCTTTTCTGGACAGCTAGGATGCCTAGAACTACACTTCAATATGAGTGAGGAGACATAAAATAATGAAATACAAGAAAAGAAAATACAAGAAAAACAAAGGAAAAATAATAGCAAAGAAATGTGATCAAGTTAAGCGAGCCGGGAAACCTAGCGATGGGTGACCACACCGGGAAGTCACGGCGTGGACCGTTGACTAGCCCTGGACTGCGGGGAACCCTGGAAAATATTTTTAGGACTTAAATAGACACCTATTGAAGAATAAATATCATTAGAAAGATCAAAGAAAAATTAAATAATTAGTACAAAGAAAAGTGAGAAATCGAAAAATGGACAAAACCCGGTGTTACCGAAAAATCGGGAATGCAACCCGAACAGGGGCATTATGGTCATTTGACATCCCAAATTGTCTTTTGACCTAAATTTCCATTAAAAATAAATAATATTACACTTGAAAAATAAAATGAAAAATTAGTTTAGTGGTACCTAAAGTAAATAGCTAAAATCATGGGTTAATGTGGGATAAATGAATAATTAACATATAATATGATTTAAATTTGGTGAGTGGACCACTTGGGAATAAAATAAACATAATGGGGCAGCTGTAATTCCATCACATAAGCTAAAACTTCATCTTCCTCAAGGTTCCATTAAACATGCCGAATTGAAGGAAAAAGAAAACCCCATTGCCATTTTCATGCAAGCTCACCTAACCTCTCCATTTTCAACTCCAATCACTTAGGTTCCTTCATGAAAAATGGTCTACTCATCACAAGGAAGAGTTTGATACCAAATTTGAGAAGTTTAAGCAAGGTTTAACAAGCTCCAACCATAAGGTAAGTTAGTATTTTTGAAGATAGCTTTGTTAAATTTTGTGTGCATGTTATGGGTGTTGGATTTGTGAAGAAAATTTTTGAGTTTGAAGAGTTATTGTTGTGTTTATTTTGGACAGCCATGTAGTCATGTATTTGATGAAGTATTTGTACATATAATTGATGAGAATTATGTTGGTTGTGATGATTTAATAACCTAGTGAATTACTTCATATTTATATGGTGATTTTTAGCACTTGGATGGGAATTGATGAATTGTAGGACAATTTGGTGTTGAAGAAGATTTTCGGCAGCTTGGGGACACTTGAATAAATGTATATGTTCATGAAGATATGGGCAGAATTGTGGCATTAAGGATTGATGGATATGTGTATGAAATTGTTGTGTAAAGTGTATGTAAAAACTAGTAATGTTTATGTGTATATGTAATGGTATTTGAACTTTGGGAATTAGAGTTATATTTGGTGTGTTGAGGATAATTGTAATCTGCCCAAAATGATGTTAATGTAAAGTAATATATAGTTTTGGTAATGTACCAAAACAGATTTGGTAGGGAAGTAAACATATTGCAAGGTAAATGTATGTAATTGATGTGTGTTAAGCAAAGTAACTAAGGGCAGTGTATATTTTAGCCAATAAGTTTAAATGTGTAACCTCAATTGGTATGAGACCAATTGGAGGTGGAACTAGGCACAAAATGTGCCAACTTTCATTGAGAAAACATACCAAAATTATGCTTGCAAGGTGACCTAAGAAAATGACCAATTCGGATTAGGTACAATTAGGACCTGAAAAATGACCAATTGGGCAGCAGTGAGTGTTTAGGCCATAACTCACTCAAAACTGGTCCAATTGACCTGAAATTTTAACCATGAATAGTTAAGACCCATACCTACAAGTCTTATGAAGACACCAAAGCCCAGAAATGACCATAAGCAAGTCAAACAACTTGCACAAGTTCGGGTCCAAAAACTGGCCGAACCAAAGTTGACCAAATTGACCTAAAATTGACCTAATTTGATGCCATTTGACCAGCAATAGTATAATGACCATAACTTGGTCTACTTAACTTGGATTGACCTGAAATTTTGCCCCGCGTGCAATAAGACATAGATCTACAAGTTTGTAGTTTTGACCAAAACCCGAAAACCGAGGGAACTAGGCCGTCCGGCTAGGTCAAACTAGTATCCTGAAATCCAGCAATTTGCAATGAAATGCAAGAAAATGCA
Source organism: Hevea brasiliensis (assembly GCF_030052815.1). Classification (NCBI taxonomy): domain Eukaryota; kingdom Viridiplantae; phylum Streptophyta; class Magnoliopsida; order Malpighiales; family Euphorbiaceae; genus Hevea; species Hevea brasiliensis. The sequence continues at coordinate 57,009,456 of NC_079493.1, forward strand.
ATATACATAGAATCGAGTTTGGTAACACGTACCAATCCTAAAACATTATCGAATGTGACATATTAAGGACACCAAAACTTAATTTACCTAGAAAATATTGAGGGTCGGTATATTAGGTGATTAAGCAAATAATAGATTTTAGTGAACCACTTAACAAGCATTATCGATAGAGACAATTTAATTTAGTACTGAAACACTTTAAATTATGTTTCTCAGTTAGTAAAGACTCAGGGAAAGGGAAGGAAACATTGAGTCCAGACCAGGAGACAGTCATCAGAGGTTTGTGCACAACTAGTTTTTAACTGATTTTGTTTTGAATATTTCATATGATTAAATGACATATTTTTCTTATGTATTATGTTTAACAAGCATTGGATTTAATTCAATGATTATTGAAATTGTTATAGTAGGTATAAATTTAGCTTTGTGAAATGGTATTTCCACAAGTATTAAGCATTGTTATGGATTGAATAAATTATGTTTTAGAAAATTGTGATAGAACATGTTTTGAATTGTGATGGCAATTTTCATGGAAAAATGCAATTGTATGATTTGAATTGTGATGAGCATAAAACTTTATTGGATATTGAAATTGACTTTGAATCGAATTGTATTGTGATTTATGCTCACTAAATGGATTGTAATATTGTTTTATATCTCACTATAGATGCTTGACTAGGTTATTACCCGTCTCTCTCATTTGTTGAGAAGACAATGGAGTTAGTTGTGTTTTGATTACCATGGTACGTGCACAAGCTTAGATTTTCCTCTGATTTGAGGTTAGATCTAAGTTTATTTTATCGTTATGGCCCTTGCGGAAGATTCATTATTGTGATGGTACTGTGCACGATGATTCGACCTCCCCGACCATAGGGAGTTAGAATCTGATTCGACCTCCCCGACCATAGGGAGTTAGAATCACATCGAATATGGCCCTTTCGGATTAGTCTTGCATATTAGTGAGATAAAGATTGATTTTTGAGATACAGAATGGCTTTTGAATGGTAAGAAATTGTGATTTCAATTATGGTTTATGTATAATTGATTTTGTTGAATTACTTAAATAGTTAGTCATGGTTTGATAAATTGAATTTTGTGATCAAAGTCATTTATACAAATGATTTACATTATTGGCAACGAATATTTTGAGTTTTGGAATTTGATGAGTATTCAGATTTCCAAATTATTTACTGTAAATTTTGTCAATGTATATTGTATTATGTTTTAAATTATAGTTGTGCACTACTGAGTTCACCACTCAGCGATAGCTTTGTATGCTGTCGCAGGTAAGAAGAGCATAGAGCAGTAAATAAATTTCCTTGAAGATATATTCAGATCAGCTCCAGGTATATCATAGGTATACCCATGTACATAGGTTTTGATGTATGCATGTAATAATATGTATGTAAATTATTTGAGCAGTTGTATAGAAACTCTTGTAAAATATTTTGGTATGTAATTAAATGTAAATTATTGTAAATGTAAATTTGAGATTTCATTTACTTGAATAGTTTTGTATTATATTTCTTGTATCTCAGTATTTGAAAAATCACTGCGGATTTGAGTTGAGAAAAATGTTGTGTTGAGAAATATGTTGGAGTTGAGATTTGCAAATACATATTGAAGTGCTTTTTACAAGTTTTCTGAAGAACTGTTTTATCCAAAATACAGAGGGCACTCTGCCAAAATTTTTACATAAATTCCAAAAAATTCAAATGTGTCAATTCTATCACTTCAGTTCAAAAAGGTTTTAACACCTGTAAATAGTGCTCACCACTGTAAAAGAAGTAAGAAAAGTTTTGAAAATCCCTTGTAGTGTATTTAATGGGTTATCAGTAGACGGAGTTGGTAATTCATTAGGTATACTACGGGATCATGTTATGCCTTACAGAGGGGTAGGGTGTGACATGAATGATGATTTATAGGTTTGATTGTATGGTACTTGAATTCCATGTGTAAGGTATGATTGATGAGCACTCCTAGGATGCCAAGAAACACAACATCTAAATATTGGAACCAAGATCTTTAATCATCCAAACAAGGCAGAATTTCAGATTGAAAACCCAAGTGTCAATACACAAATAGTAACAAGCTAAAGCATATTGATCATCAAAATAAGACTAGCAAGGGGTTCATGCTGCTAGAATCCAAGTTCTTTCAAGAAACATGGAAGAAACATAGAAGAAACTCAAGCTCCAGCAATGGAGTTCTCTCCCTAATACTCACACTTAAACTAGAAAAATGAAGGCTACCCATACAATCTGAATATCTTGGGTTATATATAGCATCTCTAAAACCCTAAAAGTGTGCCAAAACCCTAAAAGTGTGCCAACATGGCTAAAAAGACAAAAATAAAAGGCTCCTCAATCAGATGGGGCGTTTCCATAGGGGGGGGGGACCAGTTGGGACCACTTGGTTTATGGCGACCCTTTATGTAGTGGGGACCATAAGTTAGCGAGAACACTTTAGGTGGTAGCGACTTTTTTAATGTAGTGGGGACCAACAAAAGGTATCGAGACATGGCAAATCCAAATAAGCATAAAGCTCCTCCAATCCACTTGGCCAAATGGTCTTGTGCCAAGTCATGCCGATGTGGCGAAGTCACGATGTGGCGCCACTTGTCAAGTCTCCCATGCCAACTTGTGTGAGAATGATCCACCTAAATTCCAACAATATGCAAGAAAGTCCAACATGGCAATTTTGATCCCCCTTGTGCTCACAATGCTCCAACACCAATGCTTGCAGCTCTCTAGCTCAGCTCTGGTGATGGGTCCTCTAAATAATGGCATAGGCACTGGTGCTTCTTCATCATCCTCCTCCTTTGAAAGAATTCGTCCTCGAATTTGGTCCCGCATCAATGCAAGGGGAAAGATCGAGAATGTTAAAAGAATTGCTAACACCATACTCACTAGGTAAATCAATCTTGTATGCATTGTTGTTGATCCTTTCTAGCACTTTGAATGGACCATCACACCTTGGTAATTTCGACTTTCTTAGGTTTGGAAATCGCTCTTTCCTTAAATGCACCCAAACAAAGTCACTGGTTCAAACACAAGAGGCTTTCGGCCTTTATTAGCATGAGTAGCATATTGTGCATTTTTCTTTTCAATTTGTAACCTAGCTTGCTCATGCAATTTCCTAACCAAATCGCTTTCTTTTACCATCAAGACTATTAATATGATCAACGGTAAAGGCAACAAGTCTAATGGTGTCAATGGATTAAAACCATACACAATCGAAATGGTGAAAATCCAGTGAAGAATGCACTACTCTGTTATAAGCAAACTCAACAAAAGGAATGCAATCTTCCCAAGATTTCAAATTTTGTTTAACCATCACACGCAATAAAGTAGTTAAGCTTCTATTCACTACTTCTTGTCCATCATGCAGGGATGACAAGTAGTTGAGAACAACTTTAGTACCTAACTTACCCCACAACACCCTCCAAAAGTGACTTAGGAACTTAACATCTCTATCACTTACTATAGTCCTAGGTATACCATGTAACCTGACTATCTCCTTAAAGAACAAATTGGCTATGTATGTGGCATCATCTGTTTTGTGACACGGTATGAAGTGTGCCATCTTAGAAAATCTATCAACAACCACAAATATAGAATCATGACCTCTCCTAGACCTAGGCAAACCCAAAATAAAATCCATAGAAATATCAGTCATAGGGTCCATAGGAATAGGCAAAGGTGTATAAAGACCATTTGGCATTACTCTAGACTTTGCTTTCTTACATTCAACACACCTAGAACACATTCGATCAACATCTTTCCTCATATGTGGCCAAAAGAAGTGTTCTTGCAATATGTTTAAAGTCTTAGCAACACCAAAATGTCCCATCAAACCACCACTATGTGACTCCAAAACAAGCAAGTCTCGCATAGAGCATTTAGGCACACAAAATTTATTCTCCTTAAACAAGTATCCATCATGCCTATAAAATTTCTGAAATGCACTTTTCTCACAAGCAGCATATACATTACAAAAATCTACATCATCAACATACAATTCTTTCATGAACTCAAAACCAAGCAATTTAGCATCAAGTGTAGACAAAAGTGCATGTCTCCTAGAAAGTGCATCACTACAACATTCTCTTTTCCTTGCTTGTATTTAATCACATATGGAAATGACTCCAAAAATTCAATCCACTTAGCATGCCTTCTACTCAACTTATTTTGACTCTTAATATGCTTCAATGATTCATGATCTGAATGTATGACAAACTCTTTAGGCCACAAATAATGTTGCCAAGTTTCCAAGGCCCTAACTAATGCATACATCTCCTTATCATAAGTAGAGTAATTCAAGGCAGCTCCATGCAATTTCTCACTAAAATATGCTATTGGTCATTTCTCTTGCATGAGAACTGCACCAATTCCTACACCACTTGCGTCACATTCAATCTCAAAAGTTTTATCAAAATCTGGCAAACTCAACAAGGGTGCGAACACAATCTATCTTTAAGTTCAGAAAATGCATGTTCATGTTTCTTTTTCCACTCAAATGCAACATTCTTTTTCACCAATTCATTCAAAGGAGCAGCAATTGTACTAAAATTAGGCACAAATCGCCTATAGAAACTAGCCAATCCATGGAAACTCCTAACCTCGGACACATTCTTAGGATTTGGCCAATCTCTAATGGCTTTGATTTTCTCTTCATCAACTGTACACCTTTACTACTTACAACAAAACCAAGAAAAACAACCTTATCCAAGCAAAATGAACACTTTTTCGCATTCGCATACAAATTCTCATTTCTCAACACATCAAAAACAAGTCTCAAGTGATGCAAATGCTCGTCTATGTTCTTCTTTGTAAATCAAAATGTCATCAAAATACACAACAACAAATTTTCCAATGATATTCCTCAACACATGATTCATCAAACGCATAAAAGTGCTAGGAGCATTTGTGAGCCCAAATGGCATCACCATCAATTCATACAACCCATATTTAGTTTTGAAAGCGGTTTTCCACTCATCACCAATTTTCATTCTTATTTGGTGGTAACCACTTTTCAAATCTATCTTAGAAAACACACTTGCACCATGCAACTCATCAAGCATATCATCAAGGCCAGGATTGGGTGTCTATACTTTCTGATGATTTTATTGATGGCTCTGCAATCCACACACATGCGATAACTCCCATCCTTCTTAGGCACTAGCAACACAGTACAAAGACATGGGCTCATGCTCTCCCTAACATAGCCCTTCTCCATAAGCTCCTCCAATTGCCTTTGTAACTCCTTTGTTTCTTTAGGATTTGTTCTATATCTTTGGTCTATTCGGTATTTGTGCTCCAGTACCAAGTCGATCTGGTGCTCAATCCCTCGATAGGTGGCAATCTGGTGGCAACTCATTCGGGAAGACATCTTCATATTCCTGTATAAGAGACAAAGCATCACTAGGCAAATGTGAATCAAGGTCAGTAACACATAAATTAACCTCTTTGTACATAAGTACACAAAGAGGTCTTCCTGAATGTAAAGCCTCTCTAACTTCTCTTTCCTTCACATACAAACTCATTCTTTTCTCTCCACTCTCCTTTTGCCCCTAGCTTTCCTTTTTCTCATTTGCTCTTTTTTTTTTCTTTTGTTTCTTTTTTTCTCTCTTTTTCTTCTCTCTTCTCTTTCTTTTCACTCTCATCCAGTTCGGCCTCTCTAAGTTTTTCTCTCCAAGTTTCTTTCTTTTCTTCAATGGATCTAAGAATCCTCATTTGATCTTCATGCACTTCATGCATTTGATCTTCATAGGAAGTAATGAGTATGTTTGACCTTCCTTAGTGACCGTGTACCTGTTCTTCCTACCATCATGCACAACGCTTCTATCATACTGCCATGGACGACCCAACAAAAAATGCGTGGCAACCATAGGCACAACATCACAAAGTATCTCATCATGATACTTGCCAATGGTGAATGGCACCACCACCTGTTTTGTAACCCTCAACTTCCCATAATCATTCAACCATTGCAAGCCATATGGTTTTGGATGTGTAGTTGTAGGCAAACCCAACTTGTCCACCAAAAGTGAACTAGCCACATTACAACAGCTCCCACCATTTACAATCACACTACACAACTTGTCACTCACCAAGCACCTAGTATGGAAGATGTTCTCCCTTTGCATTTCATCACCACACTCCATACTCACTTGTGCACTTAGTGTGCGCATGGTGACAAGGATATTGCCATCCATAGGTGGCTGATCTCCCTCATCGTAGCAATCATCCTCATGCTCATCAACATTATCAGATTCTTCCTCCCTTTCCTCTTCACTTTCTAACTCTCCATTTTCCCTAACAACCATCACTCTTTTATTTGGACATTGTGAGGCATAATGTCCATTTCCCAAACACTTAAAACACTTCAATTCTCTAGTCCTTGTAGGAACTCCCTTATTCTTCTCCTCTACTTTCTCCTTTCCTTTCCATTCTTCTTTCTTGAATTTGGGAACTTCTTTCTCCACCCTTGAAGGAGCAGACCAATTCGACTTCCAATTACTCCTAGGAGCCGAATGGTTGGCTGGTGCATATCTAGCCACATTCTTCCTTTTTAGTTGCTTCTCCACTTTAAGTGCCATTTGTAGCATATCCTCCACCTCCACACAAGGTTGCAGCTCCACAATATTAGTAATTTCAGGATTTAACCCATTCAAAAAGCGAACCATTGTAGCTTCCCGATCCTCCTCGACATCAGCTCTAATCAACGCTATCTCCATGGCCTTGTAGTATTCTTCGACACTTTTAGTACCTTGAGTGAGTTTTGTAACCTTTGAAGCAGCTGTGGTAGTAAGGTGGCACAAACCTGTTCGCAAGATTCCCTTCATTTCGTCCCATGTCTCCACGGTTCGTTGCCCATTTCTCCTCCTCCTACTCAACAACCGATCCCACCATACAATTGCATACTCTTTGAATTCTCTGTTTGCTAACTTCACTTTCTTTTCTTGAATAATGGTGGCACTCAAAAATCAACTCCACTGTCTCTCCCACTCCAAATAAACTGGATTATCCTTCCCATGAAAAGGTGTAATTTGCATCTTTATACTAGCTAAAATCCCATCAACTATCTCCTCAATTCCATCTCTATCCCAATGATCAACGAGCCTAAAATTTCTGCCACCACTTCTTCCCATAGGCCCTCTAACCCTAGGTGGTCTATGCCCTCTTCCACCATAATGGTAGTTCCATAGTCATAAGCTTCATCATACTCATCATCATTCCATTCAACTTCTTCATACCCTTCATTCCTATGTTCGCTTGAAATCTACCTTCATTTCTATTCGATTTCCCACATTTGCTCCCCATCATTCCTCCTATTTCTATCTTCTCTGTCCCTTCTCATCTCTTCCATAAACACAGTAATCTCATTTCTCATTCCCCTCAATACATCCAATTCATCTCTAAAGTCATTCATTTGCACATTCATCCTTTCAAAGCTTTGTGCTCTGATTCTTTAAAAATTCGATCATCAGAAACTCCCTTTTTCTTCATTACCTCCACTACAACCAGTTGTCTCTTGTAATTGAGACATGATTTGGCTGCAAGAAAACGGTTAGTAGAAATGGCTCACCCTCTCAAGTGTTTAGCTCAAGTGTTTTCGCACAAATTTGTGCTCTTACCCTCTTTTGGCACTCACACACTCTTGCCTTTTACCACTCAAGAGTTTGCTTCCCTTGTTCCTTTGGGAACTAAAATTCTAAACAAGCACAAATACTTGCTAATTTTATCAAAATAATCAACAAACGAAATGGAAGAAACGAAATTGCAATAACCAAAGAGTGTGACACTAGAGCCAAAGAAATGGAAGACGCCAAAGTAGAAGCAAATGTGAACGAAATGGTATGATTTTTGAAAAGCTGTATGAGAGACAACCCACAGAATGATATCAAGCTCAAACTTCCAATTTCATAGCCAACTTTGCACAAATACCAGATTCACACAATTAACAAAAATATGCAACAATTTTGGTTCACCACACAAACGAATATATTTTGATCTGAAATTTGGTATACATAGGCATCCCAATCTTGACTAACTCTGGTAAAATTTCAGGAGTTTCGGATGAGTTTACTAGGTGAACGAAATTTGACTAGGTCTGCGCAAAATTTTGGTTCGGTAGGCAAACAATGTCACAAAACCCTGAAAATTGACACAAAAGCTACCGAGATGGAGTATAATCACCTGCAAAATTTGGAGCTTTAGGTTGGTTTGGTGTGTTAACTCAATTTGATCGGGTTTCGCAAATTTTGGTTCGGTAGGCAAACTATGTCACAAAACCACTGAAAATTGACACAAAAGCTAATGAGATGGAGTATAATCACTGCAAAATTTAGAGCTTTACGGGTTGGTTTGGTGTGTTAACTCAATTTGATCGGGTTTGCGCAAATTTTTGGTTCGATAGGCAAACGTGGAATTTTCACATCAAATATGGCATGTGATGTGTCTAGTAATACCCAAAGTTGTTGGTAGATTATCGTGCTCAAATTCAATGTTTAACTCCACAATTCACAATTTCATCACTTATGTCACTTGTCAATTTTTTTTTTTCAAAGACAACACAATCCAATCTCCTTTTCTTTTTTTTTTCTTTTTTTTTTTTTATACGATGCAAAGGATAAAAATTGCAGAATCAAATCGATACCACTCAAGTATTTTGGCAATCCAAATCAAGCTCTACCCACTAGCACACAGGCACATCCCAAGCATTAATTACCCAATTTAACATACTCGGACTTGATATCATATAACTCAAGAGGCAAATAGCTAGTGTCAAAGATAGGTTTCACTTGATTAACTCTAATCCTCTGAGACAAGCTCAAAGAAAACAAGATGAACAAGAGATTTAATCTAAGATTAAGCAAAATCCTACACTAAAATTAAGACTACCAAGTTTGACCAGAAGAGTTCAAACAAAAAAAGAAAAAATCAGTACCTAAAATGCAGATTTGATTTGGCTACAAAGAACAAGGCACTAGATGATGAAACTAATAGACATCTAAAGGTCCTACAATGGTGACTATTATAGTTAACCAAACAGAAAGAAAAAGAAGTTTTAATGGATAAATACCTTGTTAGATGCCAAGGCTCGATACCAAAATGATGAGCACTCCTAGGATGCCAAGAAACACAACATCTAAATATTGGAACCAAGATCTTTAATCATCCAAACAAGGCAGAATTTGATTGAAAACCCAAGTGTCAATACACAAATAGTAACAAGCTAAAGCATATTGATCATCAAAATAAGACTAGCAAGGGGTTCATCTGCTAGAATCCAAGTTCTTTCAAGAAACATGGAAGAAACATAGAAGAAACTCAAGCTCCAAAGAATGGAGTTCTCTCCCTAATACTCACACTTAAACTAGAAAAATGAAGGCTACCCATACAATCTGAATATCTTGGGTTATATATAGCATCTCTAAAACCCTAAAAGTGTGCCAAAACCCTAAAAGTGTGCCAACATGGCTAAAAAGACAAAAATAAAAGGCTCCTCAATCAGATGGGGCGTTTCCATAGGGGACCATTTGGGACCACTTGCTTTATGGCGACCCTTTATGTAGTGGGGACCATAAGTTAGCGAGAACACTTTAGGTGGTAGCGACCTTTTTAATGTAGTGGGGACCAACAAAAGGTATCAGCACATGGCAAATCCAAATAAGCATAAGAAGCTCCTCCAATCCACTTGGCCAAATGGTCTTGTGCCAAGTCATGCTGATGTGGCGAAGTCACGCTGATGTGGCGCCACTTGTCAAGTCTCCCATGCCAACTTGTGTGAGAATGATCCACCTAGATTCCAACAATATGCAAGAAAGTCCAACATGGCAATTTTGATCCCCCTTGTGCTCACAATGCTCCAACACCAATGCTTGCAGCTCTCTAGCTCTGGCTCTGGTGATGGGTCCTCTAAATAATGGCATAGGCACTGGTGCTTCTTCATCAATGATTTTGGAAGCTTGGAAACTAATTGAAGGAGATGTACAAATCGACAATTTTGAAGTGTATATCAAAATGTGTTGTTTCATGGTTTGGTTTATGGAATTATATTGTTGAATTATGGTGCTTGTTATGGCAGCATGTATATGTGTATAAAGGTTTGAATATGGACATGTAAATGAGCTATGTCATATGGTTAAATTGTTTGTAATTGGACTTGGAAAATTCTGTACTATAATGTGCATATTGAGAATGGTTACAAGCTGCCAAAATGACCAAAAATGAGTTGCTAAATGTGTTTATGTTATGGTACAAACCAGAAATGACATGGAAGAGTGACTTGGTAAGCATGGGATGTGTAATTGGTAAAGGGTGAATAATGTGCAATAGGGCAGTGTAGGTTTTGGCTTAGAACCTCAAGTGTGTGACTCCAATTGGTATGAGACCAATTGGAGGTGAAACTAGGCACAAAAAGTGCCAACTTTCATAAAGGAAGCTTACCAAAATTTTGCTTGGAAAGTGACTTGAAAAATGACCAAATCTGGATTAGTGCTTTGAAAACCTGAAAATTGACCATTTGGACAGCAATTTGTGTTTTGGCCATAACTCACTCAAAACAGGTCCAATTGACCTGAAATTTTTACCATGTATAGTTGAGACATATATCTACAATTCCTATGAAGACATCAAAGCCAGAAATGGCCAGAACCAAGCGAAATAGCTTGCATAATTTTAGGTCAAAAAACCGTCCAGACCAAAAGTGACCTAAAAATGACCTAAACCTACCATTTTGGTACATTCTGTCCAGCATTGGTAGATTGACCATAACTTGGTCTACATAACTCAGAATGATCTAAAATTTTGCCCCGCGTGCAATAAGACATAGATCTACAAGTTTGTAGTTTTGATCGAAACCCGAAAAATAAGGGAACTAGGTCGTCCCGCTAGGTCAAATTAGTATACCGAAATCCGACAAATTGCAATAAAATGCAACATACTTGGAAATGAATTTGGTAACATGTACCAATACTAAAAGGCTACAAATGTGACATATTGGTAACATTAAAACCTAATTCACCTAGACTGCATTAAGGGTCAATATCTTAGGTTGACTAAGGAAATAATAGAATTCAATAAGTTAATTATTAAGCCATATTGTTAGAGACAGTTTAAATGAGTACTGAAACACTTCAAATTGTGTGTTTTAGTTAGCAAAGACTCAGGGAAGGGGAAGGAAACACTAAGTCAAAGCCAAGAGACAGTTATCAAAGATTTGTGCACAACAGTTATTTCTTTTGAATTTTTCAATTGAAATAAATTATGACTATTTGTATATCATTGTTTTAAATTGTGAAAAATTGTTTGAATGATATTTGATGGATACTTATTGATTGAAAAGCATTGTAAATGGTTTGAAACCATAGCTATCATGTATATTGATTGAATTCCTCGCTAGCTTGTCTAGTGGGATGAATTGAATTTCCTCTCTCGCTGAAGTGTTGAGGTGTGTGCCTGTTGAGGACGAATAGAATGAGTACTCATATTATTGCTAGCTAGCTATGTTATTCCTCATTAGCCATCGGCTTTTGGGATGAATTGAATTCCTCACTAGCCATCGGCTTTTGGAATGAATTGAACTTTAGCAACATGATTAAGCTCTGTGTGTGTATGATTTATTGATATTTATTGTGATATTATGAAATGGAGTTTAAATTCTTTATGACATTCATTGTCTTTGAATTTAACTATGGTTTTAAGTATCCACTATTTATATGACTTATGATTTGTGATTTAAAGTTGTATTTGGTTAATGTTGTGCACCACTGAGACAATGGCTCAGCGATAGCTTTTCATTGCTGTCGCAGGTAGACAGACTGACAGAGCAGCAGACTAGGCTGCTAGTACTACACTGAGAGATCATCGGGTATATTGAGTATACCATATTTTGCATTTTGTATTGTAATGTATATTCACTATATGTATATAATGTTCTTGGTTTTGAGTAGTTGTAAATTAAAATTGTACATTGAAGTTGTAAAATAAATTGTAAATTATTTTGGTTTGTAAATATTGTGATATATTTCTTTTATCTCAGCCTTTGAAAACACTAAAAAATTATTGTGGATTTGAGTTGACAAATGTTGAGAAACATATTGTGTTGATTAAATGTTGGAGTTTGAGATTGACAAATATATTTGAAGTGCTTTTTACAGGTTTTTGAAGAACTTTTTTATTCAAAATATAGATGGCACTCTGCCAAAAGTTTTACAGAAATGACTAATAATTCAAATGTGTTAGCTATTTCACTTTAGTTAAAAAAATTTTTTAACACTTGTAAATAGTGCTCACCACTGTAAAAAGAAGTAAGAAAAGTTTTAAAATTCCTTGTAGTGTATTTAATGGGTTATCAGTAGACGAAGTTGGTAATTCATTAGGCATACTATAGGATAATGTTATGCCTTACAGAGGGGTAGGGTGTGACAGGTGAGGAGACATAAAATAATGAAATACAAAAAAAGAAAAAACAAGAAAAACAAAGGAAAAATAATAGCAATGAAATGTAACCAAGTTAAATGAGCCAAGAACCATAGCGATGGGTGACCGCACCAGGAAGTTGCGGCGTGGACCATTAGACTAGCCCTGGACCGCGGGAAACCCTGGAAAATATTTTTAAGACTTAAATAAACATCTATTAAAGTATAAATGTCATTAGAAATATAAAATAAAAATTAAATAATTAGTACAAAGAAAAACGAGAAATTGAGAAAACGACAAAACTCAGTGTTACCAAAAAATCGGGAATGCAACCCGAATAGGGGCATTGTTGTAACACCCCTATGTTCGGTAGTGCGTTCTACTGCTCCAGTGACCAGTGTTGTCCGGACAGCTAGAATGCCTAGAACTACACTTCGATATGAGTGAGGAGACATAAAATAATGAAATACAAGAAAAGAAAATACAAGAAAAACAAAGGAAAAATAATAGCAAAGAAACGTAACCAAGTTAAGCGAGCCGAGAACCCTAGCAATGGGTGACCGCACCGGGAAGTCGCAGCGTGGACCGTTGACTAGCCCTGGACCGCGGAGAACCCTAGAAAATATTTTTAAGACTTAAATAGATATCTATTGAAGTATAAATATCATTAGAAATATCAGAGAAAAATTAATTAATTAGTACAAAGAAAAGTGAGAAATCGAGAAAACGACAAAACTCGGTGTTATCGAAAAATCGGGAATGCAATCCGAACAGGGGCATTGTGGCCATTTGACACCCCGAGTTGTCTTTTGACCTAAATTTCCATTAAAAATAAATGATGTTGCACTTGGAAAATGTCATGAAAAATTAAATTGGTGGTACATAGTTTAAATAGCAAAAATTAGGAGTTAAATGTGGGAATATGAAAACTTTAGAATATTAAATGTTTAATCTAAGTTAGTGGTCCACTAACTCAATTAAGTGGCCATATAATCAGCATATTTTGGGCAGATTTCTCATCTTCTTCAACATTGCAAAAACCAGCCGTGAGCCTCCATTGAAGAACCTCCATGGCCATCCATGGCCAAGCTCCATGCAACCATGATTTAGCCATATTTTTCACTAGCTTCCTTCACAAAAACTGTTCTACACCACTTGGGCAGTAGATAGGCAGCAAGAAAATCAAGTTTAGTCAAGGTTTTGAAGAGTTTCTAAAGTGGTAAGTTTGTGTTTTTGGTTATTGCTTCATTAAAGTTTGTGAGGAGGTTATGGGTACTTGAATTGTGGAAAGAATTTTGAGGTTTGATGTTTGAAGGGAGAGGTGTATTTCTGGCAGCCATGGAAACTCCTTAAGGACAGTTTATTCTTGCTTGTAAATGATAGATAAAAGGGTTGATTATGTGTTTATATGTATAGGAATAAATTGGGTGATGTATACTAAGTACATTGTGAATGTATACTTGAATTTGGAAGCTTGGATATTAATGGAGAGAGGTGTATGAATCGGCAATTTGATTTGGTGAACCATAAAAATGTTATTTCATGTTTGGTTTATGGAATATTAATGTTGAATTGTGGTACTTGTTATGGCAGCTTGTGTATATGTATAATGGTGTGAGGTTGGACATGTAAATGAGCTAGGTTAGGTGATTGAATTGTTGTAATTTGAGCTTGAAAAATTCTGTACTAAATGGTGCATATTGAGTGTGATTGTAAGCTGCCAAAATGACCAAAAATATATTGTGAAATGTGTTTAGGTTATGGTACAAACCAGAATTGGCATGAATGTGTCATTTGGTAAGTGTTAAATGTATCATTTGATGAGTGATGGACAATGAGCAATAGGGCAGTGTGTGTTTTGGCTTAGAACCTTAAGTGTGTGGCTCCAATTGGTATGAAACCAATTGGAGGTGATACTTGTCACAAAATGTGCCAACTTTCATGAAGGAAGCTTACCAAAATTCTGCTTGTAAGGTAACTTGAAAAATGACCAAATCCGGATTAGTGCAATTAAGGCCTGAAAATTGACCAATTGGGCAGCAGTTAGTGTTTAGGCCATAACTCACACAAAACAGGTCCAATCGACCTGAAATTTTGATAATGAATAGTTAAGACATATATCTACAAGTCTTATGAAGACACCAAAGCCCAGAAATGACCATAAACAAGTCAAACAGCTTGCACAAGTTCGGGTCCAAAAACTGGCCGAACCTAAAATGACCTAAAGTGACCAATTTTGATGCATTTTGACCAGCAATAGTAAAATGACCATAACTTGGTCTACATAACTTAGAATGACCTGAAATTTTGCCCCGCTTGCAATAAGACATCGATCTACAAGTTTGTAGTTTCAACTGAAACCCGAAAACTAAGAGAACTAGGTCGTCCGGCTAAGTCAAACTAGTATCCCGGAATCCAGCAAATTGCAATAAAATGCAATATACATGGAAAGGAATTGGGTAACATGTACCAACCCTAAAAGGCGACATATGTGATATATTAGTAACATTAAAACCTAATTTACCTAGAATGCATCGAGGGTCGACATGTTAGGTTGACTAAGCAAATAATAGAATTCAGTGAATTAATTATCAAGCATTATCGTTAGAGACAGTTTAAATGAGTACTGAAACACTTCAAATTGTATTTTTCAGTTAGCAAAGGCTTAGGGAAAGGGAAGGAAACACTGAGTCAAGGCCAAGAGACAGTTATCAAAGGTTTGTGCACAATAAACCTTATTTGAGCCCTTTTGTCATTGAAAAATTGATTTAGTGTGTTTTATGAAAATTTGAAGTTAATTAAGAATTGTGTTGCCATCTTGTGAATGAAATTATGACTTTGGAAATTTATTGGATTTCTCACGAATCATTTGAATAAAATGTTTGGAATTGATTTTGTTTTCACATTTAGCATGACAGTATCACATTATTCCTCCTCCATTTATGGGGTTGAGATCGTTTATTTTCCTCCCTCTCTGGTTTACCAGTTGAGGTTGTAGATCGGATGAGTACTCATTAGCTAGCTAGCCACCTCCCTCATTGATTTCGATTAGTGGGGTTGTAGATTGCTTTGTCGTGGTGTACAACGCGGCATTGATCGGAAATTTGTGTCATGGCTAAAGTTGTGTATGAATTGGCAACACTGTGTTCTTAAATTATTTGACTAAATTGTGTTATTATGATTTTTGATAATTTGTAAAATGGAGTTTAAATTCTTATTGACATTCACTGTCTTTTGAATTTAACCATGTTTTGACTTATTGAAATTTATTGTAATATTGTGAAATGAAGTTCAAATTCTTTATGACATTCATTGTCTTGAATTTAACTATGGTTTAAGTATCCACTATTTATATGACTTATGATTTGTGATTTAAAGTTGTATTTGGTTAATGTTGTGCACCACTGAGACATTGTCTCAAATGATAGCTTTTCATCGCCGCAGTAGACAGACGGATGTGCAAAGCAGACTAGGCTGCTAGTGCATTCAGCGAGAGATCATTGGGTTTACTGAGTATACCACATTTTGCATTTTTTACTGTAATGTATATTCACTGTATGTATATATTGTTCTTGGTTTTGAGCAGTTGTAAATTAAAATTGTACATTGAAGTTGTAAAATAAATTATGTGTGACACCCCTTACCCGTGTACAGTATATCCAAGTAAGCAATGTCACACGGTGTACCGGCACACTCTATTTTACCTTAATTAATTTTTATCATAGTTTTGAATATAACTTGTGAAATATTATTTATTTAAGTTATTTATTGAAATTATAATTTATTTGAGGTTCCGAAAATTTTATAGAAAATCCGACAGAGTACCGGCTAAAAATGGAGAAAACAGTTCTTCGAAACCTGTGAAAAACACTTCCAATAATCATATTCAATCATCTCAATCACCAATATTAAAATCTCAACATTTTTCAATTTCATTTCTCAATCATTCATCTCATGTGATAATCATGTATAAATCACAGATAAACATTCACTTTTCCATTCACAAACACAATTCTCATTATTTACATGAACATCAAAATACATTTCATAAGTTCAATTACATATGAGAAAATAAACATTAGTTACAAAATATCAAAATGAAACCTAGTGTCCTACCAATGCACTGAAGATGGTGAGGTGACACAGACACTATGCAGAGCTGCAGGAGGTCTCATCCAGTCTGTGGTCTACTGGGCTCTCGTTCAGTATCTCCAGAACCTACGCGTGGCAAAAGCAACGCGCTAAGCAATAATGCTTAGTGGTGCAATAATAAAATAAAAGGAAATAACGGAAAATAAATATGTATTGAATATATCGATGTTTTACTGGTTTTATACTTGTTATAATCATTTATTTCGTTAACTTTATCCACTTTCATTCTTTTGGTTGCCCAAGTAACCTATACTTCGACGATCGGATCGATAAACGGGTAACCGCATTGGGTATCTAGTACTCGCCGTCACACCATCGGTCACATATGTATCTCCGGTGTACATGAGCGGCTAATAAGCTGTAATGACCATAGGCACAAGGCCAAATATCAACACAATGTCAGAATGGCCAAAAGCCATGAAATCACAAAATGGCATAATGCCATGTGCAGTACTGCTAACTGAACCCTATTGGCATGCCAAACTATCCAAACCAATCTTGTTAGGTATACTAGGGCATTTGATACTTTTGCATTCTTCAATTTTTGAATTTCAAGTTTTTGTGTCACTATTCACTTCATTAGTCAACAAAAATGTTGACTTTTGGATAGAAAATAGGTGCATTGGTTTTAACACTCCCAATGTACCACATTTTGCATTTAAAACTTGTTGGAATTAATCACCAATACCATTTCTAAGCTTAGCACTAAGGGGGCAGAATTTTCAGTTTTTGTACCCCAATTTACTGTTCCATTAGTGACTGTTACAGTGGAAATTTGAGGAAATGGTAAACATGAAAGTTGTTCCTTATTTTGTCTAGTTGAATTTCTTTTTTCGAATCACTCCATTTGGATTTTTGTAGCTCCAGATATGGTCCAAAAACCACAGCTGGCCGGATTGCAAAACTGCAGAATTGACCATATCTACAGTGCAGTGAATAGTGACAGCCACTGCCTTGTTGGATAGGTTCTGCTCATAATTTGGGGTAGGTTTCTTCATGAAAGTTGTTTTTCTATATCTTATCTTGTTGCTGTAAAAATTTCAGGTCAATTGGACCATTCTACAGTGAGTTATGGCTAAATGAACAGTTACTATTCATTTGGTCATTATACAGAATTTGATTGCAGGGTATCCGGATTGGGGCCAATTTTTGGTCTACTTGATTTGGTCTTTTGGGCATGGTTTCTTCAGCAAAATTGTGCCATTTTATGTCTAGTTTCATGTCCAATTGGCCAAACACCAATTGAACCTACACAGCCAAAGTTATGGCTGTCCAAGTGGGCTGGAATCACAGCCTCACCTGCTGCCCTCACTAGGCAGCCACATCAACCTCAAATCCCACAACCCAATTCACTTCATTTCTGATTCAAACCAAACCAAATGGTCATTAATTGACCATTAAAACCTACTTCCATCATCACAAGATCAAATCTCATTCTTCAACCCAAACCCTAACTCAACAATTCAAAATCCATGCATAATCATTTTATTTATCAATTCACTTATAAGTTACACTTTAAGGGCAGCCATACTTGCATATTAGATTCCCAAAAATTATCACCATATCACCTTAACCTTGGCTGCCCAAAATTTAGGGTTAGCATACCAATGTCTTTTATCAAAATTTCTTTGTTATTTAATCACTTATATAGCTCTTAAACATGAAATTGAAGTGAGATTTAAAGTTTAGGGCACTAACCTTATTAAAGCTCCCACTTGAGCTTGTCAATCTTTAAAATTTCTCCCTCTAATGGCTGTCTAAATATGATTTAGGGTGTGAGGATAAATTTTAGTGAAGTGAGGATGAGGTTTTATGGTGTAAAAGGTGAGGTTTTAGCAAGAAAAAGAGAAAGTTTTAATGGAGATTGTGAGGGAAATAGCGGCTGCCGGAAATGGAAGAAGATGTGCAGAAAAATTTTTCAATTTTTAACTCCTTTTTGACCTTTTTAATTGGTTTAAGAGTGCTTGTTAAAATGTGA
Source organism: Hevea brasiliensis (assembly GCF_030052815.1). Classification (NCBI taxonomy): domain Eukaryota; kingdom Viridiplantae; phylum Streptophyta; class Magnoliopsida; order Malpighiales; family Euphorbiaceae; genus Hevea; species Hevea brasiliensis. The sequence goes on from NC_079493.1 coordinate 57,028,014, forward strand.
TTGGTGGAGGCCTTTTTGATGACATCATTATGATGTCATAATTCAAGTTTTCATTCAATTTCTTTTCTTTTCTTTCCTATCCATTTTCAATTCAATTTTTAACAATATTTATACATATTTTAGATCATAATAATTATTTAATTAACTGGACAAGTCGGCCAAAAATTGCCTCTGAAGGCGAAATGACCAAAATGCCCTCCGTTTGGCTTAACGGGTCAAAATTGTCTGTACCGAGTGAAAAATTTTTCTAAATATTTTCTCGACATTCTATGAAGGAATGGAAGCGTGAAAAACACAAGTTTATACCATTGAATTCAAAATTTTTCACCTAGGGTCACATGCATCATGCAAGATTTATTTTTATCTATTTGATTTCAATGATAAACAACATATTAAAACTCTTTTAATATGTTTTTGGATCTGTATTTGCCATTTAAGATTTTAAAATTAATCAGATTAATTTTAGAACCCTAGATTAAATCAAGAACGATTACACTAACCTCTTGATGCACTGCAGCGTGTCTGCGCCTTTGAGATTCGTCTTCAGGACACCAGATGTTGTCCCTCTAGCTTGTCCATACCAAGAACACCTATGGCAGCCCTTGAATAGCTTCTAAAGCCTTTTCTATTAATTAGAACTTCAAGTTCTGCCTTTTAAGAGATTAGAGATGTAAACAGGACACTAGAAACAATTTCTAGTGTTCTTAATTCAAGAGATTGATGGCTAATCTCTTTGAATTGATGAGAGATGAAGAAGAATAGAGGGAGGGCTGCAAAATGGCATGACCAAGGAGTGTGGCTGCTGGTTGTATTTTATTTTCTCATAACAACACTTAAATAGCTAGGTTAACACATTAAACCCTTGCCACATGTCACCCTTTGATTAGCTCTAGGTTTAAGTGACCCAATCACATTGTGCCAAGTGTCAAACCTATATTTAATCTTGATTTTAATCATCTTACATGATTAAAAAACATTTGGCAAGCTTATGTGTTATGCCACGTGTCACCATCTCATGGTGCCACGTGTCACACTGCAAAATGACCAAAATGCCCCTGTGTCTTAATTTTGAGTTCTCAACCCAAAATAATTATTTTTCTTCTTCTAATTAATTTATATCAAATATAAATTAATTAATTAATCTCTATTAATTAATTTCTCATTAATTAAATTCATATTTAAACACTTTAAATATAAATTTAACTTATATTATACATCCAATAATCTAAATTTGGTTTCAAGTCATGCTAGGGACTTTGCAAACTAATTGCAAACCAAACCTATTTAATTAATCAATTAAACTCTTTAATTAATTAATTAAATCATATTTAATTAGGTGATAACTTGTGTATGTGTGTGACTTACTAGGCTCATCACTAATTGGCAATGAGACATGATATCAACTCTTAATATCATCAGAACTCTTTCTTACCATAAATGATTTCTCTAAATCATTTTATGAACCTCATAGACCATGGTTAACACCTAGCATAGCATGCCATGGCCACCCAATTAGTAATAAGGTTTACCTTAAATGAACCTATAATCATATGTTACCATGCACTAGAATCTCTCTACATAAAATCCCAACTCAAGCCGAGTCATGGTTTATGTCAAACTCCATTTGCTATGAATATTATGTTCTCTTTTAATTCCAGTTCTTGATTAAAAGATTTTCTCATCGTAAACTCTTTCAATAAATCTATCTGTCTCCGCCAGGAACTTGAAACATCAAGAACAATTAAATGAACATAGGATTTTATCTCTATTTACTTAGAGGAACAGATTCCATCTTGATCAACACCTACCTCCATATATAACTAGTAGGAGCCAATACATGCCCATATACCCATACACAGACAAGTATGAAAGCAGATCAAACTCAAACTACCTATATACAAGATAACTGTGCTATCTCGTGTCTAAAGATTATATGCACTGATATGATTTATGACAAAACATTGACAAGAGTAAACTCCATGTGCTTGTCATAAGTGTCACTGGTTCGGCCTACTTATCATTTATAAGTGCCTATCATGTTTGTTATATGGCATGAGACTCACCATTCCATCTTATTTATATCTCATATAAATAACTTGGGAACAAACATGAATACAATCTTTCTGGATAAGTCATGTCCTTATTATGAAGTATCCTCGATTGTGAACCTATTTATGATACTTCGTGCTAGAAATATTGTCACTCATATTCTTAACAACTTAAGAATAATATTTCTAACAAAATATCAATGGACCTTTTCTATTACACATAAATATATTATGTAAACGGAAAAGTGGAAATGCCTTTTATTAATAAAAATATGTACAAGATACATACTAAATGATATGCTCTAGGGCATACTACTAACAATCTCCCACTAGCACTAGAGCCATTCATTACAACACCTTAGACCCATCTTCTCAAGATGTCAGTCTAACTAAGCTTATGACAAAAGCTTAGTGAATGGATCAGCTAGATTTTTCAGCTGATGTTATTTTTCTGCATGGCTATATCGCCTTGCCCAACTATATATCTGATAATGAGGTAGCGCATTTCTATGTGTTTGGATTTTGGGTGAGACCTTAGTTCCTAAGCCTGTATGACTGCTCCATTGTTGTCATAGTGTAGTGGAACTGCTGACTCAATGGAAGGAACTATTGTAAGTTCTGTCACGAACTTCTTTATCCAAACAGCTTCCTTTGCAAGATTCGATGCAAAGAATATACTCAGCCTCTGTAGTGGAATCTGCAGTAGTGCTCTGTTTGGAACTCTTCCAACTGACTGCACCTCCATTACAAATGAACACATATCCAGAGGTAGACTTTCTATCATCGATATCTGATTGGAAATCAGAATCAGTATAACCATCCAATTGCAAGTCTCCACCTCCATAAATCAAGAATAAATCCTTAGTTCTTCTCAAGTACTTAAGAATATTCTTGACAGCTATCTAGTGTTCCAAACCTGGATTGGATTGATACCTGCTAGTCAAACTAACAGCATATGCGATATCCGGCCTAGTACACAACATTGCATACATTAAACTTCCAATAGCCGAAGCATATGGAATCCTGGCCATCTTATCTCTTTCTTCAGGTGTCTTTGGAGACATCTCTTTAGAAAGATGGATACCATGTCTCACTGTAACAATCCTCTCTTGGAATCAAGCATGTTAAACCTCTTTAACACCTTTTCCAAGTATAGACTTTGGGATAAACTAATTATTTTTTTCGCTCTATCTCTATAGATGCGAATCCCAAGAATATAGGTCGCCTCCCCTAAGTCTTTCACAGAGAATGTATTTGACAACCATACCTTTATAGTCGTCAACAAACCTGTGTCATTACCCATCAATAGTATGTCATCCACATATAAGACAAGGAAAGTGATAGCACTGTCACTAACCTTCTTATATACACATGGCTCATCCTCATTTTTGATAAAACCAAAGGATTTAATGGCTTCATCAAAACGGATGTTCCAACTCCTCACAGCTTGTTTTAACCCATAAATGGATCGCTTTAGCTTGCATACCTTAGAACCATCTTGGGATTCAAATCCCTAGGTTGTTCCATGAAAATGTTTTCTTCAATGTATCCATTGAGAAAAGTCGCTTTGACATCCATCCGCCAAATCTCATAATCATAGTATGCATATTGCTAATAAAATCCTAATTGATTTAAGCATGGCAACAAAGTAGAAAGTCTCCTCATAGTCGATTCCTTGCCTTTGGCGAAACCCTTTCGCTACTAGCCTTGCCTTATAGGTCTCTACCTTTCCATCAGAACTAATTTTCTTCTTGAAAACCCATTTGTTCCCTATAGGTACAATACCTTCGTGGGTCAACAAGATCCCAAACGTGATTCTTATACATGGAATCAATCTCGGATTTCATAGCATCAATCCATTTTGAAGAGTCTATATCTGATATAGCTTCTTCATAGGTAAGTGGATCATCTCCATGATCTACTTCTTCATGAGTAGACAACTCTTGTTCTTCTTCATGAAGAAAACCATATCTCACTGGTGGGTGAGATACCTGGTTGTTCTACGAGGAACAATGTAGATGTTTCATCAACGGGTATTGGTTGACTAGATGGATCTATATCCATCTCGATGCATTGGTTGGTCGAATTCTCCAATTCTAACTCTATTTGCCTTCCTTTGCCTCCTTCTTGAACAAACCGTTGTTCAAGAAATGTGGCATCTCTACTTATCACAACCTTTGTGAAGTAGGCAAATAAAAATAATATCCAAAACTATCTTTTGGATATCCAACAAATCGACCTTTTCTGATCTGGTCTCCAATTTATCAGTGTTCAGCTTTTTGATATAAGTTGGACAACCCCAAATCTTAACATGCTTAAGACTTGGTTTTCTTCCATGCCATATCTCATAAGGTGTGGAAGAAACTAATTTTGATGGAATCCTATTCAGAATATACAAAGCTGATTCTAATGCAAATCCCCAAAAGAAGATTGGCATATCAGTATAGCTCATCATACTACGTACCATATCCAATAGGGTACGATTTCTCCTTTCAGATACACCATTTAGCTGTGGCGTTCCTGAAGGAGTCAACTGAGAAACAATGCCATGCTCTCTCAAGTATTCATCAAATTCAGTACTCAAGTATTCACCTCCACGATCTGATAGAAGAGCTTTAATATTCTTTCCTGTTTGATTTTCTACTTCAGATTTAAATTCTTTGAACTTTTCAAAAGATTCATGTTTGTATTTCATCAAATACAAATACCCAAACCTTGATTTATCATCAGTAAAGGTAATAAAATAATGAAAACCCCCTCTAGCCATTTTTTTAAATGGACCACATACATCACTATGTATTAGCTCCAAAATATTTTCAGCTCTTAGCCCTTGTCCAACAAAGGGTGACCTAGTCATTTTACCCTGAAGGCAAGATTCACAAATTGGAGTAGGCTCAGAGCCCAATGAGGATAAAATCCCCATTTTCTCCAATTTTGTAATCCTATCTTCTGCAATATGACATAATCTTAAGTGCCAAATATATTTTGAACTTGAGTTGGTTTTCACCATGGCATTGCATTCTTTTAGATCACTTGCATTCAATTTGTGTTTGTCATTATTATCCAAATAATAAAGACCATCATTCATATAACCCGAACCAACATATTTATTTCCAAAATAAATATTGCAAACATCATCAGTGAACTGAAATTCATAGCCATTTCTAGTCAAACTAGATATAGAAATGATGTTCTTAAAAGCATCAGGTACATATAAAATATTATCCAAACACAAAACATGTCCAAACATGTAAAAAGATTTAGATCCTATGGCTAAAGCTTCAACAGTTGAGCCATTGCCAATCCGGACTCTAATATCTTGAGAACGCAAGTCGCCATCGCTTGCTAGTTCTTGCATATCATTAGAAATGTGAGAACCGCACCAGATCTAAAACCCAAGTCCGTAGATGAACTATTAGTATCATCGAATCAAAATAACAAGATATGGACATACCTTCCGAAGGTGTATCCTTCTTGTCCTTCAGAGAAGCAAGATACTGCAGGCGTTCCTTTTCCAAAGGCCCATCCTTTTGGCAAAGGGAAACACTTTCCTTGCCTCCATCGCCTTTAGTCTTCCTTTCTGCTTAGCTATTTTCTTGAAGGACCAGAACTGAGGTTTCTTTTTCTTATTGCCCTTCTTCTTGTTGGACTTTCCAAATGTAAGAAGATGCAACCAAAGCTACCTCTTTCCCTTTATTGCCTTGCATATTCTTTTGGGCAATAACCAACATGTTGAGTAAACCAGCTAAGGTGCATTCCTGTTTAGTCATATGGAAATTTGTCACAAAATTCCCAAAAGACTCAGGAAGGGATCAAGGATCAAATCCGTCTGTAGTTGGAAATCCATGTTGAAGTCAAGATGTTCCAACCGCTCAATCACCAATCATCTTGTGGACATGATCCCCAACATTCTGTCCCTTAGACATCCTCATACCTGAATAGCCGTCTAGATATCTCATACATAGCATTCTCCGTGCTCACCATACAACTCTTGTAGGTGAAGGAGGATCTCACTCGCACTTTGCATGTTCTCATGTTGCTTCTGTAACTCATTACTCATGGAAGTAAGCATGTAACACTTAGCTCTCATATCATGCTCCTTCCACTTGTCCAAAGTATCTTGTTCCCCTTGTGTGGCCTCTGGAGGTAAGGGACCAGGAACATTTGAATCTAGAACATATCCTATATGTTCAAGGTTCAGGACAAGCTTCAAATTTCTTAGCCAATCATACAGATTTGGTCCTGTTAACCTACTGTGATCAAGTATGCTCGCAAGGATATTGGATGGTGGGGGTTGTTTTGTGCTCATTTTTATCAGAAAATTAATCAGAGAAAATAACCAGATTAATTAGTAAATGTATCATGTAATTAACCAAAATGATTATAGTCTTTTAATCAAATTGGTCCTCCCACTAACTTAGCGAATCCTACACTTCCAAAGTAGGAAACGGAAATCCTAGTTGGATGGATTTCTAGTGGGTGATTGAATTCTTATAATTCTATTGATCATCCTCAGGTACATCCATTATTGGAATTACAATAAACTATAAGTGAGCAACTCCTTGCCCATCATATCTCATGTGAGGTTCAATCCTTTACCTAGCCCCTAATGCTCAAAATCTCAGGTACATCCATTATTGACTTATCTTGCATTAGTTAAGTTGATCCCATTGAGCCAGTAATTATGCAAATAATTTTAATGTCCTCAGGTACATCCAATATTGGCCACCAAACCATTTACATATTTACAACATCTCATGCTTAACAATTATTCTTAAGAAAATCTCTTAAATTAATTGCATCTCATGCAACTATTTAAAATTTCTTAAAATAATTGCCCCAATGGAGGGCCTATGTTATAATTACTTTAATTATAACATTTCCAACTTAATCATTTGTTTGGAAGATTTTATGGTCATTCTAATTACTATTAAGGTCTCACTTTGCACATTATCCATTTAGCATGCATATATCATATAATTGCATACATTCCCATACATCTCATGTATTCATGGATAAGCAGTAAATATGGTATGATCAGGGACTTTCTAAGGATTCAATTCGAGCCACCAAGAATTGAATCGTATGCTCTAGGTGCATTTCATTCATTCATTTTACAAGAGTTGCTGAAGGAGTACATAATCAACACTTGATCTTGAATTCCTCCCACTGGTCCCACCAATGCTCTTGACCTCCTTGAACTTCTTGCAATCCAATATTACATAGTAATCCTTGGCATACCAAGGCGAATTTACAAGAACTTAAATAAATAAAATTACAATCCAAAAATTATTACAAACTTAATAATACATGCCCAAAATAAATTAAAATAAATTAATTAATTTACAATCCCAAAGAAACATAAAAGAAATAAATTCAATCACATTGGTCATTTATAGTCCATGATCATCCATCATGCATATCACTATTTAACAATTAAATAAAACATACATACTTAAATTAAATTGAATATCTCATATTCAACTTAAAAATTCAGATTTGAATATGATTCAAATAAATTTAAAAATTCAGATTTGAATCTCATTCAAACAAATTTAAAAATTCAGATTTGAATCACATTCAAACAACTTTAAAAATTCAGATTTGAATCACATTCAAACATTTTTTAAAAAATCAGATTTGAATCACATTCAAACATTTTTAAAAAAATCAGATCTGAATATTATTCAATCAACTTTAAAAAATCATATTTAAATATGATTCAAACAACTTTAAAAATTCAGATTTAAATCACATTCAAACATTTTTAAAAAAATCAGATTTGAATCACATTCAAACATTTTTAAAAAAATCAGATCTGAAATTTATTCAATCAATTTTAAAAAATCAGATTTAAATATGATTCAAACAACTTTAAAAATTCAGATTTGAATCACTTTCAAACAACTTTTAAAATTCAGATTTGAATCACATTCAAACAATTTTTAAAATTCTGATTTGAATCATAATTTAATTGTGTGATTAAAAATCCTAATTAAACATTTTAATTAGTCATATGATGAACCTTTCATCATGCAACAATTGCAGAATTTAATAACAACCATGCGCACCATGATCTTCCAAAGCCATGCGCACCATGTTGGAATTCATCAAGCATGGCGCCACACCTCTTGAATTCATCAAGGAACGGAAGCGTGAAAAACACAAGTTTATACCATTGAATTCAAAAATTTTCACCTAGGGTCACATGCATCATGCAAGATTTATTTTTATCTATTTGATTTCAATGATAAACAACATATTAAAACTCTTTTAATATGTTTTTGGATCTGTATTTGCCATTTAAGATTTTAAAATTAATCAGATTAATTTTAGAACCCTAGATTAAATCAAGAACGATTACACTAACCTCTTGATGCACTGCAGCGTGTCTGCGCCTTTGAGATTCGTCTTCAGGACACCAGATGTTGTCCCTCTAGCTTGTCCATACCAAGAACACCCATGGCAGCCCTTGAACAGCTTCTAAAGCCTTTTCTATTAATTAGAACTTCAAGTTCTGCCTTTTAAGAGATTAGAGATGTAAACAGGACACTAGAAACAATTTCTAGTGTTCTTAATTCAAGAGATTGATGGCTAATCTCTTTGAATTGATGAGAGATGAAGAAGAATAGAGGGAGGGCTGCAAAATGGCGTGACCAAGGAGTGTGGCTGCTGGTTGTATTTTATTTTCTCATAACAACACTTAAATAGCTAGGTTAACACATTAAACCCTTGCCACATGTCACCCTTTGATTAGCTCTAGGTTTAAGTGACCCAATCACATTGTGCCAAGTGTCAAACCTATATTTAATCTTGATTTTAATTATCTTACATGATTAAAAAACATTTGGCAAGCTTATGTGTTATGCCACGTGTCACCATCTCATGGTGCCACGTGTCACCATCTCATGGTGCCACGTGTCACACTGCAAAATGACCAAAATGCCCCTGTGTCTTAATTTTGAGTTTTCAATCCAAAATAATTATTTTTCTTCTTCTAATTAATTTATATCAAATATAAATTAATTAATTAATCTCTATTAATTAATTTCTCATTAATTAAATTCATATTTAAACACTTTAAATATAAATTTAACTTATATTATACATCCAATAATCTAGATTTGGTTTCAAGTCATGCTAGGGACTTTGCAAACTAATTGCAAACCAAACCTATTTAATTAATCAATTAAACTCTTTAATTAATTAATTAAATCATATTTAATTAGGTGATAACTTGTGTATGTGTGTGACTTACTAGGCTCATCACTAATTGGCAATGAGACATGATATCAACTCTTAATATCATCAGAACTCTTTCTTACCATAAATGATTTCTCTAAATCATTTTATGAACCTCATAGACCATGGTTAACACCTAGCATAGCATGCCATGGCCACCCAATTAGTAATAAGGTTTACCTTAAATGAACCTATAATCATATGTTACCATGCACTAGAATCTCTCTTACAAAATCCCAACTCAAGCCGAGTCATGGTTTATGTCAAACTCCATTTGCTATGAATATTATGTTCTCTTTTAATTCCAGTTCTTGATTAAAAAGATTTTCTCATCGTAAACTCTTTCTCAATAAATCTATCTGTCTGCCAGAACTTGAAACATCAAGAACAATTAAATGAACATAGGATTTTATCTCTATTTACTTAGAGGAACAGATTCCATCTTGATCAACACCTACCTCCATATATAACTAGTAGGAGCCAATACATGCCCATATACCCATACACAAGACAAGTATGAAAGCGAGATCAAACTCAAACTACCTATATACAAGATAAGCTGTGCTATCTCGTGTCTAAAGATTATATGCACTGATATGATTTATGACAAAACATTGACAAGAGTAAACTCCATGTGCTTGTCATAAGTGTCACTGGTTCGGCCTACTTATCATTTATAAGTGCCTATCATGTTTGTTATATGGCATGAGACTCACCATTCCATCTTATTTATATCTCATATAAATAACTTGGGAACAAACATGAATACAATCTTTCTGGATAAGTCATGTCCTTATTATGAAGTATCCTCGATTGTGAACCTATTTATGATACTTCGTGCTAGAAATATTGTCACTCATATTCTTAACAACTTAAGAATAATATTTCTAACAAAATATCAATGGACCTTTTCTATTACACATAAATATATTATGTAAACGGAAAAGTGGAAATGCCTTTTATTAATAAAAATATGTACAAGATACATACTAAATGATATGCTCTAGGGCATACTACTAACATTCTAATGCCATAGGAACCTCAATGACCCTTCTCTGGAGTCCCAAAAATTATTTTATGAATTTTTCCCCGGGTCTAGGGCTCCTTGTTGCGAGAACCGCAACTTCCCTCGGGGTTACCCATCGCTTGGGCACCAGCTCATTTAACTTGGTTGTATTTTATTTCTAAAAATTTTTCTAAATTTTTCTTATTAATATTTGAGTTAATTATGGTTCCTCACTTTAGTTTAAATATTTTTCCGGAAGTTCTAGCTGTCCGGACCAACACTGGTCACCGGAACAGTAGAATGTACAGAGTTGCTACAGGGAGGGTGTTACAACTCTTCCCCTGTAATTTAAATTTCATCCTCGAAATTTATCTGATGCAAACAGTTGAGGGAACTGTTGCCTCATCGTCTCTTCACTTTCCCAAGTTGCCTCCTCGGTGTTGTGGTGCCTCCAAAGCACTTTCACCAGTGGAATCTACTTGTTCCTCAATTCTTTTACTTCCCGAGCTAGGATCCGTAGAAGTTCTTCTTCATATGTCAAATCCGGTTGTATTTCAATTTCTTCCCTGGAGATGACATGTGAAGGATCTGAGCGATATCTTCTGAGCATGGACACGTGGAACACATTATGGATCTTGTCCAGCTCTGGTGGTAAAGCTAGCCTATAGGCCACTGGACCCACACGTTCAATGACTTCATATGGGCCAATGAACCTAGGGCTCAACTTACCTTTTCTTCCAAACCTCAGTACCTTTTTCCACAGTGACACCTTGAGGAACACTTTGTCGCCAACTACATATTCTATTTCTTTTCTCTTCAGGTCGGCATAAGATTTCTGTCTGTCTGAGGCAACCTTCAAATTGGCTTTGATTAGTTTCACTTTCTCCTCAGTCTGTTTCACCAGATCTGGCCCCACCAGTTTGTCTTCGCCCAATTCAGTCCAGCACACTGGAGTTCTACATTTTCTCCCATACAGTGCTTCATACGGGGCCATTTGGATACTAGATTGGTAGCTATTATTGTATGCAAATTCTGCCAGTGGGAGGTATTTATCCCAACTTCCCTCAAACTCAATGACACAACTCCTCAGCATATCCTCAAGGACCTGACATATTTTTCATGTTATGGTTATCATTTTAGTTCAATAATTGTATTAATTCAATTGGTTCAATTGTTTACCTGGATTACTCTTTCGGATTACCCATCCGTCTGAGGATGGAATGCTGTGCTGAAGTGGAGTTGTGTACCCAAGGACTCATGCAACTTCTTCCAAAATCTCGATGTAAACCTTGGGTCTCGATCAGATATGATGGAAAGTGGAATTCCATGCAGTCTAACTATCTCACTGATATACAATTTTGCTAACTTCTCCAAAGGAGTAGTCACCCTAATCGGCCGAAATTGTGCCGATTTCACAATCTATCTACTATCACCCATACCGCATTATGTTTCTTCCGGGTGAGAGGTAGACCACTTACAAAATCCATGGTGACTGATCCCATTTCCATTCTGTATGCGTATAGGCAGTAGCAAACCCGATGGAACTTGATGTTCTGCCTTGACTTGTCGACATGTCAAGCATTTAGTCACATAGTCACTATGTCCTTCTTCATACTGTGCCACCAATATCAAGCTTTAGATCATGATACATCTTTGTACTTCCTGGGTGCATAGCATATACACTGGTGTGTGCCTCTTTTAGAATACTAGCCTTCAATTCCCCATCATCTGGTACACACAGTCTTCCTTTGTAGTACAGACACCCATCTGCTTTCACCTCATAGTCAGTTGCTTTTCCCTCTAAGATTTTGCTCATAATAGCCATTAACTTTTCATCTGCCTTTTACCCATCTAAAATCTGCTGTAGCAGGTTTGGCCTCACTTGCAACTCAGCCAAAATAGCTCCATCTTGAATCAAAGTTAGACGGGCATTCAATGATCTCAAAGCTGTGATGGATTTTCTCCTCAAAGCATCAGCAACTACATTTGCCTTCCCAGGATGGTAGTCAATTACACAATCATAGTCCTTCAGGAACTCAATCCATCGTCTCTGTCTAAGGTTGAGCTCCTTCTGGGTTGGCAAGTATTTCAGGCTTTTGTGGTCCGTGTAAATGTAGCACTTTTCACCATACAAGTAATGCCTCCATATCTTCAGTGCGAAGATAATTGCTGCAAGCTCTAGATCATGGGTAGGGTAATTCTGTTCATGTGGCCTTAGCTGCCTAGAAGCATAAGCGACCACCTTACCCTCTTGCATCAATACACACCCTAACCCATTATGAGAGGCATCACTGTAGACCACAAAGTCCTTTCCTGACACTGGCTGTGTTAACACTGGTGCCTTTGTCAACATAGCCTTCAACTTCTCAAAACTGGTCTGACACTTATCATTCCAGTCAAATCTGACATTCTTGTGTAACAATTTGGTCATTGGAGCAGCTATTAAGGAAAATCCTTTCACAAATCTTCTGTAATACCCAGCTAGCCCCAAGAAGCTTCTGACCTCAGTTGTATTCCTGGGAGGCTTCCATTCCATCACTGCTTCTATTTTCTTGGGATCCACCCTAATCCCATCAGCTGACACTATGTGTCCAAGGAATGCAATCTCATTCAACTAGAAGTCACACTTGGACAACTTAGCATACAACTTCTTTTCTCTCAGGGTTTGTAGAACAATCCTCAAATGCTCATCATGTTCTTCCCTAGTCTTGGAATACACCAAAATATCATCAATAAAGACCACTATGAACCGATCTAGGTATGGATGGAAGATACGATTCATAAGGTCCATAAATGCAGCTGGTGCATTTGTTAGGCCAAAGGGCATCACCAGAAACTCATAATGCCCATACCGGGTCCTGAATGCAGTCTTTGGCACATTTGCATCCTTCACCCTCAATTGATGATACCCTGATCTGAGATCAATTTTGGAAAATACTCCTGCTCCCTTCAACTGATCAAACAGATCATCAATTCTAGGCAACGGATATTTGTTCTTCACAGTCACTTTATTCAACTGCCGGTAATCAATGCATAACCTCAAAGTCCCATCCTTCTTTTCACAACAAAGACTGAGCTCCCCACGGTGACACATGGGCGTATGAACCCCTTATCAAGCAACTCTTGCAACTGAGTTTTCAACTCCCTCAATTCAGTGGGTGCCATCCTATAAGGAGCAATAGAAATGGGTGCTGTACCCGGCAGTGTCTCAATAGTAAATTCGACTTCCCTTTCTGGTGGCAAACCAGGCAATTCTTTAGGAAATACATCTGGGAAGTCTCTTACTGTGAGTATGTCACACAGATCTGGCTTAGCCTGCCTAGTATCCACCATATGTGCTAGGTAGGCTTCACAGCCTTTTCTCATCATTCTTCTTGCAACTATGGCTGAGATGACATTGGACAAGAAATCTATCCTTTCCCCCACAACTATGATCTCATTACCCTCAGAAGTTTTCAGAGAAATTCTCTTCAATTTGCAATCAACTATTGCCTGATGACGTGACAACCAGTCCATTCCCAAAATCACGTCAAACTCATGGAAAGGCAACTCAATCAGGTCTGCCAAGAATTCATACCCCTGAATCCTTAACGGGAAACCCTTGTACACTTTGTTCACTACCACACTGTGGCCCAATGGATTAGTGACCAGAATGTCTTGGTCACTCTCCCCTACTAGTATCCCCCTTTCTACGGGTAGGTTGATGCAGATGTATGAATGAGTGGATCCTGAATCCACTAATGCATGCACAGATGTATTGTAGAGGGAGAACGTACCCCTGATGATGTCTGGGGCATCTTGCTCCTCCTGAGCTCTAATGGCATAAGCTCTGGCAGGTGGTCTGTTATCAGGCCTCTCTGCCGCTCGATGCAGCCTCGTGATGGTCCCACCGCTGCCGATTTGCTAGATTTCCTACCCCTTTGTGGTGCAGAGGTGTCCTGCTCGCTTGTGTTGGAGCAATGGTAGTAGTTCTGTGTGGACGCTTCTTCAATTGATGCTCTGTTGACCCACACCTTAGCAGCACCGCCACTCTCCAACACTCCCCCTTATGCCATTTCAAACAGTGTGGACATGCAGAAGATGCTAGGGCTGGTCCCCTGAACCCCATCCCTGGAGAGCTGCCCACTGATGGTGTGGACTGACCTCTCCTAGGGGTAAACTGTGGCCTGGGCCCCTGAGACTGACCCTGACCTTGTGGTTGACCTGAACTCTGTGCAGGTGGACCCTTGAACTTCTTCCCAGGTGCAGGAGATGAACTAGACTGACCCGGGCCCCTCTTCTGCTGTCTCTCTCTTCTGGTCTGCTCACTGATTCTTACTTTTTCAACCTTTATTGCAGCTTCCACTAACTTGGTGAAGTCTGTAATTCCCAAGGCAGTGATCATGATCTTTATGTTGTCATTTAGTCCCTCTTCAAATCTCTTACACCTTTCGGCCTCATTAGGGACTATCTCCCTTCCATAGCGGCTCAATCTGACGAATTCCTTCTCATACTCGGCCACTGACAGCTGCCTCTGCCTCAGGTTAATGAACTCTCTTCTTCTCTCTTCCAAGTATACACTACCCACATATTTCTTCTTAAATTCGGAGAGGAAGAAGTCCCAAGTTACTAATTCTGGCTGTACTTCACTGGACACAGTATCCCACCATTCATATGCATCATCTTGTAACAGGGATATGGCAGCTTCCAAGTTTTGCTTTAGAGTGCAGTGGAGTTGTTTTAAAACTCTGCCTGTTCTGTTCAACCAATTCTCGGCTGCAACAGAATCATCTTCTCTCTTGCCAAAGAAGTCCACTGCTCCAAACTTTCTTAATTTTTCCAGGTGTGATTTTGGTTGTGGAGGTGGTGGTGGTGGTGCATTACCCCAGCCATTTGTCTGAAGAATTCGGCCATTTGCTGGAACATGGCCTGTGGAGGCTGAGCAGGTGCTCGCTTGAGTCAAGTGAGCGGTGTTCTCCCATACCCCGCCTCACCGCCGCAGTGGAGCATGACTCTCCACTTCCTCCTCAACTGCTCTCTGTGATGTAGGGTCCATATCCTATTCAAAATAAGAAAGACAAACAGATCTGCATTAGTGTCACCTCGACTCTTACAAATGCAATGCATAGTATGGACTCAATCTAGGCCCAGAAACACTTAAACCGTGCTCTGATACCACTAAATGTGACACCCCTTACCCGTGTACAGTATATCCAAGTAAGCAATGTCACACGGTGTACCGGCACACTCTATTTTACCTTAATTAATTTTTATCATAGTTTTGAATATAACTTGTGAAATATTATTTATTTAAGTTATTTATTGAAATTATTATTTATTTGAGGTTCCGAAAATTTTATAGAAAATCCGGCAGAGTACCGGCTAAAAATGGAGAAAACAGTTCTTCGGAACCTGTGAAAAACACTTCCAATAATCATATTCAATCATCTCTATCTCCAATATCAAAATCTCAACATTTTTCAATTTCATTTCTCAATCATTCATCTCATGTGATAATCATGTATAAATCACAGATAAACATTCACTTTTCCATTCACAAACACAATTCTCATTATTTACATGAACATCAAAATACATTTCATAAGTTCAATTACATATGAGAAAATAAACATTAGTTACAAAATATCAAAATGAAACCTAGTGTCCTACCAATGCACTGAAGATGGTGAGGTGACACAGACACTATGCAGAGCTGCAGGAGGTCTCATCCAGTCTGTGGTCTACTGGGCTCTCGTTCAGTATCTCCAGAACCTACGCGTGGCAAAAGCAACGCGCTAAGCAATAATGCTTAGTGGTGCAATAATAAAATAAAAGGAAATAACGGAAAATAAATATGTATTGAATATATCGATGTTTTACTGGTTTTATACTTGTTATAATCATTTATTTCGTTAACTTTATCCACTTTCATTCTTTTGGTTGCCCAAGTAACCTATACTGGACGACTGGACTGGATAAACGGGTAAACTGGCACTGGGTATCTAGTACCTCTGGCCGTCACACCATCGGTCACATATGTATCTCCCAGGCAATGTAACGGCTAATAAGTCGTAATGACCATAGGCACAAGGCCAAATATCAACACAATGTCGAATGGCCAAAAGCCATGAAATCACAAAATGGCATAATGCCATGTGCGATCGCTAATCGAACCCTATTGGCATGCAAAACTATACAAACCACTCTTCTTAGGTATACTAGTGCATTTGATACTTTTGTATTCTTTAATTTTTGTATTTCATGTTTTGGTGTCACTATTCACTTCATTAGTCAACAAAAATGTTGACTTTTGGATAGAAAATAGGTGCATTGGTTTTAACACTCCCAATGTACCACATTTTGCATTTAAAACTTGTTGGAATTAATCACCAATACCATTTCTAAGCTTAGCACTAAGGGGGCAGAATTTTCAGTTTTTGTACCCCAATTTACTGTTCCATTAGTGACTGTTACAGTGGAAATTTGAGGAAATGGTAAACATGAAAGTTGTTCCTTATTTTGTCTAGTTGAATTTCTTTTTTCGAATCACTCCATTTGGATTTTTGTAGCTCCAGATATGGTCCAAAAACCACAGCTGGCCGGATTGCAAAACTGCAGAATTGACCATATCTACAGTGCAGTGAATAGTGACAGCCACTGCCTTGTTGGATAGGTTCTGCTCATAATTTGGGGTAGGTTTCTTCATGAAAGTTGTTTTTCTATATCTTATCTTGTTGCTGTAAAAATTTCAGGTCAATTGGACCATTCTACAGTGAGTTATGGCTAAATGAACAGTTACTATTCATTTGGTCATTATACAGAATTTGATTGCAGGGTATCCGGATTGGGGCCAATTTTTGGTCTACTTGATTTGGTCTTTTGGGCATGGTTTCTTCAGCAAAATTGTGCCATTTTATGTCTAGTTTCATGTCCAATTGGCCAAACACCAATTGAACCTACACAGCCAAAGTTATAGCTGTCCAAGTGGGCTGGAATCACAGCCTCACCGCCGCCTCACTAGGCAGCCACATCAACCTCAAATCCCACAACCCAATTCACTTCATTTCTGATTCAAACCAAACCAAATGGTCATTAATTGACCATTAAAACCTACTTCCATCATCACAAGATCAAATCTCATTCTTCAACCCAAACCCTAACTCAACAATTCAAAATCCATGCATAATCATTTTATTTATCAATTCACTTATAAGTTACACTTTAAGGGCAGCCATACTTGCATATTAGATTCCCAAAAATTATCACCATATCACCTTAACCTTGGCTGCCCAAAATTTAGGGTTAGCATACCAATGTCTTTTATCAAAATTTCTTTGTTATTTAATCACTTATATAGCTCTTAAACATGAAATTGAAGTGAGATTTAAAGTTTAGGGCACTAACCTTATTAAAGCTCCCACTTGAGCTTGTCAATCTTTAAAATTTCTCCCTCTAATGGCTGTCTAAATATGATTTAGGGTGTGAGGATAAATTTTAGTGAAGTGAGGATGAGGTTTTATGGTGTAAAAGGTGAGGTTTTAGCAAGAAAAAGAGAAAGTTTTAATGGAGATTGTGAGGGAAATAGCGGCTGCCGGAAATGGAAGAAGATGTGCAGAAAAATTTTTCAATTTTTAACTCCTTTTTGACCTTTTTAATTGGTTTAAGAGTGCTTGTTAAAATGTGATTGGTGGAGGCCTTTTTGATGACATCATTATGATGTCATAATTCAAGTTTTCATTCAATTTCTTTTCTTTTCTTTCCTATCCATTTTCAATTCAATTTTTAACAATATTTATACATATTTTAGATCATAATAATTATTTAATTAACTGGACAAGTCGGCCAAAAATTGCCTCTGAAGGCGAAATGACCAAAATGCCCTCCGTTTGGCTTAACGGGTCAAAATTGTCTGTACCGAGTGAAAAATTTTTCTAAATATTTTCTCGACATTCTATGAAGGAATGGAAGCGTGAAAAACACAAGTTTATACCATTGAATTCAAAATTTTTCACCTAGGGTCACATGCATCATGCAAGATTTATTTTTATCTATTTGATTTCAATGATAAACAACATATTAAAACTCTTTTAATATGTTTTTGGATCTGTATTTACCATTTAAGATTTTAAAATTAATCAGATTAATTTTAGAACCCTAGATTAAATCAAGAACGATTACACTAACCTCTTGATGCAATGCGCGTCTGCGCCTTTGAGATTCGTCTTGAGGACACGGATGTTGTCCCTCTAGCTTGTCCATACCAAGAACACCTATGGCAGCCCTTGAATAGCTTTAAAGCCTTTTCTATTAATTAGAACTTCAAGTTACGCCTTTTAAGAGATTAGAGATGTAAACAGGACACTAGAAACAATTTTTAGTGTTCTTAATTCAAGAGATTGATGGCTAATCTCTTTGAATTGATGAGAGATGAAGAAGAATAGAGGGAGGGCTGCAAAATGGCATGACCAAGGAGTGTGGCTGCTGGTTGTATTTTATTTTCTCATAACAACACTTAAATAGCTAGGTTAACACATTAAACCCTTGCCACATGTCACCCTTTGATTAGCTCTAGGTTTAAGTGACCCAATCACATTGTGCCAAGTGTCAAACCTATATTTAATCTTGATTTTAATCATCTTACATGATTAAAAAACATTTGGCAAGCTTATGTGTTATGCCACGTGTCACCATCTCATGGTGCCACGTGTCACACTGCAAAATGACCAAAATGCCCCTGTGTCTTAATTTTGAGTTCTCAACCCAAAATAATTATTTTTCTTCTTCTAATTAATTTATATCAAATATAAATTAATTAATTAATCTCTATTAATTAATTTCTCATTAATTAAATTCATATTTAAACACTTTAAATATAAATTTAACTTATATTATACATCCAATAATCTAAATTTGGTTTCAAGTCATGCTAGGGACTTTGCAAACTAATTGCAAACCAAACCTATTTAATTAATCAATTAAACTCTTTAATTAATTAATTAAATCATATTTAATTAGGTGATAACTTGTGTATGTGTGTGACTTACTAGGCTCATCACTAATTGGCAATGAGACATGATATCAACTCTTAATATCATCAGAACTCTTTCTTACCATAAATGATTTCTCTAAATCATTTTATGAACCTCATAGACCATGGTTAACACCTAGCATAGCATGCCATGGCCACCCAATTAGTAATAAGGTTTACCTTAAATGAACCTATAATCATATGTTACCATGCACTAGAATCTCTCTGTTACAAAATCCCAACTCAAGTTTGAGTCATGGTTTATGTCAAACTCCATTTGCTATGAATATTACTTTCTCTTTTAATTATAGTTCTTGATTAAAAGATTTTCTCATCGAAACTCTTTTACGAATAAATCTATCTGTCTGGCAGAACTTGAAACATCAAGAACAATTAAATGAACATAGGATTTTATCTCTATTTACTTAGAGGAACAGATTCCATCTTGATCAACACCTACCTCCATATATAACTAGTAGGAGCCAATACATGCCCATATACCCATACACAGTACAAGTATGAAAGCAGTATCAAACTCAAACTACCTATATACAAGATAACGGTGCTATCTCGTGTCTAAAGATTATATGCCTTGATATGATTTATGATAAAACATTGACAAGAGTAAACTCCATGTGCTTGTCATAAGTGTCACTGGTTCGGCCTACTTATCATTTATAAGTGCCTATCATGTTTGTTATATGGCATGAGACTCACCATTCCATCTTATTTATATCTCATATAAATAACTTGGGAACAAACATGAATACAATCTTTTTGGATAAGTCATGTCCTTATTATGAAGTATCCTCGATTGTGAACCTATTTATGATACTTTGTGCTAGAAATATTGTCACTCATATTCTTAACAACTTAAGAATAATATTTCTAACAAAATATCAATGGACCTTTTCTATTACACATAAATATATTATGTAAACGGAAAAGTGGAAATGCCTTTATTAATAAAAATATGTACAAGATACATACTAAATGATATGCTCTAGGGCATACTACTAACAATCTCCCACTAGCACTAGAGCCATTCATTACAACACCTTAGACCCATCTTCTCAAGATGTCAGTCTAACTAAGCTTATGACAAAAGCTTAGTGAATGGATCAGCTAGATTTTTCAGCTGATGTTATTTTTCTGCATGGCTATATCGCCTTGCCCAACTATATATCTGATAATGAGGTAGCGCATTTCTATGTGTTTGGATTTTGGGTGAGACCTTAGTTCCTAAGCCTGTATGACTGCTCCATTGTTGTCACAGTGTAGTGGAACTGCTGACTCAATGGAAGGAACTATTGTAAGTTCTGTCACGAACTTCTTTATCCAAACAGCTTCCTTTGCAGCATCTGATGCAGCAATATACTCAGCCTCTGTAGTGGAATCTGCAGTAGTGCTCTGTTTGGAACTCTTCCAACTGACTGCACCTCCATTACAAATGAACACATATCCAGAGGTAGACTTTCTATCATCGATATCTGATTGGAAATCAGAATCAGTATAACCATCCAATTGCAAGTCTCCACCTCCATAAATCAAGAATAAATCCTTAGTTCTTCTCAAGTACTTAAGAATATTCTTGACAGCTATCTAGTGTTCCAAACCTGGATTGGATTGATACCTGCTAGTCAAACTAACAACATATGCGATATCCGGCCTAGTACACAACATTGCATACATTAAACTTCCAATAGCCGAAGCATATGGAATCCTGGCCATCTTATCTCTTTCTTCAGGTGTCTTTGGAGACATCTCTTTAGAAAGATGGATACCATGTCTCACTGGTAACAATCCTCTCTTGGAATCAAGCATGTTAAACCTCTTTAACACCTTTTCCAAGTATAGACTTTGGGATAAACTAATTATTTTTTTCGCTCTATCTCTATAGATGCGAATCCCAAGAATATAGGTCGCCTCCCCTAAGTCTTTCACAGAGAATGTATTTGACAACCATACCTTTATAGTCGTCAACAAACCTGTGTCATTACCCATCAATAGTATGTCATCCACATATAAGACAAGGAAAGTGATAGCACTGTCACTAACCTTCTTATATACACATGGCTCATCCTCATTTTTGATAAAACCAAAGGATTTAATGGCTTCATCAAAACGGATGTTCCAACTCCTCGAAGCTTGTTTCAACCCATAAATGGATCGCTTTAGCTTGCATACCTTGGAACCATCTTGGGATTCAAATCCCCTAGGTTGTTCCATGAAAATGTTTTCTTCAATGTATCCATTGAGAAAAGCTGTTTTGACATCCATCTGCCAAATCTCATAATCATAGTATGCAGCTATTGCTAATAAAATCCTAATTGATTTAAGCATGGCAACCGGCGAGAAAGTCTCCTCATAGTCGATTCCTTGCCTTTGGCGAAACCCTTTCGCTACTAGCCTTGCCTTATAGGTCTCTACCTTTCCATCAGAACCAATTTTCTTCTTGAAAACCCATTTGTTCCCTATAGGTACAATACCTTCAGGTGGGTCAACAAGATCCCAAACTTGATTCTTATACATGGAATCAATCTCATTTCATAGCATCAATCCATTTTGAAGAGTCTATATCGATATAGCTTCTTCATAGGTAAGTGGATCATCTCCATGATCTACTTCTTCATGAGTAGACAACTCTTGTTCTTCTTCATGAAGAAAACCATATCTCACCGTGGGTGAGATACCACAGTTGTTCTACGAGGAACAGTGTAGATGTTTCATCAACGGGTATTGGTTGACTAGATGGATCTATATCCATCTGATGCATTGGTTGGTCGAATTCTCCAATTCTAACTCTATTTGCCTTCCTTTGCCTCCTTTTTGAACAAACCGTTGTTCAAGAAATGTGGCATCTCTACTTATCACAACCTTTTGTGAAGTAGGCAAATAAAAATAATATCCAAAACTATCTTTTGGATATCCAACAAATCGACCTTTTACGATCCGGTCTCCAATTTATCGGTGTTCACTTTTGATATAAGTTGGACAACCCCAAATCTTAACATGCTTAAGACTTGGTTTTCTTCCATGCCATATCTCATAAGGTGTGGAAGAAACTAATTTTGATGGAATCCTATTCGAATATACAAAGTGATTCTAATGCAAATCCCCAAAAGAAGATTGGCATATCAAGATAGCTCATCATACTACGTACCATATCCAATAGGGTACGATTTCTCCTTCGGATACACCATTTAGTGTAGGCGTTCTGAAGGAGTCAATCGAGAAACAATGCCATGCTCTCTCAAGTATTCATCAAATTCGACTCAAGTATTCACCTCCACGATCGATAGAAGAGCTTTAATATTCTTTCTGTTTGATTTTCTACTTGATTTAAATTCTTTGAACTTTTCAAAAGATTCATGTTTGTATTTCATCAAATACAAATACCCAAACCTTGATTTATCATCATAAAGGTAATAAAATAATGAAAACCCCTCTAGCCATTTTTTTAAATGGACCACATACATCACTATGTATTAGCTCCAAAATATTTTCACTCTTAGCCCTTGTCCAACAAAGGGTGACCTAGTCATTTTACCACGAAGGCAAGATTCACAAATTGGAGTAGGCTCGAGCCCAATGAGGATAAAATCCCCATTTTCTCCAATTTTGTAATCCTATCTTCTAATATGACATAATCTTAAGTGCCAAATATATTTTGAACTTGAGTTGGTTTTCACCATGGCATTGCATTCTTTTAGATCACTTGCATTCAATTTGTGTTTGTCATTATTATCCAAATAATAAAGACCATCATTCATATAACCGAACCAACATATTTATTTCCAAAATAAATATTGCAAACATCATCGATGTTGAAATTCATAGCCATTTCTAGTCAAACTAGATATAGAAATGATGTTCTTAAAAGCATCAGTACATATAAAATATTATCCAAACACAAAACATGTCCAAACATGTAAAAGATTTAGATCCTATGGCTAAAGCTTCAAGCTTGAGCCATTGCCAATCCGGACTCTAATATCTTGAGAACGCATGGCTACTCTTGTTTGCTAGTTCTTGCATATCATTAGAAATGTGAGAACCGCACCGATATCTAAAACCCAAGTGTAGATGAACTATTAGTATCATCGAATCAAAATAACAAGATATGGACATACCTTCCGAAGGTGTATCCTTCTTGTCCTTCAGAGAAGCAAGATACTCAGGCGTTCCTTTTCCAGTGCCCATCCTTTTGGCAGTGGAAACACTTTCCTTGCCTCCATCAGCTTTAGTCTTCCTTTTCTGTTTAGCTATTTTCTTGGAAGGACCAGGAATCTGAGGTTTCTTTTTCTTATTGCCCTTCTTCTTGTTGGACTTTCCAACAGAAGAAGATGCAACCAAAGCTACCTCTTTCCCTTTATTGCCTGGCATATTCTTTTGGGCAATAACCAACATGTTGAGTAAACCAGCTAAGGTGCATTCCTGTTTAGTCATATGGAAATTTGTCACAAAATTCCCAAAAGACTCAGGAAGGGACTGAAGGATCAAATCCGTCTGTAGTTGGAAATCCATGTTGAAGTCAAGATGTTCCAACTGCTCAATCAGCCGAATCATCTTGTGGACATGATCCCCAACATTCTGTCCCTTAGACATCCTCATACGGAATAGCTGTCTAGATATCTCATACATAGCATTCCTGCTGTGCTCACCATACAACTCTTGTAGGTGAAGGAGGATCTCACTCGCACTTTGCATGTTCTCATGTTGCTTCTGTAACTCATTACTCATGGAAGTAAGCATGTAACACTTAGCTCTCATATCATGCTCCTTCCACTTGTCCAAAGTATCTTGTTCCCCTTGTGTGGCCTCTGGAGGTAAGGGACCAGGAACATTTGAATCTAGAACATATCCTATATGTTCAAGGTTCAGGACAAGCTTCAAATTTCTTAGCCAATCATACAGATTTGGTCCTGTTAACCTACTGTGATCAAGTATGCTCGCAAGGATATTGGATGGTGGTGGTTGTTTTGTGCTCATTTTTATCAGAAAATTAACTGTAGAAAATAACCAGATTAATTAGTAAATGTATCATGTAATTAACCAAAATGATTATAGTCTTTTAATCAAATTGGTCCTCCCACTAACTTAGCGAATCCTACACTTCCAAAGTAGGAAACGGAAATCCTAGTTGGATGGATTTCTAGTGGGTGATTGAATTCTTATAATTCTATTGATCATCCTCAGGTACATCCATTATTGGAATTACAATAAACTATAAGTGAGCAACTCCTTGCCCATCATATCTCATGTGAGGTTCAATCCTTTACCTAGCCCCTAATGCTCAAAATCTCAGGTACATCCATTATTGACTTATCTTGCATTAGTTAAGTTGATCCCATTGAGCCAGTAATTATGCAAATAATTTTAATGTCCTCAGGTACATCCAATATTGGCCACCAAACCATTTACATATTTACAACATCTCATGCTTAACAATTATTCTTAAGAAAATCTCTTAAATTAATTGCATCTCATGCAACTATTTAAAATTTCTTAAAATAATTGCCCCAATGGAGGGCCTATGTTATAATTACTTTAATTATAACATTTCCAACTTAATCATTTGTTTGGAAGATTTTATGGTCATTCTAATTACTATTAAGGTCTCACTTTGCACATTATCCATTTAGCATGCATATATCATATAATTGCATACATTCCCATACATCTCATGTATTCATGGATAAGCAGTAAATATGGTATGATCATGGACTTTCTAAGGGATTCAATTGAGCCACCAAGAATTGAATCGGGCGTTCTAGGTGCATTTCATTCATTCATTTTACAAGAGTTGCTGAAGGAGTACATAATCAACACTTGATCTTGAATTCCTCCCACTGGTCCCACCAATGCTCTTGACCTCCTTGAACTTCTTGCAATCCAATATTACATAGTAATCCTTGGCATACCAAGGCGAATTTACAAGAACTTAAATAAATAAAATTACAACCCAAAAATTATTACAAACTTAATAATACATGCCCAAAATAAATTAAAATAAATTAATTAATTTACAATCCCAAAGAAACATAAAAGAAATAAATTCAATCACATTGGTCATTTATAGTCCATGATCATCCATCATGCATATCACTATTTAACAATTAAATAAAACATACATACTTAAATTAAATTGAATATCTCATATTCAACTTAAAAATTCAGATTTGAATATGATTCAAATAAATTTAAAAATTCAGATTTGAATCTCATTCAAACAAATTTAAAAATTCAGATTTGAATCACATTCAAACAACTTTAAAAATTCAGATTTGAATCACATTCAAACATTTTTTAAAAAATCAGATTTGAATCACATTCAAACATTTTTAAAAAAATCAGATCTGAATATTATTCAATCAACTTTAAAAAATCATATTTAAATATGATTCAAACAACTTTAAAAAATCAGATTTAAATCACATTCAAACATTTTTAAAAAAATCAGATCTGAAATTTATTCAATCAATTTTAAAAAATCAGATTTAAATATGATTCAAACAACTTTAAAAATTCAGATTTGAATCACTTTCAAACAACTTTTAAAATTCAGATTTGAATCACATTCAAACAATTTTTAAAATTCTGATTTGAATCATAATTTAATTGTGTGATTAAAAATCCTAATTAAACATTTTAATTAGTCATATGATGAACCTTTCATCATGCAACAATTGCAGAATTTAATAACAACCATGCGCACCATGATCTTCCAAAGCCATGCGCACCATGTTGGAATTCATCAAGCATGGCGCCACACCTCTTGAATTCATCAAGGAACGGAAGCGTGAAAAACACAAGTTTATACCATTGAATTCAAAAATTTTCACCTAGGGTCACATGCATCATGCAAGATTTATTTTTATCTATTTGATTTCAATGATAAACAACATATTAAAACTCTTTTAATATGTTTTTGGATCTGTATTTGCCATTTAAGATTTTAAAATTAATCAGATTAATTTTAGAACCCTAGATTAAATCAAGAACGATTACACTAACCTCTTGATGCAATCGCAATGTCTGCGCCTTTGAGATTCGTCTTCAGGACACCAGATGTTGTCCCTCTAGCTTGTCCATACCAAGAACACCCATGGCAGCCCTTGAACAGCTTCTAAAGCCTTTTCTATTAATTAGAACTTCAAGTTCTGCCTTTTAAGAGATTAGAGATGTAAACAGGACACTAGAAACAATTTCTAGTGTTCTTAATTCAAGAGATTGATGGCTAATCTCTTTGAATTGATGAGAGATGAAGAAGAATAGAGGGAGGGCTGCAAAATGGCGTGACCAAGGAGTGTGGCTGCTGGTTGTATTTTATTTTCTCATAACAACACTTAAATAGCTAGGTTAACACATTAAACCCTTGCCACATGTCACCCTTTGATTAGCTCTAGGTTTAAGTGACCCAATCACATTGTGCCAAGTGTCAAACCTATATTTAATCTTGATTTTAATTATCTTACATGATTAAAAAACATTTGGCAAGCTTATGTGTTATGCCACGTGTCACCATCTCATGGTGCCACGTGTCACCATCTCATGGTGCCACGTGTCACACTGCAAAATGACCAAAATGCCTCGTGTCTTAATTTTGAGTTTTCAATCCAAAATAATTATTTTTCTTCTTCTAATTAATTTATATCAAATATAAATTAATTAATTAATCTCTATTAATTAATTTCTCATTAATTAAATTCATATTTAAACACTTTAAATATAAATTTAACTTATATTATACATCCAATAATCTAGATTTGGTTTCAAGTCATGCTAGGACTTTGCAAACTAATTGCAAACCAAACCTATTTAATTAATCAATTAAACTCTTTAATTAATTAATTAAATCATATTTAATTAGGTGATAACTTGTGTATGTGTGTGACTTACTAGGCTCATCACTAATTGGCAATGAGACATGATATCAACTCTTAATATCATCAGAACTCTTTCTTACCATAAATGATTTCTCTAAATCATTTTATGAACCTCATAGACCATGGTTAACACCTAGCATAGCATGCCATGGCCACCCAATTAGTAATAAGGTTTACCTTAAATGAACCTATAATCATATGTTACCATGCACTAGAATCTCTCTGCATACAAAATCCCAACTCAAGCTGAGTCATGGTTTATGTCAAACTCCATTTGCTATGAATATTATGTTCTCTTTTAATTCCAGTTCTTGATTAAAAGATTTTCTCATCGTAAACTCTTTCCGAATAAATCTATCTGTCTCCGCCAGAACTTGAAACATCAAGAATAATTAAATGAACATAGGATTATATCTCTATTTACTTAGAGGAACAGATTCCATCTTAATCAATACCTACCTCCATATATAACTAGTAGAGCCAATACATGCCCATATACCCATACACAGTACAAGTATGAAAGCAGTAGCAAACTCAAACTACCTATATACAAGATAATCATGCTATCTCAGTCTAAAGATTATATGCACCGATATGATTTATGACAAAACATTGACAAGAGTAAACTCCATGTGCTTGTCATAAGTGTCACTGGTTCGGCCTACTTATCATTTATAAGTGCCTATCATGTTTGTTATATGGCATGAGACTCACCATTCCATCTTATTTATATCTCATATAAATAACTTGGGAACAAACATGAATACAATCTTTCTGGATAAGTCATGTCCTTATTATGAAGTATCCTCGATTGTGAACCTATTTATGATACTTCGTGCTAGAAATATTGTCACTCATATTCTTAACAACTTAAGAATAATATTTCTAACAAAATATCAATGGACCTTTTCTATTACACATAAATATATTATGTAAACGGAAAAGTGGAAATGCCTTTTATTAATAAAAATATGTACAAGATACATACTAAATGATATGCCTTTTATCAGAGGTTTGTGCACAACTAGTTTTTAACTGATTTTGTTTTGAATATTTCATATGATTAAATGATATATTTTTCTTATGTATTATGTTTAACAAGCATTGGATTTAATTCAATGATTATTGAAATTGTTATAGTATGTATGAATTTAGCTTTGTGAAATGGTATTTCAACAAGTATTAAGCATTGTTGTGGATTGAATAAATTATGCTTTGAAAAATTGTGATATAACATGTTTTGAATTGTGATGGGCAATTTGCATGGAAAAATACAAATTTATTATTTGAATTGTGATGAGCATAAAAATTATTGGATATTGGAATTGACTTTGAATCGAATTGTATTGTGATTTATGCTCACTAAAAGGATTATGATATTGTTTTATATCTCACTATAGATGCTTGACTAGGTTATTACCCGTCTCTGTCATTTGTTAAGAAGACAATGGAGTTAGTTGTGTTTTGATTACCATGGTACATGCACAAGCTTAGATTCTCCTCTTATTAGAGGTTAGATCTAAGTTTTTTATGTTATGGCTCTTTCGGAAGATTCATTATTATGGTGTGTGCTGTGCACGATGATTCGACCTCCCCGACCATAGGGAGTTAGAATCCGATTCGACCTCCTCGACCATAGGGAATCAAAATCACCCCAAAGATGGCCCTTTTCATATTAGTCTTGCATAGTTAGTGAGATAAAGAATGGTTTTTGAGATAAAGAATGGCTTTTGAGATAAAGAATGGTTTTTGAGATAAAGAATGTTTTTTGAGATAAAGAATGGCTTTTGAGATAAAGAATGGTTTTTAAGATAAAGAATGGCTTTTGAGTTAAAGAATGGTTTTTGAGATAAAGAATGGTTTTTGAGATAAAGAATGGCTTTTGAGATAAAGAATGGCTTTTGAGATAAAGAATGGTTTGAATAGTAAAGAATTGTGATTTCAATTATGATTTATGTATAATTGATTTTGTTGGAATTACCTTAAATGGTTAGTTATGATTTGATAAATTGAATTTCGTGATCAAAGTCATTTTATACAAATGATTTATATTATTGGCAATGAATATTTTGAGTTTTGGAATTTAATGAGTATTCAGATTTCCAAATTATTTACTATAAATTTTGTCAATGTATATTGTACTATGTTTTAGATTATAGTTGTGCACCACTGAGTTCACCACTCAGCGATAGCTTTGTATGCTATCGCAGGTGAAAAGAGCATAGAGCAATTGATTAAGCTTCTTTGAAGACACATTCAGATCAGCTCCAGGTATATCATAGGTATACCCATGTACACAGGTTTTGATATATGCATGTAATGATATGTATGTAAGTTATTTGAGCAGTTGTATAAAAACTCTTGTAAAATATTTTAGTATGTAATTAAATGTAAATTATTGTAAATGTAAATTTGAGATTTCATTTACTTGAATAGTTTTGTAATATTAATTTTGAGTCTTGTAATCAATGAAATGTTTCTTTTATGATGAGATTGGTTTGAAAATGTATTGATTTTATTATTAAGATTTGAATTGTGAGTTGAAATGAAGTTATTAGAGTTGTATTTGAGAAAACATATTGGGAGTGTGTTTCTTTGTAGGTTTTGAAGAACTGTTTTCTCAAAATACAGCCGGCACTCTGCCGATATTTTGAAAAACTTTTATAACACCAGATTTTAATCGATGATTTAAATTTCACAAAAATTGATTTAATATCCCTTGTAGTATATTTAATGGGTTACCGGTAGGCGAAGTACGGTAATTCATTAAGTGTACTACGGGATCATGTTACATCTTACGGAGGAGTAGGGTGTTACACTATATGCATTGCTGAGGAGGTGACAACCTTGAACACTTCTGACACTTCTACAGATCTAGACTCCAAAAATCCCAGTCAAATGTTCACTGTGTTTTATCTTCAGTACCTGCGCGAGGAAACAAATCTATCGCGCTAAGCATTGCTGCTTAGTGGTGTAATAATATAACAAAGAAGTAATATACAAATAAAGGTAGAAAGAAAATAGAGTTCAGATAATTAAGATCTATAATTAATTTAATACCATTTGAAATTTTGAATACTAACCATCCTTTATCCTGCTATATTCTTCTTTGGAGGTGCTTAGTTCATAAGTTTACATTAGTGATGTATAATATCAAAAATAATCCAAATATTGAGTCTATGCTTATTTTATTATGTAAGTCGCATTTGTAATGTTTATTTAAGTTAAAATTATTTTGCTTATCTAATTTATTTCAGATCTTCTTACTCATTTACTTAATTTCTAATATTTTTAATTGCTAATATTCTTATCTTATTTCAATAAATTTCACTGCCCAAGTAACCTATGACAGGCTAACTAAACTGGATAAGTGGGTCCTGGGCACTGGACACTGCAGTGTCTTGGGCCATCATACCATGGGACGTGTAAGCTCAGAACGTCAACCACGTATGCAATCACTATGGCTAAAAAGCCATGATAACAGATAAACAAATAATTGGGCATACAAGCCATAAATACAGGCAAAAAGCCTTACGCAGTACTGCTCAAACAATACTCTATTGGTATGTCAATCTATCCAATCTGACACATGTGTCTAGGCAATATATGGGCACATAAATACCATTAAACATTAATATGAATTAAAATATCATTATTTAATTATAAGTTTAATTACAATTTATCACAATTGATTCTGTTCCTAATGGGAACATAGATTTCTAAATCACAAATATCATCATAATGATCACAATTCACATAAGTTGTCTTGAAGTACCATTGTACTTAAAGTATTTTTGTGTCATTATGTTTACTATTCACATTACTAGTCAAACATAAATGTTGACTTTTTCACCCTTAATAGATGTGTTAGTTCTAATTGCACTATGAACCCACATTTTGAGTTTAACACTTGTTGGCATCAATTGCCAATCTTAATTTAAGGCTCATTATATGTTATTTCAGATTTTCAGATTTTATGGCCAATATTTACTGTTCCATTGGACCAATGCTATAGTGGGAATTTAGCAAAATTCTCTTCATAAAATTGTTTTTTATTGTATCTTCTTTAATTCCATTTTTATATCACTCCATTTGGAGTTGTATAACTCAAGTTATGGTCAAATAACCATAACTAGGTCAATTCTGGATTTTTAGTTTCCTTACTAGGCAATTTTGGTTCTGGAATTTACCAATTTCTTCGAACAGTTTATAGTAATATTTAGGCCTAGTGTTCTTCATAAGATATGTTACCCTATGTCTTATGGTCAATAAAAAATTTTTGTTACAATTTTTCAAGTCTTGTAGGGTTAACTATAGCCACATTATTAGACTGGACTTAAATGTCCTATTTCACAAGTTTCCAATTTAGGTCAGTAACTTTGACCTATAATTAAAGCTTCTAACATTCATAATGTGAGGAGGGTGTCTAAAACAAAGTTTTAGCTCTGCTTGTAACGATCAGGCTCCAACCACTAGAGGAATTGTCCGCTTTGGCCATAAGCCTCACAGTTTTGTCCCATAAGTGGAATGGAGAAACTAAAACATGTCACACCCTACTCCTCGTAAGATGTAACATGCTCCCATAGTACACCTAATGAATTATCGTACTTCGCCTCCCAGTAACCCATTAAATATACTACAAGGGATTTTAAAACAATTTTCATTCATTTTTAAATTGGTGGGTAAAAATTTTTTTCATATTTTAAAAAACCTTTATTTAAAGTCCAAACATAAATTAAATTTTTAGATATTTAAAATCTCCATAATTTTTACAAAAATTTCGGCAGAGTGCCGTCTGTATTTTGAGAAAACAGTTCTTCAAAACCTGAAAATAAAGACACTCCCAATATCTTTCTCAATCATAACTCCATTATTCAATCTCATTTCACAAATCAACACAAGCAACTCAATACACAGTTTAAATTAAATCAAACATTGAAACCTCTCATTAACGTAACAAAATTAATATTTACATTCATGGGATCATTAAAAATTTAGTAGTGCAAAACTTTATAAATACATAAAATCTCAAGATAATCTTATAATAATTTTTATTTCATTACAATCCAAAAATATATTACAAAAGAGTTGGTATAACTGCTCAAAGGAAATTTCATACATATAATTACAAAATTACATCAAAATCTAATGTACAAGGGTATACCTATAATATACCCGAAGATAGTCTCACTATGTCTTTTCAGTAATCTTACTCAACTGCTTTATATTTCCTTTCACCTGCGACAGCATCTAAAGCTATCGCTGAGTGGTGAACTCAGTGGTGCACAAACTAATAATTTAAAACTTAATACAAGTTAAGCTTGACAAGTCATAACAGATAAAAATTTAAAATTTCTAAATTCTTCAAAATTCATAACATTCAGAAATCAATATTTTCATTTATGCAAATTATTCATTTGAATAAAATTTTGATCAAATAGTAACTATTTATCTACATTTCTTTTAAATCCCGAAACAATACAAAAATATTTTGAATCACTGACAAATTATTTATTTCAACCACAATTTATCAAACTATGCATAATTTAAAAGGCGTTGCCAATAATTTACATAGTTGAACCCATGACCCAAAATTCAAATAGATGCCGTGTTGTACACCACGACATTTTACATTCTCCCAATAACCGAGGATAAAAGGGAGGAACAAAGACTAGCTAGTATATATGAGTACTCATTCAAACTCTTTCCCAACTGGCAAGCCAGAGAGGAAGGAACTCGCCCCATCTAGTGGAGAAGATATCTCACTAGACAAGCTAATGAGAATTCACAACATATTTTGCCATGTCAACTGTGATTTCAAATCATATTCAAAACAATTTCTATTTACGAAGTGTTTACAAATCATCAACACATTTAATCATCATAAATTCATGCTCAAAGTTGGCAACACATCAAACTTAAAATTTACAATCCTCAAAACCATACAATAAATCCTTAAATGCATAAGAAAATTTACATTTAATTTATACAATTTCATCCAAAAAATTAAAATCCTCAACACAACAAAATTATAAATCATAAAATAAACTTGTTCAAATCAATTTAGAAGTGATAAGTAACAAAATAGTTAGTTGTGCACAAACCTTATACGAGTCGCCTCTTGGCCTTGACTCGATGTCTCGGGTTCTTTCCCGGTATTCTTTTTCACTGAAACTCACAGTTTCACAGTGTTTCAATATCACCATTTATCATAACTCCAAAAATAAATTCAAATCTACTTATACCTAGCTTTAATATGCTAAACTTGACGTTCTTTAAAATTTGTATTTCGGGGTTACTATTCATGACACTATTCAAGTCAATTTGTTGACTTTCTAATGCTTAATAGGTATGGGAATTCCAACTTCACTCACATACCACATTTTGGTTACCTAATTTGTTGGTTTTGGTTGTTTTCTCAAATTCTAAGTCTTTTAGGCAAATTTGTAAATTTTCAATTTTGGTGTCTTATGTTACACTGTTCCATTGGTCATTTTTTTGTTAGAATTTGGCAAAACTTTCTTCATAGAAAATGTTCTCTATTGTCTTAAATTTATTCTCCTTTTTGAATCACTCCATTTGGAGTTTTTTAGCTCAAGTTATAGCCATTTAAATCATGGCTGCCGGATTGGACTTAACCCAGATTTTTGGGCACTAAACTGGTTCTGGCAATTTTAGGTCACCAATTTTGGGTGGCCAAATGACTTGGTTAAGGGCATAATTTGTAACACCCCTATGTTCGGTGGTGCGTTCTACTGCTCCAGTGACCAGTGTTGTCCGGACAGCTAGATTGCCTAGAACTATAAAAAAAACAAAAGAAAAATAATAGCAATGAAATGTAGTCAAGTTAAACGAGCCGAGAACCCTAGCGATGGGTGACCGCACCAGGAAGTCATGGCGTGGACCGATGACTAGCCCTGGACCGCGGGGAACCCTGAAAAATATTTTTAGGACTTAAATAGACACCTATTAAAGTATAAATACCATTAGAAATATCAAAGAAAAATTAATTAATTAGTACAAAGAAAAGTGAGAAATCGAAAAAACGGATAAAACCCAGTATTACCGAAAAATCGGGAATGCAATCCGAACAAGGGCATTGTGGTCATTTGACACCCCGAGTTGTCTTTTGAGCTAAATGTCCATTAAAAATACATGATATTATACTTGAAAAATGTCAGGAAAAATTAAATTGGTGGTACAAAGTTTAAATAGCAAAAATGGGAAGCTTAATGTGAGAATTTGGAAAATTAAGAATAAACAATCATTAATTCTCACTTAGTGCTCTACTCACCTTACCTAAGTGGACCACTACACATCTTTGGGCAGAAATAAATCACCTTCTTCAAGCTCCCAAACTAGAATCAGCCGAATCCTTTTCTTCTCTCAAGTTCCTCCATGGCCATCCATGGCCAAGCTCCATGCAACCATGATTTAGCCATATTTTTCACTAGCTTCCTTCACAAAAACTATTCTACACCACTTGGGCAGTAGATAGGCAGCAAGAAGATCAAGTTTAGTCAAGGTTTTGAAGAGTTTCCAAAGTGGTAAGTTTTTATTTTTGGTTATTACTTCATAAAAGTTTGTGAGGAGGTTATGGGTACTTGAATTGTGGAAAGAATTTTGGAGTTTGATGTTCTAAGGGAGATGTTTATTTTTGGCAGCCATGGAAACTCCTTGAGGACAGTTTATTCTTGCTTGTAAATGGTAGATTAAAGGGTTGATTAAGTGTTTATGTGTGTATGAATTTATTAGGGTGATGTATATTAAGTATATGTAAATGTGTACTTGAATTTGGAAGCTTGGAAATTAATGGAGTGTGATGTATGAATCGGCAACTTGATTTGGTGAACCATAAAAATGTTATTTCATGTTTAGCTTATGGAATATTAATGTTGAATTGTGGTAGTTGTTATGGCAGCTTGGGTATATATATGATGGTGTGAGGTTGGACATGTAAATGAGCTAGGTTAGGTGATTGAATTGTTGTAATTTGAGCTTGAAAAATTCTGTACTATATGGTGCATATTGAGTGTGATTGTAAGCTGCCAAAATGACCAACAATATGTTGTGAAATGTGTTTAGGTTATGGTACAAACCAGAATTGGCATGAATGTGTAGTTTGGTAAGTGTTAAAAGTGTCCTTGATGAGTAATGAATAAAATGCAATAGGGCAGTTTATGTTATGGGCCTAGAACCTTAAGTGTGTGGCTCCAATTGATATGAAACCAATTGGAGGTGAAACTAGGCACAAAATGTGCCAACTTTCATGAAGGATGCTTACCAAAATTCTGCTTGTAAGGTAACTTGAAAAATGACCAAATCCGGATTAGTGCAATTAAGGCCTGAAAATTTATCATTTGGGCAGCAGTTAGTGTTTTGGCCATAACTCACTCAAAACAGGTCCAATTGACCTGAAATTTTGACCATGAATAGTTAAGATCTATATCTACAAGTCTTATGAAGACACCAAAGCCCAGAAATGACGATAAGCAAGTCAAACAGCTTGCACAAGTTCAGGTCCAAAAACTGGCCGAACCTAAAATGACCTAAAGTGACCAATTGTGATGCATTTTGACCAGCAATAGTAAAATGACCATAACTTGGTCTACATAACTCAGAATGACCTGAAATTTTACCTCGCATGCAATAAGACATAGATCTACAAGTTTGTAGTTTTGACCAAAAATCGAAAATCGAGAGAACTAGGTCGTTCGGCTAGGTCAAACTAGTATCCCGGAATCCAACAAATTGTAAGAAAACGCAATATACATGGAAATGAATTGGGTAACATGTACCAATCCTAAAATACTATTGAATGTGACATATTGGTAACATTAAAACCTAATTTACCTAGAATGCATCGAGGGTCGACATCTTAGGTTGACTAAGGAAATAATAAAATTCAGTGAATTAATTATTAAGCATTATCGTTAGAGACAGTTTAAATGAGTACTGAAACACTTCAAATTGTGTATTTCAGTTAGCAAAGACTCAGGGAAGGGGAAGGAAACACTGAGTCAGAGCCAAGAGACAGTTATAAGAGGTTTGTGCACAACTAGTTTTTAACTGATTTTGTTTTGAATATTTCATATGATTAAATGACATATTTTTCTTATGTATTATGTTTAACAAGCATTGGATTTAATTCAATGATTATTGAAATTGTTATAGTATGTATGAATTTAGCTTTGTGAAATGGTATTTCCACAAGTATTAAGCATTGTTATGGATTGAATAAATTATGTTTTGGAAAATTGTGATAGAACATGTTTTGAATTGTGATGGTAATTTTCATGGAAAAATGCAAATTTATGATTTGAATTGTGATGAGCATAAAAATTATTGGATATTGGAATTAAATTTGAATCGAATTATATTGTGATTTATGCTCACTAAAAGGATTGTGATATTGTTTTATATCTCACTATAGATGCTTGACTAGGTTATTACCTGTCTCTCTCATTTGTTGAGAATACAATGGAGTTAGTTGTGCTTTGATTACCATGGTATGTGCACAGGCTTAGATTTTCCTCTGATTTGAGGTTAGATTTAAGTTTTTTTATCGTTATGGCCCTTGCGGAAGATTCATTATTGTGATGTGTACTGTGCACGATGATTCGACCTCCCCGACCATACGGAGTTAGAATCTGATTCGACCTCCCTGACCATAGGGAGTTAGAATCACTTCGAATATGGCCCTTTTGGATTAGTCTTGCATAGTTAGTGAGATAAAGAATAATTTTTGAGATACAGTATGATTTTTGAGATACAGCAAGGTTTTTGAGATACAGCGTGGTTTTTGAGATACAACATGATTTTTGAGACACAGAATGTTTTTAAATAGTAAAGAATTGTGATTTCAGTTATGATTTATGTATAATTGATTTTGTTGGAACTACCTTAAATGGTTAGTCATGATTTGATAAATTGAATTTCGTGATGAAATTCATTTCATACAAATGATTTATATTATTGGCAATGAATATTTTGAGTTTTGGAATTTGATGAGTATTCAGATTTTCAAATTATTTGCTGTAAAATTTGTCAATGTATATTGTACTATATTTTAAATTATAGTTGTGCACCACTGAGTTCACCACTCAGCGATAGCTTTTCATTGCTGTCGCAGGTAGACGACAGTCGAGCGGAGACTAGGCTGCTAGTACTACACTGAGAGATCATCGGGTATATTGAGTATACCACATTTTGCATTTTATATTGTAATGTATGTTCACTGTATGTATATAGTGTTCTTGGTTTTGAGCAGTTGTAAATTAAAATTGTACATTGAAGTTGTAAAATAAATTGTAAATTATTTTGGTTTGTAAATATTGTGATATATTTCTTTTATCTCAGCCTTTGAAAATACTAAAAAATTATTGTGGATTTTGAGTTGACTAAATGTTGAAGTTTGAGATTGAGAAATATATTTGAAGTGCTTTTTACAGGTTTTTGAAGAACTGCTTTATTCAAAATACAAATGGCATTCTGCCAAAATTTTTACTGAAATTATTATTTCTTCAAATGTGTTAGCTGTTTCACTTCAGTTCAAAAAAGTTTTTAACACCTGTAAATAGTGCTCACCACTGTAAAAAGAAGTAAGAAAAGTTTTAAAATCCCTTGTAGTGTATTTAATGGGTTATCAGTAGACGGAGTTGGTAATTCATTAGGTATACTACGGGATCATGTTATGCCTCACAGAGGGGTAAGGTGTGACATAATTTGGGTTTGTGTTCTTCATGAAAGTTTTAGGTCTATATCTCAGCTATCCACTGGTAAAATTTGAGATTATTTAGACCTGCCTAGCCCAAGTTATGACCAAATGAACAAATACTGTTCATTTGGTCATTTTTGTACAGGTCAGATTACCTAATCCGGATTTGGTCAATTTGTTCACTAGGTTTTGGTCACTTTTTGGGCATGATTCCTTAATGAAAATTGTGTCATTTTGTGTCTATTTTCATTCCCAATTAGCCTCACACTAATAGGACTTGTAAATTTTCAGTTTTGGTCCCTCAAAGGGACCTTGGTCCTACTGCCTGCATACTGCCCCCATTCAATCCGAATTTCCATTTGGTTCTAACACTTCCAACATACACCAATTGGTCATAAATGACCATTTCTCAGCTCAAACTAGATCAAACACAACATTTAACACATTCTCACATTTTTGTATTCGTAAACCCTAGGTCCAAACCCTAATTTTCATAAAATTCAAACCTAATGTATTCTAAACATCTATCCATTGTCTACACACATAATTCAACTTAAACAACCATTCAAATGCATCAAATTCATTCATTCTCAACCCTACATACTGCTAGCCAAAATTTATATAGTCCTTTAACATATCATTTTATTTCATTTTTCAACAAATCATCACTCAATCAAGTTGCCTAAGTATAAATATAAGGATACAAAAAGAGAAATCAAACTAACCTTACTTGGAATTTTCACCTCTTCAAAACTTCCTCCTTTCTTTTTCTTTTTGTTGTCAAGCTCTTTATCAAGGTTTGAATACAAGGTTTAATGATAGAAATTTAAGTTTTTATGGTGGGATTTAGAGTTTGATCAAGCTCAAAATGAGCTTTAATGGAGTTTTAAGGGTGAGAGAGCTTTGAGAGAGGAAGAGAGAGAAATGGACAGGAATGAAGACTTTCCCCTTTTTTCTTTTTTTCTTTTCTTTATGTTTTTAGTCTTATGGAAGATCATAAAATCAAATTAATTAAATTTATTAATTATATATTTATTGCATCATGCATGAGGTCATACATGATGTCATCACTTTTTACTTTTCCATTTTCTTCTCTTTTTTTTTAATTTATTTTTCCATTAGTTCTTTAATTTAATTTCTGATTCTAAAATTTTCTTTTCTCTAATTTTATTTGACAGTTAGGTTAGGAGTCAGCTCTCGGGGTCAATTGACTAAATTGCCCCTCGCCGGTTCAACCCGGTTTGCAAATAATTCAATATTTCTTCTAGCTTCCTGACCTAATTATTTGACTGGCTTAACAATTCTTTTTGGTGATTTTCCCTTTTCCACTGTGTTCGTAATAGTCCTAAGGACTGCGGCATCACATTTTGCGGTTTGAAATTTGAGTTTAAATCGACCTCGCAGTCCTTCCCGAGAAGGTCACCCATTGCTGTGACTCTCGGCTCATTTAACTTTTTATGTTCTATTTTTCTTATTTATACTTAACTAATTGACAATTATTAATTATTTGTGCTCAGGGCTTAACTAGGTGTCTTAAATATAGTTCTAATCCTCTTAATTGTCCGGATCGATACCGGTCACCGGAATAGTAACATATACCAGGCTATGCAAATAGGGGTGTTACACTGCTTCTTAGCTTTCAAGAATGGTGTGGCTCATTTCAATTGAAGTTCTCTAGAGGTAGATATGCTTAAAACAATATTCTAGAATCATTGGTCACTTATGCATTTTTCAGATTTTTTTATGCCAAATTAATCAAGCTAATTGACCTAGTTCCCTTAATTTCTGGGTTTTGGTCCAAATACCAATTTTGTAGGTCTATGTCTTATTAAAATTTTGGCTCTAATTTCATTTCATTTGAGGTTCTATAGACCAAGATATGGTCTTTTTATCAAAGCTGGATAGATTGCATATGTATGGCAAAATCTGGGCAGTTTTGGTAACCCAAATTGGGCAAGCAATTTGACTTGGTTAATGGCATTTCTGGGCTTTGTGTCCTTCACAAAAGTTGTAGCCCTATGACTAAGCTTTCACTGGTATAAAATTCAGGCCATTTGGACCTGTCTACAGTGAGATATGGCCAATTGAATGAATACTATTCATT
This sequence comes from Hevea brasiliensis, assembly GCF_030052815.1. Lineage (NCBI taxonomy): Eukaryota > Viridiplantae > Streptophyta > Magnoliopsida > Malpighiales > Euphorbiaceae > Hevea > Hevea brasiliensis. The sequence goes on from NC_079493.1 coordinate 57,068,027, forward strand.
TGGTCAAAATTCTGGGTTCACAATTGTCAATCCGAATTAGGTCAATTTTTAAGTCACTTTTTAAACAAAAATTTGGCATGACTTCTACATGAAAATTGGTCCAATTTAGGTCTAGTTTTACCTCCAATTGGCCTCATACTAATTGGGGCCACACAACTTCACTTATGGCACAAAATACACACTGCCTTAATAATTACTCAACCTGCACACAAATTGCACTTCCAATTTTTATTCTCCAACTCCCAAACTCCACATTAACATTCATGGCACTTCTAATTATCATCAATTAAATGTAAAAATCAAATAATTTCTCATAATTTCCATGGCTACTGAAATGAGGGTTCACCATTCCTTATAAATTCCTTCAAATTTCACTTCATAGCAACTCATTACAACCTTAATTCAAGAATTAACAAAGAGAGGTAGGAAGATTAAGCACTAACCTTGCATTAAAACTTTCCCAAGCTTGTAAAACTTTAAGATTTCCCTTTCTTTTTACTGTCTATAGCTTTCCCATGATGTGAGGACCAACTTTAGTGAAGGGAGTTGCAAGACTTATGGCATGAACATGGAGAAATGAAGCTAGCATGTAAGAGCTCCCATGGAGGAAAATGAAGATGGGAATTTGGCAATTGTGAGGAAGTGAGGAAGAAGATGGAAATGAAGTGGTGCAATTTGTCTCTACATGCCTATTTATACCCCCACTAAGTTAGTTAAATTTTTATAATATTCAAAGTTTTCATTATTCCAAATTATACCTCTCATTTTTCCTTTAATTGCATTTCATATTCAATTTCAATTTTCATGGGATTTTTTAAAATTTAATACTACTCTTTTTTAATGGACATTTAGGTTAAAAGTCAACTCTAGGTGTCAAATGACCAAAATGCCCCTCTTCGAGTCCTAGTCGAACCTTTTCCGTAATACCGATTTAATCCCTGATCCGACAGTTCCTTTAACTTTCATTTTTATCTATACCAATTAACTAAATTTTCTTTGGCATTTTTAATGTCATCTGTATCTCAGTAGACCTTTAATTATGTCTCAAAAATTATTTCCTAGGGTTCTCTGCAGTCCTGGAATCGTCAATCGTCTATGTAACACCCCTATTTGCATAGCCTGGTATATTTTACTGTTCCGGCAATCGGTGTCGGTCTGGACAATTAAGAGAATTAGAACCACATCTAAGACACTTAGATAAGCCCTGAACATAAATAATTAGTAATTTCCAAATAGTTAAGTATAAATATGAAAAACAGAACATAAAAATTTAAATGAGCCGAGAGTCATAGCGATGGGTGACCTTCTCGGGAATGACTACGAGGTCAATCTAAACTCAAATTTTGAATCGTAAAATGTGACGCTGCGATCCTTAGAACTATTAAAAACACAGTGGAAAAGAGAAAATCACAGAAAAGAATTGTTAAGCAGGTCAAATAATTAGGTCAGGGATCCAAAAGAAATATTGAATTACTTGCAAACCGAATCGAACTGGCGAGGGGCAATTTGGTCAATTCACCCCTAAAGCTGACTCCTGACCTAACTGTCCAATAAAATCAGAGAAAAGAAAATTTTCGGACCAAGAATTAAATTAAAGAGCTAATGAAAAAGAAATAAATGAAAAAGAAAAAGAAAGAAAAGAAAAAGTTTATTTGCATCATGCATGACATAAGTATGATGCAATAAACCTAATATTTAAAAATTGAAATTTGGAATAAATCCTAATAATTAAAAGACAAGAATAAAATGAAAAAAATTTCATTCTTCTTCTTCATTTTCAGCCACCCATCTCTCTCTTTGTGACACCCCTTACCCGACTACAGTGTAGCCGAGCAAGTTATGCCACTCAGTGTGCCGGAGCACTCTATTTTATCTGATTTCATTACAGTCCTTGATTTATTTATTCAAAAACTTTATTGAAGATTTAGGCTATTTTTACTTTTATCAAAATCTAACTAAGTTGGAAATTTCAAAAATTTTAATGATAATCCGACAAAGTGTCGGCTGTAATTTGGACTAACAGTTCTTCTGAACCTGCCAAAGACAATTTCAATATATATTCAATTTCTCAAACTTAATAGTCTCAAAAATTTTCAAACATAATGTATCTCAATGCAGTATCCAGATTTCTCAGAAATCTCATTAGATTTTCAATATCTCAATATTCACAAGTATAATCTCATTATAACTCAAATTCAATTCACATACTAAAATACTTACTTTGAATAGCTTCCATAATTCATAGGTAAATTACATGAGTTTATTTTGTACAAGATATACAAATAATTTACAATGTGCTAGGAATGAACAATATACATAACATGTATAAAATGAGCCCTATCTACATGCATTGCTGAGGAGGTGACAATCTTGAACTCTTCGACACTTCGCAGATCCGACTCCAAAAATCTCAATGATCGACCATCTGGTTTTACCTTTCGACTGCGAGGAAGCAATTCCATCGCGCTAAGCATTTCCGCTTAGTGGTGCAATAATATAACCAGAAATAATATATACAAGTAAAGAAAGAAATAAATGATAATTCAGATACTCAAGAATCAATTTAATTTGGTATGGTATTTCTAGTATCAACGATCTTATATACTAGTTTGTTCCTCTTTGGAAGTGCTTAGTTTCTAACTTTTCAGTAATACTAGCAGGTATATAATTTATTCTATCTGTATTGTATTTCAAATCATGCATTCTGCAATTTATATTTTTGTTATGTTTCTTTTGCTAATCTCTTTGCTTATTCATTCAATACTTAATTTAATTGTACTGGATTTTCATTATACTTAACTTAACTTAATCACTGAATTGAATAATACTTTAATTGATCGCCAAGTAACCTATACTAGACGATCGGATCGATAACGGGTCGTTGGCATCGACACCGCGGTGCCGTCATACCATGGGACGCAGAACGCCAACCACGTATGCGATCGGTATGGCTAAAAAGCCATGATATCACATAATTGGCATAAAAGCCATGAATACGGGCATAAAAGCCATGAATACGGGCATAAAGCCATGAATACAGGCATAAAGCCTTTCCTTTCGCAGTACTGCTAAAACAATACCCTATTGGCATGCCAAACTATCCAAACCAATCTTGTTAGGTATACTAGGGCATTTGATACTTTAAAATATTAATATATTGTGCTTTATGACTTCATTATTTCATGATAAATTTCAATCATAATTCATACATTCATTTGATCATTTATATGATCACAGTTCACATCAATTATCCTTTTATACCATTGTACTCAAAATACTTCTCCTCTTTACAATAATGAGAACTAATGTCTCATTCATACATTTATATGGTTTATTTATCCATTCATTATGTTATTCATATTGATCCCAATTCTAAACAATGGTTCACATGTACCATTGTATTCAAAACATTTTTTCTTTCTCATTTATACATTCAAGAGTCTACTTATATAATTACAAATTTTATATTTCAAGTTGAGTTACTAATATTTTATGAATTCCATTTGTGATGGGCATATATGCCCTAACTATCTATTCACATCAATTAGGTGACTTATTTTTCATGTTTCAAGTAATCCATGAATATTTCATGGATTTCAAATTTATGGCCTAAATTTCTTTTTAACAATTTTGACTAGGATGCATAGTCCATATTTGTCATACAATTCTAAGCATTTAAGCTTAGAATTGGTTCTAGGTCTTCATCTTAATTCACTAATCATTTTGATTACTATTTACCACACTAGTCAACCAAAATGTTGACCTTTTTATACTTAATGGATATATTAATTCTAATTACACCAAGATCCCATATTTTGAGTTTTACATTTACTAGTATTAATTGCCAATTGCAATTTAAAGTCCCCTAGATGCATTTCTAATTTCAAATTTTGAATTTCAAGTTTTGGTGTCACTATTCACCTCATTGGTCAACAAAAATGTTGACTTTTGCATAGACAATAGGTACATTGGTTTTAACACTCCCGATGTACCACATTTTGCATTTAAAACTTGTTGGAATCAATTACCAAATCCATTTCCAAGCTTATTTCAAGTTTTCATGTCACTATTCACTTCATTAGTCAACTAAAATGTTGACTTTTGTATAGAAAATATGTACATTGACTTTGGCACTTCCAACATACTACATTTTTCATTTAAAACTTGTTGGTTTTGGTCACTTTCTCAAAGCTTAGGTCATTTTGGCAAAATTGCCAATTTTCGGTTTTGGTGCTCCGAAGTTGCACTGTTTCATTGGTCGATTTACTGTTGGAATTTGACAAAACTTTCTTCATAGAAAATGTTCCTTATTTTGTCTAGTTGAATTTCTTTTTTTGAATCACTCCATTTGGAGTTTTGTAGCTCAAGTTATGGCCAAAATAAGTTTACTGTTCACGTGTACTGTTCCTGCTGAGATTTTGGGTTTTGGCAGATTTTGGTCCAACTTTGGTCAGTAATTTGACCAAGTTAAGTTCATAATTTGGTCTAACTTTCTTCATATGAAATGTTCTACCATGCCTTAGGTTTCCATCGGTTCAAGAATCGCCTAAATCCGAGTTTTCTAGAGAGAGTTATAGCCATCCAAACATTACTGCTCAAGTGAAAATCTGCAGAGTTGCAGGTTTGATAACTTAACTTTGCCCAATAATTTGAATGGGTTAACGGCATAATTTGAGGTGATGTTCTTCATGAAAGTTGTTTGTCTATATCCTATCTTGTTGCTGTAAAAATTTCAGGTCAATTGACCATATCTACAGTGAGTTATGGCCAAATGAACAGTTACTGTTCATTTGGTCATTTCTGCAGGGGCTGTTTGCAGGGTATCCGGATTGGGGCCAAGTTTTGGTCCTCTTTCTTTGGTCTTTTGGGCATGGTTTCTTCAGCAAAAATGTGCCATTGTAAGCCTAGTTTCATGTCCAATTGGCCAAACATTAATTGGACCTACACAGCCAAAGTTATGGCAGTGCAAGTGGACTGAATTTTCAGTCCCTCTGCTGCTGTCCTAGGGCAGCCTACAACTTCACTTTGCAATCCTATTTTTCAGTCCATAATATGGTCAACTTACCTAAAATGGTCACTAATTGACCATTAAAATGTGCTCTAACAATTTCATAAGCCAAATCAATTTTTCACTTCTCAAAACCCTAATGTCCAATTCAATTTGCCCATAAACCTCAATTAGCACACTAGTTCAACATCCATGCATATTCATACCTTAAACATCATTTCTATCCACTCTAAATTCATTAAAACAATCAAACTCATCCTTCCTTAGGGCTGCCAAAAATTCAAGGGATGCATACACTTAACTTTTATTCATTTAATTTACAATTTCTCACTTATTTCAAGCTTCTAACATGGAATCAAAGAAGTATATATATAAGTAGGCACTAACCTCTTGTAGGGCAGATTTCTCCAAGCTAAAACTTCACTTTCCTTCACTTTCTAGGCTGCCAAACACTTCCCCAAGAGGCATGGACAAGTTTTAGTGAAGGTGACTTAGGGTTTTGGGGTGAGGAAAGCATGGAAATTGAAGCTTTTAAGAACCCAAAAATGGAGGAGCATGGGTGACGTTTTTTGAAGAGAGAAAGGGCTGCTGAAATTTCTGGAATTTTGCCTCATTATCCCTTTTTATTGAATTTTAATTGTCTTGCTTTAATGTGATTGGCCATAGCATTTTTAATTACCTAAGCATGACATCATAATTCCCAATTTAGCTCCTTTTTCTTTCTTTTCTTTTCTACTAAATTTCAATTTAATTTTTAGCAATATTTATTCATATTTTAGATCATAATAATTATTTACTTAACTGGACAAGTCAGCCAAAAATCACCTCTGAAGGCGAAATGACCAAAATGCCCTCCGTTTGGCTTAACGGGTCAAAATTGTCTGTACCGATTGAAAAATTTTTCTAGGTATTTTCTTGGCATTCTAATGCCATGGGAACCTCAATAACCTTTCTCTGGAGTCCCAAAAATTATTTTATGAATTTTTACCCGGGTCTAGGGTTCCTAGTTCCGAGAACCGCAACTTACCTCTGGTTACCCATCGCTTGGGCACCGGCTCGTTTAACTTGGTTGTATTTTATTTCTAAAATTTTTACTAAATTTTTCTTATTAATATTTGAGTTAATTATGGTTCCTCGCTTTAGTTTAAATATTTTCCGGACGTTCTAGCTGTCCGGACCGACACCGGTCACCGGAACAGTAGACTGTACGGAGTTGCCACGGGGAGGGTGTTACACTCTTCCCTTTGCTTTCTCTCTCAAAACTCCATGGAAACACCACTCCAAGCTCTTGTGAACCCAAAAATCAGCCATAAAACTTATAGGTTTCTTAGTTAAATCTTGTCTTTGGACCTTGCTAAGCAACTTAGAAATAAAAAGAAGAGGAAAGAAGTGGAATTTGGGAAGAGGAAAAAGCTCTAATTGAGGTAAGTAATTAAATTTGGAAATCTTAGTTTATTTGTTGTGTTTGTATCTTAATTAAACTAGAAATCAACTTAAAATCAAACAAAAACAATTATTGAGGGACCAAACATGAAATTCATCTAGCTAGGGTTAGGGTTTGATATGAATGAGTTTGATGATTTTGAATGGTTATTTGAGGTGAATTAGGTATGTAGAACATGAATACACACTTTAAATTGCATTGGAATGAGCTTTGTGTGTAGCTAGGGTTTTAAGTATGTAAAAAATTGAAGAAAAATTTGAAAATTGGCCAAATGGTGTTATTGACCTCAGTTGAGTTGAGAAATGGTCAATTGTGACCATTTGTGGTGTGTATGAATTGTTGGAAACAAGTTTAAATTCGGATTGGTGAGGGTAAATCTACAGGCAGCTTGACCTAGGTCCCTTTTAGGGACAAAAACTGAAAATTTACTAACCCAATTAGCGTGAGGCCAATTGGGAATGAAACTATACACAAAATGACACATTTTTTATTTGGGAATCATGCCTAGAAAGTGACCATAACTTAGTGAACAATTAGGCCAAATCCGGAATTGGCAAACTGACCTGTACAAAAATGACCAAATAAATAGTAGTTACGAAAATAACCATAACTTGATCTAGGAAGGTCCAAATGACCTAAATTTTTACCAGTAGAAAGATGAGACATAGCCCTACAACTTCCATGAAGAAAATAAACCCAAATTTTGAACATAACCTATTTGAAAATCCACCTGCATTCAACCACAAAAATTGCCAAAATCCAGAATTTGCCCAGAATTCTGAGTAAAACCAAATCCGGCCAGCCATATTCAAATGGCTATAACTTTGGCTACAAAACTCTAAATGGAGTGATTCAAATAGGAAAAATAAAGTTAAGACAATAAGGAACAACTTCTATGAAGAAAACTTAGCCAAATTACCACTGCAACATGACCAATGGAACAGTGCAAAACTAAACACCAAAACTGAAAATTTGAAATTTGTGCCTAAGAGATTTGAAGTTTGAGAAAACAATCAAAACCAACAAATTAGGTAACCAAATGTTAGTAGTATGCCCTAGAGCATATCATTTAGTATGTATCTTGTATATATTTTATTAATAAAAGGCATTTCCACTTTTCCGTTTACATAATATATTTATGTGTAATAGAAAAGGTCCATTGATATTTTGTTAGAAATATTATTCTTAAGTTGTTAAGAATATGAGTGACAATATTTCTAGCACAAAGTATCATAAATAGGTTCACAATCAAGGATACTTCATAATAAGGACATGACTTATCCAAAAAGATTGTATTCATGTTTGTTCCCAAGTTATTTATATGAGATATAAATAAGATGGAATGGTGAGTCTCATGCCATATAACAAACATGATAGGCACTTATACATGATAAGTAGGCCGAACCAGTGACACTTATGACAAGCACATGGAGTTTACTCTTGTCAATGTTTTGTCATAAATCATATCAGTGCATATAATCTTTAGACCTGAGATAGCACAGTTATCTTGTATATAGGTAGTTTGAGTTTGATACTGCTTTCATACTTGTACTGTGTATGGGTATATGGGCATCTGTTGGCTCCTACTAGTTATATATGGAGGTAGGTGTTGATCAAGATGGAATCTGTTCCTCTAAGTAAATAGAGATAAAATCCTATGTTCATTTAATTGTTCTTGATGTTTCAAGTTCCTGGCCAGGACAGATAGATTTATTCAGAAAAGAGTTTCTGATGAGAAAATCTTTTTAATCAAGAACTGGAATTAAAAGAGAACATAATATTCATAGCAAATGGAGTTTGACATAAACCATGACTCCAGCTTGAGTTGGGATTTTGTAACAGAGAGATTCTAGTGCATGGTAACATATGATTATAGGTTCATTTAAGGTAAATCTTATTACTAATTGGGTGGCCATGGCATGCTATGCTAGGTGTTAACCATGGTCTATGAGGTTCATAAAATGATTTAGAGAAATCATTTATGGTAAGAAAGAGTTCTATGATATTAAGAGTTGATATCATGTCTCATTGCCAATTAGTGATGAGCCTAGTAAGTCACACACATACACAAGTTATCACCTATTTAAATATGATTTAATTAATTAATTAAAGAGTTTAATTGATTAATTAAATAGATTTGGTTTGCAATAAAATTGCAAAGTCCCTAGCATGACTTGAAACCAAATCTAGATTATTGGATGTGTAGTATAAATTAAATTTATATTTAAAGTGTTTAAATATGAATTTAATTGATGAGAAATTAATTAATAGAGATTAATTAATTAATTTATATTTGATATAAATTAATTAGAAGAAGAAAATAATTATTTTGGGTTAAGAACTCAAAATTAAGACACAGGGGCATTTTGGTCATTTCACAGTGTGACACGTGGCACCATGAGATGGTGACACATGGCATAACACATAAGCTTGCCAAATGTTTTTTAATCATGTAAGATGATTAAAATCAAGATTAAATATAGTTTTGACACTTGGCACAATGTGATTGGGTCACTTAAACCTAGAGCTAATCAAAAGGTGACATGTGGCTAGGGTTTAATGTGTTAACCTAGCTATTTAAGTGTGGTTATGAAAAGAAAACATAACCAGCAGCCTCTCCTCTCAGTTGTCACGCCACTTTGAGCCTCTCCAGCTATTTCTCTTCATCTCTCATCAATTCAAAGAGATTAGCCATCAATCTCTTGAATTAAGAACGCTAGAAATTGTTTCTAGTGTCCTGTTTCCATCTTTAATCTCTTAAAAGGCAGAACTTGATTTTCTAATTAATAGAAAAAGCTTTAGAAGCCATTCAAGGGCTGCCATAGGTGTTCTTGGTGTGGACAAGCTAGAGGACAACATTTGGTGTCTCAAGACGAATCTCAAAGCGCGACACGCTGCAGCACATCAAGAGGTTAGTGTAATCGTTCTTGATTTAATCTAGGGTTCTAAAATTAATCTGATTAATTTTAAAATCTTAAATGGCAAATACAGATCCAAAAACATATTAAAAGAGTTTTAATATGTTGTTTATCATTGAAATCAAATAGATAAAAATAAATCTTGCATGGTGCATGTGACCCTAGGTGAAAATTTTTGAATTCAATGGTATAATCTTGTGTTTTTCACGCTTCCGTTCCTTCAATTGGTATCAGAGCCACTATATTTGCCATTTAGATTGTTGATTATATAATTTAATTGTGTGTTTGATCATGAGATCAAGAGATTCATTGCTGGTTGGATCATGAGATGTGGCGTCACACATGGAGAAGCCACCATTGGTGGCGGCAACAATGGTTCCATGGGTGATTCAAGGTTTGGCTTTTAATTCTGCAATTGTTGTATGATCTAAGGCCTATTCTTTGACTAATTAAAGTGTTTAATTAGTTGTTTTAATCACACAATTAAATTATGATTCAAATCAGAATTTTAAAAAATGTTTGAATGTGATTCAAATCTGAATTTTAAAAGTTGTTTGAATGAGATTCAAATCTGAATTTTTAAAGTTGTTTGAATCATATTTAAATCTGATTTTTTAAAATTGATTCAATAAAATTCAGATCTGATTTTTTAAAAATATTTGAATGTGATTCAAATCTGATTTTTTAAAAAATGTTTGAATGTGATTCAAATCTGAATTTTTGAAGTTGTTTGAATGTGATTCAAATCTGAATTTTTAAATTTGTTTGAATGAGATTCAAATCTGAATTTTTAAATTTATTTGAATCATATTCAAATCTGAATTTTAAGTTGAATATGAGATATTCAATTTAATTTAAGAATGTATGTTTTATTTAATTGTTAAATAGTGATATGCATGATGGATGATCATGGACTATAAAAGACCAATGTGATTGGATTCATTTCTTTTATGTTTCTTTGGGATTGTAAATTAATTAATTTATTTTAATTTATTTTGGGCATGTATTATTAAGTTTGTAATATTTTTGGGTTGTAATTTCATTTATTTAAGTTCTTGTAAATTCCTTGGTATGCCAAGGATTACTATGTAATATTGGATTGCAAGAAGTTCAAGGAGGTCAAGAGCATTGGTGGGACCAAAGTGGGAGGAATTCAATATCAAGTGTTGATTATGTACTCCTTCAGCAACTCTTGTAAAATGAATGAATGAAATGCACCTAGGAATGCCCGATTCAATTCTTGGTGGCTCGAATTGAATCCCTTAGAAAGTCCATGATCATACCATATTTATCGCTTATCCATGAATGCATGAGATGTATGGGAATGTATGCAATTATATGATATATGCATGCTAAATGGATAATGTGCAAAGTGAGACCTTAATAGTAATTAGGTTGGCTATAAAATCTTCCAAACAAATGATTAAGTTGGAAATGCTATAATTAAAGTAATTATAACATAAGCCCTCCATTGGGGCAATTATTTTAAGAAATTTTAAATAGTTGCATGAGATGCAATTAATTTAAGAGATTTTCTTAAGAATAATTGTTAAGCATGAGATGTTGTAAATATGTAAATGGTTTGGTGGCCAATATTGGATGTACTGAGGACATTAAAATTATTTGCATAATTATCGCTCAATGGGATCAACTTAACTAATGCAAGATAAGTCAATATTGGATGTACCGAGATTTTGAGCATTAGGGGCTAGTAAAGGATTGAACCTCACATGAGATGTGATGGGCAAGGAGTTGCTCACTTATAGTTTATTGTAATTCCAATAATGGATGTACCTGAGGATGATCAATAGAATTATAAGAATTCAATCACCCACTAGAAATCCATCCAACTAGGATTTCCGTTTTCTACTTTGGAAGTGTAGGATTCGCTAAGTTAGTGGGAGGACCAATTTGATTAAAAGACCATAATCATTTTGGTTAATTACATGATACATTTATTAATTAATCTGGTTATTTTCTGCAGCTTAATTTTCGATAAAAATGAGCACAAAACAACCACCACCATCCAATATCCTTGCAAGCATACTTGATCACAACAGTTGACAGGACCTAATCATGCTGATTGGCTAAGAAATTTGAAACTTGTCTGAACCTTGAACATATAGGATATGTTCTAGATTCAAATGTTCCTGGTCCCTTACCTCCAGAGGCCACACAAGAGGAACATGATACTTTGGACAAGTGGAAGGAGCATGATATGAGAGCTAAGTGTTACATGCTTGCTTCCATGAGTAATGAGTTACAGAAGCAACATGAGAACATGCAGAGTGCTAGTGAGATCCTCCTTCACCTACAAGAGTTGTATGGTGAGCACAAAGAGAATGCTAGGTATGAGATATCTAGACAGCTTATTCCGTATGAGGATGTCGAGGGACAGAATGTTGGGGATCATGTCCACAAGATGATTCGGTGATTGAGCAGTTGGAACATCTTGACTTCAACATGGATTTCCAACTACAAACGGATTTGATCCTTCGGTTCCTTCCTGAGTCTTTTGGGAATTTTGTGACAAATTTCCATATGACTAAACAGGAATGCACCTTAGCTGAATTACTCAACATGCTGGTTATTGCCCAAAAGAATATGCCAGGCAATAAAGGAAAAGAGGTAGCTTTGGTTGCATCTTCTGCTGGACGGTCCAACAAGAAGAAAGGCAATAAGAAAAAGAAACCTAAAATTCCTGGTCCTTCCAAGAAAATAGCTAAACAGAAAAGGAAGACTAAAGCTGATGAAGGCAAAGGAAAGTGTTTCCACTGCCAAAAGGATGGGCACTGGAAAAGGAACTGCCCAGAGTATCTTGCTTCTCTGAAGGACAAGAAGGATACACCTTCGAAAGGTATGTCCATATCTTGTTATTTAGATTCTGATGATACTTATAGTTCATCTACAGCTTGGGTTTTAGATACTGGTGCCAGTTCTCACATTTCTAATGATATGCAGGAACTAGCAAACAGTAGCAGCTTGCATTCTCAAGATATTAGAGTCCGGATTGGCAATGGCTCAACTGTTGAAGCTTTAGCCATAGGATCTAAATCTTTTTACATGTTTGCACATGTTTTGTGTTTGGATAATATTTTATATGTACCTGATGCTTTTAAGAACATCATTTCTATATCTAGTTTAACTAGAAATGGCTATGAATTTCAGTTCACAGATGATGTTTGCAATATTTATTTTGGAAATAAATATGTTGGTTCGGGTTATATGAATGATGGTCTTTATTATTTGGATAATAATGACAAACACAAAATGAATGCAAGTGATCTAAAAGAATACAATGCCATGGTGAAAACCAACTCAAGTTCAAAATATATTTGGCACTTAAGGTTATGTCATGTTGCAGAAGATAGGATTGCAAAATTGGAGAAAATGGGGATTCTATCCTCATTGGGCTCTGAGCCTACTCCAACTTGTGAATCTTGCCTTCAAGGCAAAATGATTAGATCACCCTTTGTTGGACAAGGGCTAAGAGCTAAAAATATTTTGGAACTAATACATAGTGATGTATGTGGTCCGTTTAAAGAAATGGCTAGAGGGGGCTTTCATTATTTTATTACCTTTACTGATGATAAATCAAGGTTTGGGTATTTGTATTTGATGAAATACAAACATGAATCCTTTGAAAAGTTCAAAGAATTTAAGTCTGAAGTAGAAAATCAAACAGGAAAAAATATTAAAGCTCTTCGATCAGATCGTGGAGGTGAATATTTGAGTACTGAATTTGATGAATACTTGAGAGAGCATGGCATTGTTTCTTAGCTGACTCCTCCAGGAATGCCACAGCTGAATGGTGTATCTGAAAGGAGAAATCGTACCCTATTGGATATGGTACGTAGTATGATGAGCTATACTCATATGCCAATCTCCTTTTGGGGATTTGCATTAGAATCAGCTTTATATATTCTGAATAGGATTCCATCAAAATCGCTTTCTTCCACACCTTATGAGATATGGCATGGAAGAAAACCAAGTCTTAAGCATGTTAAGATTTGGGGTTGTCCAAACTTATATCAAAAGGTGAACACCGATAAATTGGAGACCGGATCGTAAAAGGTCGATTTGTTGGATATCCAAAAGATAGTTTTGGATATTATTTTTATTTGCCTACTTCACAAAAGGTTGTGATAAGTAGAGATGCCACATTTCTTGAACAACAGTTTGTTCAAGAAGGAGGCAAAGGAAGGCAAATAGAGTTAGAATTGGAGAATTCGACCAACCAGCATCGGATGGATATAGATCCATCTAGTCAACCTATACCCATTGATGAAACATCTACAAATTTGTTCCTCGTAGAACAACCGGGTATCTCACCCACGGTGAGATATGGTTTTCTTCATGAAGAAGAACAAGAGTTGTCTACTCATGAAGAAGTAGATCATGGGGATGATCCACTTACCTATGAAGAAGCTATATCGATATAGACTCTTCAAAATGGATTGATGCTATGAAATCCGAGATTGATTCCATGTATAAGAATCAAGTTTGGGATCTTGTTGACCCACCAAGGTATTGTACCTATAGGAAACAAATGGGTTTTCAAGAAGAAAATTGGTTACGATGGAAAGGTAGAGACCTATAAGGCAAGGCTAGTAGCGAAAGGGTTTCGCCAAAGGCAAGGAATAGACTATGAGGAGACTTTCTGCTTTGTTGCCATGCTTAAATCAATTAGGATTTTATTAGCAATAGCTGCATACTATGATTATGAGATTTGGCGGATGGATGTCAAAGCACTTTTCTCAATGGATACATTGAAGAAAAAATTTTCTTGGAACAACCTAAGGGATTTGAATCCCAAGATGGTTCCAAGGTATGCAAGCTAAAGCGATCCATTTATGGGTTGAAACAAACTTCGAGGAGTTGGAACATCCGTTTTGATGAAGCCATTAAATCTTTTGGTTTTATCAAAAATGAGGATGAGCCATGTGTATATAAGAAGGTTAGTGACAGTGCTATCACTTTCCTTGTCTTATATGTGGATGACATACTGTTGATGGGTAATGATACAGGTATGTTGACGACTATAAAGGTATGGTTGTCAAATACATTCTCCATGAAAGACTTAGGGGAGGCAACCTATATTCTTGGGATTCGCATCTATAGAGATAGAGCAAAAAGAATAATTGGTTTATCCCAAAGTCTATACTTGGAAAAGGTGTTAAAGAGGTTTAACATGCTTGATTCCAAGAGAGGATTGTTACCAGTGAGACATGGTATCCATCTTTCTAAAGAGATGTCTCCAAAGACACCTGAAGAAAGAGATAAGATGGCCAGGATTCCATATGCTTCGGCTATTGGAAGTTTAATGTATGCAATGTTGTGTACTAGGCCGGATATCGCATATGCTATTAGTTTGACTAGCAGGTATCAATCCAATCCAGGTTTGGAACACTGGATAACTGTCAAGAATATTCTTAAGTACTTGAGAAGAACTGAGGATTTATTCTTGATTTATGGAGGTAGAGACTTGCAATTGGATGGTTATACTGATTCTGATTTCCAATCAGATATCGATGATAGAAAGTCTACCTCTGGATATGTGTTCATTTGTAATGGAGGTGCGATCGGTTGGAAGAGTTCCAAACAGAGCACGCATCGCAGATTCCACTACAGAGGTGAGTATATTCTTTGCATCGATGTCGCAAAGGAAGTCTGTTTGGATAAAGAAGTTCGTTACGTAACTTACGAGAGTTCCTTCCATTGAGTCGCCAGCCCACTACACCGTGACAATAATGGAGCAATCATACTGAGCTAAGGAACTAAGGTCTCACCAAAATCCAAACACATAGAAAGGCACTACCACATTATCGGACATATAGTTGGGCAAAGGCGATATAGCCATGCGAGAAAATAACATCACCAAAAATTTAGTGATCCATTCACTAAGCCTGTGTCACAAGCTCAGTTAGACTGACATCTTGAGAAGATGGGTCTAAGGTATTGTAATGAATGGCTCTAGTGCTAGTGGGAGATTGTTAGTAGTATGCCCTAGAGCATATCATTTAGTATGTATCTTGTATATATTTTATTAATAAAAGGCATTTCCACTTTTCCGTTTACATAATATATTTATGTGTAATAGAAAAGGTCCATTGATATTTTGTTAGAAATATTATTCTTAAGTTGTTAAGAATATGAGTGACAATATTTCTAGCACAAAGTATCATAAATAGGTTCACAATCAAGGATACTTCATAATACGGACATGACTTATCCGGAAAGATTGTATTCATGTTTGTTCCCAAGTTATTTATATGAGATATAAATAAGATGGAATGGTGAGTCTCATGCCATATAACAAACATGATAGGCACTTATACATGATAAGTAGGCGAACCGGTGACACTTATGACAAGCACATGGAGTTTACTCTTGTCAATGTTTTGTCATAAATCATATCGATGCATATAATCTTTAGACTGAGATAGCACGATTATCTTGTATATAGGTAGTTTGAGTTTGATCGCTTTCATACTTGTACTGTGTATGGGTATATGGGCATTTGTTGGCTCCTACTAGTTAGATATGGAGGTAGGTGTTGATCAAGATGGAATCTGTTCCTCTAAGTAAATAGAGATAAAATCCTATGTTCATTTAATTGTTCTTGATGTTTCAAGTTCTGGCCAGACAGATAGATTTATTGAGAAAAGAGTTTCGATGAGAAAATCTTTTAATCAAGAACTGGAATTAAAAGAGAACATAATATTCATAGCAAATGGAGTTTGACATAAACCATGACTCGGCTTGAGTTGGGATTTTGTAGCAGAGAGATTCTAGTGCATGGTAACATATGATTATAGGTTCATTTAAGGTAAATCTTATTACTAATTGGGTGGCCATGGCATGCTATGCTAGGTGTTAACCATGGTCTATGAGGTTCATAAAATGATTTAGAGAAATCATTTATGGTAAGAAAGAGTTCGATGATATTAAGAGTTGATATCATGTCTCATTGCCAATTAGTGATGAGCCTAGTAAGTCACACACATACACAAGTTATCACCTATTTAAATATGATTTAATTAATTAATTAAAGAGTTTAATTGATTAATTAAATAGATTTGGTTTGCAATAAAATTGCAAAGTCCCTAGCATGACTTGAAACCAAATCTAGATTATTGGATGTGTAGTATAAATTAAATTTATATTTAAAGTGTTTAAATATGAATTTAATTGATGAGAAATTAATTAATAGAGATTAATTAATTAATTTATATTTGATATAAATTAATTAGAAGAAGAAAATAATTATTTTGGGTTAAGAACTCAAAATTAAGACACAGGGGCATTTTGGTCATTTCACGATTGTGACACGTGGCTCCATGAGATGGTGACAAATGGCATAACACATAAGCTTGCCAAATGTTTTTTAATCATGTAAGATGATTAAAATCAAGATTAAATATAGTTTTGACACTTGGCACAATGTGATTGGGTCACTTAAACCTAGAGCTAATCAAAAGGTGACATGTGGCTAGGGTTTAATGTGTTAACCTAGCTATTTAAGTGTGGTTATGAAAAGAAAACATAACCAGCAGCCTCTCCTCTCAGTTGTCACGCCAATTTGAGCCTCTCCAGCTATTTCTCTTCATCTCTCATCAATTCAAAGAGATTAGCCATCAATCTCTTGAATTAAGAACGCTAGAAATTGTTTCTAGTGTCCTGTTTACATCTTTAATCTCTTAAAAGGCAGAACTTGATTTTCTAATTAATAGAAAAAGCTTTAGAAGCCATTCAAGGGCTGCCATAGGTGTTCTTGGTGTGGACAAGCTAGAGGGACAACATTTGGTGTCCTGAAGACGACTCTCAAAGCGCAGACACGGCTGAGACATCAAGAGGTTAGTGTAATCGTTCTTGATTTAATCTAGGGTTCTAAAATTAATCTGATTAATTTTAAAATCTTAAATGGCAAATACAGATCCAAAAACATATTAAAAGAGTTTTAATATGTTGTTTATCATTGAAATCAAATAGATAAAAATAAATCTTGCATGGTGCATGTGACCCTAGGTGAAAATTTTTTGAATTCAATGGTATAATCTTGTGTTTTTCACGCTTCCGTTCCTTCACCAAAATGTAGTATGTGGGTGAAATTAGAATTCCCATACCTATTAAGCATTAGAAAGTCAATAAACTGACTTGAATAGTATCGTGAATAGTAACCCTGAAATACAAATTTTAAAGAACGTCAAATTAAGCATATTAAAGTTAGATTTTAAATTATTTTTGGACTTATGATAATTTATGACACTGAAACACTATAAAATTGTGTGTTTCAGTTGAAAAGAATACCGGGAAAGAACCCGAGGCATCGAGTCAAGGCCAAGAGGTGACTCGCTTAAGGTTTGTGCACAACATCAATATTCTTTAAAATTCATTTACAAAGTGCATGAAATGAATTACTTATATTGCAAATTGTGTATTATGCTTTTGACTTAAATTATTGAAAGTTTACTTGTATGTGGTTGGAATGGCAATAAATGTTTAGTAAATTGTTAAGATAGTTTTGAAACCACAGTGTTATGACCATATATTTCAAAACCTCACTAGCATGACTAGTGGGAAGAAATAGTTTCAAATTTTGATTCTCTCTCTGGCTGAAGTGTTGAGGTGTGTGCCAGTAGAGGAAGAAATTGAATGGGTACCCCATAGTTTGAGCTAGCTAGCCTTGTGATTTCTCATAAGCCTTTGGCTATTGAGATGAATATATTTCGAATGACATGATATAACTGTGTGCTTTTATGAAATTGATTTGAGAATTCCTAAATGAAATTATTGGACGAAAAGTTTATAAATCATGTTTTGCATATGTCTTCCATTTTCAGCAATGTGTTTGAATAAGTATGATTTGAATTATGCATAAATATTATTTTAGTATGTTGTGTAACACTGAGTCATAGTACTCAGTGATTGTCACTCCTTACCTCTCTGTAAGGCATAACATGATCCCGTAGAATACCCAATGAACTACCGAACTTCACCTACCGATAACTCATTAAGTACCCTACAAGGGATTTTAAAACAATTTTCTTACTTTTGATAAGTGGTAAGAATTTTCTAATAGGTATTAAAACATTCAATTAAAGTTGGAAGCTAGTTGAAATTTTTGACCCATTTTATTTTTTCGCAAATTTTATAAAAATTTTGCCAGAGTTCCGTTTGTATTTTGAGAAAACAGTTCTTCAAATACCTGAAAAAAAAAAAGCACTTCCAATAATTTTTCAACCACTTCTTCAAATTCATACTCAATCTCAATTAATTTCTCAACACATTTATCAACTTTCAAATTTCAAATCCACTATCCAATGATCATCAAAATACCAGCAATCCAGTTCATTCAAATTAAATAAAATAGTTCCATTCATAATTCATTAAGGACAAAACAATTTATATACATTATTACAAAAGTTACATTAAGAGAAACTTAAACTAAAATTTATTACAAACTTTACACAAGCTTCATACAAAACTGGTCAAGACCGAATTTACATGTCCATACATTTTTGTGCAATACATACATCAAAAGAAATATTTACAGTCGGGGTATAAATTATACCCGATAACTTCAAGCTGATAGATCCTCAATCCTCAGCAACTTAGTCTGCTGCTCCTCTAGTCTCTAAATCTGTGACAGTAATAAAAGCTATCGCGGAGTACTAGGACTCAATGGTGCACAACATGCTAAAATAATCTTTATGCAGAATTTAAATTACATTTATTCAAAAATTGGACTGAATATGAGAAATAAGTATAAAACATGAATTATGAGATTTTGATCTAAACAATTTCATTTCAAGAATCAAAACACATTTCACAAAACCCACAGTTAGATCATGCCATTCGAAATAAATATAATCTCAATAGCCAAAGGCTAAGGAGAAGTCACATCACAAGGCTAGCTAGCTCAAATATATGGATGTCCATTCAAATCCTCTTCTATTGGCACACCTCAACACTTCTCTAGAGAAGGAATCAAAATTCGAAACTAATTACCCCCATTAGTCATGCTAGTGAGGTGTTCAAATATATGGTCATGACACTGTGGTTTCAAAACTTATCTTAACAATTTGCTAAACATTGCCATTTCAAATATACACAATAACTTTCAAAATTTTAAATCAAAAAATCATAAATAATGTCACAAATAAACTTTCAACAATTCAAAGCAAAAGTAAAATACATATTTCATTCACTTTATCAATGAATTTTAAAGCATAGTGATGTTGTGCACAAACCTCAAGCGAGTCGCCTCTTGGCCTTGACTCGGTTCCTCGGGTTCTTTCCCGGTATTATTTTCAACTGAAACACACAATTTTACAGTGTTTCAGTACTATAACTTAGCATAAATCCAAAAATAAATTTAACTTCACTTTTACCTAGCTCTAACGTGCTAAACTCGACGTTCTTGAAATTTTGTGTTTCGAGGTTACTATTCACTATACTATTCAAGTCAAATTGTTGACTTTCTAAGGCTTAATAGGTATTGGAATTCCAACTTCACCCACATACCACATTTTGGTCACTAAATTTGTTGGTTTTGGTTGTTTATTCAAATTCTAAGTCTTTTAGGTAAATTTGATAATTTTCAGTTTTGGAGTCTAAGGTTGCACTGTTTCATTGGTCACTTTTCTGTTAGAATTTGGCAAAACTTCCTTCATAGAAAATGTTCCATATTATCTTAAGTTTATTCTCCCTTTTGAATCACTCCAATTGGAGTTTTTTTAGCTCAAGTTATAGCCATTTGAATCATGGCTGCCGGATTGGACTCAACCCAGAATTCTAGGCAATTTTGGTTCTGGCAGATTTAGGTCACCAACTTTTGGGTGGCCAAATGACTTGGTTAATGGCATAATTTGGGTTTGTGTTCTTCATATCTCATCTAACCACTGGTAAAATTGCAGGTCATTTAGACCTGCCTAGCTCAAGTTATGGCCAAATGAACAAACATTGTTCATTTGGTCAGTTTGTACAGGGATGGACTGTGATTTTCCAAGTTTGGTCAATTTGTTCACTAGGTTTTGGTCACTTTTTGGGCATGGTTTCTAAATGAAAATTGTGTCATTTAGTGTCTATTTTCATTCCCAATTGGTCTCATACCAATTGGACTTGTAAATTTTCATTTTTGGTCCTTCAAAGGTAACTTGGTCATGCTACCAGCAGCATGGCCATACTCAATCCGAATTTGCTTTTGATTCAAACACTCCTAACACTCCTCATTAGGTCACAATTGGCCATTTCTCTCCTTAAACTAGGTCCAAGACATCATTTACAAGTTTCTCACATTTTTGGTCTCTAAACCCTAAGTGTCCAACCTAGTTCACAATTTCCTTGTATTTAGCTAATTCAATGCCTTTAATCACAACCATTTAACTACTTAAAGTTCATATCACCATCTAAGTTAATCAAATCATGCAATAAAACCCCCATACACATGCTGGCCGAATTTCAGTCATGGTCCCTCAACAAATTTTTCTTTTTATTTTAAGTTTATTTACAAGTTAATCAAGCTAAAAATGTAGAAATCAAACTAAATTTATCAAGTTTGCTTACTAACCTTTCTTAGAACTTCAATTCCTTCAAATCTCTATCTTTTGTATTTCTTTCCTCTTTCAATCTTCTTCTCAAGTGACTAAAACAAGCTCTAATAAGGTTTTTTATGGAAGTTATTAAGGTTTAGTGAAGAATTTCAAGCTTGAGTGCAAGCTTTAATGGAAGTCTAACAATGGAGATGTAAGTGAGAGAGTAAGGGCGGTAAGGGATAAGGAAGATGAAGACTTTATGTTTTTTTATCTTTTCTTTTCTTTTCTTTTATGAATTTTTAACTTATGGAAGCCCAAAAATCACTTTAATCAATTTTATTAATTATAGGATTTATGGCATCATGCATGATGTCATGCATGATGTCATCTCCCTACACCTTTTTCATTTTCTCTTCTTTTTTTTTTCTATTAGTTCTTTAATTTAATTCTCAATTCCAAAATTTTCTTTTCTCCGATTTTATTTGGAGTCAGCTCTCGGGTCAATGACCAAATTGCCCCTCACCGGTTTGACCAGGTTTGTAAATAATCCAATATTTCTTTCGGCTCCCTGACCTAATTATTTGACTGGCTTAATAGTTCTTTTTCATGATTTTCTCTTTTCCACTGTGTTCGTAATGGTCCTAAGGACCGCGGCGTCATATTTTACGGTTCAAAATTTGAGTTTAAAATGACTTCGCAGTCGTTCCCGATAAGGTCACCCATCATTGTGACTCTCGGCTCGTTTAACTTCTTATGTTCTATTTTTCTTCTTTATACTTAACTAATTGAACATTACTAATTATTTATGTTTATGGCTTCTTTAGTTGTCTTAAGTATGGTTCTAATCCCCTTAATTGTCCGAACCGATACCGGTCACCAGAACAGTGAAATATACCAAGCTATACAAATAGGGGTGTTACAATTCTCCCCCCCTTAAAATAAACTTCGTCTCGAAATTTTACCTGGTATCAATCTCTGAATAGTTGTGGGTGTTGTCTCCTCATGTCCTCTTCTCGTTCCCAAGTAGCCTCCTAGCCCGAATGATGGTTCCATGGTACTTTTACCAATGGTATCTGCTTGTTCCGTAGCTGCTTCACCTTATAAGCCAGAATCTCTATGGGTTCTTCCTCATATGTGAGGTCTGGATTCACTTCAACTTCCTCTACTGGTAGTACATGAGATGGGTCTGATCGATACCTCCTCAACACAGACACATGGAAGACATTATGTATCTTCTCCAACTCTAGAGGTAGTGCCAAACGATAAGCCAAAGGACCCACTCTTTCCAGAACCTCATATGGCCCAATGAAACGAGGACTCAGTTTCCCTTTTCTGCCAAATCTCATAATTCTCTTCCAAGGAGAAACCTTGAGGAATACTTTCTCACCCACTGCATTCTCAATATCTCTTCTCTTTAAATCAATGTAGGACTTCTGCCGGTCTGATGCAGTCTTAAGTCGATCTCTAATCACCCTAATTTTCTCTTCAGTTTGCTGAACAATTTCGAGTCCAATCATCTTTCTTTCATCCACGTCATCCCAACACAATAGGGTTCTACATTTTCTGCCATACAAAGCTTCATATGGAGGCATCCCAATGCTTGATTGGTAGCTGTTGTTGTAAGCAAACTCAATCAAAGGCAAGTGTGTGTCCCAACTGCCCTCAAATTCAATCACACAAGCCCATAGCATATCCTCCAAGATCTGAATTACCCTCTCAAACTGGCCATCTGTCTGTGGGTGGAATGCAGTACTGAAGTTCAATCTAGTTCCTAGGGCTCTCTGAAGACTACCCCATAATCTAAAAGTGAACCTAGGATCTCTGTCAGATATGATGGATACTGGAACTCCATGCAGTCTTACTATCTCATCAATGTACAACTTGGCCAATCTTTCTAAACTATAGTCCATCCGAACTAGCAAAAAATGAGCAGCCTTGGTTAGTCTGTCAACAATAACCCATACTGCATCATGACTCTTCTGTGTCCTCGGAAGTCCCATTACAAAATCCATTGTTATTCTTTCCCATTTCCATTCTGGTACTGGTAGTGGATGTAACAACCCAGTGGGTACTTGATGCTCTGCCTTCACTTGCTGACAAGTTAGGCATTTGAAAATAAACTCTGCCACATCTCTTTTCATACCCATCCACCAGTAATGCTCCTTTAGCCCTCTATACATTTTTGTGCCACCAGGGTGCATGGCAAAAGGAGACTCATGTGCTTCCTTCAAAATGATCTGCCTCAAATCAACATCATTAGGAACACATATTACGCCTCGGTAGTAGATGAGACCATCATCTCTGATTGAGAATTCTGGTTTCTTGCCTTGTCGGACTTCTTCCAATAGCTTCTGATACCTTTCATCATTCTGAGTAGCCATTCTGATCTGATCAATCAATACTGGCTATACATGCCATGCAACTGCTATTTGCCCATCATCATTAATCTCTAAGCTGGCATGCAATGATCTTAACTCATGTACCATAGACAAAGGAGTAACTCGTAGACTTGCCATAGTCTTGCGACTTAAGGCGTCAGCCACAACATTAGCTTTCCTTGGCTGATAATCTATCAGACAATCATAATCTTTTATCAACTTTAACCATCTCCTCTGTCTCAAATTCAACTCCTTCTGAGTGCCCAAATACTTCAAACACTTATGATCTGTGTAGATGTAACACTTTTCCCCATACAAATAGTGTCTCTAGATCTTAAGAGCAAACACTATAGCTACAAGCTCCAAATCATGTGTCAGATAATTCCTCTCATGCGATTTTAGCTGGCGTGATGCATAGGCAATGACATTTCGATCTTGCATCAATACACAGCCTAACCCATTTTGAGAAGCATCACTATAAACTGTGTATTCTTTACCCAGTGTAGGTAAAGTCAGGACTGGAGCTTCAGTCAAACATTTCTTCAATTCATTAAAACTCTGTTGGCATTTATCCGCCCACTAAAATTTCACATCTTTTCTAAGCAACTTGGTCAATGGAGATGCCAACATGGAGAATCCCTTCACAAATTGACGGTAGTATCCAGCTAAACCCAGAAAACTGTGAATCTCTGTGACATTTCTGGGTGGTCTCCAATTAAGGATAGCTTCAATCTTATTTGGATCTACCTTGATGCCCTCTTTTGATACTACATGCCCCAAAAAGGATATCTCCTTCAGCCAAAATTCACACTTCAACAATTTGGCATATAGCTATTTCTCCCTTAAAGTCTGCAGTACAATCCACAGATGTCTATCATGCTCTTCTGCATTCCTCGAATAGAACAATATATCATCAATGAATGCCACAACAAACTGGTCGAGGTATGGTCTGAAGATGGTGTTCATCAGATCCATAAAAGCAGTCGGAGCATTAGTTAACCCGAATGGCATAACCAAGAACTCATAATGGCCATAGCGGGTTCTGAAGGCAGTTTTAGAATTACTCTGCTCTTGTACTTTCAGCTGATAATAACCTGATCTCAGGTCAATTTTGGAGAACACAGCTGCACCCCTCAACTGATCAAACAAGTCATCAATGCGGGGCAATGGATATCTATTCTTTATAGTCACTTTATTCAACTGCCGATAATCAATACACAAGTGGAGAGTGCCATCCTTCTTCTTTACAAACAACACTGGCGCTCCCCAAGGTGACACACTAGGGTGGATAAAGCCCTTGTCAAGCAATTCTTGCAACTGCACTTTCAACTCTTTCAATTCTGCAGGTGCCATTCTATATGGCGTTATGGAGATTGGGTCCACACCAGGCATAACATCAATCTCAAACTGCACCTCTCTTTACGGAGGTAATCCACGGCAATTCATCGAAACACATCTGAAAAGTCACATCTGATGAGGATGTCCTCTCGATCGACTCCCCACTTGGGTGTCTATCACATGTGCCAACTATACTTCACACCCCTTTCTGATCATTCTTCTGGCTAGTGTAGCCGAAATGATGTTTGATGCAGTAAATGTCTCTCCCCGTGTATTACCACATCACCGTACAGAGGGAGACCAAAAGTGACTGTCTTCAGTCTACAGTCAATCATGGCGTGATGCCTGGCTAACCAATCCATGCCCAAGATGATATCATAATCTCTGAAGGGCATTTCAATCAAATCTGATAGAAAAACATGTCCTTGGATCACCAAAGGACAGTCCCTATAAATTCTGTTGACCCGGACCTCTTGTCCTAACGGACTTGTTACTAGCACTTCAAAACCCATTTGCACTCATGGAACAGCAAGTGAACTGACTATGCTAGCACTAACATATGAATGGGTTGAACCCGTATCAAATAATACAAATACTTCTTGATCAGAGATAGAGAATGTACCAGCTACCACATCGGAAGTCTCAGCCTCTTCTCGCTGTCTCAACGTGTAGACTCTGGCTAAAGCACTTCCTTGTACTGACTGACCAACCGTGAGCAGTGCCTCTACCTCTGCCTCTTCCTCTACCAACTAATTGTGAACCTCTAGGAGTAGGACTTTGAATAGATCCCTCGGTAGTAGTAGGAGCTGGACCATATCTCGGAGCACTAGTGCAGTCTTTAGCTATATGGCCCTTGCCTCCATAGTTAAAACAGGCTCCAGTGGCCCAATAGCATTCCCCCCCATGAATCTTGCCACAAGTCTCACAGGGGCGGGCAGAATGTGAACCCCTGCTCGACTGCTGACCAGACCTAGGGGGTCTCTGTCCAGAAAATCTGCCCCTACCAAATCTTCCACCTCGACCCCTGCTGGGTCCACCAAATTTCTTATTTTTCCCAGAAGTACCACCAGAACTCGGCTCTACTGATTTTTCCCCCTTGTCTTTCTCTGATTTTTCAGCTTTTTCTGATTTTTCTTTTACTGGGGTTGCTTTTGATTCAATTCTCTCCAGCTCAAGTGCTTGAGACATAAGTTCTAAAAAGTTGTTGTGTCTGAATCCCACTACTTGCATTCTCAAACTGGGCTTCAAACCCGTCTCAAATCTCTTGCACCTTGCCTTGCTAGTAGTAAGGAGACTCCCTGCATAGTGACTTAAGCGGGAGAACTCCCTCTCATACTCTGCCACTAATTGGTTCCTTTGTTTCAAACTCAAAAATTCTTGCAATTTCTGATCAACATATGCATCTAGGATGTATTTCTGTCTGAATTCTCTAATAAAGTCATCCTAGGTCAGTACTGGTGGTTCAGCCAAGCTGTGGAGGATGGTCTTCCACCAATCATACGCATCCCCTTGCAGTAAAGACACAGAGTATTCAAACTTCAGTTCATCTTGGCAGTGCAGCTTCTTAAATACTCTGTCCATTCTTTCAAGCCATTGCTCAGCCTCTAAAGGGTCCATTTTACCCTTAAATTCTGCAGCCCCATACTTCAGTAATTTATCATACTGTCTAGCTGGAGGCAGTGGTTGTGCCACAGATGTCTGGGATGGAGCTTGAGCAAGCATACCCCCAGCCATTTGTTGAAACATCACAGCCATCTGCTGTGCGAACTGTATAGGAAACTGTGGTATTTGCGGGGCTAGTGCTACTGATCTACTAATATTCTGCAAAGCTGGGGCTTCCCCTTATGCCTCAGCTTCAACAGATTGCTCGACGGAGCGATCCCTTTCTTCCATTTCAGTCTGAAGTTAGGGTATCTCCTGAACAAATAAAACAAGGAGATTTCCCTCCATTAGTTCATATTTATGATGTAATGTACTGTATGTAACAAATATGAACATTGAGCAATTGTACTTAACAAAGAAAGACACAAATTCATAAGTTAAAACATACTTCAAAAATTTTGCTCTGATACTACTAAAACATGTCACACCTTACCTCTCTGTAAGGCATAACATAACCCCGTAGAATACCTAATGAACTATCGAACTTTACCTACCGATAACTCATTAAATACCCTACAAGGGATTTTAAAACAATTTTCTTACTTTTGATAAGTGGTGAGCATTTTCTAATAGGTATTAAAACATTTAATTAAAGTTGGAAGCTAGTTGAAATTTTTTGCCCATTTTATTTTTCCGCAAATTTTATAAAAATTTTGCCAGAGTTCCGTTTGTATTTTGAGAAAACAGTTCTTCAAATACCTGAAAAGAAAAGCACTTCTAATAATTTTTCAACCACTCCTTCAAATTCATACTCAATCTCAATCAATTTCTCAACTTTCAAATTTCAAATCCACTATCCAATGATCATCAAAATACCAGCAATCCAGTTCATTCAAATTAAATAAAATAGTTCCATTCATAATTCATTAAGGACAAAATAATTTACATACATCGTTACAAAAGTTACATTAAGAGAAACTTAAACTGAAATTTATTACAAACTTTACACAAGCTTTATACAAAACTGCTCAAGATAGAATTTACATGTCCATACATTTATGTGCAATACATACATCAAAAGAAATATTTACAGTCAGGGTATAAATTATACCCAATAACTTCAAGCTGATAGATCCTCAATCCTCAGCAGCTCAGTCTGCTGCTCCTGTAGTCTCTAAATCTGCGACAGCAATAAAAGCTATCGCTGAGTACTAGAACTCAGTGGTGCACAACATCCTAAAATAATATTTATGCAGAATTTAAATTACATTTATTCAAAAATTGGACTGAATATGAGAAATAAGTATAAAACATGAATTATGAGATTTTAATCTAAACAATTTTATTTCAAGAATCAAAACACATTTCACAAAACCCACAGTTAGATCATGCCATTCGAAACAAATATAATCTCAATAGCCAGAGGCTAAGGAGAAGTCACATCACAAGGCTAGAGAAGGAATCAAAATTCGAAACTAATTACCCCCACTAGTCATGCTAGTGAGGTGTTCAAATATATGGTCATGACACTGTGGTTTCAAAACTTATCTTAACAATTTGCTAAATATTGCCATTTCAAATATACACAATAACTTTCAATAGTTTAAATCAAAACATCATAAATAATGTCACAAATAAACTTTCAACAATTCAAAGCAAAAGTAAAATACATATTTCATTCACTTTATCAATGAATTTTAAAGCATAGTGATGTTGTGCACAAACCTCAAGCGAGTTGCCTCTTGGCCTTGACTTGGTTCCTCGGGTCCATTCCCGGTATTCTTTTCAACTGAAACATTCAATTTTACAGTGTTTCTGTAACACCCCTATGTTCAGTAGTACATTCTACTGTTCCTGTGACCAGTGTTGTCCGGACAGCTAGGATGCCTAGAACTACACTTAGATATGAGTGAGGAGACATAAAATAATGAAATACAAGAAAAGAAAATACAAGAAAAACAAAGGAAGAATAATAGCAATGAAATGTAACCAAGTTAAACGAGCCGAGAACCCTAGCGATAGGTGACCGCACCGGGAAGTCGCGGCGTGGACCGTTGACAAGCCCTGGACCGCGGGGAACCCTAAAAAATATTTCTAAGACTTAAATAAATGTCTATTGAAGTATAAATACCATTATAGATATCAAAGAAAAATAAATTAATTAGTACAAAGAAAAGTGAGAAATCGAGAAAACAATAAAACTCTGTGTTACCGAAAAATCGGGAATGCAACCCGAACAGGGGTATTGTTGTCATTTGACACCCTGAGTTGTCTTTTGACCTAAATTTCCATTAAAAATACATGATATTACACTTGGAAAATGTCATGAAAAATTAAATTGGTGGTACCTAATGTAAATAGCAAAAATTGAGAGTTAAATGAAGGAAAATGAAACTTTAGATTAAATTAATATTAAATCTTATATAGTGCTCCACTAACTCACATAAGTGGACCACTTACTCTTCATTTAGGACAGCAGATTCATCTTCTTCTTCAACCTCTCAAATTCAACCGAAAATGGAGGAATGAAAAACTCCATGGCCGCATGGTTTTGGAGCTCCATGCAAGCTTGATCCAAGCCTCCTTCCTTGCACTTTCCTTCATTAAAAGTTGTCCATACACCTTGGGCAGTAGATAGGCAGCAAGAAGACCAAGTTTTGGTGAAGTTTTGAAGAGTTTCCAAAGTAGTAAGTATGTGTTTTGATTATTGCTTCATTAAACTTTGTGAGGAAGTTATGGGTACTTGAATTGTGGAGAGATTTTTGAGGTTTGATGTTCTAAGGGAGATGTTTATTTTTGGCAGCCGTGGAAACTCCATAAGAACAGTTTATCCTTGCTTGTAAATGGTAGATTAAAGGGTTGATTAAGTGTTTATGTGTGTAGGAATAAATTAGGTGATGTATATTAGATGTATATGTGAATGTACACTTAACTTTGGAAGCTTGGAAAGCAAATTAATGAAGACTACGATTCGGCAACTTGAAGTGTGAACCCAAAATATGTATTTCATGGCTTGTTTTATGGAATTATATGATTGAATTATGGTTCTTGTTATGGCAGCTTGTACATGTGTGCAAGAGTTTGAGTTTGGACATGTAAATGAGCTAGGTTATGTGATTGAATTGGTTGTGATTTGAACTTGGTAAATTCTGTACTATAAGATGCATATTGAGTGTAGTTATAAGCTGCCTAAATAACCAAAAATGTATTGTGAAATGTGTTTAGGTTATGGTACAAAATAGAAATGGTATGAATGTGTAAATTGGTAAGTGTTAAATGCATCCTTTGATGAGTGATGGACAATGTGCAATAGGGCAGTGTGTGTTTTGGCCTAGAACCTTAAGTGTGTGGCTCCAATTGGTATGAAACCAATTGGAGGTGAAATTAGGCACAAAAAGTGCCAACTTTCATGAAGGAAGCTTACCAAAATTCTGCTTGGAAGGTAACTTGAAAAATGACCAAATCCGGATTAGTGCATTAAGGCCTGAAAATTGACCATTTGGGCAGTAGTTAGTTTTTCGGTCATAACTCACTCAAACCAATACTAATTGACCTGAAATGTTTCCCATGAATAGTTGAGACATATATCTACAAGTCTTATGAAGACACCAAGCCCAGAAATGACCATAAGCAAGTCAAATAACTTGCACAAGTTGGGGTTCAAAAACTGGTCGAACCTAAAATGACCTAAAATGAACAAAAGTGACCAATTTTGATGCACTTTGACCAGCAATAGTAAAATGACCATAACTTGGTCTAGTAAACTCAGAATTTCCTAAAATTTTGCCCTGCATGCAATAAGACATAGATCTATAAGTTTGTAGTTTTGACCTAAACCCGAAAACCGAGGAAACTAGGTCATCTGGTTAGGTCAAATTAGTATACTGGAATCCAACAAATTGCACTAAAGTGCACTATACATGGAAATGAATTGGGTAACATGTACCAATACTAAAAGGCTATAAAATGTGACATATTGGTAACATTGAAACCTAATTCGCCTAGACTGCATCGAGGGTCGACATCTTAGGTTGACTAAGGAAATAATAGAATTTGATAAATTAATTATTGAACCTTATTCTTAGAGACAGTTTAAATGAGTACTGAAACACTTCAAATTGTGTGTTTCAGTTAGCAAAGACTCAGGGAAAGGGAAGGAAACACTGAGTCAGAGCCAAGAAACAGTTATCAGAGGTTTGTGCACAATAGTTATTTCTTTTGAATTTTTCAATTAAAATAAATTATGATTATTTGTATGTTATTATTTTAAATGGTGTTTGTGCACAATAGTTATTTCTTTTGAATTTTTCAATTGAAATAAATTATGATTATTTGTATGTTATTATTTTAAATTGTGTTTATGCACAATAATTTTGATTTCTTATTTTCTACTTAAAAATATATTTGAACATTTTAGTTTTAAATTGTGTCTGTGCACAATACTTTTTATATTCACTGCTTTTACCAAAAAATTTATTTGGAGAAATGAGTTATGAATAATTTTTTATTGTTTTGGCTTTAAGAATCTTATTTGAAAATTATTGTGTTGCCTACTTTGCAAATGGAAATTTTGAGAAAAAATGTGATTTGGCAATTGTATGAAATATTGTGATTTGGAATTATTTTGATTCACACTCGGCATGACACTGTTACTATGTTCCTCCTCCATTTGTGAGGTGAGTGTGATTATATTCCTCCCTCTTTGAATTATCAGTCTGGGGTGTGTGTGATTATGTTCCTCCCTCTTTGACTTGTCAGTCTGAAGTGAGTGTGGATGAGTACTCTTTATTTAGCTAGCTTCCTCCCACATTGATTTCGATTATTGGGGTGAGTGTGTCTTATCGTGGTGTACAACATGGCATGTGTGGAAAAATTATGTCATGGCCTAAATTGTGTTATCGATTGGCAACACTGTATTCTTCAGTTATTTGATCAAATTGTGTTATTGATTGGTAAAACTGTGTTATTCAGTTATTTGATTAAATTGTGTTATTGATTGGCAAAACTGTGTTACTCAGTTATTTGATCAAATTTGTGTTATATGAACTTTGTACATTGTGAAATGGAATTGTGAATCATTTGATTTGTGAATTATTAATAAAAGATTTATATATCGCATTTCAAATTGTTATTGTGCACCACTGAGTAAATTTTAGTCAGCAATAGCTTTTCATTGCTGTCGCAAGTAGACAGATTGACAAGGTAGCAGACTAGGCTACTAGTGCTTCAGTGAGAGATCATCGGGTATATTGAGTATACCATATTTTGTATTTTGTATTATAATGTATGATCACTGTATGTATATAGTGTTCTTGGTTTTGAGCAGTTGTAAATTTAAATTGTACATTAAAGTTGTAAAATAAATTGTAAATTATTTTGGGCTTGTAAAATTTGTACTATATTTCTTTTATCTCAGCCTTTGGAAATATTGAAAAATTATTGTGGTTTTGAGTTGAGAAACATATTGTATTGATTAAATGTTGGAGTTTGAGATTGAGAAATATATTTGAAGTGCTTTTTACAGGTTTTTGAAGAACTGCTTTATTCAAAATACAAATGGCACTCTGTCAAATTTTTACAAAAATTATTATTTCTTCAAATGTGTTAGCTGTTTCACTTCAGTTCAAAAATTTTTTTTTTAATACCTGTAAATAGTGCTCACCACAGTAAAAAGAAGTAAGAAAAGTTTTAAAATCCCTTGTAGTGTATTTAATGGGTTATCAGTAGACAAAGTTGGTAATTCATTAGGTATACTACGGGATCATGTCATGCCTTATAGAGTGGTAGAGTGCAATAGTTTCAGTACCATAACTTACTATAAATCCAAAAATAAATTTAACTTCACTTTTACCTAGCTTTAACGTGCTAAACTCGACGTTCTTGAAATTTTGTGTTTCGGGGTTACTATTCACTACACTATTCAAGTCAAATTATTGACTTTCTAAGGCTTAATAGGTATGGGAATTCCAACTTCACCCACATACCACATTTTGGTCACTAAATTTGTTGGTTTTGGTTGTTTATTCAAATTCTAAGTCTTTTAGGTAAATTTGATAATTTTCAGTTTTGGAGTCAAAGGTTGCACTGTTTCATTGGTCACTTTTCTGTTAGAATTTGGCAAAACTTCCTTCATAGAAAATATTTCCTATTGTCTTAAGTTTATTCTCCTTTTTGAATTACTCCAATTGGAGTTTTGTAGCTCAAGTTATAGACATTTGAACCATGGCTGCAGGATTGGACTCAACCCATAATTCTGGGCAATTTTTGGTTCTGGCAGTTTTAGGTCACCAAATTTGGGTGGCCAAATTACTTGGTTAATGGCATAATTTGGGTTTGTATTCTTCATGAAAGTTTTAGGTCTATATCTCATCTAACCACTGGTAAAATTGCAGGTCATTTAGACCTGCCTAGCTTAAGTTATGGCCAAATGAACATATTGTTCATTTGGTCAGTTTGTACAAGGATTGACTATGATTTTCTAAGTTTGGTCAATTTTGTCACTAGGTTTTGGTCACTTTTTGGGCATGGTTTTTAAATGAAAATTGTGTCATTTAGTGTCTATTTTCATTCCCAATTGGTCTCATACCAATTGGACTTGTAAATTTTCATTTTTGGTCCTTCAAAGGTAACTTGGTCATGCTGCATACTCAATCCGAATTTGCTTTTGATTCAAACACTCCTAACACTCCTCATTAGGTCACAATTGACCATTTCTCTCCTTAAACTAGGTCTAAGACATCATTTACAAGTTTTTCACATTTTTGGTCTCTAAACCCTAAGTGTCCAACCTAGTTCACAATTTCCTTGTATTTAGCTAATTCAATGCCTTTAATCACAACCATTTAACTACTTAAAGTTCATATCACCATCTAAGTTAATCAAATCATGCAATAAAACCCCCATACACATGCTGGCCGAATTTCAATCATGTTCCCTCAACAAATTTTTCTTTTCATTTTAAGTTTATTTACAAGTTAATCAAGCCAAAAATGTAGAAATCAAACTAAATTTATCAAGTTTGCTTACTAACCTTTCTTAGAACTTCAATTCCTTCAAATCTCTATCTTTTGTATTTCTTTCCTCTTTCAATCTTCTTCTCAAGTGACTAAAACAAGCTCTAATGAGGTTTTTATGGAAGTTATTAAGGTTTAGTGAAGAATTTCAAGCTTGAGTGCAAGCTTTAATGTAAGTCTAACAATGGAGATGTAAGTGAGAGAGTGAGGGCAGCAAGGGTTAAGGAAGATGAAGACTTTATGTTTTTTTTTTCTTTTCTTTTCTTTTATGAATTTTTAACTTATGGAAGCCCAAAAATCACTTTAATCAAATTTATTAATTATAGGATTTATGGCATCATGCATGATGTCATGCATGATGTCATCTCCCTACACCTTTTTCATTTTCTCTTTTTTTTTCTATTAGTTCTTTAATTTAATTCTTGATTCCAAAATTTTCTTTTCTCTAATTTTATTTGACAGTTAGGTCAGGAGTCAACTCTCGGGGTCAATTGACCAAATTGCCCCTCGCCGGTTTGACCCGGTTTGCAAATAATCAAATATTTCTTTCGGCTCCCTGACCTAATTATTTGACTGGCTTAACAGTTCTTTTTCGTGATTTTCTCTTTTCCACTGTGTTTGTAATGGTCCTAAGGCCCGCGGCATCATATTTTACGGTTCAAAATTTGAGTTTAAAATGACTTCGCAGTCGTTCCCGAGAAGGTCATCCATTGCTGTGACTCTCGGCTCGTTTAACTTCTTATGTTATGTTTTTTTTGTTTATACTTAACTAATTGAACATTACTAATTATTTGTGTTATGGCTTCTCTAATTGTCTTAAGTATGGTTCTAATCCCCTTAATTATCTGGACCGACACCGGTCACCGGAACAGTGAAATATACCAGGCTATACAAATAGGGGTGTTACAGCGATGGATGTTATTGTTGTCGTAGATATAGCGACTAGAGGAGCTGTAGAGTGAGCTGCTGAGGATCTTGGAGCCACCTTTCAAAAGTTTTGTCGGGTATAAATTTATACCCTAAATGTAATGTTTATATTTGTGTATATAACTATATGTATATATAAAAACTGGTCATGAGCAGTTGTATAAAGTTGTAATAATATCATTTTGGATTCGCTAATGTAAAGTGGTTGATAAATGTAATTTTTTTTACTTTAATAAAAAATGAATGGAAATATTGAGTTGTGAATTATTGATTTGAATTTTTGGAGTTTGAGAAATGATGTTAAAGTTTGTTGTGATAGTTGTTGAGTTGATGAAATAAATTATTGGAAGTGATTTTACAAGTTTGTGAAGAATTATTTTCTTAAAATACAGACGACACTCTGCCGAAATTTTTCCAAAATTTATGTAAAAATAAAAATGGACAAAAATTTTAGCTAGCTTTTAAAATTATATTAAATGTAAGAAAATGCTCACCACTTCCAAAAAGTAAGAAAAAGGTTTTTAAAATCCCGTGCAGGGTACTTCATGAGTTATCGGTAGGTAAAGTTCGATAGTTCATTAGGTATTCTACGAGATCATGTTATGCCTTACAGAGGGGCGAGGTGTGACATGTTTTAGTGGTATCAGAGTGAATTTTTAAAGTATGTTTTAACTTGTGAATTTGTGTCTTTTCTTTGATAAGTACAACTACTCAATGTCCTTATTTGTTACATATAGTGCATTACATCATGAATATGAACTAACGGAGGGAATCTCCTTGTGTTATTTATTCAAGAGATATCTTAACTCCAATTTGAAATGGAAGAAGGGGATCGCTCTATTGAGCAGTCTGTAGAGGCTGAGGCCCAAGGGGAAGCCCCAGCTCTCCAAAATATTAGTGAGTCGGTGTCACCAGCCCCACAAATGCCATAGTTTCCTACACAATTTGCACAGCAGATGGCTGCGATGTTCCAACAAATGGCTCGAAGCATGCCTACCCAAGATCCACTTCAGACACCTGTTGTGCAACCACAGCCTCCAGCCAGGCAGTATGACAAGCTACTTAAGTATGGGGCTATAGAGTTTAAGGGTACAGTGGACTCTTTAGAGGCAGAGCAGTGGTTGGAGAGAATGGATAGAGTGTTTAAGAAGCTGCACTGCCCAAATGAACTAAAATTTGAATACTCAGTGTCCTTATTGCAAGGGTATGCGCATGACTGGTGGAAGACCATCCCCCATAGCTTGGCGGAACCGCCAGTATTGACCTGGGATGAATTCATTAGAGAGTTTCGACAGAAATATGTCCCAGATGCATATGTGGATCAGAAACTGCAAGAATTTCTGAGTCTGAAACAAGGCAATAGATCAGTGGCAGAGTATGAGAGGGAGTTCTCCCGCTTAAACCACTATGCTGGGAGTCTCTTGTCTAGCAATAAAGAAAGGGGCAAGAGATTTGAGACGAGTTTGAAGCCTAGCCTACGGATGCAAGTAGTGGGATTCAGACACAGTAACTTCTCAGAGCTCATCTCTCAGGCACTTGAGTTAGAAAGAATTGAATTAGAAGCAACACCTGTGAAAGAGAAAGCTGAGAAGATTAAAAAATCAAAGAAGGAGAAAGGTGAAAAATCAGTTGAACAAAGTCCCAGTGGTACATCTAGAAAAAATAAGAAATTTGGGGGACCTAGCAGAGGTAGAGGTGGAAGGTTTGGAAGGGGCAGATTCTCTTGACAGAGACCCCCTAGATCTTGTCAGCAATCGACTAAGGGTTCAGATCCTCCCCGCCCCTGTGAGACTGGTGGCAAGATTCATAGGGAAGAATGTTATTGGGTAACAAGAGCTTGCTTTAACTGTAGAGGCAAGGGCCATCTTGCTAAGGACTGCACTAGTGCCTCTAGATTTGGCCCAGTTCCTACTATTGCAGAAGGATCCATTCAGAGTCCTGCTACCAGAGGTTCACAATCGGTTAGCAGAGGAAGAGGCAGAGTTAGAGGCAATGCTTTTAGTAGTCAGGGTACTGTTAGCCAGGGAGTGCTCCGGCCAGAGTTTACACGATGAGATAGCAGGAAGAGGCTGAGACTTTCGATGTTGTAGCCAGTACATTCTCTATCTCTGATCAAGATGTATTTGTACTGTTTGATCCGAGTTCAACCCACTCATATGCTAGTGCTAGCATAGTCAGTTCACTTGCTGTTCTATGTGCCAAAATGGATTTTGAAGTGCTAGTAACTAGTCCGTTAGGACAAGAGATCCGGGTTAATATAATCTATAGAGATTGTCCTTTGGTGATCCAAGGACACATTTTTCTATCAAATTTGATTGAAATGCCCTTTAGAGATTATGATATCATTGTTAGTAGTATGCCCTAGAGTATATCATTTAGTATGTATCTTGTACATGTTTTTATTAATAAAAGGCATTTCCACTTTTCTGTTTACATAATATATTTATGTGTAATAGAAAAGGTCCATTAATATTTTATTAGAAATATTATTCTTAAGTTGTTAAGAATATGAGTGACAGTATCTCTAGCACAAAGTATCATAAATAGGTTCACAATCGAGGATACTTCATAATAAGGACATGACTTATCCAGAAAGATTGTATTCATGTTTGTTTTCAAGTTATTTATATGAGATATAAATAAGATGGAATGGTGAGTCTCATGCCATATAACAAACATGATAGCCACTTATACATGATAAGTAGACTGAACCAGTGACACTTATAACACATGGAGTTCACTCTTGTCAATGCTTTGTCATAAATCATATCAGTGCATATAATCTTTAGACCTGAGATAGCACAGTTTTCTTGTATAAGGATAAAATCCTGAGATGGAATTTGTTCCTCTAAGTAAATAGGGATAAAATCCTATGTTCATTTAATTGTTCTTGATGTTTCAAGTTCTTGGCCAGGACATATAGATTTATTCAGAAAGAGTTTCTGATGAGAAAATCTTTTTAATCAAGAACTGGAATTAAAAGAGAACATAATATTCATAGCAAATGGAGTTTGACATAAACCATGACTCCAGCTTGAGTTGGGATTTTATAACAGAGAGATTCTAGTGCATGGTAACATATGATTATAGGTTCATTTAAGGTAAACCTTATTACTAATTGGGTGGCCATGGCATACTATGCTAGGTGTTAACCATGGTCTATGAGGTGCATAAAATGATTTAGAGAAATTATTTATGGTAAGAAAGAGTTCTGATGATATTAAGAGTTGATATCATATCTCATTGCCAATTAGTGATGAGCCTAGTAAATCACACACATACACAAGTTATCACCTAATTAAATATGATTTAATTAATAAATTAAAGAGTTTAATTGATTAATTAAATAGGTTTGGTTAGCAATTAGATTGCAAAGTCCCTAGCATAACTTGAAACTAAATATAGATTATTGGATGTATAGTATAAGTTAAACTTATATTTAAAGTGTTTAAATATGAATTTAATTAATGAGAAATTAATTAATAGAGATTAATTAATTAATTTATATTTGATATAAATTGATTAGAAGAAGAGAAATATTTATTTTGGGTTAAGAACTCAAAATTAAGATACTGGGGCATTTTGGTCATTTCACAGGGTGACATGTGGTACCATGAGATGGTGACACATGGCATTACACATAAGCTTGCCAAATGTCTTTTAATCATGTAAGATAATTAAAATTAAGATTAAATATAGGTTTGACACTTGGCACAATATGATTGGGTCAATTAAACCTAGAACCAATTAAAGGGTGACATGTGACAAGGGTTTAAGTGGTGGCCTAGCTATATAAGTGTTGTTATGAAAAAATAAAACATACAAGCTACTGCCTCCCATTGTGTGCCGCCACCCTTAAGACTCATATTCTCTCTTCCTCTTCATCTCTCATCTATTCCAAGAGATTAGCAAACAATCTCTTGAATTAAAAATACTAGAAATTGTTTATAGTATCTTGTTTATATCTTTAATCTCTTAAAAGGTAGAACTTGATTTTCTAAATAATAGAAAAAGCTTTAGAAGCTGTTCAAGGGCTGCTATAGGTGTTCTTGGTGTGGACAAGCTAGAGGCACAACTTCTGGTGTCCTGAAAACGAATCTAAAAGGCGCAAATACACTGCAGTGCATCAAGAGGTTAGTGTGTTTGCTCTTAATTTAATCTAGGGTTCTAAAATTAATCTGATTAATTCTAAAATCTTAAATGGAAAATATAGATCCAAAAACATATTAAAAGAGTTTTAATATGTTGTTTATCATTGAAATCAAATAGTAAAAATAAATCTTGCATGATGTATGTCACACCCTACCCCTCTGTAAGGCATGACATGATCCCGTAGTATACCTAATGAATTACCAACTTCGTCTACTGATAACCCAATAAATACACTACAAGGAATTTTAAAACTGTTCTTACTTCTTTTTACAGTGGTGAGCATTATTTACAAGTGTTAAAAACTTTTTAACTGAAGTGAAACCAAATAACATATTTGAAGTATTAAGAATTTCTGTAAAAATTTTGGCAGAATGCCATCTGTATTTTGAATAAACCAGTTCTTCAAAAACCTGTAAAAAGCACTTCAAATATATTTCTCAATCTCAAACTCCAACATTTAATCAACACAATATGTTTGACAACTCAAATCCACAAAAATTTTTCAATATTTCCAAAGGCTGAGATAAAAGAAATATAGTACAAATTTTATAAGTTAAAATAATTCATAATTTATTTTACAACTTCAATGTACAATTTTAATTTACAACTGCTCAAAATCAAGAACACTATATACATACAGTGAACATACATTACAATATAAAATGCAAAATATGGTATACTCAATATACCCGATGATCTCTCACTGAAGTACTAGCAGCCTAGTCTGCTGTCCTGTCAGTCTGTCTACCTGCGACAGTAATGAAAAGCTATCGCTAAGTAAAATTTACTCAGTGGTGCACAATAACAATTTGAAATGCGATACATTAATCTTTTATTGACAATTCACAAATCAAATAGTTCACAATTCCATTTTTCAATTTACAAAGTTCATATAACACAAATTTGATCAAATAACTAAATAATACAGTTTTGCCAATCAATAATATCATTTGATCAAATAACTGAATAATACAATTTTGCCAATCAATAATACAATTTGATCAAATAACTGAATAATACCGTTTTGCAAATCAATAACACAATTTAAATGCTGCACAATTACATTTCACAAATTATCAAAGCTCATTATAGAAAAATTTTGGGTCAAATAATTTAATAAACACAGTATTGCCAATTCATATACAACTTAAGCCATGATACAAAATTTCCGATCAATGCTATGTTGTACACCACGACAAAGCAATCTACAACCCCACTAATCAAAATCAATGAGGGAGGTGGCTAGCTAGCTAATGAGTACTCATCCGATCTACAACCTCAACTAGCAAACCAAAGAGGGAGGAAAATAATCACACTCACCCTAGCTTGATAAGTCAAAGAGGGAGGAATATAATCACACTCACCCCATAAATAGAGGAGGAACATAGTAATATTGTCATGCCAAGTGTGAATCAAAACAATTCCAAATCACAATATTTAGATATTTGATACAAACCACTAATCATATTTTATCTCAAAATTTCCATTTACAAAGTAGGCAACACAATAATTTTCAATAAAATTCCCAAAGCCAAAACAATCAAATATTATTCATAACTCATTTCTCCAAATAAATTTTCTAATAAAAACAGTGAATATAAAAAGTATTGTGCACAGACACAATTTAAAACTATAATGTTCACATAAATTTTTAAGTAGAAAATAAGAAATCAAAATTATGCACAAACACAATTTAAAACAATAACATACAATTAATCATAATTTATTTCAATTGAAAAATTCAAAAGAAATAACTATTGTGCACAAACACAATTTAAAACAATAATATAAAAATAATCATAATTTATTTTTCAATAATCATAGTTTATTTCAATTGAAAAATTCAAAAGAAATAATTATTATGCACAAACCTCTGATAACTGTCTCTTGCCTCTGACTCAGTGTTTCCTTCCCTTTCCCTGAGTCTTTGCTAACTGAAACGCACAATTTAAAGTGTTTCAGTACTCATTTAAGCTGTCTCTAAGAATAAGGTTCAATAATTAATTTATCGAATTCTATTATTTCCTTAGTCAACCTAAGATGTCGACCCTCGATGCAGTCTAGGTGAATTAGGTTTCAATGTTACCAATATGTCACATTTTATAGTCTTTTAGTGTTGGTACATGTTACCCAATTCATTTCCATGTATAGTGCACTTTAGTGCAATTTGTTGGATTCTGGTATACTAATTTGACCTAACCGGATGACCTAGTTTCCTCGGTTTTCGAGTTTTGGTCAAAACTACAAACTTGTAGATCTATGTCTTATTGCACGCAGGGAAAAATTTCAGGTCATTCTGAGTTTACTAGACCAAGATATGGTCATTTTACTATTACTGGTCAGAATGCACTAAAATTGGTCACTTTAAGTCATTTTAGGTCACTTTTGGTTCGGCCAGTTTTTGGACCCGAATTTATGCAAGCTATTTGACTAGCTTATGTTCATTTCTGGACTTTGGTGTCTTCATAAGACTTGTATATATATGTCTCAACTATTCATGGTAAAAATTTCAGGTCAATTGGACCTGTTTTAAGTGAGTTATGGCCAAAACACTAACCGCTGCCCAAATGGTCAATTTTCAGGCCTTAAATGCACTAATCCGGATTCGGTCATTTTTCAAGTTACCTTCCAAGCAGAATTTTGGTAAGCTTCCTTCATGAAAGTTGGCACATTTTGTGTCTAGTTTCACTTCCAATTAGTCTCATATCAATTGGAGTCACACACTTAAGGTTCTAAGCCCAAAACATAAACTGCCCTATTGCATTTTGTTCATTACTCATCAAAGGACACTTGTAACACTTACCAAGTTACACATTCATGCCAATTCTGGTTTGTACCATAACCTAAACACATTTCACAACATATTTTTGGTCACTTTGGCAGCTTATAACCATACTCAATATGCACCTTATAGTATAGAATTTTTCAAGTTTAAATTACAAACAATTCAATCACCTAACCTAGCTCATTTACATGTCCAACCTCACACCATCATACATATACATAAGCTGCCATAGCAAGTACCACAATTCAACATTAATATTCCATAAACCAAACCATGAAATAACATTTTT
Source organism: Hevea brasiliensis (assembly GCF_030052815.1). Taxonomy (NCBI): domain Eukaryota; kingdom Viridiplantae; phylum Streptophyta; class Magnoliopsida; order Malpighiales; family Euphorbiaceae; genus Hevea; species Hevea brasiliensis. Next base: position 57,109,418 of record NC_079493.1, read on the forward strand.
ATGGTTCACCATTCAAGCTGCCGATTCATACATCACTCTCCATTAATTTCCAAGCTTCCAAATTCAAGTACACATTCACATATACTTAGTATACATCACCCAATTTATTCCTACACATATAAACACATAATCAACCCTTTAATCTACCATTTACAAGCAAGAATAAACTGTCCTCAAAGAGTTTCCATGGCTGCCAAAAATACACATCCCCCTTTAAACATCAAACCTTAAAAATCTCTCCATAATTCAAGTACCCATAACATTCTTACTAACTTTAATGAAGCAATAACCAAAAAGACAAACTTACCACTTTGGAAACTCTTCAAAACTTCACCAAAACTTGATCTTCTTGCTGCCTATCTACTGCCCAAGTGGTGTAGAATAATTTTTGTGAAGGAATCAAATGGAAAAATGGCTTGGAGATGGGAGAATGGAGCTTGCATGGAGCTTGGAAGCTTTGGCCATGGAGTTCTTCTTGGGAGCAATTCGACTGCTCTTTGGGAAGGTTGAAGAAGATGACAATCTGTCCACAAATGAGGATGTAGTGGTCCACTTAGGTGAGTTAGTGGAGTACTATGTGTGATTAAATATTTATTTAACTTAAATTCCCAATTTCTCACATTAAGCTCCCAATTTTTGCTATTTACTTTAGGTACCACCAATTAAATTTTTCATGATATTTTCCAAGTGTAATATCTTGTATTTTTAATGGAAATTTAAGTCAAAAGACAACTTGGGGTGTCAAATGACCGCAATGCCCTTGTTTGGGTTACATTCCCGATTTTTCGGTAACACCGGGTTTTGTCGTTTTCTCGATTTCTCACTTTTCTTTGTACTAATTAATTAATTTTTCGTTGACATTTTTAATGATATTTATACTTCAATAGACATTTATTTATGTCCTAAAAATATTTTCCAGGGTTCCTCGCGGTCCAGGGCTACTCAACGGTCTACGCCGCGACTTCCCAGTGCGGTCACCCATCGCTAGGGTTCTCGGCTCGTTTAACTTGGTTACATTTCATTGCTATTATTTTTCCTTTATTTTTCTTGTATTTTCTTTTCTTGTATTACATTATTTTATGTCTCCTCATCAATATCTAAGTGTAGTTCTAGGTATCCTAGCTGTCCGGACAACACTGGTCACAGGAATAGTAGAACGCACTACTGAACATAGGGGCGTTACAATTCTCTCCCCCTTAAAATAAATTTCGTCCGTGAAATTTTACCCAATAGCCATCTTATAACAGTCATACGTTTATTTTCTCATTTCTATATGATCGTATAATCTTCTTTCCCTCGAATTTGTATACGACTTTTAACAATCTAATACAATATTTAATTTGTTTGTATAACACCAATCTTCTCTTACTATTGTGCTGTCTAATATTTCAGTTCATGTTCCTTTTTGAATGACCCTTGAGGTCATGTTAGAATGATTTATCTAGTCATTGGTCCTCTGACTATTCTAGTCAATAGTCTTTCTCATATTCGTAACATTGCTTTGTTATATCTGAACCAACTGTTCAAATTTTTACTTCCATAACTCTTTTTATCAATCAATATTCTATAACTTATCTCCTTTTGTACTAAACTATAACCTTTCGATACTCTAACTTTTGAGTTTTAGATCCCTAAGTAGGATTTTCAAACTTATTTCTAACAATTAAATTATGTCCTGGCATAACTATACCAAAACAGATGCCGTTGGCAACTATTCTCATCTTGGTGTGCTATTGAGTAGTACGTAGCTCTACACAATAATCTCAAGTTAGTACTGTAATCTGCAGCTTACAGTACAAACATCAAGAACATTGCATAGTTACTACGATACATCCTAATAGATCAAACTTTCCTATCTTTTATCCTTTTCGAATTCACTAATATCCAAAACTTATTCTGATTACAATATCCATTAACAATTAATAATTGTAACATCTTTGCCCTCATCTAGAGCAAGTCTATTACCACAACTTACTTTTACATCCTCTTGCCTTACATTAAGTAGGCTCGCCAATTAGCTTTATAATTTATGGTGTGTTAGAAAATACTTTTCACCGATAAACTCTTCCAAAACTAATTTCACTTATTATCACAATCCTTATCTCAAAGGACTAATCACTAATGCATCAAAATTTATTCCCCGGCAAAGGAATAATAACAGAACATATAGTTCTAACTCTAACATAAAAGTATGTAGATTCCAGGTCAAACAATACATAAACGAAGAGTGCCATTCTTCTTCTTAACAAATAATACTAGCGCTCCCCATGGTGACACACTAGGGCGGATGAAGTCCTTTTCAAGTAGTTCTTGCAACTGTACCTTCAACTCCTTCAACTCTGCTGGTGCCATTCTGTATGGTTTTATGGAGATTGGATCCACACCAGGCATAATATTAATTTCAAACTACACCTTTCTTTCTGAAGGTAATCATGGCAATTCATCAGGAAACACATATGGAAAGTTATATACTATAGGGATGTCCCTCAATGCTGGACTCCCCACTTGGGTGTCTACCACATGTGCCAAGTATGCTTCACACCCATTTCTGATCATTTTTCTGGCTAGTGCAGCCGAAATGATGTTTGATGGCAATAGCTGCCTCTCCCCTTATATTACCACTTCACTGTACTGAAGGAGACCAAAAGTGATTGTCTTCAGTCTACAGTCAATCATGGCGTGATGCCTGGCTAACCAATCCATGCCCAAAATGATATCATAATCTCTGAAGGGCATTTCAATGAGATCAGACAAAAAAGTATGTCTTTGGATCACCAAAGGACAATCCCTATACATTCTACTAACCCTAACCTCTTGTCCTAACGGACTTGTTACTAACACCTCAAAGTCCATTTTTGTACATGGAACAGCAATGAAATCAATGATGCTAGCACTCACATAATAATGGGTAGAACCCGGATCAACTAACACAAACACATCTTGATTAAAAGTTGAGAAGGTACTAGCCACAACATCAGATGTCTCAACTTCTTCTCTCTGTCTATTTGCGTAGACTGTGACTGGAGCACTGTCTTGCTCTGATTGTTTCACTGTGCCTTGGCTGCCTGCTGGGTTACCTCTACCCCTGCCTCTACCTCTGCTGGGTGGTTGTGAACCTCTGGTGACAGGGCTCTGAACTAACCCTTCAGCAGTAGTAGAAGGTGGTCTAACTCTACGAGCATTGGTGCAGTCCTTGGCAAAGTGCCCTATGCCTCCACAGTTATAACAGGCTCCTATAGCCTTGTAGCATACCCCACCATGATTTCTACCACAAGTTTCACATTGTCCATCTGACAGCGCATTTCTGGGTTTCTTCTGAGTTTGCTGATCGGATCAAGGTGGTTTCTATCCAGAAGATCTATCTCCACGGGACTTCTCACTACCTCTGTTGTGTCCCCCAAAGTTTTTCCTCTTTCCAGTAGGACCACTGGAACCCTATTCTACTGACTTTCCCTCTTTTTCTATCTTCTCTGATTTCTTTTTCTTAGGGGCCGCTTCAGATTCAATTCTTTCTAATTCTAGTGCTTTAGAAATAAGCTCAGAGAAGTTGTTATGTTTGAATCCGACCACCTATAATCTGATACTAGGCTTCAAGCCGGTTTCAAACCTCTCACATCTCTCCCTGCTAGTAGAAAGTAGACTTACTGCATAATGGCTCAGGCAGGAAAATTCCCTTTCATATTCACCCACCGATCTACTCCCCTATTTCAGACTTAGGAACTCTTGCAGCTTCTGGTCCACATAAGCATCAGGGATATATTTTTGTCTGAACTCACATACAAAATCATTCCATGTTAGCACTGAAGGTTCTACCAGACTATGGGGAATGGTTTTCCACCAGTCATATGCATCCCCCTGTAGCAGAGACACTGAATATACAAATCTGAGCTCCTCTGTGCAGTGCAGTTTCTTGAACACCCTATCCATTCTCTCTAACCACTGTTATGCCTCTAGAGGATCTACTGTCCCCTTGAACTCAATAGCCCCATATTTCATTAATTTATCATACTGCCTAGCAGAAAACTGTGGTTGTACCACTGGTGCCTGTAATGGGACTTGAGTAGGCATGTTACCAGCCATTTGTTGGAACATTGCGACCATCTGTGAAGCGGCGAGTAGGAAACTACGATGCTTGAAATTTGGTCTTGCTGTGATCCTTGACATTGTGTAAGGCTGGGGCATCCCCTTGCACCTCAGCCTCTATAGATTGATCGACTGAACGATCACCCTCTTCCATAGTTAATTCGAGGATCTTAAACCTCCTGAACAATTAACACGAGGAGATTTCCTCCCGTTAGTGCATATTTATAATGTAATGTACTGTATGTATCAAACAATGAAATTGAGCAGTTGTACTATGAAGAAAGAATATTCAAATTATAGGTGAAAACAGAATCTAAAAACTAGCTCTGATACCACTAAAACATGTCACACCCTATGCCTCTGTAAGGCATGACATGATCCCGTAGTATACCTAATGAATTACTAACTTCATCTACTGATAACCCATTAAATACACTACAAGGGATTTTAAAACTTTTCTTACTTCTTTTTACAGTGGTGAGCACTATTTATAGGTGTTAAAAACTTTTTAACTGAAGTGAAACCAAATAACATATTTGAAGTATTAAGAATTTCTGTAAAAATTTTGGCGGAGTGCCATCTGTATTTTGAATAAACCAGTTCTTCAAAAACCTGTAAAAATCACTTCAAATATATTTCTCAATCTCAAACTCCAACATTTAATCAACACAATATGTTTGACAACTCAAATCCACAAAAATTTTTCAATATTTCCAAAGGCTGAGATAAAAGAAATATAGTACAAATTTTATAAGTCAAAATAATTCACAATTTATTTTACAACTTCAATGTACAATTTTAATTTACAACTGCTCAAAACCAAGAACCCTATATACATACAGTGAACATACATTACAATATAAAATGCAAAATATGGTATACTCAATATACCCGATGATCTCTCACTGAAGTACTAGCAGCCTAGTTTGCTGCCCTGTTAGTCTGTCTACCTGTGACAATAATGAAAAGCTATCACTGAGTAAAATTTACTCAGTGGTGTATAATAACAATTTGAAATGCGATACATAAATCTTTTATTGACAATTCACAAATCAAATAGTTAACAATTCCATTTTTCAATTTACAAAGTTCATATAACACAAATTTGATCAAATAACTGAATAATACAGTTTTGCCAATCAATAATACCATTTGATTAAATAACTGAATAATACAGTTTTGCCAATTAATAACACAATTTGATCAAATAACTGAATAATACCATTTTGCAAATCAATAACACAATTTAAATGCTGCACAATTACATTTCACAAATTATCAAAGCTCATTATAGAAAAATTTTGGGTCAAATAATTTAATAAACACAGTGTTGCCAATTCATACACAACTTAAGCCATGACACAAAATTTCTGATCAATGCCATGTTGTACACCACGACAAAGCAATTTAAAACCCCACTAATCAAAATCAATGAGGGAGGTGGCTAGCTAGCTAATGAGTACTCATCCGATCTACAACCTCAACTGGTAAACCAGAGAGGGAGGAAAATAATCACACTCACCCTAGACTGATAAGTCAAAGAGGGAGGAATATAATCACACTCACCCCATAAATGAAGGAGGAACAAAGTAATATTGTCATGCCAAGTGTGAATCAAAACAATTCCAAATCACAATATTTAGATATTTGATACAAACCACAAATCATATTTTATCTCAAAATTTCCATTTGCAAAGTAGGCAACACAATAATTTTCGATAAAATTCCCAAAGCCAAAACAATCAAATATTATTCATAACTCATTTCTCCAAATAAATTTTTTAATAAAAACAGTGAATATAAAAAGTATTGTGCACAGACACAATTTAAAACTATAATGTTCACATAAATTTTTAAGTAGAAAATAAGAAATCAAAATTATTGTGCACAAACACAATTTAAAACAATAACATACAATTAATCATAATTTATTTCAATTGAAAAATTCAAAAGAAATAACTATTGTGCACAAACACAATTTAAAACAATAATATAAAAATAATCATAATTTATTTTTCAATAATCATAATTTATTTCAATTGAAAAATTCAAAAGAAATAATTATTGTGCACAAACCTCTAATAACTGTCTCTTGCCTCTGACTCAGTGTTTCCTTCCCTTTCCCTGAGTCTTTGCTCACTGAAACACACAATTTGAAGTGTTTCAGTACTCATTTAAACTGTCTCTAAGAATAAGGTTCAATAATTAATTTATCGAATTCAATTATTTCCTTAGTCAACCTAAGATGTCGACCCTCGATGCAATCTAGGTGAATTAGGTTTCAATGTTATCAATATGTCACATTTTATATCCTTTTAGTGTTGGTACATGTTACCCAATTCATTTCCATGTATAGTGCACTTTAGTGCAATTTGTCGGATTCCGGTATACTAATTTGACCTAACCGGATAACCTAGTTCCCTCGATTTTTGGGTTTTGGTCAAAACTACAAACTTGTAGATCTATGTCTTATTGCACGCGGGGCAAAATTTCAGGTCATTCTGAGTTTACTAGACCAAGTTATGGTCATTTTACTATTGCTGGTTAGAATGTACCAAAATTGGTCACTTTAAGTCATTTTAGGTCAATTTTGGTTCGGCCAGTTTTTAGACCCGAATTGGTGCAAGCTATTTGACTAGCTTATGGTCATTTCTGGGCTTTGGTGTCTTCATAAGACTTGTATATATATGTTTCAACTATTCATCGTAAAAATTTTAGGTCAATTGGACCTGTTTTGAGTGAGTTATGGCCAAAAAACTAACTACTGCCCAAATGGTCAATTTTCAGGCCTTAAATGCACTAATCCGGATTTGGTCATTTTTCAAGTTACCTTCCAAGCAGAATTTTGGTAAGCTTCCTTCATGAAAGTTGGCACATTTTGTGCCTAGTTTCACCTCCAATTGGTCTCATACTAATTGGAGCCACACACTTAAGGTTCTAAGCCCAAAACATAAACTGCCCTATTGCATTTTGTTCATTACTCATCAAAGGACACTTGTAACACTTACCAAGTTACACATTCATGCCAATTCTGGTTTGTACCATAACCTAAACACATTTCACAACATATTTTTGGTCACTTTGGTTGCTTATAACCACACTTAATATGCACCTTATAGTACAGAATTTTTCAAGTTCAAATTAGAAACAATTCAATCACCTAACCTAGCTCATTTACATATCCAACCTCACACCATCATACATATACACAAGCTGCCATAGCAAGTACCACAATTCAACATTAATATTCCATAAACCAAACCATGAAATAATATTTTTATGGTTCACCATTAAAGCTGCCGATTCATACATCACTCTCCATTAATTTCCAAGCTTCCAAATTCAAGTACACATTCACATATACTTAGTATACATCACCCAATTTATTCCTATACATATAAACACATAATCAACCCTTTAATCTACCATTTATAAGCAAGAATAAACTGTCCTCAAAGAGTTTCCATGGCTGCCAAAAATACACATCCCCCTTTAAACATCAAACCTCAAAAATCTCTCCATAATTCAGGTACCCATAACATTCTTACTAACTTTAATGAAGCAATAACCAAAAACACAAACTTACTACTTTGGAAACTCTTTAAAACTTCCCCAAAACTTGATCTTCTTGCTGCCTATCTACTGCCCAAGTGGTGTAGAACAATTTTTGTAAAGAAATCAAATGGAAAAATGGCTTGGAGATGGGAGAATGGAGCTTGCATGGAGCTTGGAAGCTTTGGCTATGGAGTTCTTCTTGGAAGCAATTCGGCTGCTCTTTGGGAAGGTTGAAGAAGATGACAATCTGTCCAAAAATGAGGATGTAGTGTTCCACTGAGGTGAGTTAGTGGAGCACTATGTGTGATTAAATATTTATTTAATCTTAAATTCCCAATTTCTCACGTTAAGCTCCCAATTTTTGCTATTTACTTTAGGTACCACCAATTAAATTTTTCATGACATTTTCCAAGTGTAATATCATGTATTTTTAATGGACATTTAACTCAAAAGACAACTCGGGGTGTCAAATGACCACAATGCCCCTGTTCGGGTTGCATTCCCTATTTTTCGGTAACACTGAGTTTTATCGTTTTCTCGATTTCTCACTTTTCTTTGTACTAATTAATTAATTTTTCTTTGATATTTCTAATGATATTTATACTTCAATAGACATTTATTTAAGTCCTAAAAATATTTTCCAGGGTTTCCCGCTGTCCAGGGCTAGTCAACGGTCTACGCCGCGACTTCCCAGTGCGGTCACCCATCGCTAGGGTTCTCGACTCATTTAACTTGGTTACATTTTATTGCTATTATTTTTCCTTTATTTTTCTTGTATTTTCTTTTCTTATATTACATTATTTTATGTCTCCTCATCAATATCTAAGTGTAGTTCTAGGCATCCTAACTGTCCGGACAACACTGGTCATAGGAACAGTAGAACGCACTACCGAACATAGGGGTGTTACAATGTATGTGACCCTAGGTGAAAATTTTTGAATTCAATGGTATAAACTTGTGTTTTTCACACTTGCGCTCCTTCAATTGGTATCAGAGCCATTGCATTTGCCATTTAGATTGTTGATTATATGATTTAATTGTGTGTTTTGATCAAGAGATGATTTATCCATTGCTGGTTGCAATGGATGTGTGGCGGCATGCTTGATGAACACCATCAATGGTGCGCATGGTTTGGCTTCATGGGTGGTGCTCAAGGTTTGGTCTTTTTATTTGCAATTGTTGTATGATCTAAAAGCTCATCCTATGTCTAATTAAATTGTTTAATTAGAATTTCAATCAAACAATTAAATTTTGATTCAAATCAGAATTTTAAAAATTGTTTAAATGTGATTCAAATCTGAATTTTTAAAGTTGTTTGAATCATATTTAAATCTGATTTTTTAAAGTTGTATGAATAATATTCATATCTGAATTTTTAAAAATTGTTTGAATATGATTCAAATCTGATTTTTTAAAAATTGTTTGAATGTGATTCAAATCTAAATTTTTAAGGTTGTTTGAATATGATTCAAATCTGAATTTTTAAATTTGTTTGAATGAGATTCAAATATAAATTTTTAAATTTATTTGAATCATATTCAAATCTGGATTTTTAAATTGAATATAAGATATTTAATTTAATTTAAGTATGTATGTTTTATTTAATTGTTAAATAGTGATATGCATGATGGATGATCATGGACTATAAAAGACCAATGTGATTGGATTTACTTCTTTTATGTTTCTTTGGGATTGTAAATTAATTAATTTCTTTTAATTTATTTTGGGCATGTATTATTAAGTTTGTAATAATTTTTGGGTTGTAATTTCATTTATTTAAGTTCTTGTAAATTCGCCTTGTTATGCCAAGGATTACTATGTAATATTGGATTGCAATAAGTTCAAGGAGGACAAGAGCATTGGTGGGACCAGTGGGAGGAATTCTAGATCAAGTGTTGATTATGTACTCCTTCAGCAACTCTTGTAAAATGAATGAATGAAATGCACCTAGGAATGTCCTGATTCAATTCTTGGTGGCTCAGAATTGAATCCCTTAGAAAGTCCATGATCATACCATATTTACTGCTTATCCATGAATGCATGAGATGTATGATAATGTATGCAATTATATGATATATACATGCTAAATGGATAATGTGCAAAGTGAGACCTTAATAGTAATTAGGATGACCATAAAATCTTCCAAACAAATGATTAAGTTGGAAATGCTATAATTAAAGTAATTATAACATGTGCCCTCCATTGGGGCAATTATTTTAAAAAATTTTAAATAGTTGCATAAGATGCAATTAATTTAAGAGATTTTCTTAAGAATAATTGTTAAGCATGAGATGTTGTAAATATGTAAATGGTTTGGTGGCCAATATTGGATGTACCTGAGGACATTAAAATTATTTGCATAATTACTGGCTCAATGGGATCAACTTAACTAATGCAAGATAAGTCAATAATGGATGTACCTGAGATTTTAAGCATTAGGGGCTAGGTAAAGGATTGAACCTCACATGAGATGTGATGGGCAAGGAGTTGCTCACTTATAGTTTATTGTAATTCCAATAATGGATGTACGTGAGGATGATCAATAGAATTATAAGAATTCAACCACTCACTAGAAATCCATCCAACTAGGATTTCTGTTTTCTACTTTGGAAGTGTAGGATTCGCTAAGTTAGTGGGAGGACCAATTTGATTAAAAGACCATAATCATTTTGGTTAATTACTTGATACATTTACTAATTAATCTGATTATTTGTTACAGTTAATTTTCTGATAATAATGAGCACAGAACAACCACCACCATCCAATATCCTTGCAAGCATACTTGATCGCAATAGGTTGACAGGGCCTAATCTCTTTGATTGGCTAAGAAATTTGAAACTTGTCTGAACCTTGAACATATAAGATATATTCTATACTCAAATGTTCCTGGTCCTTTACCTCCAGAGGCCACACAAGAGGAACATGAAACTTTGGACAAGTGGAAGGAGCATGATATGAGAACTAAGTGTTACATGCTTGCTTCCATGAGTAATGAGTTACAGAAGCAGCATGAGAACATGCAGTGTGACACCCCTTACCCGACTACAGTATATCCGAGTAAGATAAGTCACACGGTGTACCGGAACACTCTATTTTATCTTAATTAATTTTGATCATAGTTTTGAATATAACTTGTGAAATATAATTCATTTAAGTCATTTATTGACATTATAATTTATTTGAGGTTCTGAAAATTTTATAGAAAATCCGGCAGAGTACCGGCTAAAAATGGAGAAAACAGTTCTTCGGAACCTGTGAAAAACACTTCCAAAATCATTTCCAAACAATCCCAACTCCATTTTATCAACAAAGTCTTAATATGATTTTCAACAACCTTTCCATTACTCAAACATTCATTTCTCATGATACTCATATACAAGCAATAAATAAATACTCAAATTTTACATTCATAACCACAACTTTCATTATTTACATGGACATCAAAATACATTACATAAGTTCAATTACATATGAGAAAATAAAAATTAGTTACAAAATACCAAAATGAAACCTAGTGTCCTACCAATGCACTGAAGATGGTGAGGTGACACGGACACTATCTTGAGTGCGGGATGGTCTCACCCGATCTGCGGTCTACTGGGCTCTCGATCAGTATCTCCAGAACCTACGCATGGCAAAAGTAACGCGCTAAGCAAATATGCTTAGTGGTGCCAATAATAAAATAAAAAGAAATAACAGTAATAAATATGCATTGAATGTATCGATGTTTTACTTGTTTTGTACTCGTTATAATCATTTATTTCGTTAACTTTATCCACTTTCATTCTTTTGGTTGCCCAAGTAACCTATCTTGAGCATTGGATGGATAAGCGGGTAAACCGCACTGGGTATCAAGTACCTCGGGCCGTCACACCATCGGTCACATATGTATCTCCCGGTGTGCAACAGAACAACTAACAAGCTGTAAATAATATGAGGCACGAGGCCAAGTCTCAACACAATGTCAAAATGGCTAAAAGCCATAAAATCACAGAATGGCATAATGCCATGTGCGATCGCTAATCGAAACCCTATTGGCATGCCAAACTATCCAAACCAATCTTGTTAGGTATACTAGGGCATTTGATACTTTAGAATTCTTCAATTTTTGAATTTCAAGTTTTGATGTTACTATTCACGTCATTAGTCAACAAAAATATTGACTTTTGCATAGAAAATAGGTACATTGGTTTTGACACTCCCAACATACCACATTTTGCATTCAAAACTTGTTGGCATTAATCACCAATACCATTTCTAAGCTTAAACTAAGGGAGCAGAATTTTTCAGTTTTCATACCTAAACTTTACTGTTCCATTAGTTGCTGTTGCAGTGAGAATTTGAGAAAATGATAAACATGAAAGTTGTTCCTTATTTTATCTAGTTGAATTTCTTTTTTTAAATCACTCCATTTTGAGTTTTGTAGCTCCAGTTATGGTCCAAAAACCACAGCTGGCCGGATTGAAAAATTGCAGAACTGACCATATCTACAGTGCAGTGAACAGTGACTGCAACTGCCTTGTTGGATAGGTTCTGGTCATAATTTTGGGTAGGTTTCTTTATGAAAGTTTTTTGTCTATATCTTAATGTTGCTATAAAAATTTCAGGTCAATTGGGCCATTCTACAATGAGTTATGGCCAAATGAACAATTACTGTTCATTTGGTCATTCTGCAGAATCTGGTTGCAGGACATCCGGATTGGGGCCAGTTTTTGGTCCACTTGCTTTGGTCTTTTGGGCATGGTTTCTTCACCAAAATTGTGCCATTATATGTCTAGTTTCATGTCCAATTGGCCAAACACCAATTGAACCTACACAGCCAAAGTTATGGTAGTCCAAACAGGCTGGACTCACAGCCTCACCTGCTGCCCTCACTAGGCAACATACCAATTCAGTTTGTAATACTCTAATTCACTTCAAATTATGGTCAACTTACTTCAAATGGTCACTAAATGACTATTAGAATGTTCACTCACCATTTCATGAACAAAGTCCAAGTTTCACTCCCAAAACCCTAATTCCCATTATGAATTTACACAAGATACCTTAATTAACTCACTAATTCATTATCCACATATATATATTCTTTAAACATGATCTCTAGTCCACTCTAAGTCCATCAAAAACAATCAATCTTATCCCTTCCTTAGGGCTGCCGAAATTCATGGTGTACATACACATAAATTTTATTCATTTAATTCACAAATCCTTACTCATTTTAAGTCTCTAACATAGAATAAGAGAGATTTATGTGTAAATAGGCACTAACCTCTTGTAGGGCAGAATTTTTCCAAGCTTAAACTTCACTTTCTTTCCTTTTCTAGGCTGCCAAACACTTTAGCAAGGTTGGATGACCAATTTTAGTGAAGGGACTTAAGGGTTTTGGGGTAAGGTTGGAGAGATCTTCAAGCTAAAATGAAGAAAAGAAATGGAGGGCTTTCCTTGGCCATGGTGCGGCTGGAATGAGGGAAGAAGATGGCTATTTGATTTTTAATTTCTTTGGTCTTCATTGTCTCTTTTATTAGTTAATCAAATGGTTGTTTAAATGTAATTGGTGGGAACTTGTAAATGACATCATAATGATGTCATAATTTGCATTATATTGATTTTTCTTTTCTTTTCTTTTCTACTAACTTTAAATTAATTTTTCATCAACATTAATTCATATTTTATGTCATAATAATTATTTACTCAACTGGACAAGTCGGCCAAAAATCGCCTCTGAAGGCGAAATGACCAAAATGCCCTCCGTTTGGCTTAACGGGTCAAAATTGTCTGTACCGATTGAAAAATTTTTCTAAATATTTTCTTGGCATTTTAATGCCATAGGAACCTCAATGACCCTTTTCTGGAGTCCCAAAAATTATTTTATGAATTTTTCACCGGGTCTAGGGCTCCTAGTTGCGAGAACTGCAACTTCCCTCTGGGTTACCCATCGCTTGGGCACCGGCTCATTTTACTTAGTTGTATTTTATTTCTAAAATTTTTACTAAATTTTTCTTATTAATATTTGAGTTAATTATGGTCCCTCACTTTAGTTTAAATATTTTTCCGATCGTTCTAGCTGTCCGGACCAACACTGGTCACCAGAACAGTAGAATGTACGGAGTTGCTACAGGGAGGGTGTTACAACTCTTCCCTTCTAATTTAAATTTCGTTCTCGAAATTTACCTGATGCAAACAATTGAGGGAATTGTTGCCTCATCGTTTCTTCACTTTCCCAAGTTGCCTCCTCGGTGTTATGGTGCCTCCAAAGCACTTTCACCAGTGGAATCTGCTTATTTCTCAACTCTTTCACTTCCCGAGCCAGATCCGTAGAGGTTCTTCTTCATATGTCAAATCCAGCTGTATTTCAATTTCTTCCCTGGAGATGACATGTGAAGGATCTGAGCGGTATCTTCTGAGCATGGACACGTGGAACACATTGTGGATCTTGTCTAGCTCGGGTGGTAAAGCTAGCCTATAGGCCACTGGACCCACACGTTCAATGACTTCATATGGGCCAATGAACCTAGGGCTTAACTTACCTTTTCTTCCAAACCTCAATACCTTCTTCCACGGTGACACCTTGAGGAACACTTTATCGCCAACTGTATATTCTATTTCTTTTCTCTTCAGGTCGGCATAAGATTTCTATCTGTCTGAGGCAACCTTCAGATTGGCTTTGATTAGTTTCACTTTCTCCTCAGTTTGTTTTACCAGATCTGGCCCCACCAGTTTGTCTTCGCCCAATTCAGTCCAGCACACTGGAGTTCTACATTTCCTCCCATACAGTGCTTCATACGGGGCCATTTGGATACTAGCTTGGTAGCTATTATTGTATGCAAATTCTGCCAGTGGGAGGTATCTATCCCAACTTCCCTCAAACTCAATGACACAACCCCTCAGCATATCCTCAAGGACCTGACATATATTTCATGTTATTATTATCATTTTAATTCAATAGTTATATTAATTCAATTGGTTCAATTGTTTACCTGGATTACTCTTTCGGATTGCCCATCCGTCTGAGGATGGAATGCTGTGCTGAAGTGGAGTTGTGTACCCAAGGACTCATGCAACTTCTTCCAAAATCTCGATGTAAACCTTGGGTCTCGATCAGATATGATGGAAAGTTGAATTCCATGCAGTCTAACTATCTCACTGATATACAATTTTGCTAACTTCTCCAGTGAGTAGTCAGTCCTAACTGGCAGAAAGTGTGCTGACTTTGTCAATCTATCAACTATCACTCATACTGCATCATGTTTCTTTTGCGTGAGAGGTAGACCACTTATAAAATCCATGGTGGCCTGATCCCATTTCCATTCAGGTATGCGTATAGGCTGTAGCAAACCTGATGGAACTTGATGTTCTGCCTTGACTTGTTGACATGTCAAGCATTTAGTCACATAGTCAGCTATGTCCTTCTTCATACCAGGCCACCAATACTGAAGCTTCAAATCATGATACATCTTTGTACTTCCTGGGTGCATAGCATATACACTGATGTGTGCCTCTTTTAGAATACTGGCCTTCAATTCCCCATCATCTGGTACACACAGTCTTCCTTTGTAGTACAGACACCCATCTGCTTTCACCTTATAGTCAGTTGCTTTTCCCTCTAAGATTTTGCTCATAATAGCTATTAACTTTTCATCTGCCTTTTGCCCATCTAAAATCTGCTGTAGTAGGTTTGGCCTCACTTGCAACTCAGCCAAAATAGCTCCATCTCGAACCAAAGATAGACGGGCATTCAATGATCTCAAAGCTGTCATGGATTTTCTGCTCAAAGCATCAGCAACTACATTTGCCTTCCCAAGATGGTAGTCAATTACACAATCATAGTCCTTCAGGAACTCAATCCATCATCTCTGTCTAATGTTGAGCTCCTTCTGGGTTGGCAAGTATTTTAGGCTTTTGTGGTCTGTGTAAATGTAGCACTTTTCACCATACAAGTAATGCCTCTATATCTTCAGTGCGAAGATAATTGCTGCAAGCTCTAGATCATGGGTAGGGTAATTCTGTTCATGTGGCCTTAGCTGCCTGGAAGCATAAGCGACCACTTTTCCCTCTTGCATTAATACACACCCTAACCCATTATGAGAGGCATCACTATAGACCACAAAGTCCTTTCCTGACACTGGCTGTGTTAACACTGGTGCCTCTGTCAACATAGCCTTCAACTTTTCAAAACTGGTCTGACACTTGTCATTCCAGTCAAATCTGACGTTCTTGTGTAACAACTTGGTCATTGGAGCAGCTATTAAGGAAAATCCCTTCACAAATCTCCTATAATACCCAGCTAGCCCCAAGAAGCTTCTGACCTCAGTTGTATTCCTGGGAGGCTTCCATTCCATCACTGCTTCTATTTTCTTGGGATCCACCCTAATCCCATCAGCTGACACTATGTGTCCAAGGAATGCAATTTCATTTAACCAGAAGTCATACTTGGACAACTTAGCATACAACTTCTTTTCTCTCAGGATTTGCAGAACAATCCTCAAATGCTCATCATGTTCTTCCCTGGTCTTGGAATACACCAAAATATCATCAATAAAGACCACTACGAACCGATCTAGGTATGGATGGAAGATACGGTTCATAAGGTCCATAAATGCAGCTGGTGCATTTGTTAAGCCAAAGGGCATCACCAGAAACTCATAATGCCCATACCGGGTCCTGAATGCAGTCTTTGGCACATCTGCATCCTTCACCCTCAACTGATGATACCCTGATCTGAGATCAATTTTGGAAAATACTCCTGCTCCCTTCAACTGATCAAACAGATCATCAATTCTAGGCAACGGATATTTGTTCTTCACAGTCACTTTATTCAACTGCCGGTAATCAATGCAAAGCCTCAAAGTCCCATCCTTCTTCCTCACAAACAGCACTGGAGCTCCCCATGGTGACACACTAGGGCGTATGAACCCCTTATCAAGCAACTCTTGCAACTGAGTTTTCAACTCCCTCAATTCAGTGGGTGCCATCCTATAAGGAGCAATGGAAATGGGTGCTGTACCCGGCAGTGTCTCAATAGCAAATTCAACTTCTCTTTCTGGTGGCAAACCAGGCAATTCTTCAGGAAATACTTAGGAAGTGCATTCGTGGGTATATCACTCGAGTTTGGCTTAGCACGCCTAGTATCCACCACATGTGCTAGGTAGGCTTCACGACCTTTTCTCATCATTCTTCTTGCAATCGTGGTGAGATAACATTGGACAGAAATCTGTCCTTTCACCCATAATGATGATCTCATTACCCTCAAGTTTTGGAGAAATTCTCTTCAATTTGCAATCAACTATTGCCTGATGATGTGACAACCAATCCATTCCCAAAATCACGTCAAACTCATGGAAAGGCAACTCAATCAGGTCTGCCAAGAATTCATACCCCTGAATCCTTAACGGGCAACCCTTGTATACTTTGTTCACCACTACACTGTGGCCCAATGGATTAGTGACCGAATTTCTTGGTCACTCTCCCTACTAGTATCCCCCTTTCTGGGTAGGTTGATGCGGATGTATGAATGAGTGGATCCTGGATCCACCAATGCATGCAGATGTATTGTAGAGGAGAACGTGCCCACGATGGCGTGCAGGGCATCTTGCTCCTCCCGAGCTCTCATGGCATAAGCTCGCGGGTGGTGCATTATCGAGCCTCTCTGGCGCTCGAATCTGCAGTCTCGAGATGATCCCACCGCCTCAGTTTGCGATTTCCTACCCCTTTGTGGTACAGAGGCGGTGCATGCGCTGCGTTGGAGCAGCTGTAGTGGTTCTACGTGGACAGTTCCTCAACTGATGCTCTGTTGACCCACACCTTAAGCAGGCACCAGTCACTCTCCAACACTCCCCCTTGTGCCACTTCAAGCAATGTGGACATGCAGAAGATGCTGGGGCTGGTCCCCTGAACCCCATCCCTGGAGAGCTGCCCACTGATGGTGTGGACTGACCTCTCCTAGGGATAAAGCGTGGCTGGGCCCACAGGCCCGACCACGACCTTGTGGTTGACCTGAACTCTGTGCAGGTGGACCCTTGAACTTCTTCCTAAATGCAGGAGATGAACTAGACTGACCTGGGCCCCTCTTCTGCTGTCTTTCCCTATTGCAGCTTCCACTAACTTAGTGAAGTCGGTAATTCCCAAGGCAGTGATCATGATCTTTATGTTGTCATTTAGTCCCTCTTCAAATCTCTTACACCTTTCAGCCTCATTAGGGACTATCTCCCTTCCGTAGCGGCTCAATCTAACAAATTCCTTTTCATATTCGGCAACTGACAACTGTCTCTGCCTCAGATTAATGAACTCTCTTCTTCTCTCTTCCAGGTATACACTACCCACATATTTCTTCTTAAATTCAGAGAGGAAGAAGTCCCAAGTTATAACTTCTGGCTGCACTTCACTGGATACCGTGTCCCACCATTCATATGCATCATCTTGCAACAAAGATATGGCAGCTTCTAAATTTTTCTCTGGAGTGCAGTGGAGTTGTTTTAAAACTCTGCCTGTTCTGTTCAACCAATTCTCGGCTGCAACAGAATCATCTTCTCTCTTGCCAAAGAAGTCCACTGCTCCAAACTTTCTCAATTTTTCCAGGTGTGATTTTGGTTGTGGAGGTGGTGGTGGTGGTGACATTACCCCAGCCATTTGTTTGAAAAATTCAGCCATTTGCTGTAACATGGCCTGTGGAGGCTGAGCAGGCTCTGATTGAGCTGGCGGAGCAGGTTCTCCCATACCCCCAGTCTCAGCTGCTGCAGGTGGAGCATGACTCTCCACTTCCTCCTCAACTGCCCTCTGTGATGTAGGGTCCATATCCTATTCAAAATAAAAAA
The DNA here is from genome assembly GCF_030052815.1 of Hevea brasiliensis. NCBI lineage: Eukaryota > Viridiplantae > Streptophyta > Magnoliopsida > Malpighiales > Euphorbiaceae > Hevea > Hevea brasiliensis. The sequence goes on from NC_079493.1 coordinate 57,127,867, forward strand.
AAGACAAACAGATCTGCATTAGTGTCACCTCGACTCTTACAGATGCAATGCATGGTATGGACTCAATCTAGGCCCAGAAACGCCTAAACCGTGCTCTGATACCACTAAATGTGACACTCCTTACCCGTCTACAATATATCCGAGTAAGATATGTCACACGGTGTACCGGAACACTCTATTTTATCTTAATTAATTTTGATCATAGTTTTGAATATAACTTGTGAAATATAATTCATTTAAGTCATTTATTGACATTATAATTTATTTGAGGTTCCGAAAATTTTATAGAAAATCGTGATCTGCAGGCTAAAAATGGAGAAAACAGTTCTTCTGAAACTGTGAAAAACACTTCCAAAATCATTTCCAAACAATCCCAACTCCATTTTATCAACAAAGTCTTAATATGATTTTCAACAACCTTTCCATTACTCAAACATTCATTTCTCATGATACTCATATACAAGCAATAAATAAATACTCAAATTTTATATTCATAACCACAATTTTCATTATTTACATGGACATCAAAATACATTACATAAGTTCAATTACATATGAGAAAATAAAAATTAGTTACAAAATACCAAAATGAAACCTAGTGTCCTACCAATGCACTGAAGATGGTGAGGTGACACGGACACTATGCAGAGCTGCAGGATGGTCTCACCCAATCTGCGGTCTACTGGGCTCTCGATCAGTATCTCCAAAACCTACGCGTGGCAAAAGCAACGCGCTAAGCAAATATGCTTAGTGGTGCCAATAATAAAATAAAAAGAAATAACAGTAATAAATATGCATTGAATGTATCGATGTTTTACTTGTTTTGTACTCGTTATAATCATTTATTTCGTTAACTTTATCCACTTTCATTCTTTTGATTGCCCAAGTAACCTATACTGAATGACTAGACTAGATAAATGGGTAAACTGGCACTGGGTATCAAGTACCTCGGGCCGTCACACCATCGGTCACATATGTATCTCCCGGTGTACCTTGAGCGGCTAACAAGTCAGAATAATATGAGGCACGAGGCCAAGTCTCAACACAATGTCAAAATGGCTAAAAGCCATAAAATCACAGAATGGCATAATGCCATGTGCAGTACTGCTAACTGAAACCTATTGGCATGCCAAACTATCCAAACCAATCTTGTTAGGTATACTAGGGCATTTGATACTTTAGAATTCTTCAATTTTTGAATTTCAAGTTTTGATGTTACTATTCACTTCATTAGTCAACAAAAATGTTGACTTTTGCATAGAAAATAGGTACATTGGTTTTGACACTCCCAACATACCACATTTTGCATTCAAAACTTGTTGGCATTAATCACCAATACCATTTCTAAGCTTAAACTAAGGGAGCAGAATTTTTCAGTTTTCATACCTAAACTTTACTGTTCCATTAGTTGCTGTTGCAGTGAGAATTTGAGAAAATGATAAACATGAAAGTTGTTCCTTATTTTGTCTAGTTGAATTTCTTTTTTTGAATCACTCCATTTGGAGTTTTGTAGCTCCAGTTATGGTCCAAAAACCACAGTTGGCCGGATTGAAAAATTGCAGAACTGACCATATCTACAGTGCAGTGAATAGTGACTACAACTGCCTTGTTGGATAGGTTATGGTCATAATTTGGGGTAGGTTTCTTCATGAAAGTTGTTTTTCTATATCTTAACTTGTTGCTGTAAAAATTTCAGGTCAATTGGGCCATTCTACAATGAGTTATGGCCAAATGAACAATTCATTTGGTCATTCTGCAGAATCTGGTTGCAGGACATCCGGATTGGGGCCAGTTTTTGGTCCACTTGCTTTGGTCTTTTGGGCATGGTTTCTTCACCAAAATTGTGCCATTATATGTCTAGTTTCATGTCCAATTAGCCAAACACCAATTGAACCTACACAGCCAGAGTTATGGTAGTCCAAACAGGCTGGACTCACAGCCTCACCTGCTGCCCTCACTAGGCAGCATACCAATTCAGTTTGTAATACTCTAATTCACTTCAAATTATGGTCAACTTACTTCAAATGGTCACTTAATGACTATTAGAATGTTCACTCACCATTTCATAAAAAAAGTCCAAGTTTCACTCCCAAAACCCTAATTCCCATTATGAATTTACACAAGATACCTTAATTAACTCACTAATTCATTATCCACATATATATATTCTTTAAACATGATCTCTAGTCCACTCTAAGTCCATCAAAAACAATCAATCTTATCCCTTCCTTAGGGCTGCCGAAATTCATGGTGTACATACACATAAATTTTATTCATTTAATTCACAAATCCTTACTCATTTTAAGTCTCTAACATAGAATAAGAGAGATTTATGTGTAAATAGGCACTAACCTCTTGTAGGGCAGAATTTTTCCAAGCTTAAACTTCACTTTCTTTCCTTTTCTAGGCTGCCAAACACTTTAGCAAGGTTGGATGACCAATTTTAGTGAAGGGACTTAAGGGTTTTGGGGTAAGGTTGGAGAGATCTTCAAGCTAAAATGAAGAAAAGAAATGGAGGGCTTTCCTTGGCCATGGTGCGGCTAGAATGAGGGAAGAAGATAGCTGTTTTCTTTTTAATTTCTTTGGTCTTTATTGTCTCTTTTATTAGTTAATTAAATGGTTGTTTAAATGTAATTGGTGGGAACTTGTAAATGACATCATAATGATGTCATAATTTGCATTATATTAATTTTTCTTTTCTTTTCTTTTCTACTAACTTTAAATTAATTTTTCATCAACAATAATTCATATTTTATGTCATAATAATTATTTACTCAACTGGACAAGTCGGCCAAAAATCGCCTCTGAAGGCGAAATGACCAAAATGCCCTCCGTTTGGCTTAACGGGTCAAAATTGTTTGTATCGATTGAAAAATTTTTCTAAATATTTTCTTGGCATTCTAATGCCATAGGAACCTCAATGACCCTTTTCTGGAGTTCCAAAAATTATTTTATGAATTTTTCCCCGGGTCTAGGGCTCCTAGTTGCGAGAACCGCAACTTCCCTCTAGGTTACCCATCGCTTGGGTACCGGCTCATTTGACTTAGTTGTATTTTATTTCTAAAATTTTTACTAAATTTTTCTTATTAATATTTGAGTTAATTATGGTCCCTCACTTTAGTTTAAATATTTTTCCGATCGTTCTAGCTATCCGGACCAACACTGGTCATCGGAATAGTAGAATGTACGGAGTTGCTACAGCCTTACATGCAGAGTGTGAGTGAGATCCTCCTTCACCTACAAGAGTTGTATGGTGAACACAGTAGGAATGCTAGATATGAGATATCTAAGCAACTATTCTGCATGAGGAGATCTGAGGGACAGAATGTTGGCGATCATGTCCATAAGATGATTTGGCTGATTGAGCAGCTGGAACATCTTGACTTCAACATGGATTTCCAACTACAGACAGATTTGATCCTTTAGTCCCTTCCTGAGTCTTTTGGGAATTTTATGACAAATTTCCATATGACTAAATAGGAATGCACCTTAGCTGGTTTACTCAACATGCTGGTTATTGCCCAAAAGAATATATCAGGCAATAAAGGAAAAGAGGTAGCTTTGATTGCATCTTCTTCTACTGGAAAGTCCAACAAGAAGAAGGGCAATAAGGAAAGAAATCTCAGATGCCTGGTCCTTCCAAGAAAATAGCTAAACAGAAAGGGAAGACTAAAGCTGATGGAGGCAAAGGAAAGTGTTTCCACTGCCAGAAGGATGGGCACTAGAAAAGGAACTGCCTAGAGTATATCAATCTAAAAGAATGCAATGCCATGGTAAAAACCAACTCAAGTTCAAAATATATTTGACACTTAAGGTTATGTCATGTTGCAAAAGATAGGATTACAAAATTGGAGAAAATGGGGATTCTATCCTCATTGGGTTCTGAGCCTACTCCAAATTGTGAATCTTGCCTTCAGGGCAAAATGACTAGATCACACTTTGTTGGACAAGGGCTAAGGGCTGAAAATATTTTGGAGCTAATACATAGTGATGTATGTGGTCCATTTAAGGAAATAGCTAGAGGTGGTTTTCAATACTTTATTACCTTTACTGATGATAAATCAAGGTTTGGGTATTTGTATTTGATGAAATACAAACATGAATCCTTTGAAAAGTTCAAAGAATTTAAATATGAAGTAGAAAATCAAACAAGAAAGAGTATTAAAGCTCTTCTGTCACACCTTACCCCTCTGTAAGGCATAACATGATCCCGTAGTATACCTAATGAATTACCAACTTCGTCTACTGATAACCCATTAAATACACTACAAGGGATTTTAAAACTTTTCTTACTTTTTTTTATAGTGGTGAGCACTATTTACAGGTGTTAAAAACCTTTTTGAACTGAAGTAAAATAGCTAACACACTTGGACTATTAATAATTTCTGTAAAAATTTTGGCAGAGTGCCATTTGTATTTTGGACAAAACAGTTCTTCAAAAACCTGTAAAAAGCACTTCAATATTTTTCTCAATCTCAAACTCTAACATAATTCAACACAATATGTTTTTCAACTCAAATCCATAATAATTTTTCAAAGACTGAGATAAAAGAAATACAGTACAAATTTTACAAGTCAAAATAACTCATAATTTACTTTACAACTTCAATGTACAATTTTAATTTACAACTGCTCAAAACCAAGAACAATATATACATACAGTGAACATACATTACAGTACAAAATGCAAAATGTGTAATACTCACTATACCCGATGATCTCTCAATGTAGTACTAGCGAGTCTGCTTTGCCTTGTCATCTGTCACCGTGATGAGAATGAAAAGCTATTGCTGAGTAAAATTTACTCAGTGGTGCACAATAACAATTTGAAATGCGATACATAAATCTTTTATTGACAATTCACAAGTCAAATAGTTCACAATTCCATTTCACAATTTACAAAGTTCATATAACATAAATTTGATCAAATAACTGAGTAACACAGTTTTGCCAATCAATAACACAATTTGATCAAATAACTGAATAACACGGTTTTGCCAACCCATAACACAATTTGATCAAATAACTGAATAATACATTTTTGCCAATCAATAACACCATTTGATCAAATAACTGAAGAATACAGTTTTGCCAATCAATAACACAATTTGATCAAATAATTGAATAATATAGTGTTGCCGATCAATATCACAATTTAGGCAATGACACAATTTTTTCACACATGCCGTGTTGTACACCACGACAAGACACACTCACCCCAATAATCGAAATCAATGGGGGAGGAAGCTAGCTGAATAATGAGTACTCATCCACACTCACCTCAGACTGGCAAGTCAAAGAGGGAGGAACATAATAACAGTGTCATGCTAAGTGTGAATCAAAACAATTCTAAATCACAATATTTAAATATTTCATACAAACCACAAATCATATTTTATCTAAACATTTTCATTTGCAAAGTAGGCAACACAATAATTTCCAAATAAGATTCTCAAAGCCAAAACAATCAAAAATTATTCATAACTCATTTCTCCAAATAAATTTTCTAGTAAAAGCAGTGAATATAAAAAGTATTGTGTACAGACACAATTTAAAACTATAGTGCTCAAATAAATTTTTAAGTAGAAAATAAGAAATCAAAATTATTGTGCACAAACACAATTTAAAACGATAACATACAATCAATCATAATTTATTTCAATTGAAAAAATTCAAAAGAAATAACTATTGTGCACAAACACAATTTAAAACAATAACATACAAATAATCATAATTTATTTCAATTGAAAAATTCAAAAGAAATAACTATTGTGCACAAACACAATTTAAAACAATAACATACAAATAATCATAATTTATTTCAATTGAAAAATTAAAAAGAAATAACTATTGTGCACAAACATAATTTAAAACAATGACATACAAATAATCATAATTTATTTCAATTGAAAAATTCAAAAGAAATACTTATTGTGCACAAACCTCTGATAACTGTCTCCTGGCCTTGACTCAGTGTTTCCTTCCCATTCCCTGAGTCTTTGCTAACTGAGAAACACAATTTGAAGTGTTTCAGTACTTATTTAAACTGTCTCTAACGATAATGCTTGATAATTAATTCACAGAATTCTATTATTTGCTTAGTCAACCTAATATGTCGACCCTCGATGCATTCTAGGTAAATTAGGTTTTAATGTTACTAATATGTCACATTCGATAGTCTTTTAGAGTTGGTAAATGTTACCAAATTCATTTCCATGTATCTTGCATTTTCTTCCAATTTGCTGGATTTCGGGATACTAGTTTGACCTAGCCGGACGACCTAGTTTCCTCGGTTTTCGAGTTTCGGTAAAAACTACAAATTTGTAGATCTATGTCTTATTGCACGCGGGGCAAAATTTCAGGTAATTCTGAGTTATGTAGACCAAGTTATGGTCATTTTACTATTGCTGGTCAAAATGCATCAAAATTGGTCACTTTAGGTCACTTTAGGTCAATTTTGGTTCGGCCAGTTTTTGGACCTGAATTTGTGCAAGCTGTTTGACTTACTTATGGTCATTTTTGGGCTTTGGTGTCTTCATAAGACTTGTAGATATGGGTCTTAACTATTTATGGTTAAAATTTCAGGTCAATTGGACTTGTTTTGAGTGAGTTATAGCCTAAAAACTAACTGCTGCCCAAATGGTCAATTTTCAGGCCTTATTTGCACTTAATCCGGATTTGGTCATTTTTCAAGCTACCTTGCAAGCAGAATTTTGGTATGCTTCCTTCATGAAAGTTGGCACATTTTGTGCCTAGTTTCACCTCCAATTGGTATCATACCAATTGGAGCCACACACTTAAATTTCTAGGCCTAAAACTCAAACTGCCTTATTGCATTTCTTTCATACACATCAAGGATCACTTTTAACACTTACCAAACTTAACATTCAAGCCAATTCTGGTTGTACCATAACCTAAACATAATTCACAACATATTATAGGTCATTTTGGCAGCTTACAATTACAATCAATGTGCACCATTTAGTAAAGAATTTTTCAACCAAATTTATAACTATTCAATCACCTAACCATAACACTTTTACATGTCTAACTTCACACCATCACACATATACCCAAACTGCCATCACAAATAACACAATTCAACATTAATATTCCATCATCCAAACATGAAATAAAATCCTTATGGTTCACCCAACCAGGCTGCCAATTCGTGCATTACATTCCATTAATTCCCAAGCTTCAAATTTCAAATACACATCCACATATACTAAGTATACATCACCCAAATAATTTCCTACACACATATACATTTAATCAATCCTTTAATCTACCATTTACAAGCAAGAATAAGCTGTCCTCAAAGTGTTTCCATGGCTTCCAAAAGTACACATCCCCTTTAAACATCAAACCTCAAAAATTTCTCTATAAATCAAGTACCCATAACATCCTTACAAACTTTAATAAAGCAATAATAAAAAACTCAAACTTACCACTTTGGAAATTCTTCAAAACTCCACAAAAACTTTCATTTCTTGCTGCCTATCTACTGCCCATGGTATGAGGATCATTTTTCATGAAGACACTTGCAAGAAATCAAGGCTTGATCATGGAGAACTTGAGCTCCATGCGTGGTGCGGCCATAGAGTTTCTTTGGGAGAAATCTTCACTTCGGCAATGGAAGGGAATGAAGGTTGAAGATGAGTTTACAGATTTTTTAGTGGATTTATACCTGCCCATTTAATGGTTGTTTAACCCCATAGTGCTCCACTCACCAAAAATAATGATATTATAAGTGAAAAGTGTTAATTACCCAATTTGAACCCCATTTTTGCTATTTACATTAGGTACCACTAATTAAATTTTTCATGACATTTTCCAAATATAATATCATGTATTTTCAATGGACATTTAGGTCAAAAGACAACTCGGGATGTCAAATGCCCACAATACCCCTGTTCGGGTTACAATCCCTATTTTTCGATAACACCGGGTTTTGTCCGTTTTTCGATTTCTCACTTTTCTTTGTACTAATTAATTAATTTTTCTTTGATATTTCTAATGGTATTTATACTTCAATAGGTGTCTATTTAAGTCTTAAAAATAATTTCCAGGGTTTCCCGCGGTCGAGGGCTAGTCAACGGTCCACGCCGTGACTTCCCGGTGCTGTCACCCATCGCTAGGGTTCTCAGCTCGCTTAAATTGGTTACATTTCTTTACTATTATTTTTCCTTTGTTTTTCTTGTGTTTTCTTTTCTTGTATTTCATTATTTTATGTCTCCTCACTCATATTGAATTGTAGTTCTAGGCATCCTAACTGTCCGGACAATACTGGTCACCGGAACAGTAGAATGCACTACCGAACATAGGGGTGTTACAATTCTCCCCCCCTTAAATAAATTTCGTCCGTGAAATTTTACCCAATAGCCATCTTACAATAGTCATACGTTTATTTTCTCCTTTCTATATGATCGTATAATCTTCTTTCTCTCAAATTTGTATAAGACTTTTAACAATCTAATACAATATTTAATTTGTTTGTATAACACCATTCTTCTCTTACTATTGTGCTGTCTAATATTTCAGTTCATGTTCCTTCTTGGATGACCCTTTGAGGTCATGTTAGAATGATTTATCTAGTCATTGGTCCTCTGACCATTCTAGTCAATAGTCTTCCTCACATTCGTAACATTTCTTTGTTATATCTGAACCAACTATTCAAATTTTTACTTCCCCAATTCTTTTTATCTATTAATATTCTATAACTTACTTCCTTTTGTATTAAACTATAATCTTTCGACATTCTAACTTTTGAGTTTTAACTCCCTAAGTAGGATTTTCAAACTTATTTCCAATAATTAAATTCTGTTCTGGCATAACTATACCAAAACATATGCCGTTGGCAACTATTCTCATCTTGGTGTATTATCGAGTAGTACGTAGCTCTACACAATAATCTCAAGTCAGTACTGTAATCTGCAGCTTACAGTATAAGCATCAAGAACATTGCATAGTTACTACGATACATCCCAATAGATCAAACTTTTCTATCTTTTATCCTTTTCGAATTCACTAATATCCCGAACTTATTATGATTACAATATCCATTAACAATTACTAAAAGTAACATCCTTGCCCTCATCTACAGCAATTCTATTACTGTAACTTACTTTTACGTCCTCTTGCCTTACATTAAGTAGGCTTACCGTTTAGCTTTATAATTTATGGTGTGTTAGAAAATACTTTTCACCGATAAACTCTTTCAAAACTAATTTCACTTATTATCACAATCCTTATCTTAAAGGACTAATCACTAATGCATCAAAATTTATTCCCCTGTAAAGGAATAACAACAGAACATATAGTTCTAACACTAACATAAAAGTATGCAAACTCCAGGTCAAACAATACATATATATATCTTAGTTACTAATTGAGAAAGTACCAGCAACAATGTCAAAAGTCTAAGCCTCTTCTCTCTGCCGTATAGCGTATACTCCAGTTGGAGCATCACCCTGTTCTGGCTGATTCACAGTACTCTGACTTCTAGGTGTACTACCCCTACCTCTACCTCTGCCTCTACTAACTGATGGTGAACTCTTTGGGATAGAAACTTGGGTTGATCCCTTTGGTGTAGTAAATGATCCAGAACGACATGGATTTACACAATCCCTAGCAAAATGACGAGTCTCTCCATAATTAAAACATGCTCGTACGGCTCTATAACATACCCCACTATGTGGTTTACCACAAGTTTTACAAAGTCGATCTGACAGCGCATTTCTAGGTTTCTGTTGAGTTTGCTGATCGGATCGAGGTGGTTTCTGTCGAGAAGATCTATCTCTACCAGACTTCTTACTACCTCTGTTGTATCCCCCAAAGTTTTTCCTCTTTCCAGTAGGACCACTAGAACTCTGTTCTACTGACTTTCCCTCTTTTTTTGTCTTCTCTGATTTCTTTTTCTCAGGAGCCACTTCAGATTCAATTCTTTCTAATTCTAGTGCTTGAGAAATAAGTTCAGAGAAGTTGTTATGTTTGAATCCGACCACTTGTAATCTGATACTAGGCTTTAAGCCGGTTTCAAACCTCTTACATCTCTCCCTACTGGTAAAAAGTAGACTTACTGCACAATGGTTTAGGTGGGAAAATTCCCTTTCATATTCAGCCACCAATCTACTCCCCTGTTTCAGACTTAGGAACTCTTGTAGCTTCTGGTCTACATAAGCATCGGGAACATATTTTTGTCTGAATTCCCTGAGAAAGTCATTCCATGTTAGCACTGTAGATTCTACCAGACTATGGGGAATAGTTTTCCACCAGTCATAAGCATCCCCCTGAAGCAAAGATACTGAGTATTCAAATCTGAGCTCCTCCGTGCAATGCAGTTTCTTGAATACCCTATCCATCCTCTCTAACCATTGCTCGCTCTAGAGGATCTATCCCCTTGAACTCTGTAGTCCCATATTTCATCAATTTGTCATCTTGTCAGCGTAAGATTGTGGTTGTACCACCGTGTCTCAGATTGGGACTTGAGTAGGCACATTACCAGCCATTTGTTAGAACATTGCAGCCATCTGCTAAGCGAACTAAGCAGGAAACTGCGGTATTGCGGGTGTCTTCTTGAACCATCGACATTGTGTAGGGTCAGCATCCCCTTGCACCTCAGCCTCTATAGATTGATCGACTGAACGATCACCCTCTTCCATAGTCAATTCGAGGATCTTAAACCTCCTGAACAAATAACACAAGGAGATTTCCTCCCGTTAGTGCATATTTATAATGTAATGTACTCTATGTATCAAACAATGATATTGAGCAGTTGTACTATGAAGAAAGAATATTCAAATAACATGTGAAAACAGAATTTAAAAACTTTTCTCTGATACGACTAAAACATGTCACACCCTACCCCTCTGTAAGGCATAACATGATCCGTAGTATACCTAACGGATTATCAACTTCGTCTACTGATAACCCATTAAATAAACTACAAGGGATTTTAAAACTTTTCTTACTTCTTTTTATAGTGGTGAGCACTATTTACAGGTGTTAAAAACCTTTTTGAACTAAAGTAAAACAGCTAACACACTTGGACTATTAATAATTTCTGTAAAAATTTTGGCAGAGTGCCATCTGTATTTTGGACGAAATAGTTCTTCAAAAACCTTTAAAAAGCACTTCAATATTTTTCTCAATCTCAAACTCCAACATAATTCAACACAATATGTTTTTCAACTCAAATCCACAATAATTTTTCAAAGACTGAGATAAAAGAAATACAGTACAAATTTTACAAGCCAAAATAACTCATAATTTACTTTACAACTTCAATGTACAATTTTAATTTACAACTGCTCAAAACCAAGAACAATATATACATACAGTGAACATACATTACAGTACAAAATGTAAAATGTGGTATACTCAATATACCCGATGATCTCTCAATGTAGTACTAGCAGCCTAGTATGCTGCCTTGTCAGTCTATCTACCTGCGACAGCAACAAAAAGCTATCGCTGAGTAAAATTTACTCAGTGGTGCACAATAACAATTTGAAATGCGATACATAAATCTTTTATTGACAATTCACAAATCAAATAGTTCACAATTCTATTTCAGAATTTAAAAAAGTTCATATAACATAAATTTGATCAAATAACTGAGTAACACAGTTTTGCCAATCAATAACACAATTTGATCAAATAACTGAATAACACGGTTTTGTCAATCCATAACACAATTTGATCAAATAACTGAATAATACAGTTTTGCCAATCAATAGCACCATTTGATCAAATAACTGAAGAATACAGTTTTGCCAATCAATAACACAATTTGATCAAATAATTGAATAATACAGTGTTGCCGATCAATATCACAATTTAGGCCATGACACAATTTTTTCACACATGCCGTGTTGTACACCACGACAAGACACACTCACTCCAATAATCGAAATCAATGAGGGAGGAAGCTAGCTGAATAATGAGTACTCATCCACACTCACCTCAGACTGGCAAGTCAAAGAGGGAGGAACATAATAACAGTGTCATGCCAAGTGTGAATCAAAACAATTCCAAATCACAATATTTAAATATTTCATACAAACCACAAATCATATTTTATCTAAAAATTTTCATTTGCAAAGTAGGCAACACAATAATTTCCAAATAAGATTCTCAAAGCCAAAACAATCAAAAATTATTCATAACTCATTTCTCCAAATAAATTTTCTAGTAAAAGCAGTGAATATAAAAAGTATTGTGCACAGACACAATTTAAAACTATAGTGCTCAAATAAATTTTTAAGTAGAAAATAAGAAATCAAAATTATTGTGCACAAACACAATTTAAAACGATAACATACAATCAATCATAATTTATTTCAATTGAAAAAATTCAAAAGAAATAACTATTGTGCACAAACACAATTTAAAACAATAACATACAAATAATCATAATTTATTTCAATTGAAAAATTAAAAAGAAGTAACTATTGTGCACAAACACAATTTAAAACAATAACATACAAATAATCATAATTTATTTCAATTGAAAAATTAAAAAGAAATAACTATTGTGCACAAACATAATTTAAAACAATGACATACAAATAATCATAATTTATTTCAATTGAAAAATTCAAAAGAAATACTTATTGTGCACAAACCTCTGATAACTGTCTCCTGGCCTTGACTCAGTGTCTCCTTCCCTTTCCCTGAGTCTTTGCTAACTGAGAAACACAATTTAAAGTGTTTCAGTACTTATCTAAACTGTCTCTAACGATAATGCTTGATAATTAATTCACTGAATTCTATTATTTGCTTAGTCAACCTAATATGTTGACTCTCGATACATTCTAGGTAAATTAGGTTTTAATGTTACTAATATGTCACATTCGATAGTCTTTTAGGGTTGGTAAATGTTACCAAATTCATTTCCATGTATCTTGCATTTTCTTGCAATTTGCTGGATTTCGGGATACTAGTTTGACCTAGCCGGACAACCTAGTTTCCTCGGTTTTCGGGTTTTGGTCAAAACTACAAACTTGTAGATCTATGTCTTATTGCACGCAGAGCAAAATTTCAGGTCATTCTGAGTTATGTAGACCAAGTTATGGTCATTTTACTATTGCTGGTCAAAATGCATCAAAATTGGTCACTTTAGGTCAATTTTGGTTCGGCCAATTTTTGGACCTGAACTTGTGCAAGCTGTTTGACTTGCTTATGGTCATTTCTGGGCTTTGGTGTCTTCATAAGACTTGTAGATATGGGTCTTAACTATTCATGGTCAACATTTCAGGTCAATTGGATCTGTTTTGCGTGAGTTATGGCCTAAACACTAACTGCTGCCCAAATGGTCAATTTTTAGGCCTTATTTGCACTTAATCCGGATTTGGTCATTTTTGAAGCTAACTTGCAAGCAGAATTTTGGTATGCTTCCTTCATGAAAGTTGGCACATTTTGTGCCTAGTTTCACCTCCAATTGGTCTCATACCAATTGGAGCCACATACTTAAAGTTCTAGGCCTAAAACTCAAACTGCCTTATTGTATTTCTTTCATACACATCAAGGATCACTTTTAACACTTACCAAACTTAACATTCAAGCCAATTCTGGCTGTACCATAACCTAAACATAATTCACAACATATTATAGGTCATTTTGGCAGCTTACAATTACATTCAATGTGCACCATTTAGTACAGAATTTTTCAACCAAATTTATAACTATTCAATCACCTAACCATAACACTTTTACATGTCTAACTTCACACCATCACACATATATCCAAACTGCCATCACAACTAACACAATTCAACATTAATATTCCATCATCCAAACATGAAATAACATCCTTATGGTTCACCCAACCAGGCTGCCAATTCATGCATTACATTCCATTAATTCCCAAGCTTCAAATTTCAAATACACATCCACATATACTAAGTATACATCAACCAAATAATTTCCTACACACATATACATTTAATCAATCCTTTAATCTACCATTTACAAGCAAGAATAAGCTGTCCTCAAAGTGTTTCCATGGCTTCCAAAAGTACACATCCCCTTTAAACATCAAACCTCAAAAATTTCTCCATAAATCAAGTACCCATAACATCCTTACAAACTTTAATAAAACAATAATAAAAAACTCAAACTTACCACTTTGGAAATTCTTCAAAACTCCACAAAAACTTTCATTTCTTGCTGCCTATCTACTGCCCATGGTATGAGGATCATTTTTCATGAAGACACTTGCAAGAAATCAAGGCTTGATCATGAAGAACTTGAGCTCCATGCGTGGTGCGGCCATGGAGTTTCTTTGGGAGAAATCTTCACTTCGGCAATGGAAGGGAATGAAGGTTGAAAATGAGTTTACAGATTTGTTAGTGGATTTACACCAGCCCATTTAATGGTTGTTTAACCCCATAGTGCTCCACTCACCATAAATAATGATATTATAAGTGAAAAGTGTTAATTACCCAATTTGAACCCCATTTTTGCTATTTACATTAGGTACCACTAATTAAATTTTTCATGACATTTTCCAAATATAATATCATGTATTTTCAATGGACATTTAGGTCAAAAGACAACTCGGGATGTCAAATGCCTACAATGCCCCTGTTCGGGTTGCAATCCCGATTTTTTGGTAACACCGGGTTTTGTCCATTTTTCGATTTCTCACTTTTCTTTGTACTTATTAATTAATTTTTCTTTGATATTTCTAATAGTATTTATACTTCAATAGGTGTCTATTTAAGTCTTAAAAATAATTTCCAGGGTTCCCTGCGGTCCAGGGCTAGTCAACGGTCCACGCCGTGACTTCCCGGTGTTGTCACCCATCGCTAGGGTTCTCGGCTCGCTTAACTTGGTTGCATCTCTATACTATTATTTTTCCTTTGTTTTTCTTGTGTTTTCTTTTCTTGTATTTCATTATTCTATGTCTCCTCACTCATATCGAAGTGTAGTTTTAGGCATCTAGCTGTCCGGACAATACTGGTCACCGGAACAGTAGAATGCACTACTGAACATAGGGGTGTTACATCTTCGATCAGATCGTGGAGGTGAATATTTGAGTACTGAATTTGATGAATACTTGAGAGAGCACGGCATTGTTTCCCAGCTGACTCCTCCAGGAACCCCACAACTAAATGGTGTATCTGAAAGGAGAAATCGTACCCTATTAGATATGGTACGTAGTATGATGAGCTATACTGATATGCCAATCTCCTTTCGGGGATTTGCATTAGAATCAGCTTTGTATATTCTGAATAGGATTCCATCATAATCAGTTTCTTCCACACCTTATGAGATATGGCATGGAAGAAAACCAAGTCTTAAGCATGTTAAGATTTGGGGTTATCCAGCTTATATCAAAAAGCTGAACACTGATAAATTGAAAATCAAATCAGAAAAGGGTCGATTTGTTGGATATCCAAAAGATAATTTTGGATATTATTTTTATTTGCCTACATCACAAAAGGTTGTGGTGAGTAGAGATGCTACGTTTCTTGAATAACAGTTTGTTCGAGAAGGAGGCAAAGGAAGGCAAATAGAGTTAGAATTGGAGAATTCTGACTAACCAACAGATTAGATGGATATAGATCCATCTAGTCAACCTACACCCATTGATGAAACATCTAGAGTTGTTCCTTGTAGAACAACCAGGGTATCTCACCCACCAGTGAGATATGGTTTCCTTCATGAAGAAGAACAAGAGTTGTCTACTCATGAAGAAGTAGATCATGGAGATGATCCACTTACCCATGAAGAAGCTATGTCAGATATAGACTCTTCAAAATGGATTGATGCTATGAAATCCGAAATTGATTCCATATATAAGAATCAAGTTTGGGATCTTGTTGACCCACCTGAAGGTATTGTACCTCTAGGGAACAAATAGGTTTTCAAGAAGAAAATTGGTTCTGATGGAAAGGTAGAGACCTATAAGGCAAGGCTAGTAGTGAAAGGGTTTTGCCAAAGGCAAGGAATCGACTATGAGGAGACTTTCTCACCTGTTACCATGCTTAAATCAATTAGGATTCTATTAATAATAGCTACATACTATGATTATGAGATTTGGCAGATGGATGTCAAAACAGCTTTTCTCAATGGATACATTGAAGAAAACATTTTCATGGAACAACCTAGGGGTTTTGAATCCCAAGATGGTTCCAAGGTATGCAAGCTAAAGCGATCCATTTATGGGTTAAAGCAAGCTTCGAGGAGTTGGAACATCCGTTTTGATGAAGCCATTAAATCATTTGGTTTTATAAAAAATGAGGATGAGCCATGTGTATATAAGAAGGTTAGTAACAGTGCTATCACTTTCCTTATCTTATATGTGGATGATATACTATTGATGGGTAATTACACAGGTATGTTGACAACTGTAAAGGTATGTTTGTCAAATATATTCTCCATGAAAGACTTAGGGGAGACAACCTATATTCTTGGGATTCGCATCTATAAAGATAGAGCGAAAAGCATAATTGGTTTATCCCAAAGTCTATACTTAGAAAAGGTGTTAAAGAGGTTTAACATGCTTGATTCCAAGAGAGGATTGTTACCAGTGAGACATAGTATCCATCTTTCTAAAGAGATGTCTCCAAAGACACCTGAAGAAAGAGATAAGATGGTCAGGATTCCATATGCTCTGGCTATTGGAAGTTTAATGTATGCAATGTTGTGTACTAGGCCGGATATCGCATATGCTGTTAGTTTGACTAGCAGGCATCAAACCAATCTAGGTTTGGAACACTGGATTGCTATCAAGAATATCCTTAAGTACTTGAGAAGAACTAAGGATTTATTCTTGATTTATGGAGGTGGAGACTTGCAATTAGATGGTTATATTGATTCTGATTTTCAATCAGTTATCGATGATAGAAAGTCTACATCTGGATATGTGTTCATTTGTAATCGAGGTGCAGTCAGTTGGAAGAGTTCCAAACAGAGCACGACTGCAGATTCCACTACTGAGGCTGAGTATATTCGCATCGATCTTTGTAAGGAATCTGTTTGGATAAAGAAGTTCGTGACAGAACTTACAGTAGTTTCTTCCATTGAGTCAGCAGTTCCACTACACTGTGACAACAATGGAGCAGTCATACAGGCTAAGGAACTAAGGTCTCACTAGAAATCTAAACACATAAAAAGGCGTTACCACATTAGCAGAGAAATAGTTGGACAAGGCGATGTAGCCATGCAGAAAAGAGCATCAGCTAAAAATTTACCTGATCCATTCACTAAGCCTATGTCACAGACTCAGCTATACCGACATCTTGAGAAGATGGGTCTAAGATATTATAATGAATGGCTCTAGTGCTAGTGGGAGATTGTTAGTAGTATGCCCTAGAGCATATCATTCAGTATGTATCTTGTACATGTTTTTTTTCATAAAAGGCATTTCCACTTTTTCGTTTACATAATATATTTATGTGTAATAGAAAAGGTCCATTGATATTTTGTTAAAAATATTATTCTTAAGTTGTTAAGAATAGTATCTCTAGCACAAAGTATCATAAATAGGTTCACAATCGAGGATAATTCATAATAAGGACATGACTTATCCAGAAAGATTGTATTCATGTTTATTTCCAAGTTATTTATATGAGATATAAATAAGATAGAATGGTGAGTCTCATGCCATATAACAAACTGATAGGCACTTATACATGATAAGTAGGCCGAACTAGTGACACTTATGACAAGCACATGGAGTTTACTCTTGTCAATGCTTTGTCATAAATCATATCAGTGCATATAATCTTTAGACCTGAGATAGCACAGTTATCTTATATATAGGTAGTTTGAGTTTGATACTGCTTTCATACTTGTACTGTGTATGGGTATATGGGCATGTGTTGGCTCCTACTAGTTATATATGGAAGTAGGTGTTGATCAAGATGGAATCTGTTCTTCTAAGTAAATAGGGATAAAATCCTATGTTCATTTAATTGTTCTTGATGTTTCAAGTTCCTGGCCAGGAAAGATAGAATTATTCAGAAAGAGTTTCTGATGAGAAAATCTTTTTAATCAAGAATTGGAATTAAAAGATAACATAATATGCATAGCAAATGGAGTTTGACATAAACCATGACTCCAGCTTGAGTTGGGATTTTGTAACAGAGAGATTCCAGTGCATGATAACATATGATTATAGGTTCATTTAAGGTAAACCTTATTACTAATTGGGTGGCCATGGCATGCTATGCTAGGTATTAACCATGGTCTATGAGGTGCATAAAATGATTTAGAGAAATTATTTATAGTAAGAAAGAGTTCTGATGATATTAAGAGTTGATATCATATCTCATTGCCAATTAGTGATGAGCCTAGTAAGTCACATGCATACACAAGTTATCACCTAATTAAATATGATTTAATTAATAAATTAAAGAGTTTAATTGATTAATTAAATAGGTTTGGTTTGCAATTAGATTGCAAAGTCCCTAGCATGACTTGAAACCAAATCTAGATTATTGGATGTATAGTATAAGTTAAACTTATATTTAAAGTGTTTAAATATGAATTTAATTAATGAGAAATTAATTAATAGAGATTAATTAATTAATTTATATTTGATATAAATTGATTAGAAGAAGAGAAATAATTATTTTGGGTTAAGAACTCAAAATTAAGACACAGGGGCATTTTGGTCATTTCATAGGGTGACATGTGGCACCATGAGATGGTGACACATTGCATTACACATAAGCTTGCCAAATGTCTTTTAATCATGTAAGATGATTAAAATTAAGATTAAATATTGGTTGGACACTTGGCACAATGTGATTGCGTCAATTAAACCTAGAACCAATCAAAGGGTGACATGTGGCAAGGGTTTAAGTGGTGACCTTGCTATATAAGTGTTGTTATGAAAAAATAAAACATACAAGCTGCTGCCTCGCATTGTGTGCCGCCACCCTTGAGACTCATATTCTCTCTTCCTCTTCATCTCTCATCTATTCCAAGAGATTAGCAAACAATCTCTTGAATTAAAAATACTAGAAATCGTTTCTAGTGTCTTGTTTACATCTTTAATCTCTTAAAAGGCAGAACTTAATTTTCTAAATAATAAAAAAAGCTTTAGAAGCTGTTCAAGGGTTGCCATAGGTGTTCTTGGTGTGGACAAGCTAGAGGGACAACATCTGGTATCCTGAAGACAAATCTCAAAGGCGCAAATGCACTGTAGTGCATCAAGAGGTTAGTGTGTTTATTCTTGATTTAATCTAGGGTTCTAAAACTAATCTGATTAATTCTAAAATCTTAAATGGCAAATACAGATCCAAAAACATATTAAAAGAGTTTTAATATGTTGTTTATCATTGAAATCAAATAGATAAAAATAAATCTTGCATTATGTATGTGACCCTAGGTGAAAATTTTTGAATTCAATGGTATAAACTTGTGTTTTTCACGCTTTCGCTCCTTCAATCATCTTAGGCATGGATTGGTTAGCCAGGCATCATGCCATGATTGACTGTATACTGAAGACAGTCACTTTTGGTCTCCTTCTATATGGTGATGTGGTAATACATGGGGAGAGACAGTTACTGCCATCAAATATCATTTCAGCTGCACTAGCGAGAAGAATGATTAGAAAAGGGTGTGAAGCATACTTAGCACATGTGATAGACACCCAAGTGGGGAGTCCAGCACTGAGGGACATCCCTACAGTGTGTGATTTTTCGGATGTGTTTCCTGATGAATTGCCAGGATTACCTCCAGAAAGAGAAGTGCAGTTTGAAATTGATGTTATGCCTGATGTGGACCCAATCTCGATAACACCATATAGAATGGCACCAGCAGAATTGAAAGAGTTGAAAGTGCAGTTGCAAGAGCTGCTTGACAAGGGCTTTATCCGCCCTAGTGTGCCACATTGGGGAGCACCAGTGTTGTTTGTTAAGAAGAATGATGCAGTCTCCGCTTATGTATTGACTATTGGCAGTTGAATAAGGTGACAATAAAGAACAGATATCCATTGTTATTGATGACTTGTTTGATCAATTAAAGGGTGTAGCTGTGTTCTCCAAAATTGACCTGAGATCATGTTATTATCAACTAAAGGTGCAAGAGCTTAGTATTCCTAAAACTACCTTTAGAACTCGCTATGGCCATTATGAGTTCTTGGCCATTCGAATTAACTAATGCTCTGGCTGCTTTTATGGATCTGATGAACACTATCTTTAGACCATACCTCGACTAGTTTGTTGTGGTATTTATAGATGATATATTAGCCTATTCGAGGAGTGCAGAAGAGCATGATAGACATCTGCGGATTATACTGCAGACTTTGAGGGAGAAACAGCTATACGCCAAATTGTCAAAGTATGAGTTTTGGCTGAAAGAAATATCCTTCTTGGGGCATGTAGTATTGGTAGAGGGCATCAAGGTAGATCCAAGTAAGATAGAAGCTGTCCTTAATTGGAGACCACCCAAAAATATCATGGAGATTCCCAGTTTTCTGGGTTTAGCTGGATACTACCGTCTGTTTGTGAAGGGATTCTCCATATTGGCATCTCCATTGACTAAGCTACTTCGAAAAGATGTAAAATTTCAGTGGATGGATAAATGCCAACAGAGTTTTGATGAGTTGAAGAGATGTTTGACTGAAGCTCCAGTCCTTACTTTACCTACCCCGGGTAAAGAGTATATTGTTTACAGCGATACTTCTCATAATGGGTTAGGCTGTGTATTGATGCAAGAGAGGAATGTCATTACCTATGCATCACGCCAGCTGAAAACCACATGAGAGAAACTATCCGACACATGACTTAGAGCTTGCAGCTATTGTATTTGCTCTTAAGATCTGGAGACACTATTTGTATGGGGAGAAGTGCTATATCTATACAGACCATAAGAGTTTGAAGTATCTGGGCACTCAGAAGGAGTTGAATTTGAGACAGAGGAGATGGTTAGAGTTGATAAAAGGCTATGATTGTCTGATAGACTATTAGCCAGGGAAAGCTAATGTGGTGGTTGATGCCTTAAGTTGTAAGACTTTGGCAAGTTTACGGGTTTCTCCTTTGTCTATGGTGCATGAATTGAGAGTATTGCATGCTAGCTTAGAGATTAATGATGAGAGCCAAACAATGGGGCGATGGCATATACAAAGTGTTGATTGATCGGATCGATGGTCGCCGTAATGATTAGAAGCATCAGAAGCTATTGGGCGAAGTCCGGCGGGGCAAGAAACCAGAATTTTCAATGAGAGATGATGGCCTACTGCTACACCAGGGCAGAATGAGCATTCCTAATTGAAGGAATGGAAGCGTGAAAAACACAAGTTTATACCATTGAATTCAAAATTTTTCACCTAGGGTCACATGCATCATGCAAGGTTTATTTTTAACTATTTGATTTCAATGATAAACAACATATTAAAACTCTTTTAATATGTTTTTTGGATCTGTATTTGCCATTTAAAATTTTAAAATTAATCAGATTAATTTTAGAACCCTAGATTAAATCAAGAATGATTACACTAACCTCTTGATGCACTGCAGCGTATTTGCGCCTTTGAGATTCGTCTTCAGGACACCAAATGTTATCCTTCTAACTTGTCCACACCAAGAACACCTATGGCAGCCCTTGAATAGCTTCTAAAGCTTTTTCTATTAATTAGAAATTCAAGTTCTGCCTTTTAAGAGATTAGAGATGTAAACAGGATACTAGAAACAATTTCTAGTATTTTTAATTCAAGAGATTGATGGCTAATCTCTTTGAATTGATGAGAGATGAAGAGGAAGAGAGGTAGAGCTTCAAAATGGCGTGACAAAGGAGTGTGGTTGCTGGTTGTGTTTTATTTTCTCATAACAACACTTATATAGCTAGGTTAACACATTAAATCCTTGCCACATGTCACCCTTTGATTAGCTCTAGGTTTAAGTGACCAAATCACATTGTGCCAAGTGTCAAACCTATATTTAATCTTAATTTTAATCATCTTACATGATTAAAAAATATTTGGCAAGCTTATGTGTAATGCCATGTGTCACCATCTCATGGTGCCACGTGTCACACTGCGAAATGACCAAAATGCCCCTGTGTCTTAATTTTGAGTTCTTAACCCAAAATAATTATTTCTCTTCTTCTAATTAATTTATATCGAATATAAATTAATTAATTAATCTCTATTAATTAATTTCTCATTAATTAAATTCATATTTAAACACTTTAAATATAAATTTAACTTATACTATACATTCAATAAACTAGATTTGGTTCAAGTTATGCTAGGGACTTTGCAATCTAATTGCAAACCAAACCTATTTAATTAATCAATTAAACTCTTTAATTAATTAATTAAATCATATTTAATAAGGTGATTACTTGTGTATGTGTGTGACTTACTAGGCTCATCACTAATTGGCAATGAGACATGATATCAACTCTTAATATCATCAGAACTCTTTCTTACCATAAATGATTTCTCTAAATCATTTTATGCACCTCATAGACCATGGTTAAAACCTTGCATAGCATGCCATGGACACCCAATTAGTAATAAGGTTTACCTTAAATGAACCTATAATCAGATGTTACCATGCACTAGAATCTCTCTGTTACAAAATCTCAAGTCAAGCTGGAGTCATGGTTTATGTCAAACTCCATTTGCTATGAATATTATGTTCTCTTTTAATTCCATTCTTGATTA
Source organism: Hevea brasiliensis (assembly GCF_030052815.1). NCBI lineage: Eukaryota > Viridiplantae > Streptophyta > Magnoliopsida > Malpighiales > Euphorbiaceae > Hevea > Hevea brasiliensis. Next base: position 57,150,497 of record NC_079493.1, read on the forward strand.
AAAAGATTTTCTCATCAGAAACTCTTTTCTGAATAAATCTATCTGTCCTGGCCAGAAACTTGAAACATTAAGAACAATTAAATGAACATAGGATTTTATCTCTATTTACTTAGAGGAGCAGATTCCATCTTGATTAACACCTACCTCCATATATAACTAGTTGGAGCCAACACATGCCCATATACCCATACACAGTACAAGTATGAAAGCAGTATCAAACTCAAACTACCTATATATAAGATAACTGTGCTATCTCAGGTCTAAAGATTATATGCACTGATATGATTTATGACAAAACATTAACAAGAGTAAACTCCATGTGCTTGTCATAAGTGTCACTGGTTCGGCCTACTTATCATGTATAAGTGCCTATCATGTTTGTCATATGGCATGAGACTCACCATTCCATCTTATTTATATCTCATATAAATAACTTGGGAACATACATGAATACAATCTTTCTGGATAAGTTATGTCCTTATTATGAAGTATCCTTGATTGTGAACCTATTTATGATACTTTGTACTAGAAATATTGTCACTCATATTCTTAGCAACTTAAGAATAGAATTTTTAACAAAATATCAATGTACCTTTTCTATTACACATAAGTATCTTATGTAAACGAAAAAGTGGAAATGCCTTTTATTTATAAAAACATGTACAAGATACATACTAAATGATATGCTCTAGGGCATACTACTAACCCTAATGATGTTGATTTGAGGCAGATCATTTTGAAGGAAGCACATGAGTCTCCTTTTGCTATGCACCCTAGTGGCACAAAAATATATAGAGGGCTAAAAGAACATTACTAGTGGATGGTTATGAAAAGAAATGTGGTAGAATTTGTTTTCAAATGCCTAACTTGTCAGCAAGTGAAGGCAGAGCATCAAGTACCAGCTGGTTTGTTACATCCACTACCAGTACCGGAATGGAAATGGGAGAGAATAACTATGGATTTTGTGATGGGACTTCCGAGGACACAGAAGAGCCATGATGCAGTATGGGTCATAGTTGATAGACTGACCAAGTCTGCTCATTTTCTATTTGTCCGGATGGACTACAATTTAGAAAGATTGGCCAAGTAATATATAGATGAGATTGTGAGACTGCATGGAGTGCCAGTATCCATCGTATCAGACAGAGATCCTAGGTTCACTTCTAGATTTTGGGGTAGTCTTCACAGAGCCCTAGGAACTAGATTGAACTTTAACATAGCATTCCACCCACAGACAGATGGCCAGTCTGAGAGAGTAATACAAATATTGGAGGACATGCTACGGGCTTGTGTGATTGAGTTTGAGGGCAGTTGGGACACACACTTGCCTTTGATTGAGTTTGCTTACAACAACAGCTACCAATCAAGCATTGGGATGCCTCCATATGAAGCTTTGTATGGCAGAAAATGTAGAACCCCATTGTGTTGGGATGAAGTGGGTGAAAGAAAGATGATTGGGCCCAAAATTGTTCAGCAAACTGAAGAGAAAATTAGATTGATCAGAGATTGACTTAAAACTGCATCAGACTATCAGAAGTCCTATATTGATCTGAAGAGAAGGGATATTGAATATGCCGTGGGTGAGAAAGTATTCCTCAAGGTTTCCCCTTGAAAAAGAATTATGAGATTCAACAGAAAGGGAAAACTAAGTCCTCATTTCATCGGGCCATATGAGGCTCTAGAGAGAGTGGGTCCTTTGGCATATCGTTTGGCACTACCTCCAAAGTTTGAGAAGATACATAACGTCTTCCATATATTGATGTTGAGGAGGTATAGATCTTACCCATCTCATGTACTACCAGTGGAAGAAATTGAAGTGAATCTAGACCTCACATATGAGGAAGAACCCATAGAGATTCTGGCTTATGAGTTGAAGCAGCTACGGAACAAGTAGATACCATTAGTGAAAGTGCTATGGAACCATCATTCGAGCCAGGAGGCTACTTGGGAACGAGAGGAGGACATGAGGAAACGGCATCCACAGTTGTTCCGAGATTGATACCAGGTAAAAATTTCGAGATAAAATTTATTTTAAGGGAGAGAGAATTGTAACACCCCTATTTGCATAGCCTGGTATATTTTACTGTTTCGGCGACCGGTGTCGGTCCGGACATTTAAGAGAATTAGAACCATATCTAAGACACCTAGATAAGCCCTGAACACATATAATTAGTAATTGCCAAATAGTTATGTCACACCTTACCCCTCTGTAAGGCATAACATGATCCTGTAGAATACCTAATGAACTACTGAACTTCACCTACTGATAACTCATTAAGTACACTACAAGGGATTTTAAAACCATTTTCTTACATTTTGACAATGGTGAGCGTTTTAGTAAGAATTAAAAACATTTAATTGAAGTTTCAAAACTAGCAAATATTTTTGTCCATTTTTATTTTTCCGCAAATTTTGGAAAAATTTCGGCAGAATGCCGTATGTATTTTGAGAAAATAGTTCTTAAAAAACCTGTAAAAACACTTCCAATAATTGTTTCCTCAACTCCCAACCATCAAAATGACTCAGTTCAACATAATTCAAATCAATTCCACAATTCAATCAAAGTTTGTCATCTCACAATATTTCATAATTTTATTCACATTGCATTTAAAATTTAATTTACATATACAGGTCTTAATTTACAAAAAGAAAATGTAAAATAATATTATTACAATTTACTGTACAACTGCTCAACTTTACATTAATACATATGATATTATAATATTTACATCAAAATAACTACAAGGGTATAAATAAATACCCGTACCAAAAAGGTCAATGCAGTCCTCTATCTCAATAACAGCTCACTCTGCTGCTTTCTCCTTGCCTTTATCTGCAACAGCAAAATAAGTTATCGCTGAGTATAAAAATACTAAGTGGTGCACAATAAAAATTCGAAATGTAGTACATAAAACATTCATTGATAAATCACAATTTAAATATTTCACAAATTATCAAAACTCATTATAGCACAATTTTGGTCAAATAATTTAATAAACACAGTATTGCCAATTCATACACAACTTAAGCCATGACACAAAATTTCCGATCAATGCCGCGTTGTACACCATGACAAAGCAATTTACAACCCCACTAATCGAAATCAATGAGGGAGGTGGCTAGCTAGCTAATGAGTACTCATCCGATCTACAACCTCAACTGGTAAGCCAGAGAGGGAGGAAAATAAACGATCTCAACCCCTTAAATGGAGGAAGAATAATGTGGTACTGTTATGCTAAGTGTGAACATAAAATCAATTCAAAACAAAGTACTCAAATAATTTAGGAAAGATCCCAAACAATTTCTAAAGTCATTTTTGCAGTCACAAAATGGCAACACAATTTATAAACAATATAGCATTTCCATAAAGCATAACAAGTCAAATTTTCACTTAGAAAATAATTACATAATTTATTGTGTATAAACCTGACGTGAGTCGCCTCTAAGCCTTGACTCAGTCCCTTAGATTTTTCTAGTCTTTTTCAGCTGAAACACACAATTGATAGTGTTTCAATATCTTGTCTCACAATAAATCCAATAATTAAATTCATATATGCTCAATTATCGCTCTAATATGCTTAAACTTATGTTCTTGAAAATTTTCATGTCGGTATTACTATTTATGGCACTATTCAAGTCAATTTGTTGACTTTCTAATGCTTAATAGATATGAGAAATCCAATTGTACCCACATACTACATTTTGATTACCAATTTTCTTGGTTTTAGTTGTTCTTTCAAATTTTAGGTCTCCTAAGTACAAATTTCAATTTTCCAGATTTGATATCCTATTTTTTACTGTTCTATTGGTCATGTTACTGTGGAAATTTAGCTAAGTTTTCTTCATAGAAGTTGTTCCTTATTGTTTTAACTTTATTTCTCTTTTTGAATCACTCCATTTGGAGTTTTTTAGCCTAAGTTATAGCCATTTGAACATGGTTGGCCGGATTTGGTTTTACCCAGAATTCTAGGCAATTTCTGGGTTCTGGCAGTTTTAGGTCACTAATTTTGGGTGGCTAAATGACTTAGTTAAGGGCATAATTTGGGTTTGTGTTCTTCATAAAAGTTGTAGGGATATGTCTCAGCTTTCTACCGGTAAAATTTCAGATCATTTGGACCTTCCTAGACCAAGTTATAGTCATTTACGTAATTATTGTTCATTTGGTCATTTTTATACAGGTCAGTTTGCCAATTCTGAATTTGGCCTAATTATTCACTAAGTTATGGTCACTTTCTGGGCATGATTCCTAAATGAAAAATGTGCCATTTTGTGTCTAGTTTCATTCCCAATTGGCGTCACACCAATTGGGCTGGTAAATTTTCAGTTTTGATCCCTGAAAGAGACCTAGGTCATGCTGCCTGCAGATTGACCCTCACCAATCGAAATTTAAACTTGTTTCCAACAATTCATACACACCACAAATGGTCACAATTGACCATTTCTCATCTCAAATAAGGTTAATAACATCATTTGGCCTATTCTTTAATTTTTCTTCAAATTTTCAAATGCTCAAAACCCTAGCTACACACAAAGCTCAATCTAATGCAATTTAAAGTGTATATTCATGTTTTACACATCTGATTCACCTCAAATAGCCATTCAAAACCATCAAACTCATTCATAACAAACCCTACCCCTAGCTGGACGATTTTCACATTTGGTCCTCCAATAAATGTTTTCTTTTGATTTTAAGTTAAACTCTAAGTTACTTGAGCTAAACACAAAAATAAGAAACCAAAATTTCAAAGTAAATTGCTTACCTCCACTTGAACTTCACTCAACCAATTTCTTCTCTTTTTCCTTCTTTCTTTCTTGCTCAAGCTTCTTCTCAAGGTTCAATAACAACTTTTCTTTAAGAGAAGTAAGGGATTTAGGTTTGAATTTAGGGTTTAGAAAGCTTGACATTAAACTTGTTTCCAACAATTCATACACACCACAAATGGTCACAATTGACCATTTCTCATCTCAAATAAGGTTAATAACATCATTTGGCCTATTCTTTAATTTTTCTTCAAATTTTCAAATGCTCAAAACCCTAGCTACACACAAAGCTCAATCTAATGCAATTTAAAGTGTATATTCATGTTTTACACATCTGATTCACCTCAAATAGCCATTCAAAACCATCAAACTCATTCATAACAAACCCTACCCCTAGCTGGACGATTTTCACATTTGGTCCTCCAATAAATGTTTTCTTTTGATTTTAAGTTAAACTCTAAGTTACTTGAGCTAAACACAAAAATAAGAAACCAAAATTTCAAAGTAAATTGCTTACCTCCACTTGAACTTCACTCAACCAATTTCTTCTCTTTTTCCTTCTTTCTTTCTTGCTCAAGCTTCTTCTCAAGGTTCAATAACAACTTTTCTTTAAGAGAAGTAAGGGATTTAGGTTTGAATTTAGGGTTTAGAAAGCTTGACATTAAGCTTTCATGGTGAAAATTTGAGAGAGAATTAGGAGGGAGAGAGAGAGAGAGAGAGAGAGAGAGAGAGAGAGAGCTACAGAAATGGAAGAAGAAGGGTCCTTTTATTCTATTTTTTTTTTCATTTTATGTGTACTTATGCAAAATTTGACTTAGTCAAATTGGTTAATTAAATTAAAATTAATTTTGATGTCATATCTTATGTTATTTGGTGATGTCATTATTCAAATTCTCTTTTCTTTTTCTTTTTCATTTATTTTTTCATTAGTTCTTTAATTTAATTCTTGATCCTGAAATTTTCTTTTCTCCAATTTTATTGGACAGTTAGGTCAGGAGTCAGCTTTAGGGGTGAATTGACTAAATCGCCCCTCGCCGGTTCGATCCGGTTTGCAAGTTATTCGATATTTCTTCCAGATCCCTTACCTAATTATTTGACCTATTTAACAATTCTTTTTTGTGATTTTCTCTTTTCCACTGTGTTCACAATAGTCCTAAGGACCGCAACGTCACATTTTACGATTCAAAATTTGAGTTTAGATTGACCTCACAGTCCTTCCTGAGAAGGTCACCCATCGTTGTGATTCCCGACTCATTTAACTTCTTGAGTTCTGTTTTTCTTCTTTATACTTAAATATTTGGCAATTACTAATTATTTGTGTTCAGGGCTTATCTAAGTGTCTTAGACATGGTTTTACTTCTCTTAATTTTCCAGACCAATACCGATCACTGGAACGGTAAAATATACTAGGCTATGCAAATAAGGAGTGTTACAAGTTATGTATAAATAAGAAAAACAGAACATAAAAAGTTAAATGAGCCGGGAGTCACAACGATGGATGACCTTCTCAGGAATGACTACGAGGTCAATCTAAACTCAAATTTCGAACCATAAAATGTGACACCACGGTCCTTAGGACTATTGCGAACACAGTGGAAAAGAGAAAATTACAGAAAATAATTGTTAAGCAGGTCAAATAATTAGGTCAGAGATCCGGAAGAAATATTGAATTACTTGCAAATCGGATCGAACCAGCGTGGGGCAATTTGGTCAATTTACCCCTAGAGCTGACTCCTGACCTAACTGTCCAATAAAATGGGAGAAAAGAAAATTTTAGGACCAAAAATTAAATTAAAGAACTAATGAAAAAAAATAAATGAAAAAGAAAAAGAAAGAAAAGAAAAAGTTTATTTGCATCATGCATGACATAAGCATGATGCAATAAACCTAATATTTAAAAATTAAAAATTGGGATAAATCCTAATAATTAAAAGACAATAATAAAATGAAAAACATTTCATTCTTCTTCTTCATTTTCAGCCACCCATCTCTCTCTTCCTTTTGCTTTCTCTCTCAAAACTCCATGGAAACACCACTCCAAGCTCTTGTGAACCCAAAAATCAATCATAAAACTTGTAGGTTTCTTAATTAAATCTTGTCTTTGGACCTTATTAAGCAACTTAGAAACAAAAAGAAGAGGAAAGAAGTGGAATTTGGGAAGAGGGAAAAGCTCTAATTGAGGTAAGTAATTGAATTTGGAAATCTTAGTTTATTTGTTGTGTTTGTATCTTAATTAAACTAGAAATCAACTTAAAATCAAACAAAAACAATTATTAAGGGACCAAACATGAAATTCATCTAGCTAGGGTTAGAGTTTGATATGAATGAGTTAGATGGTTTTGAATGGTTATTTGAGGTGAATTAGATGTGTAGAACATGAATACCTAGTCCATGAGGTTATAACGTAGTGACTATGTAATGTTCTCGATGTTTGTATTGTAAGCTGCAGATTATAGTACCGACATGGGATTATTGTGTAGAGCTATGTACTTCCTCATGTTACTCAAAGATAAGGATGTTTGTAAGTAGTCTTTGATTTGGTATAGAAGAGTACTATTACCGGAAATAAATGTGAAAAATTTAGTTAGAAATTGAAAACTTTAAAACTAACATATCGAAAGGTCACTAATAGTCAGTGACTCAGTTATACTAATGTGAGCTATCGATATGATAGGAATTACTATAAAATTAGAGATTTTAGTATGACTATAAATTAAAAGGAATACCTTGAGGATGAAGATATCTATACCTTAATATGGAGTCTTATAGTTATTTTGATATTTTTGTAACACCCCCCACCCGTCTAGCCAAGCTGCAAGGCGTACACTACGGCGTCTGAGCACTGATCTTATCTGATTTCATTATAGTTCTAGATTTACTTGTTCAAAAACTTTATCTGAGGTTTAGGCTATTTTTACTTTTATCAAAATCTGACTAATTTGGAAAATTCAAAAATTTCATTGATAATCCAAAGAGTCTTGGCGATAATTTGGACTAACAGATTATTCGAACACGCCAAAAACAATTTCAATATATACTCCAATTCACAACTCAGAATCAGTCTCAAAATTTTTCATACTCAATCTCAATCAGAATCATCATGATCAGATACTTAACTCATATATCAAAATTCTTACATTTGATTATTTTGCATAATTTGCCAACTAAGAACATAAATTTATCAAGTACAGAATATACAAATAAAATTACAGTTACTAATTCACATTACAATAATAGCAGTAATTATAATGTACAGATTATAAAACATGCTTAAAATGAGCCCTATCTACATGCATTGCTGAGGAGGTGACAACCTTCAAATCTTCTGACACTTCTACAGATCCGACTCAAAAATCTCGATCGATCTGGTTTTACCTTCAAGACTGCGAGGAAGCAATTCCATCGCGCTAAGCATTTCTGCTTAGTGGTGCAATAGTATAACAAGAAATAATATATACAAATAAAGAAAGAAATAAATCATAATCTGGATACTCAAGAATGAATTTAATTTGGTATGGTATTTCTAGTATCAACGATCTTATATACTAGTTTGTTTCTTTTTGGAAGTGCTTAGTTTATAACTTTTCAGTAATACTACCCAGTATACAAATTATTCTAACTGTATTGTATTTCAAGTCTCTACAGTTCTGCAATTTATATTTTTGTTATGTTTCTTTTGCTAATCTCCTTTACTCATTCATTCAATACTTAATTTAATTGTACTGAAATTTCATTATACTTAACTTAAATTAGCTTCCTGAATTGAATAATGTTTTAAATACTGCCCATATAGCCTATACACTGACCAGACTGGATAAACGGATATACTAGCACTGGGTACCTAGTACCTCGGGCCGTCACACCATTGGTCACAAAGTGTCTCCCGGTGTGCAAATAATGTGGCTAAAAAGCCATATAATCAATCAGGCATTAAGCCGAGTATAATAACACAAACTGTATAGCCATAGGCTATTAAAATCATAGTATGGCATAATAAGCCATAGAACACAGTATGACGTAAATGAAGGAACGGAAGCGTGAAAAACACAAGTTTATACCATTGAATTCAAAAATTTTCACCTAGGGTCACATGCATCATGCAAGATTTATTTTTTATCTATTTGATTTCAATGATAAACAACATATTAAAACTCTTTTAATATGTTTTTAGATCTGTATTTGTCATTTAAGATTTTAAAATTAATCAGATTAATTTTAGAACCCTAGATTAAATCAAGAACGATTACACTAACCTCTTGATGCACTGCAGCGTGTATGCGGCTTTGAGATTCGTCTTCAGGACACCAGATGTTGTCCCTCTAGCTTTTCCACACCAAGAACACCTATGGCAGCCCTTGAATAGCTTCTAAAGCTTTTTCTATTAATTAGAAAATCAAGTTCTGCCTTTTAAGAGATTAAAGATGTAAACAGGACACTAGAAACAATTTCTAGTGTTCTTAATTCAAGAGATTGATGGCTAATCTCTTTGAATTGATAAGAGATGAAGAAGAAGAGATGAAAACCCTCAAAGTGGTGTGACAAAGGTGTGTGGCTGCTGGTTGTATTTTATTTTCTCATAACAACACTTAAATAGCTAGGTTAACACATTAAACCCTTGCCACATGTCACCCTTTGATTAGCTCTAGGTTTAAGTGACCCAATCAAATTGTGCCAAGTGTCAAACCTATATTTAATCTTGATTTTAATCATCTTACATGATTAAAAAACATTTGGCAAGCTTATGTGTTATGCCATGTGTCACCATCTCATGGTGCCACGTGTCACACTGCAAAATGACCAAAATGCCCCTGTGTCTTAATTTTGAGTTCTTAACCCAAAATAATTATTTTCTTCTTCTAATTAATTTATATCAAATATAAATTAATTAATTAATCTCTATTAATTAATTTCTCATTAATTAAATTCATATTTAAACACTTTAAATATAAATTTAACTTATATTATACATCCAATAATCTAGATTTGGTTTCAAGTCATGCTAGGGACTTTGCAATCTAATTGCAAACCAAACCTATTTAATTAATCAATTAAACTCTTTAATTAATTAATTAAATCATATTTAAATAGGTGATTACTTGTGTATATGTGTGAGTTACTAGGCTCATCACTAATTGGCAATGAGACATGATATCAACTCTTAATATCATCAGAACTCTTTCTTACCATAAATGATTTCTCTAAATCATTTTATGAACCTCATAGACCATGGTTAACACCTAGCATAGCATGCCATGGCCACCCAATTAGTAATAAGGTTTACCTTAAATGAACCTATAATCATATGTTACCATGCACTAGAATCTCTACATTTAAAATCCCAACTCAATTTGAGTCATGGTTTATGTCAAACTCCATTTGTTATGAATATTATGTTCTCTTTTAATTCAGTTCTTGATTAAAAGATTTTACGATCGAAACTCTTTTACGAATAAATCTATCTGGCCGGGAACTTGAAACATCAAGAACAATTAAATGAACATAGGATTTTATCTCTATTTACTTAGAGGAACAAATTCCATCTTGATCAACACCTACATCCATATATAACTAGTAGGAGCCAACACATGCCCATATACCCATACACAGTACAAGTATGAAAGCAGTATCAAACTCAAACTACCTATATACAAGATAACTGTGCTATCTCAGGTCTAAAGATTATATGCACTGATTTGATTTATGACAAAACATTGACAAGAGTAAACTCCATGTGCTTGTCATAAGTGTCACTGGTTCGGCCTACTTATCATTTATAAGTGCCTATCATGTTTGTTATATGGCATGAGACTCACCATTCCATCTTATTTATATCTCATATAAATAACTTGGGAACAAACATGAATACAATCTTTCTGGATAAGTCATGTCCTCATTATGAAGTATCCTCGATTGTGAACCTATTTATGATACTTCGTGCTAGAAAATATTGTCACTCATATTCTTAACAACTTAAGAATAATATTTCTAACAAAATATCAATGGACCTTTTCTATTACACATAAATATATTATATAAACGGAAAAGTGGAAATGCCTTTTATTAATAAAAATATGTACAAGATACATACTAAATGATATGCTCTAGGGCATACTACTAACAGTAAAGTCATTTACAGAATAGCTGTCAGAATCCTATTGGCATGCCAACCTATCCAAACTAGTCAACTAGGCAAATTAGGGCATATTACAAGATTAAATATTTATTTCTTTATTTTCAGGGTTTACTGGTCATTACACAATTCACTGGTCAATGAAAATATTGACCTTTTTATACATTATGGATAAGTTGATTCTAGTATCAACATGTCACAATTTGCATTTCAATATGCTGCTAATATAGTGCAATTTACCATTTTTACAAGTTGGCATTCATTGCCAAATCACTTCAAGCATCATTTTATGCAATTACCAATTTTCAATTTTAGTGAGCTAGATTGATCTAGCATAAAGTCCTATTTTCCTTGGTTTTTAGCTTTTGGTCAAAGAAGCAAAATTTTAGCTCTATGTCTTATTGCACGCGGAGCAAAATTTTAGGTCATTCCGAGTTGTATAGACCAAGATATGGTCAATTTACTAAAGCTGGACAGATTGCACCTTTAGTGCAAAATTTGGTCAATTTCTCAATTTTTGTGTGCTAGATTTGTCTAGCTTGAAGTCCTATTTCTCTTGGTACTATTCCCTTCAATTCATTTCATTAGTCAACCTATAATGTTGACCCTTGATGCACTATACGTGAGTCAATTCTAATGTTACCAATATGTCACATTTTATAGCCCTTTAATGTTGGTATACGTTACCAATTTCATTTCCAAGTGTATTGCATTTTATTGCAATTTAATGGATTTCAGTGTACTATTTTGACCTAGCCGGACGACCTAGTTCCCTCAGTTTTTAGGTTTCGGTCCAAACTACAAACTTATAGGTCTATGTCTTATGGAACGCGGGGCAAAATTTCAGGTCATTCTGAGTTATGTAGACCAAGTTATGGTCATTTTACTATTGCTGGTCAAAATGTATCAAAAATGATCACTTTAGGTCATTTTAGGTCATTTTAGGTTCGGCCAGTTTTTGGACCTGAACTTGTGCAAGCTTTTTGACTTGCTTGTAGTCATTTCTAGGCTTGGGTGTCTTCATAAGACTTGTAGATATAGGTCTTAACTATTCATGGTCAAAATTTCAGGTCAATTGGACCTGTTTTTAGTGAGTTATGGCCTAAACACTAACTGCTGCCCAAATGGTCAGTTTTCAGGCCTTAAATGCACTAATCCGGACTTGGTCACTTTTTAAGGTCAGTTTCTAGGCAGAATTTTGGCAACCTTTCTACATGAAAGTTGGCCTATTTGGTGTCTAGTTTCACCCCATATTGGCCTCATACCAATTGGGTTCATAGTTTAGCACTTATGGCCTCATTTAGGTGCTGCCTTCAATACACAACCTGCACAAAGCTCATACACTCCCAATTTAATGTTCCTTCTCCTCCTCATTACTACAATATTCAATCAACAACACTTCTATACATATATTCTACACAATTTTAGCAAAAATTATGGGCAGAATGTTCAAGTGCTCAATGCACACAATTCATCATTAAGTTCAACATTCACTTCCACCAACATTCAACATACTTCAATGTTAATATTACACATATACTTTAACATATTCATACTTCACTATCACTTACACTTGCTGCCCACAAATTGACATTAACATATATCATTAATAACCATATATTCACACATGAATTCATGCTATTAGGGGCTACCAAACATGGCAGTTTGCTCAAGGCTTTAAGGTTCCATTTCACACCTTTAATCTAAATACTACATGCACATACTTATGCACAAACTTACTACAACTTTCATTTGGACAATTCAACCTTCATTTTCATTCATTAGAAGTAAAAATAACTCAAGCTCAACAAGGGTTCATGGCTGCCCAAAATGAAGCAACATCACAAATCTCCAATAATTGTTTCAAACCATAATTTAAATTTCTCAATTTCAATCAATTCAAGTCCTATCACTTCCCATATATATACCCATATCAAACATCATCTTTAAACTCATCTACATCATTTAAACACATCAAAATCCCATGAATGTCTTGGCTGCCAAAATGAAGGGCTCACCAAATATACATTAATTTACTCAATTTCTTCACAAATCAACTCACCCAAAGCTCAAAACAAGATCTAATGAAAGAAAATGGGGAGATTAAGCACTAACCTCAACTTGGGCTTAATTAAACTTCACCAAAACTCCTCTTTCTTGCTTCCTACATGCTACCCATGATGTGTAGAACAAGTTTAATGAAGGACTCTTGAAGAAATGATGGCTTGATCATAGGTGGATAAAAGCTTGTATTTTGGGCGGCCATGAATGAAGCTTAAAGCTCCAATTCGGCCATGGGAAGGGTGAGTAGAGAAGATGATGAAAAATGGGCAGATTAGTGTCCTTATGTGCCTCAAATAGTGCCACCTAACCCCATTAACTTAGATTAACATTTTAATAATCCAAAGTTTCATAATTCCATCTAATCCCCCCATATTTTCTCTAATTTTCATTACACATTTAATTTCCTTTTTCATGGGGTTCCCAAAATTTAATACTACTTATTTTTAATGGACATTTAGGTCAAAAGGCACCTCTAGATGTCAAATGACCAAAATACCCCACTTCGGGTTATATTCTTGATTTTTCGGTAACACTGATTTTTGTCTGTTTCTTGATTTTTCGTTTTTCTTTGTACTAATTTATTAATTTTTCTTTAATAATTCTAGTGTCAATTACATTTCAATAAATCTTTATTTATGTCTCAAAATTAAATTCCGAGGATTCCCTGCGGTCCTAGGGTCGGCAACGGCCTTCCCGGTGTAGTCACCCATCGCTGTGGTGCCGGCTCGTTTAACTTAACTTCATTTTCTCTTTTTCATTTTTGTTTGATTTTTCTTGTATTTTCTTTTTATTTATTTCATCATTATATGTCTGTTCACTATCACCGAAGTGTAGTTCCAGACATTCCGACTTGCCTGGATTGTTATTTGGCTACTAGAGCAACAGAACGTACAGAACACGTACAGTGGGGATGTTACAATTTTTGTCAGAAAGAAATGATTTAGGCATTTGAGACATTTTTGTGAGATAAATGTAGAATACCTAGATGAGGGCAAGTTAACAGGATTGGAGTAAATAAAGGAGATGGAAGGACTAGTAAGGATTCTAGCATGACAAATCAAGGAACTAACGAATAAGAGAATTTCATGAGTGGAAACACAAAAGGCAAAGGACACAATGATGGGAGAGTAAGTAAAATTATGAGACAATGATATCAGTTATATGAATCTGATAAATTTCGAGGATGAAATTTTCATTTAGAGGGGAAGAATTATAATGCCCTCACTTTACGTAGTCCGTACATTCGACTACTCCGGTGACCTATTGTCGGTCTGGACAAGTCAGAATGTCTAGAACTGCAATTTAGTGATAATAAACAGGCATAAAATGATGAAATAAATAAAAATAAAATACAAGAAAAATTAAAGAATAATAAAAGAGAGAAAGTGAAACTAAGTTAAACGAGCCGACAACAAAGCAATGCGTGACCGCACTAGGAAGTTACGGCGTAGGCAATAGCTGACCTTGGGACTGCGGGGAACCCTCGAAATTAAGTTTCAAGGCATAATTAAAGACTTATTGAAGTATAATTGACATTAGAACTGTCAAAGAAAATTAAAGAATTAGTATAAAGAAAAAGTGAAAAATCAAGAAACCGATAAAAATTGGTGTTAACGAAAAATCAGGAATGCAACCCGAAGAGGGGCATTTTGGTCATTGGACACCTAGAGTTTCCTTTTGACCTCAATGTCCATTAAAAATGAGTGATAGCACACTTTGAAAATGTGATGAAAATTAAAATTTTGCTACATAATATAAAAGATGAAAGTTGGGGGCATAAAAATGAAAATTTAGAAAGTTAGAATAATTAAACATTAAAATCATGTAAGTGCTCTACTAAGGTAGATTTGGGACCACTATATAAGCTAAATGGACAGTTGAACATCATCTTCAACCTTCAGAAATCACACCAGCTGAAATCCTCCCAAAGAAAGCTCCTATGGCAGCCCATATGCATGGTACACTCCACCCATTTTCAAGCCAAATTTCTTCTACTTGTCTTCATTAAAGTTGATCACCACACTTGGGGAAGGATATTGGTAGCTTAAAGAAAGAGATTTGGAGAAGTTTTGACAAGTTTAATTTGAGGTAAGTGTCCAACTCCTTCACCTTCCTTTAGTAAAAATGGTGTCTAGGTTGAGGAATGTTGTTTGGTGAAGAAACTTTGTTGAATTGTTGAGTAAGTGGATGGAGCCATTTTTGGCAGCCATGAAAGCTTGATTTTTTTGAGTTTTTATTACCTCTAATAGATGGGAATTAAGGTTGATTAACTCAAATTGAAGTAGTAGTAAGTTAATGCCCATGTATGTGTATATTAGTGCTTGAATTTAGGGGTTTAAAAGGGGACTTTGATACCTTAGTAAACTGCTATGTTTGGCAGCCTTTAACCTTATGAAATTGTGAGTGAATTTATGAAATTTATTGATGAATTATGATGGTGTTGAATTAGGGGCAGTATGTGTAATTGCCATGGCAGTGTATGTGATAATTTGGTGAGTATGTCTATTGAATTTGGGTTGGCTCACATGCTGAATATTAATGGAGTATTGTGTACCTTGAAATCTTGAGTATTTTGCCTAATTTACTTTGCTGGAATTGTGTTGAATAAATATAGAAGTGCTAAGAATGAATATTGAATTATTGGGAGGAGGAGGATTGCCAAATTGGGAGTGTAAATTCTCTTATGCAGGTTGTGATTGTTGGTAGTGTATAAATTAGGTTATAAGTGTAAAGTTGTGACTCCAATTGGTATGAGGCCAATTAGAGGTGAAACTAGACATAAAATAGGCAAACTTTCATGTAGAAGTGTTGCTCAAATTCTGCCTAGAAGTGACCTAAAAGAATGACCTAATCTGGAATTGAAACTTTGAGAACCCAGAAATTGACCATATGAGCAGTAGTTATTAAAATGACCATAACTCACTCAAAACTGGTCCAAATGACCTGAAATTTATACCGTTAGAAAGGTTAGACATAGGGCTACAACTTTGGTGAAGATTACCAAGCCAAAAAATGCCAATTACCAAGTCAAAATGATCGCCAAATTTGGGTTACAAAAGCTGGCCGAATTGACTTTAACCTAAAAGTGACCCAGAATTGTCAAATAAGTTCAACTTGACCAGCATTAGTAAAATGACCATATTTGGTTCAGAAAACTCCAAATGACCTGAAATTAGTGCCAAAAATTCAATAAGACATAGACCTACAAAATTGGTAATTGGACCAAAACCCAGAAACCAAGAGAAATAGGTTAATTAGTTTGATTGAGTTGATGTATAAATCTGGAATTGGTACAATTGACCATTAAGTCTAGAAAATTCAAATAGGCATATCTCCCACAAGAAATCTCCCAATGTAACGAGCCATACCAATCTGGAAGGCTAAGAAAGAGACCTAAAACTTTGTTTTAAATAACTTACTCGAATTATAAATGTATAAAGTCAGAATTTAAGGTCAAAGCCATTGACCTAATTAAGGACCATGCCAATATAAGACCTTTAAGTCCAAGTCAACAATTTGGCTATAAATAATTCTATAAGACTTGACAAATTATAAGTAAAATTTCTAATTGACCCTAAGGCATAAGGCAACAATACTTATGAAGAATGCTAGACCTCAATGTGATTACAAACAGTCCAAATAAATTAGTAAATTCAAAACCGGAAATGCCTAGTAAGGAAGTCAAAATTTAAGTTTGACCTAGTTATGGTTAAATAACCATAACTTAAGTTATACAACTCAAAACGGAGTGATTCAAAAAGGAAATTAAAGAAGATATAGTGAGAAACAATTTAATGATGAGAAATCTATTAAATTTACACTGTAGCCTGGTCCAATAGACAATAAACATTGTCCATGAAATCTGAATAATTGCAATAAAATGCAACAAGCATTGAAATGAAATTGGCAACATATGTCAACATGTGAGGAATGAAAAATGGAACATATTAGTGACATTAAAGCTAATTCACCTAGTGTGAATTAAAGGTCAACATTATAGGTTGACTAATGAAAGGAATAATATTAATAAAATTTAATTATTGAACCTTATTATTAAAAACAATTTAAAAAAGTACTGAAACACTTTAAATTGTGTGTTTCAGTTAGAAAAGACACTGGGAAGGGAAAAGACCCACTAAGTCAAGGCCAAGAGGCAACTCATCAGAGGTTTGTGCACAACTAGTTTTTAATTGATTTTGTTCTGAAAATTTCATATGATTAAATGACATTATTTTCCATATGTATTATGTTTATCAAGTATTGAATTTATTTCACTGATTATTGAAATTGGTATCGTATGCATGAGTTTAGTTTTGTGAAATGGTATTTCAACAAGTATTAAGCATTGTTGTGAATTGAACAAATTATTTTTTGGAAAATTTTGATAGAATATGTGATGGGCAATTTGCTTGGAAAATTACAAATTTATGTTTTAAATTGTGATGAGCATAAAAATCATTGAATATTGGAATTGACTTTGAATCGAATTGTATTGTGATTCATGCTCACAAAAAGGACAAAGAGATTTATGATATTTTTTATATCTCACTATAGATGCTTGACTAGGTTATTATCCATCTCTCTCATTTGTTGAGGAGACAATAGAGTTAGCTTTGTTTTGATTAGCATAGTACGTGCACAGGCTTAGATTCTCCTCTTATTGGAGGTTAGATCTAAGTTTTTTTTGTTATGGCCCTTTCGCAAGTTTTATTATTGTAGTGTGTACTGTGCACGATGATTCAACCTCCCCAACCATAGGCAGTTAGAATCTGATTTGTCCTCCCCAACCATAGAGAGTTAGAATCACCCCGGAGATGGCCATTTTGGATTAGTCTTGCATAGTTAGTGAGATAAAGAATGATTTTTTAGTAGTAAAGAATTTTGATTTCAATTGGAATTTATGCATATTTTATTTTATTGGAATCGATCTTTATTTCCATAAATTGCTAGAATTACCTTAAATGTTTAGTTGTGATTTGATAAATTGAATATCGTGATCAAAGTCATTTTATACAAATGATTTATATTATTGGCAATAAATATTTTGATTTTTGGAATTTGATGAGTATCTAGATTTTCAAATTATTTACTGTAATTTTGCGAAAGTATATTGTACTATGTTTTAAGTTATAGTTGTGCACCCCTGAGTTTACCACTTAGTGATAGCTTTGCATGCTATCGAAGGTGAAAAGAGCATAGAGCAGTTGAATAAGCTTCCTTGAATACACATTCAGATAAGGTCCGGGTATATCATAGGTATACCCATGTAAATAGGTTTGATGTATGCATATAATAATATGTATGTAAATTTTTTAAGCAGTTATATAAAAACTTATATAAAATATTTTGGTATGTAATTAAATGTAAATTATTGTAATGCAAATTTGAGATTTCATTTACCTGTATAGTTTTGTAATATTAATTTTTGAGTCTTGTAATCAATGAAATGTTTCTTTTATGATGAGGTTGGTTTGAAAATGAATTAATTTGATTATTGAGATTGAATTGTGAGATGAAATGAAGTTTATTGGAGTTGTATTTGAGAAAACATATTAGGAGTGTTTTCCTTTTCAGGTTTGAAGAATTGTTTTCTCAAAATATAGCCAGCACTCTGCCAAAATTTTGAAAAATTTTTATGACATCAGATTTTAATCGATGATTTGATCCATGACCAAAAATTTCACTTAAACGCTTTTTAAGAAATATTCAATGTTCCCACCACTATTTAATTTCACAAAAATTGTTTTAAAATCTCTTATAGTATATTTAATGTGTTACCAATAGGCGAAGTACGATAATTCATTAGGTGTACTACGGGATCGTATTACATCTTACGGAGGAGTAGGGTGTGACAGCGTAGAATCCAGAGTCGCCTCCATTATAGTGCATCCTTGGTAGGACTCTTAGGCATCCATTGGATTTTGTATTTTACATTTTGTGATAAATATTAGTTTTTGTTCTGTACATTTCAAACTCATGTAATTATATGATGATGTAATTATCGGTAAATTTTATTAATAAATAAAATCTGAGTATTTCTTATTGAATTGAACTTGAGTATGATATGAAATAAATTGAGTTTTGAAATATTAAGATTATTGAGAAATTGTGGAAGTGTTTTGGTGGCTGACTAAAATTGATGATATGATTATATTGGAAGTGTTTTTAACAAGTTCTGAAGAACTATTTTTCTCAATTTTTAGCTGGCACTCTGTCGGATTTTCTGTAAAATTTTCAAAAATTCTAAATTAATCAATATTTCAATAAATAATATAAATGTTATGAGTTTCACTCAAAAGCTTTTTTATTAATAAATTAAGAACTGTAAATTGATTTAAGATAAGATCTGGTGCTCTGATACACTGTGTAGCATGTCTTGCTCAGTTACACTGTAGACAGGTAAGGGGTGTCATATTTAGTGGTATCAAAGTACAATTTAGGCGTTTCTTGGTTTAGATAGAATGCATACCATTGCATTGCATTTGTAAATGTTCAACTGACTCTAATGGAGATCTATTTGTTTTGGTTGTTTTGGTCAAGATATGGATCCAACCTCGCAGAGGGCAGTTGAGGAAGAGGTGGAGAGTCATGCTCCACCTGTGACTGAAGCTGGAGGTAGGGGGGAACCTACTCCACCAGTGCCAGAGGTGCCTACATAGCCTCCACATGCCATGTTTCATCAAATGGCTGAATTTTTCAAACAAATAGCCGGAGTTATGCCACCGATACCACCTCCACAGCAAAAGTCTCATTTAGAGAAACTCAGAAAATTTAGGGCTATGGACTTTCTTGGAAGGAAAGAAGATAACCCTGTGGCAGCCGAGAATTGGTTGGATAGAACTAGAAGGGTACTGAAACAACTCCGATGCACCCCAGAGCAGAACTTGGAGGGTGCTGTGTCCCTGCTCCAAGACGACTCCTATCGGTGGTAGGACACAGTCTCCAGTTAGGTGTAGCCAGATCAGTTGACATGGGACTTCTTCCTCATAGAATTTTGAAAGAAGTATGTGGGCAGTGTATATTTAGAAGAGAGAAGAAGAGAATTTATAAGCTTACGGCAAAGACAGCTGACAGTGGCGGAGTATGAAAGAGAGTTTGTCAAACTAAGCCGGTATGGGCGAGAAATAGTCCCCAATGAGGCTGAGAGGTGTAGGAGGTTTGAAGAAGGGCTGAATGACAACATCAAGATTATGATAACAGCTTTGGGGATTATGGAATTATGGATGGGCCACTTCTGTAAAATTTTCAAAAATTCTAAATTAATCAATATTTGAATAAATAATATAAATGTTATGAGTTTCACTCAAAAGCTTTTTAATTAATAAATTAAGAACTATAAATTGATTTAAGATAAGATCTGGTGCTCCGACACACTGTGTAGCATGTCTTGCTCGACTATATTGTAGACAGGTAAGGGGTGTCCTGAATATAATAAAAACCATAAACTATTTTCACAACTCATTCAATACCAAATTCAATTTGAAAAACAAAAGAGATTTAGTTGTTGTGCACAAACCTCTTAAACTAGTCTTGATTTAGTCTACTCTACCTCTTTCCTTAGAAGACTCTTATTCCAATGAAACACAAAGTGTTTCAATACCTATCCAAATTTTTTCTAACAATAATTCCAACAATTGAACTTTGCATTTTAAATTTACTTATAAAGTATCCTAAGTTGAGTACTTTATACTTAATGTTATGTTAGTAGTATGCCCTAGAGCATATCATTTAGTATGTATCTTGTACATATTTTTATTAATAAAAGGCATTTCCACTTTTTCATTTACATAATATATTTATGTGTAATAGAAAAGGTCCATTGATATTTTGTTAGAAATATTATTCTTAAGTTGTTAAGAATATGAGTGACAATATTTTTAGCACAAAGTATCATAAATAGGTTCACAATCGAGGATACTTCATAATAAGGACATGATTTATCCAGAAAGATTGTATTCATGTTTATTCCCAAGTTATTTACATGAGAAATAAATAAGATGGAATGGTGAGTCTCATGCCATATGACAAACATGATAGGCACTTATAAATGATAAGTTGGCCGAACCAATGACACTTATGACAAGCACATGGAGTTTACTCTTGTCAATGTTTTGTCATAAATCATATTAGTGCATATAATCTTTAGACCTGAGATAGCATAGTTATCTTGTATATAGGTAGTTTGAGTTTGATACTGCTTTCATACTTGTATTGTATATGGGTATATGGGCATGTGTTGGCTCCTACTAGTTATACATGGAGGTAGGTATTGATCAAGATAGAATATGTTCCTCTAAGTAAATAGAGATAAAATCCTATGTTCATTTAATTATTCTTGATGTTTCAAGTTCCTGGGCAAGACAGATAGATTTAATCATAAAAGAGTTTCTGATGAGAAAATCTTTTTAATCAAGAACTGAAATTAAAAGAGAACATAATATTCATAGCAAATGGAGTTTGACATAAACCATGACTCCAGCTTGAGTTGGGATTTTGTAACAGAAATATTCCAGTGCATGGTAACATATGATTATAGGTTCATTTAAGGTAAACCTTATTACTAATTAGTTGGCCATGGCATGCTATGCTAGGTGTTAACCATGGTCTATGAGGTGCATAAAATGATTTAGAGAAATCATTTATGGTAAGAAAGAGTTCTGATGATATTAAGAGTTGATATCATGTCTCATTGCCAATTAGTGATGAGCCTAGTAAGTCACACACATACACAAGTTATCACCTAATTAAATATGATTTAATTAATTAATTAAAGAGTTTAATTGATTAATTAAATAGGTTTGGTTTGCAATTAGATTACAAAGTTCCTAGCATGACTTGAAGCCAAATCTAGATTATTAGATGTACAGTATAAGTTAAATTTGTATTTAAAGTGTTTAAATATGAATTTAATTAGTGAGAAACTAATTAATTGATTTATATTTGATATAAATTGATTAGTTGAAGAGAAATAATTATTTTGGGTTGAGAACTCAAAATTAAGACACAGGGGCATTTTGGTCATTTCACAGGGTGACATGTGACACCATGAGATGGTGACACATGGCATTACACATAAGCTTGCCAAATGTTTTTTAATCATGTAAGATGATTAAAATTAAAATTAAACATAGGTTTGATACTTGGCACAATGTGATTGTGTCAATTAAACCTAAAACCAATGAAAGGGTGACATGTGGCAAGGGTTTAATGTGTTAACCTAGCTATATAAGTGTTGTTATGACAAGAAAAAATACAACCAGCAGCCACTCCTCCTTTTTCACGCCATTTTGAAGCTCTCCCTCTCTTCTTCTTCATATCTCATCAATTCAAAGAGATTAGCCATCAATCTCTTGAATTAAAAATACTAGAAATTGTTTCTAGTGTCCTGTTTACATCTTTAATCTCTTAAAAGGCAGAACTTGATTTTCTAATTAATAGAAAAAGCTTTAGAAGCTGTTCAAGGGCTGCCATAGGTGTTCTTGGTGTGGACAAGCTAGAGGGACAACATCTGGTGTCCTGAAGACGCATCTCAAAGGTGCAAATACACTGCAATGCATCAAGAGATTAGTGTGTTTGTTCTTGATTTAATGTAGGGTTCTAAAATTAATCTGATTAATTTAAAAATCTTAAATGGCAAATACAGATCCAAAAACATATTAGAAGAGTTTTAATATGTTGTTTATCATTGAAATCAAATAGATAAAAATAAATCTTGCATGATGCATATGACCCTAGGTGAAAATTTTTTAAATTCAATGGTATAAACTTTTGTTTTTCAATCTTCCGTTCCTACATGTTATAGTGTTACTATTCATATTACTAGTTGGGTAAAATGTTGACTTTTTCACAATTAATAGGTATACCATTTCTAAACACATGGTCATACCACATTTTGGGTCATAATTTTGTTGGCATTGATTGCCAATTACAATTCAAGGCCTATTAGATGAAATTCTAAAATTTCAGATTTGGTCACTTAGGTTTACTGTTCCATTGGACTAATCTACAGTGGAAATTTGGCTAAACTTTCTTCATCAAAGTTGTTCCTTAACGTGTCTAGTTTAGTTCCCTTTTTGAATCACCTAAATTTGGTTAGAAATTTGACTAGGTTATGGTCAAAATTTAGATTTGTGTTCTTCATGAAAGTTGTTCTAATATGTCTAAGCTTTTCAACAGTTTAAAAATTAGGTCATTTGGACTTCTCTACACAAAGTTATGACCATTTGAATATGTATTGTTCATTTGGTCAATTCTACCCAGTAATAGGGTACTAATTCCAGATTCAAGCAGAATTTACGTCAACTTGGGGTTAGTTTTTGGGCAAGGTTTTTGCATAAAAAATGTTTCATTATGATCCTATTTTCATCTCCAATTGGCCTCATACCAATTGGAGCAACATAATTCAACTTATGGGTATTTAAACCTACTGGACTCATTAGTCCAGAATTCAATCACTCCACATTGACAACCCAACTCAATTCCAATCATCAATTTACAATTCCAAACACACTAAATGACCAAAATTGAGCATGGTCATTAATTCTCAAAATCCCCAATTTCTCCCAAAACCCTAATCAGCAAGAACCCTAATTTTTCCAATTGTCACAAATTATGCATACTAACTATCTCAATCACATCTACTGCTTCAAACAAGTCCAATTTCAAGTTTAATTAAATTGAAACACTTCAAAACCCTTGAAATTTATGGCTAGCTAAAAATTTATCGTTCTTGTACGCGCATGATTTTTCAATTCTCAAGTTAAATTTCTACTTACTCAATCTCCTTTCCATAAATATAAACTAAATTTAGTAAAGAGAGAGACTCACCTCAATGATGCTCTTCTAAAATTAGAAATGCTTCCTCTCTTTCTTATCTTTCCTCCTTTAAATCTTCAAATAAGGGCTTAACTTAATGTTTCCTACTAATTTAATGGAAAGTTTATGGAGAAAAAGTGAGGATTTAAGCTTAGTTTTTGGGTGAAAATGGAAAAAAAAAATGAGAGAGTTAGAGAAAAAAAGTGGGACGGCCAAAAGAAGGAGAAGAAGACCAAAATTTTCTTTTAATTTTTGTCTTTTTATTTGTGAAATTATCCCCCAAATTTTCATAATTTAAAAATTATAATTTTATTATATCATGCATTATGTCATAATTCCCTTAAAGATTTGAATTTCCTTTTCCTTTTTCTTTTCTTCCATACACCTCTTCACTTTTAATCCATTTTTCATAATTTTAATTTCCTACATTTTAATGGACATTTAGGCTAAGAGTCACCTCTAAGGGTGAATTGACCATATTGCCCTTTATCGATCTGATCAATTTTTCTAGTAACACTGAGTTACTTCCTGAACTCTGATTCAATTATTTGAGCTTGTTCTTAATTCTTTTCTATAGTTTTCACAATACCATTAGCTTCGCAATTATCCCTAAGCCTAGGGTGTCACAGGGTTCCACACGAAATTAAGGTAGCAACTGAGCTCGCAGTCACTTTCCAGTTCGATCACCCATCACCGGGACCTTGGCTCATTTAACTGATCATGCTTTATTTTCTTATTTCCATTTCACCCTTATATGATTTCTATTAATTTTTATTTATGACCTTTCTAGATGATTTAAACATGTTTCTAAACATCCTGACTATCCAAACAGGCACTAGTCACCGGAATAGTAGAATGTCTAGACTACTTAATATAGGAGTGTTACAATTCTCCCCCTTTTAAATAAATTTCATCCCGAAATTTTACCTAGTTTTAGTCTCTGAACAGTTATGGGTGTTGTCTCCTCATGTCCTCCTCATGCTCCCAAGTAGCCTCCTAGCCTGAATGATGGTTCCACAACACTTTCACTAGAGGTATCTGCTTGTTTCTCATCTGCTTCACCTCATGTGCCAAGATATCTATGGGTTCTTCCTCATAAGTGAGATCTGAATTCACTTCAATTTCTTCTACTGATAGAATATGAGAGGGGTTTGATCTATACCTCCTCAACATAGACACATGGAAGACATTGTGAATCTTTTCTAACTTTGGAGGTAGTGCCAATCTATATGCCAAAGGACTCACCCTTTCCAGAACCTCATACGGCCCAACGAAGCGAGGACTCAGATTCTCCTTTATGCCAAATCTCATAATTTTTTTCTAAGGAGAAACCTTGAGAAATACCTTGTCACCCACTGCATCAATGCCTCTTCTTTTCAGATCAATATAGGACTTTTGACGATCTGATGTAGCCTTGAGTCTATCTCTGATAAGTTTAACCTTCTCCTCTATCTGTTGAACAATTTCTGGGCCAATCAATTTCTTTTCACCCACTTCATCCCAACACAAAGGAGTTATGCACTTCCTGCCATACAAAGCTTCATATGGAGGCATCCTAATGCTTGATTGATAGCTATTATTGTAAGCAAATTTAATCAAAGGCAAGTGTGTGTCCTAACTATCTTCAAACTCAATCACACAAGCCCGTAGCATATCCTCCAAGATCTGAATTACCCTCTCAGATTGGCCGTCTGTCTGTGGATGGAATGCAATACTAAAGTTAAATCTAAATCCTAGGGCTTTTTTCAAACTACCCCAGAATCTAGAAGTGAACCTTGGATCTCTATCTGACACAATCGATACTGGTACTCCATGTTCGGTAGTGTCTGACACATAGGGGGGGAGAGAATTGTAACACCCCTATGTTTGGTAGTGCGTTCTACTATTCCAGTAACCAATGTTTGTCCGGATAGCTAGAATGCCTGGAACTATACTTAAATATTAGTGAGAAGACATGAAATGATGAAATACAGTAGAGGAAAATACAAGAAAAATAAAGGAAAATAAGAGCAATGAAATATGACTAAGTTAAATGAGCCAAACTCATAGCGATGGGTGATCGTGCCGGGAAGTTGTAGCAAGGACCGTTGACTAGCCCTGGACCACGGGGAACCCTAGAAAATATTTTTAAGACTTAAATAAACATCTATTGAAGTATAAATATCATTAGAAATATAAAAAAAAATTAATTAATTAGTACAAAGAAAAATAAGAAATCGAGAAAATGATAAAACTCGGTGTTACCGAAAAATCGAGAATGCAATTCGAATAGGGGCATTGTGGTCAATTGACACCCCGAGTTGGCTTTTGACCTAAATGTCCATGAAAAATAAGTAGTTTTATGTTTTGAAAATTGAATGAAAAATGAGATTAAAGATAAAATGTGATTAAGGGAAATTAAGGGGTGAAAATTGGGATAATTGAAAATTAATGATTAAACTATATTAAACTAAGTTAGTGGAGCACTATGTGGGATATTAGTGGACACATATAAGCCAAAGTGGACAGAATTCAACTTCATCTTTAACCTCACTCCATTGTGCCGAATTACTCCTCCCATAAAACCTCTATGGCCAAATGTTAAGAGCTTCCATAACTCCACCATTTTCAACTCAAAACCTAAGGCTCACTTCATTAACTTTAATCCCCACATCACAAGGAAGAGATTGATGGTGATTTGAAGGGGATTAGTTGAGGTTTGGTTAAGTTCCAACAATAGGTAAGTGTTCAAATTCCTTTCCTTCTTAAGTAAAGTTTGTGGGAAGCTTGAGATAAGTAAATTGCTAAAAAAACTTTGAGGTTTTGATGAGTTATTATTATGTACTAATTTTGGCAGCCATGATGATTAAAGAACTTTGAATTGTTTTTACATGTATATGATGGGGATTGAAGTTAATTAAAGTAATTAGAGGTTTTAGTAAGTGAATTTTATGTGTATATTGAGATTGTGCAATTGAATTGGAATTTGATTTTGAATTGGGAACTTTGAGTATAATTGATTAAAGTAGGCAGCCTTGATTCCATGAGAATGGATTAAATTATGTGTGAAAGAAGTGATTTATGATGATTAATTAAGGTATTATATGAGTAGTCAAGCCAATTCATGTGTATGTGTGAAATTAGTGCGTTTGAATTTGGAACTTGGTAAGAGATATTGAAGACTTTGGCTAATGGAAACTTTTGGCAGCCTTGAAGTTTAATGAAGAGTACTTAATTTCATGAAATTATTGGATGAATTATGGTACCAAGGATTGATGAATGTGTATGTAAATTAGTAGTGGAAATTACATGTAATGATTAGGTGTATTTATGTGTATATATTGCTGAATTTGGACTTTTGTGGTTTAGGGTTGTATTTGATGCATTGAGAATATTTGTATTCTATCCAAATTGACCAGAGTAAGAAGTGATAAATGAATATGGAATGGTATAAAATCAGAATTAAGTATGGGAAGTTAAATTTGAGCAAGTTAAATGTGTGTTTGATTTGTGTTTGAGGAAAGTATAAAAAAGGCAGTATGTATTTGAGCTTATAACCCTAAATGTGTGGCCCCAATCGGTATGAAGCCAATTGGAGGCAAAAATAGGCACAAAATGTGCCAACTTTCATGAAGGAAGCTTACCTAAATTCTGCCTAGAAGGTGACTTGAAAAATGACCAAATCCGGATTAGTGACTTGAAAGCCTGAAAATTGACCATTTGGGCAGCAGTTAGTGTTTTGACCATAACTTACTCAAAATAGGTCCAAATGACCTGAAATTTTTACCATAAATATTTTAGACATAGATCTACAATTCTTATGAAGACATCAAAGTCCAGAAATGACCAGAACCAAGCCAAATAGCTCACATAAGTTCTAGTATCAAAACTGGCCGAAACAAAAGTGACCTAAAAATGACCTAAGCTTACCATTTTAGTGCATTCTATCCAGTATTGGTAAATTGACCATATCTTGGTCTACACAACTCAGAATGACCTGAAATTTTGTCCCGCGTGCAATAAGACATAAACCTACAAGTTTGTAGTTTGGACCGGAATCCAAAAATTGAGGGAACTAGGTCGTCCGGCTAGGTCAAAATTGTATATTGAAATCCGGTAATTTGCAATAAAATGCAATACACTTGAAAATGAATTATTGGTAACATTGGAATTGACTCACTTAGAGTGCAACAAGGGTTAACATTATAAGTTGACTAATGAAATGAATTAAAGGGAAAACTACCAAGAAAATTTAGATATTGGATTTTATGGTTGGAAACAAATTCATTGAGTACTGAAACACTTTAAATTGTGTGTTTCAGTTGAAAAGGATATTGGGAAGCATAAGGAACATTGAGTCAAGGCCTAGGAGCGACTCAAATCAGGTTTGTGTACAACTAGTTTTTAACTGATTTTGTTCTGAATATTTCATATGATTAAAAGACATATTTTTCTTATGTATTATGTTTAACAAGCATTGGATTTAATTCAATGGTCATTGAAATTGTTATAGTATGTATGAATTTAGCTTTGTGAAATGGTATTTCCATAAGTATTAAGTATTGTTGTGAATTGAATAAATTATGTTTTGGAAAATTGTAATAGAATATGTTTTGAATTGTGATGGGCAATTTGTATGGAAAAATGCAAATTTATGATTTGAATTGTGATGAGCATAAAAATTATTGGATATTGGAATTAACTTTGAATCGAATTGTATTATGATTTATGCTCACTAAAAGGATTGTGATATTATTTTATATCTCACTATAGATGCTTGACTAGGTTATTATCCATCTCTCTCATTTGTTAAGAAGACAATGGAGTTAGTTGTGTTTTGATTACCATGGTACGTGCATAGGCTTATATTCTCCTCTTATTTGAGGTTAGATATAAGTTTTTATGTTATGGCCCTTTCGAAAGTTTCATTATTGTGATGTGTACTATGCACAATGATTCGACCTCCCCGACCATAGGGAGTTAGAATCACCCCGAAGATGGTCCTTTTGGATTAGTCTTGCATAGTTAGTGAGATAAAGAATGGTTTTTGAGATAAAGAATGGCTTTTGAGATAAAGAATGGTTTTCGAGATAAAGAATGGTCATTGAATAGTAAAGAATTATGATTTATATATAATTGATTTTGTGGGAATTAATCTTATTTCCATATATTGTTGGAATTACCTTAAATGGTTAGTTATGATTTGATAAATTGAATTTTGTGATCAAAGTCATTTTATACAAATGATTTATATTATTGGCAATGAACATATTTTGATTTTTGGAATTTGATGAGTATCCAGATTTTCAAATTATTTACTGTAACTTTTGTTAAGGTACATTGTACTATGTTTTAAATTATAGATGTGCACCACTGAGTTCACCACTCAGCGATAGCTTTGTATGCTGTCGCAGGTGGAAAGAGCATAGACCAATTGAGTAAACTTCTTTAAAGACACATTCAGATCAACTCCAGGTATATCATAGGTATACCCATGTACATAGATTTTGATGTATGCATGTAATAATATTTATGTAAATTATTTGAGCAGTTGTATAAAAACTCTTATAAAATATTTTGGTATGTAATTAAATGTAAATTATTGTGATATAAATGTTGAGTCTTGTAATCAATGAAATGTTCTTTATGATGAGATTGGTTTGAAAATGAATTGATTTGATTATTGAGATTTGAATTGTGAGTTGAAATGAAGTTATTGGAGTTGTATTTGAGAAAACATATTGGGAGTGTTTTCCTTTTCAGGTTTGAAGAACTATTTTCTCAAAACACAGTCGGCACCTTACCGAAATTTAAAAAAAAAAATTTTACAACACCAGATTTTAATCGATGATTTAAATTTCACGAAAATTGTTTTAAAATCCCTTGTAGTATATCTAATGGGTTATCGGTAGGCAAAGTACGATAATTCATTACGTGTGCTATGGGATCATGTTACATCTTACGGGGGAGTAGGGTGTGACAACAATCTTCGAATTGACTCTTTTGAGCAAATTTAATGCCATGAGGGTTTTCAAGCCAATCACTTCTTTGACGAAATCGATCGGATTATGGTGTATGAAGAGCAATTAAAGGCCTGGCTTCGGTTTCCCTCCGATGCATTTGAAGGAACGGAAGCGTGAAAAACACAAGTTTATACCATTGAATTCAAAAATTTTCACCTAGGGTCACATGCATCATGCAAGATTTATTTTTATCTATTTGATTTCAATGATAAACAACATATTAAAACTCTCTTAATATGTTTTTGGATCTGTATTTGCCATTTAAGATTTTAAAATTAATCAGATTAATTTTAGAACCCTAGATTAAATCAAGTACTTTTACACTAACCTCGTGATGTGCAGCAGTGTCCCTGCCTTTGAGATTCGTCTTCAGGACACTAGATGTTGTCCCTCTAGCTTGTCCACACCAAGAACACCTATGGTAGCCCTTGAACAGCTTCTAAAGCCTTTTCTATTAATTAGAAATTCAAGTTCTGCCTTTTAAGAGATTAGAGATGTAAACAGGACACTAGAAACAATTTCTAGTGTTCTTAATTCAAGAGATTGATGGCTAATCTCTTTGAATTGATGAGAGATGAAGAGAAATATCCGGAGAGGCTCAAAGTGGCGTGACAAATGAGAGGAGAGGCTGCTGGTTTTTTTTTCTTTTCATAACCACACTTAAATAGCTAGGTTAACACATTAAACCCTTGCCACATGTCACCCTTTGATTAGCTCTAGGTTTAAGTGACCCAATCAAATTGTGCCAAGTGTCAAACCTATATTTAATCTTGATTTTAATCATCTTACATGATTAAAAAACATTTGGCAAGCTTATGTGTTATGCCATGTGTCACCATCTCATGATGCCACGTGTCACACTGCAAAATGACCAAAATGCCCCTGTGTCTTAATTTTGAGTTCTCAACCCAAAATAATTATTTTTCTTCTTCTAATTAATTTATATCAAATATAAATTAATTAATTAATCTCTATTAATTAATTTCTCATTAATTAAATTCATATTTAAACACTTTAAATATAAATTTAACTTATATTATACATCTAATAATCTAGATTTGGTTTCAAGTCATGCTAGGGACTTTACAATCTAATTGCAAACCAAACCTATTTAATTAATCAATTAAACTCTTTAATTAATTAATTAAATCATATTTAATTAGGTGATAACTTGTGTATGTGTGTGACTTACTAGGCTCATCACTAATTGGCAATGAGACATGATATTAACTCTTAATATCATCAGAACTCTTTCTTACCATAAATGATTTCTCTAAATCATTTTATGAACCTTATAGACCATGGTTAACACCTAGCATAGCATGCCATGGCCACCCAATTAGTAATAAGGTTTACCTTAAATGAACCTATAATCATATGTTACCATGCACTAGAATCTCTCTGTTACAAAATCCCAACTCAAGCTGGAGTCATGGTTTATGTCAAACTCCATTTGCTATGAATATTATGTTCTCTTTTAATTCCAGTTCTTGATTAAAAGATTTTCTCATCAGAAACTCTTTTCCGAATAAATCTATCTATCCTGGCCAGGAACTTGAAACATCAAGAACAATTAAATGAACATAGGATTTTATCTCTATTTACTTAGAGGAACAGATTCCATCTTGATCAACACCTACCTCCATATATAACTAGTAGGAGCCAACACATGCCCATATACCCATACATAGTACAAGTATGAAAGCAGTATCAAACTCAAACTACCTATAGACAAGATAACTGTGCTATCTCAGGTCTAAAGATTATATGCACTGATATGATTTATGACAAAACATTGACAAGAGTAAACTCCATGTGCTTGTCATAAGCGTCACTGGTTCGGCCAACTTATCATTTATAAGTGCCTATCATGTTTGTTATATGGCATGAGACTCACCATTCCATCTTATTTATATCTCATATAAATAACTTGGGAACAAACATGAATACAATCTTTCTGGATAAGTCATGTCCTTATTATGAAGTATCCTCGATTGTGAACCTATTTATGATACTTCGTGCTAGAAATATTGTCACTCATATTCTTAACAACTTAAGAATAATATTTCTAACAAAATATCAATGGACATTTTCTATTACACATAAATATATTATGTAAACGAAAAAGTGGAAATGCCTTTATTAATAAAAATATGTACAAGATACATACTAAATGATATGCTCTAGGGCATACTACTAACAATCTCCCACTAGCACTAGAGCCATTCATTACAATATCGTAGACCTATCTTCTCAAGATGTCGGTCTAACTGAGTCTGTGACATAGGCTTAGTGAATGGATCAGCTGGATTTTCAGCTGATGCTATTTTCTGCATGGCTACATCGCCTCGCCCAACTATTTCTCTGATAATGTGGTAGTGCCTTTCTATGTGTTTGGATTTTGGGTGAGACCTTAGTTCCTTAGCCTGTATGACTGCTCCATTATTGTCACAGTGTAGTGGAACTGCTGACTCAATGGAAGGAACTACTTTAAGTTCTGTCACGAACTTCTTTATCCAACGACTTCCTTTGCGACATCGATGCGAGAATATACTCACCTCGTAGTGGAATCTGCAATCGTGCTCTGCTTGGATCTCTTCCAACCGATCGCACCTCCATTACAAATGAACACATATCCAGAGGTAGACTTTCTATCATCGATATCTGATTAGAAATCAGAATCAGTATAACCATCCAATTGCAAGTCTCCACCTCCATAAATCAAGAATAAATCCTTAGTTCTTCTCAAGTACTTAAGGATATTCTTGACAGCTATCCAGTGTTCCAAACCTGGATTGGATTGATACCTGCTAGTCAAACTAACAGCATATGCGATATCCGGCCTAGTACACAACATTGCATACATTAAACTTTCAATAGCCGAAGCATATGGAATCCTGGCCATCTTATCTCTTTCTTCAGGTGTCTTTGGAGACATCTCTTTAGAAAGATGGATATCATGTCTCACTGGTAACAATCCTCTCTTGGAATCAAGCATGTTAAATCTCTTTAACACCTTTTCCAAGTATAGACTTTGGGATAAACCAATTATTCTTTTCGCTCTATCTCTATAGATGCGAATCCCAAGAATATAGGTTGCCTCCCCTAAGTCTTTCATGGAGAATGTATTTGACAACCATACCTTTATAGTTGTCAACATACCTGTATCATTACCCATCAACAGTATGTCATCCACATATAAGACAAGGAAAGTGATAGCACTGTCACTAACCTTCTTATATACACATGGCTCATCCTCATTTTTGATAAAACCAAGGGATTTAATGGCTTCATCAAACGGATGTTCCAACTCTTCGAAGCTTGTTTCAACCCATAAATGGATCGCTTTAGCTTGCATACCTTGGAACCATCTTGGGATTCAAATCCCCTAGGTTGCTGCATGAAAATGTTTTCTTCAATGTATCCATTGAGAAAAGCTTTTTTGACATCCATCTGCCAAATCTCATAATCATAGTATGCAGCTATTGCTAGTAAAATCCTAATTTATTTAAGCATGGCAACAGGCGAGAAAGTCTCCTCATAGTCTATTCCTTGCCTTTGGCGAAACCCTTTCGCTACTAGCCTTGCCTTATAGGTCTCTACCTTTCCATCAGAACCAATTTTCTTCTTGAAAACTCATTTGTTCCCTATAGGTATAATACCTTCAGGTGGGTCAACAAGATCCCAAACTTGATTCTTATACATGGAATCAATCTCGGATTTCATAGCATCAATCCATTTTGAAGAGTCTATATCTGATGTAGCTTCTTCATAGGTAAGTGGATCATCTCCATGATCTACTTCTTCATGAGTAGACAACTCTTGTTCTTCTTCATGAAGAAAACCATATCTCACTGGTGGGTGAGATACCACAGTTGTTCTACGAGGAACAATTGTAGATGTTTCATCAACGGGTATTGGTTGACTAGATGGATCTATATCCATCGATGCATTGGTTGGTCGAATTCTCCAATTCTAACTCTATTTGCCTTCCTTTGCCTCCTTCTTGAACAAACCGTTGTTCAAGAAATGTGGCATCTCTACTTATCACAACCTTTTGTGAAGTAGGCAAATAAAAATAATATCCAAAACTATCTTTTGGATATCCAACAAATCGACCTTTTACGATTTGGTCTCCAATTTATCGTTGTTCACTTTTGATATAAGTGGGCGACCCCAAATCTTAACATGCTTAAGACTTGGTTTTCTTCCATGCCATATCTCATAAGGTGTGGAAGAAAGCGATTTTGATGGAATCCTATTCGAATATACAAAGTGATTCTAATGCAAATCCCCAAAAGAAGATTGGCATATCGGTATAGCTCATCATACTACGTACCATATCCAATAGACGATTTCTCCTTCGGATACACCATTCACCTGTGGCGTTCTGGAGGAGTCGGTGAGAAACAATGCCATGCTCTCTCAAGTATTCATCAAATTCGAGACTCAAATATTCACCTCCACGATCTGATCGAAGAACTTTAATATTCTTTCCTGTTTGATTTTCTACTTCAGATTTAAATTCTTTGAACTTTTCAAAAGATTCATGTTTGTATTTCATCAAATACAAATACCCAAACCTTGATTTATCATCAGTAAAGGTAATAAAATAATGAAAACCCCCTCTAGCCATTTCTTTAAATGGACCACATACATCACTATGTATTAGCTCCAAAATATTTTAGCTCTTAGCCCTTGTCCAACAAAGGGTGATCTAGTCATTTTGCCACAAGGCAAGATTCACAAGTTGGAGTAGGCTCAGAGCCCAATGAGGATAGAATCCCCATTTTCTCCAATTTTGCAATCCTATCTTCTGCAATATGACATAATCTTAAGTGCCAAATATATTTTGAACTTGAGTTGGTTTTCACCATGGCATTGCATTCATTTAGATTGCTATACTCTGGCCAGTGGAAACATTTTCCTTTGCCTCCATCAGCTTTAGTCTTCCTTTTCTGTTTAGCTATTTTCTTGGAAGGACCGTGAATCGAGGTTTCTTTTTCTTATTGCCCTTCTTCTTGTTGGACTTTCCAGTGAAGAAGATGCAACAAAGCTACCTCTTTCCCTTTATTGCACGGCATATTCTTTTGGGCAATAACCAAGATGTTGAGTAATTCGGCTAAGGTGCATTCTGTTTAGTCATATGGAAATTTGTCACAAAATTCCCAAAAGACTCGGGAAGGGATCAAGGATCAAATCCGTTTGTAGTTGGAAATCCATGTTGAAGTCAAGATGTTCCAAGCTGCTCAATCACCGAATCATCTTGTGGACATGATCCCCAACATTCATCCCTCGGACATCCTCATACGGAATAGCTGTCTAGATATCTCATACCTAGCATTCTCTTTGTGCTCACCATACAACTCTTGTAGGTGAAGGAGGATCTCACTAGCACTCTGCATGTTCTCATGTTGCTTCAGAACTCATTACTCATGGAAGCAAGCATGTAACACTTAGCTCTCATATCATGCTCCTTCCACTTGTCCAAAGTTTCATGTTCCTCTTGTGTGGCCTCTGGAGGTAAGGGACCAGGAACATTTGAATCTAGAATATATCCTATATGTTCAAGGTTCAGACAAGTTTCAAATTTCTTAGCCAATCGCATGATTTGGTCCTGTCAACCTATTGTGATCAAGTATGCTTGCAAGGATATTGGATGGTGGTGGTTGTTTTGTGCTCATTTTTATCGTAAAATTAAGCTGAGAAAATAACCAGATTAATTAATAAATGTATCATGTAATTAACCAAAATGATTATGGTCTTTTAATCAAATTGGTCCTCCCACTAACTTAGCGAATCCTACACTTCCAAAGTAGAAAACGGAAATCCTAGTTGGATGGATTTCTAGTAGGTGATTGAATTCTTATAATTCTATTGATCATCCTCAGGTACATCCATTATTGGAATTACAATAAACTATAAGTGAGCAACTCCTTGCCCATCACATCTCATGTGAGGTTCAATCCTTTACCTAGCCCCTAATGCTCAAAATCTCAGGTACATCCATTATTGACTTATCTTGCATTAGTTAAGTTGATCCCATTGAGTCAGTAATTATGCAAATAATTTTAATGTCCTCAGGTACATCCAATATTGGCCACCAAACCATTTACATATTTATAACATCTCATGCTTAACAATTATTCTTAAGAAAATCTCTTAAATTAATTGTATCTCATGCAACTATTTAAAATTTCTTAAAATAATTGCCCCAATGGAGGGCTTATGTTATAATTACTTTAATTATAGCATTTCCAATTTAATCATTTGTTTGGAAGATTTTATGGCCATCCTAATTACTATTAAGGTTTCACTTTGCACATTATCCATTTAGCATGCATATATCATATAATTGCATACATTCCCATACATCTCATGCATTCATGGATAAGCAGTAAATATGGTATGATCATGGACTTTCTAAGGGATTCAATTCTGAGCCACCAAGAATTGAATCAGGGCATTCCTAGGTGCATTTCATTCATTCATTTTACAAGAGTTGCTGAAGGAGTACATAATCAACACTTGATCTTGAATTCCTCCCACTGGTCCCACCAATGCTCTTGACCTGCTTGAACTTCTTGCAATCCAATATTACATAGTAATCCTTGGCATACCAAGGCGAATTTACAAGAATTTAAATAAATGAAATTACAACCCAAAAATATTACAAACTTAATAATACATGCCCATAATAAATTAAAATAAATTAATTAATTTACAATCCCAAAGAAACATAAAAGAAATAAATCCAATCACATTGGTCTTTTATAGTCCATGATCATCCATCATACATATCACTATTTAACAATTAAATAAAACATACATACTTAAATTAAATTGAATATCTCATATTCAACTTAAAAATCCAGATTTGAATATGATTCAAATAAATTTAAAAATTCAGATTTGAATCTCATTCAAACAAATTTAAAAATTCAGATTTGAATCACATTCAAACAACTTCAAAAATTCAGATTTGAATCACATTCAAACATTTTTTAAAAAATCAGATTTGAATCACATTCAAATATTTTTTAAAAAATCAGATCTGAATTTTATTGATTCAATTTTAAAAAATCATATTTAAATATGATTCAAACAACTTTAAAAATTCAGATTTGAATCACATTCAAACAATTTTTTAAAATTCAGATTTGAATCATAATTTAATTATGTGATTAAAACAACTAATTAAACACTTTAATTAGTCAAAGAATAGGCCTTAGATCATACAACAATTGCAGAATTAAAAGCCAATCCTTGAACCATCCATGGAACCATTGTTGCCGCCACCAATGATGGCTTCACCATGTGTGCCGCCACACCTCTTGATCCAACCAGCAATAAACTCTTGATCTCATGATCAAACACATAATTAAATTATATAATCAACAATCTAAATGGCAAATATAGTGGCTCTGATATCAATTGAAGGAACGGAAGCGTGAAAAACACAAGTTTATACCATTGAATTCAAAAATTTTCACCTAGGGTCACATGCATCATGCAAGATTTATTTTTATCTATTTGATTTCAATGATAAACAACATATTAAAACTCTTTTATTTTGTTTTTGGATCTGTATTTGCCATTTAAGATTTTAAAATTAATCAGATTAATTTTAGAACCCTAGATTAAATCAAGAACGATTACACTAACCTCTTGATCTGCTGCAGCGTGTCTGCGCCTTTGAGATTCGTCTTCAGGACACCAGATGTTGTCCCTCTAGCTTGTCCACACCAAGAACACCTATGCAGCCCTTGAATAGCTTCTAAAGCCTTTTCTATTAATTAGAAATTCAAGTTCTGCCTTTTAAGAGATTAGAGATGTAAACAGGACACTAGAAACAATTTCTAGTGTTCTTAATTCAAGAGATTGATGGCTAATCTCTTTGAATTGATGAGAGATGAAGAGAAATAGCTGGAGAGGCTCAAAGTGGTGTGACAAATGAGAGGAGAGGCTGCTGGTTTTTTCTCCTTTTCATAACCACACTTAAATAGCTAGGTTAACACATTAAACCCTAGCCACATGTCACCCTTTGATTAGCTCTAGGTTTAAGTGACCCAATCAAATTGTGCCAAGTGTCAAACCTATATTTAATCTTGATTTTAATCATCTTACATGATTAAAAAATATTTGGCAAGCTTATGTGTTATGCCATGTGTCACCATCTCATGATGCCACGTGTCACACTGCAAAATGACCAAAATGCCCCTGTCTTAATTTTGAGTTCTCAACCCAAAATAATTATTTTTCTTCTTCTAATTAATTTATATCAAATATAAATTAATTAATTAATCTCTATTAATTAATTTCTCATTAATTAAATTCATATTTAAACACTTTAAATATAAATTTAACTTATATTATACATCTAATAATCTAGATTTGGTTTCAAGTCATGCTAGGGACTTTGCAATCTAATTGCAAACCAAACCTATTTAATTAATCAATTAAACTCTTTAATTAATTAATTAAATCATATTTAATTAGGTGATAACTTGTGTATGTGTGTGACTTACTAGGCTCATCACTAATTGGCAATGAGACATGATATTAACTCTTAATATCATCAGAACTCTTTCTTACCATAAATGATTTCTCTAAATCATTTTATGAACCTCATAGACCATGGTTAACACCTAGCATAGCATGCCATGGCCACCCAATTAGTAATAAGGTTTACCTTAAATGAACCTATAATCATATGTTACCATGCACTAGAATCTCTCTCATACAAAATCCCAACTCAAGCCGAGTCATGGTTTATGTCAAACTCCATTTGCTATGAATATTATGTTCTCTTTTAATTCCAGTTCTTGATTAAAAGATTTTCTCATGTAAACTCTTTCTCGAATAAATCTATCTGTCTGGCCAGAACTTGAAACATCAAGAACAATTAAATAAACATAGGATTTTATCTCTATTTACTTAGAGGAACAGATTCCATCTTGATCAACACCTACCTCCATATATAACTAGTAGGAGCCAACACATGCCCATATACCCATACATAGTACAAGTATGAAAGCGATATCAAACTCAAACTACCTATATACAAGATAATCTGCTATCTCAGTCTAAAGATTATATGCACTGATATGATTTATGACAAAACATTGACAAGAGTAAACTCCATGTGCTTGTCATAAGCGTCACTGGTTCGGCCTACTTATCATTTATAAGTGCCTATCATGTTTGTTATATGGCATGAGACTCACTATTCCATCTTATTTATATCTCATATAAATAACTTGGGAACAAACATGAATACAATCTTTCTGGATAAGTCATGTCCTTATTATGAAGTATCCTCGATTGTGAACCTATTTATGATACTTCATGCTAGAAATATTGTCACTCATATTCTTAACAACTTAAGAATAATATTTCTAACAAAATATCAATGGACCTTTTCTATTACACATAAATATATTATGTAAACAGAAAAGTGGAAATGCCTTTATTAATAAAAATATGTACAAGATACATACTAAATGATATGCTCTAGGGCATACTACTAACAACATTTTATAAAGATGTTCTAAATTTCCACCAAGTTAGTGTAGCTCAAGTGCATCCAATTTCTTGGAAAACTATAGCGGCCTTCAGAGGTCTTTGCTGGGCTAAAGGACTTGAACCCACAATGAAGATTTTTGCTAAACTACACAGGCTTGCTTGGCGAAAAAATGATGAATATTGGTTTTTCTAAGCCAAGCTAAATTGCGGGCTCTTCACCGATCTCCCTTCCTCGCTAAAGAATTGGAAAGATCGATTTTTCATATTGAGGAGTGTGACACCCCTTGCTCGTCTACAGTGTAGCCGAGCAAGATATGCCACACAGTGTGCCAGAGCACCAAATCATATTTCAATTCAATTTACCCTTTTTACTTATTTATTTATAATTTTTTATTAATCTAATTTTTTTCG
Source organism: Hevea brasiliensis (assembly GCF_030052815.1). NCBI lineage: Eukaryota > Viridiplantae > Streptophyta > Magnoliopsida > Malpighiales > Euphorbiaceae > Hevea > Hevea brasiliensis. Next base: position 57,190,205 of record NC_079493.1, read on the forward strand.
CAAATTTTATAGAAAATCCGGCAGAGTGCTGGCTGTAAATTGGAAAAACAGTTCTTCTAAATCAGTTAAAAACACTTCGAATAAAATCATCACATCATTCTCAGTCAACCACCAATATATTCTCAATAATTTCTCAAATGACTTCAGTATCTCAAAATTAAATTCAATTCATATCACAGTCAACTCAATGAGAAATGCTCACATTTATTACTGAACATAGTTCATAGATAATTACATCAAAAGCATAATTGCATGAGTTTATAATATACATTACAGAAGTTTACAAACTATGAAATACCAAAATACCAAAAGTGGCCTAATGTCCTACCAAATGCACTGCAATGTGAGGTGACTCTGAACTCTGTGTGCAGATCTGAAAGCTCACCCAGTATAAGGTCTGCTGGACTCCCCAGCTATGTCTCCAGTACCTGCGAATGGCAAAGTGATGCGCTAAGCAATTCTGCTTAGTGGTGACAATATAAAATAAAATAACTAAATTAATATAAATATGCAGAATGTATATTTACATTTTAGGTAGACTTAATTTTTGGCATTTATTGCACTAGAAAATGATTAAAATTTTGTAAAATTCATTATCGTTGCCCGAGTAACCCATACTAGATGACTGGACTAGATAAATGGGTAAACTGGTGCTGGGTACTAAGTACCTCAGACCATCACACCATCAGTTACATTGTCTCTCGGTGTGCAACAGAATAGCTAATAAGCTGTAATAATCATCAAGGATATAATTCAAGTATAATGACTCAATTAACATAGCCAAAGGCTATTATATCACAGAATGGCATGCGAGGCCATAAAATACAGAATGGCATGAAGCCATATGCAGTACTGCTAATAGAACCCTATTGGCATGCCAACCTATCCAAACCAATCTTGCTAGGCATACTAGGGCATATTACATTTTTAAGTTTCACAATTCTTGAAATTCAAGTTTTGGTATTACTATTTAATTCATTAGTCAACAAAATGTTGACTTTTACATGGACAATAGATACACTGGTTTTAATACTCCCAACATACCACATTTTGCATTCTAAAATTGTTGGTATTGGTTGCCAATACCATTTCTAAGCTTAATGTTTATTGTTTAAAATTTTTAGTTTTCAAGCTTTGTATTTACTGTTCCATTAGTCATTTTTGCAGTGGGAATTTGGCAAAATGATGAACATGAAAGTTGTTCCTTACTTTGTCTAGTTGCATTTTCTTTTTTGAATCACTCCATTTGGAGTTTTGTAACTCAAGTTATGGCCCATAAATCACAACTGGCCGGATTATAATTTTTCCAGAATTTCTAGACTGACCAAATCTACAGTAATTTGAGTAGTGATTGCAAGTCACTTTTTTAATATGTTGTGGTCATAATTTGGGTTAGGTTTTTCATGAAAGTTATAGGTCTATATCTTGCTGGTAAAATTTCAGGTCAATTGGACCTTTCTACACTGAGTTATGACCAAATGACTAAACACTGTTCATTTGGTCATTTTGCCCAGGCAAAATGTAGGTCACCCAGATTAGGACAATCTTTAGGTTAACTTGGTTTTGTTTTCTGGGCATGGTTTCTTCACTAAAGTTGTGCCATTATGTGTCTAGTTTCATGTCCAATTGGCCTTGCACCAATTAAACCTCTACAATTCTAGTTATTGCTGCCCAAAAGATTTACCAAGATGAAAGAACAAGTTTTTGTGTTGGGAACATAGGGTTTAGTTGGGTAAAAACCAAGCAAATCAAGCTTTGTAACGCCTGAAAATGGTGGACAATGGGAGAGGAGGGAGACGGCAAGGAAGAAAGGGATAAGGCTTTTTTATTTTTTTTTCTTTTGTTTTCTGTCCATTAAGTCTTTTTAAACATATTAGTGCCATGTGTTAACATTTGATTGGGTGGGAGAATACTAATGACATCATAATGATGTCAAAATCCTCATTTTTCCTCATTTTCTATCCTTTTCTTTTCTATTTAATTTCAATTAAATTGTTAACAACATTTATTCATATTTTATGTCATATAAATTATTTACATAAATGGACAAGTTGGTCAAAAATCATCTCTGAAGACGAAATGACCAAAATGCCCTCCGTTTGGCTTAATGAGCCAAAATTGTCTATACCGATTGAAAATTTTTTCTAAGCATTTTCTTGGCATTCTAATGCCATAAGAACCTCAATGACCCTTCTCTGGAGTCCCAAAAATTATTATATAAATTTTCCCCTCGGGTCTAGGGTTGTTAATGGCCTTCACCGTTACTTCCCCTTCGGGTTACTCATCACTGGGGTTTCGGCTCGTTTAATCTTAGTGTATTTCATTTCTAAAATTTTTCCTTCATTTTTATGAGCATTATTTAGTTTCTTTATAACTTCCCACTTTAGTTTAATTATAAATTTCAAACATTCTAGCTGACCGGACTGACATTGATCACCGGAACAATAGACTGTACGGACTAGCTAAAGTGAGGATGTTACAAGGAGTAAATATCCTAATGGCTTTGAGGACGTTCCATGTAACTGGAATTATTTGGTCCCCAAAGCACTAAAGAATATCGCTATGAACAAAGACGAATATGCCATAGTAAAGGAATTGAAAAGCTAGGTAACCACTCACAGGTATTCGTGTTCAGACTTGATTATGGCTGAACTGAAATGGTTAATGATGAGAGTGATTGCCCTTGAAACTATGAAATACAACTCTCTGACCTCGGCCTCAAGACCTGTAAAACCTGAACCTTAGGTTTTCTGGTCTTAGCAATCTCACTAACTTGCTTTTGCACAGGTATGGTGGGGGGCAAAACCGCAAATGAAAGCCGTAAATAGAAGAGGGAGCTCACCTGAAAAGTGTTAAAGATGAAAGAAGCTGTTTTCCCTGCGCAAGCGTAGAGACAGTTAAGTTCAGGACCACTTATTTGGAGTTCAGTTAAAACATTAACTTGGTTAAATACTTGAAAAATTCGAGTGAGATACTTGATCACAAAATGTCCCCAAATTGGAATCTTGAACATGAAGAGATTGAAAAGCAAAATATAAAATCAGATGGTTTGAAGATTAATCTAGACAAGTCGGGTAGATGGAGAGATTGGAAAACACTCGTTTTGAACTTACATGAGATCGAATAAATTAGGAATTTATTATTTATTTGGAAGGTTACCGATTCAGAGAAAATGACTTGGGGTCAGGTAACTGGTTGAGATCGATAAACACCTGTAAGGGAGATCAACTGAATTGCCATCTTAATTACACGAGCTATGACTTTGAAGATCGACCGAAATATGATGTCTACAGATGCTTATGAGAATGCTAAAATCTACAAGGAGAGGACTAAAATTTGGTATGACAAGCATATAAAAAGGATGGAGTTTAAAGAGGGTGACTTGGTTTTACTATATAATTATAGACTTAGACTCTTTTCTAGGAAGTTGAAATCAAGATGGTCTGGTCCTTTCAAGGTTATTAAGGTTTATCTTTATGGTGCTGTTGATATTTGAAGTGCGAATCTAGTACTTCTTAAAGTTAATGGCCCAAGGCTCAAGATTTATATCACAAGGAGACCAATTGAGAAGGGAACAAGTTGTTTCCTTGATGATCCACCACTTTGTTGAGTTGGGAAAGGGTCAAGCTAATAATGTAAAATTAGTGCTCTTTAGGAGGCACTTCAAAATCTTTCTCTTTCTTATTATTATTTTTATTTTATTTTATTTTATTTTATTTTATACCCCATTGAACTAAAATTTGACATAAAAATTCTTTTCATAAGCTAATGGTGAATTTTAGGAAAATGTTTAGATTGAAGAACTATATGTTTAGGAAGTTTGTAAGCTTTTTCTTTGTTTACTATGTTGCATGTTATTTTTAAAAAGTAAAAATCTGAACTAATTTGAGTTTCATATCTATTGCAAGATAAAGTAATGCAGAAGGTTGGAGTTGTTTCTAAAATTGTGAGGAAATTGGTAAGAAAAATCTATACTTTCATTGTAAATAGTAGCAATATCCTATTGCTCTTACTTTTTGGTCATTAACACTGATGTACTGCATTGAGATTGAAGTATCTGTAGTTGGATATTTTGTGAAATCTATATGCTAAATTTCTTCAGTATTGTTGTCATGAGAACAATGTATGTAGCAGAATTTTTGTTGATATTTCATGTGTTTTCAATTATGAGTTTGGGGATTGATGTTGGTGTTATTTCTTATGTTGTCATTTTTACTATGAATATTAACCATGCAGTGTTTTAGTTGGAGTTTGGTGTTTAGATGAATTTTGTTTATTTTTTTTTATGATTTATCATGATTTGTTTTGATTATGAGTGAAATTTTTGTGTTAAATTGTGTATGGGTTCTAGTTTAAGGTTGTTTGAGGTCATGTTTTTTGGTTGTATATAAGCTCATATAGCATTAGGTTTAACATGATTTAGTGTTCCCATTAGAACCCATTTTTCATGCTTTAAACTGTTAAAAATCCAAAATCTGCTAAGACTTTTAGAGGGCATAACATGCCTCATGTTATGTTAAGTTTTCTAGGACCACACAAGCCATGCTATTTTCCTTTCAATTCAACATGCCTCATGTCATTCATCTTTCACCAAGCAACACGAGGCACCCTACATTAAATTCCACATGCCCGATTTCGTATCCTTAAAACCCCATCCCTTAAAACCTTTAACCCTCGTTATCTCCTCTTTATTTCACTTTGCAAGCTACATGACCTAGTTATCACTGTTCTTCCCATGGTGCACACCAAGCATGTCTCCACTCACATACCCAAGCATTGTGCTCTTAGAATGGCTAGGGATAGTGGTTCTTTGCCCAACACCGACTTCAACACCACCTCGTGCTTCGCCCGAGATACTAGTTTTGACCCCAAATCCCCAATCTCCCAATACAAACCCTAATTAGCCACCTCGCCAATCTTCTCCTTCCACTCCTGTCACTGATGCTATAGCCAAGCAACCTACCTCCACTTCAAAGAAACAAACCAAATCTACCCCTTCTCAAGTCTATGAATCTTACAAAAGAAAAGAGCCAATCTCTAGCCCTACTGCTACACACCAATAACCTAGGGTCCTTTTTAAACCCTGTTAGTGCCAGGACCCATTTTTCTATATAAGGACTCATCTCTCCTTAGGTGTCTTCCACTTTAACTGGGGTTCAATTACCACTACACTAATCACCAATAATGTCTCAGTCTACCCCAATAGTACCTCTAGCTACTAAGAAGGTAAATACCTCATATCCTTGGACTTTTAGAGATGATAATGTGAGGAAGAAATGTGAGATGTTGTCCAAGAAGAAAATTATAGCTACTAAGTACATTGATGAACAAAGTCTTAGGGAAATAGGGCTATATGATTCTATCTATGCATATTTAGAAAATGTGGGCTAGGGGTAGTTTTGCTAAAATTCAAGAGCTTGCATCTAAGGAACTAACTTTTGATTTTTTGAGCTCACTAACATTAGATTTCCAGCTAAGGAATAATAGCCACAGAGATGTTATATCTTTTAGATGCCTAGGTCAGGATAGAGAACTTGAACCTATTGAGCTAAATGCTTTATTTGTTTTTAGTAATGAAGGTGAAAAAGAAATAGAATGGCAGATGACCATTTATGTGAAGGAACGGAAGCGAGAAAAACACAAGTTTATACCATTGAATTCAAAAATTTTCACCTAGGGTCACATGCATCATGCAAGATTTTTTTTTATCCATTTGATTTCAATGATAAACAACATATTAAAACTCTTTTAATATGTTTTTTGGATATGTATTTGCCATTTAAGATTTTAAAATTAATCAGATTAATTTTAGAACCCTAGATTAAATCAAGAACGATTACACTAACCTCTTGATGCACTGCAGCGTGTCTGCGCCTTTGAGATTCGTCTTCAGGACACCAGATGTTGTCTCTCTAGCTTGTCCACACCAAGAACACCTATGGCAGCCCTTGAATAGCTTCTAAAGCTTTTTTTATTAATTAGAAAATCAAGTTCTGCCTTTTAAGAGATTAAAGATGTAAACAGGACACTAGAAACAATTTCTAGTGTTCTTAATTCAAGAGATTGATGGCTAATCTCTTTGAATTGATAAGAGATGAAGAAGAAGAGATGAAAACCCTCAAAGTGGCGTGACAAAGGAGTGTGGCTGCTGGTTGTGTTTTATTTTCTCATAACAACACTTAAATAGCTAGGTTAACACATTAAACCCTTGCCACATGTCACCCTTTGATTAGCTCTAGGTTTAAGTGACCCAATCAAATTGTGCCAAGTGTCAAACCTATATTTAATCTTGATTTTAATCATCTTACATGATTAAAAAAAAAACATTTGGCAAGCTTATGTGTTATGCCATGTGTAACCATCTCATGGTGCCACGTGTCACACTGCAAAATGACCAAAATGCCCCTGTGTCTTAATTTTGAGTTCTTAACCCAAAATAATTATTTTCTTCTTCTAATTAATTTATATTAAATATAAATTAATTAATTAATCTCTATTAATTAATTTCTCATTAATTAAATTCATATTTAAACACTTTAAATATAAATTTAACTTATATTATACATCCAATAATCTAGATTTGGTTTCAAGTCATGCCAGGGACTTTGCAATTTAATTGCAAACCAAACCTATTTAATTAATCAATTAAACTCTTTAATTAATTAATTAAATCATATTTAATTAGGTGATAACTTGTGTATGTGTGTGACTTACTAGGCTTATCACTAATTGGCAATGAGACATGATAGCAACTCTTAATATCATCAGAACTCTTTCTTACCATAAATGATTTCTCTAAATCATTTTATGAACCTCATAGACCATGGTTAACACCTAGCATAGCATGCCATGGCCACCTAATTAGTAATAAGGTTTACCTTAAATGAACCTACAATCATATGTTACCATGCACTAGAATCTCTCTGCATAAAATCCCAACTCAAGCCGAGTCATGGTTTATGTCAAACTCCATTTGCTATGAATATTATGTTCTCTTTTAATTCCAGTTCTTGATCAAAAGATTTTCTCATCGAAACTCTTTCTCGAATAAATCTATCTGTCCTGGCTAGGAACTTGAAACATCAAGAACAATTAAATGAACATAGGATTTTATCTCTATTTACTTAGAGGAACAGATTCCATCTTGATCAACACCTAGCTCCATATATAACTAGTAGGAGCCAACACATGCCCATATACCCATACACAGTACAAGTATGAAAGCAGTATCAAACTCAAACTACCTATATACAAGATAACTGTGCTATCTCAGGTCTAAAGATTATATGCACTGATATGATTTATGACAAAACATTGACAAGAGTAAACTCCATGTGCTTGTCATAAGTGTCACTGGTTCGGCCTACTTATCATTTATAAGTGCCTATCATGTTTGTTATATGGCATGAGACTCACCATTCCATCTTATTTATATCTCATATAAATAACTTAGGAACAAACATGAATACAATCTTTCTGGATAAGTCATGTCCTTATTATGAAGTATCCTCGATTATGAACCTATTTTTGATACTTTGTGCTAGAAATATTGTCACTCATATTCTTAACAACTTAAGAATAATATTTCTAACAAAATATCAATGGACCTTTTCTATTACACATAAATATATTATATAAACAGAAAAGTGGAAATGCCATTTATTAATAAAATATGTACAAGATACATACTAAATGATATGCTCTAGGGCATACTACTAACATTATGACCCTTCCTCATTTTGGAAATCCGTTGCACCATATGGGAGATATTAAAACCTTAGTTCTTCCAAAGCTATAACCATTACAGACCATGCAATTAGGTTTTTGCAAAGATTTATTTCCTATACCATTTTTGTGATACCCCTTACCCGTCTACAGTGTAGCCGAGTAAGGCATATCATGCTCGGTGTCAGAGCATTTTTACTTATCTTATTACAATTCATACATCTTAATTTACTCATTAAATTGCTTTCAAGTGAGGTTTATGTCATGAATTGAAATTTTGATTAATTTCAAATTTCAAAAAAAATTTTACAGAAAATTCAACAGAGTACCGGCTAAAAATTGAGAGAACAATTCTTCAAAACCTGTTAAAAATACTTTCAATATATATATTATCTGCAACCCTAATAAAAGTCAACACAATTTCAATATATCTCAATTTATCATCTCAAACTCACAATTTCATTCATCCCATGCTATCACATAATTTTTACTCAATCTCATAAAGAAATACTCAAATTTTATTAATTTACATAATTTATAATAATTACACAAGTTCAGAATTTTACAATACAAAATGAATACATAATATAAAAGGCAAAACTACTAACAAGCCTAATGAATCCTACCCCAAAATACACTACAAATGTGGTGACACTGGAACACAATGTAGATCTAGACGCTCACCCAGTCTGAGGTCTATTGGGCTCTCTATCTGTCTCACCAGTACCTACGCGTGGCAAAAAGTAAGGCGCTAAGCAATACAACTTAGTGGTGCCAACATAAAATGAAATAACTAAAATAAATGAATATGCATAAATTTTGTTGTTATTTCATGCAGATTGGATTTTTGGTAATTATTCATAATATTATTAATTTTAGTACTTTATATGTTCATTATTTGGTTATAAATTTTTAAAACTTATTTTTGTGGCCCAAGTAACTTATACCAGTTGACTGGACTGGATAATGGGTAAACTGGCACTGGGTACCAAGTACCTAGGGCCGTCACACCATCGGTCACAAAGTGTCTCCCAGATGTGTAACAAAATGACTAATAAGCCATAATCATCATCGGGCACAAGGCCAAGTATGTTAAGAGTATCAAAATGGCTAAAAGCCATAATATTACAAAATGGCACTATAGGCCATAAATTACGGAATGGCAGGAAGCCACACGCAGTACTGCTATCGAAACCCTATTGGCATGCCAACCTATTCAAACCAATCATACTAGGCATATTAGGGCATATTACAAAGTTAATTGCTTAATTCTTTGCATTTAAGGTTTAATGGTTACTATTCACCCTACTATTCATGCATAAATGTAACGATCGGACTCCAATCACTAGAGGAATTGTCCACTTTGGCCATAAGCCTCATAGTTTTATCCCATTGGTGGAATGGAGAATTTCTAAGGAGGTCACCCATTCTAGGATTTCTCTCAAACGAGCACGCTTAACCCTGGAGTTCTTCCAACTCTCTAGGCCATTCTACCAAAAGGCGCTTCTAGTGATTAGTTCCCCCATTTTATATATCATTACTTTTTGAACCCAAGACTAACTCCATGCTTTGCCGATGTGCAATTTGCCTAAGGGATCTTTTTCTCCCCCTTTCGAAACTCAGTGTCCTCATTGAGGTTTGCCCCACCATTGCCTAAGAGGACATGCGAGCGGCTCTAATACCAATAAATGTGACACCCCTAACCCGTTTATAGTATAACCGAGCAAGGCATGTTGCACTCGGTGTCGGAGCACCCCATCTTATCTTACTTTATACCTTTAATCATTTTCAAGTTATTATCTTTTAATATCAATTATTTTTCGATGGAGAAACTAATAGAGTTTCCCCTATTTTATTACCAGTTGACGTGTTTCACTATTCACTTGTTTAAAAATTTCAATAATATTTTAAAATAAAAATCTCATCATTTCATGCACCATTTCAATTCTGTATTCAAATCTGTACAATTTCATTTATATCCATTTCCATACATTCCCATTCATGCTCAATTCATATATGAAAATTTTTAAAGGTCCCTTAGGGAAATCCCACATCGGCAAAGCACGGAGTTGGTTTTGGGTTCAAAAAGTAATGATATATAAAATGGGAGAACTAATCACTAGAGATACCTTTTGGTAGAATGGCCTGGAGAGTTGGGAAGAACTCCAGAGTTAAGTGTGCTCACTTAAGAGAAATCCAAGGATGGGTGACCTCCTGGGAAGTTCTCCACTCCACCTACGGGACAAAACCATGAGGCTTACGGCTAAAGCAAACAATTCCTCTAGTGGTTGGAGCCCGATCGTTATAATAAATATTGACCTTTTCATACATAATAGATATGTTAGTTCTAATTGCACCAGAATCCCACATTTTGGATTTTACACTTGTTGGCATTAATTGCCAATCTCAATTCAAAATTCATTGAAAGTTATTTCAAATTTTAAAATTTCATAGCCAATATTTACTGTTCCATTGGACCAATCTATAGTGGAAATTTGGCTAAACTTCTTTTATCAAAATTGTTCCTTATTGTGTCTAGTTTAATTCCCTCTTTGAGTCACTTTATTTGGAGTTTTGTAGCTCACGTTATGGCATTTTTACCATAACTGGCCGGATTGGTCCATTCCTAGTTTTCTGGGCAAAATGGGTTATGGCAGTTTTGGTGTCCTAATTTTGGCTAGCAATTTGAAATAGTTAAGGGTTTAAAAATCAGGTCATTTGGACCTCTCTACACCATGTTATGGCCAATTGAACAAACACTGTTCATTTGGTCATTTTTCAAGTCCAGAATTTTGGTTACCCGGATTTAGGCAATTTTTAGGTCAACTTGAGTTAGTTTTTTGGGCAGGGTCTCTTCATAAAAAATGTAGAATTATGATGAGAATCAAGCTAGATCCACGCCAAAGGATTTCATCCAAGGTCCAATTACTAGAGCTAGAGCTAAATCACTTCAAAATTTAATTTGTGAAATCTTAAGGAACAAGAATTATAAGCTGGAATGGAATGAAAAAAATTACAAAGGATTAAATTTGGTGAAATCAAGCTTGGAAGTGACCAGATGTCATGTGGAGCATTAGGTTACATGGAATAACCTGTGGACATGCATGCACCAGATCCAACTCATGTACATGCATCTGCTGGCACCTTTTTAAAAGAATATTCCTTGCTGTTATAACCACCTCACTTTTAGACTTAAATGCCCTTATTTGCTGCTGTAATAAATTTACTTTTTGTTAGGAGTTTTTAGTCTTTTGATAGATTAATTTTTGTTTGGACTTAAGGCTCCTTGCAGCTGTTATTAAAGTAGGGATATTTTTGTCTTTAGCTTTGGAGCCAAGAGACTATAAATACAAGTGTAATGAGAGAGTGGAGAATGCACTTTGAATATTAATGAAAGATTGTTTCTGCTCCATTAGTGAGTAAATTGGTTGTTGCCTTTGTTTTCGTGAAGCTCATTAACTATTTCTATCTTGCAAGGCTCTTGGGGTCGGACTAAGCGGGCGATCTGAACCTCCTACGACCTCCGTTTCAGCCCATGGTCAAGCGGCATCCTCAAGACGAACGCATTCCTCAGGGAGAGAGAGCCTCCTCATGGATAAGCTGCCGTCCATCCTTCAAGAAACCGATCTGCAGACGATTAGCCAAGATTACAATCTTCGGACCGACTCATACGAGCTTATCAGATGCCATGGTGATCTTCGAGCCGATCACTTTATCGAAGAAAATGATATGATCATGGTTTACGAAAAGCAATTGAAAGCCAGGCTGTGGTTTCCTCTTGATGACTTCTTCAAGGAAGTTCTGAAATTCCACCAAGTATGTATAACCCAAGTACATCCGAACTCCTGGCGAAATCCTGGTAGCCTTCAGAGGCCTTTGCCGAGCTAAGGGATTTAGTCCTACAGCGAGGTGTTCGCCGAGCTACATAGGCTAACTTATCGAAAGGACGACGAGTACTGGTTCTTTCAGGCAAAACTGCATTGTGGGCTTTTTACCGATCTGCCCTCCTGACTGAAGAATTGGAAGAATTGCTTCTTTATCCTGAGGAGCAAGATTCTGAATGGTTTTGAGGGTTTCCCGTGTAGCTAGTTGCATCTGGGCCCATCACTTCTGAAGCACATCGCCCTGAGTAGGGAAGAGGGTGCAATGGTGATGGAGTTAAAGGATCAGGCGGCCAATCAGAAGTTCTCCTGTTTAGATGCGGTGACGGCCGAACTGCATCATTGGATGATGCGGCTAGTTACCGGGGAAGAATGCGAGCTTCAGCTCTCTGACCTCGGCTTCTGTACTTTCTATATCTCTGATATCTGAGCCTTAGCAAACTCACTGACTTTTCTTTGTGCAGGCATGGCGAGTAGCGAGGCCTCCAAAGAGAGCCAAAAGTGGAAGAGAGAGGTCTCCAGATAAGTACGGAGATGAAGCGCGTCGAGGCCTCTCAGACACCAAGGCACGATCCTGAGGAGATGCAGGGAGGCTCATCTCGACCCTTGGGACCGCCGATCCCTGAAGTAGAAGTGATCCGGTCTCCTCCTCCATAAGAAGAATTGGCACCTCCAACGGTTGCTCCGAGTGCGGAAGGGGGTCCTTCCCAACCTCTTACAAGGACCCTTTACCGCGGCGCTCAAGTCCTGATTCACTCCCTAGAGAAGAACCGAACTGTTCGAGAGAATCCGAGTTTGGCTAAGGTTTTGGGGGCCTCCATCTGCCTTCAGGAGGATCGGAATAGGCTGACCTCGAACAGGCTCGATGACATCCTGACCCAGACTATGAGCCTGAGCATGGAGAGTTTGGTGAACCAACATATCATCCGGGAAAAGGCTCATCATTTAAAGCAGGAGATCTAAGAGGTGGGTCAGGAAGCGGCTTCCCCCCGAGCTCAACTTTTATCCGCCCGAGAATATACAGCTGAAATTGAGGGGCGGATGAAATTCTATGAAGATAAATTGGCCGAGCAGGTTCATGTTTTTGAAGAAGCTCGAGCGCTCCGAGCTGCTGATGCCACTCGCCTCACTGAAGAACTTAGAGCAAAAGAAGAAGAGGCAGTGACGAGGGAGGCCGGTGCTTATGTGAACGCCCATGGGGACCTTTTGACCGAGCTCAAGAAGCGTTATCCCGAGGAGGACTTTTCCTGTATGGTGGACCTGGCTCCCCAAGACAAAGAGGATAGCGAGGAGGAGGCTGAGGGTGAGAGAGAGGGTGAACAAAATGTAGAACAGGCTGGGGGTGATCCTCCAGCTGAATGACTTGTATTTTTATTTTGAAATGAAATGAAGTTCTTTCTTTTGTTCAATGACTTGATGAGATCGAAAAGTATCTAACTTATACAAGCACCTGATTGTCTGAACCAATTAGAACATCAAACTTAAAAGTGATTATTAATTTAAGTATAAGAGGTCGAAAAAACATTGTAAGCATGAGATCAGCTGAAAATAAACACCGCACGGGACTTAAGATTATTAAAATTAGAAACCTGATTTGAACAGTTAAGATCAGAAGCAATATCAAGCCGGATTAAAACCTTAATTTCATCCACAACGGAGATCGGACCGGATTGAAACCTTGATTATCCACCATATTTATAAACTAGAGGACAGAAGTGTGATCGGCTGGCGAGGTGACTCGATAATTGGTTTGAGAGATCGATAATGAATTAAGCGACCTGGAGACTTGGTGTTGGTTTGGTCTCTTTGAAGAGAGATCGGTAATGGAGACTTGGTGCTGGGGATCGATTTCAAAGTCTGTTGATTTCGGGGATTGGCCAAAATATGGTGTCGACAGCTGCCCCTCTTTACATAATTTCTATTGAAGGGAAAATTTTTCCCGTGTAGGAATTATGTAAAGATCTAGACCCATATTTTGGGCAATTGGGTATTAAAACTTTGGAACTCAACATTAAAGTTAGGAAACTAAAACCAACTTAGGTCAAAGACCCAGAGGTTGATGACAGAAATTTAAATGCTGGAAAATTAAAATCAATTTAGATAAGGGAACCAAAGGTTAATGGCATAAATTTAAATACTTGGAAATTAAAATCAACTCAGATCAAGGAACCAGAGGTTGATGACAGAAATTTAAACACTGGAAATTAAAATTAACTTAGATCAAGGAACCAGAGGTTAATGACAGAAATTTAAATGCTTGGAAATTAAAATCAACTTAGATCAAGGAACAAGAGGTTGATGACAGAAATCTAAATGCTGGAAATTAAAAATCAACTTAGATCAAGGAACCAGAGGTTGATAACAGAAATTTAAATGCCAGAAAAATAAAAATCAACTTAGATCAAGGAATCAGAGATTGATAACAGAAATTTAAATGCCGAAAAATTAAAATCAACTTAGATAAAGGAACAAAAGGTTGATGACAGAAATTTAAATGCCGGAAATTAAAATCAACTTAGATCAAGGAACCAGAGATTGATAACAGAAATTAAAATGCTGGAAATTAAAAATCAACTTAGATCAAGGAACCACAGGTTGATAAAAGAAATTTAAATGCTGGAAATTAAAAATCAACTTAGATCAAGGAACCAGAGGTTGATAACAGAAATTTAAATGCGAAAAAATTAAAATCAACTTAGATCAAGGAACTAGAGGTTGATAACATAAATTTAAATGCTTGGAAATTAAAATCAACTTAGATAAAAAAAACCATAAGTTGATGACAGAAATTAAAATGCTGGAAATTAAAATCAACTTAGATCAAGGAACTAGAGGTTGATAACAGAAATTTAAATGCGAAAAATTAAAATCAACTTAGATCAAGGAACCAGAGGTTGATAATAGAAATTTAAATGCTGGAAATTAAATTCAACTTAGATTAAGGAACCAGAGGTTGATAAAAGAAATTTAAATGCTGGAAATTAAAAATCAACTTAGATCAAGGAGCCAGAGGTTGATAACAGAAATTTAAATGCGAAAAATTAAAAATCAACTTAGATCAAGGAACCAGAGGTTGATAAAAGAAATTTAAATGCTGGAAATTAAAAATGAACTTAGATCAAGGAACCAGAGGTTGATAACAGAAATTTAAATACTTGGAAATTAAAATCAACTTAGATCAAGAAACCAGAGGTTGATAAGAGAAATTTAAATGCTGGAAATTAAAATAAACTTAGATCAGGAAACCAGAGGTTGATAACAGAAATTTAAATGCGAAAAATTAAAATCAACTTAGATCAAGGAACCAGAGGTTGATAACAGAAATTTAAATGCTAGAAATTAAAAATCAACTTAGATCAGGGAACCAGAGGTTGATAAAAGAAATTTAAATGCAAAATTAAAAATCAACTTAGATCAAGGAACCAGAGGTTGATGCTGGAAAATTAAAAATCAACTTACAAAGCAAGGCTAACCTGACACGAGAAGTTCTTTCGCGACAAAGTGTACTTAACAGGGTCCTGAAGATGAACGATTAATGGAAGACGAGTTACAAGACTTAACCCATCATTTTCCATTCCTTACTCACTTCCCAAGACTTCTCTTTTTGTTTTTGACTTTCTTATTAGCGAAAAGCGCCCTTGCGGGTTTTCACTTTCCCTTTTGCCCATCTGACTCCCTTCCAGGTTTTCACCTCTAGTTTTTTTTTTTTTGGTCATTCCCTGCAAATCTCACAGCAAAGTACATAAGGTTATCAATATCCAAATCCTAAACTTATGATAAATTTCTAATAGATCAATAGCGCATAAAATAAAGAGGTGGAAAAAGACAATACGGGAAAGATAAAGCAAAAAGATAAATTAATACGCAAATGTGCGAAGAAGATAGATCAAAGTGAAAGGATGACTTTATTATGGCTTGAGGGATAAAGGTATAGTTTCAAAGAGAAAAAAAAAGGGACAAGGATAGATCTCACAGATTCCTTGTAGTTGACTCTGAAGTCTCTTAACTGCCATTATTTTGAGTATTCTATTGATGAAGATTCATGCCATGATGGTTTATTTCCGTTCCTGATCCCATGTTGCCTCCCTTATTTCTCCATTTTCTGGTCCTAAGGACGCCCTTTTGGGTTTTCGCCTTCAGATTTGATTTTTCTTTCCTTTTCTTCTTCAGGGTGCCTTTTTGGGTTTTCACCCTTCACTCATTTTACAGAAAGCATCCTTTCGGGTTTTCGCCTTCTTTCCCACATTTCGTTAGGGCGTCCTTTTGGATTTTCACCATTTTTTTTTTTTAGGCATAATACCTTTTGACAGTGTCGGCATTTATGGGTTTTGGAAATTCTTCACCATCCATGTGGGTCAAGATTAGGGCTCCACCAAAAAACCCCTTTTTAACCACATAGGGTCCCTCATAGGTTGGCGACCATTTGCCCCGAACATCATTTTGATTTGGGAGCACCTTTTTCAATACGAGATCTCCTGGTTGAAATTCGCGTGGGCAGACGACTTTATTAAATGCCCTAGCCATTCTTCTCTGGTACAACTGCCCATGACATGCCGCCGCTAACCTTTTCTCATCTAGCGAATTCAATTGGTCCAACCTTGACTGGATCCATTCCGACTCATCAATCCCTGATTCCTTCAGAATCCTTAGGGAAGGGATTTCTACTTCGATAGGTAGAACAGCTTCCATCCCATATACCAGTGAGTATGGAGTTGCCCCAATTGATGTTCTCACAGAGGTCCAGTATGCATGAAGGGCGTAGGGAAGCATATCATGCCAGTGTCTATAGGTGATCGTCATTTTCCAGAATATTCTACCGCTCCACTCATCTGGGGACGGTATGGTGAGGAATTGAGATGTCGAATCTTGTATTGATCACATAATCTCTGGATCTTTGGACCATTCAAATTCTTGGCGTTATCAGTGACGATTTCACTGGGGAGGCCGTGTCAGCAGATAATATTATTTCTGAGGAATTTGAGAAATGTGTTATGTGTGATGTGAGCATATGATGTCGCTTCGACCCATTTAGAAAAATAGTCAATAACTACCAGGATAAATCTATGCCCATTGGATGCCTTGGGATTGATGGGACCAATCACGTTGATTCCTCACATTGCGAAAGACCATGGCGAGACGAGGTTGAACAGTTGATGAGGAGGGACATTTATTGGATCTACATAGATTTGACATTTATGACACTTTCGAAAGTACTCAATGCAATCCTTCTCCATAGTAGTCCAGAAATATCCCCGTCTCATGATTTTCTTAGCCATCATATGCCCATTAGCATGAGTTGTACAATTCCCCTCATGAGTCTTGAAAAGGATCCTCCTTGCTTCTTTTGCGTCTACGCATCTCAATAATTCACTGTTGGAGCTCCTTTTGTATAGAATTTTGCCACTGGGGAAGTATCCCAAAGCTAATCTCTGGATCATTCTCCTTTCGTTTTTACTTGCCCCAGGGGGGAATTCTCTGGTCTTGATGTAGACCTGGATGTCATGATACCAAGGTTTACCATTTGTTTCTTCCTTGATCATGAAGCAGTACGCTGGCTCACTCCTTGCTTTGATTCGCAATACCTGAGTTGTCCGCCCTTCTTCCATTTGAGCCATTACAGCTAGGGTGGCTAAGGCATATGCAAATTGATTCTTGTCTTGACTGAGGTGAGTGAAAGAGATTTCTTCAAATTTTTTAATCAACTCCAATAGATACTTCTGATATGGGACTAATTTCGGATCCTTAGTTTGCCATTCTCCCTTGACTTGATAGATGATCAAGGCTGAATCACCATATACCTCTAACTTCCTGACTTTCATTTCGATCGCAGCTTGTAAACCCATCACACAGGCTTCGTATTCTATGACATTGTTGGTGCATTCAAACTTTAATTTGATTGCTATCGGGAAGTGTTTCCCATCAGGGGATACCAGCACTGCTCTAATTCCATTACCAGACAAATTAACTGCTCCGTCAAAATACATTTCCCGTACATCAGTTGGTTCTTTTTCCTCGCCTCAACTTCATTAACATGCTCATCAGGGAATTCGAAATCCAAGGCTTCATAATCTTGGATAGGGTTCTCTGCTAGAAGATCGGTGATTACGCTACCTTTCACTGCTTTCCGGGTCATATAGACAATGTCATATTGAGAGAGTATGACCTGCCATTTTGCTATCCTTCCCGGCACAAATGGGCTTTCAAATACATACTTGATAGGATCCATCCTGGAGATGAGCCATGTCTTATGATTTAATATATAGTGTTTAAGCCGATTTGCCACCCAAGCTAACGCGCAACAAGTTTTATCTAGGAAAGAATACCTTCACTCGCAATTATTGAACTTTTTGCTCAAGTAATAAATAGCCCTCTCTCTTCGACCGATATCATCATGCTGCCCCAAAACACATCCCATTGAATTTTGTTGGACAGCCATGTATAGAATCAACGGTCTTCTTGCCACCGGAGGAACCAGTATCGGTGGATTTGACAGGTACTGCTTAATTTTCTCGAAAGCCTCTTGAAAAGCTGAATCCCATTGAGTGGTGTTGTTCTTTCGGAGTAGTCTAAACATAGGCTCAGCTTTAGCAGTGAGGTTGGAAATAAATCTCGAGATGTAGTTCAGCTTCCCTAGGAAACTGTGCACCTCCCTTTCTGTTTTTGGAGATGGCATCTCTTGAATGGCTCGAACTTTGTCTGGATCTACTTCTATTCCCTTCTCACTTACTATGAATCCCAACAACTTCCCAAATCTAGCTTCGAACACGCATTTGGCGGGGTTTAACTTTAGCTTTTACTTTCTGAGCCTTTCGAACACTTTCCTTAGCACTTGTACATGGCTTTCTCCTTCTCTGGATTTGATTATCATATCATCCACGTAGACCTCCACTTCTTTATGCATCATATTGTGGAATAATGTGACCATAGCGCATTGGTAGGTAGTGCCTGCATTCTTTAAGCCAAATGGCATGAGCCGATAACAGAATACCCCCCACTGAGTGATAAAAGTAGTTTTCTCCTTATCTTATTCATCCATGGGGATTTGATTGTACCCAGATGCCCCATCGATACAGGAACATCTGCCCAATCCTGCAGCATTGTATACTAGCACGTCTATGTGTGGGAGAGGGAAATCATCTTTCAAGCTTGCTTTATTGAGATCCCGGTAATCAACACACACTCTGACTCTCCCGTCCTTCTTCATTACCGGGACAACGTTAGCTTTCCATTGAGGATATTTGACTACTTCCAGAAACCCAGCATCATACTGCTTTTTGACTTCATCCCTAACTTTGAGTAGCATGTCAGGGTTCATTCTTCTTAATTTCTACTTTACTGGGATCGTCCCGGGAATTAAGGGAATTTTGTGCGTCACAATCTGGTGGTCTAAGCCGGTCATATTGTCATAGCTTCATGAAAATACATCCAAGAATTCTTTGAGCAAACTGACCATATCTTCTAATTCTCCGCTCCCTACAACCTTAAGTTCCCTTTTTATTTCTTCCGTGCCTAGATTTATAGTGTACGTTTCATCCCCATAAGGCACTAGGGAAGGTTCATCTCTCTCGTCCCTTTCTTCTGCGAGTTCTTCCTCAGAATCACTTGAAGTAATGGCAGTTATGGGGATTTCAAAATTAACCAGAGGAATTTCTGAGTCTATTGAATTATTAAATGTTAATTGATGGGTGGTCCTGAAGAAATGAAAGTGGAATATATTATGAAAATGGCAAAAGAGATAAGGCAAAGAGAATTGAATGTAAAATACGCTATTAATCCATTAATATTTGCATCATAAGAAAAGGGTCCATTTACAATATTACACTTGTCACCATGGATGAAATGATCAAGTGTAGATAACCAAAAGTACTTTACTCGAAATTGAGTACAAGGATGTCCTCTGCTGTCCAGTTGTCCAGTTCTTGCCCTTCAGCTATTGGTGATATCAGGGCTTCATACAAGGAGTCGAGATGGATGGCATCAATGGATGGTTCATCGGGTGATTCTTCAGCTTCCACTGGATTTTCAATGAACGGCTTTGTGAAGACCTCTGTGATTTTCGGGACTATCTTCATTTTCCCGATTTTCTGATCAAATCTCTGATCCCGAAGCATAATTCTCATCTAGAAGCGTCCATCCATGAGGGTGTCTTCCTCATAACCCAAACCGCAATGACCAACCTTTTGGATAGCTGGTATAGGTTCAACAATCCCCTCTCATGTAGCGCCTAACCCCTTGCCCATCTCATACCCGTTCTTCAGCATCACCTTTGCTACCATAGCCGTAGCCCCTTCATTTCTTAAGGTGGTTTCTTGTAATTCAAGAGCCTGGAAAGAGCTTTTTAACAATTCCTCAGCTGCTTCCACATAAGGAAGTGATTGCGGCTTGGTGACCAGCATGGCCTCCTCCCCCTTCACAGTGATGATCCTGCCATCCACGATGTACTTAACTTTCTGATGCAGGGTTGAAGGTACGGCATTTGCTGAATGGATCCAAGGCCTCCCTAGCAACATAGTGTATGCTGGTTCAATGTTCATTACTTGGAACGTGACATTGAAAGTACATGCATCGATTTGGAGTGGCAAGTCAATGTCTCCCAGTATCTCTCTCTTTGTACCATCAAAAGCTCTTACCACCATAGCACTTTGACGTATGCTTGACCGGTCGACTAGTAACCTAGCCGAGGTGGCATTAGGCAAGACGTTGAGTGCAGTTCCATTATCAATGAGGACCTTGGCAACTATACAACCTTTACATTTTACTGTCACATGCAGAGCTTTAGTGTGCTTTAAGCCTGCAGGGTCTATCTCTTCTTCTAAAAAAGTGACAAAACTAGATGCCTGAATTTGTCCCACTATCTTCTCGAATTGCCCCGGTGTGATATCGGGGTTAACGAAGGCCTGACCTAGAATCTTCTACAAAGCTTGGCGATGCACTGAGCTCAAAATCAGTGACAGTAGTGAAATTCGAGCAGGTGTCTTCCTTAACTGCTCAACAACATCGTACTCACTTTGCTTCATTATTTGAAGCAAAAGCTCCTCCTCTTCTTTTGCTTCCATAGGTTCTTTTTCCTCGCTTCTTCAACCTCCTCTTCTGTATTCTCCCGTGGCTCTCCCATTTTTACTTTCCCTTTCTTCTTTTCCTTCTCTTCATTCCCGTAACATCTCCCACTTCGGATTATAAACTCAACCTCTTGCTTAAGTGGGGAGGATTTTGTGGTAGTGATGGGTTGGGGTTTTGATTGGGGAGTAGCATTACCAGATGGTCCAGCGTAAGTCATTTTGAAGTGTTCATGAGGAGCGAAGCATGGTTTAGGAGGTGCTGAGGGTGAGGCAAGGCTAGGAGCTGGTGTACTGCTCGATGCTCCTTGGGTGAAGACTTGGAAATCGTACTTCCAGGGCACAGCATGAGTGTTTGTAACTAGGAGCTGGGGTGGGGTTCGGATGATTGTTACTGGTGGTGATGATGCTGGTGTAGAGAAGGTGATTCTGTGATTAGAGGTGGAGGCATTTTGGCCGAACCGGGCTGTATTTACTCTGCCCTCCATTTTCGACCTTGCTTGACATCTTAAAATTTTGAGGGACAGTAAGTTCTGGACCTCTTATTTGAACTCCCCACAATTTTGCAGCTCATGGTTTGCTGTTCCTCCATGATAGGGGCATCCCGCATTATTTTCACGCTCTGGTGTTTGAGGGTAGAGGTAACCTTCCCTCACTGCCATGGTAAAAATCTCCTCAAAGTGAGGAATCAGTTGATCTACTTTCAAGGTTGACCCTTCTTCTCCTGAGTCTATCATATTCACGCCATTGCCCGTACCATGATTGGGCAACGGGTTTGAGGTGACATTAGGAAGGAAGCCATTCTCTTCAATTTTTAACCACCCGTTTCTGATTAGAGCGTGCACCCTTCCCCTGAGTGCCCCGCAATTATCGGTTGAGTGCCCTTGTGCCCCTCTATGATACTCGCACCAGGCACTGGCATCATACCACCTGGGATATGGTGGCTGAATTGGGTCAAGGGAGATCGGCACAATCTGATTTATACCGACAAGGTATCGGTATATTTCGCTGAGTGGGAGGGGAAGGGGTGCATCAGGATTTCTCTGTGGTCTTGGGTTATTTTGGGGAGGTTTTGTTTGAGTAGGTTGAGGAGGTGGTCTAGGCTGGTAAGTTGTTGGTGGTGGATACTGCGGGTGTGGATGAGGATAATTTGGGAAAGGGGGTGAAATGTTGGCAATTGTTGGGCCATGAGGGGGAGGATATGGCTGGTAATTATTCTGGGGAAATGGGGAGTGGTTGTTCTGTCGGGTGATGAAATGCACATCACCCTCTTTCTTTTTGCCAAAACTGGCAGTCTTCTTCACAGGGTTCTCAATCATCTCCTGCAATCGTCCTAACCTGAGGTTAGCTTTGATTCTTTCACCAGCTTGGATGATGCCCGAGAAGCTGTTGGAGGTATTTCCTATCATTAGGTTAAAATAAGGAGCCTTCAATGTTTCAATGAACAGGGAGAAAAGCTCATTGTCAGTCACTGGAGGATATACTTTTACTACTTTCTCTCTCCACCTCTGAGCATATTCTTTGAAACTTTCCCTGTTTTTCTGCACCAGGTTTTGGAGGTCTCTCCTTGGCGACGTCGCAGTTGACCTTATACTGTTTTAAGAAGGCATCGGCCAAATCTTTCCAGGAGTGCAATTTGCTCCTATCCAACTGAATACACCATCTCAGGGCTGCCCCGGAGAGACTCTCATGGAAAAAGTGGACTAGGAGTCGATCGTCCTCTGTCAGGGCAGACATTTTGGCAATATAAGTGGCCAGGTGAATGCGGGGATCTGAATTCCCAGTGTACTTGTCGAAGTCTGGGATTTTGAACTTGGGCGGCACCACCACAACTGGCACCAATCTTAATGATGCTACATCAACTGAACCATACATGTTTAGGCCCTCTATTGCTCTTAATCTCTCTTCTAGAGCGGACAGCTTCTCATTTTCTCTTGTCTTATTTTCTCCTCCTACTGCATGAGATATTCCTCCAGTTGGGAAATGAGGGGCAGAATGAACCGGAGGGATCAGGATTGATGGGTATGGCTCAACATTTGGGACAGCCGGGTAATAGGAGAAGGGTGGGTCATTATTCAGGGGAGCCGGATTGACGGTGATTGTCAGATCCGGGATAGGTAGCTGGAAGGTGAAAGAGGTTGAAGCATGATGAGAATCAAACGTTGTAGGAGGTGGTAGTGGTAAGTTGGGCTTTGATGCAGGCTTATTTTGGGACATCTCCCTCATTAGTCTCATGAGCTCTGAGACCTGGTATTTTAACTCGGACACTTGTCCTTGTAGGTTCTGGACTTGTTCCTAGTCTTCCATTAGCCTTCTTGTTCGTGACCTTGTTAAGTACACTCGTCTTGGTTGAACTGCGTGTCTGGTCAGACTTGCTTTGCCTGAAGCAATGTTGATTTTCTGTGGGGAGTAAAAAAAAATCTCTTAGTGAATTTTGACTTTTATTAAAAATTAAAAGGGTCCTGGTTTGGACAAAGGATATGGTGGCATCTGAGAGCCGAGAATGAAATCTGCAGAAGAATAATTGCATCAATTTTATCATGGCATCGTTCGATAGTCTGACGGTGAATGACTGGATTGAATGCATATCTATGATACTTGTCCATATGGCGCATCCAATTTTTCGCATAACCCTAGCGAGGGTGGTTCCTACGGGAGCCATGCTATTCATTCACAATTTTGCTAAATAATGGCCCAAAGTTATTTCATTAATCGAATAGTTCATACATAGCACTCTTTACATTGGCCTGGGCTCAGGGAGACTCTTTATAATGTAATGACACTTTTTGAGATACTCATAAAGCCTTTCTTCTTGTCTGGCGGGGTTGAATGTCTTCAGGGCATACTCGGATTCTGGCAAGAGTTCTTGTTTCCCTTGTGCTATCATTCTCTCTAGGTGGTCAACATTTTCTCTTAGCTCTTGATAAAGAGTAGCTTGTCTTTCTTTTTCCTTTCTTTCCTTAGCACATTCTTTTAAAATATCGTTGATAAGTCGTGCTTGCTCCTTTAGTTCAAGCTTCGTCTTTTTCCCCTCTTGTTTGTATTCTTCCATGAGTATCTCTTGGTATTCTACTTTCTCTTAGAGCCTGCTCTTCTGAACTTTTGCCTCTCTCATTGTAGCTTGGAGAGAGCACTTTTCCCTTTCCCATCGTGTTTCTCGCTCTTCTAACCCTATCTTTTCGATCATTGCCTCTTCCCTGAGCCTTCATACTTTTCTTTTGAGGATTTGCTGTTGGTCCTCTAACTGTTTTATTCGTTCTTGTAATTGCGAATTTTCGGTATTCGCCTTTTGTAGAGAGTTGGCCAAACAAGCGCTAGTTTCTTCTGAAAGGATGTTTTAACGGAGGCCACTGCTTTCGGGTTTGGTTGAATCGACAGTTAGGTGACCTTGATCCTTGCTGGCTCTCCATTTAAGATAGTCGCCCATGGCGCTCGAACCTTTAGACGACCTTTCCGTCATAGTGATATTTTCTTAGGATTTGCGGGCTATTTTTAATTCTTCTTCATTATTGAGCTCATGATAGTAGTGACCCAAATGCTATTCTTCAATACTGACTGCGGGCTAGGTTGAACCGAACTGCCTCATCACCAATGCTGGGACGTAACTTGTGTACCCGGTCGCTCCGATTAGAGAAACTGAATGATTACCCCTTGTGCCGAACAAAATAGGTTGACCCAATGTCCACAATTTCTTCTAACATTAATCATGCCTATTGAAGCTCAGAATCCGTTCTTGCCACTGCTGCTTGTCCTTTAGGCTGATTACTAATTTGGTCATTTTCTCAATAAGAGGCTGGTCAAGATACCAAGTTAACCCTTTTGTCTCCACAGGACACATGTGACTGATGATCCAGAGGTGCAACAATTGAGAACAGCACTTAAGGGATCCCTTGCCTTGTTGTCTGTAGTAAGTAAGAGTCAATAAAGTCTCTGCAAGGATTGCCGGTATTGGGTTGATCTTCTATCTTTTTACAGCCCAAAACATTTCTGTTACACTGCAGGTTATAATTCCCGAAGGCCCAGGGAACAAGATCAGGCCATAGATCCCCAAAGCTAGCACCAATGAAGCTTGCTCCCATTGTTTATCTAGGATGTATTGATCCAACCACTTCTTGAGGTAAGTCCAATACCATCCATGCATGTTTCCTTTGACAGTTTCTCTTGCTTTTGCTTCTTCTAGGGGAGTCCCCAACATATGTGCAAACAGTTTCCAAGTCTGCCTATGCTCGAGGTATAGGTAGATCCGATTCTGCGCCACATAGGGAATTTCTAGCAGTGCCTGATATTCTTCCATAGTGGGGTTTGTATCGATGTCATTGAAGGAGAATACTCCATACTTGGGGTTCCAAACTGACAGCATGGCTTTTAATGCCGAAACTTGGACTTTGACTCGTATAAGGGTCGCAATCTTCCCGTATTTTTCCTCGAACTTCTCCTTGATGTGGTCAGGAAGCGATCTCCAACTACTAGATAAACCCTCGAGACCGGTAATTCTGACCTCAACCTTGCTTAGGTCCAATGGAGGCAGCGGGCTAGTATTTTCCTTAGTGACATCACTTTGCGGGGGCACTGAACTATGAGGCGGTCTGGACTACGGTTTAGTATTTTGTTCTTGCCTAGGAACTTCTTCCGCCGACTAACTCGAGGATGCCATGTTAAAAATGATGCTTATTCTTTTACAGACCCTAACTCAGTGATGCCTGTGGAGGAAACTTGTTAGTAAGATAAATTCAGGTAATTTTGAATTATACTGTTGGTGGGGTAACACCTACACATTTGTCAAAGTAGGAAAATGTGTAGATCCTCCTAACAGTATGACCCAAGATTACCCTAAAAAATAAGAACATAAGAAAACATAAATAGGGTAAGAGCAAGTATGTCCCTTTTATCTTACAACAGGGAGAATCCTAGTACCGGATAGTTGCTACCTAATTGCATAGTTCTATCTTATGAGGTAGCTTGCTACGGCTTCCAGCTATCGTGATAGTTTAGCTCAAGGTTTAATTTTCTAAAAGCCACAGGTTCCCAAATTGCCCTTACTGTAAACAGTAGAGCCCCATTCCATCACCACGATACTAACAGGAGAATTCCACGGGTATCACAGTAAATAGAATGAGTTTCAATCCGAGCAGAAGCCTTCACGGATACTAACGGGGTAAAACCCACGGGCACCGCTACATGACTCCCTCCTATTTCTTAAAAGGGTAAGAAAACCCGGGTATAGGGCTGGAGTGTGTGAGGACATTGTGTGTGTTCAGTGTGTGAAGGGACACCTTTACCTCTTCCCAGTATGGGGGAGTTTTTCCTTTTTCTTTTTTTAGACGGAGAGTGCTATGGGGGATAAGACAATCAAGACAAGCAAAATGATTAGCAAAAATAACAATAATTAACATATGGAATTTTGTGAACTAAACCCAACTAACTATGGTTGGATCGTAAAATTAAATCAGCTTTTGGACCTCTGAACTGGGGTTAAGGAAAAAAAACAATCTCCCCAATGGAGTCGCCAAGCTGTCGCAATGTATTTTGTGGTCGCTTGGACGAACACTCACCGAAGTGGGAAAGAGTGAGGAGTCGTCACTTTAATTTTGAGGGAAATTAAAGGAAACCATTTGCACAAAAAGTAAATCAAAAGAAACCACTTCAAAGCAGAGATTCTAGGTTCGGTGTCCATATACGGGCGGAGAAGGTGTTAGGCACCCTGCCTCGTCCCTCTATAAGGGTAAGCAGATTTAACATTATGCTCCTTACAAATTAAAATTGGAAGTTAGGGGGGGTTAGAATGATGATGTTAATCCCTTAGATAAAAGAGAAAATTTGATTTTTCACTAGTTCGGGTTACCCAGATACATAAGTACATGAGACGATCCTTAGTGAGTTGATGTTGCGTAGCAGTTTTGGTTTTGGGGATCACTTTGAGTATTGTGTTATTTTATTTTCAATTCGAGGGAATCCAGGGTAAAAATCTCTCCAGATATCTAGGAATAATTTGCTTAAAGTTTGAGTGGGGAATCTCGGATAAGAACTCTCCTCCGATCTTCCCATATTTATTAAAATTTGATTTGAGAATCGGATAAGAACTCTCCTCCTATCTCTTAAATATTTATGAAAATTTTTGATTGAGAACCGGATAAGAACTCTCCTCTGATCTCTTAAATATTTATTAAAATTTTTGATTGACAACCAGATAAGAACTCTCCTCCGATCTCTTAAATATTTATTAAAATTTTGATTGAGAATTGGATAAGAACTCTCCTCCGATTTCTTAAATATTTATTAAAATTTTGATTGAGAACCGAATAAGAACTCTCCTCCAATCTCTTAAATATTTATTAAAATTTTGATTGAGAATCGGATATGAACTCTCCTCCGATCTCTTTAAATGTTTATTAAAAATTTTGATTGAGAATCGAATATGAACTCTCCTCCGATCTCTTTAAATGTTTATTAAAAATTTTGGTTGAGAATCGGATATGAACTCTCCTATGATCTCTTTAAATATTTATTAAAAATTTTGGTTGAGAATCAGATAAGAACTCTCCTCCGATCTCTTAAATATTTATTAAAATTTTGATTGAGAATCGGATATGAACTCTCCTCAGATCTCTTTAAATGTTTATTAAAAATTTTGGTTGAGAATCAGATAAGAACTCTCCTCCGATCTGTTTAAATGTCTATTAAAAATTTGGTTGAGAATCGGATAAGAACTCTCCTCCGATCTCCTTTTCATTTAAGTGAGGATCGGGTAAGAACTCTCCTCCGATCTCTTTTTTGTTTAAGTGAGGATTGGGTAAGAACTCTCCCCGACCTCTTAAAATTCGATTACAATCACACATCATGAGAACCTACGACTAAGGGTTCTAGCATCCGAAGAAACCAGGGACCCGAACAAGGCTTTCTAAAGCCCATTGGTACCTTATAGCTAAGGAAAGGATGCCAGACTGAATCTCTTCCGACCTCCTTTATGATCGCCTTACTAGTACTTTTGGTAGGCGATGTCTGATCTCTTTTCGCCTAGTGGCCTGGATCCGATCTTACCTCGATCCCCCATTATGCCAGGCTAAATCCTGAGCTTGTTTAATAGTCTGACTCCATGACTTTTCCTTCGATTTATTATCCAAACTTTTATTATTCTAAAGAAACTCTCGTATCAAAATACGGCTATTAACCTTTATTAAACTAACTATACGTTACCAGAACACCCATATTTGAAAGATAATAAGGCTAAGAACAAACAAATAACATGAACTGATGTAATAAAGGTAAACTCAAGAGGATAAACACCCTCGTGAAACTCTTTAACATGAAAACAAATAAAGAAGCTTGATAAAACAACGATTCAGACGCTCACCTGTGGGGAGTTGAATCTATCGAGCTAACTATGTAGTCACAAACATGGTAGAGCTGCTTGCTAATAGCCTGGGGACTAATGCTTGCCTTGTAATGAAGAGTACCAAGTTAAAATGTAGTCAAACCAAAATGATAATAACCGGGCTCGAATGAGATTGAGATTGAAAAGTAAGAGTGGATATAAAGATGATGAAAATAGAACTGAAGTTAAGAGAGGGTATTGCGGAGTAATAAACAAACTGAAAATGAAGAGTTTCAGTGTTCAACACTCCTTCAAAGAAAATACTTTAGAAAACTGGTTTCTGAAGTTTTTTCTATTTTGAAAGCTTAAAAATAGCAGAGTAGCAGAACTGAATCAACTTTCAGAGCCTTTCCACTATAATCACCACCCTTTCTTTTTGTTCTCCCTCCCTTTAACAGTTTTCATGTAGGTATTTATAGGGACCAGGGCTCCCGATGAAGGGTCAGGATTTCCTTTGAGGGAGATGGAAGGTTTGGATTTTAAAGGACACGATCTGACGCCTGAGAATTGAAGAGAATCAAAATGAATGGCTGAGATCCTATTCCGAACATTTGTCCTTTTTCTTTTCTAATCCAACGGCTCAAAATCCTCTTATCAAGGGAGATCTGAGGGCCAGGAATAAAAGGTGCCGGTCTTGTTGTCTTCTCTTTGATCCAAGGGCTCTGGGCTTGTCCTTACAAGTAAGATCAATGGTGGAGATCGAGATGTACAGAACTATCATGACATATCCTGGCACCTGTCAGCAATGTGGGCGGTTCTGCAGATGAGGCATGCGGTGGAGATTTGATCTCGTCTGCAACGCTTTAACTACCTCAGCTCTGATTATGACGACAGTTATTGGAAGTTGTTTTATTCTCTTTTTGCTTTCCGATCTCCCATCCCTTCCGATCTTCCTAATACGATCTTTTTCCAATCTCTCATGTCGGGCCCTTCTCCCGATCTCTCCCATTCCAGAATCTTCTCTTCTATCCGAGCTGGTTCAGTTAAAGCATTTATTCCTTCAATTACCAAGGCATCAGCTTCGTTTTTTGCTAGCAATAAATACTCAAACTTTTCTCTGTATATATACCTTCAATGGGACATCCTTTTCGCATTTTATTTTCTCCTCTTTCTGCTCCTCGCTTTTCCTGTTCTAACCGCTCCGGCAATAATCCCGGCCATGGCAGCTGCTTTTGATCTTTTTTTGATTGTTCACTTTGTTCATCGGCTGAAAATTTATGACCCCGGTGATCAGAAAATCAAGATGGCTACCTCTGATGACAGTGATAGAACCGGACTAATTTACCGATCCAGATTGAGAATATAGATTGTGTTCATCTCGAGTCGGTCGACTGATATAATCGGCAAACCGATTTTGGGTGAGAAGACTTCTAATTTCCCTCTTATCATTGGTGACTGCCCTTCGAAGTTCACTTGGCTCCTCACCACATCGGGTGTCCCTACAGTGGCTCGGTT
Organism: Hevea brasiliensis; assembly: GCF_030052815.1. Lineage (NCBI taxonomy): Eukaryota > Viridiplantae > Streptophyta > Magnoliopsida > Malpighiales > Euphorbiaceae > Hevea > Hevea brasiliensis. The sequence continues at coordinate 57,219,694 of NC_079493.1, forward strand.
CCGAGCGATAACATTGACGATGACCTCTCCTATCCTCATGAGAGTCATAGTCACCCCATCTGAGCTGTACATCTATCCGATGTCGATGGCTGGTTTCTGATCAAATATATATTTTGATTCAGCCACGAGACTAGGCTTTGACATAGTTCTTTATTAGATAGGATGTACCGCCGATCTTTAGAGATCGCCCAAATGATGTAATCTGACCTTTAATGTAATCCGATCTCTAGAGATTGCCCACATGATGTAATCTGACCTTTAATGTAATCTGATCTCTTGAGATCGCCCAAATGATGTAATCTGACCTTTTGTAAATGAGATTTCATTTTTCCAATTATCATTTTATTATTATTGCATTGATTATTTTTCGATCTCTAAATGTGTTTATCCAATCCGATTCCTAACTTAATAACCCTTAGCCGATTTGTAATTCTGAACATCTGCCTTAATTCGCCGATCTTTAACTAGCCGATCTCCCCTTATTTATTTATGGAGTTTCTGGAATGTTCTTGCGACGTGTCAGAAAAGCTGGAGAATCCCGCTAACCGATGCACCGCTTGGGACGCTATGAGCATTAAATGCTTAGACAGGTATAAATAGGGGATGGGTCAGACAGTTGCTCCCTTATGTCATTTTCAGCATCTCGCGAGCGATTCGAAAATTCTCTCATTTTTTCAAGTTCTTCCGACACCGATCACACTCCAGTAAGGGTTTTGATCTTTCTTTTAGTTAAATTTTCTCTTTTCTATGAAAATGAGCGGTGCTGAGGGTCAGAGAGCTGCGAGCCCCCCTTCGGTTCATGTCTCGTGGTCGTCAGATGAGGTTGAGGTGGTCGGACCAAGCAGGCTATCTGAACCTCCTACGACCTCCGTTTCAGCCCATGGTCAAGCGGCATCCTCAAGACGAACGCATTCCTCAGGGAGAGAGAGCCTCCCCGTGGATGAGCTGCTGTCCATCCTTCAAGAAACCGATCTGCAGACGATTAGCCAAGAATACAATCTTCGGATTAACTCATACGAGCTTATCAGATGCCATGGCGATGTTCAAGCTGATTACTTCTTCGAAGAAAATGATATGATCATGCTATACAAAGAGCAATTAAAAGCCGGGCTGCGGTTTCCTCTTGATGACTTCTTCAAGGAAGTTATGAAATTCCACCAAGTATGTATAGCCCAAGTACATCCGAACTCCTGGCGAATCCTGGTAGCCTTCAGAGGCCTCTGCCAAGCTAAGGGACTTAGTCCTACAGCGAAGGTGTTCGCCGAGCTATATAGGCTCGACGAGTACTGGTTCTTTCAGACGAAACCTCACTGAAGAATTGGAAGAATCGCTTCTTTATCCTGAGGAGCAAGATTCCAAACGGTATTGAAGGTTTCAGCCGTAATGGTTGCATCCGCCCATCACTCAAGCACACGCCTCGAGTAGGGAAGAGGGTGCAATGGTGATGGAGTTAAAGGATCAGGCAGACAATCAGAAGTTCTTCTGTCTAGATGCGGTGACGGCCGAACTGCATCATTGGATGATGCGGCTAGTTACTGGGGAAGAATGCGGGTTTCAGCTCTCTGACTTCAACTTCGGTACTTTCTATATCTCTGATCCCTGAGCCTTAGTGAACTCACTGACTTTTCTTTGTGCAGGCATGGCGAGCGGCGAGGCCTTCAAAGAGAGCCGAAAGCAGAAGAGAGAGGTCTCCAGAAAAGTGCAGGAGATGAAGCACGCCGAGGCCTCTCAGACACCAAGGCACGATCCAGAGGAGATGCAGGGAGGCTCGTCACGACCCTCGGGACCGCCGATCCCTGAAGTAGAAGTGATCCAGTCTCCTCCTTGACAAGAAGAGCCGCCACCTCCAACGGTTGCTCCGAGTGCGGAAGGGGGTCCTTCCCAAACTCCTACAAGGACCCTTTCCCGCAGCGCTCAAGTCTTGATTCACTCCCTGGAGAAGAACCGAACTGTTCGAGAGAATCTAGGTTTGGCTAAGGTTTTGGGGGCCTCCATCTGCCTTCGGGAGGATCGGAATAAGCTGACCCCAAACAGTCTCGACGACATCCTGACCTAGACTATGAGCCTGAGCGTGGAGAGTTTGGTGAACCAACATATCGTCCGGGAAAAGGCTCATCATTTAAAGCAGGAGATCCAAAAGGTGGGTCAGGAAGTGGCTTTCGCCCGAGCTCAACTTTCATCCGCCCGAGAATATATAGCTGAAATTGAGGGGCAGATGAAATTCTATGAAGATAAATTGGCCGAGTAGGCTCATGTTTTTGTAGAAGCTCGGGCTCTCCGAGCTACTGATGTCGCTCGCCTCACTGAAGAACTTAGAGCGAAAGAAAAAGAGGTAGTGACGAGGGAGGCCGGTGCTTATGTGAACGCCCATGGGGACCTTTTGACTGAGCTTAAGAATCGTTATCCCGAGGAGGACTTTTCCTAGATGGTGGACCTAGCTCCCCAAGACGAAAAGGATAGCGAGGAGGAGGCTAAGGGTGAGAGAGAGGGTGAACAAAATGTAGAACAGGCTGGGGATGATCCTCTAGCCGAATGACTTGTATTTTTATTTTGAAATGAAATGAAGTTCTTTCTTTTGTTCAATGACTTGATGAGATCAGAAAGTATCTAACTTGTACAAGGGCCTGACTGTCTGAACTAATTTGAACATCAAGCTTAAAAGTGATTATTAATTTAAGTATAAGAGGTACGAAAAATATTATAAGCATGAGATTGGCTGAAAATAAACACCGCACGAGACTTAAGATTATTAAAATTAGAAACCTGATTTGAACACTTAAGATCGGAAGCAATATCAAGTCGGATTAAAACCTCAATTTCATCCACAACAGAGATCGGACCGGATTGAAACCTTGATTATCCACCATATTTATAAAATGGAGGACGAAAGTGTGATTGGCTGGCGAGGTGATTCGATAATTGGTTTGAGAGATTTGTAATGAATTAAGCGACCTGGAGACTTAGTGTTGGTTTGTTCTCTTTGAAGAGAGATCAGTAATGGAGACTTGGTGCTGGGGATCGATTTCAAAATCTGTTGCTTTCGAGGATTGGCCAAAATATGGTGTCGACAATAAGCAACAAGAAGATCAAGTTTTGGTGAAGTTTTGAAGAGTTTCCAAAGTGGTAAGTAGGTATTTTTGATGCTTGCTTCATTAAAGTTTGTGTAGATGTTATGGGTAGTTGGATTATGGAAAGAATTTTGGAGTTTGATGTTTAAGGGAGATGTATATTTTTTGTAGCCATGGAAACTCCTTAAGAACAGTTTATCCTTGCTTGTAAATGGTAGATTAAAGGGTTGATTAAGTGTTTATGTGTGTAGGAATTAATTTGGGTGATGTATACTAAGTATATGTGAATGTATACTTGAATTTGGAAGCTTGGAAATTAATGGAGAGAGAAGTATGAATCGGTAGCTTGAATGACAAACCAAAAAAATGTTATTTCATGGTTTGGTTTATGGAATATTAATGTTGAATTGTGGTACTTGTTATGGTAGCTTGTGTATGTGTATGAGGGTTTGAGTTTGGACATGTAAATGAGCTAGGTTATGTAGTTAAATTGTGTGTAATTTGAACTTGGAAAATTCTAGACTATAATGTGCATATTGAGTGTGGTTATAAGCTACCAAAATTACCAAAAATGTGTTGTGAAATGTGTTTATGTTATGGTACAAAACAGAAATGGCATGAATGTGCAACTTGGTAAGTGTTAAAAGTGTATTTGGTATGTGATGAAGAGTGTTGCAATAGGGCAGTGTGTATTTTCGCCTAGAAACTTAAGTGTGTGGCTCTAATTAGTATGAGACCAATTGGAGGTGAAACTAGGCACAAAATGTGCCAACTTTCATGAAGGAAGCTTACCAAAATTCTGCTTGGAAGGTAACTTGAAAAATGACCAAATCTGGATTAGTGCATTTTAAGGCCTGAAAATTGACCATTTGGGCAGCAGTTAGTGTTTTGGCCATAACTCACTCAAAACAGGTCCAATTGACCTGAAATTTTACCATGAACAGTTGAGACATATATCTACAAGTCTTATGAAGACACTAATACCTAGAAATGACCATAAGCAAGTCAAATAGCTTGCACAAATTCAAGTCCAAAAACTGGCCGAACCTAAAATGACCTAAAGTGACCAATTTTGGTGCATTATGACCAACACTATTAAAATGACCATAACTTGGTCTACATAACTCAGAATGACCTGAAATTTTACCCCACGTGCAATAAGACATAGATCTACAAGTTTGTAGTTTTGATCGAAACCCGAAAACCGAGGGAACTAGGTTATCCGGCTAGGTAAAATTGATATATCGGAATCTGACAAATTGCAATAAAATGCAATATACAAGGAAATGAATTTGGTAATATGTACCAATATAAAAAGGCTACAAATGTGACATATTGATAACATTAAAATCTAATTCAACTAGAATGCATCAAGGGTCAACATCTTAGGTTGACTAAAGAAATAATAGAATTCAATAAGTTAATTATTAAGCATTATCATTAAAGACAGTTTAAATGAGTGCTGAAACACTTCAAAATTATGTTTCTCAGTTAGCAAAGACTCAGGGAAGGGGAAGGAAACACTGAGTCAGAGCCAAGAGACAGTTATCAGAGGTTTGTGCATAACTAGTTTTTAACTGATTTTGTTCTGAATATTTCATATGATTAAATGACGTATTTTTCTTATGTATTATGTTTAACAAGCATTGGATTTAATTCAATGATTATTGAAATTGTTATAGTATGTATGAATTTGGCTTTGTTAAATGGTATTTCAACAAATGTTAAGCATTGTTGTGGATTGAATAAATTATGTTTTGGAAAATTGTGATAGAACATGTTTTGAATTGTGATGGCAATTTGCGTGGAAAAATGCAAATTTATGATTTGAATTGTGATGAGCATAAAAATTATTAGATATTGGAATTGACTTTGAATCGAATTGTATTGGGATTTATGCTCACTAAAAGGATTGTGATATTGTTTTATATCTCACTATAGATGATTGACTAGGTTATTACCCGTATCCCTCATTTGTTGAGAAGACAATGGAGTTAGTTGTGTTTTGATTACCATGGTACGTGCACAGGCTTAGATTCTCCTCTTATTAGAGGTTAGATCTAAGTTCTTATTTGTCATGGCCCTTTTGGAAGATTCATTATTGTGATGTGTACTGTGCACGATGATTTGACCTCCCCGACCATAGGGAGTTAGAATTACCCTGAAGATGGCCCTTGTGGATTAGTCTTGCATAGTTAGTGAGATATATAATGGTTTTTGAGATACGGAATGGTTTTTGAGATACAAAATAGTTTTCGAGATACAGAATATTTTTAAATAGTAAAGAAATGTGATTTCAATTATGATTTATGTATAATTGATTTTGTTGGAATTAGTTAAATGGTTAGTTATGATTTGATAAATTGAATTTCGTGATCAAAGTCATTTTATACAAATGATTTACATTATTGGCAATGAATATTTTGAGTTTTGGAATTTGATGAGTATTCAGATTTCTAAATTATTTGCTGTAAATTTTATCAATGCATATTGTACTATGTTTTAAATTATAGTTGTGCACCACTGAGTTCACCACTCAGCGATAGCTTTGTATGTTGTTGCAGGTGAAAAGAGCATAGAGCAATTGAGTAAGCTTCTTTGAAGAGACATTCATATCAACTCCAGGTTTACCCATGTACACAGGTTTTGATGTATGCATGTAATAATATGTATGTAAATTGTTTGAGCAGTTGTATAAAGACTCTTGTAAAACATTTTGGTATGTAATTAAATGTAAATTATTGTAAATGCAAATTTTAGATTTCATTTACTTGAACAGTTTTGTAATATAAATTTTGAGTCTTGTAATCAGTGAAAAGTTTCTTTATGATGAGATTAGTTTGAAAATGAATTGATTGTTATTGAGAATTGAATTGTGAATTGAAATGAAGTTATTGGAGTTTGAGATTGAGAAATATATTTGAAGTGCTTTTTATAGGTTTTTGAAGAACTATTTTATTCAAAATACAGATGGCACTCTGCCAAAATTTTTATAGAAATTACTAATAATTCAAATGTGTTAGCTATTTCACTTCAGTCCAAAAAAATTTTTAACACATGTAAATAGTGCTCACCATTGTAAAAAGAAGTAAGAAAAGTTTTAAAATCCCTTGTAGTGTATTTAGTGGGTTATCAGTAGACGAAGTTGGTAATTCATTAGGTATACTATGGGATCATGTTATGCCTTACAGAGGGGTAGGGTGAGACATGAGAAATCAAGAAATTTGGAGGTAGGAAGAAGAAATAGCTATGGAGGAGGAGAGAGAGAGGGATCGGCCAAGTTAAGGGAAGAAGAAGAAGCTGAAAATTTTGGTCAAGTTTATCTCTTTTATTCTTTCTTTAAGTGCTTATCAAATTCACTTACTTAAATGGAAAAGTTGGTAAAAAATCATCTCTAAAGGTGAAATGACCAAAATGCCCTCAATTTAGCTTAACGAACTAAAATTTGTCTGTGCCAATTTAGAAAATTTTTTTCACATTTTTTTGGCATTCTATCACTATCTAAGGCTCTATAACTCTTCACTAAAGTCCAAAAAATTATTTTATAGGGTTCCCCTCGAGTCTAGGGTTGCTAACTACCTTTATAGTTGCTTCCTATTCCATTATTGCTTCAATTTTCTTAGGATCTACTCTAATCTCATAAGCTGATACTATGTGTTCAAGAAAGGAGATCTCACTCAACCAGAAGTCACACTTGGACAACTTAGCATATAGTTTCTTCTCTCCCAGAGTTTGCAGAACAAACCTCAAATGCTCATCATGTTCTTCTCTATTATTAGAAGACACTAGTATATCATCAATGAAGACCACTATAAACTGATCTAAGTATGGATGGAAGATATGGCTCATAAGGTCCATGAAAGCTGTCGGTGCATTTGTCAATCCAAACGACATTACCAGGAATTCATAGTGCCCATACCGAGTCCTGAATGTAGTCTTAGGTACATCTGTATCCTTTACCTCAGCTGATAATACCCTGATCTGATATTAATCTTGGAAAATATGCCTGCTCCCTTCAATTGATCAATCAGATCATCAATTCTTAGTAATGGATACTTGTTCTTCACAGTTACTTTGTTTAACTACCGGTAGTCAATGCATCACCTCAAAGTCCCATCCTTTTTTTTCATAAACAACACCGAAGCTCCCCACGGTAACACACTGAGGTGTATGAATCCCTTATCTAGCAACTCCTATAACTGGATTTTTAGCTCCTTTAGTTCAGTGGGTGCCATCCTATAAGGAGCAATGGAGATTGGTGTAGTACTCGGCAGTACCTTAATAGCAAATTCTACTTCCCTTTCTAGTGGCAAACTAGGTAATTCTTCAGGAGACATCAGGGAAGTCATTCACAGTAGGAATGTCATGGAAACTAGATCTAGCCTTTCTTTTATCAACCACATGCGCCAGTAGGCTTCACAACTCTTCCTTACCAGTCTCCTTACAACAGTGGCTAAGATGACATTACACAGAAAATCTATCCTTTCCCTTATAATTGTCATCTCATCATTCTCAGTAGTTTTTAATATAATCCTCTTCAATCTACAATCCATTATTGGCTGATGACGTGACAACCAATCCATTCTCAAGATCATGTCAAACTCATGGAAAGGCAATTCAATCAGATATGCCAAGAACTCATACCTTTGAATCCTCAACGGGCAACCTTTGCACACTCTATTTACCACCACACTGTGGCCTAGTTTGTTTGTGACTAAAATGTCTTAGTCACTTTTTTCTACTTGAATTCCCCTTTCCACGGGTAACTCGATGCAGATGTATGATTGTGTGGATCCTGGATCCACCAATACATGCATAGGTATGTCATAGAGAGAGAACATACCCCTGATGACATTTGGAGCGTTCTGCTCCTCCTGAGCTGTCATGGCATACACCCTTACAGGTGCCCTAGCCTTTGGCCTCTCAACTGACTCTATTGTCGGCCTCTGTGATGTACCAGCTACCTTAGATTTACCTGGCCTTCTACCCCTTTGAGCTATAGTCTGCTGATGCTGGAGTAGCTATAGTAGTCCTCCTTAGACAATCTCTGATCTGATGCTCTGTAAACCCACACCGAAAGGAACCCCTAGTCACTCGCCAACATTTCCCCTTGTGCCACCTTTGGCAATGTGGACACACTGAAGAAACTGCTGGCACATGTCCCCTAAACATCATCCCTAGAGAGTTGCCCATTGATGAAGTGGACTGGCCTCTCCTCGATGTGAACTAAGATCTGGGCCTTTGGGATTGGCCCTGACCTTGTGGCTGACTAGTACTCTGGGCAGGAGGACCCCTGAACCTCTTACCAGGAGCAGAGGATGCACTGGTCTGACTTGGACCTCTCTTCTGCTGTCTCTCCCTTTTGCTTTGCTCATTAATTCTAACTCTTTCTACTTTCAGTGCAGCGTCCACTAGTTTTGCAAAATCTGAAATCTCCAAAGCTGTTATCATAATCTTGATGTTGTCATTCAGCCTTTCTTCAAATCTTTTACATCTTTCAGCTTCTATGGGTACTATGTCCCTGCCATACCGACTCAGTCTGAAAAATTCATGCTCATATTCTACCACTATCAGCTGTCTCTGCCTCAAACTGATGAATTCTCTTCTTCTCTACTCTAAGCACACACTGTTGATGTATTTCTTTCTAAACTCTGAAAGAAAGAACTCCCATATGATCTGCTCTGGCTGCACCTCCCTGGATACTGTGTCCCACCACTGGTGTAACACCCTCACTGTAGAAATTTCATACATTCTACTGTTTCGATGATCGGCGTTGATCCGAACAGCTAGAACGTCTAAAAAAAATATTTAGAATAGAGTGAGGAGTCATAAATAACTCAAATAATAATAAGAAAAATTTAGAAAAAAATTTAGAAATAAAATACAATCAAGTTAAATGAACCAGTGCCCTAGCGATAGGTAACCCAGTTGGAAGTTGCGATCCTCGCAGCTAGGAGCCCTAAACCTGAGAGAAAATTCATGAAATAATTTTTGGGACTCCAGAGAAGAGTCATTGAGGTTTTGATGGCATTAGAATTCCAAGAAAATGCTTAGAAAAATTTTTAGATCAGTACAGACGATTTTGGCTTAATAAGCCAAACGGAGGGCATTTTGGACATTTCGTCTATAGAGATGATTTTTTGCCAACTTGTCCAGTTAAGTAAATAAATTATATGAAATAAAATATAAATAAATATTGGTAAAAATTTAATTAGAAATGAGTTAAAGAAAGAAGAAAGGAAAAGAAGAAAGGAAAAGAAGAAAAAAAATAGAATTTAATTAGATTTATGACATAGGATGACATCATTAAAAAGCTTCCCACCAATTAGAATTTGACAAGCCAATTTATAAAAGATAAAAGGGATAAAAATGAACTAAAAATCGGCTCATCTTCCTTTTTCCTTCATGTTGGCCGAACCTCATCCTCTAGCCATCCTCCATTGATTAGCTCAGCAAGCTCATGAAACCCTAAATCCCCACCATATTTCCTCAAGTTCTCAACACAAAAATTTATTCTAGAAGCTTGCTAAGGTGTTTGGGAGCAAAAGGGAGAAGAGAAATTAAAGTTTGCAAGCTTGGAATTTCTTCAAGTTGTGGTTAGTGCACTAAACCTTCTTCCATTCTTTCTTAACTAGTTGACGCATGCTAAATTAAGGATAAATTTTTTGAAATTAAAAGAAAATTTGGTGTAAGTGGGGATTGAAATTTTCAACAGCCTTGGTGACCATAATGTCTTGATTATTTTGATTGACTTTACTTTGTTTAGTGATGATGATTAAGGATACTAAGTATATTAGAAGTTAAATGAAGTGTATTGCATAAATTAAAATTGTTGGAGTTAGGGTTAGTATGAAAATTGGAGATATTGTGTTTGAATGGTTAATTGGAGTTCTAATGGTCAATTAGTGACCATTTGATGAAGTTTGACCCTCAATTGGAAGTAATTGTGGCCTTGAAATTGAAAGTGGTATGCTACCCCCATTGTGCCAGAATACTAGACTTGAGTCTAGTGTATTCCTATGGTTATAACTTGAGCTATGTTACACCAATTGGTTCAAGGACAATTCGAAATGAAACTAGACATAAAATGCCATAAGTTTGATGAAGAAACCTAACCCAGAAAACCAACCTAGGTTGCCCTAAAAATTAGCCTAATCTGGGTGACTAATATGCTGTCCCTGGAAAATGACCAAATGAATAGTGTTCATTCATTTGGTCATAACTCACTGTAGAAATGTCCAATTGACTTGAGATTTATATCAATGAAAAGCTTAGACAATTTAGGACAACTTTTACAAGGGTCACAACTCTAAATTTTGACTAGAACTTAATGAAATTGCCCACCAAACTCAGGACACCAAAACTGCCAGAATGGATTATGCCCAAAAATTTTAGGTACTGCCCTATCCGACCAGTTATGGTATTTAGGCCATAACTTGAGCTATAAAAACTCCAATTGGAGTGATTCAAAAAGGAAATTAAAGAAGACACATAAAGGAACAACTTTGATAAAGAAAAGTTTGTCAAATTTCCACTGTAACAATGACCAATGGAATAGTAAACTTAAGGTATGAAATATGAAAATTTTGAATAACATAAAATAAGCTTTGAAATGGTATTGGAAATCAATGCCAACAAAAATAAAATGCAAAATGTAGTATCTTGGTAAACTTAGGTTCAACAAATCTATTATGTATCAAAAAGTCAACTTTTACGTAGGAATAGTTAAGTGAATAGTAACCTTAATGAAATTAATGCAAAGGACCAAAACTTGAATTGCTAATGATAAATTATATAAATAGTGCAATGAATAAATGAACCATATTAATGTATGAATGAGACATGAGTTCTCATTATTGTAGAAAGGAAAGATGTTTTGAATGTGAATGGTACATGAGATCAAATGAATGTGAATCGTAATTAGTATGAATATTACGATGAATGCATAAATTACCTAGAAATGTGAATTTGGAAATTATGCTTCCACTATAAACAAAATTCGAATCCTATAAAAATATAAATGAAAAATATAATGAAATTATGAAACATATAAACTCTTAATGGTTCTAATGTGCCCATGTGTTGCCTAGACATGTGTGTCAGATTGGATAGATTGGCATGCTAATAGGGTATTGTTTTAGTAGTACTGCGAAAGGCTTTATACTTGTATTCATGGCTTTATGCCCGCACTCATGGCTTTATGCTCGTACTCATGGCTTTTATGCCCGATTATATGTTATCATGGCCTTTTAGCCATACTGACTGCATACATGGTTGATGTTCCATGTCCCATGGTATGACGGCCCGAGGCACCGCGGTGTCCAGTGCTAACGACCCATTTTCCAGTTTAGTCAGCCTGTCATAGGTTACTTGAGCAGTGAAATTTATTGAAATAAGTTAAGAATATTAGCAACTGAAAATATTAGCAATTAAATAAACGAGTAAGAATATTTAATTATTATGAAAGAATTGATCGCTTTTGAAGAGGAATAAATTATAACAAAGGATAGTTAATACTAGATGTGTTATATGAAATTAGATTAAATTCCAGAGTATCCAAATTTTGATCCATTTCCTTTTTTTTTTATTGTATATTATTTTCTTATTTTATTATTGCACCATTAAGTAGCAATGCTTAGTGTTATAGATTTGTTTCCTCACGCAGGTACTAAAGGTAAAGCCCAGTGAATATTAAACAGAGATTTTGGAGTTCTGATCTGCAGAAGTGTCTAAAGTATTCAAGGTTGTCATCTCCTCAGCAATGCATGTAGATAGGGCTCATATTAGTTTGGCTATTTCATATGTAATCAATTTATATATCATGTAAATTATGAAATTATGTAATTATTTTGTAAATTATATAAATTAAGGAAATTTGAAAATTTTGCTTATGTAATTTGAGAATGTTTACATATGAATTATGTATGAATGGAAATACATGGAAATAAATATGTAAACGAAATATATAGATGATGCATGAAATGATGAAGTTTTTATTTTTGAAATATTATTGAAATTTCAAACAGGTGAATAGTAAAACACGTCCAACGTTAATAAAATAGGGGAAACTCCATTAGTTTCTCCGTCGAAAAATAATTTATATTAAAAGATAATAATTTGAAATTTATTCAAGAAATAAAGTAAGATAAGATAGGGTGCTCCAGCACCGAGTGTGACATGCCTTGCTCGGCTACACTATAGTCGGGTGAGGAGTGTCACAACTGGTATGCATCATCTTGAAGTAGGGACATAACACCCTCTAGATTTTGTTCTGGGGTGCAGTGGAGTTGTCTCAATACCCTTCCTGTTCTATCTAGCTAATTTTCAGCTGCCACTGGGTTATTTTCTTTCTTTCCCAGGAAATCTACAACCCCATATTTTCTTAGCTTCTCCAAATGGGACTTCTGTGGTAGTGGTTGGAGCCTAACCATTATCAACTGAAGTTAGAAGCTTCTTGGGGCTAGTTGGTTACTATAGAAGGTTTGTGAAGGGGTTTTCTCTGATAGCTGCTCCACTGACCAAGTTGCTACATAAAAATGTTAGATTTGACTGGAATGACAAGTGTCAAGCCAATTTTGAGAGGTTGAAGGTTATGTTAACAGAAGCACCAGTGTTGACACAACTAATATCTGGGAAGGATTTTGTGATCTACAGTGATGCCTTACGTAATGGGCTAGGGTGTGTATTGATGCAAGAGGGGAAAGTGGTCGCCTATGCTTTTAGGTAGTTAAGGCCACATGAACCCACAAGGCCCTAAGGCAGTGCCCCAGTGATTCCTTTAGACGCGGCAAAAAGCTCTCTGAAAGATAGGAAGCACGTCCCACATCGAAATGGGAGTGGAAAGTAATGATATATAAAATGTGGTAACTAATCACTAGAGACGCCTTTTGGTAGAATGGCCTGGAGAGTTGAAAGAACTCCAGGGTTAAGTGTGCTCGCTTGAGAGAAATCCTAAGATGGGTGACCTTCTAGAAAGTTTTTCATTCCAGCTATGGGACAAAACCATGAGGCTTATGGCCAAAGCAGACAATTCCTCTAGTGGTTGGAGCTTGACCATTATAATTGGTATCAAAGTTGAAAGCTCCCTCAGTACGATGCGACAAGTGAGGACACTTATGGTGGAAGCTGGTGGGCCATAAGGCCCTAAGGCAATGCCCCAGTGATTCCCTTGGACGCAGTGAAAAGCTCTCTGAAAGATGGGAAACACATCCCATATCAGAATGGGAGTGGAAAGTAATGATATATAAAATAGGGAAACTAATCACTAGAGGCGCCTTTTGATGGAATGGCTTGAAGAGTTTGAAGAACTTCAGGGTTAAGCATGCTCGCTTGAGAGAAATCCTAGGATGGGTGACCTCTTGGGAAGTTCTCCATTCCATCTATGAGATAAAATTGTGAGGCTTATGGCTAAAGCGGATAATTCCTTTAGTGGTTGGAGTTTGACCGTTACAGACTGTCCATCTGTATGAAGATGAAAAGCCGTGCTAAAATGGAGTTGTGTGCCTAAGTGTAACATCCTCCCGGTAGCAACTCCGTACATTCTACTGTTCCGGTGACCGGTGTCGGTCCAGACAGCTAGAACGTCCGGAAAAATATTTAAACTAAAGTGAGGAACCACAATTTACTCAAATATTAATAAGAAAAATTTAGTAAAAATTTTAGAAATAAAATACAACCAAGTCAAATGAGCCGGTGCCCAAGCAAAGGGTAACCAGAGGGAAGTTGCGGTTCTCGCAACGAGGAGCCCTAGACCCGGGAAAAATTTCATAAAATAATTTTTGGGACTCCAGAGAAGGGTCATTGAGGTTCCTATGGCATTAGAATGCCAAGAAAATATTTAGAAAAATTTTTCAATCGATACAGATAATTTTGACCCGTTAAGCCAAACGGAGGGCATTTTGGTCATTTCGCCTTCAGAGGTGATTTTTGGCCGACTTTTCCAGTTAAGTAAATAATTAATATGACATAAAATATGAAGAAATATTGCTAAAAATTAAATTGAAATGTGGTAGAAAAGAAAAGAAAAGAAAAATGAAGGAAATTAGGGATAATGACATCACATGATGTCATTTACATACCCTCCACCAATCACCATTCAATAAGTCTTTTTTTAAACAATTAAAAGAGACAAATGGACTCAAAATTCTGCTGTTTCCTTCTTCTTCAGCCAAAACGTGAATCTCTCCCTCTTCTCCCTCCATTGATTTTCAAACAAAAGCTTCATTTCTCATGCTTCCTCACCATATTTCCTCAAGACCCCAACACTAAAATGAATCCTTGGACCTAGAGGAAGTGTTTGGCAGCCAAGAGAGTACAAGAAAATGAAGATTTAACTTGGAAAAATCTGCCCTACAAGAGGTTAGTGACCAAAACCTTAAATTTCAATTCAATTTCATGTTTAAGCACTATATTGGTGATTAAATGACAAAGAAACTTGATGGAAGACATTGGTATGCCATCCCTTATTTTTGGCAGCCATGGTTAGGATTTGATGGTGTTGAATTTAATGAAGTTAAATGGGTAATAGGGCTGCCCACAATATGTATTTGCTAAGTAGATTGATAAAATAAAGTGAAAATGCATGATTTTGAAATTGTTGAGCTAGGGTTTTGGGAGTGAAAATTTGATTTGGCTTGTGGAATGATTAGTGGACATTCTAATGGTCAATTAGTGACCATTTAAGGCAAGTAAATCATAATTTGAAGTGAGCTAATGCATGGTAAACTGAAATGGGGAGGCTGCCAAGAGACAGCAGAAATGAGGCTGTGAGTCCAGCATGTTTGGACTGCCATATCCTTGGCTGTGTAGGTCCAATTGGTGTTTGGCCAATTGGACATGAAACTAGGCTTATAATGGCACATTTTTGCTGAAGAAACCATGCCCAAAAGACCAAAGCAAGAGGACCAAAACTTGGCCCCAATCTGGATACCCTGCAAACAGCCCCTGCAGAAATGACCAAATGAACAGTAACTATTCATTTGGCCATAACTCACTGTAGATATGGTCAATTGACCTGAAATTTTTACAGCAACAAGATAAGATATAGACAAACAACTTTCATGAAGGACACCAATCTAAATTATGCCATTAACCTAATCAAATCATTGAGCAAAGTGAAGTTTACTGTACTGAGATTTCCAGAATTTTCATTTGAGCAGTAATGTTTGGATGGCTATAACTCTCTCTAGAAAACTCGAATTTAGGCGATTCTTGAACCGATGAAAACCTAAGGCATATTAGAACATTTCATATGAAGAAAGTTAGGCCAAATTATGAACTTAACTTGATCAAATTACTGACCAAAGTTGGACCAAAATCTGCCAAAACCCAAAAGTGCAGCATGAACAGTGCACGTGAACAGTAAACTTATTTTGGCCATAACTTGAGCTACAAAACTCTAAATGGAGTGATTCAAAAAAGGAAATTCAACTAGACAAAATAAGGAACAACTTTCATGTTTACCATTTCCTCCAATTCCCACTGTAAAAATAACAAATATAACAGTAAAGATGAAGCACCAAATCTGAAAATTTTGTTCAATTAGCATTAAGCTTAGAAATGGTATTGGCAACCAATACCAACAAGTTTTAAATACAAAATGTGGTATGTTTGGGGGTGTTAAAACCAATACACCTATTTCCTATCCAAAAGTCAACATTTTTGTTGACCAATGAGGTGAATAGTGAAACCAAAACCAAAAATTGGCAATTTTGCCAAAATGACCTAAGCTTTGAGAAAGTGACCAAAACTAACAAGTTTTGAATACAAAATGTGGTATGTTGGGAGTATTAAAACCAATGTACCTATTGTTTATGCAAAAGTCAACATTTTAGTTGACTAATGAAATGAATAGTGACATGAAAACTTGAAATTCAAAAATTGTGAAACTTAAAAATGCAAAATGCCCTAGTAGGCCTAATGTGATTGGTTTGGATAGTTTGGCATGCCAATAGGATATTGTTTTAGCAGTACTGCGAAAGGAAAGGCTTTATGCCTGTATTCATGGCTTTATGCCCGTATTCATGGCTTTTATGCCCGTATTCATGGCTTTTATGCCGATTATGTGATATCATGGCTTTTTAGCCATACTGACTGCATACGTGGTTGACGCTCAAGGCCCCATGGTATGACGCCCGAGGCACCGCGGTGTCCAGGTTAACGACCCGTTATCCATCGCCCAAAGATAGGTTACTTGGGCATGGAAAAATATAACTGTGATTGAACTGATCATTAAAGAAAATATGAAAATTAAGTATCAGGAATGATTACCAAAAAAACAAAGAAGCTCAAGATCATGAAGAAAATAATTAACGAAATGCATGAAGAAGTTAATATCATAAAACATGAATAGCCCTCGACTAAACAATAAGTTAGTAATTATTCATTTATTATGAACACAATAGCAAGGAAATTATTATCTTTATTTGCATATTATATTTTCTTGTATTATTGGCACCACTAAGCTTTATGCTTAGCGCGTCACTTTTGCAACGCGTAGGTACTGAAGATTTGGACAGAGAGGGCCCGGAGACCACCCATTCGGTAAGGCGCCACGATTCTGCATAGTGTCCGTGTCACCTCAACTTCTGCAGTGCATTGGTAGGACACTAGGTGTCATTTTGGCATTCTGTAATAAATTTTGATTTTCTCATATGTAATGAAACTTATGTAATGTATTTTGATTTTTATGTAAATAATGCAAATTTGTGTTTGTAAATGGAAAAGTGAATATTGATCTGTAACTGGTACATGATTATCAAATGAGGTGAATGATTGAGAAATGAATGTGAACTGAAAAATATTGAGATTTTGATAAATGGAGTTGAGATGAATGAATAAGAATATAGGAAGTGTTTTTCACAGGTTCCGAAGAACGGTTTTCTCTATTTTTAGCCGGTACTCTACCAGATTTTCTATAAAATTTTCGGAACCTCAAATAAATTATAATTTCGATAAATGGCTTAAATAAATTATATTTCACAAGTTATATTCAAAAGGAAGAATAAAAATGAATTAAGATAAAATAGAGTGCTCGGCACACTGAGTGGCATAACTTGCTCGGCTACACTGTAGTCGGGTAAGGGGTGTCACACTAAGGCTTCTTGTAACTGCTTCCAAAATCTATATGTGAACCTCGGGTCTCTATTGGATATGATGGAAAGTGGGGTTTCATGCAGTCTAACTATCTCACTGATATATAATTCTGCTAGCTTCTCCAGTGAATAGTCAGTCCTAACTGGCAAAAAATGGGCTGATTTCATCAATCTATCTACTATCACCCATACCGCATCATGATTCTTCTGGGTGAGAGGTAAGCCACTAACAAAATCCATAGTAACCCGATCCTATTTCCATTCAGGTATGCTTATAGGTTGTAACAAACTTGATGAAACTTGATGTTCTGCTTTGACTTGATGACGTGCCAAGCATCTTGTCACATAGTCGGCTATGTCCTTCTTCATACTAGGCCACCAGCAGCGAGGCTTTAAGTTATGGTACATTTTTGTGCTTCTTGGGTGCATAGCATAAACACTGTTGTGTGCCTCGTTCAGAATACTAGTCTTCAATTCCTCATTATCTGGTACACACACTCTTCCTTTGTAGTACAAACACCCATCTGGTTTCACCTCATAATCAGTTTCTTTTCCCTCTGGGATTTTGCCCATTATAGCTATTAGCTTCTCATCTACCTTTTGCCCATCCTGAATCTGCTGTAGCAGGTTTGGCCTTACTTGCAACTCAGCCAAAATAGCTCCATCCTGAGCTAAGAACAAATGGGCATTCAGTGATCTCAAAGCTGTGATGGACTTTCTGCTTAAGGCATCAACAACTACATTTGCCTTCCCAGGATGGTAGTCAATCACACAGTCATAGTCCTTCAAGAACTCAATCCATCGCCTCTGTCTAAGGTTGAGCTCTTTCTGGGTTGGCAAGTACTTCTGACTTTTGTGGTCTGTATAGATGTAACACTTTTCACCATACAAATAGTGCCTCCATATCTTCAGTGCAAATATGATCGCTGTTAGCTCTAGATCATGGGTAGGGTAGTTCTTTCATGTGGCCTTAACTGCCTAGAAGCATAGGTGACCACTTTCTCCTCTTGCATAAATACACACCCCAGCCCATTATGTGAGGCATCACTATAGACCATAAAGTCTTTTCCTAAAACTGGTTGTGTTAACACTAGTGCCTCTGTCAACATAGCCTTCAACCTCTCAAAACTTGCTTGAGACTTGTCATTCCAGTCAAATTTGACATTTTTATATAGCAACTTAGTCAGTGGAGCAGTTATCAGAGAAAACCCCTTCACAAACATTCTGTAGTAACCAGCTAGCCCCAAGAAGCTTCTGAAATCAGTTGCATTTCTGGTAGGCTTCCATTCTATCACTGCTTTAATTTTCTTAGGATCCACTCTAATCCCATTAGCTGATACTATGTGTCTAAGAAAGGAGATCTCACTCAACCAGAAGTCACACTTGGACAACTTAGCATACAGCTTCTTCTCTCTCAGAGTTTGCAAAACGATCCTCAAATACTCATCATGTTCTTCTCTGTACTTGGAATAGACTAGTATATCATCAATGAAGACTACTACAAACTGATTTAAGTATGGATGGAAGATATGGTTCATAAAGTGCATAAAAGCTGCTGGTGCATTTATCAAACCAAACGGCATCACCAGAAATTCATAGTGCCCATATTGAGTCCTGAATGCAGTCTTAGACATATCTGCATCCTTTACCCTCAGCTGATGATACCCTAACCTGAGATTAATTTTGGAAAATACGCCTGCTTCTTTCAATTGATCAAATAGATCATCAATTCTGGGCAATGGATACTTATTCTTCATAGTCACTTCATTTAGCTGCCGATAATCAATGCATAATCTCAATGTCCTATCCTTCTTTTTCACAAACAGCACTGGAGCTCCCTATGGTAACACACTGGGACGTATAAACCCCTTATCCAATAACTCCTGCAACTGGATTTTTAGCTCCTTCAACTCAATGGATGCCATCCTATAAGGAGCAATGGAGATTGGTTTTGTACTCGACAGTACCTCAATGGAAAATTCTACTTCCCTTTCTGGTGGCAAACTAGGTAATTCTTCAGGGAATACATCAGGGAAGTCATTCACAGTAGGTATGTCACACAGGTCAAGTTTAGGTTTCCTAGTGTCAACCACGAGTGCCAAATAGGATTCACAGCCTTTTCTCATCAATTTCCTTGCAACAGTGGCTGAAATGACATTAGACAGAGAATATATCCTTTCCCCCACAACTGTTATCTCATCATTCTCAGGAGTTTTCAATGTAATCCTCTTCAATCTATAGTCCACTATTGCCTGATGACTTGACAACCAATTCATTCCCAAAATCACATTAAACTCGTGGAAAGGCAATTCAATCAGGTCTACCGAGAACTCATACCCCTGAATCCTTAATAGGCAACCTTTGCACACTCTACTTACCACCACACTGTAGCCTAGTAGGTTAGTGACTAAAATGTCTTGGTCACTTTCCTCTACTTGAATTCTCCTTTCCATGGGTAACTCAATGGAGATGTATGAATGTGTGGATCCTGGATCCACCAATGCATGCACAGGTATGTCGTAGAGAGAGAACATACCTCGGATGACATATGGAGCATCCTGTGTAACACCCCTATTAGTATAGCCTGGTACATTTTACTGTTCTGAAGACTGGTGTCGGTCCAGACAATTAAGGGGATTAAAACTACATCTAAGACACCTAGATAAGCCCTGAACACAAATAATTAGTAATTTCCAAATAGTTAAGTATAAAGAAGAAAAACAAAACATAAAAAGTTAAATGAGTCGGGAGTCATAGCGATGGGTGACCTTCTCAGGAACGATTGCGAGGTCAATCTAAACTCAAATTTCGAACCGTAAAATATGACATTGCGGCCCTTAGGACTATTGTGAACATAGTGGAAAAGAAAAAAACACAGAAAAGAATTGTTAAGCAGGTTAAATAATTAGGTTAGGGATCCAAAAGAAATATCGAATAACTTGCAAACCGGATTGAACCAGCGAGGGCCAATTTGGTCAATTCACCCCTAAAGCTGACACCTAACCTAACTATCCAATGAAATTTGAGAAAATAAAATTTCAGAATCAAGAATTAAATTAAAGAACTAATGGAAATATAAAAAGAAAAAGAAAATGAAAAATTCAAAAAGTAAAGGCATTATGACATCACTTAAGTGATGTATGCATGACACCAAAATTTATTTAATTTCTAATTTAATTATTTTGAGGATAATTATACTAATAAAAAGACAAAGAAAAAAAGAAAATTTTATTTTTTTTCTCTTCTTCCTTTGCTGTGACTTCTCTCCCTCCTCACCCTCTCTTCCAATTTCCTCCATTAAAGCTTATTATCAAGCTTTTTGAACCCCAAATTACACCATAAATCTTTTGTGAAAAATAGTAGAAAACTCAAATTGAACCTCAAGAAGAAGATTTAAAGAGAAAAACTTGAAGAAGATTTGAAGAAACAAGAATTTAGATGAGCTCCATAAGAGGTAAGCTCTCTTTTAAACTAATTAGGCTTTGTATGCATAGATATAAGCTTGAAGATAAGGATTTAACTTTAGAAAACACAAAAATTATTTATGAATTTTAATGAAAGAAATTCTACCAGACATAGTCCTTTAGAGTTTTGATGGTGTTTAGTTAAATTAACTATGAATTCTTGGTGAATTGATGTTGTATAGATGATGCGTATGTGTAAATTGCACGAATAGAAGAAATTAGAAGATTAGGGTTTTTGAGCCATGGAATTTGGGGGAAAAATTTTGAGAAAATTTGCAATTGATGTATTGGAACCTGATTGAGGTTTGAAATGGTCATTTGGAGTCATTTGTGGTGTGTTTCAATTGATAGAACCAAAGTGCAATTTGGATTAGTTAGGATTCATATTCTGATAGCTTGACCTAAGTTCCTTTCAGGGATCAAAACTAAAAATTTACCAACCCAATTGGTATAAGACCAATTGGGAATGAAACTAGACAAAAAATGGCACATTTTTCATTTAGGAATCATGCCTAGAAAGTGACCATAACTTAGTGAACAATTATGCCAAATCCAGAATTGAGCAAACTGACCTGTTCAAAAATGACCAAAGGAACAGTAGTTACATAAATGACCATAACTTGGTCTAGGAAGGTCCAAATGACCTAAATTTTATACTGAAAGAAAGCTGAGACATAGCCCTACAACTTTCATGAAGAAAACAAACCCAAACTTTGACCATAAGCTGTCCAAAAATTCACATGTAGTCAACCCACAAAAACTGCCATTAACCAGTAAATGCCCAGAATTCTGGGTAACACCAAATCCGGCCAGCCATGTTCAAATGGCCATAACTAGGGCTAAAAAACTCCAAATGGAGTTATTCAAAAAGGGAAATAAATTTAAGACAATAATGAACAACTTCTATGAAAAAAATTAGCCAAATTACCACAGCAACATGACCAATGGAACAGTGCAAAACAGGGCACCAAATCTAAAATTTTGAAATTTCACCTAAGAGACTTAAGATTTGAGGAAAACAACCAAAACCAACAAGTTAGGTAACCAAAATATGGTATGTAGGTGAAATTAAAATTCCCATACCTATTAAGCATGAGAAAGTCAATAAAATGACTTGAATAGTAACATGAATAGTAACCCCAAAATACAAATTTCAAAGAACGTCAAATTAAGCATATTAAAGTTAGATTTGAAATTATTTTTGGACTTATGATAATTTATGGTACTAAAACACTGCAAAATTGTGTGTTTTAGTGGAAAAGAATATCGGGAAAGAACCCGAAGCATCAAGTCAAGGCCAAAAGGTGACTCGTATAAGGTTTGTGCACAACATAGAAATTTCTGTAAATTTTCTTTTGCAAGTTGTTTTGAATGAATTGTGATATTAAATTGTGACTTGATTATATTGAAATGTTTATTATGCTTTTGACTTAAATTGTTGAAAGTTTACTTGTATGTGTTTGAAATGGCAGTAAATGTTTGATAAATTGATAAGATAGTTTTGAAATCACAGTGTCATGATCATATAGTTGAATGTCTCACTAGCATGACTAGTGGGACAAATTAGTTTTTAATTTTGATTCCTTCTTTGGCTGAAGTGTTGAGTTGTGTGCCAGTAGTTGAAGAAATTTAAATGGGTACCCATATATTTGAGCTATCTAGCCTTGTGATTCCTCATAAGCTTTTGGCTATTGAGATAAGTATTGTTTCGAATGGCATGATATAATTGTGTGTTTTTATGAAAATGATTTGAGACTTCCTAAATGAAATTGTTTGGACTAAAAATTTATAAATTATGTTTTGCATCTATCTTTCATTTTCAGTAATGTGTTTGAATAAATGTGATTTAAATTATGCATAAATGTTATTTTAGTATGTTGTGCACCACTGAGTCATAGTACTCAGTGATGGCTATTATTGCTGTCGCAGATATAAAGATTAGAGGAGCAGTAGAGTGAGCTACTAAGGATATTGAAGCTACACCCCTGAAGTTTTGTCGGGTATATTTTATACCCTGATTGTAACATTTATTTTGATGTATACAAATATATGTACATGTATAAACTATTCATGAGCAGTTGCATAGAGTTTGTAATAATATTATTTTGGATTTGCTAATGTAAAGTGGTTGATAAATGTAATTTGCTTTTACTTTAATGAAAAATGAATGGAAATATTGAGTACTATTTTGATGACAATTAAATTATGAATTATTGATTTGAATTTTGGAGTTTAGAAATGATATTGAATTGTGTTGAGGAAGTAGCGAATTTGATGAAAAATAATTATTGGAAGTATTTTTACAGGTTTTTTAAGAACAGTTTTCTTAAAATATAAACGGCACTCTGCCGAAATTTTTCTAAAATTTACGTAAAAATAAAATGAATAAAAATTTAAACTAGTTTTAAAACTTTTATTAAATATAAGAAAATGCTCACCACTTCTAAAAAGTAAGAAAATGGTTTTAAAATCCCTTGTAGGGTACTTAATGAGTTATTGATAGTTGAAGTTTGGTAGTTCATTAGGTATTCTATGGGATCATGTTATACCATACAGAGGGGTAAGGTGTGACATCCTGCTCCTCCTGAACCCTCACGGCATAAGCATTGGCTAGTACCCTTGCCTCTGGCCATTCAATTGCCTCTAATGTCGGCCTTTGTGATGTACAAGTCGACTCAGACTTACCCGGCCTTCTACCCCTTTGAGCTGCAGGGGCAAGCCTATCTACTTGTGCTGGAGCAGCTATAGTAGTCCTCCTTGGACAATCTTTGATCTGATGCTCTATAGACCCACACTAAAAGCAACCCCTAATCACTCACCAACATACACCCTTGTGCCACTTATGGCAGTGTGGGCAAGCCGAAGAGGCTGCTGGGGCTAGTCCCCTGAACACTATCCCTAGAGAGCTACCCACTGATGCTGTGGACTAGCCTCTCCTTGGTGTGAACTAAGATCTGGGCCTCTAGGATTACCCCTGACCTTGTGGCTGAGTAGAACTCTGAGCAAGAGGACCTCTGAACTTCTTACCAGGTACAGATGATGAATTGGTGTGACTTGGACCTCTCTTTTACTGCCTATCCCTTCTGCTTTACTCATTAATTCTAACCCTCTCTACTTTTAATGCAACTTCAACCAATTTTGTGAAGTCTGTAATCCCCAAAGCTATTATCATAAGCTTGATGTTGTCATTCAGCCCTTCCTCAAACCTTCGGCACTCTTAACTTCTGTGGGTACTATTTTTGTCCCATATCTGCTCAGTCTGACAAACTCTCTCTCATATTCAGCTACTGAAAGCTATCTTTTCCTCAGATTGATAAATTCTTTTCTTCTCTCTTCAAAATACACACTACCGACATACTTCTTTCTAAACTCTGTGAGGAAGAATTCCCATGTGATCCAATATGGCTATACTTTCCTGGATACAGTGTGTCACACCCTACCCCTCTGTAAGATATGGCATGATCCTATAGTATACATAACATATTACCGTACTTCACCTACCGATAATTTATTAAATATACTACAAGGGATTTTGACAAAACAATTCATTTTTAAGTTAGGCTTGGTGTTAAAATTTCCAATTTAGTGTTTTTAATTCAGGTATATTTCATAAAACTTATTTAGAATTAATTGGCCATTTTTAAAATTTTGTGGAAAATCCGCGTGGTGATGGCTAGAACTATATCAAGATAGTTCTTCAAATCTATAAAAATAATTTACAAAAAAAAAATACCATACCCAATTGAAACTCAATCAATTCAAAATTGTTTCAAGTCATATCAATAAATCTCCTCATAATGAAAATAAGTCATTCTTCACAAGACACAGAAAGAAGTTCAGTTGTTTACATTCATCGAAGTAATAACATTAATATTATAGAACTTTTCAAACAATTGACTCAGAAAAAAAAAATATTACTATACTTTACACTTGATTAAAGTCCCAAAACAATATTACAAAATTTTTCGATACAGCTGCTCGAATGTAATTACATACATACAACTACATGAGTACATCAAAACTTAATACATAAGGGTATACCTATGCTATACCCATAGACAACATCAATTCACAGCTTGAAGTGTCCTCACTCAACTGCTATATCTTCTCTTTCACCTGCAACAGCATACAAATCTATTACTGAGCTGTGAACTCAGTGGTATAAACAAATAAATTAAAACTCAATATAAAGCATAATTTATCAAAACATATCAAATCACATTTTATTGATCTATAAAAATAATCCAAGATTTGTCAATCAAAACAAATCCTTTATTTTTAATCACATGTTATTTAAATCTTTCTATTTCCAGAAAATCATCATAATAAATTACAATTATTGACAAAACATTTATCATATAATCACAGTTTAAGGGTGTTGCCAATAATTTTCACAATTGGACCCATGACACAAAATTTCACAATCAATGTCGCTTTGTACAGCATGATAAAGTAAACTCTCCCAATAACCAAGGCTAAAGGGAGGAACAAAGACTAGCTAGTATATATGAGTACTTATCCAAACTCTTCCTCAACTGGCAAGCCAGAGAGGAAGGAACTCAACCCCAATAAGTGGAGATATCTCACTAGACAAGCTAATTGGAACACAAAGCATATTTCCAGGTCAACTTTGATTTTAAAACATATTTAAAGAAATTTCATTCACAAAATGCATTTATAAAATAAATAAATACATTCAATTATAATAAATTCATGCATAAGGTTGGCAACACATCAAGTGTACAATTCACAAATTTCAAACAATACAATAAATTCTTAAGTACACAAAGGTATTTGTATTTAAATAATACAAGGTCAATTCCATATATTTAAAGTCCATAATTACAGAGAAAAACAAAATTCATTCATCTAAAGTTCATTTAAATCAAATCCAATTTTAAAACATAGGAAAGAGAATAGTTGTGCACAAACCTTATTTGACTTCCCTATTCTTGACTTAATCCTTCCCTTCCTTGGAAGGCTCCTTTCCAACTAAAACACATAATTAAAGTGTTTCAATAACCTTTCAAACCATTTCTAGTAATAAATCCAACAACTGAATTTTTGCATACTTAATTTTACTTATAAATTCTCCTAAGAGTTAAGTTCTTTGTATTTGGTATGTTTATGGTTACTATTCACATTACTATTTATTCAAAATGTTGCCTTTTTCATAATTAGTAGGTATAAATTTTCTAAACACATGATCCTACCACATTTTGGGTCATAATTTTGTTTGCATTAGTTGCCAATTGCAATTCAAGGCTTATTAGTATTAATCTCCAACATTTTAGTTTTTATCTCTAATGTTTACTGTTCCATTGGACCAATCTACAGTGGAAATTTAGCTAAACTTTCTTCATCAAAGTTGTTCCTTAATGTGTCAAGTTTAATTCCCTTTTTGAATCGCTCCATTTGGAGTTTTGTAGCTCAAGTTATGGCATTTTTACCATCATCGTTAAATCCTTAGCCGCAGTTCCCATAATCGTTATCTTACTATCTTTATCCATGACCTAGCTTATGGGCCACTGTGCTCCCTCTTGTTCACTTTTATTTAACTAATTACTTATAAATTTATTCCTTTGCTTGATAGAACAGTTGAAAATACTCTTACAATTTTAAATTCCATGATTTGATTTCTCACACTGTCCCAACTTTGACTTACTCTAAATTTCGCATTTCCGGATTCTATACCGTAATAATTATTCCCCTAGTGTCATCCCTTGACCCAACTGTTATGTCAAAAGTTTTTACCTTTATGCCATTCCTAATAAATTATCTACACTGCAATATTACTCTGGATTGGTCCTTTGAGCACTATGGCTAATACTTCTAATATTCATGATATCTCTTTATCACGTTTAGACCAACTATTCAAATTTCCACTTCTAATATATATATATATATATATATATATATATATATCGATATCCTATAGCTTATTTTTCATTTTGTTCTGTAATCATTACTTCCTCTTCTACTAAACTATAAACTATCCTCTAATACCTTAAAAAGGTAGTCTACAGAATTATCCTTTTTCTCTTGCCATTCAAAAGTTTTGCACTATCATGATCCGATCCAATATAATCCTTACATTGGGAATTATGCTCTTCCTAAGGAATACCTATGTTAATTATTTTCTATCACACTACTGCTCCCATTAGAATATCATTTCTCAATCATTTCATAAGTTATAATTATCATCCATAGCATCCTGTCTCTTTCAGGGAAACAAATCATACCTTATGCTTTGCTACTACCCTAATAAGATACTATTTTTCACTAAGCTTTCGGCAGAAGGTCCATTGCAATACTAAAACAACTATAAAGCCCATATCAAAGACCGAATGACCTCACCTAATCGGTGTTATCTTTAATTTATGACTATATTGAATTGTCTAGTCTTATAGCAATTTTTGATGTAATGTAACTTGTACTAGGGTGACTAAGTCGTTGACTCTCGCTACCATGCAACCATGATATTCTAATTCTAGGGTTTTAAATCCCTAGGTAGGATTTTCAAACTCATTTCTAGTAATAGAACTTTGTTCTGGCATATCTGTACCAGGGTGAAAGCCATTTGCAACTATTCTTATCTTGGGGTACTATCAGGTAGCACATAGCTCTACACAATAAATCCTAAGTCGGTACTGTAATCTGTAACTTACAGCACAAACATCAAGAATATTGCATAGTTATTATGATACATCCCAATAGATCAAACATCCTTATATTTTATCCTTCTCGAGTCCACTAATATCTTAAACTTATTTTGATTATGATATTCACTGGCATCTATCAGCAGTAATTTCTTTACCCTCATCTAGAGCAGATATATTACTATAACTCACTTTTAGGTCCTCTTGCCCTACACTAATTAGGCTCACTAATTAACTTTATAATTTATCGTATTCTATGAGATGTCTCTCACTAGCAAACTTTTCAAAAACTGATTCCAATCACACTTTTTGCCATAGCTCTTATCCTAAAGAACTCGTCACTAATAAATCAAACTTTATTTCCATGCAAGGGAATAACAGTAGAACATATAATTTTAGTATGCTGGAATCAAATAATACATAATCATTCCTTCCAAAAATTTAAAACATACTGGCAACTACGTCTGAAGCCTTTGCTTATTCCCCATGGTGCATGGCGTACACCCTAACTGGTGCACCCCTCTCTTCGGGTTGATCCAGTGTGCCTTGGTTGCCAGAAGTGTTGCCTCTACCTCTACCTCTGCCTCCATTAACTATCTGTGAACCTCTAGAAGTAGAACCTTGGACTGATCCTTATGGTATAGTATGGGGCATAGGTCGACGTACTCTAGTACAATCTCTGGCAAAATGCCTAATTTCACCACAATTATAATAGGCTCCAGTGACCTTATAGCAAATACCCCCATGTAGCTTGCCACAGGTGCGGATAGGAAAAGAACTCCTGGTTTTCTGCCAATTAAATCTTAGTGGTCTTTGTCCTTTAGATCCGCCTCTGCCGTATCTATGAATTTGGGGTCCCTCAAAATCTTTTCTCTTCCCCCAGCTGCTGCTTAAACTTTGGCCAGCAGGCTTCACACCCTTCCCCTATTCATACTGCCTTTGTGGGGGTTGGGTTTGTACTTGGGCTTGGGCCAATAGATTATCAGTCATTTGTTAAAAGAAAGTGGCCATCTACTGGGCCATTTGTGCAGTAATTTGTATAGGAGGGATAGGTGCAGCCTGACCTTCGATACTCTGAGTAGTTGGATCCTCACCTTGTATTTCAGTTGCAACAGACTATTCTATTGTCTTATTTTTCTCTTCCATATCTATTCACAGGACTTTCTATCCCCTGAACAACCAACATAAGGAGATTTCTCCCCGTTAGTTCATATTTATGATGTAAATGTACTATATGTATCAAACATTTGAGCAGTTGTATCATGCATTGCATTCATATATTGCATTTCATCACCTTATTATGTCTAGAAAATTTTTGCAAATTTTGAAAATTTTAGACTTTTTCAAAAAGCTTTTAACATAGAATTGTAACTAAAACCTTAATGAGCTAATGATTGGACTCTCTAGGAAGGAGGAATGAATGTAACTGAATGGGAAAAAAGGCTTTAATATGTTGTTTGTGAAGAACTTAATCACCTAAGTGGAGTTAAACTCCTTCGTAGACATTAATTTATCATATTGAACTTGTAAAATTAGGAGAAAACTTTTGAAATACAAGCAAACCTAAAAATGCCTCACCAGCTCTAGAACATGTCTCTTAGACCTATTGAGGTGAAATCCTAGCATATGCTTGATGAAGAGATGATTAAGGCATTCTTTGATATATAGCCTCACTAAGCCTTAGCCACCCTTAATTAAAATATATATCCCATGTACCTAATTTGAAGCCTATATTTACCCCTTAGAATTTATTGCTTACCCATATTATTTACCTAGCCCCTAGCCTAAACACCTACCCTACCCTTTTGAGGAAGCTAAATGCGTAAGTAAAAGGTATATTAAGTGCAAAAAATATAAATATATTTGGGGAGAGGATGTAGAACTCAAGAAAGAGTGCAAGTGTGCAATTGAAATAAAAGAAAAATTTGCATTTCCAACCCAGCAAAAGGAATGAGTTTGGGGGAGAGGACAAAAGGGACATAAATAAAATAAAAAAAAAAAGGGAAGAAGAAAAAGAAGTTCCAAGATTAGTATCATGGAAGCATGCTTGGCACTATAAAAACCAAAAGCCCCTCTTCTCCATACAAAATTAATAGAATAAACTTAGTATACTTAGTATTTTATGCATACATGTTATCCTCATATTTGCATTCCCTAAAAACCTTTCATTGGCAACCAAGTCATTATCACTTTAGCCCCATTACAACCCTTTTAAAGACCTTTTGATCTTTTGAAAAGTGTATGCTATATTAGTGGAGATAGAAAATTGAGATATGCCTATGGAGTTGGAATTAAAATACTATAAAATATACTCAAAATATTTAATAAATAATGAAATTATGTGCCCATGTATTACCTAGATACGTGTGTCAGATTAGATAGATTGGCATGCCAATAGAGTATTATTTTAGCAGTACAGCGAAAGACTTTATGCATGTATTCATGGCTTTATGCCCGCATTCATGGCTTTTATGTTTGATTATGTGTTATCATGGCTTTTTAGCCATTCTAACTACATACGTGGATGATGTTCCGCATCCCATGGTATGACAGCCCGTTATCTAGTTTAGTTAGCCTGTCATAGGTTACCTGGGAGTGTAAATTATTAAAATTATTTAAGCATATTAGCAATTAAAAATATTAGAAAGTATTAAATAAAATGTAAAAAAGAAATTAGTAATAGAAACATCATAGTAAATCAAATTGATTCCTGAATATTTAAATTATGCTCTTTTTTTCTTTATTTACATATTATTTTTCTTGTTATATTATTGCACCACTAAGCAGCAATGCTTAGCGCGAAGGGTTTGTTTCCTCGCGCAGGTACTGAAGGTAAAGCCCATCGAATATTAAATAGAGATTTTAGACTTCTGATCTACAGGAGTATCTAAAGTATTCAAGGTTGTCACCTTCTCTGCAATACATGTAGATAGGCCCCATATAGATCATAATTTGTATGCTGTATAAAATGCTTAGTTATAGTATTATAATGTAGATTATGAAAATGTAATTAATAGGTATGTGATATAAATTAATAAATTAGTTAGTTCATATGTGATTAAATTATATATCATGTAAATTAATGAAGATTGAAAATTTTCATATATGAGTTGAGCATGAATGGGAATGTATGGAAATGGATATTAATGAAATTGTGTGGATTTCAATACGAAATTGAAATATATAGATGATGCATGAAATGATGAGATGATTATGAGAATTATTGATGATATTTTTATGATAAAATATTATTGAAAATTTCAAACAGGTGAATAGTAAAACACATTAAACAATAATAAAATAGGAGAAACTCCGTTAGTTTCTTCTTAGAAAAATAATTGATATTAAATTAAAAGAATTCAAAATTTTTAAAGAAATAAAGTAAGATAAGTTAGGGTGCTCCGGCACCGAGTGTGACATGCCTTACTCGGCTACACTGTAGATGGATGAGGGGTGTCACAAAAACAAATGAACAAAGTTGGGAGAATGAAGAAGCTTCATGGGAATTTGAACCTAGAGAAGAAGTTGAGCTTAAAGAACAAAATTCCTTTGAAGATGACTTACCAGTAGAATTCCCACAAGAACAGGAGTTACTTAAAGAAACAAGTGAAACCTGAAGTTAAAGAAAACAACTCCTTTATAATGTTGAAGGGTCATTAGAAGAGTGCTCACATGAAGATAGATTAGTGGTGAAGGTGATAGATGAAGAAATTGACAAGACTATCAACTTGAGCTCATTAATGATGTTTACACATACACCACCAGAAGACTCTTTTCTATCATGGATACCTCCTGCATCATCATATATCCTCCATGAACTAAAGTAGCCCTCATCCCAAGCATATCACTCGGAACCATGTGTTATTCATGCAATGTGCAATCTTATTCCAAATCTTGCCAATCTTGAGGGTACCACAAATTAAGACCCATATGTGGTGTTACATGATAACTACTATGGGCAAAAGCCACTCTTTGATTAGCAATTCTAAAAGGGTCAAGATAATAACCTTTAATTAGCACTTCTTGGGAGGCAACCCAAGTTTTAAATTTAATCTTTTCATTTTTTTTATTTCTTTCTTTTATTTATCACCCTCCTAAACTTAATTTTGATATTTGTTCACTTTGTTCGTTTAAGAAACACTTGAAAGAGCAATGGAGACTAAGCATACAAATCTTTGAGGGAAGGCATGCTTCAAGGGGGAGTATTCTATATCCATTAGTTTTTCCTTGTTATTACATTTATGATGTTGCTCTTGACCTGTTTATGATATCTTGATGACATTGAGAATAATGTCAAATTTGAGTTTGGGGGTGCATTTCATGCATTGGATTCATATATTGCATTTCATCACCTTATTATGTCTATATTATATTTGTGCGTAAAAAATCTAGAAAATAAAAACTTGTTATGCTGGTTTTTCAACCACCACAAGTGCACGGATCACTAACAAGTAATAAAGTGATGAGTAAAGTATCGTTCCCATGAGGACCGTGTTGAGTACCAAACTATAGTGATTTTAATTATCTAGATGATCGAATTTTAGAGAAATAATAATTATATCTAAATTGAAAGAAATAAAGTCTAAATAATTAACTAAAATAAAATACTAATGGACAAAGACATTCTAGAGCTAGGGATTCACACTTTAATTAATTATAGAATCAATCTAATTCATTCAATAATTGGGAGATTATTACTTTGATGGAAATTAATCCTAAGTTATCTTAAGTCCTCTCTTAAGGCACCCAAGGTGTATTTTAATTAACCCGTGGTGATTAAATTAATTAAAACCCATTAAGATCTTTGATTAATTTTGAAACTCCATAAAGGCCATCAACCTATCTCTAGGTCAGATTTTCTAGGTTCAAAATCTCAATTTTCTAATATTAATCTTCACCTTTCAGTCCTTTAATTAATATCTGTAATTAATACTAAGTGAGTACCAATACATAGCATGCATTAAAATCTCAAGAGATTGAATCAAAGAATAAAATACTCAATGTAATAAATAAAATCAAACCAAATCCATAATGAAATTGAGTGCTGCACCCTAACCCTAGAATAAAGAACCTACTCACCCATAGTGAGCTTTACAATCAAGTTTATAAAAAGATACAGAGAAGACATGAGAAGAAAATAGAGTGAAAGAACCTAGAAAGAGAGTTGCAGCCTTGGACTTTGGGACTTCAGCTAAAAATCCCTTCTAGCAATCTTGCAGATCTTATTCCGCCCATGCCTCCCTTGAGGTTGATGTGCCTCCTTGAATGTAAATCAGCTCTTGAATGTTAATTCTCCTCTTTGGGTGTAAATTCTCTCCTCTCCCTCAATTCCTAACTTGTTCAATTTTTATTTGGTGTAAAAACCCTAATTTCAGAGTCCTAGAAGCATTAGAAGTCCATCCGGGTCGTGTTGGAGCGAAGAAAAGTCACATCAGAATTGCTGTCAGGGAACTTTACACGGGCCGTGTAGTGATACATACCCCGTATAAATTTCTGCTTTCACGTTTTCTTCAGTCTAGAGAGTTACAAGGGGTCCAGGAAGTTACACGAGGCAGGTTACACGACCCGTGTACTGCTTTTGGCCCTGTATTCTTCATGTTTTGACCTCTATATCTCTTTCAAACTCATCTTTGATTCTAGAACCACATAAAAACACATGATAAAATATAAAAAATCAATGAATTGAGTCGGATTAACATGCTTTCTAAAATAATAATGAAAACATATAAAAATAAACATAAAAGAATACTAAATGCTTATAAAATGCAATAAATGTTAACCTTAAATGTCTATATAATTTGATGCAATCAAATACCTCCAAACTCAAACCTTTTCTTGTCCTCAAGCAAAATAAAACTTTATAAAAACTCATTGAGGTACTTAGAAATATAACAAAAAAAACTTGACTTGCACATAATTAGACAATCTTCAACCTTCATACCAATTCCCACTTTCAAGGCATAGGGACCTCAACAGTTGTCCGCTAGAACCTCACCCCCTTCATGGTGTTTTAACTAATTATTCCTCTATACAAGGCCATTAATAAGTCACAAATAACCTGTTTTATCAGGATAGACTTATGAAACACTTACTTCCCCAAGTTGCCTCTATTGAGGATGATTGTGGTAAGTTTGATTTAATTCTAACTCCATAAGCATATCTCAATTTTCTATCTCCACTAATGTAGCATACACTTTTCAAAAGATCAAAAGGTCTTTAAAACGGTTGTAATGGGGCTAAAAGGATAATGACTTGGTTGCCAATGAAAGGTTTTTAAGGAATGCAAATATGAGGATAGCATGCATGCATAAAATACTAAGTATACTAAGTTTACTCTATTGATTTTGTATGGAGAAAAGGGGCTTTTGGTTTTTATAGTGCCAAGCATACTTCTATGATACTAATCTTGGGACTTCTTTTTCTTCTTCCCTTTTTTTTTTCATTTTATTTATGTCTCTTTTGTCCTCTCCCCTAAACTCATTCCTTTTGCTGGGTTCGAAATGCAAATTTTTCTTTTATTTCAATTGAACACTTGCACTCTTTATTGAGTTCTACATCCTCTCTCTAAATTTTTTTTTTGTACTTAATATACTTTTTACTTATGCATTTAACTTCCTCAAAAGGGTAGGGTAGGTGTTTAGGCTAGGAGCTAGGTAAATAATATGGGTAAGCAATAAATTCTAAGGGGTAAATATAGGTTTCAAATTGGCTACAAGGGATATATATATTAATTAAGGGTGGCTAAGGCTTAGTGAGGCTATATATCAAAGAATGCCTTAATCATCTCTTCATCAAGCATATGCTAGGATTTCACCTCAATAGGTTTAAGAGATATATTCTAGAGCTGGTGAGGCATTTTTAGGTTTGCTTGTATTTCAAAAGTTTTCTCATAATTTTACAAGTTCAATGTGATAAATTAATGGCTATGTGAGGCTATATATCAAAGAATGCCTTAATCATCTCTTCATCAAGCATATGCTAGGATTTCACCTCAATAGGTTTAAGAGATATATTCTAGAGCTGGTGAGGCATTTTTAGGTTTGCTTGTATTTCAAAAGTTTTCTCATAATTTTACAAGTTCAATGTGATAAATTAATGGCTATGAAGGGGTTTAACTAGTTTAACCCCACTTAGGTGATTAAGTTCTTCACAAACAACATATTGAAGCCTTTTTGCCCTTTCAGTTACATTCATTCCTCTTTCCTAGAGAGTCTAATCATTAGCTCATCAAGGTTTTAGTTATAATTCTAAGTTAAAAGCTTTTTGAAAAAGTCCACAATTTTCAAAATTTGTAAAAATTTTCTAGATTTTTGACGCACAAATATAATATATACATAATAAGGTGATGAAATGCAATATATGAATGCAATGCATGAAATACACCCCCAAACTCAAATTTGACATTGTCCTCAATGTCATCAAGATATCATAAACAGGTCAAGAGCAACATTATAAATGTAATAACAAGGAAAAACTAACGGATATAGAATACTCCCCCTTGAAGCATTCCTTCCCTCAAAGATTTGTATGCTTAGTCTCCATTACTCTTTCAAGTGTTTCTTGAACCTACAAAGTAAAAAAATATCGAAATTAAGTTTAGGAGGGTGATAAACAAAAGAAATAAATAAAAAAAATGCAAATACTAAATTTAAAACTTGGGTTGCCTCCCAAGAAGTGCTAATTTAAGGTCATTAGCTTGACCCCTTTTAGAATTGCTAATCAAAGAGTGGCTTTCGCCCATAGTAGTTATCATGTAACACCACATATGGGTCTTGATTTGTGGTAGCCTCATGATTGGCAAGATTTGGAATAAGATTGCACATTGCATGAACAACACATAGTTTGGAGTGATATGCTTGGGATGAGGGCTGCTTTAGTTCATGGAGGATATATGATGATGCAGGAGGTGTCCATGATAGAAAAGAGTCTTCTGGTGGTGTGTGTGTAAACATCATTGATGAGCTCAAGTTGATAGTCTTGTCAATTTTTTCATCTACCACCTTCATCTCTGATCTATCTTTATGTAAGCACTCTTCTAATGACCCTCCAACAATAAAGGAGTTGTTTTCTTTAACTTTAGGTTTCACTTGTTCTTTAAGTAACTCCTGTTCTTATAGGAATTCTATTGGTAAGTCATCTTCAAAGGAATTTTGTTCTTGAAGCTCAACTTCTTCTCTAGGTTCAAATTCCCATGAAGCTTCTTCATTCTCCCAACTTTGTTCATTTGTTTCCTCCTCATAGAGTGATAGCTCATTGTTCATCATAAAGTTGTTAAAATTTTCTAATGGAGCTATCGCCTCTTCAAGTCCCACTCCCTTCTCTGATTGCAGCTCAAATGGTTGGTGTGCAATATTATGTTGATAGATGTCTAGAGGGTATTGGTGACTCTAATCCTGCAGTGAAGGATCCCAATGCCAATGGTAATCAAAATCTGCCATGTCATTCAATAAGTGAATGGCATCCTCATGGTTTCTTTGAAGAACATGATCACCGGTAGCCCAAGCCTCATAATCTACCCAATTCCTTGTCACTTCATCCAGACCGTTATAGAAATTGAGAGTGAGTTCATAGTTTGAAGGGCTATGATTCAAAAATTGCTCTACCAATTCATTGAATCTTCTCCAAGCCTTATAGAATGGTTCACTATGTTGTTGAATAAAACTTGTGAGGACTTATTGATGAAACATCTCAATATACCTCACAAGAAAAATAAGTAAAAAAAAAAATTAGACAAGAAATAAACCATAAAAGAAATAAGAATGTCTAGAGTAACCAAATCACTAATCGTTCAATATCAAGCACCGGTCCACGACAACGGCGCCAAAAACTTATTATGCTGATTTTTCAACCACCGCAAGTGCACGGATCTCTAACAAGTAATAAAGTGATGAGCAGAGTATCGTTCCCACGAGAACCATGTTGAGTGTCAAACTATAGTGATTTTAATTATCTAGATAATTGAATTGTAGAGAAATAATAATTATATCTAAATTGAAAGAAATAAAATCTAAATAATTAACTAAAATAAAATACTAATGGACAAAGGCATTATAGAGCTAGGGGTTCACACTTTAATCAATTATAGAATCAATCTAATTCATAATTGGGAGATTATTACTTTGATGGAAATTAATCATAAGTTATCTTAAGTCTTCTCTCAAGGCACTCAAGGTGTATTTTAATTAACCTAAACTCTACTTTCGTGGTGATTAAACTAATTAAAACCCATTAAGATCTTTGATTAATTTTGAAACTCCACAAAGGTCATTAGCCTATCTCTAGGTTGGATTTCCTAGGTTCAAAATCTCGATTTTCTAATATTAATCTTCACCTTTCAGTCCTTCAATTAATATCTGTAATCAATACTAAGTGGGTACCAACACATAATATGCATTAAGATCACAGGAGATTGAATCAATGAATAAAATACCCAATGTATTAAATAAAATCAAACTAGATCCATAATGAAATTGAGTGCTACACCCTAACCCTAGAATAAAGAACCTACTCATCCATGGTGAGCTTTACAATCAAGTTTATAAAAAGATACAGAGAAGACATGAGAAGAAAATAGAGTAAAAGACCCCAGAAAGAGAGTTGCAGCTTTGGACTTTGGGACTTCAGCTGAAAATCCCTTCTGGCAATCTTGCAGATCTTGTTCCTCCCTTGCCTCCCTTGAGGTTGATGTGCCTCCTTGAATGTAAATCAGCTCTTGAATGTTAATTCTCCTCTTTGGATGTAAATTCTCTCCTCTCTCTCAATTCCTGACTTGTTCTATTTATATCTGGTGTAAAAACCCTAATTTCAGAGTCTTAGAAGCATTAGGAGTCCATCCAGGTTGAGTTGGAGCGAAGAAAAGTCGCATCAGAATTGCTGTCTAGGGACTTTACAAGGGCTGTGTAGTGAGACATGCCCCGTGTAAATTTATGCCACTTCATTTTTCACGTTTTCTTCAGCCCAAAGAGTTACATGGGGTCCAGGAAGTTACACGGGGTAGGTTACATGGCCCATGTACTGCTTCTGGCCCTGTATTATTCACGTTTTATTCTAGAACTACATAAAAACACCTGATGAAATATAAAAATTAATGAATTGAGTCGGATTAACATGCTTTCTAAAATAATAATGAAAACATATAAAAATAAACATAAAAGAATACTAAATGCTAACAAAATACAATGGATGTTAACCTTAAATGTCTATATAATTTGATGCAATCATTGTACTTATCGAAAAATTATTTCAAATTCACAATTCAAATTTTACATTAAAAACTAGCTTTGATACCACTAAAACATGTCACTCCCTACCGCTCCGTAAGATATGGCATGATCCCATAGTATATCTAATAAATTACCATACTTCGCCTACTAATAATCTATTAAATATACTACAAGGGTTTTTGACAAAACAATTCATTTTTAAGTTAGGCTTGGTGTTAAAAATTTCAATTCAGTGTTTTCAACTCAGGTATATTTCATAAAACTTAAATAGAATTAATTGGGCACTTTTAAAATTTTGTGAAAAATTTGTGTGGCGACGGCTAGAACTATATCAAGACAATTCTTCAAATCTGTAAAAATAATTAGCAAAAAAAAAAAATACCACACCAATTGAAACTCACTCAATTCAAAATTGTTTAAAGTCATATAAACAAATCTCATCATAACGAAAATAAGTCATTCGTCACAAGACACAGAAAGAAGTTCAGTTGTTTACATTCATCGATGTAATAACATTAATATTACAGAACTGCATGAGTACATCAAAACTAAAATTAACATTACTATACTTTACATTTGATTAAAGTCCCAAAATAATATTACAAATTTTTCTTTACAATTGCTCAAATGTAATTACATGCATATAACTACATGAGTACATCAAAACTTTATATACGAGGGTATACCGATTTTATACCCGTAGACAACTTCAATTCACAGCTTCAAGTGTCCTCACTCAGCTGCTATATCTTTTCTTTCACCTGCGATAGCATACAAAGCTATCACTGAGCGGTGAACTTAGTGGTGCACATAAATAAATTAATACTCAACATAAAGTATAATTTATCAAAACATATCAAATCACATTTTATTGATCCATAAAAATAATTCAATATTTGTCAATCAAAACAAATCCTTTATTTTTAATCACATGTTATTTAAATCCTTCTATTTCTAGAAAATCATCATGATAAATTACAATCATTGACAAAACATTTATCATATAATCACATTTTAAGGGTGTTGCCAACAACTTTCATAATTCGACCCATTACACAAAATTTCATGATCAATGGCGTGTTGTACACCACGACAAAGCAAACTCTCTCAATAACCGAGGCTAAAGGGAGGAACAAAGACTAGCTAGTATATATGAGTACTCATCCAAACTCTTCCTCAACTAGCAAGCTAGAAAGGAAGGAACTCAACCCCAATAAGTGGCGGAGATATCTCAACAGATAAGCTAATGAGAACATAAAGCATATTGCCATGTCAACTGTGCTTTCAAAACATATTTAAAGAAATTTTATTCATAAAATGCATTTATAAAATAAATAAACACATTCAATTATAGTAAATTCATGCACAAGGTTGGCAACACATCAAATGTACAATTCACAATTTTCAAACAATACAATAAATTTTTAAGTACACAAAGGTATTTGTAAATCATACAAGGTCAATTCCACATATTTAAAATCCATAATTGCAGGGAAAAAAAAATCATTCATCTAAAGTTCATTCAAATCAAATCCAAATTTAAAACATAGGAAAGAGAATAGTTGTGCAAAAACCTTATTTGACTTCCCTATTCTTGACTTAATCCTTCCCTTCCTTGGGAGGCTTCTTTCCAACTGAAACACATAATTAAAGTATTT
This sequence comes from Hevea brasiliensis, assembly GCF_030052815.1. NCBI lineage: Eukaryota > Viridiplantae > Streptophyta > Magnoliopsida > Malpighiales > Euphorbiaceae > Hevea > Hevea brasiliensis. The sequence continues at coordinate 57,258,859 of NC_079493.1, forward strand.
CAATAGCCTTTCAAACCATTTCTAATAATAAATCCAACAACTGAATTTTTTCATACTTAATTTTACTTATAAATTCTTCTAAGAGTTAAGTTTTTTGTATTTGGTATGTTTATGGTTGCTATTCACATTACTATTTATTCAAAATGTTGACTTTTTCATAATTAGTAGGTATAAAATTTCTAAACACATAATCCTACCACATTTTGTGTCACATTTTTGTTGGCATTAGTTGCCAATTGCAATTCAAGGCTTATTAGTATTAATTTCCAAAATTTTAGTTTTTATCTCTAATGTTTACTGTTCCATCGGACCAATCTACCGTGGAAATTTAGCTAAACTTTATCCATCAAAGTTATTCCTTAATGTGTCTAGTTTAACTCCCTTTTTGAATCACTCCATTTGGAGTTTTGCAGCTCAAGGTATGACATTTTTACCATAATTTGCAGTACTGGTTAAATTCCAGAATTCTAAGCAACTTTTTGATTCTGGCTATTTTAATAACCTAATTTTGGTTAGCAATTTGAATGTGTTATGGTCAGAATTTGGGTTTGTGTTCTGCATGAAAGTTGTTCTATTATGTCTAAGCTTTCCAATGATTGAAAAATCAGGTCATTTGGACTTCTCTACACAATGTTATAACCTTCTGAACATATACTGTTCATTTAGTCAATTCTGGCCATAATTAGGGCACCAATTCCGGATTCAACCCAATTTTAAGTCAACTTGTTGTCACTTTTTGGGCAAGGTTCCTTCATAAAAAATGTAGCATTATGACCCATTTCATCTCCAATTAGCCGCACACCAATTGGAGCAACAAAATTCAAATTATAGCCTTTTAAATGGACAGACGTCAGGCTGTCCAGAATCCAATAACACCATACCATAAACCATTCTCAATTCTATTCATCAATTTGCATTCATAAGCACACTAACTGACCAAAATTAAGCCTCAAAACATCAATTGGTCGATAATTTTCAAAATCTCCAATTTCTTCCAAAACCCTAACCACCATAAACCCTAATTCTCCCAATTTCCTAATTCATACAAATTCACTTCACTAATCATGTTCAACACCTTATAAAACATCACAAAGCATGCTTAATTGAAATCAAACTCATCAAATCCCTCACCCCTACAAGTTGGCAAAATTTGATCCCTCTAGCAACATGCACAATTTTTCAATTTTCTAAGCAATTCTCCCTTATTCAACATTATTTCTACAAATATAAACCAATTTAGATGTAGAGAGAGACTTACCTTATATGGAGCTTTTCAATCTTCTTAATCTCTACTTATTTCTTAAAATTCTCTCTTCAAATCTTCTTATCAAGATGCAAACCAAGTTTTTGTTCTAATATTTGTGAAATTTAAGGTAAGAAGTTAAGGTTTCTAAGCTTGTAAATGGGTGTTAATGGAGGAATTTTTGAGAGAGTGAGAGAGAGGAAGAGAGACGGCTAACATTGGAAGAAGACAATAATTTTTTTTTCTTTTTAATTTTCCTTTTATTTATGTGTAATTATCCCTAGATTTCCATAATTTAAAATTATAAATTTATTATGTCATGCATGATGTCATAATTCACTTTAACTTTTAATTTTTCTTTTCCTTTTCCTTTTCTTCCATAAACCTCTTTATGTTTTTTATTCTTTTTCATAATTTTAATTTCCTACATTTTAATGTATATTTAGGCTAAGAGTCACCTCTAAGGGTGAATTGACCATATCGCCCCTTATCGGTCTAATCAATTTTTCTAGTAACACTAAGTTACTTCCTGAACTCTGATTCAATTATTTGGGCTTATTCTCTATTCTTTTCTTTGGTTTTCACGATACCATTAGCTTTGCAATGATCCTTAGGCCCGAGGTGTCATAATTTCCCACACGAAATTAGGATAGAACTGAGCTCGTCATCACTTCCTGTTTCGATCACCCATTGCTGGGAGCTCGGCTCGTTTAACTGATTATGCTTTGTTTTTCTTATTTCCATTTCACCTTCATATAATTTCTATTAATTTTTATTTATGGCTTTTCTAGATGGCTTAAATATGGTTCTAAACATCCTGACTATCCGGACAGACACTAGTCACCACAGTAGTAAAATGTATGAAACTGTTTAATGTGAGGACGTTACAATTCTCCCCTCCTTAAAAGAATTTCGTCCTTGAATTTTGCCTAATGTCAGTCTCTAATAATCATAGGTTTTGTCTTCTTATGTTCTTCTCATATTTCTATGCGGCTTCTTGGCTTAAATGATGGTTCCATAGCACATCAACCAAAGGTATATATTTATTTCAATTCTAGAGGTAAGCAAATCTATATGCTAATGGACCCACTCTTCCTAGGACCCTAGGACCCCATATGGTCCTATGAAGCAATAACTTAGTTTTCTCCTTTTTCCATAATCTCGTGATTTTCTTTCAGGGGAAAACCTCCAAAAATACTTTATTATTGGTATTATCTTCAATATCTCTCTTACTGTTGTTCTATCAATTATTTTCATTTATGTTTCCTTATAACGTGACTTTATTGGTCTTGTTCAAGATACTTTAGTTAAATCCTTGGTCGCAGTTTTCATAATCATTATCTTACTATCTTTATCCATGACCTAGCTTATGGGCCATTATGCACCCTCTTGTTCACTTTTATTTAACTCATTATTTATAAAATTATTCCTTTGCTTGATAGAACACTTCAAAATACTCTTATAATTTAAAATTCCATGATTTGGTTTCTCACACTTTCCCACCTTTGACTTACTCAAAATATCGCATTTTTGGATTCTATACCATAATAATTATTCCCCTAGTGTCATCCCTTGATCCAACTGTTATGTCAAAAGTTTTTACCTTTTTGCCAATTCCTAATAAATTATCTACACTGGAATATTACTCTGGATTTGTCCTTTGACTACTCTGGCCAATACTTCTAATATTTGTGATATCTCTTTATCACGTTTAAACCAACTATTCAAATTTCCACTTATATATATATTTTATCTATCGATATCCTATAGCTTATTTTTCACTGTTTTGTAATCATTACTTCCTCTTCTACAGAACTATAAACTATCCCTAAATACCTTAAAAAGGGAGTCTACAAAACTGTCCTTTTTCTCTTGCCATTCAAAAGTTTTGCACTATCATGATCTGATCCATTATGATCCTTACAATGGGAATTGTGCTCTTCCTAAGGAATACCTACATTAATTAATTTCTATCACACTACTGCTCCCATTAGAACATCATTTCTCAATCATTTCATAAGTTATAATTATCATCCATAGCATCCTGTCTCTTTCAAGGAAATAAAATCATACTTTATGTTTTAATGCTACACTAATAAGATATTATTTTTCACTAGGCTTTAGGCAAAAGGTCCATTGCAATGCAAAACAACTATAAACCCCATATCAAAGATCGGATGACCGCACCACAATCAGTGTTATCTTTAATTTATAACTATATTGAAATCTCTAGTCTTATTACAATTCCCAATGTACTGTAACTCGTGTTCGGGTAATTAAGTCATTGACTCGCGCTACCTTGCAACCATGATTTTTTGATATTCTAATTCTAGGGTTTTAAATCCCTAAGTAGGATTTTCAAACTTAGTTCTAGTAATAGAACTTTGTTATGTCATATATGCACCAGAGCGAAAGCCATTTGCAACTATTCTTATCTTGGGGTACTATCGGGTAGTACGTAGCTGTACATAATAAATCCTAAGTCGGTACTGTAATCTGCAGCTTACAGCACAAACATCAAGAACATTGCATAGTTACTATGATATATCCCAATAGATCAAACTTCCTTATATTTTATCCTTCTCGAGTCCACTAATATCTTAAACTTATTCTGATTATGGTATTCACTAACATCTATTAGTAGTAATACCTTTGCCCTCATCTAAGGCACATATATTACTATAACTCACTTTTAGGTCCTCTTGCCTTGCACTAATTAGGCTCACTAATTAACTTTATAATTTATCGTATTCTAGGAGATGTCTCTTACTAGCAAACTTTTCCAAAACTGATTCCAATCACACTTATTGCCGCAGCTCTTATCCTAAAGAACTCGTCATTAATAAATTAAACTTTATTTCCATGCAAGGGAATAGCAATAGAACATATAATTTTAGTATTAGCATGTGGATGAGTAGAGCCATAATTAAATAATACATAATCATTCCTTTCAAAAATTTAAAACATATCGACAACTACGTCTGAAGCCTATGCTTCTTTTCCTTGGCGCATGGTGTACACCCTGACTGGTGCACCCCCCTGTTCGGGTTGATCCAGTGTGGCTTGGCTGTTAGAAGTGTTGCCTCTACCTCTACTCTGCCTCCACTAACTATCTGTGAACCTCTAGAAGTAGAACCTTAGACTGATCCTTCTGGTGTAGTATGTGGCATAGGTCGATGTACTCTAGTATAATCTCTGGCGAAATGCCCAATTTCACCACAATTATAACAAGCTCCAGTGACCTTATAGCAAATACCCCCATGTAGCTTGCCACATACATTACAGGTGTGAATAGGAAAAGAAATCTTGGTTTTCTATTGATTAAATCTTGGTGGTCTCTGCCCTGTAGATCCGCCTCTGCCATATCTATGAGTTTGGGGTCCCTCAGAATCTTTTCTCTTCCCCAAGCTGCTGCCTGAACTTTAGCCAGTAGGCTTCACACACTTCCCTTATTCATGCTGCCTTTGTGGGGGTTGGGTTTGTACTTGGACTTGGCTCAACAGATTATCAGCCATTTGTTGAAAGAAAGTGGCCATCTGTTAGGCCATTTGTGCAACAATTTGTATAGGAGGGACTGGTGCAGCCGGACCTCCGATACTTTAAGGTGTTAGAGCCTCACTTTGCACTTCAGCTACAACAGACTGTTCTATTGTCTTATTTTTCTCTTCCATATCTATTCACAGGATTTTCTATCCCCCTGAACAACCAACACAAGGAGATTTCTCTCCGTTAGTTCATATTTATGATGTAAATGTACTATATGTATCAAATAGATGAGCAGTTGTACTTATCGAAAAATTACTTCAAATTCACAATTCAAAATTTACATTAAAAATTAGCTCTGATGCCACTAAAACATGTCACACCCTACCCCTCCGTAAGATGTGGCATGACCCCATAGTATACCTAATAAATTACCATACTTCTCTTACTGATAATCTATTAAATATCCTACAAGGGATTTTGACAAAACAATTCATTTTTAAGTTAGGCTTGGTGTTAAAAATTTCAATTCAGGTATATTTCATAAAACTTATTTAGAATTAATTGGGCATTTTTCAAATTTTGCAAAAAATCTGCCTGGTGACGGCTAGAGCTATATGAAGACAACTCTTCAAATCTATAAAAATAATTTACAAAAAAAATAACATATCCAATTGAAACTCAATCAATTCAAAATTGTTTCAAGTCATATCAACAAGTCTCATTATAATGAAAATAAGTCATTCATCACAAGACACAGAAAGAAGTTCAATTGTTTACATTCATCGAAGTAATAACATTAATATTATAGAAATTTTCAAACGATTGACTCAAAAAAATAATATTACTATACTTTACATTTGATTAAAGTTCCAAAATAATATTACAAAATTTTTCTGTACAACTGCTCGAATGTAATTACATACATATAACTACATGAGTACATCAAAATTTAGTATACAAGGGTATACCTATGCTATACCCGTAGACAACTTCAATTCATGGCTTCAACTGTCCTCACTCAGCTGCTATATCTTCTCTTTCACCTGCGACACATACAAAGCTATCGCTGAGCAGTAAACTCAGTGGTGCACAATAAATAAATTAAAACTCAATATAAAGCATAATTTATCAAAACATATCAAATCACATTTTATTGATCCATAAAAATAATCCAATATTTGTCAATCAAAACAAATCCTTTATTTTTAATCACATGTTATTTAAATCCTTCTATTTCCAGAAAATAATCATAATAAATTACAATCATCGACAAAACATTTATCATATAATCACAGTTTAAGAGTGTTGTCAATAATTTTCACAGTTGGACACATGACACAAAATTTTATGATCAATGCCGCGTTGTACACCACGATAAAGCAAACTCTCCCAATAACCGAGCCTAAAGGGAGGAACAAAGACTAGCTAGTATATATGAGTACGCATCCAAACTCTTCCTCAACTGGTACGCTAGAGAGGAAGGAACTCAACCCCAATAAGTGGAGGAGATATCTCACTAGACAAGCTAATGAGAACACAAAGCATATTGCCATGTTAACTATGGTTTAAAACATATTTAAAGAAATTTCATTCATAAAATGAATTTATAAAATAAATAAACACATTCAATTATAGTAAATTCATGCACAAGATTGGCAACACATCAAGTGTACAATTCACAATTTTCAAATAATACAATAAATTCTTAAGTACACAAAGGTATTTGTATTTAAATCATATAAGGTCAATTCCACATATTTAAAGTCCATAATTGTCGAGAAAAACAAAATTCATTCATTTAAAGTTCATTCAAATCAAATCCAATTTTAAAACATAGGAAAGAGAATAATTGTGCACAAACCTTATTTGACTTCCCTATTCTTGACTTAATCTTCCCTTCCTTGGGAGGCTCCTTTCCAATTGAAACACATAATTAAAGTATTTCAATAGCCTTTCAAACCATGTCTAATAATAAATCCAACAATTGAATTTTTTCATACTTAATTTGCTTATAAATTCTTCTAAGAGTTAAGTTCTTTGTATTTGGTATGTTTATGGTTTATATTCACATTACTATTTATTCAAAATGTTGACTTTTTTTATAATTAGTAGGTATAAAATTTCTAAACACATGATCCTACCACATTTTGGATCACAATTTTGTTGGCATTAGTTGCCAATTGCAATTCAAGGCTTATTAGTATTAATTTCCAAAATTTCAGTTTTTATCCCCAATGTTTAGTGTTTCATTGGACCAATCTACAGTGGAAATTTGGCTAAACTTTCTGCATCAAAGTTGTTCCTTAATGTGTTTAGTTTAACTCTTTTTTTGAATCATTCCATTTAGATTTTTGTAGCTCAAATTATGTCATTTTTACCATAATTGGCCGAATTGGTTAAATTCCAGAATTCTAAGCAACTTTTTGGTTCTAGCTGTTTTGATAACCTAAATTTGGTTAGCAATTTTAATGTGTTATGGTCAGAATTTGAGTTTGTGTTCTGCAAGAAAGTTGTTCTACTATGTCTAAGCTTTCAAATGATTCAAAAATTAGGTTATTTGGACTTCTCTACACAATGTTATCACCATTTGAACATATACTGTTCATTTAGTTAATTCTGCCCAGAATCAGAGCACCAATTCCGGATTCAACCCAATTTTAGGTCTACTTGGGGTCACTTTTTGGGCTAGGTTCCTTTATAAAAAATGTATCATTATGACCCCAATTTCATATCCAATTAGCTTCACACCAATTGGAGCAATAGAATTCAACTTATAGCCTTTTAAATGACAGCGGTCAGGCTGTGTAGAATCCAGCAACATCATACCATAAACCATTCTTAATTCCATTCATCAATTTGCATTCATAAGCACATTAATTGACCAAAATTAAGCATCAAAACATTAATTGGTCAATAATTTTCAAAATCCCCAATTTCTTCCAAAACCCTAACCACTATAAACCCTAATTCTTCCAATTTCCTAATTCACACAAATTTACTTCACTAACCATGTCAACACCTCATAAAACATCACAAAGCATGTTTAATTGAAATCAAACTCATCAAATCCCTCACCCCTAAAAGCTGCCCAAATTTCATCCCTCTACCAACATGCACAATTTTTCAATTTTCTAAGCAATTCTCCCTTGTTCAACATTATTTCTACAAATATAAACCAATTTAGATGCAGAGAGAGACTTACCTTATATGGAGCTTTTCAATCTTCTTAATCTCTACTTATTTCTTGAAATTCTCTCTTCAAATCTTCTTATCAAGATGCAAAACCATGTTTTTGTTCTAATATTTATGGAATTTAAGGTAAGAAGTTAAGGTTTCTAATCTTATAAATGGGTGTTAATGGAGGAATTTTTGAGAGAGAGAGAGAGAGGAAGAGGGACGGCTAACACTGGAAGAAGACAATAATTTTTTTTTCTTTTTAATTTGACTTTTATTTATGTGTAATTATCCCTAGATTTCCATAATTTAAAATTATAAATTTATTATGTCATGCATGATGTCATAATTCACTTTAACTTTTAAATTTTCTTTTCCTTTTTTTTTCTTCCATAAACCTCTGTATGTTTTTTTATTTTTTCATAATTTTAATTTCCTATATTTTATTGGACATTTAGGCCAAGAGTCACCTCTAAGTGTAACACCCTAGGCAAATCCCACATCGGCAAAACACGGGAGAGAAGCTGGGTTTATAAGTTGGCGGTTCATAACCCCTAGCGAAGCATTTTAAAACCGTGAGGGCTTTAGCCCAGAGTTGACAATATCACTAGTGGGCCGGGCCGTTACATTTGTGGTATCGGCCCGGCCCACTAGTGATATTGTCCACTCTAGGCTAAAGCCCTCACGGTTTTAAAATGCGTCGCTAGGGGTTACGAACCGCCAACTTATAAACCTAGCATCTCTCCTGTGTTTTGCCGATGTGGGATTTGCCTAAGGTGTTACACTAAGGGTGATTTGACCATATTGCCCATTATTAGTCTAATCAATTTTTCTAGTAACACTGAGTTACTTCCTGAACTCTGTTTCAATTCTTTGGGCTTATTTTTCTATTTTTTCTGTGGTTTTCACAATACCATTAGCTTCGCAATTATCCTTAGGCCTGAGGTGTCATAATATCCCACATGAAATTAGGGTAGAACTAAGCTCACAGTCACTTCCCGTTTCGGTCACCCATCGCCGGGACCTCGGCTCGTTTAACTAATTATGCTTTGTTTTTCTTATTTCTATTTCATCTTCATATAATTTCTATTAATATTTATTTATGGATTTTTTAAGTGACTTAAATATGGTTCTAAACATCCTGACTATTCGAATAGACACGAGACACTGAAACAGTAAAATGTATGGAACTGTCCAATGTGAGGGTTTTATGCTGTGTCCCACCACTGATATGATCATCTTAAAGTAGGGACACAGCACCCTCTAGGTTCTGCTCTGGGTTGCAATGGAGCTGTCTCAGTACCTTTTCTATCCTGTCTAGCCAGTTTTCATCTGTTACAGGGTCATCCTCTTTCTTTCCCAGAAAGTCCACAGCCCCAAATTTTCTTAACTTCTCCAAATGGGACTTCTGGGATGACTGCTGAGGTGGTGTAAGGGCCCCAGTCATCTGTGTAAAAAAATCGACCATTTACTAGAACAAGGCCTACTGAGGCTGTACAGGTGCCTCTGGTGCTAGTGGAGTAGGTTCTCCCCTACCTCTAGTTTCAGCCATGGGTGGAGCATGACTTTTCACCTCTTCCTCAACTGCTCTCTGTTAAGTAGGATTCATATCCTAACCAAAATAATCAAACACAAACAGATCTGCATTAGTATCACCTTAATATCACCTCAACTTTTACAAATGCAATGTATGGTATGAACTCTATCTAGACCCAAAAACGCCTAAATCGTGCTTTGATACCACTAAATGTGACACCCTTTACCGGTCTACAGTGTAGCCGAGCAAGGTATGTCACACTCAGTGTTAGAGTGTTTTAACTTATCTTATTACAATTCCTAGATCTTAATTTAGTCATTAAATTGCTTTCAAGTGAGGTTTATATCATGAATTGAAATTTTGATTAATTTGAAATTTCAAAAAAAATTTTGCAGAAAATTCAGCAGAGTGCTAGATAAAAATTGAAAGAACAGTTCTTTAAAACCTATTAAAAACACTTCCAATATTATAACACCCTCACTGTAGCAAATTTCGTATATTCTACTGTTCAGGTGACCGGTGTCAGTCTGGATAGCTAGAACGTCTGGAAAAATATTTAGACTAAAGTGAGGAGCCAAAATTAACTCAAATAATAATAAGAAAAATTAAGGAAAAATTTTAGAAATAAAATACAATGAAGTTGAATGAGCCAATGCCCTAGTGATGGGTAACCTAGTGGGAAGTTGCGGTCCTCACAGCTAGAAGCCCTAAACCCAGGGAAAAATTCACGAAATAATTTTTGAGAGTCCAGAGAAGAGTCGTTGAGGTTTCTATGGTATTAGAATGCCAAGAAAAAAGCTTGGAAAAATTTTTAGATCGATACAGACGATTTTGGCTCTTTAAGCCAAACGGAGGGCATTTTGGTCTTTTCGTCCTTAGAGATGATTTTTGGCCGACTTGTCCAGTTAAGTAAATAATTATTATGACATAAAATATGAATAAATATTGCTAAAAAAATTAATTAAAAATGAATAAAAAAGAAAGAAAAAGAAAATGAATTAAATACCTAATATTAACATCATAATGATGTCATTTAAAAATTTCCACCAATCACATTTAGACAACCACTTAATTAACTAATAAAAAGAGATAATTGAGACCAAAAAAATTAAAAACACCATCTGCCTTCTTCTCCCTCAAACCAGCCGAACTCCTTCCCTTAACCCAAACCTCCATTAAAGCTTCATCAAGCTTCACATCCCACTTAGTTTCACCATAAATCCACTCAATCCCTTCACTAAAACTCTTCCTTGCACCTTAAATCACCACTAGGTAGCAAAAAGAAGAAGGAAAAGGAAGCTTTTGCAAGCTTGGGAGTTAGCCCCAACAAAGTTAGTGCCTTATTTTTCTCTCTTACATCTTTATTTCTTATTAGAACAACAAATTAAGTAATGAATTGAAAAAAATTTGAAGCAAACTATACATGTTAGGGTTTCTTCAAATTTCAGCAGCCATGAACTTCCATGAGTTTGATGGCTTTTAATGGACTTAAAATGATGTAGGGATGTCCCTTGATATATATAAGTTAGATAAAAATTTTAGTTATATGTATAATGCAAGATTAGAGAAAATTAAGAACTAAGGGTTTTGAGCAAATTGGAGTTTTACTCCTATAATAGTGTAGGAACATATTAATGATCAGTTAGTGACCATTTGGTAAGTTTTAAACTTAATATAAAGTGAATTGAGCCATTGAATGTTGGAAAGGGTAGGCTGCCTTGAGTGCCTTGGAGGTCTGGATGTGAGTCCAACATGTTTGGGCAGTTATAACTTGGGTTGTGTAGGTTCAATTGGTGATTTATTCTCCATTGGTTAGAACTATGGATTGGCAACTAATGCCAACACTTTTGGGAACCAAAATGTGATAAATTTATGTGATTAGGACTCATGTAGCTATTATGCATTGGAAAGTCAATAATTTGACCTAAATAGTAAAATGAATAGTAACCTTACATGTAAAACATGAAAATTAAATCAATAATTTTGTAATATGCCCTAGTACACCTAGTAAGATTGGTTAGGATAGGTTGGCATGCCAATAGGGTTCAGTTAGTAGTACTGCACATGGCATTATGCCATTCTGTGATTTTATGGGTTTTAGCCATTCTGATATTATGGTGATAGTATACCTTGTGCCTAATAATTATTACAGCTTATTAGCTGTTCTGTTGTACATCGGGAGATACATATGTGACCGATGGTGTGACGGCCTGAGGTACTTGGTACCCAGTGTCAGTTTACCCGTTTATGCAGTCCAGTCATCCAGTATAGGTTACTTGGGCAACCAAAAATGGAAGTTGATAAATTTAATGAAATAATGGATATAACAAGTATCAAATAAATAAGACTACAAATAATTACCAAAAAATTGTCTGCATGAGACATCAATATATATACACTTCATATTTATTTTCTTTTAGTTCTTTTTATTTTATTATTAGCACCACTAAACATTATTGCTTAGCGCGTTGCTTTTTACCACGCGTAGGTTCTGCAGAGACTGACAGAGAGCCCAGTAGACCACAGACTGGGAGAGGCTGTCCACAGTTTTGCATAGTATCCATGTCACCTCAGAGACTCCAGTGCATTGGTAGGACACTAGGTCCCATTTTGGTATTTTGTAATTAAACTTTTATTTTCTCATATATAGTTGAGACTCATGTAATATATTTTGGTATTAATGTAAATATTTGTAATTTGTGTTTATAAATGAAAATTGAGTATTTATTTATGATTTGTACATGATTATCATGTGAAATGAATGAATGACAAATAGAAGAATTTTTGAGAAATGGTTGAGAAATATTGAGATTTTGTTGATATAATGGAGTTTGAGAATGATTGAAAATGTATAGGAAGTATTTTTTACAGGTTCCGAAGAACTGTTTTCTCTATTTTTAGCAGGCACTCTGCTGGATTTTCTATAAAATTTTCAGAACCTCAAATGAATTTATAATTTCAATAAATGACTTAAATGAGTCAAATTTCACAAATTGCATTTCATCACCATAAAGAAATAAATTAAAGAAGGATAAAAATAATTGAGATAAAATATGGTGTTCCGGTACACTGTGTGGCATATCTTACTCGGCTACACTGTAGACGGGTAAGGGGTGTCACAAATATATATATATATATATTATCTGCAACTCCAATAAAAATCAACACAATTTCAATATATCTCAATTTATCATCTCAAAATCACAATTTCATTCATCCCATGCTATCACATAATTTGTGCTCAATCTCATAAGAAATACTCAAATTTTATTAATTTACATAATTTACAATAATTACACAGGTTCATAATTTTACAATACAAAATGAATATATAATACAAAATGCAAAACTACTAACAAGCCTAATGAATCCTACCCCAAAATACACTGCAGATGTGGTGACATTGGAACATAATGCAGATCTGGACGCTCACCCAGTCTAAGGTCTGGTGGGCTCTCTATCTGTCTCACTAATACCTACGCGTGGTAAAAAGCGACGCACTAAGCAATACAGCTTAATGGTCCTAATATGAAATGAAAATAACTAAAATAAATAAATATGCAGAAATTTTTTTGTTATTTCATGCAGAATGGATTTCTGGTAATTATTCGTAATATTATTAATTTAGTACTTTGTATGTTCATTATTTGGTTATAAATTTTTAAAACTTATTTTTGTGGCCCAAGTGACCTATACTAGTTGACTAGACTAAATAAATGGGTAAACTGGCACTGGGTATGTCACAACCTACCCCTCCGTAAGGCATAACTATTAGTAGTAAGCCCTAGAGCATATCATTTAGTATGTATCTTGTACATATTTTTATTAATAAAAGGCATTTCCACTTTTCCATTTACATAATATATTTCTGTGTAATAGAAAAGGTCCATTGATATTTTGTTAGAAATTATATTCTTAAGTTGTTAAGAATATGAGTGACAATATTTCTAGTACAAAGTATCATAAATAGGTTCACAATCGAGGATACTTCATAATAAGGACATGACTTATCCAGAAAGATTGTATTCATGTTTGTTACCAAGTTATTTATATGAGATATAAATAAGATGGAATGGTGAGTCCCATGCCATATAGCAAACATGATATGAACTTATAAATGATAAGTAGGCCGAACCAGTGACACTTATGATAAGCACATGAAGTTTACTCTTGTCAATGTTTTGTCATAAATCATATCAGTGCATATAATCTTTAGACTTGAGATAGTACAGTTATCTTGTATATAGGTGGTTTGAGTTTGATACTGCTTTCATATTTGTACTGTGTATGGGTATATGGGCATGTGTTGGCTCCTACTAGTTATATATGGAGGTAGATGTTGATCAAGATGGAATCTGTTCCTCTAAGTAAATAGAGATAAAATCCTATGTTCATTTAATTGTTCTTGATGTTTCAAGTTCCTGGCCAGGACAGATAGATTTATTCAGAAAAGAGTTTCTGATGAGAAAATCTTTTTAATCAAGAACTAGAATTAAAAGAGAACATAATATTCATAGCAAATGGAGTTTGACATAAACCATGACTCCAGCTTGAGTTGGGATTTTGTAACAAAGAGATTCCTGTGCATGGTAACATATGATTATAGGTTCATTTAAGGTAAACCTTATTACTGATTGGGTAGCCATGGCATGCTATGCTAGGTGTTAACCATGGCATGCTATGCTAGGTGTTAACCATGGTCTATGAGGTGCATAAAATGATTTAGAGAAATCATTTATGGTAAGAAAGAGTTCTGATGATATTAAGAGTTGACATCATATCTCATTGCCAAATAGTGATGAGCCTAGTAAGTCACACACATACACAAGTTATCACCTAATTAAATATGATTTAATTAATTAATTAAAGAGTTTAATTGATTAATTAAACAGGTATGGTTTGCAATTAGATTGCAAAGTCCCTAGCATGACTTGAAACCAAATCTAGATTATTGGATGTGTAGTATAAGTTAAATTTATATTTAAAGTGTTTAAATATAAATTTAATTAATGAGAAATTAATTAATAGAGATTAATTAATTAATTTATATTTGATATAAATTGATTAAAAGAAGAGAAATAATTATTTTGGGTTAAGAACTCAAAATTAAGACATAGGGGCATTTTGGTTATTTCACAGGGTGACATGTGGCACAATGAGATGGTGACACATGGCATTACACATAAGCTTGCCAAAAGTCTTTTAATCATGTAAGATGATTAAAATTAAGATTAAATATAGGTTTAACACTTGGGACAATGTGATTGGGTCAATTAAACCTAGAACCAATCAAAGGGTGACATGTGGCAAGGATTTAATGTGTTGACCTAGCCATATAAGTATTGTTATGAATTAAAAACAAGACAACCAGTAGACACTCCTCCTTTGTCACGCCATTTTGAGGCTCTCCATCTACTCTTCTTCATCTCTCATCAATTCAAAGAGAGTAGCCATCAATCTCTTGAATTAAAAATACTAGAAATTATTTCTAGTGTCTTGTTTACATCTTTAATCTCTTAAAAGGCAGAACTTGATTTTCTAATTAATAGAAAAAGCTTTAGAAGCTATTCAAGGGCTGCCATAGGTGTTCTTAGTGTGGACAAGCTAGAGGGATAACATCTGGTGTCCTGAAGATGCATCTCAAAGGTGCAAATACACTGCAGTGCATCAAGAGGTTAGTGTGTTTGTTCTTGATTTAATCTAGGGTTCTAAAATTAATCTGATTAATTTTAAAATCAAAAAGGGAAAACACAGATCCAAAAACATATTAAAAGAGTTTCAATATGTTGTTTATCATTGAAATCAGATAGATAAAAATAAATCTTGCATGATGCATGTGACCCTAGGTGAAAATTTTGAATTCAATGGCATAAACTTGTGTTTTTCATGCTTCCGTTCCTTCAATTGATATCAGAGCCACTATATTTGCCATTTAGATTGTTGATTATATGATTTAATTATGTGTTTGATCATGAGATGATTTATCCATTACTAGTTGCAATGGATATGTGGCGGCATGCTTGAAGAACACCATCAATGGTGCGCATGGTTTGGCTTCATCGGTGGTGCAAAGGTTTGGCTTCTTAATTTTCAATTGTTGTATGATCTAAAAGCTCATCCTATGTCTAATTAAATTGTTTAATTAGAATTTTAATCACACAATTTAATTTTGATTCAAATAAGAATTTTAAAAAATTATTTGAATGTGATTCAAATCTGAATTTTAAAAGTTGTTTGAATGTGATTCAAATATGAATTTTTAAAGTTGTTTGAATCATATTTAAATCTGATATTTTAAAGTTTTCTGAATAATATTCAGATTTGAATTTTTAAAAATTGTTTGAATGTGATTCAAATCTGATTTTTTAAAAATTATTTGAATGTGATTCAAATCTGAATTTTTAAGGTTCTTTGAATGTGATTCAAATCTGAATTTTTAAATTCGTTTGAATGAGATTCAAATATGAATTTTTAAATTTATTTAAATCATATTCAAATCTGGATTTTTAGTTGAATATGAGATATTCAATTTAATTTAAGTATGTATGTTTTATTTAATTGTTAAATAGTAATATGCATGATGGATGATCATGGACTATAAAAGACCAATGTGATTGGATTTATTTCTTTTATGTTTCTTTGGGATTGTAAATTAATTAATTGATATTAATTTATTTGGGCATGTATTATTAAGTTTGTAATAATTTTTAGTTGTAATTTCATTTATTTAAGTTCTTGTAAATTCGCCTTGGTATGCCAAGGATTACTATGTAATATTGGATTGCAAGAACTTTAAGGAGGTCAAGAGCATTGGTGGGACTAGTTGGAGGAATTCAAGATCAAGTGTTGATTATGTACTCCTTCAGCAACTCTTGTAAAATGAATGAATGAAATGCACCTAGGAATGCCCTGATTCACTTCTTGGTGGCTCAGAATTGAATCCCTTAGAAAGCCCATGATCATACCATATTTATTACTTATCCACGAATGCATGAGATGTATGGGAATGTATGCAATTATATGATATATGCATACTAAATGGATAATATGCAAAGTGAGACCTTAATAGTAATTAGGATGACTATAAAATCTTTCAAACAAATTATTAAGTTGGAAATGCTATAATTAAAGTAATTATAACATGGGCCCTCCATTGGGGCAATTATTTTAAGAAATTTTAAATAGTTACATAAGATGCAATTAATTTAAGATATTTTCTTAAGAATAATTGTTAAGCATGAGATGTTGTAAATATGTAAATGGTTTGGTGGCCAATATTGGAAGTACCTAAGGACATTAAAATTATTTGCATAATTACTGGCTCAATGGGATCAACTTAACTAATGCAAGATAAGTCAATAATGGATGTACCTGAGATTTTGAGCATTAGGGGCTAGGTAAAGGATTGAACCTCACATTAGATGTGATGGGCAAGGAGTTGCTCACTTATAGTTTATTGTAATTCCAATAACGGATGTAGCTGAGGATGATAAATAGAATTATAAGAATTCAATCACCACTAGAAATCCATCCAACTAGGATTTTCGTTTTCTACTTTGGAAGTGTAGGATTCGCTAAGTCAGTGGGAGGACCAATTTGATTAAAAGACCATAATCATTTTGGTTAATTACTTGATACATTTACTAATTAATCTGGTTATTTTCTGGAATTAATTTTCTGATAATAATGAGCATAGAACAACCACCACCATCCAATATCCTTGCAAGCATACTTGATCGCAATAGGTTGACAGGACCTAATCTCTCTGATTGGCTAAGAAATTTGAAACTTGTCCTGAACCTTGAACATATAGGATATGTTTTAGATTCAAATGTTCTTGGTCCCTTACCTCCAGAGGCCACTTAAGAGGAACATGAAACTTTGGACAAGTGGAAGGAGCATGATATGAGAGCTAAGTGTTACATGCTTGCTTCCATGAGTAATGAGTTACAGAAGCAGCATGAGAACATGCAGAGTGCGAGTGAGATCCTCCTTCACCTACAAGAGTTGTATGGTGAGCACAGTAGGAATGCTAGGTATGAGATATCTAGGCAGCTGTTCCGCATGAAGATGTCTGAGGGACAGAATGTTGGGGATCATGTCCACAAGATGATTCGACTGATTGAGCATTTGGAACATCTTGACTTCAACATGGATTTCCAACTACAGATGGATTTGATCCTTCAGTCCCTTCTTGAGTCTTTTGGGAATTTTGTGACAAATTTCCATATGACTAAATAGGAATGCACCTTAGCTGGTTTACTCAACATGCTGGTTATTGCCCAAAAGAATATGCCGGACAATAAAGGAAAAAAGAGGTAGCTTTGATTGCATCTTCTTCTACTGGAAAGTCCAACAAGAAGAAGGGCAATAAGAAAAAGAAACCTCAAATGTCACACCCTACCCCTCTGTAAGGCATGACATGATCCCGTAGTATACCTGATGAATTACCAACTCCGTCTACTGATAACCCATTAAATACACTACAAGGGATTTTAAAAACTTTTCTTACTTCTTTTACAGTGGTGAGCACTATTTACAGGTGTTAAAGACTTTGGTGAACTGAAGTGAAACAACTAACTCATTTGATTTATTTGGAATATCTGTAAAAATTTTGGCAAGGTGCCATTTGTATTTTGGACAAAACAGCTTCTTGTAAAACTCAGAAAACACTTCAATTATTTTCCAAATCTCAACTCCAACATTTTTCTCAATACAACACATTTCTCAACTCAATTCCATAGAAATTTTTCAAAGTCTGAGATAAGGAAATATAATACAATTTTTATAAGTCAAATAACTCATAATAAATTTACAACTTCAAGGTACAATTTGAATTTACAACTGCTCAAAACCAAAAACAAAATGTACATACAGTGTCATACATTACAGTACAAAATGCAAAATATTGGTATACTCATTATACCAGGTAATCCCTCACTGGATGTATTAGCAGCCTAGTCTGCTGCCCTGTCTATCTCTCTACCTGCAACAGCAATAAAAAGCTATCGCTGAGACAATGTCTCAGTGGTGCACAACATTAACCAAATACAATTTTAATTCACAATTCATAAATCATATCAATAGTGGATACTTAAAACCATAGTTAAATTCAAGACAATGAATGTCATAAGGAATTTAAACTCCAATTCACAAATTATCAAAATTCATAATAACACAATTTAGTCAAATAGTTTAAGAATACCGTATTGCCAATTCATGCACAATTTGATCAAATAATGAATAATACCTTTTGCAAATCAATAACACAATTCGATCAAATAATCGAATAATATCGTTTTGCAAATCAATAACACAATTCAATCAAATAATGAATAATATCGTTTTGCAAATCAATAACACAATTGATCAAATAATCAAAAATATCGCTTTGCAAATCAATAACACAATTGATCAAATAATGAATAATATCGCTTTACAAATCAATAACACCATTCGATCAAATAATTGAACAATACAATGTTGCCAATCAATAACAAAATGTAGGTCATGACACAAATTTTTCCATATATGCCGTGTTGTACACCACGACAAGACATACTCACCCCAATAATCGAAATCAATGAGGGAGGAAGCTAGCTATCTAATGAGAACTCATCCATACTCACCTCAGATCGAAGTCAAAGAGGGAGGAACATAATCATACTCACCCTGCATCGATAAGTCAAAGAGGGAGGAATAATCACACTCACCCCATTAATGGAGGAGGAACATAATATCCGTGTCATGCCAATTGTGAGTCAAAACAATTCCAAACATTTTATTCAAATGATCCGTAAGAATCCAATAAATTTCCAAAGTTATAATTTCATTCACAAAATGGCAACACAATTCGTAATTCACTTCAATTTCCACAAAAACCATTTACAGTGCTTTTCAATCAATAAGTATCCATCAATATCATCCAAACAATTTTTCACAGTTTCAAACCATTCACAATGTTTTTCAATCAATAAGTGTCCACCAAACACATTTCCACAATTTAAAACAATAATATACAAATAGTCATAATTTATTTCAATTGAAAAATTCAAAAGAAATAGCCGTTGTGCACAAACCTCTGATATTTGTCTCCTGGTTCTGACTCAGTATTTCTTTCTCTTTTGCTGAGTCCTTGTTAACTGAGAAACACATTCGAAGTGTTTCAGTACCAAATTAAATTGTCTCTATCGATGGTGTTTGGTAAATAATGTACTGAACTCAATTATTCACTAAATCACCTAATATACCGACCCTCGTTGCGTTTTAGGTAAATTAGGTTTTAGTGTCGTTAATATGTCACATTCGATAGGGTTTTAGGTTTGGTACGTTTTGCCAAACTCGTTTCCTTGTTTAGTACATTTTAATGCAACTTGCTGGATTCCGGGATATTAGTTTGACCTAGCCGGACGGCCTAGTTCTCTCGGTTTTCGGGTTTCAGTCAAAACTACAAACTTGTAGATCTAGGTCTTATTGCACGCGGGGCAAAATTTCAGGTCAATCCGAGTTAAGTAGACCAAGTTATGGTCATTATACTATTGCTGGTCAAATGGTACCAATTTAGGTCAATTTTAGGTCAATTTGGTCAACTCTGGTTCGGCCAGTTTTTGGACCCGAACTTGTGCAAGTTGTTTGACTTGCTTATGGTCATTTCTGGGCTTTGTTGTCTTCATAAGACTTGTAGGTATGGGTCTTAACTATTCATGGTTAAAATTTCAGGTCAATTGGACCTGGTTTGAGTGAGTTATGGCCTAAACACTCACTGCTGCCCAATTGGTCATTTTTCAGGTCCTAATTGCACCTAATCCGAATTGGTCATTTTCTTAGGTCACCTTGCAAGCAGAATTTTGGTATGTTTTCTCAATGAAATTTGGCACATTTTGTGCCTAGTTCCACCTCCAATTGGTCTCATACCAATTGAGGTTACACATTTAAAGTTATAGGTCTATTTGCACACTGTCCTCTATATGTCTTTCAAACCCCAATTCAAACACACATATACCTTGCAATTTGGTTCACTTCCCTACCAATCTGTTTTGGTACATTACCAAAAGCATTTTCTACTTTACATTAACATTACTTTGGGCAGATTACAATTACCCTCAACACACTAAATATAATTCACATTTACAAGTTCTAAATACCATTACATACACACCTAACCATTACAAATCTTACATACACTTTACAATATCAATCTACATACATATCCATCAATCCTTCTAGGTCAATATTCTGCCTATACTTCCATCAATACATACAAATATTCAAGGATTTCCAAGCTGCCGAAAATTGTCCTTCAACACCACATTGCCCTACAATTCATCCATACTCATCCAAGTGCCAAAATCACCATATAAATGTGAAATAATTCACTAGGACATTAAATCACCATGATCAACATTATTTCTCATCAATTATATGCATAATAAATCATTAAATGCATGACCCCATGGCTGTCCAAAATGGCTATCTCAATAACTATTTAAACTTTAAAATTTCCTTCACAAAACTAATACCCATAACATGAACATAAAGTTTTAACAAAGGAATTCTCAAAATGTAAACTTACCTTTGATTGTAACTTGCTAAACCTTCACCAAACTTCTCAAATTTAGTATCAATATCTTCCTTGTGATGTGTAGACAAAGTTTAATGAAGAAACCTAAGAGGTTGGAGTTAAAAATGGAGAGTTAAGTGAAGCTTGAGAGAAACGTCAATGGTGGTTCTTTTCTTTCTCAAATCGGCATGAAGGAACTCAAATGAAGAAGGTGAAGTGCAGATGTGATAATGGGTGTACACCTGCCCCATTATGTCTTTAGTTTATTCCCTTAGTGGCCCACTCACATTATTTAACCATATTATAAGTTTAATGTGTTATTTACACCATTTCCACTCCATTTTTGGCTATTTATTTTAGGTACCACTAAACAAATTTTTCATTTCATTTTCTAAGTGTAATACTATTTATTTTTAATGGACATTTAGGTCAAAAGACAATTCGGGGTGTCAAATGACCATAATGCCCCTGTTCGGGTTACGTTCCCGATTTTTCAGTATTACCGGGTTTTGTCTGTTTTTCGATTTCTCACTTTTCTTTATACTATTTATTTAATTTTTCTTTGATCTTCCTAATGATATTTATTATTCAATAAGGGTCTATTTAAGTCCTAAAAATGTTTTCTGTGGTTCCATGATCGCAGCCAGTACCAACGGTCCATGCCGTGACTTCCTATGTCACCCATCGCTAGGTTTCCCAGCTCACTTATTCGGTTACATTTCTTTGCTATGATTTTTCCTTTGTTTTTCTTGTATTTTCTTTTCTTGTATTTCATTATTTATGTCTCCTCTCTCATATCAAGGTGTGGTTCTAGGCATCCTAGCTGTCCGGACAGCACTGGTCACCGGAATAGCAGAACGCACTACCGAACTTAGGGGTGTTACATCAGATTCCTGGTCCTTCCAAGAAGATAGCCAAACAGTAAAACAAATATCAAAGTTGACAAAGGTAAAAGAAAGTGTTTCCACTATCAGCAGGAAAGTGTTTCCACTGCCAGCAGGAAAGTGTTTCCACTATCCAGAGTATAGCAATCTAAAAGAATGCAATGCCATGATGAAAATCAACTCAAAATTCAAAATATATTTGGCACTTAAGATTAGGTAATGTTACAGAAGATAGGATTGCAAAATTGGAGAAAATGGGGATTTTATCCTCATTGGGCTCTGAGCCTACTCCAACTTGTGAATCTTGCCTTCAGGGCAAAATGACAATATCACCCTTTGTTAGACAAGGGCCAAGGCTGAAAATATTTTGGAGCTTATACATAGTGATGTATGTGATCCATTTAAGAAAATGGTTAAAGACGATTTTCATTACTTTATTACCTTTACTGATGATAAATCAAGGTTTGGGTATTTGTATTTGATGAAATACAATCATGAATCCTTTGATAAGTTGAAAGAGTTTAAATCTGAAGTAGAAAATCAAACAGGAAAGAGTATTAAAGCTCTTCGATCAAATCGTGGAGGAGAATATTTGAGTACTGAATTTGATGAATACTTGAGAGAGCACGGCATTGTTTCCAACTGACTCCTCCAGGAACACCACAGTTGAATGGTGTATTTGAAAGGAGAAATCGTACCCTATTGGATATGGTACATAGTATGATGAGCTATACAGATATGCCAATCTCCTTTTGGGGATTTGCATTAGAATCAGCTTTGTATATTCTGAATAGGATTCCATCAAAATCAGTTTCTTCCACTCCTTACGAGATATGGCATGGAAGAAAACCAAGTCTTAAGCATGTTAAGATTTAGGATTGTCCAGCTTATATCAAAAAGCTGAACACTAATAAATTGGAAACCAGGTCAGAAAATGGTCGATTTGTTGGATATCCAAAAGATAGTTTTGGATATTATTTTTATTTGCCTACTTCACATAAGGTTGTGATAAGTAGAGATGCCACATTTCTTGAATAACAGTTTGTTCAAGAAGAAGGCAAAGGAAGGCAAATAGAGTTGGAATTAGAGAATTCTGATCAAACAATAGATCAGATGGATATAGATCCATCTAGTCAACCTATACCCGTTGATCAAACATCTACAGCTGTTCCTCACAGAACAACTAGGGTATCTCACCCACCATTGAGATATGGTTTCCTTCATGAAGAAGAACAAGAGTTGTCTACTCATGAAGAAGTAGATCATGGAGATGATCCACTTACCTATGAAGAAGCTATATCAGATAAAGATTCTTTAAAATGGATTAATGCTATGAAATCTGAAATTGATTCCATGTATAAGAATCAAGTTTGGGATCTTATTGACCCACCTGAAGGTATTATACCTATAGGGAACAAATGGGCTTTCAAGAAGAAAATTGGTTCTGATGGAATGGTAGAGACCTATAAGGCAAGGCTAGTAATGAAAGGGTTTCGCCAAAGGCAAGGAATCGACTATGAGGAAACTTTCTCTCCTGTTTCCATACTTAAATCAATTAGGATTCTATTAGCAATAGCTGCATACTATGATTATGAGATTTGGCAGATGGATGTCAAAATAGCTTTTCTCAATGGATACATTGCAGAAAACATTTTCATGGAATAACCTAGGGGTTTTGAATCCCAAGATGGTTCCAAGGTATGCAAGCTAAAGCGATCCATTTATGGGTTGAAGCAAGCTTCGAGGAGTTGGAATATCCGTTTTGATGAAGCCATTAAATCCTTTGGTTTTATCAAAAATGAGGATGAGCCATGTGTATATAAAAAGGTTAGTGATAGTGCTATCACTTTTCTTGTCTTATATGTGGATGACATACTGTTGATGGGTAATGACATAGGTATGTTGACAACTGTAAAGGTATGGTTGTCAAATACATTCTCCATGAAAGACTTAGGGGAGGCAACCTATATTCTTGGGATTCGCATCTATAGAGATAGAGCGAAAAGAATAATTGGTTTATCCTAAAGTCTATACTTGGAAAAGGTGTAAAAGAGGTTTAACATGCTTGATTCCAAGAGAGGATTATTACCAGTGAGACATGGTATCCATCTTTCTAAAGAGATGTCTCCAAAGACACCTGAAGAAAGAGATAAGATGGCCAGGATTCCATATGCTTCGGCTTGTAACACCCCTAAGTTCGGTAGTGTGTTCTACTGTTCCGGGGACCAGTGTTGTCCAGACAACTAGGATGCCTAGAACTACACTTCAATATGAGTGAGGAGACATAAAATAATGAAATACAAGAAAAGAAAATACAAGAAAAACAAAGGAAAAATAATAGTAAAGAAATGCAATCAAGTTAAGCAAGCCGAGAACTCTAGCGATGGGTGACGGCACTGGGAAGTCACGGTGTGGACCGTTGACTAGCCCTGGACCGCGGGGAACCCTGAAAAATATTTTTAGGACTTAAATAGACCTCAATTGAAGTATAAATACCATTAGAAATATCAAAGAAAAATTAATTAATTAGTACAAAGAAAAGTGAAAAATCGAAAAACGGACAAAACCCGGTGTTACCAAAAAATCTGAAATGCAACCCGAACAGGGGCATTGTGGTTATTTGACACCTTGAGTTGTCTGTTGACCTAAATTTCAATTAAAAATACATGATATTATATTTGTAAAATGTCATGAAAAATTAAATTAGTGGTACCTAATTCAATTAACAAAAATTAGGGACTTAATGTGGGAATATGAAAAGTTTAACATTATTTAATATTAACCTATGTTAGTGGTGTTAGTAGTATGCCCTAGAGCATATCATTTAGTATGTATCTTGTACATATTTTTATTAATAAAAGGCATTTCCAATTTTCCGTTTACATAATATATTTATGTGTAATAGAAAAGGTCCATTGATATTTTGTTAGAAATATTATTTTTAAGTTGTTAAGGATATGAGTGACAATATTTCTAGCATAAAGTATCATAAATAGGTTCACAATCGAGGATACTTCATAATAAGGACATGACTTATCCAGAAAGATTGTATTCATGTTTGTTCCCAAGTTATTTATATGAGATATAAATAAGATGGAATGGTGAGTCTCATGCCATATAACAAACATGATAGGCACTTATAAATGATAAGTAGGCCGAACCAGTGACACTTATGACAAGCACATGGAGTTTACTCTTGTCAATGTTTTGTCATAAATCATATCAGTGCATATAATCTTTAGACCTGAGATAGCACAGTTATCTTGTATATAGGTAGTTTGAGTTTGATACTGCTTTCATACTTGTACTGTGTATGGGTATATGGGCATGTGTTGTCTCCTACTAGTTATATATGGAGGTAGGTGTTGATCAAGATGGAATCTGTTCCTCTAAGTAAATAGATATAAAATCCTATGTTCATTTAATTGTTCTTGATGTTTCAAGTTCCTGGCCAGGACAGATAGATTTATTCAGAAAAGAGTTTCTGATGAGAAAATCTTTTTAATCAAGAACTGGAATTAAAAGAGAACATAATATTCATAGCAAATGGAGTTTGACATAAACCATGACTCCAGCTTGAGTTGGGATTTTGTAACAGAGAGATTCTAGTGCATGGTAACATATGATCATAGGTTCATTTAAGGTAAACCTTATTACTAATTGGGTGGCCATGGCATGCTATGCTAGGGGTTAACCATAGTCTATGAGGTTTATAAAATGATTTAGAGAAATCATTTATGGTAAGAAAGAGTTCTGATGATATTAAGAGTTGATATCATATCTCATTGCCAA
The DNA here is from genome assembly GCF_030052815.1 of Hevea brasiliensis. NCBI lineage: Eukaryota > Viridiplantae > Streptophyta > Magnoliopsida > Malpighiales > Euphorbiaceae > Hevea > Hevea brasiliensis. The sequence continues at coordinate 57,284,535 of NC_079493.1, forward strand.
TTAGTAATGAGCCTAGTAAGTCACACACATACACAAGTTATCACCTAATTAAATATGATTTAATTAATTAATTAAATAGTTTAATTGATTAATTAAATAGGTTTGGTTTGCAATTAGTTTGCAAAGTCCCTAGCATGACTTGAAACCAAATCTAGATTATTGGATGTATAATATAAGTTAAATTTATATTTAAAGTGTTTAAATATGAATTTATTTAATAGAGATTAATTAATTAATTTATATTTGATATAAATTAATTAGAAGAAGAAAAATAATTATTTTGGATTGAGAACTCAAAATTAAGACACAGGGGCATTTTGGTCATTTTGCAGTGTGACAAGTGGCACCATGAGATGGTGACACATGGCATAACACATAAGCTTGCCAAATGTTTTTTTTAATCATGTAAGATGATTAAAATCAAGATTACATATAGGTTTGACACTTGGCACAATGTGATTGGGTCACTTAAACCTAGAGCTAATCAAAGGGTGACATGTGGCAAGGGTTTAATGTGTTAACCTAGCTATTTAAGTGTTGTTATGAGAAAATAAAATAACTAGCAGCCACTCCTCTCCTTTGTCACACCATTTTGTAGCCCTCCCTCTATTCTTCTTCATCTCTCATCAATTCAAAGAGATTAGCCATCAATCTCTTCAATTAAGAACACTAGAAATTGTTTCTAGTGTCCTGTTTACATCTCTAATCTCTTAAAAGGTAGAACTTGAATTTCTAATTAATAGAAAAGGCTTTAGAAGCTGTTCAAGGGCTGCCATAGGTGTTCGTAGTGTGGACAAGCTAGAGGGACAACATCTGGTGTCCTGAAGACGAATCTCAAAGGCGCAGACACGCTGTAGTGCATCAAGAGGTTAGTGTAATTGTTTGTTGATTTAATCTAGGGTTCTAAAATTAATCTGATGAATTTTAAAATCTTAAATGGCAAATACAGATCCAAAAACATATTAAAAGAGTTTTAATATGTTGTTTATCATTGAAATCAAATAGATAAAAATAAATCTTGCATGATGCATGTGACCCTAGGTGAAAATTTTTGAATTCAATGGTATAAACTTGTGTTTTTCACGCTTCCGTTCCTTCAATTGGTATCAGAGCCACTATATTTGCCATTTAGATTGTTGATTATATGATTTAATTGTGTGATTTGATCATGAGATGATTGATCCATTGCTGGTTGGATCAAGAGGTGTGGCAGCATGCCTGATGAACTCCAACATGGTGCGCATGGCTTTGGAAGATCATGGTGCCCATGGTTGTTATTAAATTCTGCAATTGTTGCATGATGAAAGGTTCATCATATGACTAATTAAAATGTTTAATTAGGATTTTTATTCACACAATTAAATTATGATTCAAATCAAAAATTTTAAAAATTGTTTGAATGTAATTCAAATCTGAATTTTAAAAGTTGTTTGAATGTGATTCAAATCTGAATTTTTAAAGTTGTTTGAATCATATTTAAATCTGATTTTTTAAACTTGATTGAATAAAATTCAGATCTGATTTTTTTAAAAATGTTTGAATGTGATTCAAATATGATTTTTTAAAAAATGTTTGAATGTGATTCAAATCTGAATTTTTGAAGTTGTTTGAATGTGATTCAAATCTGAATTTTTAAATTTGTTTGAATGAGATTCAAATCTAAATTTTTAAATTTATTTGAATCATATTCAAATCTGGATTTTTAAGTTGAATATGAGATATTCAATTTAATTTAAGTATGTATATTTTATTTAATTGTTAAATAGTGATATGCATGATGGATGATCATGGACTATAAAAGACCAATGTGATTGGATTTATTTCTTTTATGTTTCTTTGGGATTGTAAGTTAATTAATTTATTTCAACTTATTTTGGGCATGTATTATTAAGTTTGTAATAATTTTTGGGTTGTAATTTCATTTATTTAAGTTCTTGTAAATTCGCCGTAGTATGCCAAGGATTACTATGTAATATTGGATTGCAAGAAGTTCAAGGAGGTCAAGAGCATTGGTGGGACCAGTGGGAGGAATTCAAGATCAAGTGTTGATTATGTACTCCTTCAGCAACTCTTGTAAAATGAATGAAGGAAATGCACCTAGGAATGCTCTGATTCAATTCTTGGTGGCTCATAATTGAATCCCTTAGAAAGTCCATGATCATACCATATTTACTGCTTATCCATGAATGCATGAGATGTATGGGAATGTATGCTATTATATGATATATGCATGCTAAATGGATAATGTGCATAGTGAGACCTTAATAGTAATTAGAATGACCATAAAATCTTCCAAACAAATGATTTAGTTGGATATGCTATAATTAAAGTAATTATAACATAGGCCCTCCATTGGGGCAATTATTTTAAGAAATTTTAAATAGTTGCATGAGATGCAATTAATTTAAGAGGATTTCTTAAGAATAATTGTTAAGCATGAGATGTTGTAAATATGTAAATGGTTTGGTGCCTAATATTGGATGTACCTGAGGACATTAAAATTATTTACATAATTATTGGCTCAATGGGATCAACTTAACTAATGCAAGATAAGTCAATAATGGATGTACCTGAGATTTTGAGCATTAGGGGCTAGGTAAAGGATTGAACCTCACATGAGATGTGATGGACAAGGAGTTGCTCACTTATAGTTTATTGTAATTCCAATAATGGATGTACCTGAGGATGATCAATAGAATTATAAGAATTTAATCACCCACTAGAAATCCATCCAACTAGGATTTTCGTTTCCTACTTTGGAAGTGTAGGATTCGCTAAGTTAGTGGGAGGACCAATTTGATTAAAAGACCATAATCATTTTGGATAATTACATGATACATTTACTAATTAATCTGGTTATTTTCTGCAGTTTATTTTCTGATAAAAATGAGCACAAAACAACCACCACCATCCAATATCCTTGCAAGCATACTTGATCATAATAGGTTGATAGGACCAAATCTGTCTGATTGGCTAAGAAATTTAAAACTTGTCCTGAACCTTGAACATATAGGATATGTTCTAGATTCAAATGTTCCTGGTCCCTTACCTCCAGAGGCCACACAAGAGGAACATGAAACTTTGGACAAGTGGAAGGAGCATGATATGAGAACTAAGTGTTACATGCTTGCTTCCATGAGTAATGAGTTACAGAAGCAACATGAGAACATGCAGAGTGCGAATGAGATCCTCCTTCACCTACAAGAGTTGTATGGTGAGCACAGTAGGAATGCTAGATATGAGATATCTAGACAGCTATTCCATATGAGGATGTCTGAGGGACAGAATGTTGGGGATCATGTCCACAAGATGATTCGGCTGATTGAGCAGTTGGAACATCTTGACTTCAACATGGATTTCCAACTACAGACGGATTTGATCCTTCAGTCCCTTCCTGAGTCTTTTGGGAATTTTGTGACAAATTTCCATATGACTAAACAGGAATGCACCTTAGCTAGTTTACTCAATATGCTAGTTATTGCCCAAAAGAAAATGCTAAGCAATAAAGGAAAAGAGGTAGCTTTGGTTGCATCTTCTTCTGCTGGAAAGTCCAACAAGAAGAAGTGCAATTAGAAAAAGAAACCTCAGATTCCTGGTCCTTCCAAGAAAATAGCTAAACAGAAAAGGAAGACTAAAGCTGACACTACCAAAAGGAAAGTGTTTCCATTGCCAATAGGAAAGTGTTTCCATTGTCAGTAAGAAAGTGTTTCCACTGGCTAGAGTATAGCAATCTAAATGAATGCAATGCCATGGTGAAAACCAACTCAAGTTCAAAATATATTTGGCACTTAAGGTTATGTCATGTTACAGAAGATAGGATTGCAAAATTGGAGAAAATGGGGATTCTATCCTCATTGGGCTCTGAGCCTACTCCAACTTGTGAATCTTCCCTTCAGGGCAAAATGACTAGATCACCCTTTGTTTGACAAGGGCAAAGAGCTGAAAATATTTTGGAGCTAATACATAGTGATGTATGTGGTCCATTTAAAGAATTGGCTAGAGGGGGTTTTCATTATTTTATTACCTTTACTGATGATAAATCAAGGTTTGGGTATTTGTATTTGATGAAATACAAACATGAATCTTTTGAAAAGTTCAAAGAATTTAAATCTAAAGTAGAAAATCAAACAGGAAAGAATATTAAAGCTCTTCAATCAGATCGTGGAGGTGAATATTTGTGTACTGAATTTGATGAATACTTGAGAGAGCATGGCATTGTTTCTCAGCTGACTCCTCCAGGAACGCCACAGCTGAATGGTGTATCTGAAAGGAGAAATCGTACCCTATTGGATATGGTACGTAGTATGATGAGCTATACTGATATGCCAATCTTCTTTTGGGGATTTGCATTAGAATCAGCTTTGTATATTTTGAATAGGATTCCATCAAAATCAGTTTCTTCCACACCTTATGAGATATGGCATGGAAGAAAACCAAGTCTTAAGCATGTTAAGATTTGGGGTTGTCCAGCTTATATCAAAAAGCTGAACACTGATAAATTGGAGACCAAATCAGAAAAAAGGTCGATTTGTTGGATATCCAAAAGATAGTTTTGGATATTATTTTTATTTGCCTACTTCACAAAAGGTTGTGGTAAGTAGAGATGCCACATTTCTTGAACAACAGTTTGTTCAAGAAGGAGGCAAAGGAAGGCAAATAGAGTTAGAATTGGAGAATTCTGACCAACCAACAGATCAGATGGACATAGATCCATCTAGTCAACCAATTCCCATTGATGAAACATCTACAGCTGTTCCTCGTAGAACAACCAGGGTATCTCACCCACCAGTGAGATATGGTTTTCTTCATGAAGAAGAACAAGAGTTGTCTACTCATGAAGAAGTTGATCATGGAGATGATCCACTTACCTATGAAGAAGCTATATCAAATATAGACTATTCAAAATGGATTGATGCTATGAAATCCGAGATTGATTCCATGTATAAGAATCAAGTTTGGGATCTTGTTGACCCACCTGAAGGTATTATACCTATAGGGAACAAATGGGTTTTCAAGAAGAAAATTTGTTCTGATGGAAAGGTAGAGACCTATAAGGCAAGGCTAGTAGCGAAAGGGTTTCGCCAAAGGTAAGGAATCGACTATGAGGAGACTTTCTCGCCTGTTGCCATGCTTAAATCAATTAGGATTTTATTAGCAATAGCTGCATACTATGATTATGAGATTTGGCAGATGGATGTCAAAACAGCTTTTCTCAATGGATACATTGAAGAAAACATTTTCATGGAACAACCTAGGGGATTTGAATCCCAAGATGGTTCCAAGGTATGCAAGCTAAAGCGATCCATTTATGGGTTGAAACAAGCTTCGAGGAGTTGGAACATCCGTTTTGATGAAGCCATTAAATCCTTTGGTTTTATCAAAAATGAGGATGAGCCATGTGTATATAAGAAGGTTAGTGACAGTGCTATCACTTTCCTTGTCTTATATGTGGATGACATACTGTTGATGGGTAATGAAACAGGTATGTTGACGACTATAAAGGTATGGTTGTCAAATACATTCTCCAAGAAAGACTTAGGGGAGGCAACCTATATTCTTGGAATTCGCATCTATAGAGATAGAGTGAAAAGAATAATTGGTTTATCCCAAAGTCTATACTTGGAAAAGGTGTTAAAGAGGTTTAACATGCTTGATTCCAAGAGAGGATTGTTACCAGTGAGACATGGTATCCATCTTTCTAAAGAGATGTCTCCAAAGACACCTGAAGAAAGAGATAAGATGGTCAGGATTCCATAAGCTTCGGCTATTGGAAGTTTAATGTATGCAATGTTGTGTATTAGGCCGGATATCCCATATGCTGTTAGTTTGACTAGCAGTTATCAATCCAATCCAGGTTTGGAACACTGGATAGCTGTCAAGAATATTCTTAAGTACTTGAGAAGAACTAAGGATTTATTCTTAATTTATGGAGGTGGAGACTTGCAATTGGATGGTTATACTGATTCTGATTTCCAATCAGATATCGATGATAGAAAGTCTACCTCTAGATATGTGTTCATTTGTAATGGAGGTGCAGTCAGTTGGAAGAGTTCCAAACAGAGCACGATCGCAGATTCCACTACGTAGGTCGAGTATATTGTCGCATCGATGTCGCAAAGGAAGTTGTTTGGATAAAGAAGTTCGTGATGTAACTTACAGAGTTCCTTCCATTGAGTCCAGCTCCACTACACCGTGACAATAATGGAGCAACATACAAAGCTAAGGAACCAAGGTCTCACTAGAAATCCAAACACATAGAAAGGCGCTACCACACTATCAGAGAAATAGTTGGGCGAGGCGATGTAGCCATGCAGAAAATAGCATCAGCTGAAAATCCAGCTGATCCATTCACTAAGCCTATGTCACAGACTTAGTTAGACCGACATCTTGAGAAGATAGGTCTAAGATATTGTAATGAATGGCTCTAGTGCTAGTGGGAGATTGTTAGTAGTATGCCCTAGAGCATATCATTTAGTATGTATCTTGTACATATTTTTATTAATAAAAGGCATTTCCACTTTTCCGTTTACATAATATATTTATGTGTAATAGAAAAGGTCCATTGATATTTTGTTAGAAATATTATTCTTAAGTTGTTAAGAATATGAGTGACAATATTTCTAGCACAAAGTATCATAAATAGGTTCACAATCGAGGATACTTCATAATAAGGACATGACTTATCTAGAAAGAATTTATTCATGTTTGTTCCCAAGTTATTTATATGAGATATAAATAAGATGGAATGGTGAGTCTCATGCCATATAACAAACATGATAGGCACTTATAAATGATAAGTAAGTTTAACTAGTGACACTTATGACAAGCACATGGAGTTTACTCTTGTCAATGTTTTGTCATAAATCATATCAGTGCATATAATCTTTAGACCTGAGATAGCACAGTTATCTTGTATATAGGTAGTTTGAGTTTGATACTGCTTTCATACTTGTACTGTGTATGGGTATATGGGCATGTGTTGGCTCCTACTAGTTATATATGGAGGTAGGTGTTGATCAAGATGGAATCTGTTCCTCTAAGTAAATAGAGATAAAATCCTATGTTCATTTAATTGTTCTTCATGTTTCAAGTTCCTGGCCAGGGCAGATACATTTATTCATAAAAGAGTTTCTGATGAGAAAATATTTTTAATCAAGAACTGGAATGGAAAGAGAACATAATATTCATAGCAAATGGAGTTTGACATAAACCATGACTCCAGCTTGAGTTGGGATTTTGTAACAGAGAGATTCTAGTGCATGGTAACATATGATTATTGGTTCATTTAAGGTAAACCTTATTACTAATTGGGTGGCCATGGCATGCTATGCTAGGTGTTAACCATGGTCTATGAGGTTCATAAAACGATTTAGAGAAATCATTTATGGTAAGAAAGAGTTCTGATGATATTAAGAGTTGATATCATGTCTCATTGCCAATTAGTGATGAGCCTAGTAAGTCACACACATACACAAGTTATCACCTAATTAAATATGATTTAATTAATTAATTAAAGAGTTTAATTGATTAATTAAATAGGTTTGGTTTGCAATTAGTTTGCAAAGTCCCTAGCATGACTTGAAACCAAATCTAGATTATTGGATGTATAATATAAGTTAAATTTACATTTAAAGTGTTTAAATATAAATTTAATTAATGAGAAATTAATTAATAGAGATTAATTAATTAATTTATATTTGATATAAATTAATTAGAAGAAGAAAAATAATTATTTTGGGTTGAGAACTCAAAATTAAGACACAGGGGCATTTTTTGTCATTTTGCAGTGTGACACGTGGCACCATGAGATGGTGACACATGGCATAACACATAAGCTTGCCAAATGTTTTTTTAATCATGTAAGAAGATTAAAATCAAGATTACATATAGGTTTGACACTTGGCACAATGCGATTGGGTCACTTAAACCTAGAGCTAATCAAAGGGTGACATGTGGCAAGGGTTTAATGTGTTAACCTAGCTATTTAAGTGTTGTTATGAGAAAATAAAATAACCAACAGCCACTCCTCTCCTTTGTCACGCCATTTTGCAGCCCTCCCTCTATTCTTCTTCATCTCTCATCAATTCAAAGAGATTAGCCATCAATCTCTTGAATTAAGAACACTAGAAATTGTTTCTAGTGTCCTGTTTACATCTCTAATCTCTTAAAAGGCAGAACTTAAATTTCTAATTAATAGAAAAGGCTTTAGAAGCTGTTCAAGGGCTGCCATAGGTGTTCTTATTGTGGACAAGCTAGAGGGACAACATCTGGTGTCCTGAAGACGAATCTCAAAGGCGCAGACACGCTGCAGTGCATCAAGAGGTTAGTGTAATCGTTCTTGATTTAATCTAGGATTCTAAAATTAATCTGATTAATTTTAAAATCTTAAATGACAAATAAAGATCCAAAAACATATTAAAAGAGTTTTAATATTTTGTTTATCATTGAAATCAAATAGATAAAAATAAATCTTGCATGATGCATGTGACCCTAGGTGAAAATTTTTGAATTCAATGGTATAAACTTGTGTTTTTCACGCTTCCGTTCTTTCAATTGGTATCAGAGCCACTATATTTGCCATTTAGATTGTTGATTATATGATTTAATTGTGTGATTTGATCATGAGATGACTGATCCATTGCTGGTTGGATCAAGAGGTGTGGCGGCATGCTTAATGAACTCCAACATGGTGCGCATGGCTTTGGAAGATCATGGTGCGCATGGTTGTTATTAAATTCTGCAATTGTTGCATGATGAAAGGTTCATCATATGACTAATTAAAATGTTTAATTAGGATTTTTAATCACACAATTAAATTATGATTCAAGTCAAAAATTTTAAAAATTGTTTGAATGTGATTTAAATCTGAATTTTAAAAGTTGTTTGAATGTGATTCAAATCTGAATTTTTAAAGTTGTTTGAATCATATTTAAATCTGATTTTTTTAAAAAATGTTTGAATGTGATTCAAATCTGATTTTTTAAAAAATGTTTGAATGTGATTCAAATCTGAATTTTTGAAGTTGTTTGAATGTGATTCAAATCTGAATTTTTAAATTTGTTTGAATGAGATTCAAATCTGAATTTTTAAATTTATTTGAAACATATTCAAATCTGGATTTTTAAGTTGAATATGAGATATTCAATTTAATTTATGTATGTATGTTTTATTTAATTGTTAAATAGTGATATGCATGATGGATGATCATGGACTATAAAAGACCAATGTGATTGGATTTATTTCTTTTATGTTTCTTTGGGATTGTAAATTAATTAATTTATTTTAATTTATTTTGGGCATGTATTATTAAGTTTGTAATAATTTTTGGGTTATAATTTCATTTATTTAAGTTCTTGTAAATTCGCCTTGGTATGCCAAGGATTACTATGTAATATTGGATTGCAAGAAGTTCAAGGAGGTCAAGAGCATTGGTGGGACCAATGGGAGGAATTCAAGATCAAGTGTTGATTATGTACTCCTTCAGCAACTCTTGTAAAATGAATGAATGAAATGCACCTAGGAATGCCCTGATTCAATTCTTGGTGGCTCAGAATTGAATCCCTTAGAAAGTCCATGATCATACCATATTTACTGCTTATCCATGAATGCATGAGATGTATGGGAATGTATGCTATTATATGATATATGCATGCTAAATGGATAATGTACAAAGTGAGACCTTAATAGTAATTAGAATGACCATAAAATCTTCCAAACAAATGATTAAGTTGGATATGCTATAATTAAAGTAATTATAACATAGGCCCTCCATTGGGGCAATTATTTTAAGAAATTTTAAATAGTTGCATGAGATGCAATTAATTTAAGAGATTTTCTTAAGAATAATTGTTAAGCATGAGATGTTGTAAATATGTAAATGGTTTGGTGCCCAATATTGGATGTACCTGAGGACCTTAAAATTATTTACATAATTACTGGCTCAATGGGATCAACTTAACTAATGCAAGATAAGTCAATAATGGATGTACCTGAGATTTTGAGCATTAGGGGCTAGGTAAAGGATTGAACCTCACATGAGATGTGATGGGCAAGAGTTGCTCACTTATAGTTTATTGTAATTCCAATAATGGATGTACCTGAGGATGATCAATAAAATTATAAAAATTTAATCACCCACTAGAAATCCATCCAACTAGGATTTCTGTTTCCTACTTTGGAAGTGTAGGATTCGCTAAGTTAGTGGGAGGACCAATTTGATTAAAAGACCATAATCATTTTGGTTAATTACATGATACATTTACTAATTAATCTGGTTATTTTCTGCAATTAATTTTCTGATAAAAATGAGCACAAAACAACCACCACCATCCAATATCCTTGCAAGCATACTTGATCATAATAGGTTGACAGGACCAAATCTGTCTGATTGGCTAAGAAATTTAAAACTTGTCCTGAACCTTGAACATATAGGATATGTTCTAGATTCAAATGTTCCTGGTCCCTTACCTGCAGAGGCCACACAAGAGGAACATGAAATTTGGACAAGTGGAAGGAGCATGATATGAGAACTAAGTGTTACATGCTTGCTTCCATGAGTAATGAGTTACAGAAGGAACATGAGAACATGTAGAGTGCGAATGAGATCCTCCTTCACCAACAGGAGTTGTATGGTGAGCACAGCAGGAATGCTAGATATGAGATATCTAGACAGTTATTCCGTATGAGGATGTCTGAGGGACAGAATGTTGGGGATCATGTCCACAAGATGATTCGGCTGATTGAGCAGTTGGAACATCTTGACTTTAACTTGGATTTCCAACTACAGACGGATTTGATCCTTCAGTCCCTTCCTGAGTCTTTTGGGAATTTTGTGACAAATTTCCACATGACTAAACAGGAATGCACCTTAGCTGGTTTACTCAACATGCTAGTTATTGCCTAAAAGAAAATGCCAGGCAATAAAGGAAAAGAGGTAGCTTTGGTTGCATCTTCTTCTGCTGGAAAGTCCAACAAGAAGAAGGGCAATAAGAAAAAGAAACCTCAGATTCTTGGTCCTTCCAAGAAAATAGCTAAACAGAAAAGGAAGACTAAAGCTGACACTGCAAAAAGGAAAGTGTTTCAATTGCCAACAGGAAAGTGTTTCCATTGTCAGTAAGAAAGTGTTTCCACTGGCCAGAGTATAGCAATCTAAATGAATGCAATGCCATGGTGAAAACCAACTCAAGTTCAAAATATATTTGGCACTTAAGGTTATGTCATGTTGCAGAAGATAGGATTGCAAAATTGGAGAAAATGGGGATTCTATCCTCATTGGGCTCTGAGCCTACTCCAACTTGTGAATCTTCCCTTCAGGGCAAAATGACTAGATCACCCTTTGTTGGACAAGGGCAAAGAGCTGAAAATATTTTGGAGCTAATACATAGTGATGTATGTGGTCCATTTAAAGAAATGGCTAGAGGGGGTTTTCATTATTTTATTACCTTTACTAATGATAAATCAAGGTTTGGGTATTTGTATTTGATGAAATACAAACATGAATCTTTTGAAAAGTTCAAAGAATTTAAATCTGAAGTAGAAAATCAAACAGGAAAGAATATTAAAGCTCTTCGATCAGATCGTGGAGGTGAATATTTGAGTACTGAATTTGATGAATACTTGAGAGAGCATGGCATTGCTTCTCAACTGACTCCTCCAGGAACGCCACAGCTGAATGGTGTATCTGAAAGGAGAAATCGTACCCTATTGGATATGGTACGTAGTATGATGAGCTATACTGATATGCCAATCTTCTTTTGGGGATTTGCATTAGAATCAGCTTTGTATATTCTGAATAGGATTCCATCAAAATCAGTTTCTTCCACGCCTTATGAGATATGGCATGGAAGAAAACCAAGTCTTAAGCATGTTAAGATTTCGGGTTGTCCAGCTTCTATCAAAAAGCTGAACACTGATAAATTGGAGACCAGATCAGAAAAAAGGTCGATTTGTTGGATATCCAAAAGATAGTTTTGGATATTATTTTTATTTGCCTACTTCACAAAAGGTTGTGATAAGTAGAGATGCCACATTTGTTGAACAATAGTTTGTTCAAGAAGGAGGCAAAGGAAGGCAAATAGAGTTAGAATTGGAGAATTTTGACCAACCAACAGATCATATGGATATAGATCCATCTAGTCAACCAATACCTGTTGATGAAACATCTACAGCTGTTCCTCGTAGAACAACCAGGGTATCTCACCCACCAGTGAGATATGGTTTTCTTCATGAAGAAGAACAAGAGTTGTCTACTCATGAAGAAGTAGATCATGGAGATGATCCACTTACATATGAAGAAGCTATATCAGATATAGACTCTTCAAAATGGATTGATGCTATGAAATCCGAGATTGATTCCATGTATAGGAATCAAGTTTGGGATCTTGTTGACCCACCTGAAGGTATTATACCTATAGGGAACAAATGGGTTTTCAAGAAGAAAATTAGTTCTGATGGAAAGGTAGAGACCTATAAGGCAAGGCTAGTAGCGAAAGGGTTTCGCCAAAGGCAAGGAATCGACTATGAGGAGACTTTCTCGCCTGTTGCCATGCTTAAATCAATTAGGATTTTATTAGCAATAGCTGCATACTATGATCATGAGATTTGGCAGATGGATGTCAAAACAGCTTTTATCAATGGATACATTGAAGAAAACATTTTCATGGAACAACCTAGGGGATTTGAATCATAAGATGGTTCCAAGGTATGCAAGCTAAAGCGATCCATTTATGGGTTGAAATAAGCTTCGAGGAGTTGGAACATCCATTTTGATGAAGCCATTAAATCCTTTGGTTTTATCAAAAATGAGGATGAGCCATGTGTATATAAGAAGGTTAGTGACAGTGCTATCACTTTCCTTGTCTTATATGTGGATGACATACTGTTGATGGGTAATGACACAGGTATGTTGACGACTATAAAGGTATGGTTGTCAAATACATTCTCCATAAAAGACTTAGGGGAGGCAACCTATATTCTTGGAATTCGCATCTATAGAGATAGAGCGAAAAGAATAATTGGTTTATCCCAAAGTCTATACTTGGAAAAGGTGTTAAAGAGGTTTAACATGCTTGATTCCAAGAGAGGATTGTTACCAGTGAGACATGGTATCCATCTTTCTAAAGAGATGTCTCCAAAGACACCTGAAGAAAGAGATAAGATGGCCAGGATTCCATAAGCTTCGGCTATTGGAAGTTTAATGTATGCAATGTTGTGTACTACGCCGGATATCCCATATGCTGTTAGTTTGACTAGCAGGTATCAATCCAATCCAGGTTTGGAACACTGGATAGCTGTCAAGAATATTCTTAAGTACTTGAGAAGAACTAAGGATTTATTCTTGATTTATGGAGGTGGAGACTTGCAATTGGATGGTTATACTGATTCTGATTTCCAATCAGATATCGATGATAGAAAGTCTACCTCTGGATATGTGTTCATTTGTAATGGAGGTGCAGTCAGTTGGAAGAGTTCCAAACAGAGCACGACTGCAGATTCCACTACAGAGGCTGAGTATATTGCTGCATCAGATGCTGCAAAGGAAGCTGTTTGGATAAAGAAGTTCGTGACAGAACTTACAGTAGTTCCTTCCATTGAGTCAACAGTTCCACTACACTGTGACAATAATGGAGCAGTCATACAGGCTAAGGAACCAAGGTCTCACCAGAAATCCAAACACATAGAAAGGCGCTACCACATTATCAGAGAAATAGTTGGGCGAGACGATGTAGCCATGCAGAAAATAGCATCAGCTGAAAATCCAGCTGATCCATTCACTAAGCCTATGTCACAGACTTAGTTAGACCGACATCTTGAGAAGATAGGTCTAAGATATTGTAATGAATGGCTCTAGTGCTAGTGGGAGATTGTTAGTAGTATGCCCTAGAGCATATCATTTAGTATGTATCTTGTACATATTTTTATTAATAAAAGGCATTTCCACTTTTCCGTTTACATAATATATTTATGTGTAATAGAAAAGGTCCATTGATATTTTGTTAGAAATATTATTCTTAAGTTGTTAAGAATATGAGTGACAATATTTCTAGCACAAAGTATCATAAATAGGTTCACAATCGAGGATACTTCATAATAAGGACATGACTTATCCAGAAAGATTGTATTCATGTTTGTTCCCAAGTTATTTATATGAGATATAAATAAGATGGAATGGTGAGTCTCATGCCATATAACAAACATGATAGGCACTTATAAATGATAAGTTGGCGAACCGGTGACACTTATGACAAGCACATGGAGTTTACTCTTGTCAATGTTTTGTCATAAATCATATTAGTGCATATAACCTTTAGACTGAGATAGCACAGTTATCTTGTATATAGGTAGTTTGAGTTTGATATCGCTTTCATACTTGTACCGTGTATGGGTATATGGGCATGTGTTGGCTCCTACTTGTTATATATGGAGGTAGGTGTTGATCAAGATAGAATCTGCCTCTAAGTAAATAGAGATAAAATCCTATGTTCATTTAATTATTCTTGATGTTTCAAGTTCTGGCCAGAGATAGATTTATTCGTAAAAGAGTTTCGATGAGAAAATCTTTATAACCAAGAACTTGAATTACACTAGAACATAATATTCATACCAAATGGAGTTTGACATAAACCATGACTCCAGCTTGAGTTGGGATTTTGTAACAGATAGATTCTAGTGCATGGTAACATATGATTATAGGTTCATTTAAGGTAAACCTTATTACTAATTGGGTGGCGATGGCATGCTATGCTAGGTGTTAACCATGGTCTATGAGGTTCATAAAATGATTTAGAGAAATCATTTATAGTAAGAAAGAGTTCTGATGATATTAAGAGTTGATATCATGTCTCATTGCCAATTGGTGATGAGCCTAGTAAGTCACACACATACACAAGTTATCACCTAATTAAATATGATTTAATTAATTAATTAAAGAGTTTAATTGATTAATTAAATAGGTTTGGTTTGCAATTAGTTTGCAAAGTCCCTAGCATGACTTGAAACCAAATCTAGATTATTGGATGTATAATATAAGTTAAATTTATATTTAAAGTGTTTAAATATGAATTTAATTAATGAGAAATTAATTAATAGAGATTAATTAATTAATTTATATTTGATATAAATTAATTAGAAGAAGAAAAATAATTATTTTGGGTTGAGAACTCAAAATTAAGACACAGGGGCATTTTGGTCATTTTGCAGTGTGACACGTGGCACCATGAGATGGTGACACGTGGCACCATGAGCTTGCCAAATGTTTTTTAATCATGTAAGATGATTAAAATCAAGATTAAATATAGGTGTGACACTTGGCACAATGTGATTGGGTCACTTAAACCTAGAGCTAATCAAAGGGTCACATGTGGCAAGGGTTTAATGTGTTAACCTAGCTATTTAAGTGTTGTTATGAGAAAATAAAATAACCAGCAGCCACTCCTCTCCTTTGTCATGCCATTTTGCAGCCCTCCCTCTATTCTTCTTCATCTCTCATCAATTCAAAGAGATTAGCCATCAATCTCTTGAATTAAGAACACTAGAAATTGTTTCTAGTGTCCTGTTTACATCTCTAATCTCTTAAAAGGCAGAACTTGAATTTCTAATTAATAGAAAAGGCTTTAGAAGCTGTTCAAGGGCTGCGATAGGTGTTCTTGGTGTGGACAAGCTAGAGGGATAACATCTGGTATCCTGAAGACGAATCTCGAAGGCGCAGACACGCTGCAGTGCATCAAGAGGTTAGTGTAATCGTTCTTGATTTAATCTAGGGTTCTAAATTTAATCTGATTAATTTTAAATCTTAAATGGCAAATATAGATCCAAAAACATATTAAAAGAGTTTTAATATGTTGTTTATCATTGAAATCAAATAGATAAAAATAAATCTTGCATGATGCATGTGACCCTAGGTGAAAATTTTTGAATTCAATGGTATAAACTTGTGTTTTTCACGCTTCCGTTCCTTCAAGTGGAGCACTAAGTAAATTATTATATACCATATAATAGCCTAAGTGGACAGAAATGTCCACTAACATTCTGCAATTCATCTTCTCCACTTGAAATATTCATTTGGAAGAATGAAAGCTCTCAAACCTCTCCCATGGCCACACCATGCATGGAGCTCAAGTTCTCCATGATCAAGCCTTGATTTCTTGCAAGTGTCTTCATGAAAAATGATCCTCACACCATGGGCAGTAGATAGGCAGCAAGAAATGAAAGTTTTTGTGGAGTTTTGAAGAATTTCCAAAGTGGTAAGTTTGAGTTTTTTATTATTGTTTAATTAAAGTTTTTAAGGATGTTATGGGTGTTTGATTTATGAAGAAATTTTTGAGGTTTGATGTTGAATGGGAATGTGTACTTTTGGCAGCCATGGAAACACCTTGAAGATAGTTTACTCTTGCTTGTAAATGGTGGATTAAAAGGTTGATTAAATATTTATGTGTATAGGAAATCATTTGGGTGATTATACTTAGTATATGTAAATGTGAAATGAAATTTAAAGCTTGAAAATTAATGGAATGTAAATGTACCATTGTGGCAGTTTGTTAGCTCTTGAAGAATGCTGAAATTCATGCTTGGTTTATGGAATAATGATGTTAATTTGTGATAGGGGTTATGGCAGTTTGAGTGCATGTATGATGGTGTGAAGTTGGACATGTAAATGAGCATGAATTGGTGATTGAATTGTTGTAAATTGAGTTGGATAAATTCTGCACTTGTTGGTGCACATTGAATGTAATTGTAAGCTACCAAAATGACCTATAATATGTTATAAATTATGTTTAGGTTGTGGTACAACCAGAATTGGTTTGAATGTTGAGTTTGGTAAGTGTTAAAAGTGATCCTTGATGTGTATGCAAAAAAAAATGTAATAAGACAGTTTGTGTTTTAGGCCTATAACTTTAAGTGTGTGGCTCCAATTGGTATGAGACCAATTGGAGGTGAAACTAGGCACAAAATGTGCCAACTTTCATGAAGAAAGCTTGCCAAAATTCTGCTTGCAAGGTAGCTTGAAAAATGACCAAATCCGGATTAAGTGCAAGTAAGGTATGAAAATTGACCATTTGGGCAACAGTTAGTGTTTAGGCCATAACTCACTCAAACAGGTCCAATTGACCTGAAATTTTGACCATGAATATCTAAGACCCATATCTACAAGTCTTATGCAGACACCAAAGCCCAGAAATGACCATAAGCAAGTCAAACAGCTTGCACAAGTTCGGGTCCAAAAACTGGCCGAACCTAAAATGACCTAAAGTGACCTAAAGTGACCAATTTTGATGCAATTTGACCAGCAATAGTAAAATGACCATAACTTGGTCTACATAACTCAGAAATAACTGAAATTTTGCCCCGCGTTCCATAAGACATAGATCTACAAGTTTGTAGTTTTGACCAAAACCCGAAAATAGAGGGAACTAGGTCGTCCGGCTAGGTCAAACTAGTATCCCGGAATCTAACAAATTGCAAGAAAATGCAGTATACACGGAAATGAACTTGTTAACATGTACCAACCCTAAAATACTTTCGAATGTGACATATTGGTAACCTTAAAACCTAATTCACCTAGAATGCATCGAGGGTCGACATATTAGGTTGACTAAGCAAATAATAGAATTCAGTAAATTAATTATCAAGCATTATCGTTAAAGACAGTTTAATTAAGTACTGAAACACTTCAAATTGTGTTTCTCAGTTAGCAAAGACTCAGGGAAAGGGAAGGAAACACTGAGTCAAGGCCAGGAGACAATTATCACAGGTTTGTGCACAACTAGTTTTCAACTGATTTTACTCTGAATAATATTTCATATGATTAATTGTATGTTATTGTTTTAAATTGTGTTTGTGCACAACATTTATTTCTTTTGAATTTTTCAATTGAAATAAATTATGACTATTTGTATATTATTATTTTCAATTATGGAAATGTGTTTGAATGGATACTTATTGCTTGAAAAGCATTGTAAATGGTTTGAAACTGTGGAAAAATTGATTTAGTGTAATTTGTGAAAGTTGAAGTTAATTATGAATTGTGTTGCCATCTTGTGAATGAAATTATGACTTTGGAAATTTTGAGATAAAATGTGTTTAGTGTTATCAGAGCAAAGTAGGGACGGCGATACGTAACGCCTATGATTCTTGGCAACTCTCATGAGTGAACTCAGGAGCTTGCAGGGATGGCGATACATAACGCCTATAAGTGCTCTGATAGGTACCACCCAAGGGCTTGCAGGGACGGCGATACGTAACGCCTGCAGGTGTTTTGGTAAGTACCCTTAAATGCTAGCATTGATCGAAAAATTGTGTCATGGCTTAAGTTGTGAATGAATTGGCAACACTGTATTCTTAAATTATTCGACTAAATTGTGTTATTATGTGATTTGACAATTTGTGAAATGGAGTTTAAATTCTTGTTAACATTCACTGTCTTTTGAATTTAACCATGTTTTGACTGTTGAGATTTATTGTGATATTGTGAATTGGAGTTTAAATTCTTATTGACATTCACTGTCTTTTGAATTTAACCATGTTTTGACTATTGAGATTTATTATGATATTGTGAATTGGAGTTTAAATTCTTATTGACATTCACTGTCTTTTGAATTTAACTATGTTTCGATTACTGAGATTTAATGTGATATTGTGTTAAATTCCTTATGACACTCATTGTCTTGAATTTAACTATGGTTTTATGTATCCATCATTTATATGATTTATGAAATTTGATTTAAAGTTGTATTTGTTAATGTTGTGCACCACTGAGACATTGTCTCAGCGATAGCTTTCCATTGCTGTCGCAGGTAAACAGACGGACAGGGCAGCAGACTAGGCTGCTAGTGCATTCGGCGAGAGATCATCGGGTATATTGAGTATACCACATTTTGCATTTTGTACTGTAATGTATATTCACTGTATGTATATATTGTTCTTGGTTTTGAGCAATTGTAAATTAAAATTGTACATTGAAGTTGTTAAGTAAATTATGAGTTATTTTGACTTGTAAAAATTGTATTATCTTTCTTTTATCTCAGTCATTGAAAAATTATTGTGAATTTGAGTTGAAAAAGAAATTGTGTTGTTTAACTATTGAAGTGGAGATTTGGAAATATATTGAAGTGCTTTTTACAGGTTTTCTGAAGAATTGTTTTATCCAAAATACAGATGGCACTCTGCCAAAATTTTTACAGAAATTCCAAATAATTCAAATGTGTTAGTTCTATCACTTCAGTTCAAAAAGGTTTTTAACACCTGTAAATAGTGCTCACCACTGTAAAAGAAGTATGAAAAGTTTTAAAATCCCTTGTAATGTATTTAATGGGTTATCAGTAGACGAAGTTGGTAATTTATTAGATATACTACGGGATCATGTTATGCCTTACAGAGGGGTAGGGTGTGACATGTTTTAGTGGTATCAGAGCTAGTTTTTAAATTCTGTTTTCACCTGTTACTTGAATATTCTTTCTTCATAATACAATTGCTCAATATCATTATTTGATACATACAGTACATTACATTATAAATATGCACTAATGGGAGAAAATCTCCTTGTGTTATTTGTTCAGGAGATCTAAGATCCTCGCATTGACTATGGAAGAGGGTGATCGTTCAGTCGATCAATCTATTGAGGCTGAGGTACAAGTTGAGGCCCCAGCTCCACAAAGTGTCGAAGGCCGATCTGCACGCTTTACTGGTACAAATTATCGCACAAATGGCCCAAAGAATGGCCACTTTCTTTCAAAGAAATGGTCGATAATCACACCAAGCCCAAGTACAGACCCAACCCCCACAAGGGCAACATGAAATAGAGAAGAGGGAGAAATCTATGGGTCAGAGCTCAAGCAGTAATTTGGGGAAGAGAAAAGAATTTGAGGATCCCCGAGCTCAGGGATATAATAGAGGTGGATCATCAAGGCAGAGACCACCAAGGTCCAGTCATCGAACAAGTAGGAGTTCCTACCCTCCCTGCCAATGTGAAACTTGTGGTAGAAATCATGGTGGGGTATGCTACAAGGCCATAGGAGCCTATTATAACTGTGGTGGCATAGGACACTTTGCCAAGGGCTACACCAGTAGTCGCAGAGTTGGACCATCTCTTACTACTGCAGAAGGGTCAGTTCAGAGCCCTGTGACCAGAAGTTCACAACCACCCAGCAGAGGTAGAGGCAGGGGTAGAGGTAGCCCAGTTGGCAGCCAAGGCACGGTGAAACAGTTAGAGCAAGATAGTGCTCCAGTCAGAGTCTATGCATTGAGACAGAGAGAAGAGGCTGAGACATCTGATGTTGTGGCTGGTGCCTTCTCAACTTTTAATCAAGATGTGTTTGTGTTATTTGATCCGGGTTCTACCCATTCTTATGTGAGTGCTAGCATTATTGATTGTATTGTTGTTCCATGTACAAAAATGGACTTTAAGGTGCTAGTAACAAGTCCGTAAGGATAGGAGGTCAGGGTTAATAGAATGTATAGGGATTGTCCTTTGGTGATCCAAGGACACACTTTTCTGTCTGATTTCATTGAAATGCCCTTCAGAGATTATCATGTCATCTTGGGCATGGATTGGTTAACCAGGCATCATGCCATGATTGGATCAGAGGTCAAGATCACTTTTGGCCTCCTCGATGCAGTGATGTGGTAATACATGGGGAGAGGCAGTTATTGCCATCAAACGTCATTTCGGCTGCACTAGCCAGAAAAATGATTAGAAAGGGGTGTGAAGCATACTTGGCACATGTGGTAGACACCCAAGTGGGGAGTCCAGCATTGAGGGACATCCCTACAGTATATGACTTTCCAGATGTGTTTCCTGATGAATTGCCAGAATTACCTCCGGAAAGAGAGGTGCAGTTTGAAATTAATGTTATGCCTGGTGTGGATCCAATCTCCATAACACCATATAGAATGGCATTAGCAGAGTTGAAGGAGTTAATGGTACAGTTGCAAGAACTACTTGAAAAGGCTTCATCCGCCCTAGTGTGTCACCACGGGAGCGCCAGTATTGTTTGTTAAGAAGAAGGATGGCACTCTTCGTTTATGTATTATTTGACCTGGAGTCTGAATGCTTTTATGTTAGTGTTAGAATTATATGTTCTATTGTTATTCCTTTACAGGGAAATAAATTTTGATGCATTAGTTATTAGTCCTTTAGGATAAGGATTGTGATAATAAGTGAAATTAGTTTTGGAAGAGTTTATCGGTGAAAAGTATTTTCTGACACACCATAAATTATAAGCTAATTGGCGAGCCTACTTAATGTAAGGCAAGAGGACGTAAAAGTAAGATGCAGTAATGGAATTGCCCTAGATGAGGGCAAGGATGTTACTGTTAGTAATTGCTAATGGATATTGTAATCAGAATAAGTTCGGATATCAGTGAATTCGAAAAGGATAAAAGATAGGAAAGTTTGATCTATTGGGATGTATTTTAGTAACTATGCAATGTTCTTGATGTTTATACTGTAAGCTGCAGATAACAGTACTAACTTGAGATTATTGCATAAAGCTACGTACTACCCGATAGTACACCTAGATGAGAATAGTTGCCAACGGCATCTGTTTTGGTATAGTTATGCCAGGACAGAATTTAATTATTAGGAATAAGTTTGAAAATCCTACTTAGGGATCTAAAACTCAAAAGTTAGAATATCGAAAGGTTATAATTCAGTACAAAAGGAAGTAAATTATAGAATATTGACAGATAAAAAGAGTTATGGAAGTAAAAATTTGAACAGTTGGTTCAGATGTAACAAAGAAATGTTATGAATGTGAGGAAAACTATGGACTAGAATGGTCAGAGGACCAATGACTAGATAAATGATTCTAACATGACCTCAAGGGTCATTCAAAAAGGAACATGAACCGAAATATTAGACAGCACAATAGTAAGAGGAGATTGGTGTTATCCAAACAAATTAAACGTTGTATTAGATTGTTAAAAGTCTTATACAAATTTAAGGAAAAGAAGATTATACGATCATATAGAAAAGAGAAAATAAACGTATGACTATTGTAAGATGGCTATTGGGTAAAATTTCGTGGACGAAATTTATTTTAAGGGAGGGAGAATTGTAACACCCCTAAGTTCGGTAGTGCGTTCTACTGTTCCGGTGACCAGTGTTGTCCGGACAGCTAGGATGCCTAGAACTACACTTCAATATGAGTGAGGAGGCATAAAATAATGAAATACAAGAAAAGAAAATACAAGAAAAACAAAGGAAAAATAATAGTAAAGAAATGCAATCAAGTTAAGTGAGCCGGGAACTCTAGCGATGGGTGACCGCACCGGGAAGTCACGGCGTGGACCGTTAATTGGCCCTGGACCGCGGGGAACCCTGAAAAATATTTTTAGGACTTAAATAGACCTCTATTGAAGTATAAATACCATTAGAAATATCAAAAAAAAAATTAATTAATTAGTACAAAGAAAAGTGAAAAATCGAAAAATGGACAAAACACGATGTTACCAAAAAATCCGAAATACAACCCGAACAGAGGCATTGTGGTCATTTGACACCCTGAGTTGTCTTTTGACCTAAATTTCAATTAAAAATACATGATATTATATTTGTAAAATGTCATGAAAAATTAAATTAGTGGTACCTAATTCAATTAGCAAAAATTAGGGACTTAATGTGGGAATATGGAAAGTTTAACATTATTTATTATTAACCTATGTTAGTGGAGCACTAAGTAAATTATTATGTACCATATAATAGCCTAAGTGGACAGAAATGTCCACTAACATTCTGCAATTCATCTTCTCCACTTGAAATATTCATTTGGAAGAATGAAAGCTCTCAAACCTCTCCCATGGCCACACCATGCATGGAGCTCAAGTTCTCCATGATCAAGCCTTGATTTCTTGCAAGTGTCTTCATGAAAAATGATCCTCACACCATGGGTAGTAGATAGGCAGCAAGAAATGAAAGTTTTTGTGGAGTTTTGAAGAATTTCCAAAGTGGTAAGTTTGAGTTTTTGATTATTGTTTAATTAAAGTTTGTAAGGATGTTATGGGTGTTTGATTTATGAAGAAATTTTTGAGGTTTGATGTTGAATGGGAATGTGTACTTTTGGTAGCCATGGAAACACCTTGAAGATAGTTTACTCTTGCTTGTAAATGGTGGATTAAAAGGTTGATTAAA
Source organism: Hevea brasiliensis (assembly GCF_030052815.1). NCBI lineage: Eukaryota > Viridiplantae > Streptophyta > Magnoliopsida > Malpighiales > Euphorbiaceae > Hevea > Hevea brasiliensis. The sequence continues at coordinate 57,307,660 of NC_079493.1, forward strand.
TATTTATGTGTATAGGAAATCATTTGGGTGATTATACTTAGTATATGTAAATGTGAAATGAAATTTAAAGCTTGGAAATTAATGGAATGTAAATGTACCATTGTGGTAGTTTGTTAGCTCTTGAAGAATGCTGGAATTCATGCTTGGTTTATGGAATAATGATGTTAATTTGTGATAGGGGTTATGGCAGTTTGAGTGCATGTATGATGGTGTGAAGTTGGACATGTAAATGAGCATGAATTGGTGATTGAATTGTTATAAATTGAGTTGGACAAATTCTGCACTTGTTGGTGCACATTGAATGTAATTGTAAGCTGCCAAAATGACCTATAATATGTTATAAATTATGTTTAGGTTATGGTACAACCAGAATTGGTTTGAATGTTGAGTTTGGTAAGTGTTAAAAGTGATCCTTGATGTGTATGCAAAAAAAATGCAGTAAGGCAGTTTGTGTTTTAGGCCTATAACTTTAACTGTGTGGCTCCAATTGGTATGAGACCAATTGGAGGTGAAAGTAGGCACAAAATGTGCCAACTTTCATGAAGAAAGCTTGCCAAAATTCTGCTTGCAAGATAGCTTGAAAAATGACCAAATCCGAATTAATTGCAAATAAGGCATGAAAATTGACCATTTGGGCAGCAGTTAGTGTTTAGGCCATAACTCACTCAAAACAGGTCCAATTGACCTGAAATTTTGACCATGAATATTTAAGACCCATATCTACAAGTCTTATGAGGACACCAAAGCCCAGAAATGACCATAAGCAAGTCAAACAGCTTGCACAAGTTCGGGTCCAAAAACTGGCCGAACTTAAAATGACCTAAAGTGACCAATTTTGATGCAATTTGACCAGCAATAGTAAAATTACCATCCTACATAACTCAGAATAACCTGAAATTTTGCCCCACATTCCATAAGACATAGATCTACAAGTTTGTAGTTTTGACCGAAACCCGAAAACAGAGGGAACTAGGTCGTCCGGCTAGGTCAAACTAGTATCCCGGAATCTAACAAATTGCAAGAAAATGCAGTATACACGGAAATGAACTTAGTAACATGTACCAACCCTAAAATACTATCGAATGTGACATATTGGTAACCTTAAAACCTAATTCACCTAGAATGCATCGAGGGTCGACATATTAGGTTGACTAAGCAAATAATAGAATTCAGTAAATTAATTATCAAGCATTATCGTTAAAGACAGTTTAATTAAGTACTGAAACACTTCAAATTGTGTTTCTCAGTTAGCAAAGACTCAGGGAAAGGGAAGGAAACACTGAGTCAAGGCCAGGAGACAATTATCAGAGGTTTGTGCACAACTAGTTTTCAACTGATTTTACTCTGAATAATATTTCATATGATTAATTGTATGTTATTGTTTTAAATTGTGTTTGTGCACAACATTTATTTCTTTTGAATTTTTCAATTGAAATAAATTATGACTATTTGTATATTATTATTTTCAATTATGGAAATGTGTTTGAATGGATACTTATTGCTTGAAAAGCATTGTAAATGGTTTAAAACTGTGGAAAAATTGATTTAGTGTAATTTGTGAAAGTTGAAGTTAATTATAAATTGTGTTGCCATCTTGTGAATGAAATTATGACTTTGGAAATTTTGAGATAAAATGTGTTTAGTGTTATCTGAGCAAAGTAGGGACGGCGATACGTAACGCCTACGATTCTTGGGAACTCTCATGAGTGAACTCAGGAGCTTGCAGGGATGGCGATACGTAACGCCTATAAGTGCTCTGATAGGTACCACCCAAGGGCTTGCAGGGACGGCGATACGTAACGCCTGCAGGTGCTTTGGTAAGTACCCTTAAATGATAGCATTGATCGGAAAATTGTGTCATGGCTTAAGTTGTGAATGAATTGGCAATACTGTATTCTTATATTATTCGACTAAATTGTGTTATTATGCGATTTGATAATTTGTAAAATGGAGTTTAAATTCTTATTGACATTTACTGTCTTTTGAATTTAACCATGCTTTGACTATTGAGATTTATTGTGATATTGTGAATTGGAGTTTAAATTCTTATTGACATTCATTGTCTTTTGAATTTAACCATGTTTTGACTATTGAGATTTATTGTGATATTGTGAATTGGAGTTTAAATTCTTGTTGACATTCACTATCTTTTGAATTTAACTATGTTTCGATTACTGAGATTTAATGTGATATTGTGTTAAATTCATTATGACACTCATTGTCTTGAATTTAACTATGGTTTTATGTATCCATCATTTATATGATTTATGAAATTTGATTTAAAGTTGTATTTGTTAATGTTGTGCACCACTGAGACATTGTCTCAACGATAGCTTTCCATTGCTGTCGCAGGTAGACAGACGGACAGGGCAGCAGACTAGGCTGCTAGTGCATTCGGCGAGAGATCATCGGGTATATTGAGTATACCACATTTTGTATTTTGTACTATAATGTATATTCACTGTATGTATATATTGTTCTTGGTTTTGAGCAGTTGTAAATTAAAATTGTACATTGAAGTTGTAAAGTAAATTATGAGTTATTTTGACTTGTAAAAATTGTATTATCTTTCTTTTATCTCAGTCTTTGAAAAATTATTGTGGATTTGAGTTGAAAAAGAAATTGTGTTGTTTAACTGTTGAAGTGGAGATTTGGAAATATATTGAAGTGTTTTTTACAGGTTTTCTGAAGAACTGGTTTATCCAAAATACAGATGGTTCTCTGCCAAAATTTTTACAGAAATTCCAAATAATTCAAATGTGTTAGTTCTATCACTTCAGTTCATAAAGGTTTTTAACACCTGTAAATAGTGCTCACCACTGCAAAAGAAGTAAGAAAACTTTTAAAATCCCTTGTAGTGTATTTAATGGGTTATCAGTAGACGAAGTTGGTAATTCATTAGGTATACTACGGGATCATGTTATGCCTTATAGAGGGGTAGGGTGTGACACGGCTATTGGAAGTTTAATGTATGCAATGTTGTGTATTAGGCCGGATATCGCATATGCTGTTACTTTAACACTGGATAGCTATTATGAATATCCTTAAGTGCTTGAGAAGAAGTAAGGATTTATTCTTGATCTATGGAGGTGGAGACTTGCAATTGGATAGTTATACTGATTCTGATTTCCAATCAGATATTGATGATAGAAAAGTCTACCTCTGGATATGTGTTCATTTATAATGGAGCTGCAGTCAGTTGGAAGAGTTCCAAACAGAGCAAGATGCAGATTCCACTACTGAGGCTGAGTATATTGCTGTATCAGATGCTATAAAGGAAGCTGTTTGGATAAAGAAGTTCGTGACAGAACTTATAGTAGTTCCTTCCATTGAGTCAACAGTTCCATTACACTGTGACAATAATGGAGTAGTCATACAGGCTAAGAAACCAAGGTCTCACCAAAAATCCAAACACATAGAAAGGCGTTACCACATTATCAGAGAAATAGCTGGGCAAGGTGATGTAGCCATGTAGAAAATAGCATCAGCTGAAAATCCAGCTGATCCATTCACTAAGCCTATGTCACAGACTCAGCTAGACCGTCATCTTGAGAAGATGGGTCTAAGATATTGTAATGAATGGCTCTAGTGCCAGTGGGAGATTGTTAGTAGTATGCCCTAGAGCATATCATTTAGTATGTATCTTGTACATATTTTTATTAATTAAAGGCATTTTCACTTTTTCGTTTACATAATATATTTATGTGTAATAGAAACGGTCCATTGATATTTTGTTAGAAATTCTATTCTTAAGTTGTTAAGAATATGAGTGACAGTATTTCTCGTACAAAGTATTATAAATAGGTTCACAATCGAGGATACTTTATAACAAGGACATGACTTATCCAGAAAGATTGCATTCATATTTATTACCAAGTTATCTATATGAGATATAAATAAGATGGAATGGTGAGTCTCATGCCATATAGCAAATATGATAGGCACTTATAAATGATAAGTAGGCTGAACCAGTGACACTTATGACAAGCACATGGAGTTTACTCTTGTCAATGTTTTGTCATAAATCATATCAGTGCATATAATCTTTAGACCTGAGATAGCACAGTTATCTTGTATATAGGTAGTTTGAGTTTGATACTGCTTTCATATTTGTACTGTGCATGGGTATATGGGCATGTGTTGGCTCCTACTAGTTATATATGGAGGTAGGTGTTGATCAAGATGGAATTTGATCAAGATGGAATCTGTTCCTCTAGGTAAATAGAGATAAAATCCTATGTTCATTTAATTGTTCTTGATGTTTCAAGTTCCTAGCCAGGACAGATAGATTTATTCAGAAAATAGTTTCTGATGAGAAAATCTTTTTAATGAAGAATTGGAATTAAAAGAGAACATAATATTCATAGCAAATGGAGTTTAACATAAACCATGACTCCAGCTTGAGTTGGGATTTTGTAACAGAGAGATTCTAGTGCATGGTAACATATGATTATAGGTTCATTTAAGGTAAACCTTATTACTAATTGGGTAGCTATGGCATGCTATGCTAGGTATTAACCATGGTATATGAGGTGCATAAAATGATTTAGAGAAATCATTTACGGTAAGAAAGAGTTCTGATGATATTAAGAGTTGATATCATATCTCATTGCCAAATAGTGATGAGCCTAATAAGTCACACACATACACAAGTTATCACCTAATTAAATATGATTTTATTAATTAATTAAAGAGTTTAATTGATTAATTAAATAGGTTTGGTTTGCAATTAGATTGCAAAGTCCCTAGCATGACTTGAAACCAAATCTAGATTGTTGGATGCATAGTATAAGTTAAATTTATATTTAAAGTATTTAAATATAAATTTAATTAATGAGACATTAATTAATAGAGATTAATTAATTAATTTATATTTGACATAAATTGATTAGAAGAAGAGAAATAATTATTTTGGGTTAAGAACTCAAAATTAAGACACAGGGGCATTTTGGTCATTTCACAGGGTGACATGTAGCACCATGAGATGGTGACATATGGCATTACACATAAGCTTGCCAAATGTCTTTTAATCAAGTAAGATGATTAAAATTAAGATTAAATATAGGTTTGACACTTGGCACAATGTGATTGGGTCAATTAAACCTAGAACCAATCAGAGGGTGACATGTGGCAAGGGTTTAATGTGTTGACCCAGCTATATAAGTGTTGTTATGAATTAAAAATAAGACAACCAGCAGCCACTCCTCCTTTGTCATGCCATTTTGAGGCTCTCCATCTATTCTTCTTCATCTCTCATCAATTCAAAGAGATTAGCCACTTGAATTAAAAATACTAGAAATTGTTTCTAGTGTCCTGTTTACATCTTTAATCTCTTAAAAGGCAGAACTTGATTTTCTAATTAATAGAAAAAGCTTTAGAAGCTGTTCAAGGGCTACCATTGGTGTTCTTGGTGTGGACAAGCTAGAGGGACAGCATCTAGTGTCCTGAAGACGCATCTCAAAGGCGCAAATACACTGCAGTGCATCAAGAGGTTAGTGTGTTTGTTCTTGATTTAATCTAGGGTTCTAAAATTAATCTGATTAATTTAAAATCTTAAATGGCAAATACAGATCCAAAAACATATTAAAAGAGTTTTAATATGTTGTTTATCATTGAAATCAAATAGATAAAAATAAATCTTGTATGATGCATGTGACCCTAGGTGAAAATTTTGAATTCAATGGCATAGACTTGTGTTTTTCACGCTTTTGTTCCCTCAATAACATGATCTCGTAGTATACCTAATAAATTACCAACTTCGTCTCCTGATAACCCATTAAATACACTACAAGGGATTTTAAAACTTTTCTTACTTCTTTTTACAGTGGTGAGCATTATTTACAGGTGTTAAAAATTTTTTTGAACTGAAGTGAAATAGCTAACACATTTGAATAATTGACAATTTCAGCAAAAATTTTGGTAGAGTGCCCTTTGTAATTTGAATAAAACAGTTATTCAAAAACCTATAAAAAGCACTTCAAATATATTTCTCAATCTCAAACTCCAACATCCAAATCAACACAATAAGTTTCTCAACATTTGTCTCCTCAATCCACAATAATTTTTTAGTGTTTTCAAAATCTGAGATAAAAGAAATATATCACAATATTTACAAACCAAAATAATTTACAAATTTAGTTTGCAACTTTAATGTACAATTTTAATTTACAACTGCTCAAAACCAAGAACACTATATACATACATTGAACATACATTACAATACAAAATGCAAAATATGGTACACTCAATATACCCGATGAACTCTCAATATAGCATTAGCAGCCTAGTCTGCTGCCCTGTCAGTCAGTCTACCTGCAATAGCAATGAAAAGCTATCGCTGAGTAAAATTTACTCAGTGGTGCACAATAACAATTTGAAATGCGATATATAAATCTTTTATTGACAATTCACAAATCAAATAATTCACAATTCCATTTCACAATTTACAAAGTTCATATAACACTAATTTGATCAAACAATTGAATAACACAGTTTTGTCAATCAATAACACCATTTGATCAAATAACTGAATAATATAGTTTTGCAAATCAATAACACCATTCGATCAAATAACTGAATAATGCGGTTTTGCCAATCAATAACACAATTTAGGCCATGACACAATTATTCCGCACATGCCGTGTTGTACACCACGACAAAACATACTCACCCCAATAATCAAAATCAATGAGGGAGGAAGCTAGCTAAATAATGAGTACTCATCCACACTCATCTCAGACTGGCAAGTCAAAGAGGGAGGAATATAATAACAGTGTCATGCCAAGTATGAATCAAAAGAATTCCAAATCACAATATTTTATACAATTCCCAAATCACATTTTATCTCAAAATTTCCATTTGCAAAGTAGGCAACACAATAATTTCCAAATAAGATTCTCAAAGCCAAAACAATAAAAAAATTATTCATAACTCATTTCTCCAAATAAATTTTCTAGTAAAAGCAATGAATATAAAAAGTATTGTCCACAGACACAATTTAAAAATATAATGTTGAAATAAATTTTTAAGTAGAAAATAAGAAATCAAAATTATTGTGCACAAACACAATTTAAAACAATAACATACAAATAATCATAATTTATTTCAATCGAAAAATTCAAAAGAAATAACTATTGTGCACAAACCTCTGATATATGCCTCTTGGCCCTGACTCAGTGTTCCTTATGCTTCTCAATATCTTTTCAACTGAAACACACAATTTAAAGTGTTTTAGTACTCAACGAATTTGTTTCTAACAATAAAATCCAATATTTAAATTTTCTTCGTACTATTCCCTTCAATTCATTTCATTAGTTAACCTATAATATTGACCCTTGATGTACTCTAAGTGAGTCAATTCTAATGTTACCAATATGTCACATTTAATATCCTTTTAGTGTTGGTACATGTTACCAAATTCATTTCAAGTATATTGCATTTTATTGCAATTTGCCCGATTTCGGTATACTAATTTGACCTAGCCGGATGACCTAGTTCCCTCGATTTTCGGGTTTCGATCCAAACTACAAACTTGTAGGTCAATGTCTTATTGCACGGGGGGCAAAATTTCAGGCCATTCTAAGTTGTGTAGACCAAGTTATGGTCAATCTACCAATGCTGGACAGAATGTACCAAAATGGTAGCTTTATGTCATTTTTAGGTCACTTTTGGTTCGGCTAGTTTTTGGACTTGAACTTGTGCAAGCTATTTGGCTTGGTTCTGGCTATATCTGGGCTTTGGTGTCTTCATAAGAATTGTAGATATATGTCTCAACTATTCATGGTAAAAATTTCAAGTCAATTGGACTTGTTATGAGTGAGTCAAAAATACTAACTGCTGCCCAAATAGTCAATTTTCAGGTTTTCAAAGCACTAATCCGGATTTGGTCATTTTTCAAGTCACCTTCTAAGCAGAATTTTGGTAAGCTTCCTTCATGAAATCACATTTTGTGCCTAGTTTCACCTCCAATTGGTCTCATACCAATTGGAGCGGCACACTTAAGGTTCTAAGCCAAAACATACACTGCCCTATTACACATTGTTCATCACTCATCAATTACACATCCTATGCTTACCAAGTTAACTCTTCCATGTCATTTCTGTTTTGTACCTTACCATTAAGACATTTCACAACACTAGCTTATAACCATTTTCAATATGCACACTATAACCCAGAATTTTCCAAGTCCAATTACAATAATTAAACACATGAATGCACCTCATTTACATGTCCAAATTCAAACCTTAATACACACATACATGCTGCCATCCATAACAACATAATTCAACAATATAATTCCATAAACCAAACTATGAAACAACACATTTTGATCTTTTTCATAAGGCTACCACAAGTTTGCACATACCCATCAATTTCCACTTTCACTTTTCAAGCTTACAATTCAAACCTTGCACATGGGATTCAACTTTAATACAATTAAACATTTCAATCATCATTCAAACCACTATTTATATGCAAGAATAAACTGTTCTTACTGAAGATCCATGGCTGCCAAAATGTACCTCTCCATTAACTCATCAAACTTCAAAACTCCTTCCACAAATCAACTACCCACAACACCCATTCAAAGTTTAATGAAACAATAATTAAAAATACATACTTACCACTTTTGAAATTCTTCAAAACCTCACCAAAACTTAATTTTCTTGCTGCCTATCTACTGCCCAAGTTGTGTAGAACAACTTTAGTAAATGAAAATGCAAGGATCATGGCTTGAAGATGGGAGAGTGAAGCTTGCATGGTTGGCCATCCATGGAGGTTTTGAGAGTTTTTTCTTCAATTCCGCAAGGTGAGTGAGGTTGAAGAAGATGAGTGATCTGCTGTCCACAATATGTGTAATGGTCCACTTTAGTGGAGTTAGTGGAGAACTAATAGAATTAAAAGCATTTTTTTATGTTAAACTTCCATAATTTGCACATTTTCCTCCTATCTTTTGCTATTTAGATTTTGTACCACTATTTTAATTTTTCATGATATTTTCAAGTGTAATATCATTTATTTTTAATGGACATTTAGGTCAAAAGACAACTCGGGGTGTCAAATGACCACAATGCCCCTGTTCGAGTTGTATTCCCAATTTTTCAGTAATACCAAGTTTTATCATTTTCTCGATTTCTAGTTTTTCTTTATACTAATTAATTAATTTTTCTTTGATCTTTCTAATGATATTTATATTTTAATAGACATTTATTTAAGTCCTAAAAATATTTTCCAGGGTTCCCCGCGGTCTAGGGCTAGTCAACGGTCCATGCCGCAACTTCCCGATGCGGTCACCCATCGCTATGGTTCTCGGCTCATTTAACTTGGTTACATTTCATTACTATTATTTTTCCTTTGTTTTTCTTGTCTTTTCTTTTCTTGTATTTCATTATTCTATGTCTCCTCACTAATATTTAAATATAGTTCTAGGCATTCTAGTTGTCCGGACAGATACTGGTCACCAGAGCAGTAGAACGCACTACTGAACAAAGGGGTGTTATAGGGTACCAAGTACCTCGGGCCATCACACTATCGGTCATAAAGTGTCTGCCAGATGTGCAACAGAATGGCTAATAAGCCATAATCATCATCGGGCACAAGGTCAAGTATGTTAAGTGTATCAAAATGGCCAAAAGCCATAATATTACAAAATGGCTTTACGGAATGGCAGGAAGCCATATGCAGTACTGCTATCGGAACCCTATTGGCATGCCAACCTATACAAACCAATTATACTGGGCATACTAAGGCATATTATAAAGTTAATTGCTTAATTCTTTGTATTTAAGGTTTGATGGTTACTATTTACCCTACTATTTATGCATAAATGTTGATCTTTTCATACATAATAGATATGTCAGTTCTAATTACACCAAAATCTCACATTTTGGATTTTACACTTGTTGGCATTAATTGCCAATCTTAATTTAATGTTCATTGAAATTTATTTCAAATTTTCAAATTTCATGGCTAATATTTACTATTTCATTAGACTAATCTACAGTGGGAATTTGGCTAAACTTCCTTTAACAAAGTTGTTCCTTATTGTGTCTAGTTTAATTCTCATTTTGAATCACTCCATTTGGAGTGTTTTAGCTCAATTTATGGTATTTTTACCATAATTGGCCGGATTGGTCCATTCCCAGATTTTTTGGGCAAAATGGGTTCTGGCAGTTTTGGTGTCTTAATTTTGGCTAGCAATTTGAATTAATTATGGTCAGAATTTAGGCTTCTGTTCTCCATGAAAGTTGTTCTAAATTGTCTAAGATTTGCATGGGTTTAAAAATCACGTCATTTGGACCTCTCTACACCAAGTTATGGCCAATTGAACAAACACTATTCTTTTAGTCATTTTCCATGTTCATAATTTTGGTTACCCAGATTTAGGCAATTTTTAGGTCAACTTAAGTTGGTTTTCTGGATAGGGTCTCTTCATAAAAAAATGTGGCATTAGGTGCCTAGTTTCACCTCCAATTGGCTTTGCACCAATTGAAGCTACACAAGTCAAGTTATTGCTACCTAAACACACTAGACTCAAGTTCAGAATTTCTGGCACAAAGGGGCAGCACACCAATTCTCAATCCAATGCCACAATAAACTTCATTCTATGGTAAAACTTTATCAAATAGTCACTAATTGACCATTAGAACATAAATCTATCATCAACTACACAAAACCCCAATTTTTGGGTTCAAAACCCTAATCACAATTTCTCAATTTCACATAACACATGCATATTCACTTCTTACTTCATATATGTGCTCATAACCTAATGAGAATTCAAGTTTAAATTTAATTAAACACCCTAATTCTCCTCCCTACCTTGGCTGCTGAAATTTTGGGATATGCATACATGTGGATTTCATTTCAATTTCTTGCAATTTTTAACTTAAATCAAGTCTTTAAGCAAGAATTTAGAGAGAGAGAGGAAATATTTGACACTATCCTATATTTGTGCCAACCCAAAAGCTTGCAAACTTCTTTATTTCTACTTCTCGTTGCTGCCTCAAGCTTTCTCAAGGTGCAAGGAGTAGTTTTTGTGAAGAAAGCAACTGGTTTTATGGAGTAATTAAGTGGGAGATGGAGCTTTGAGTGAAGAGAAACGGTGGGAGCTCTAATGGTGGATTTTCAGCCAATAAGAAAGAAAAAGAAGAAGCTGAAATTTCTAATTTAATTTCTTTTATTTTGGATTTTATAGTAAAGTTTATCCAATTGTGATTGGTTAGAAAAATTTTAATTACAACATCCTAGGTCATGCTTATGTAATAAATCTAATTAAATTTCATTTTGTTTTCTTCTTTTCTCTACTCATTTTTAATTAAATTTCCATCAATATTTATTCATATTTTATTTCATATAAGTCAATTACTTAAATGGACAAGTTGGTCAAAAATCATCTCTGAATACGAAATGACCAAAATGCCCTTCGTTTAGCTTAACGAGCTAAAATTGTCTGTACTGACTTAGAAACTTTTCTTAACATTTTCTTGGCATTCTATTGCTATCTAAGGCTTAATAACTCTTCATTGGAGTTCCAAAAATTATTTCATAGGGTTCCCTATGGGTTTAGGGTTGCTAACTGTCTTTACCGCTGCTTCCCGTTAGGGTTATCTATCGTCGGAGTTACGACTCATTTAACTTCCTTGCATTTCATTTCTAAAACTTTTCCTTAATTTTTCTTACCGTTATTTGGTTTATTTTTGACTCCTCACTCTAGTTTAAATATAGTTCCAGACATTTTGATTGCCTGGATAGACATTAGTCACCAGAACAGTAGAATGTACAGACTATCTAAAGTGAGGGTGTTACAATCTTGGGCAGGGGGCATAGGAATGGGGTTATTAGGAAAAATGATTTATTCTTTTTATTGTGTATGAAAAAAAAAAAGAAAAAGATAAATGGTGCCTATTTTCTCTGTTCTCATATGGAGCATATAGTGACTAAGCACACAACTAGGAGTATAGTTCTTAGAGGGTTAGTGATTGTGATAACAAAATCATTTGGTTTCACCCCTAAAAAATTTGGTATGTTGTCTATGCTTGGGAATTCCTTTTTGTATAGAACTATTATGACTTAAATGAAAATTTGCATGAAGAAAGTTGATTCATATGTGCTGGTAGATGCTAAAGGAAGTGTTGGTGTTCAAGGTGATTTTGTAATAGTTGGGCATGATGCTGTACAATAATAGTAGCAGCAAAATGATTTTTTATCAGGGCAACTAGCTGATATTGGACCTTCAGGATCCCAACCATGTAACACCATCCCGGTAACCACTCCGTACATTCTACTGTTCCGGAGACCGGTGTCGGTCCGGACAGCTAGAACGTCCGGAAAAATATTTAAACTAAAGTCAGGAACCCTAATTAACTTAAATATTAATAATAAAAATTTAGTAAAAATTTTAGAAATAAAATATAACTGAGTCAAACGAGCCGGTGCCCAAGCGATGGGTCACCGGAGGGAAGTTGCGGTTCTCGCAACGAGGAGCCCTAGACCCGGGGGAAAAATTATAAAATAATTTTTGGGACTCCAGAGAAGGGTTATTGAGGTTCCTATGGCATTAGAATGCCAAGAAAATACCTAGAAAAATTTTTCAATCGGTACAGCCAATTTTGACCCGTGAAGCCAAACGGAGGGCATTTTGGTCATTTTGCCTTCCGAGGTGATTTTTGGCCGACTTGCCCAGTTGAGTAAATAATTAATATGACATCAAATATGAAGAAATATTACTAGAAATGAAAATTGAAATGAGTAGTGAAAGAAAAGAAAAGAAAATGCAAAAATAAGGCAAAAATGACATCATTTAAAAATTTGGACCAATCACACTTAAGCCATCCTTTGACTAACAATTAAAAAGACAAATGAAGACCAAATTCAACAAAGAAACCAGCAGCCATCCTCCTCCCCTTAGTGCAGCCGAAATCCCTCTTCAACACCCTCCATTGATGTTCACTCCAAAACTTCAATTTCTCCTTCATTTCACCCTAAAACCCTAGTTCCCTTTCACTAAAATTTGTTCTAGTACCTTGCATAGTCTTTTGGCAGCCAAGGAAAGGAAGAAAAGTGAGGTTTAGGGCTTTGGAAAAATCTGCCCAAACAAGGTTAGTGCATATATACAATTAAAGCTTTTTAAATTCTATGTTAGAGACTTGGAATAAGTAGGAATTTATAACTAAAATGAATGAAATCTATGTCTATCCATGCCCTAAGTTTTGGCAGCCCTATTGAATGAAAAGGTATGAGTGTTTTGATGGACTTAAAGTGGACTAGATATCAAGATTAAACCATGTATGCATGTGATTATTGAAAGAGATAGTTAATTAAAGCATGTTGTGAAAAATTCATATGGAAATTAGGGTTTGGAAAGGTGAAAGTGTGAATTGGCTTAGGAAATTGTTAGGGCACATTATAATGGTCAATTAGTGACCATTTTAGATGTATTGACCATAAATGGGACTGAAAAATACCATGGCAATGTGAGGTTGCAGGCTGCCCTATGGACAGCAGCATAGGGACTGAAATTTCAGTCCCTTTGCACAGCCATAACTTGGGCTGTGCTAGTCCAATTGATGTTTGGCCAATTGGACATGAAACTAGGCTTATAATGGCACATTTTTGCTGAAGAAACCATGCCCAAAAGACCAAAGCAAAAGGGTCAAAACTCAGCCACAATCCGGAACCCTGAAACTGAATTCTGCAGAATTTGCCAAATGAACAGTAACTGTTCATTTGGCCATAAATCACTGTATATTTGGTCAATTGGCCTGAAATTTTTACAGCAACAAGTTAAGACATAGACAAACAACTTTCATGAAGGAACCTATCTCAAATTATGGCCAGAACCCATTCAACCAAGTGACTCAAGCTACTGTTCATGCACTGTAGATATGGTAAATTTCTGCAGAGTGCATATCCGGACAGCTTGGGTTTTTGAGCCATATCTGGAGCTACAAAACTCCAAATGGAGTGATTCAAAAAAGGAAATTCAACTAGACAAAATAAGGAACAACTTTTATGTTTTACATTTCTTCAAATTCCAACAGTAACAGTGTCCAATGGAACAGTGAAGTTATGGTACAAAATCTGAAAAATCTGCTCCTTTGGTTTAATGCTTAGAAATGGTAAAAACACTTAATGCCAACAAGTTTTAAACACCAAATGTGGTATGTTGGGAGTGCCAAAGTCAATGTACACCTTTTTATTCTAAAAGTCAACATTTTTGTTGACCAATGATGAATAGTGACACCAAAAAAGTTGAAATTCACAAATTGAAGAATTTAAAAGTTTCAAATGCCCTAGTATACTTAACAAGATTGGTTTGGATAGTTTGGCATGCCAATAGGGTTCAGTTAGCAGTACTGCACATGGCAAAAATGCCATTCTGTGATTTCATGGCTTTTAGCCATTCTGACTTTGTATTGAGACTTGGCCTTGTGCCGAATATTATTTACAGCTTGTTAGCTGTTCTGCACAAGGAGATACGTATGTGACCGATGGTGTGACGGCGAGGTACTAGGTACCCGGTGCGGTTACCCGTTATCGATCCAGTCATCTAGTGTAGGTTACTTGGGGCAACCAAATGAATAAAAGTGAACAACGTAAATGAAACAATGAATATATCAATACCAAACAAAGAAAGCATACACATTCTATACACATTTATTTTCTTGCTATTTTCTTTTATTATATTATTGCACCACTAAGCATTATTGCTTAGCGCGTTGCTTTTGCCACGCGTAGGTACTGAAGATCCCGATCGCGAGCCAAGTAGACCACGGTGGGTGAGTCCATCCGCGATTCTGCTCGATGTCCGTGTCACCTCGTCACTGATTGCATTGGTAGGACACTAGATGTCATTTTGTCATTTTGTAATTAACTTTTTATTTTCTCATATGTATTTGGGATTTATGTAATGTATTTTGAGGTTCATGTAAATAATAAAGATTTATGGTCATGTATGGTATTAATTTGAGTATTTAATGGTTGTTTATATATGAGAACCCTGAGAAAGGGATGTTTTGAGAAATGAAAAGGTTGTTGAGACCTGAAATTGACAAATTATTGAGATATTGATATTGAGTTTTGTTGATAATATTGGAGTTGAGTATGAATGAAATTGTATATTGGAAGTGTTTTTAACAGGTTCCGAAGAACGGTTTTCTCCATTTTTAGCCGGTACTCCGCCGGATTTTCTTTAAAATTTTCGGAACCTTAAATGAATGATACTTTTGATAAATGGTTAAAATAAATCATATTTCATAAATTAACTTCAAAAGCATGACACAAATTAAGTACGGTATATTATAGTGTGCCAGTACACAGTGTGGCCTTACTTACTCGGGTATACTGTACACGGGTAAGGGGTGTCACAAACCATCACCTACTATTGGCCAATCAGAGCTATTTTCCATTCTTAAGAATTTGGAGGCAAAGTTTAACAAAATGATTGATGCACAATAGCCTGGAATTGATGCTCCATCTCATTCAAGCTCTGATATTTTGACTACCTTAATAGCTTTAGAGGCCATGATTGACAAATTTGGCTAGCAACAGATTAAACATGAGAAAAAGATCAAGAAAAGTTTTCATATTCAAGAAAAAATAGAGAAGACATGACAAAGAAATTATTGAAATCTATAACAGATTGGCAGTTTCTTTTAATCAGTTGTATAAATGGGGCTAAGATGTTTTTGATGAGATGAAAACCATGATTGAGAACTTGGACACAACCTTTAAAAAATCTATTGTTGCTTTTAATCAGCTTGTTTATTGTCGTTATTTTATGCCTTTTGTTTCTAAAATTGAAATTCATGTTGATTTGGTTATTTTCTTTAATCTCAATTTGTTTGAGTAATGAATTAGCATTATTTTTATTGCTTTTTGATAGTCATTTAATTGGATTACTAAAATTATAGCAGATTCCTTTTTGCTTGAACACATAAATTCATCATTTGAGGTAATTTTCTAAACATAAACATGCCTCATGTTGAAAATGATTTAGTTTAACATGCCTCATGTTTTTGTTTAATATGCCTCATGCTCAAAATGCTTTTAATTAACATGCTTCGTGTCAATCTCTTGACTATTCAACATTGGGCATGTTAAATTGCACATGGTAACTCCTCACATTTTCTTTTATGCGTAGACCCTTATTTTGTGATGAGTATGTGCATTGAGACTGTGGGAAACCCGATAATGAAAAATTATATGACTGTAAGATGTAATTGGGGGCATGGAACTGAATTATTAATTCTGTGGTATGATCGTGATAGTAATAATAATAATAATAATAATAATAATAATAATAATAATAATAATAATAATAATAATAATAATATATTTTTTGGAAAATAAATTTAATTAAATTTAATATGGATAGTTTTTAAATGTACCTAATTAAGTTTAATTGGGCCTCATGGGCCTAAGAAAGTCTAGTTAGGAATTTTAAAAAGGACCCATTTAATTTATTTTTAAAAAATTAGAATAAGAAAATATATTTTTCTCTATCTCTCTTCCTTACAAACTCTCTCTCCCCCTTTGGCTCCACTCTCTTCCTCACTCCCTATTGGTGCCACCCCCTTTTCCTCTCTTCCTATTATATGGAACACCTCACCCATATCCCAGTCTCACTCAAATTCCTTAATCCCAGTTATTTAAGTTATCTGTACCTTATCACACTAGGACTTCAAACCCTACCACACCTCTTCCTCACTCCCAATTGGTGCCTTTCCCTCCCCCTCTCTTCCTATTATTAGAAAGGCAACTGTTAGCTGCCACTTATTTTGCATTTATTTAGGGCATTTGTTTAGGAATTTTTGTGTGCATATTTGTTCTTACCTTTTGTTGTATGATTCTGATACAATTTTGGTAGTTTAGCTTGATTAGGAACCTATTTGTTAGCTGTAATTTTTTATATATATCTTTGATTTCTGGGGCAATAAACATCAGAATTCTCATTCCAAAATTTCTTAGTTCTTTTACATGGTATCAGAACCATAGCTGATGAAAAGAAAAATGAGAGTTATGGATCAGGGAAGAAAACTTCTAGTTCTTACACACTGAATTCGAATGACAACCCAGGTAACTTGATTACCCAAGTTCAGTTGAAGGGCGAGAATTGCGAAGAATGGGCGCAAGCTATGCGAACTGCATTGCGGGCCAAAAAGAAATATGGTTTTATTGATGGATCTGTCAAGCAACCAATAAATGACTCACTAGAACTCAAAGATTGGTAGAGGTTAACTCTATGCTGGTTTCTTGGGTGTTTAACACAATTGAACCGACTCCTCGCTTGACCATCTCTCACATGGAGAACGTAAAGGATCTGTGGGAGGATATTAAACAGAGGTTCTCGATTGGGAATAGTCCACGAATGCAGCAACTGAGATCGGATCTGGCGAATTGTAGGCAGGAAGGTCAACCGATCGTGTCTTATTTTGGAAGACTCAAAACGTTCTGGGATGAAATAAACAACTATGATCAGATACTAGTGTGTATCTGTGAAGGCTGCGAATGCAATCTTACCATTGAATTAGAAAGAAAGCGTGAAGAAGAGAGAGTTCATCAGTTTTTGATGGGCTTAGATGAAGAAGGATACGGAACAGTTCACTCTAATATTTTGAGCACTGAACCCTTGCCCAATTTGAATCGTGCCTATGGTATGGTTGTTCAGCAAGATTGGGTGCGAACTATGACACGAACCAAGGAAGAAAGAGGCAATCCTATGAGTTTTGCAATTCGATCAGGTAGTCGAAATTCAGGGGGGGGGGGGGGGGAAGACAAATCCTCAATTTATTCTAATTGCAACCAAGAGGGACATGATGCTGAAAGTTGTTTCCAGCTGATAGGTTATCCAGAATAGTGGGGTAATAGACCACGTGGAACTTCTCCTGGATGAGGAGGTGGTCAAAAGCGTTGCAATGGAGCAGGACGTAGCAAGGGAGAAGTTGCTCGTGCTAACACCACACAAGCAACTGGAGTTGATGGTGGGTGTGGAATTGTGACAGATTCAGATCGAAAGGCTCTTAGTAGATTAAATGAAGAGCAGTGGGCTGCTTTGCTAGGCATATTGAATTCTTGTCAGAATGGTGGCAATGAGAGGCTGACAGGTACGCAGAGGATATTTCCTTAGATTATTAACACAGGAGCTTCCCATCATATGATAGGAACATTGACATTTTTGAGTGAATTTCATGACATTGTGCCATGCTCAGTCGGGTTACCTAATGGAGAAAAGACCTTGGCGGTGAAAGAAGGAACTGTGTTGCTTTGAAGAGACTTGAAATTGCAACGAGTCCTTTATGTGCCAAATTTGAATTACAATCTGATCTCTATATCACAACTACTTAATGATTCAAATTTGGTTATTCAACTCACTAATAAAATTTGTGCTATACAGGACCTAAATTCGAGGAACTTGATTGGAGCAGGTGAGCAACACGAGGGGCTATACTTTCTCAAGGGAGTGACATCGGTACATGCTGGCAAGGTAACTGATGTGGGGTCTTTTGAGCTTTGGCATAAGAAAATGGGTCATCCTTCTTATAAGGTGGTAGAGTTAATTCTAGAAGCTGGTAGCATAGTTAGGAAAACTAATAAAACTTGTGAAGTTTGTTTTAGAGCAAAGCAAAGAAGAGAGATTTTATTTTCTAGTGACAATAAAGCTGATGGTTGTTTTGAATTGATACATTGTGATTTGAGGGGACCTTATAGAGTCCCAACTTCTTGTGGAGCAATTTACTTCTTAACAATTGTTGATGATTACTGTTGTGCTATTTGGATATATTTGTTGAATGGAAAACAAGAAGTAGCTTGTGTTCTTAAGAAATTTATTGTGATGGTTAAATGCCAATTTGAAAAAAATGTGAAAATTATCAAAAGTGATAACGAAAGTGAATTTATGTGCTTGAAAGAATATTTTGATGAACAAAGGATGTTGCATCAGACTTCCTGTGTAGGAACACCTTAACAAAATGGTCGAGTGGAAAGAAAACATCGCCATATTCTTAATGTGGCAAGAGCCTTGCGTTTCCAAGTAAATTTACCCATAGAATTTTGGGGAGAATGTGTACTTGCAGCTGGGTATTTGATTAATAGGACTCCATCTATGTTATTAAATGGTAAAACCCCATATGAGATGCTCTTTGGGAAAGTACCTTCTTACAAACACGTTCGGGTTTTCGGTTGTTTGTGCTATGCGCATAATCTGAATTAGGATAAAGATAAATTTGGTAGTAGAAGTCGTAGGTGTGTTTTTGTTGGGTATCCATTTAAAAAGAAGGGATGGAGATTGTATGATTTGGAAACAAAAGAATACTTTGTATCAAGAGACGTGGTATTCACTGAAACATAATTTCCATATGTAAATGAGAAAACAATGGGTGATGAACTCATTAAAAATGGAGTTGAGGAGTTGGGTGATGAAGTTGATGGTTTAGAGAACAACTTGGGAAAGGAG
This sequence comes from Hevea brasiliensis, assembly GCF_030052815.1. NCBI lineage: Eukaryota > Viridiplantae > Streptophyta > Magnoliopsida > Malpighiales > Euphorbiaceae > Hevea > Hevea brasiliensis. The sequence goes on from NC_079493.1 coordinate 57,327,116, forward strand.
CACGATGAAAGTGTGGGTAGAGAAAGTGAGGTGAATCCTGAAACGGAAGAATTGATCCATAAAAACAGTGAGGGAGTGGATAGAGGTGAAGTTGTTGAAGAGCAACTAGGTAGGAGACAAAGGGCTAAGCAACCTAGTGTTCATTTGAAGGATTATATGACAAACGCCATCAAAACAAGCCCCTCGGTATGCTCACCTTCCCAATCTAATTACTCAGGTACGCCTTACTTTATAGCACATTATGTGGGTTATGATAAATTCTCTGCACAACACCGATGTTTTTCGGCAGCCATTACTACAGGACATGAACCAAGCTCTTATGCAGAAGTAGTTAAGAATGAACGGTGGAGAGCGGCTATGAGAAAAGAAATACAGGCTTTGGAGGATAATGGTACATGGACAGTTGAAAATCTGTCATTTGGGAAGAAAGCAATAGGAAGCAAGTGGGTATACAAAATTAAATACAATTCTAATGGAAGTGTTGAACGATCCAAGGCGCGGCTAGTGATATTGGGAAATAATCAAGTTGAAGGCATAGATTATCAGGAGACTTTTGCTCCTACAGCAAAAATGGTTACTGTGCGCACCTTTCTTGCCGTTGCGGTTGCAAAGAATTGGGAACTCCATCAGATGGATGTCCAAAATGCTTTCTTACATGGTGATTTGGAGGAAGAGGTTTACATGAAGATGCCGCCTAGATTTGCTTCGCAATCACCAGGGAAGGTTTGTAAACTCCGAAAATCTCTATACAGTTTGAGATAAGTACCTAAATGTTGGTTTGCGAAATTGGCTGCATCTCTGAAAGCTTATGGATTTTATCAATCATATTCAGATTACTCTTTGTTCACTTTTCGAGCTGGGACTGTTGAATTGAATGTGCTTATTTATGTGGATGACCTTATTATCTCCAGCAATGATGTTTCCGCTGTACAAAAATTCAAGAACTATTTGAGTCATTGCTTTCATATGAAAGACTTGGGGAAGCTAAAATTTTTCTTGGGGATTGAAGTAGCCAGAAACTCGAATGGTATTTTCTTATGTCAACGTAAGTATGCGTTGGATGTAATTTCAGAAGTTGGATTACTGGGTTGCAAGCTGGTTAAAACTCCTCTTGAACAAAATCACAAGCTGGCCCTTACCGAGAGTGATGATGTGGATGACCCTGCTCAGTATAAGCGTCTGGTGGGACGACTTATATATCTAACAATAACTCAGCTCGAGTTGTCTTATTGTGTGCATATTCTTGCTCAGTTCATGCAACAACCGAAGAAAGCTCATTGGGAGGCATGAAGGAGCGGAAGCGTGAAAAACACAAGTTTATACCATTGAATTAAAAAATTTTCACCTAGGGTCACATGCATCATGCAAGATTTATTTTTATCTATTCGATTTCAATGATAAACAACATATTAAAACTCTTTTAATATGTTTTTAGATCTGTATTTGCTATTTAAGATTTTAAAATTAATCAGATTAATTTTAGAACCCTAGATTAAATCAAGAACAAACACACTAACCTCTTGATGCACTGCAGTGTATTTGCGCCTTTGAGATGCATCTTCAGGACACCAGATGTTGTCCCTCTAGCTTGTCCACACCAAGAACACCTATGGCAGCTCTTGAACAGCTTCCAAAGCTTTTTCTATTAATTAGAAAATCAGGTTTTGCCTTTTATGAGATTAAAGATGTAAACAAGACACTAGAAACGATTTTTAGTATTTTTAAATCAAGAGATTGATGGCTAATCTCTTTGAATTGATGAGAGATGGAGAGCCTCAAAATGGCTTGACAAAGGAGGAGTGGCTGCTGGTTGTCTTTTTTTCTAATTCATAACAACACTTATATAGCTAGGTCAACATATTAAACCCTTGCCAAATGTCACCCTCTGATTGGTTCTAGGTTTAATTGACCCAATCACATTGTGCCAAGTGTCAAACCTATATTTAATCTTAATTTTAATCATCTTACATAATTAAAAGGCATTTGGCAAGCTTATGTGTAATGCCATGTGTCACCATCTCATGGTGTCACATGTCACCCTGTGAAATGACCAAAATGCCCCTGTGTCTTAATTTTGAGTTCTTAACCCAAAATAATTATTTTTCTTTTTCTAATCAATTTATATCAAATATAAATTAATTAATTAATCTCTATTAATTAATTTCTCATTAATTAAATTCATATTTAAACACTTTAAATATAAATTTAACTTATGCTATACATCCAATAATCTAGATTTGGTTTCAAGCCATGCTAGAGACTTTGCAATCTAATTACAAATCAAACCTATCTAATTAATCAATTAAACTCTTTAATTAATTAATTAAATCATATTTAATTAGGTGATAACTTGTGTATGTGTGTGACTTACTAGGCTCATTACTAATTGGCAATGAGATATGATATCAACTCTTAATATCATCAGAACTCTTTCTTACCATAAATGATTTCTCTAAATCATTTTATGCACCTCATAGACCATGGTTAACACCTAGCATAGCATGCCATGGCCACCCAATTAGTTATAAGGTTTACCTTAAATGAACCTATAATCATATGTTACCATGCACTAGAATCTCTTTGTTACAAAATCCCAACTCAAGCTGGAGTCATGGTTTATGTTAAACTCCATTTGCCATGAATATTATGTTCTCTTTTAATTCCAGTTCTTGATTAAAAATATTTTCTCATCAGAAACTCTTTTCTAAATAAATCTATCTGTCCTGGCTAGGAACTTAAAACATCAAGAATAATTAAATGAACATAGGATTTTATCTCTACTTACTTAGAGGAACAGATTCCATCTTGATCAACACCTACCTCCATATATAACTAGTAGGAGCCAACACATGCCCATATACCCATACATAGTACAAGTATGAAAGCAGTATCAAACTCAAACTACCTATATACAAGATAACTGTGTTATCTCAAGTCTAAAGATTATATGCACTGATATGATTTATGACAAAACATTGACAAGAGTAAACTCCATGTGCTTGTCATAAGTGTCACTGGTTCAGCCTACTTATCATTTATAAGTGCCTATCATGTTTGCTATATGGCATGAGACTCACCATTCCATCTTATTTATATCTCATATAAATAACTTGGTAACAAACTTGAATACAATCTTTCTGGATAAGTCATGTCCTTATTATGACGTATCCTCGATAGTGAACCTATTTATGATACTTTGTACTAGAAATACTGTCACTCATATTCTTAACAACTTAAGAATAGAATTTCTAACAAAATATCAATGGACCTTTTCTATTACACATAAATATATTATGTAAATGGAAAAGTGGAAATGCCTTTTATTAATAAAAATATATACAAGATACATACTAAATGATATGCTCTAGGGCATACTACTAACAAGGCAGTTGTTAGAGTTGTGCATTATTTGAAAGGAAATCCAGGTCAGGGTATATTACTGAATGCCAATTGTGATATCAAATTGTCTGCTTATTGTGATTCTAATTGGGCTAGCTATCCTTTAACGAGATGGTCTTTGACCGGTTATTTTGTTCTTTTGGGTGAATCCCCTATCTCGTGGAAGACTAAAAAGCAACAGATAGTGTCTCGCTCATCTGCTGAAGCTGAATATCGGTCTATGAGTACTACAACTTGTGAACTTAAATGGTTGAAAGGATTATTGAATTCTCTTGGTGTGGCGCATACTGAACCTATGAATTTTTATTGTGATAGTCAGGCAGCTCTGCATATAGCTGCTAATCCTATCTATCATGAACGTACCAAGCATATTGAAGTGGACTGTCATTTTTTCTGTGATGAGATATTGAATGGTAACATTCGAACAGATTATGTACGTAGTTCAATGCAACCTGCGGATATCTTCACAAAGGCATTGGGAAGAATCAGTTTGACTTTCTTCTTCGCAAGTTGGGCATTTGAGATCTCCATGCTCCAACTTGAGGGGGGGTATTAGAAAGGCAGCTGTTAGCTGCCACTTATTTTGCATTTATTTAGGGCATTTGTTTAGGAATTTTTGTGTATATCTGTTTTTACCTTTTGTTGTATGATTCTGATACAATTTTGGTAGTTTAGTTTAATTAAGAACCTATTTGTTAGCTGTAATTTTTTATATATATCTTTGATTTCTGGGGCAATAAACATCAGAATTCATATTCCAAAATTTCTTAGTTCTTTTACACCTATTGGTTGAAACACATCATTCATATCTCAGTCTCACCCAAATTCTGCAATCCTAGTTGTTTAAGTTATCTGAACTTTATCACCCTAGGACTCCAAATCCTATCACACCTCTCTCCCAAAACCCTATAAATACCCTACTAGAGAAAGAAAAAAAAAAAAGGAAAAAAGAAAAGAGGCGGAGGAGAAGACAAAAAAAAAAAAAAGAAAAGGAAAAAAAATTGAAGAGAGAAATAGTCAAAATTCTTTTAGTTCTTCTTTCTTTCTTGCGATATTTCTTGAAGGTTAGTTCTTTTATTAGGTGCCCATAAATTCTGGGTAGACCAATCCAGCCAGCCATGTTCAAATGGCCATAACTTGAGCTAAAAAACTCCAAATGGAGTAATTCAAAAATGGAATTAAATTTAAAACAATAAGGAATAAGTTTTATGTAGAACACTTTACCGAATTCTAACAGTAATATAACTAATGGAAAAGTACAAAATAGGACACCAAATCTGAAAAATTTGAAATTGTGCCTAAGAGACATAAAATTTGAAGAAACAATTAAAACCAACAAATTTGGCACCTAAAATGTAGTATGTGGGTATAATTGGATTTCTCATACATATTAAGCATAAGAAAGTCAACATATTGACATGAATAGTAACCTCAAAATGAAAATTTCCAAGAACGTTAGTTTAAGCGTATTAGGACTAAAATTGAGCATATATGAATTAATTATTGGATTTATTGTGAGATAAGATACTGAAACACTATAAATTGAGTGTTTCAGCTGAAAAAGACCTAAAAAAGGATAGGGCAAACTGAGTCAAGGCCTAGAGGTGACTCACATCAAGTTTGTGCACAATAACTTTTCACTTTCGATTTGCTATTAATACATTTTAGAGCAATTTATGCTAAACAATGCTTTGAGAAATGTTGTGTTGCCTACTTTATAAATAGAAATTTGAAATGAAAATTGATTAATGTTTTGCATGAAATGTTGAATAATATGATTTTGAAATTGCTTTTTGATTCACACTTGGCATGGCAATCCCTTACTATGTTTCTCCTCCACATTGGGGTTGAGTTTGATATTTGATCATTTTTCTCCCTCTCTGGCTTGCCAGTCTGAGGTGAGTTTGGATGAGTACTCATTAGCTAGCTAGCCACCTCCCTCATTGATTTTAATTAGTGGGGTAAGTTTTCCTTGTCGTGGTGTACAATACGGCATGTTTGAAAATTTTATGTCATGGCCTAAGTTGTGTTATTGATGGCAACATTGTGTTTATTAAATTGTTTGATCAAATTTGTGTTATATTAAGCTTTGAAAATTGTGAAACATTTAAATTGTGATTTGTGATAAATGTGATTTGAAAATTGAAAAGTGATTATGAAATATTTGAACTTTGAATTAATGACAAATGTTTTATATTTTGTATTTTATATTTTATTGTGCACCACTGAGTATATTTATGCTCAGTGATAGCTTTCTTTGCTGTCGCAGATAAAGACAAGAAAAAAGCAGCAAAGTGCTGCTGATTGTTGGGACTACACTAAGGCTTTTGTACGGGTATTTAGTTATACCCTTGTAATTAGTTGATGTAAATAATGTTATAGTCATATGTATTCTTGTAATTGAGCAGTTGTACAGTCATATATAAAAATATTATCTTTTGGCTTGTTATGCCTGTGAACTATATTGTGAATGAAGTCAAATATTCTAAATGCAATGAGAATGGATTTACTTAAATGTTTTGCAATTGTCATGAATTGTGGAGATTGGTTGGATTTGTGATGATTTGAGTTTTGGTAGTTGCAATTGGGTTGAAGTGATATATTTGCGAGTATTTTTCTACAGGTAAAATTTTCAGTTTTTGCAAATACTGCTGGCACTCTGCTGAAATTTTTTCAGAATTTGCGGAAAAATAAAATTGTTCAAAAATTTTACATAGCTTTTCAACTTCAATTAAATTTTTTTAGTTCCTACCAAAAATTCTCACCACTTTCAAAAAGTAAGAAAATTGTTTTAAAATTCCTTGTAGTATATTTAATGTGTTATCTGTAGGTGAAGTTCGGTAATTTATGAAGTATACTACGGGATCATCTTATGCCTTACAAAGGGGTAAGGTGTGACATGTTTTAGTGGTATCAGAGCATGGTTTTGAAATGAATTTTGATTGTGCATGTGCATATTTCCTTTGACAAGTACAACTGCTCAAGTGTCCTAAATTAGTGCATATGGCATATTTACATCATGAATATGTACTAATGGAGGTCAACCTCTGTGTGTTTGATCTCAGGAAGTAGAAATTCTGAAAAATGGAATGGAAGAGGGAGATCATTTCGTAGAGCAATCTGTCAAGGCTGAGACCCATGGAGAAGCCCTAGCACTACATAATGTGATTGGGTCAGCCACTCTAGCTCCTTCTCAAGCACCGTAGTTTCCTGGTCAGTGGGCACAACAGATGGCTACATTCTTTCAACAAATGGCAGGAAATGTGCCACCACAAGCTCAGATGCAAGCACCTGCAGCACAACCACAGCCTCCGGCTCGTCAATATGAAAAATTACTGAAATTTGGAGCTATCGAGTCCAAGGGCATCGTGGATCCACTAGAAGCAGAATAATGGCTAGAACGGATAAAAAGGATATTCAGAAAGCTGCAATGTGCCTAGTAATTAAAATTTGAATATTCAGTATCTCTTCTGTAAGGGGATGCATATGAATGGTGGAAAACCATCCCCCATAGCCTGGTTGAGCCCCCTGTTCTTACATGGGCACACTTCCTGAGCCAGTTCAGACAGAAATGGATCCCCGATACCTATGTTAATATGAAATTGCAAGAATTTTTGAATCTGAAGTAAGGGGGCAAGACCATAGCAGAATATGAATGGGAGTTTTCAAGACTAAGCCATTATGCTGGAAGCTTGGTCACCTCCCCCAGAGACCGGTGCAAGAGGTTTGAGACTGGGTTGAGGCCTAGCTTGGGAATGCAAGTGGTGGGTTTCCCACACTAAAAATTTTCTAAATTGATTTCACAAGCCCTGGAAATAGAAAGGATTGAGTTGGAAGGGTCAGTAAAAAATAACACACAAGAGAAATAGAAAACTGAAAAAGCTATTGGTCAAACTACAGAAAGTAGTTTGCGGAAGCGAAAACATTTTGGAGGATCTAGCTCATGCGAATCGGGTAGAGGTAGATCTTCTGGATAGAAACCACCCTAATCCGATTAGCAAACTCAGCAGACACACAGAAATACGCTATTGGATCGACTTTGTGAAACTTGTGGTAAGCCACATAGTGGGGCATGTTATAGAGCCATAGGAGCATGTTTTAATTGTGGAGGGACTGGTCATTTTGCTAAGGATTGTGTAAGTCCACGCCGTTATGGATCATTTACCACGTCAAAAGGATTAGCCCAAGTTTCTACCCCAAAGAGTTCACCAGCAATTGGTAGAGGCAGAGGCAGAGGTAGGGGTAGTACACCTGGAAGTCAGGGTACTGCGAATTAGCTAGAATAAGGTGATGCTCCAGTGAGAGTATACACTATGCGGCAGAGGGAAGAGGATGAGACTTCTGATATTATTGTTGGTATTTTCTCAAATTTAACTAAGATATATATACGTGTATAAAAACAAATTTTGATATGATAGTGACTAGTCTTTTCGGAATTAGTTTTGGAAGAGTTTGCTAGCGAAGGACATCTCCTAGAGTACGATAAATTGTTGAATATCGGTTGACAAAAGAGTTATGGAAGTAAAAATTTGAACCGTTGGTTCAGATGTAATAAAAAAATGTTACGAATATTAGCAAGATTGTTTACTAGAATGGTTAGAAGAACAATGATTAGGTAAATAGTAAGTGCTACGAACTATTATTTAGACTATAAAGCTACATAGAAATGTGAGAAAAACATAAGAAAACAACACGTATGACTATTTGAGGATAAATGGTGGACAAAATTTCGAGGATGAAATTTATTTTAAGTGGGCGAGAATTGTAACACCCCCTATTTACATAGCCTAGTATATGTTACTATTCCGGTGACCGGTGTCGGTTCAGACAATTAAGAGGATTAGAACCACATTTGAGACACCTAGATAAGCCCTGAATGCAAATAAATAGTGACTACCTGATAGGTAAGTCTAAATAAGAAAAACAAAACATAAAAGGTTAAATGAGCCTAGAGTTACAGCGATGGGTGACCTTCCCGGGAAGTGACTGCGAGGTCAGTCTTAACCCGAATTTTGGACCAATCAGGAAGAAATATCGAATAACTTGCTAACCGGATTAAATCAGCGAGGGGCAATCTGGTCAATTCACCCCTAGAGCTGACTCCTAACCTAACTGTCTAATAAAATAAGAGAAACAAAAATTTCGAGATCAAGAATTAAATTAAAGAACAAATGAAAATTAAGGAAAATTAAAAAAGAAAAGAAAAAGTTTATTGCATCATAGAAATGACATCATGAATGATGTCAAAATACATTTTAATTTCCCCACTAATTTTGACTAAGTCAGTTGAGTAAAATACACTTAAAATAGATGAAAAAGAAAAAAAAACCTAATTCACTTCTTCCTCACAAAAAAATTGGAGCCCACCTTCACCTCTCTCCACCATTGCTCCACCTCCATTAAAGCTTATGTCAAGCTTGATTCCAGCCACTTAACCCTACTTTGCCCGCAAATCACTTCATAGAAACTTCTTAACTTCAGTTGGGGAGGCATTTGAAGAAGAAAAGAAAAGGAAAAAGGGAGTGAAGTGAAGAATTGAAGTTCAAAGTGAAGGTAAGAAATTTAATTTGAAAATTGTAGTTTATTACTTATGTTTTTAGCTCAATTAAACTAGAAATCACCTTAAAAATCAAAAGAAAACTATTATGGGGGACTAAAGGGAAATTCGGCCAGCATTAAGGCTTATTGATGTTTCATGAATTTGGTGGAATTGAAGTAGAAGTTAAGTTAAATTAGGTGTATAAAGGTTGATTGTGAACTTTAATTGCATTAGTTAGCATTAGTTAAAGAAATTGTGTAAATTAGGGTTTTTAGCACTTAGGGTGTCACACCCTACCCCTTTGTAAGGTATAACATGATCCCGTAGTATACCTAATGAATTATCAAACTTTGCCTACTGATAACCCATTAAATACACTACAAGGGATTTTAAACATTTTCTTACTTCTTTTTACAGTGGTGAGCACTATTACAGGTGTTAAAAATTTTCTTTTACTGAAGTGAAACAGCTAACACATTTGAAGAATTAATAATTTCTATAAAAATTTTGGCAGAGTGCCATCTTTATTTTGAATAAAACAGTTCTTCAAAAACCTGTAAAAAGCACTTCAAATATATTTCTCAATCTCAAACTCCAACATCCAATCAACACAATAAGTTTCTCAATATTTATCTACTCAATCCACAATAATTTTTCAGTGTTTTCAAAAGTTGAGATAAAAGAAATATATCAAAATATTTACAAGCCAAAATAATTTAAAATTTTAGTTTACAACTTTAAGGTACAATTTTAATGTACAATTTTAATTTACAACTGCTCAAAACCAAGAACACTATATACATACAGTGAACATACATTACAATACAAAATGCAAAATATGGTATACTCAATATATCCGATGAACTCTCAATGAAGCACTAGCAGCCTAGTCTGCTGCCCTGTCAGTCTGTCCACCTGCGATAGCAATGAAAAGCTATCATTGAGCCAATGTCTCAGTGGTGCACAACATTAACGCAATGCAACTTTAAATCACAAATCATAAGTCATATACATAGTGGATACTTAAAACCATAGTTAAATTTAAAGACAGTGATGTCATAAAGAATTTAAACTCCATTTCATAATGTCACAATAAATATCAATAAATTATATACACAGCTTAATCATGTTCCAAAGTCCAATTCATCCCAAGAGCTGATGGCTAATGAGGAATAACATAGCTAGCTAGCAATAATATGAGTACTCATTCTATTCGTCCTCAACAAGCACGCACCTTAACACTTCAGCCAGAGAGGGAATTCAAAGTCAATTCATCCCACTAGACAAGCTAGTGGGGAATTCAATCAATATACATGATAGCTGTGATTTCAAACCATTTACAATGCTTTTCAATTAATAAGTATCCATCAAATATCATTCAAACAATTTTTCATAATTTAAAACAATAATATACAAATAGTCATAATTTATTTCAATTGAAAAATTCAAAAGAAATAACTGTTGTGCACAAACCTCTAATAAATGTCTCTTGGCCCTGACTCAGTGTTTCCTTCCCCTTCCCTGAGTCTTTGCTAACTGAAACACACAATTTGAAGTGTTTCCGTACTCATTTAAACCGTCTCTAACAATAAGGCTTAATAATTAATTTATTGATTTTTATTATTTCCTTAGTCAACCTAAAATGTTGACCCTCAATGCACTCTAGCTGAAATAGGTTTTAATGTTACCAATATGTCACATTTTATAGCCTTTTAGTGTTGGTACATGTTACCAAATTCATTTTCATGTATATTGCATTTTATTGCAATTTGCCGGATTTTGGTATACTAATTTGACCTAACCGGATGACCTAGTTCCCTCGGTTTTCGGATTTCGGTCCAAACTACAAACTTGTAGGTCTATGTCTTATTGCACGTGGGGCAAAATTTCAGGTCATTCTGAGTTGTGTAGGCCAAGTTATGGTCAATTTACCAATGCTGGACAGAATGCACCAAAATGGTAACTTTAGGTCATTTTTAGGTCACTTTTGGTTCGGCCAGTTTTGGTACTTGAACTTGTGCAAGCTATTTAGGTTGGTTCTGGCCATTTCTGGGCTTTGGTGTCTTCATAAGAATTGTAGATATATGTCTAAACTATTCATGATAAAAATTTCAGGTCATTTGGACCTGTTTTGAGTGAGTTATAGCCAAAACACTAACTACTGCCCAAATGGTCAATTTCCAGGCTTTCAAGTCACTAATCCGGATTTGGTCATTTTTCAAGTCACCTTCTAGGTAGAATTTTGGTAAGCTTCCTCCATGAAAGTTGGCACATTTTGTGCCTAGTTTCACCTCCAATTAGTCTCATACCAATTGGAGTCACACACTTAAGGTTCTAAGCTGAAACACACACTGCCCTACTACACACTTCTCATCAGTTACCAATTACATATTCAATACTTACCAAACTACTTCCTTCATGCCAATTCTGATTTGTACCTTACCATTAACACATTTAACAACACATTTTGGTCATTTTGGATAGCTTGTAAACATTCTCAATATGCACACTATAAAACAGAATTTTCCAAAGTCCATTTACACCATTTAACCACATGAACATACCCCATTTACGTACCCAATTCCAAACCATTATACACATATCCATGCTGCCATCAATAACAACATCTTAAACAACCATAAACAAGTAAAAACAAGTTACGTATACTGAATTTCCATGGCTGCCAAAATGTACATCTCCATTAATTTATCAAACATCAAAATCTCTTCCATAAAACAACTACCCACAACCTTGGTTACACTTTTAATGAAATAAGAATTAAAAACACTCACTTACCACTTTTAAAGTTCTTCAAAACCTTACCAAAACTTATCCTTCTTGCTCGCTAATTGCTGCCAAAGTTGTATAGAACAACTTTAGTGAAGAGACCTAGAAGAATTGATGGCTTGATGATGGCGGTTTTACCCTTGCATGGTGGACGACCATGGATGGAAGCTTGGGAGAAATGGGTTCGGCAATGGAGAAGAATAGATGAGGAAGAAGGCTGTTAGTGGAGGTGGCTGTCCCAAGTTTGATTATGTGTCAAATGTATTAAGTTAGTGGAGCACTAATTGAATAAAAGTATATTTTAATGTTAAACTTTTCAATTTTCCACATTTTCCTCCTATCTTTTGCTATGCAGATTATGTACCACTATTTTAATTTTTCATGACATTTTCCAAGTGTAATATTATTTATTTTTAATTGACATTTAGGTCAAAAGATAACTCGGGATGTCAAATGATCACAATGCCCCTGTTCGGGTTGTATTCTTGATTTTTCAGTAACACCGAGTTTTGTCATTTTCTCTATTTCTCATTTTTCTTTGTACTAATTAATTAATTTTTCTTTGATATTTCTAATGAAATTTATACTTCAATAGATATTTATTTAAGTCTTAAAAATATTTTTCAGGTTTCCCCGCTGTCCAGGGCTAGTCAACGGTCTACGCCGCAATTTCCCGATGCGGTCACCCATCGCTATGGTTCTTTGCTCGTTTAACTTGGTTACATTTCATTGCTATTATTTTTCCTTTGTTTTTCTTGTATTTTCTTTTCTTTTATTTCATTATTTTATGTCTCCTCACCAATATTTAAGTGTAGTTCTAGGCATCCTAGCTATCCGGACAACACTGTCACCGAAATAGTAGAATGCACTACCGAACATAGGGGTGTTACATAGGGTTTGCAAAAATATTTAGAGAAAATTTGTAATTGATGTATTGGAACTTAATTGAGGTTTGAAATGGTCATTTGGAGTCATTTGTGGTGTGTTTGAATTGATAGAACCAAAGTGCAATTCGGATTAGTTAGGATTCCTATTTTGGCATATTGACCTATGTCCCTTTCAGGGACCAAAACTAAAAATTTACCAACCCAATTGGTGTGATGTAACATCCTCATTTTCGTAGTCCGTACATTCTACTATTCCGACGGCTAATGTCTTCCCCAGAAAGTCGAAATGTCTGGAACTACACTTCGGTGATAATGAACAGACATATAATGATGAAATAAATAAGAACAAAATGCAAGAAAAATCAAAGACAAATGAAAGAGAGAAAATCAAGCTAAGTTAAACAAGCCGACACCGCAGCGATGGGTGACCGCACTGGGAAGGCCGTTGCCGACCCCAAGACCATGGGGAACCCTCAGAATTTAATTCCGGGACGTAAGTAAAGGTCTATTGAAATATAATTGAAACTAGAAATATATAAAAAAAAAATTAATAAATTAGTACAAAGAAAAATGAAAAATCGAGAAACAGAGAAAAATCAGTGTTTCCAAAAAATCGGGAATATAGCCCGAAGTTGGGTATTTTGGTCATTTGACACCTAAAGTTATCTTTTGACCTCAATGTCCATTAAAAATAAATGATATTACACTTAGAGAATGTCATGAAAAATTAAATTGTGAAACATTATAAGAATAGTGAAAGAAATGGGGGATAAAATCCAATTTATGAAACTTTGAATAATTAACATTAAAATCCAAGTTAGTGCTCCACTAACTCTTAATTTGGGACACTTAAATATTCCTTTGGGACAGCAGAACCATCATCTTCCACCTTGAGAAATAACCAGCCAAGAGAAATGAAGTTCACCATGGAAATCACCATGGCCACCCCACATGTAACCTCTATGGGTGCATGATCAAGCCACCATTTCTACTTATTTTCTTCATCAAAGCTTGCACACACACCTTGGGCAGTATGTTGGAAGTAAAAAGAAGAGGATTTGATGAAGCTTTGGTGAAGCTCAAAAAAGGTTAGTGCTAGTTTTTCATCCCTTGCTTTATTAAAGTTTGTATTAAGGTTGAGATGAGTTGGATGGTGAAGAAATTTGAAGGATTCGATGAGTTATTGATATATTCAATTTTGGACAGCCATGAAAGATTATTGTAGTTGAGTTTTTCTTACCTTTAATGGATGGAAATTAAGATTGACTAACTTAAATGGAAGTGGTAGTAAGTTAATATCCAATGATGTGCATGTTAGTGCTTGAATTAAGGGTTTGAATATGGGTCTTGATACTTTGGCAAACTGCCATGTTTGGTAGCCTATTAAATCATGAATTTGTGTGTGAATATGTAGTTTATTAATGAAATATGCTAGTATTAAATTGTGGGCAGTATGTTTAAGTGATATTGAAGTATGATTATGTTGAAGTGTATGTGTAATATTGACATTGAGATATGTTGAATTTTGGTGGAAGTGAATGTTGAACTTAATGGTGAATTGTGTGCATTGAGCACTTGAATATTCTACCCAAAATTGTTGCTGGAGTTGTGTACAATATATATATAGAAGTGTTATTGATTGAATATTGAAGTAATGAGGAGGAGAAGAAATATCAAATTGGAAGTGTATGTGCTTTGTGCAGGTTGTGTATTGAAGGCACTACCTAAATTAAGCCATAAGTGCCAAACTGTGAACCCAATTGGAATGAGGCCAATGGGGGGTGAAACTAGACACCAAATAGGCCAACTTTCATGTAGAAATGTTGCCAAAATTCTGCCTAGAAACTGACCTTACAAATGACCAAATCCGTAATAGCAACCTTGCAACCCAGATTTTTGACCATACAAACAGTAGTTCTTGGGATGACCATAACTCCCTCAAAAAAGGTCCAATTGAACTGAAATTTTTACCATGGTTAGTTTAGACATATATCTACAATTTTTATGAAGACACCAAAGCCCAGAAATGGCCAGAACCAAGTCAAATGGCTTGCACAAGTTCGGGTACAAAAACTGCCGAACCAAAAGTGACCTAAAATTGACCAAATTTTGCACTAAAGGTGCAATTTGTCCAGCATTGGTAAATTGACCATATCTTGGTCTACACAACTCAGAATGACCTGAAATTTTGCCCCACGTGCAATAAGACATAGACCTACAAGTTTGTAGTTTGGACCAAAACCCAAAAACTGAGGAAACTAGGTCGTCCGGCTAGGTCAAAATAGTACACCAAAATCCGGTAAATTGCAATAAAATGCAATACACTTGGAAATGAAATTGGTAGCATATATCAACACTAAAGGGCTATAAAATGTGACATATTGGTAACATTAGAATTGACTCACGTAGAGTGCATCAAGGGTCAACATTATAGGTTGACTAATGAAATGAATTGAAGGGAATAGTACCAAGAGAAATAGGACTTTAAGCTAGACAAATCTAGCACACAAAAATTGAGAAATTGACCAAAATTTGCACCAAAGGTGCAATCTGTCCAGCTTTAGTAAATTGACCATATCTTGGTCTATACAACTCATAATGACTTGAAATTTTGCCCCGCGTGCAATAAGACATAGAGCTACAATTTTGCTTCTTTGACTAGAAGCTAAAAACCAAGGAAAATAGGACTTTAAGCTAGACTAATCTAGCACACTAAAATTGAAAATTAGTAATTACATAAAATGATGCTTGAAGTGATTTAGCAATGAATGCCAACTTGTGAAAAGGGTAAATTGCATTATATTGACAACATATTGAATTGTAAATTGTGACATGTTGATGCTAGAATCAACCTATCCATGATGCATAAAAAGGTCAATAATTTTATTGACCAGTGAAAGGCATAAAGATGTATAAACCCTATGAATAAAGAATTAAATATGTAACATTATAATATGCCCTAATTTGCCTAGTTGACTAGTTTGGATAGGTTAGCATGCCAATAGGATTCTGACAGCTGTTCTGTAAATGACTTTACGTCATATTGTGTTTTATGGCTTATTATGCCATACTATGATTTTAATAGCCTATGGCTATACAGATTGTGTTATTATACTCGGCCTTATGCCTGATTGATTAAATGGCTTTTTAGCCACACTGTCTGCACACCGGGAGATACTTTGTGACCGATGGTGTGACGGCCCGAGGTACTAGATACCCAGTGCTAGTATATCCGTTTATCCAGTCTGGTCAGTGTATAGGCTACATGGGCAGTCAATTAAAACATTATTCATTTCAGGCAGTTAAGTTAAGTTAAGTATACGAAAATTTCAGTATAATTAATTAAGCATTGAATGAAA
Source organism: Hevea brasiliensis (assembly GCF_030052815.1). NCBI lineage: Eukaryota > Viridiplantae > Streptophyta > Magnoliopsida > Malpighiales > Euphorbiaceae > Hevea > Hevea brasiliensis. The sequence continues at coordinate 57,343,087 of NC_079493.1, forward strand.
TGAGTAAAAGAGATTAGCAACAGAAACATAACAAAGATACAATTTGCAGAACCTTAGAGATTTAAAATACAATACAGTTAGAATAATTGATTCTTGGATATCCGAATTATGAGTTATTTCTTTCTTTATTTGTATATATTATTTCTTGTTATACTATTACACCACTAAGCAGAAATGCTTAGAGCGATGGAATTGCTTCCTCGCGTAGGTACTGAAGGTAAAACTAGTAGACTGTCGACTGAGATTTTTGGAGTCCAAATCTGCAGAAGTGTCAGAAGAGTTCAAGATTATCACCTCCTCAGCAATGCATGTAGATAGGGCTCATAATTATACATGTTATGTATTTGTTCATTCTTAGTGTATTGTAATTTCATTTGTATATCCTGTACTTGATAAATTTATGTACTTAATTGGAAAATTATATAAGTTAATGAAATGTAAGAATTCTGATGTCTAAATTGATTGTCTAATCATAATGATTCTGAATGAGATTGAGTTTAAGAAATTTTGAGAAATTGATGAGATATTATTGAGATATATTGAGCTATGAATTTGAATATGTTGTGAATTGTCTTTGGAAGGGTCAGAAGAACTGTTAGTCCAAATTACAGCTGACACTTTATCGGATTATCGTTAAAATTTTTGAAATTCCAAATTAGTTATATTTTGATAAAAGTAAAAATAGCCTAAACCTTAAATAAAGTTTTTAAATAAATAAATCAAGAACTGTAATGAAATTAGATAAGATCAGGTGCTCCGGTACTTCGTGTAACACACTTTGCTTGGCTACACTGTAGACGGGTGAGGGGTGCTACATGTGAGGCTAATTGAGAATGAAAATGGACACATAATGGCACATTTTTCATTCAGGAATCATGCCCAGAAAATGACCATAACATAGTGAACAATTAGGTCCAATCCAAATAGTGTGCACTACCACTGTACAAAAATGACCAAATGAATTAGTTGTTCAAAACTGCCAGAACCAAATTAGGTGCTCAGAAATTCTGGGTAGACTAATCCGGCCAGCCTTGTTCAAATGGCCATAACTTGGGCTAAAAACTCCAAATGGAGTGATTCAAAAATTGAATTAAAGTTAAAATAATAAGGAACAAGTTTTATGAAGAACACTTTGCCAAATTCTAATAGTAACATAACCAATGGAATAGTACAAAACAGGACACCAAATCTAGAAAATTTGAAATTGTACTTAAGAGACCTAAAATTTGAAGAAACAATTAAAACAAATAAATTTGGCACCCAAAATGTGGTATATAGGTATAATTGGATTTCCCATACCTATTAAGCATAAGAAAGTCAACATATTGATATGAATAGTAACCCCAAAATGAAAATTTCCAAGAATGTTAGTTTAAGTATATTGGGGCTAGAATTGAGTATATATGAATTAATTATTGGATTTAATGTGAGATAAGATACTGAAACACTATAAACTACATGTTTTATCTGAAAAAGACCTAGAAAAGGATAGGGCAAACTGAGTCAAGGCTTAGAGGCGACTCACATCAGGTTTGTGCACAATAACTTTTCACTTTCGATTTGCTATTAGAAAATTTATTTGAATACATTTTGGAGCAATTTATGCTAAACAATGCTTTGAGAAATGTTTTGTTGCCTACTTTGTAAATAGAAATTTGAAATGAAAATTGATTAATGTTTTGCATGAAATGTTGAATAATATGATTTTGAAATTATTTTTGATTCACACTTGGCTTGGCAGTCCCTTACTATGTTCCTCCTCCACTTGTGGGGTTGAGTTTGATATTTAATCATTTTTCTCCCTCTCTGGCTTGCTAGTCTGAGGTGAGTTTGGATGAGTACTCATTAGCTAGCTAGCCACCTCCCTCATTGATTTCGATTAGTGGGGTGAGTTTTCCTTATCGTGGTGTACAACACGGCATGTTTGGAAATTTTGAGTCATGGCCAAAGTTGTGTTATTGATTGGTAACACTGTATTTATTAAATTGTTTGATCAAATTTGTGTTATATTAAGCTTTGAAAATTGTGAAATATTTAAATTGTGATTTGTGATAAATATGATTTGAAAATTGAAATTTGATTGTGAAATATTTGAACTGTGAATTAATGTCAAATGTTTTATATTTTGCATTTTATATTTTATTGTGCACCACTGAGTATTTTTATACTTAGCGATAGCTTTCTTTGTTGTCGCAGATAGAGACAAGGAAAAAGCAACAGAGTGAACTACTGATTATTAGGACTACACTGAGGCTTTTATATAGTTGATGTAAATAATGTTATAGTCATATGTATTTTTGTAATTGAGCAGTTGTACAGTCATATGTAAAAATATTATCTTTTGGCTTGTTATATCTGTGAACTATATTGTGAATGAAATCAAATATTTTAAATGCAATGAGAATGGATTTACTTAAATGTTTTGCCATTATCATGAATTGTGGAGATTGGTTGGATTTGTGATGATTTGAGTTTTGGTGGTTGTAATTGGATTGAAGCGATATATTTGAGAGTATTTTTCTACAGGTAAAATTTTCAGTTTTTTGCAAATACTGCCGGCACTCTGTCGAATATTTCTACAATTTGCGAACAAATAAAATTGGTCAAAAATTTTACGTAGCTTTTCAATTTCAATTAAATGTTTTTAATTCCTACCAAAAATGCTCACCACTTTCAAAAAGTAAGAAAATTGTTTTAAAATTCCTTGTATTGTAATTAATGGGTTATCGGTAGGTGAAGTTTGGTAATTCATTAAGTATACTACATGATCATGTTATGCCTTACAGAGGGGTAAGGTGTGACAATTACTCGAGTGGCGACTCCTATCTATCTGTGCCTTCGTGGCATAAATCCTTAGTACCGTGGTAGTGTTATGGGAAGATAGTACTTGCCAGTGGTTTAATTCTATTAGGATTGTATGAAGTGCATGTCTAGGAAATGTTGTTTATGGAGGTGGTACTTAAGTGAGACCATTATGACTCCACCATCTTTTCTAAGCATTACCTAGTGCATTTTATATAATTCTAGTGGATGATATTTTGCCTCACGCCCCCCTCCTATAGTTTGGCGACTCCACTGGGGATTAAATAGATAGTTACTTCAACATGTTTTTATTAGTCTAATATTATTCCTCTGTTAAACTTTTTCCATTACACTACACTAACACACAGATCACCCTTACCCTTTTTAGCCCCGTTAGTACTAGCTAAGGAGACCATAGTTCCACTTGAGCTATGACAAATTAGTGAGTGCTAGCACCCCATGCCTGTACTTTTGAGTATATAAAAGAGCCACAACTAAGGCCATTGTGCTTACTGGACAAGCTCTCGCATGGGTGACCCTTTTCCTACCCGATAAAGCCAATGAGCCATAGATTTTAGCCCTAGGTACCCCGTAGATTTTTGTTGTGCTGGATTTATAACCTTACTATTCAAACCATAAGTTCTAGTGATAGTTGAGATGAACCTAGGCCTATGCATAAACCCAATGTGTGTATAGGCCTAAGTCCATTTTAAAACCCATGTTAAGCAAGATCATGCTTACTTATGGTTAAACTTTAAGGATATAAATTATTTGTTTGTGAAGGAAAGGTCTTTCTGAAACCACCCCCTATTGGTGCATTTAATGTACCGTAGCCTAAGATAAAATTTCTTTTCCTACCCTACACGTGAGAGTTGAAGGTATAAGGGGGCGAAGATTTAGTTCTGGATTTATTCTTTTCCATTTTTTATTTAGTCTTTGGTCCGATCTTAGTTCAATTTATATAGTTTGGTTTTGGTTCAGTTTTGGTGCTATTAGTAGGGTTCGATTTTGGTTTTGTAAAGGCAAAGGTAAAAATCAAAGTGCATATTCATGTATTCATGCATTGCATTTGTACATAGCATAAGATGTTAAAGCCTTGTATTTTTTTCTCTCTTGTAGTAAACATAGCTTTAGAACACATCAGAAGGACTTCTAACTAGGTCACTTGGGTTAGGGAGGGAAAGAGATTAGTAAGAGTCACACCTGTACAAGCTCAAATGGAAGACACTAAGGTCATGTTTAGACAGATGCTTGAGGAAGCTTTGAATGCCAAGATGGCTGAGCTTGAAGGAAAAATCATGGCCAACTTTGAGAAGAAGCTAGAGATGGGTGGGCCTAGTGACATTCAGGTGAAAAGGCTCGAAAAAGAGACTGGTAAAAAGAAGGCCTTTGATGACCTCTGAGATGAAGAGGATCTCAAAGACAAGGCCAAAAAGAAAGAAAACGGGATAAGTGAGGCGATTAGAGTTATTACTCAAATGATGGAAAAACTTCAGGGCAGTGTGAAAAAGCAAGCTAAGTTTACTAGAATAGGGCTGTTAGATGCAGATGACTTTGACATCCAGATGGATGAAAATCTACCCGAAAAATTCAAGATGCCTGATTTGCCTAAATTTGATGGTACTGGTGACCCAAAAACCCACCTCAAGTCTTATCTGATAGTCATGAGAATAGCTGGTTTGACTAAGAACCAAGTCACTCAATTCTTTTCTATGTCACTAGAAGGGGTTCCATCTTCATGGTATCATGGGCTAAAAGCCACTATGAGAAAAGATTGGAGGATCTAGTTAAGAGATTTGTGCAACAATACTCCTATAATACAACTTTAGATGTTACCCTGAGAGGCTTAGAGACCACTAGGCAAAAATTAAATGTAATCTTTTCTGAGTATCTATTGAGATGGAGGAAAAAGGCTGTGAAGATGACCAATAGGCCTGCTGAAAAGGATCAGGTGCGCTTGGTAGTGAAAAGTCTATAGCCTAGTTATTATGAGAAACTTTGTTATTATCCCTTGGCTACCTTTGAACAGCTATATAATGCTGGGGTATTAGTGGAGGATGTACTGAACAATGAAAGGAAGAGTTATCAGCCCAAGAGGGGAGGATACCAGTTAGCTGGCAACATTACTGGGGAAAACAAAGTCATTGAGGTTCAAACCGTGTCCTAACTGCTAATTCCATCAAACTCATGGCCATGACACTGATAGAAGTTTTCGACTAAAACACGAAGTTCAGGACCTGATCGATGCCAAGAAAATAGCTGACCCAGAAAATCGACCCAACACATGCAGCAACCTAATGCCCAACCATAATGTTCCACCCCCACCAGGACTTAACATGATTTCTACCACCCCAATTGACTCTAACCAAATTCTCAACCTTATCCAACCTGTAACACCCCTCACTCGTCTACAGTGTATCCGTGTAACGAATGCACATTCAGTGCCAGAACACCCTATCTTATGCTGTCTTGTTCACTATATATTTTTTTTATCACAATTTATCTCTGTGGAAATCCGGGCGGAGCCTCCTCTATTTTATTGGCATCTGGCGGGTTCTAGTAGTTATCTGTTAAAAACAATTTCATATCTGTATCATTTCTCCATATCATATCGTTTCAAGAAAATGAAATTCATTTCATACATATGAAAATTATCTACAAAAATTCCCAAACTTATTTACAATCCCAAAATGTATATTACATTTATTTACAATGTTCATAATTAATACACATTTGATTATACATGAACCAAAATGCAAAACCCTAATTACATTGGGCCCTACTAAAATAAATACTACTGAGGTGAGCTCTGGACTGTAGTAGATCTAGACAACTGTAATCAGAGTACTACTGTGGCAGCTGCTGCTATGGCGGTTGCTGTGTTTAGTCTCCAGTACCTACGCGATGGAAAATCCAACGCGCTAAGCAAATTGCTTAGTGGTGCATAATCTTAAAGCAGAATAACTAAATATTTTAAAATGACAATAATATGTGAAATTTCATAATTCTAGGTCAATTGTATATTTCAATTGCACTTTGGGAATAATTTAATTATCAGTATCTCATCTGTGTATTTATTTCTTTCTCTGTCTTTTAAAGTTATATCAGTGGTCTCTTCATGTAACTATTTAATTTTTAAGGCTTATTACTTATGAGTTGTTTCATAACTTTAGTTGTTCCATAGGAGCATATTAATTTACTGGGATCTCTTCATATAATCAATTGATTTTTATAGCCTATTACTCATATCTGTGACCTTTTCAGTATTTAATTAAATTTAAGACTCATTACTCATATTTGTGCCCAAGTAACCTATAACAGTCTATAAAGATTGGATATACGGGAATATTCTATCTCATATACAACTGTCATGTCTGGCACGAGGCCAGTGGGCAGGCAATATAATATCTTGTATACAACTGTCTGTCAGGCACAAGGCCGGTGGGTAGGCGTAAAGTCAAAAATCATATCAGACATATTTTGTTAATCAATGATTATTCATGTAAAAATCATATCAGTGCATTCTCAGTCTTTTAAAATCATATCAATGCCAAGTAACCTATAATAGTCTATAAAGACTAGATATACGGGAATATTCTATCCTATATACATCTGTCATGTTAGTCACAAGGCCAGCGGGCAGGCTGTTAAAGCCATAAATACAATTATGCACAATGGCACCTATCATGTCAGGCACAAGGCCAGTGAGCAGGCTCTTAAAGCTAGAAATACAATTAGGCACAATGGCCAACGGGCATGTCACACCTTATCTCTTGTAAGGCATGACATGTTCCCGTAGCATACCTAATGTATTACTGAACTCCACCTACCGATAACTCATTAGTTATGGTACAAAGGATTTTAAAACAACCTATAGCTTTTTATCTTATCAAGTCTTTTGCAGAAAACTGCATGAGAATAGTTAAAATTTCATGTAAACATTCATTGGAAATAATAATATACTAAATATTGCAAAAGTTACATTTTCATAAGTCTCAAAGTAAAATACAAAATAGTTACAAACTCAAAATGTGATAGCAATGCAATGCTTTTAAATACACACAGCTCAATGTTCGTACATCCATACATATAGGTACAAAATACATTCAAAGGAATCACAAGGGTATACCTAACGTAAATACCCACAAAAAATACAAAAATGCTACTTTCAAGTCTCTCACTCGGTAGCCTTCTCCTTTCCCTTACCTTTTTCTCTTACCTGCGACAGCATAAAGAGGCTATCGCTGAGTATATCACTCAGTGGTGCACAACTAATAACTTTAAAACTTAAAGTAAAACACAATTTGTCAAAGCATAATAAATCACATTTTTCTTAAGCATGAAAACTTCACAATAGTTCTAAGTCCATAAAGGCCATTTATTGGAATAACATTTCAAATGAGAAATCACACTTCATAAATCACAATTCACAAAGCATTAGTGTTTCCAACATCAATAAACAGTTTAGGCCATGATACAAAATTTCACGATCAGTGCCGTGTTGTACACCACGACAAAGCAATCTCAACCTCACTAACCGTTATTAATAATGGAAGGGCTAGCTAGCTAATGAGCACTCATGTAGTCTTACCCCACTAACCGTTATTAATGGGAGACATAATCAATATCAATTATCAACCCCAAAGTAACCGTTACTTTTAAAAGTTCCGAAGGGACTATCATGCTAACTGTGGTTTCAAAACAACTTTCAAGAGTTTCTAAATCAATAATCACGTTTGCAAAATAATAACATATTCAAATCATCATAAAACCCATAAAAGGAGTGGCAACACACAAATTCCTCAAATACAAGATAAAAACATACCTCATTCAAAATAAACTCATTTCAAATCAAACTCATTCAAATAAACTCATTCAAATCAATTTATGAAGCTAAAACAAAGAAAAAGGTTAGTTGTGCACAAACCTTCAATGCTCTCCTTTCTCTTTACTCACTATTCCTTGTCTATTCCAACTTCTTTTTCTACTAAAAGTAAACAAATAAAATACCTCAATACCAATCTCAATTTTTGCCAAAAACTCATTACATGCATGTCTAATGCATTCCAAGTTAGCTTTGCAAATTTTAAAAAACTTTGATTTTGAACAACTTGGTACCCCAATATTTGAACCCAATTTTTACCTAGTTTCGATCATAATTTGATGAGGTGTTCTTCATGAAAATTGTTCATCTAGGTCTAAACTTTATTTTCCTTTTTGAATTGCCTAATTCGGAGCTGCGTAGCTCAAGTTATGCCCTATTCACGTCACTGTTCATGCTGCAGATTCAGTTCTGGAAGATTTATTAATCCAATTTCGTTCAGCAATTTGGTCAAGTTAAGTCCATAATTTGGTATAAAGTTCTGTACATGAAATGTTCTACTATGTCTTAGGTTTTCATCGGTTCAAGAATCGCCTAAATCGGAGTTTTCTAGATAGAGTTATGGCCATGCAAAATTTACTGTTCATATGGTAAATCTGCAATTCTGCAGATTTAGTGATTCAACTTTACTCATCAATTTGATTAGGTTAAGTCCATAATTTGGCCTCAAGTTCTTCATATGAAATGTTTTACTATGTCTTAGGTTTCCATTGGTTAAAGAATAGCTTAAATCGGAGTTTTCTAGAGAGAGTTATGGCCATGCAAAATTTACTGTTCATATGGTCAAATTTTGCAGGTTCTAGAATTTTGTCTCTAAGTTCAAGGCTCATTTTGGATAGCTTAAGATTATTTTCAGAGCAGGGTATTTGCACAAAAATTATAGCCCTATGTCTTAAGTTTCATTTCCAATTGGTTTCACACCAATTGGAGTTGTGTAGCTCAAGTTATGGGCTTCCAAACACACTGAATTCAGTGTGCAAAAATTCTGCACTAAGTTCAATTTTTTTATTTCTTCAATTATTCCCTCTAACCAACCTCAATTCACATTTAATTCACCCAAAAAGACTATAATTTAGTATTGACACATTAATGGAACTTCCTAACACAAACCCCATAATTTTCAAACACCAAAGTTTGTAATTTTTCCTAATCCTACCATTTCATTACCTCCATTCATCAACCCAATGTCAATTCAAAATAAATAAACCTCAAATGATCATAATTTAACACTACACACTCGAATTTCACTCTCTAGCTCCAATTTTCCCATGAACCCTAATCTCCCATAATTAAATTTATACACATTTCATGCAATTTCTTTACTCTAATCATGCATACTACTTCAACTAAGCTTGATTTCATCATCATTTTTATTGAAATACATCAAACCCTAATTTTTCTCCAATTTGGCCAAAACCCTAGTTTAGGTTCCATGCATGTTTCCTTTCATTTTCTTATGAAATTTCATCATAATGTAACTTAATTTAAGGTTTGTATAACTAAATGAGCATTAAAGAACTTACCTCTTGATGACTTCCTTTCAACTCCCTAAATCATCAATTTTCTTCTAATCTCTTATTTTCCCTTGCTTTTAATCTCTAAATCAAAGATTAATTTGATGCTCTCTACCAATTAGATGGAAAATCCATGGAGGAAAAGCAAGGAATTGAGTTTTGAGAATGGGTGTCAATGGAGAAAGAAGGAAGAACAAGAAAGAAAGAAAGAGAGAAGGAGAGAGAGTGGGTGGTAACTAAATGGGGGAGCGAAGAGGGTTTTTCCCTTTATATATTTATCCCCATTTTTTATTTATTTAATTCATTTAATTGAGTTGTCCAAAGCCCATTGATACTAAAATTTTAATTGGGTCAAAATGGAATTAAAATTCTATATTTTTATTTCTTTTATTTTCCTTTCACTTTTTACTTGAATTCTTTTCCTAGAAAAAATATATATTTCATAATTCAATATATTATTTTCATTTAATTTAATTTACATTTTTGTCAAAAGTCAACTCTTGAGGTGAATGGACCAAAATGCCTCTTATCGGGTCATAATCCCTCTTTTTCAATATACCCGGTGAATCCTTATATTTTTTGGTCACTTGAATTTTTATTATGTCTATCTTAATTAATTTTTTTTTCTATTTATTTTTGGTCCTCAAGGTGTCTTTGAATAGTACTAGTCATGGACCAAAAATGGTACTATTCATAACTCGGAGGTTCGGGGTGTTACAATTCTCCCCTCCCTAAAAAAAAATTTCATCCTCGAAATTTACCTGGTCTTAGTCTCTAAATAGCTGTGGGTGCTGCCTTTTCATGTCCTCCTCAGGCTCCCATGTAGCCTCCTGGCCTGAATGATGGTTCCACAGCACTTTCACCAGAGGTATTTGCTTGTTCCTCAGCTGCTTCATCTCATATGCCAAGATCTTTATGGGCTCTTCGTCATATGTCAGGTCTGGATTCACCTCAATCTCCTCTACTGGAAAAATGTGAGAGGAGTCTGATCTGTACCTCCACAATATGGAGACATGGAAGACATTGTGAATCTTTTCCAACTCCGGAGACAATGCAAGTCTATATGCCAATGGACCCACTCTTTCCAGAACCTCATACAGCCCAATGTAGCGAGGACTGTGACACCCCTTACCCGACTACAGTGTAGCCGAGCAAGTTATGCCACTCAGTGTGCCGGAGCACTCTATTTTATCTGAATTCATTACAGTCCTTGATTTATTTATTCAAAAACTTTATTGAAGATTTAGGCTATTTTTACTTTTATCAAAATCTAACTAAGTTGGAAATTTCAAAAATTTTAACGATAATCCGACAAAGTGTCATTTGTAATTTGGACTAATGATTCTTCCGAACTCACAAAGACAATTTCAATATATACTCAATTTCTCAAACTTAATAGTCTCAAAAATTTTAAAACATAATGTATCTCAATGCAGTATCCAGATTTCTCAGAAATCTCATTAGATTTTCAATATCTCAATATTCACAAGTGTAATCTCATTATAACTCAAATTCAATTCACATACTAAAATACTTACTTTGAATAGCTTCCATAATTCATAGGTTAATTACATGAGTTTATTTTGTACAAGATATACAAATAATTTACAATGTGCTAAGAATGAACAATATACATAACATGTATAAAATGAGCCCTATCTACATGCATTGCTGAGGAGGTGACAATCTTGAACTCTTCTAACACTTCTGCAGATCTGGACTCCAAAAATCTCAGTCGACAGTCTACTGGTTTTACCTTCAGTACCTGCGCGAGGAAGCAATTCCATCGCGCTAAGCATTTCTGCTTAGTGGTGCAATAATATAACTAGAAATAATATATACAAGTAAAGAAAGAAATAAATGATAATTCAGATACTCAAGAATCAATTTAATTTGGTATGGTATTTCTAGTATCAACTATCTTATATACTAGTTTGTTCCTCTTTGGAAGTGCTTAGTTCATAACTTTTCAGTAATACTAGCAGGTATATAATTTTTTCTATCTGTATTGTATTTCAAGTCTGTACGGTTCTGTAATTTATATTTTTATTATGTTTCTTTTGGTAATCTCTTTTGCTTATTCATTCAATACTTAATTTAATTGTATTGGATTTTCATTATACTTAACTTAACTTAGCTGCCTGAATTGAATAATACTTTAATTGACTGCCCAAGTAACCTATACTAGACGATCGGATGGATAACAGTCGTTGGCCTTTGGACACGCGATTGCCTCGGGCCGTCATACCATGGGGCCTTGAGCGTCAACCATGTATGCGATCGGTATGGCTAAAAAGCTATGATATCACATAATCGGGCATAAAAGCCATGAATACGGGCATAAAGCCATGAATACAGCATAAAGCCTTTGCAAGATCTTGCTAAAACAATACCCTATTGGCATACCAAACTATCCAAACCAATCTTGTTAGGTATACTAGGGCATTTGATACTTTAAAATATTAATATATTGTGCTTTATGACTTCATTATTTCATGATAAATTTCAATCATAATTCATACATTCATTTGATCATTTATATGATCACAATTAACATCAATTATCCTTTTATACCATTGTACTCAAAATACTTCTCCTCTTTACAATAATGAGAACTAATGTCTCATTCATACATTATCGGTTTATTTGTCCATTCATTATGTTATTCATATTGATCACATCAATTAGGTGACTTATCTTTCATGTTTCAAGTAATCCATGAATATTTCATGGATTTCAAATTTATGGCCTAAATTTCTTTTTAACAATTTTGACTAGGATGCATAGTCCATATTTGTCATACAATTCTAAGCATTTATGCTTAGAATTGGTTCTAGGTCTTCATCTTAATTTACTAATCATTTTGATTACTATTCACCTTACTAGTCAACCAAAATGTTGACCTTTTTATACTTAATGGATATATTAATTCTTATTACACCAAGATCCCACATTTTGAGTTTTACATTTGCTAGTATTAATTGCCAATTGCAATTTAAAGTCCCCTAGATGCATTTCTAATTTCAAATTTTGAATTTCAAGTTTTGGTGTAACTATTCATTTCATTAGTCAACTAAAATGTTGAATTTTGCATAAACAATAGGTACATTGGTTTTAATACTCCCAACATACCACATTTTGTATTAAAAACTTGTTGGTTTTGGTCACTTTCTCAAAGCTTAGGTCATTTTGGCAAAATTGCCAATTTTCGGTTTTGGTGCTCCGAAGTTTCACTGTTTCATTGGTCGATTTATTGTTGAAATTTGATAAAACTTCCTTCATAAAAAATGTTTCTTATTTTGTCTAGTTGAATTTCTTTTTTTGAATCACTCCATTTGGAGTTTTGTAGCTCAAGTTATGGCCAAAATAAGTTTACTGTTCACGTGCACTGTTCATGCTGAGATTTTGGGTCTGGCAGATTTTTGGTCCAACTTTGGTCAGTAATTTGATCAAGTTAAGTTCATAATTTGGTCTAACTTTCTTCTTATGAAATGTTCTACCATACCTTAGGTTTCCATCGGTTCAAGAATCGCCTAAATCCGAGTTTTCTAGAGAGAGTTATAGTCCTCCAA